>NC_064245.1:37794375-39014062 GCF_003254725.2 Canis lupus dingo | reverse complement strand
GTGGTAGAGTTTTTAAACAATTTTTAGAGCATGAGATTGTAGTGTTAATGGAAGCAAATTGCTGATTTTTATAATTGCCGATCTTAAAATTGAGTAAGTTTTAGCATTAGTACCTTAGCTGCTGATCCTGAGCATTGTTATTATTATTCAGTGTCTTTCAGTTGCTCATTTCAAAGTGAGCATCTTAGGTAAATTGAGTTTTTTCTCCCTGTTCTGAGATTGTGAGCTTTGCCTCTAACCCCAACTTTTTAAGCTGAAATGTTGAGCTGTTTTGTTTGCCATGCAAAATATTCAGCATACATACACCACATTGAAAATGCATCTAAGAAAGATGTATTCCAACACCCTAGACTTCTCTCCATAGAAATTATTTTATTTTATTTTATTTTAAAGATTTTATTTATTTATTCATAGACACAGAGAGAGAGGCAGAGACACAGGCAGAGGGAGAAGCAGGCTCCATGCAGGGAGCCCGATGTGGGACTCGATCCCGGGTCTCCAGGATCACACCCCAGGGTGCAGGTGGTGCCAAACTGCTGCGCCACCGAGGCTGCCCTAGAAATTATTTTATAAGTAGGTCCAAAACCTGTAATGTATTTGAAATAGAAGAAGGATTTAGGGCAGCTCAAGGATGGATTTTGCTCTGACCATACTTAGAGCTACATGAGTTGGAAAGGTGGAACTCAGGAAGATTGAGCAAGTATTTTTGCCCTATAGGGAGAGGCTAGAGGGGGATTAGGTAGAAGAGTGTTTTAATCAGCAAAGAGCTGTTCATTTCTACATTTGAAGTGACTGGATCATGGTCAAGTTTATCATTGCCATATGACTTCTAGAATAAAACTCCAGTGTCTTAGACTGTGGTCTTCAAGGTATCTTTTAACTCTTAATTCATCCCTAGCCATAACCAGAACCTCAAGGTCATTATATACATTGTTTTTGCTTGTTTAGTTTAGTTTTTTTTTTTTTTCTTTCAGTTCTGAATAAGTAGCTCCTCTTCCTCCCATTCCCAATCTACCAGTCTCTTTTCTTCCCTATGCTCTTATGTTGGGGTATTCGGTTGTTTATATGATTATCTTTCCATAAGCTAAGAGCTTGTTGGGTAGTAAGCAAATAAATTATTTCTTTTTTGTTGAACTTAAATGTTAGAACTCTTTTAATAGTATAACTACCACAAGTAGGCTTAAATTTGCTTTAACAACAAGTGAAGGGAAGTTAGAAATAGTTTATGACACAGCGAGCATGTAAATTTTTACTAAAAATATTAGTAAATTTTTACTGAAATCCTGAATATCCTAAAAAAGTATTATGAAGTAAATGATTTGGCAGAAACTCTTCTTAGAAATGACATCTGTGAGCACTTCAGTGTATCTCCACATGGCCTTTTATTGTCATGCTTACCTAGCCCATTTATTGATGGGCATTTCAGTTCCAGTTTCCACAAATAATAAAAAAAAAAATTACTGTGTTGAAGATTATTGTGTTTCTATTTATTCAGTTACTGTTTAGGAATAACTTCTTAGTGGCTTTTTAGTTAGAAGGCATTAATGACTTTATATATATATTGCCACTGCTCTTCGGAAAGCCAGTAGGGTATTGAGAGTCCAATTTTATCAACGATGTTTAAATCTTTGCCAAACAGACTGAACATAGTATTTCAAATGAAATATTTTACAATATGAGTTTGATCATCTCATAGTGTATATATTGCCTATTTATGTTTCTTTTTTGCTTATTCCTTTGCATTTCTGTGTTGATGATTATTGTATTAGAGTATTGTATGTATTAGGATTGTTAGCCTTCTGTCATATATACTACATATTTTGTCTGTTTGCTTTGTGAGTGTAAGTTGTTTATGGTGATTGAGGAAGGTTGTTTTTGTATGATTTTAACATTGAAATGCTTTCATTTTTTATGTTATGTCTGTCAGATGTTCACTCGATTGGTTCTGCCTTTGGTGTCAGGCTTACAAAAGTCTTTACCTTATCAGAGTTATAAAAGCATATATCCTATATTTTATTCTAATATTTGTCATAGTATTTTGTTGTTTTATTTTATTTGAATCTTTAATTCATCTAAGATTTGAAGTTGGCATTCCCCCCCAAATTTCTCTTCCAAAATTTTCAGTGTTAAAATCAAGCATAATTGTCAAACATGCTAAATATCTTCTTGTAGGTTTATAGCCATTAACTATAATACACATAGAGAATTATAATAGGATTGAATATTTTTCAATAAGTTAAACACTTACTGGTTGCAAATATTTCATTATATTGAGTATAATTAAATGCATGGCAAGGATCTTCTCCAAGGATCTTGAATCTTAATAGGATAGATGAGTATACACAGTCATAACCATAGTGCACATCTGAGATTGAAAGTAATTTTTAAGTACAGTAAATTTCCAAAGAGATGGCAGGTACTCTTGCAGAAGACATGGAAAGCTCCCAGTCCTCATCTAGTCACTTTCTTTTTGTTTGTATATTGCTAGGGAGGAATTAAAGATTTAAAGTAATACTGCAAACATATTGCAGTGCAGTATGCAGGAGGTTGAAATAGAGGTGACTAAAATGCAGAGTCCATTAAGAATGCTTTACAATAAATGTTACTTGTAAGGGCCTGAGCTGTGGGGCACAGAGGGTAGAAAGATAGGCAGTCTTCTCTCAGTTCATAACAGGGCATTAGCTGGCTGTCCTTTTCATATGTTGATGTCTTGCTTCTTCCTCAGCTTCAAGTGTTGTTTCCTAGGAAAGGACTTCTGTGATCACTCTTGTAGAAGCAAACAGCAAGCAGTATTGAATGTGGAGCAGCCATTTGAAGAAAATTAGTCACGAAGGGAGGATATAGGATAACTTGGAAATGAGTAGCAAGACAGAGGAATAGAAGATTAATTAGCAGATTAGTAATAGGCAGAAGACTAATTTGGGGGAGAGATTAAAGTTTTAAGTACCTTGAGGGGTATTATTGATGAAGAGGGTCTTGGAGGTCATATGGGAGGATTCCATTCATACAAGAAGAAGATCAACTTGGTCTTTGAGCCCTGAAGGAAGGAAAACTAAATAAATGAGATACTGAAAAAATGTAGGAGTATAGGGAAAGTAAAGTGGCATTGATCTCTGTGAGTCTGGCTCAGTGATTGGGATCTTGGAGAATGGTTTTGGAATACCTGTGTTAGCAAATTCCTTAGAGAGGCAGGAGGTACAGGAAAGGATTACTGAACAAGTAAAATGAATTTATGGAGGACCTACTCAGCATGTGTGGAAATGTAGCCATCTGAAGGTAAAGATAATACAGGACTGGAGTTTGTTGTGGCAGGTGATTGAGGTGTCAGGAGAAGATGATTTAGGGCAGCCCGGGTGGCTCAGTGGTTTAGTGCCGCCTTTGGCCCAGGGCCTGATCCTGGAGACCTGGGATTGAGTCCTGCATTGGGCTCCCTGCATGGAGCCTGCTTCTCCCTCTGTCCCCACACCCCGCCCCGTCTTTCATGAATGAATGAATGAATGAATGAATGAATGAATGAATGAATGAATGAATAAATAAATAAATAAATAAATAAATAAATAAGATCTTAACAAAAGAGAGAGAAGATGATTTAAATATCACAGCATGTTATCTCATGCTTGGGAGCAAGGCATGTTAAACCAGGAAGGAATTGATGGACTGAGAGAATAGAAGAGAATGGAGGAATCGGAAAGAAGATGGGCATAGATAGGAAAGTTTCAGTAGATCAAAATGTCAAAAGTAGAAGACAAGGAGTGTTACCCAAGAAGATCTTACAGATCTCTAATGAGATGGAGAGTATATCAGGTGAGAAGGCAAGGTGCATGCAGTCCAGGGATTAAGAGGCCACTCAATCAGAAGGTAATGCTTACAGATCTTGAACCTATAGAAAGCTGAAAGAAATAAATGAACAGGGAAAATAGAACCACTTATCAGAGTCATTGAGGAGAGAAAGCCAGAAGAAGGATTTTTACCAAGATGAGAAATTACAGATTAGAGAACTACAGAAACCGAAAGCAGTTTGTTCTGGTGAAGTATAACAGAGTTACTAGCCCTAGCTTACTAAGTTGAATGTTAGTGTGCAAGTACAGTAAATTTAGCTGTTAAGAATTTCAGTAGGACAATTGTGGACCTTGATACTGTGATGGATTCTTGAAAATATCCAGGAGTCAAATTGGGCTTGCAAGTTTGCTTGGTAGCAACTACAGTATATTTGATTAGAGTACAGTGCCCCATCCTTTATTCCAGCCACCAGCAATTACTACTTTTTCTTTAAGCTTGTGATTATTACTCTTAGAAAATCTTTCAAATTAAGTAACTAAGGACTTCATTAGGCTCACTATTCCAAACGTGGTTCTTAACCAGATGTCTGTCAAGGGAGCAGAAAACACAACCATTATGGAATGTATTCCCTAGTAATTTGTTATAAATTTTTGTGTATTATGTCTCTCTGATTCATAATTAGTTAATTGATATGAGACCAGAAAATCATAATTTTCCTTCCTCTTAGGAACTGAAAGTATACATATGAAAATCAGTAAGCTTTTTTGTATAATCTTTATTTGTAGACCATTCGGAGAAAGAAGAAAGTTCAGATACCAGTTAGTCGTCCTGATCCTGAACCAGTGTCTGAGAATGAAGATAGTTATGATGAGGAAGTCCATGACCCAAGAAGCAGCCGTGGTGGTCTGGTCAGTAGAAGGAGTGAGAAGAGTTGGGCAAGGGACAGGAGTGCAAGCAGAGAGAGGAGTTTGTCTCCACGGTCTGATAGGCGATCTGTGGCCTCCAGTCAACCTCCCAAACCTACCAAAGTCACATTGGTGAAATCCCGGAAAAATGAAGGTATTTTCTTCCAACTCATTTATCATTTTCACATGAAAATATTAACACTAATTGTGATAAGTAAAATTGCCATCCCTTCCTATCTTTGCTTTGTTGTCTCTTGTTTTATCGTCAATGTTATGTCCTGTTTGCAGGGATCATCTTTCTTCTCTTGAATTATTTGTTATAGCAGATAATCCTTCAAGTAAATTGTCCAGTAGTTGGATTTTGGATTTCTTATTGTGATTAGAGTAACCAAATACAAATTACGCTAACAAATGTCATACCATCACCAAGCTGAAATTTAGTGTTTTTACCTAGCTGTTAGGATCAGTAGTAGCATAGCCATGGGAAGAAATCTTGGGCTTGGGGGTCGAGGTTGGGCAGAATACTTTTTAAATGAAGAGATTAAGGGGAAGGAGCTCCTAATAGGGCATGCATCTCTTTATAAGGCAGGACATTTTTTTTAACTTAAGATTTTATTTATTTATCTGAGAGAGAGAGAGAGCATCAGCAGAGTGGGAAGGGCAGAAGGAGAAGCAGACTCCTTGCTGAGGAGGGAGCCCAATGCAGGGCTTGATCCCAGGACCCTGAGATCATGACCTGAGCGGAAGGCAGTTGTTTAACCACCTGAGCCACCCACGTGCCCTTATAATGTAGGACATCTTTAAAATTTTTGAAACTGAAGCTGCCTCCCCTCACTTAATCATATTTGTAAGTATGGCATCCTCTTGCAGTGGACATGTCTCTCAAATGCAAGAAAGCTTCTATGACTGGTCATTTTGGTACGAAGGTGTTATATTAAGAATATTATGCAGTCTCACTTTGGTCTACTCTACCAGCATCTGAAAGACCTTTTTCCAGTTCTTGTTCCCCACTCTACTCTGTAGTAGACTTCTCAAACTGTCTACCATTGCTATTTCTACTTCATTTTACTACTCATTCTTCAATCCTCTCTGGCCTAGTATCTTTCCACCTTGTTCTCCAAACCGTTCACATTAAATCCAGTAAAAGTTTTTAGTCTCTATTTTACTTGCCTTTTTAGTACCATTTTGCATAGCATTAACCACTTCCTATATTTTGAAATAATGTCTTCTCTTGACTACAAGAGAATGGTAATACTGTGTCCTTCTGGGGTCCCCCATCCCCTTTCTGTATCCTTTGCAAGTTCTTCTCCTCATCCTACTCTTATTAGGTAGATTTCTGTTCCAGAATCTCTTTTTTTTTTTCTTCAACATAACCTCTTTAGGCAGTCTGATTTAACTCATCACTTCAGTTATCTGCTGCTGATGGCAAAACTTGCTTCTCCAGTCTGTGCCTGTGTCTCTTGGGTGCTGGGTAACCACTAGGCATATTAACTGTGGTGTTCCCCGTAGCTCCCTCAAACTCAACACATCTCAGATGAAACTGACATCTTCCTCTTAAAATTTTGTTTCTTACAAAGTCACTCATTAGATATATTCTCATCTACCAGTTTCTCATGCCAGTTATGGATGACGTGTTTATCGCTAATTTCTCTCATACATTTAAGGTGTAAACATGATGGCTTGATATACATATATATATTATAAAATGGTCATAAACAGATTTATCACAGTCATCATTTATATGATACCTTAGTTACCTCACATCCTCTAATAGTTACTTTCGGGGGGGGTCTGGTGAGCAACTATCACCTCTTTTTTTTTAATTTATTTATTCATGAGAGACACAGAGAGAGAGAGAGAGAGAAAGGCAGAGACACAGGCAGAGGGAGAAGCAGGCTCCATGCAGGGAGCCTGATGTGGTACTTGATCCTGGATCCCCAGGATCACGCCCTGGGCCCGAAGGCGGCACCAAACCGCTGAGCCACCCGGACCTAATGAATCTCGAAAACTGGTTTCTGGATCCCTTCCTGTTAGTTCTGGAGCCACCTTCACAGGGTTAGAGGATCCTCTGGACGTTTCTCTGTGTTATTTTTTTGCTTCTTAGTTCTCAGTCCCCGCTGCCCTACTGTTACAGCTTCAGCGAACCTGCCAGGTCTTTATACATATTGATGCATTTGTTTTTAACCATTGTGTCTCTACCCACCCACCCCCAATCTCACATACACATACATACATGTACCCTCATCCTTCTAGTTGAGTAGTGTTTCTACTTCAGTATTTCTTCTTCAGGGAGGCCTCCTCTGACTCCACACTGGACACGGAACCCTGTATTGCCTCGTCTCATGTTTATATTTGCCCCTGCTGTGTGTGTGAGTTGTTGGAGTGCAGGGACTACCTCTCATTTGCTGCTATTTATCCATAGTGCCTGGTGCATAGTTAATACTTACCTAAGGAAACACTTGGAGTAATTGAATATATGAGGATTATTTTGAGGTCATTTCTGTATTGGTCATTTTTCAGCTTTTTGATCTTAAATAAGGAAAGGCTTGTCATCTATTGATGTTTTTTCTGTGATATAACAACCATTTCTTAAAGTACATATACTTGACTGCCTAGATCCCCTAAAAAGTCATTTTTTTACCCTATTTTTCCCGCTTGTGAGCCCTCTTTGTGTATTTGCCTTAAGTTAAGCTGCAACTCTGATACAATTTTTAGAAGCTTGAGTTAGATCTGCTACCCATCCCATATTAAAAACAAAAAACCACGTCTTGGGTTTTTCTTCTTTAATGCAGAAAGGCACAGTTCTTTTCTCTGTCCTGACAGACCCAGGGAGCGAGCAGTGCTTTTCCTCTTGACGTCACGTTGTCATCATTGTTCTAATATACAAATAGGCAAAATTCTATAGTTTTGCAGGTCCCTGGACAGTTTTCTGGACTCTTCCAGTGCCTTCTTCAACTCTAACCATTTCCTCACCCACAGATTCCTTTGCTTTCACATTGACATGCACACTTTTTTTGATGATTAGAGGAAATGGCATTTTTGCAGGGTAACCAAGAATAATTACTTGTTATTGATTGTACTTCAAAAAATGTGGTTATTTTTTATATTCTTAAAACTCCATTTAAGTGTCATAGCATTCTACACTAAAGATATTTAAATATATTATTTCAGAATATGGTCTTCGATTGGCCAGCCATATATTTGTAAAGGAAATTTCACAAGATAGTTTGGCAGCAAGAGATGGCAATATTCAAGAAGGCGATGTTGTATTAAAGGTATAGTCCTATTCTTACATTTTAATGAACTGAAATAGAAAACAAATTCTAGTGTAACTATACAGCTTTCTCATGTTCAAAACAATTTTACCAAAAAATTAAAAATCACTGGGGCACTGGATGGTTTGCCATTTATAATGGACAAAAATGGTTTGTCCATTATTACATGTCAACACTGATGTTTTTCTTTAGGCATGGAGTCATCCTCAGCGAACTAATCACTACAAATGAATAGCATTCCCTGGTAGGAGCTACTTTGTAGGTAGTATGTCTAGTCTTATACAATAAGTGGTTTTGATAACTGCTCTAAGTATTATTGAAATGTTTGTTAGTTTGCTTGTAAGTCCTAGAAAGTGACAGGCTTTTGGAGATAGGCTTGGGGATACTAATTTGGGTTTTCTGACAAAGCAATAATATGGTAAAGATTTTATTATTTCAGTAAAAAAGACTACTTTAATAATACAGGAAGGTGTAAAGGGAATATTTTGGTTCTTAAAGCAAGCTGAGGAGTAATTTAAATATTCCTGTTTCATAACATTAATATTTGTAATTTTGTCATTTATGTTCAACCTAGTTTCTTTTCTGTTGCAGATAAATGGTACTGTGACAGAAAATATGTCACTGACAGATGCAAAGACTTTGATAGAAAGATCTAAAGGCAAGTTAAAAATGGTAGTTCAAAGGGATGAACGGGCTACCCTATTGAATGTCCCTGATCTTTCTGACAGTATCCACTCTGCTAATGCTTCTGAGAGAGATGGTAAGTATAATTTTGTTTGGAAAGTCCCTTTAGTTTCCTATTAAAGTAGTAGGAAGGTTTGATATGTTTGAGTGAAATCACTTTCTACAAACCAGATACCATCAAAATCTAAGAATCTAAGAATTACATATATATATATGTGTGTGTATGTATATATATATACATATATATGTGTATATATATGTGTGTGTATATATATATATACATATATATGTGTATATATATATGTGTGTATATATATATACACATATATATGTGTATATATATATGTGTATATATATATATATACACATATATATATATATAGTGGAGGATTTACTTTTAATTACAATTTTTTCTAGTTTTATTGAGAAAAAAATTGACATATATCAGTGTGGAAGTTTAAGGTGCATAGCATGATGGTTCGATTCACATATATTGTGAAATGATTACCATAGTATGTTGGTTAATGTCCATGATCTTCTCCTATAGATAAAAAGAAAAAAGTTCTCCTTGTGATAAGAATTCTTAGGATATAGTCTCTTACAGTACTGTTAACTATAGTCATTGTGTTGTATATTACATCCCTGGTATTTTGTAACTGAAAGTTTGCACCTTCCTCTAATTCTCCTTCCTTTTCCCCTCCCTGGGCCCTTCCTGGTAACCACAAATCTGGTATCTTTTTCTGTGAGTTTGGTGGTTGTGTGGGGTTTTATTTTTTGCGGTTGGTTGTTTTGTTTTGTCTTTCTCTGACTTATTTCAATTAGCATATGCCTTTAAAGTCTATTGAGGTGATGTTGTCACTATTTTTTTTTTTTCTGTAGACAGCTCACCATCATTTATCAGTGGTTGATGAAGTTAATGCTTAAATCAGCAATTTTATATGAAATTATATTTAGTAGCATATATACATTATCATTGGAATACCTTACATTTTACTATAGTCATTTCATGGGAAAATAAATAGCACCCTGTTACTTAACAGATATTTCAGAAATTCAGTCACTGGCATCAGATCATTCTGGTCGATCACATGATAGACCTCCCCGCCACAGCCGGTCACGGTCACCTGACCAACGATCAGAGCCTTCTGATCATTCCAGACACTCTCCACAGCAGCCCAGCAGTGGCAGGTAAATTCTACTCTATTGTTAATATAGTATGTGCTTGATACATAATATTGGTTACAAATAAAACTAGAAGATAGATTTTGTTTTGGTTATCAAGTTTAGGTCAGGGTTTGTGTGTGTGTGTGTTTCTGTTGTTTTTTTTTTTTTTTAATCAATTTAGGGATTATCTAAAAACAGGTCAGTGAAACTTCTTAAAGAGCAAAAAAGTAAGTATCTTATATACGCAAGCTACATAGCTTCTTGTCACTACTCTGTAGCACAGAAGTATAACTGTAGACGGTATGAGAACAGGCAGAGAGTGGTATTCCAATGAAACTTTTTATAAAAACAGTTGGCCTTAAGCTGCAGTTTGCTGATTCACTGCATTAGAAGATGCTACCCAGCTTATAGAGTCTGTTGCTTGGGAAAGTTAACTATTCTATCAATACTTTCCTAGACAGTGTTACCTGGACTTTGTTTTCCCTTTTAAAAATACACTTTATGGTATTTATGCCAAAGATTCTGGTATACTAGTAGTATATGATTTACGTGAGTTTATATGATCTTTGGGGTTACAAATACTTTTGAGAAACTGAAAACTATGACCCTTATCCCTAGGAAAGTACACATGTACATATACATGTATCATTTTACAACAAATTTGTGGACATCCTTAGGGCTCTAGGCCACCAATTGATCTATGATTTTTAACAATAATCCATATGGAGATCTTGAGGAGGCACTTGAAAATTTGAGAACAGTTTAGGATTAGAGATGGTGATTTGGGATTTATTTGCATGGAGGTGTTAGCTCAAGCCATATAAGTTGCTAAATTTGCTAAGAAAGACAAACGTGGAGAGGCCAAGAACTGGACCGTGGGAAATACATTCTGTGAGGAAGCAAGACATAAGCAGAAAAAGGAGGAGTATCTAGCCAGAAGAAAGCTTTTTAAAAGATGTTAAAAGCCAGCTGGTTTTAGATATTTTTGAAGCTGATTCTTTATAAATTTCAAATATTAGATTTATAAATTATATTAACTCTGATCTTTATTTTAAGATTGTAATGATTTTTTAAAAAGGTATATTAATGTTACATGCCATCCTGGTTTATCTTATAACTGATTATTATTTTTAACTGCTGCAAGTTAATATATTAGTTCTTAAAATTTTCCTGACACAGCAGGGATGTTACCTGGAAGAAAAGGACTGCTACCACAACACATACACAGTGGTATAACTAACACCCTTGGGTGATTCATGGGAGCAACTATAATTTTAACACATTTCTCTCACCTACAAATGGTACTGGTATCAAACAATTTGGACATGATATCTTAAAAAAAAAAAAAAAAAAAAAAAAAGAATCATCCAGATATTGGCCATTAGTTTTTATTGTGAGCAAATTTGAAATTTTAGAAAGTTTTTTTGATGTCCTTTTTTTCTTTCCCTACTTAGATTTCATTTACACTTAGCATCTGTAACTTACAAGTTGTGGGGGTTTTTTGTTTTGTTTTTTAAGAAAAGATTTTTTTATATTACATTTGGGGTGTTTTAATTGGGAACCTCAGGTATTCTCATGGGTAACGCCAGTTATCATGAGATCTTTTAAAAATACAGAATTCTGGACCCTGTTCTTAGGTAGAGGAATACTGGTTTTTTTATTGTTGTTTTTAAATTCCTGGTATCATTCTCTTCCATGCACCACCAGATTTAGGAACTTTTGGTTAGAACATGTAGCATATACTAAAGAAAAAATAATGCTTCGACTACAGAAGACCCAAAGTATTAAGATTATTTCCAAATTTTTGTGCTGAGAGTTTAATTCCTGAGTACTCTGAGACCTGCCCATAGGCAAGATATACAGAGTACCAGTTCTTAAAGGTTTCGTTTCTTCCCCTAAAGTTCATGTTAAAAGTAACTATGGAGTTGTACAGATTATCTTGTTTTTAGAAGTAATTTAGATGTTCTTTGAGCGTAAAATCCTAGTATTAAAAAACACTATGGGTCCTACACAGCATTCCATCATCAATACAACCTACTTAATTCTTCTACATGACGTTCTTTTCTGAGAGAGTAAATGTTACATGGACAGACCTCTTGAGAAAAACATATTAGCCTGTTAATTCATTATAACTAGGTGAGCAATGTATCCTCACTGTTTTCTAGAACAGGAGTTGGCAGACTATACAACGTATGGACCAAATAAGCCTGTTGCCTGATTTTGCAAATAAAGTTTTATTGGAACCCATCCTGTAATGGTGTATTTGAGTGATTGCAACAGAATATATATGGTCACAGAGCCACATCAGGAAAATGTTAGCCAGTTCCTGGTCGAGAATGCTAAAATAATCTGTTTTTAAAATAAAAAACAGGTATGCCTGGGTGGCTCAATAGTCTGCCTTCAGCCCAGGGTGTAATCCCGGAGTCCTGCATCAGGGTCCCTGCATGGAGTCTTGTTTCTCCTCCCTCTGCCTGTGTCTCTGCTTTTCTCTGTGTGTGTGTGTGTGCCTCTGGTGAATAAATAAATATATTTTTAAAAAACCTAAAAAATAATACATGTATAGAGATAATTATTACAGTGATTTTCTTATATCTGATACTCGTTGCCAGGTTTGTATAGTATTTTATTCAGGGTGTTTCAAGCCCACTTTGGGCCAAGACTTGTGCTCTAGGAGCTAGGGATGCTGAGGGAGTCTACAGCTGGTGGCACTGCTTCATGATGATTACCAAGTAGCTTTCACTGAGAAGATTCTTTCACTGATTGCACTGTGATCCCTGCATATCTAGAGAGTATTTGATTTTCAGGCTATGTTCTAAACTTTTGCTTAGTTACAGTTTACTCTCCCTACTACTTAGCATTTAATTTAACATATCTGTTTTATGGCTTCTCCCCCTAGAGTGACAGCATATGTTTACCTTTTTTGTTCTGTCTTATAAACTGTTATATAAAGGTGACTGTGATGCTACTGATTATCATAAGCAGATGTAGAGAAAAAATTCTATTGCAGTGAAAGCTCAGATGGAGCTCAGATGAATTTGGATTATAAAAATTATGCTTTGCATTACTTATACTCAGTTATTCCATAAACTGACAAAGTTTACTTAAGGCCTAAGTTGTTGTCTGAAGTCATTAAGGAATGGATATTAACAAATAGAAAAGGTTTAATTTATATTTAGCATATCTGTTTAATAAAAATGGTTGCTTTTGAAGTACTTAAAAGCAATGTTTTAAGAAGATGGAAACTTTGTAAAATTTTTAAATATTCTCTTAGTCATTGTTTCTCCTGAGAGAGGATGCTTCTATTAAATTCTGAAGTTAGTGTTATCAGTATTGATGTGGTTTATGATATAGCAAATGCATAATAATAAAATTAAATTTTACAAATGAGAAATTTCTAGACTACATCCAACAGTTGAGCCCATTTAAGCTGATATATTTGAGATCAAACCTTTTACCTATATGGTCCACTTTTTACTATCAGTATTTTACTATACAAGATTGAATTTAGCTCATGATCTTGTTCTCTAAGAGTACTAGATAAATCCCAATACCTATGGATATAGGGCGTATTATGTATCCGCTTAAATGGCTTAGAGAAGTCTTGGCTTTTAGATTAAAGAACATTTTTTTAATTTACATGCTTTTCATTTTCTTTTACCTTCCATAATTGTTTTCTTAGGTATTAGAGAAACAAATATTCTTTACTTCTAGTATACGTAGTTTCTGTCAGATACTGCTTGGTTCTTGCTGGAACTTTGCCAATAGGCTAAAAATTTGAGATGTTTATATGTATCAGTTGTACATTTCTTTTTACTATTTTAAAATGTGTGGGGTCCCTGGGTGGCTGAGTGGTTTGACGTCTGCCTTCGGCCCAGGGTATAATCCTGGAGTCCCACAATCGAGTCCTACATCGAGCTCCCTGCATGGGGCCTGCCTCTCCCTCTGCCTGTGTCTCTGCCTCTCTCTCTCTCTCTCTCTCTCTCTCTCTCTCTCTTTCTCTCTCTCTGTCTCATAAATAAATAAATAAGTAAGTAAGTAAATAAATAAATAAATAAGGAGAAGTGCCTATCTTCTGACGAATTTCAAATTCTGTTTTCTGATTTTGGTTTTAGTTCTTTATCTTAAAAAAAAGTTTTATTACTTCCAATTTAATAGATAGATGCCTTATTCAGAACAAGATTTACATGTGATAATGTTGGTAATTAATTTGGTGTAGGTATATACTGCTACATTTTCTTTTTTCATGCTATGAAGTCCCTCAGGTTGTTTTTGGTTTCTTCTTCATCAGTGAAAGAAAGAGCCAGATAGAAAAATATAATTTTTGAAGTGTCTCAATGGAATCATTAATGGATTAATGAATTCTTCCCCATGGCTCATATGTCTTTTAGTCAGACTAAGGCAGTAAGTGGTGAGTTGATGCAGCACAGTGAAGGTTCAAAGATTTTTTTTAAAAACCAGTAATATTGACAGTATCCTGCTAATTTTTTTTTTTTTAAGATTTTATTTATTCATTCATGAGAGATACAGAGAGAGAGAGAGGCAGAGGGAGAAGAAGGCTCCACATAGGGAGCCCGATATGGTACTCGATCCCGGGACTCCAGGATCATGTGCTGGGCTTAAGGCGGCGCTAAACCGCTGAGCCACCCAGGCTGCCCTATCCTGCTAATTCTTACTAAATATTTATTGATGTCATATATGTGTTATACATCACGTCCTGAACAATCTAGGCAAGATTCCTGCTGCCATAGAACTTTGAGGCTTATATCCAGGTGAAGAAAACAGGTAAATTTGAAATATGCAAAAGTAATTTCCTTTAGTGATAAGTACTATAAAGAAAATCAGGGTAGTATGATAGTGAAGGCCAAGGGGACAATATTAGATAACCTGATCAGAGAAGAAGGATTCTCTAGAGTGACTTCTTCAAATGAGTAAGAAAGAGCTCTCTAGGTGAAGATAATTACAGAATAAGATCTAGCATGCACCATTTCTCAACTTGTTGAAATAACACCAAGATAACCTATGTAGCAGCATCACAAGAGCAAAGGAGAGAATGATTAGAGTTCTAAGAAGTATTTTCTTCTGTTTTGGAAAAAATTGTTTCTTTAGGAAAAATGTGGAAGGTTTTTTTTTTTTTTTTTGTTTTGTTTTTTTTAAGTTGTTTATTGGGACACCCGGGTGGCTCAGCGGTTGAGTGTCTGCTTTTGGCTCAGGGTATGACCCTGGAGTCCTGGGATCGAGTCCCATGTCAGGCTCCCTACATGGAGCCTACTTCTTCCTCTGCCGTCTTTGTCTCGCTCTCTGTGTCTCTCATGAATAAATAAATAAAATCTTTGGGGGAAAAAAGTTGTTTATTACTTTAATTGGGATTTTTTTTGTTGTTGTTAGATTCTTTGTCTAACATTTCAAAAGGAGTAGAATATTAATGACCCATCCTGAACTTTTGTTACTTAGATGAGAGCCAACTTGTTTTCAGTCCTTGGTAATTTTAGGTTACCAGGTTAAAATTCTAAGCTGAGGCTTTGTTTTTGATATGCTTTCTAAGGAGCCAGGCTGAGGGAACACTGTAGTTGGTGCACTTCTCTACTAATTAACTTGAAACCCAAGTGTAATAATATGTGTGTTCATCGAGTGCTATCAGTCTTAACTTCTAAGGGAAGACAGTGGATCTAATGGCAGAAAAACAAACTTAAATATTCTACTTTATAGCCACAATTTAAACAGTAAAAGTATGAATTTTATTTAATTCATTAGCTTTTATACAGGTACAATAGATAAAATATATTTAAAAGTGGACTATCCACTTGGTAACGTGTTAAGAATAGTAAATGTATGAAAACTCTTATTTCCAGATTTAAATAACATAGAACAGTCTTCTCTTGTCTTTTTGAGAACCTTTTAAAAAATGAGGGGAGTGTTGCAACATTGGTCTCTTGTAAAATCAACCAAACATACCACTCAGTCAAAAGGTTGTTTTACTCTAGGGGTGCCTGGGTGGATCATTCCATTGAGCATCTGACTCTTGGTTTTAGCTTGGATCATGATTTCAGGGTCACAGGATGGATCCCTGAGTCTGGCTCTGTGCTCTGTGGGGAATTGGGTTCTCTCTCTTTCCTCCTCTCTTTCTCCCCTACTCACATATGTGTTCTCTCTCTCTCTCTCTGTCTCTGTCTCTTTCTCTCAAATCTTTAAAAAAAAAAATTGATTTTCCTCCAGGTATTAATCTAAGTACCTGGTAATCATTGCACCACCAATGAAGGCTTAAGTATGCTATCCTCAAATTAAAAAAGGTCTTCCTCAGTGCTTCCCATTATTGAAAATTATGCATTCCTACAAAAATCATAGTTTGAACAAGAGATCTGTTTTCCTTCTAAATCAGATGGACTAGGTTAGTCATCACTATCATAAATAAGCATGTGAGATGAGAAGCTTTGTACAAAATGATAAACTTCATAAAAGTTTGTATCTGTGTTATTATTGCCTGAAAGACATTTGCCAAAATGAGCAGTCTAAGATACTCAAATTTTTTCAAAAGCATACACACACACGTGTGTGTATTTCTAGAAAGTAGGTTACAATGTGTAAAGAATAAGCTTAAACTGTAGGAATTTAGCTTGTAAATTCGCAAAATAAGTACAATTATTCCTTGCCTTCTCAGCATACCACACTTCACTTCTGTGTCCACATACCAGCTTAGAATCTTTGCATGTCTGCCTTTGTCATCCCTAGAATTTTGTTTGTGTCATGCAGATTGTTAATTTTTTTTTATTGCTATTAAGGAGGAACTACAATGTATAAATATCTTTGTTTCCATATAAGATTTAGAAGATTTAGCAGTGGTTGCAACATTCCTTATTTATTTATTTAAGATTTTATTTATTTATTCATGAGAGAGAGGCAAAGACATATGCAGAGGGAAAAGCAGGCTCCCTATGGGTAGCCTGATGCGGGACTCAGTCCCAGGACCCCAGGGTCACGACCTGAGCCAAAGGCAGATGCTCAACCACTGAGCCAGGTGCTCTGGTCGCAACATTCTTAATAGCCAGATTTGAGTGTGCCTTTAGTTTTTCTTTCTCATATTTTCTAGCTCTCCTGGCTGAACTCTCCTGTTGGTGGAGTATGGTTAAGTTAATTTCTAAACATATCTTTATTGTTCATTATGCTGTGATAGCCCAATAATCTTTAAAGGAATTAGTATCTAGTTTTTGGTTGCATCCTACGTTCTGTAGATCTTGCCTCCCTTTATGCAATAAATGAGTTTCTGAAAAGAAAGTATAAATCTGTTTTTTAGGATAAGACATTTGGTATGTAATTAGGAATTTGAAGTTGGTTTTATAAAAGAATGTTTTACTGGAGTGAATGTTCAGCCTCAAGTTTATTTTCTATATTAAGGATATTTTTAAAATAAGGCATGACCGACCAGTCACTTGAGAAGGTGTTTGGGAGCCAGAAGCATGAGAGAATGCTTCATAAATGGGCAGTCTGGCATGTTTTGTCAGACAAGGTCCAGTCAAGACAGGAAGCTGAGTGAGGAGTGAGCCTAGCACGTTTAATGTAAAGAGATTAAATTTAACAGGATTGGAGTAACAAAGATTTCACTAGTAAGAAGTAAAGGGAACTCTAAAGAATATAAGGAGCAGCCACTCCCCCTGATGCTGAGAGGGGATGCCAAAGGAAGAGGCTCCCCCACCCATCCCTAGCTAGGGCTCAGAGCCAGCCTTGTTGGACTTTTCCAATCCCCATGGCTCACTGAATGGCAGAGAATTCAGCTGTGGTGTGTTGCCAGAAGAAATATTTCCTCTAAGGTGCTTAGTAGGGGATCCCTGGGTGGCTGAGCGGTTTGGTGCCTGCCTTTGGCCCAGGGCGCAATCCTGGAGTCCCGGGATCAAGTCCCGCATCGGGCTCCTGGCATGGAGCCTGCTTGTCCCTCTGCCTGTGTCTCTGTCTCGGTCTCTAAAGTAAGTAAGTAAGTAAGTAAGTAAGTTTTAAAAAAATAAAGTGCTTAGTAAAGGAGTTTCCTGGACAAGTGTCTTGTTGGAGACCTTGTACTACAAAACTGTCCTAGGGAGTAACCAGGGAAAACTGCTAACTGCCTGTAGTGTGCTGCAAGGGGCCTGCTGAGGGAGCACACACCAGAACTCAGAGACTCCCTGACCAAGCTGCCTGCCCTCTGCATATAGGCCCAGAAACACTCAGGATTTTAATTACACCTAAAATTTGTCACTTAAAACAATTTGTTACTCCTTACTGATTTGATGAGTGTATGTTTATATTGCTGTTACCCAATTTATACAGTTGATTGGATAAGACTTAAAGAAGGCTGTTTACAATGAGTTCATTTATGTGAATTGTAAAAACTCTGCAGAGACTTTTTACCCCTTCTTTAACAACTGTCTTCAATAGAGTTTTTAACCAGATGAGAGTTTTTAGGTAAATGGATCACTGCCATTAGATTGATATATAAATGAAAAATCCGGAAAATAAACCCTGTCTTCTGCCCTCCAGGAGAAAAACAGATGACCTTAAGAGGATCTTGAGGTCCTTGAGAATGTTGAAATGTCTGTCACCACTACTCAGAGCCAGAGAATGTAGATAAACATGAGTCTTGACTCAGAATAGAAGTGGTTTTTGTATAAAAGTAAGCCTTCGTCTTACAGCAAAAATTACTTTTTGTTTGTTTGTTAAACTTAGATATTATTTCAGAGGCAGTCAAGTAGATCATATACAGAAGAGTTGAGGAGAGTATGTTTTCTTTTCATTGTCATAGCCTTGCCAGTTTTTTTCAATAAGTGCCACTGATTGTAGACTGATTTCCTATGTCCAAATTCAGTTGTTGTCTTGCAATAGACATAATGGTCACATTTGCTCTTAATGGAGTTAACTGTAGATCTATATCGCCCAACATCGTTGCTACCAGCCATTTGTGGCTACCAAGTGTTTGAAATGTGGCCAGTCCAAATTGAGATGTATTTTAAGTGTGAAATAACACATTGAATTTTGATGACTGAGCACACCAAAAAAGATGTAAATTAACCTCATTAATAATTTATAGTTTACCTAATGAAATAATATTTTGAATGTAATAGGTTAAATAAAATGTATTCACTGATTTTTACCTCATTTCATTTAATACATATTCTAGAAAGTTTACAGTTACATAGATGACTTGCTTCATAATCCTTTATAACAGCACTGCTCCCAATTTACATGTATTTTTGAATAATGCCTCCATCTTTTGGTAGATAGCAGAAATGCACTAAAAAGAGCAGTGATACTCCAAATATTAGTTGTATGAAAAATTTCGTAGAATGATATGAGTTCCATTCACCTGAAGTGTTAAGTCATAACAATTAAGAATATTTGGCAATACAATACGAAAATTAACCAATGGTGAAAATACTAGCAGTTTTATGTGATGGAGCAGGAGCCGTATTACACAACAATTGACCCATTGGTTATCATTATGGAGGATGTTTACATTATTGTATTGATTCTAAGTTACAAGATGGTAGTTATCATTAATGTCAGTCATTTTAAATCTAGAACGTTTAAGTTATAAGAAAGAAAATCAATTGCAAATATTTGTCTTAAGATCTTTTTAAAGTTTGTTGCAGAGCAATAGATCTCTAGAACTATTAAAGTTACACATTCTTCAATCTTATTCTCTTTCTTTGAAATGTTCATATTTATAATATATCATTTGCAATTTTTAATGCAAAAAATGTAAGGAGATCTTCTATTTTGTACTGCCTTTTGTACTTGAGGTGCCTAGAACAGTTTGGGGATAAAGCTTAATTGTATTTATTTATTCTTGAGCTAATTGTACCTGAGATTATATTACATAAGCAATGGCTAAACATTTTATGTTTTTATGATTTAAAAATAGTTCATTCTGGTTTGATTCAGAAAAAACTTCGGCTTTTAGTTCTTCCTAAAAGAATATTTTATATACATGCAGCTCATATTAATATTTATATAACTTAAAACAGGAGTACATCCCCATTGAATAGTTAAGTGAATATGAAAATAGAAACTACGAAAAGTACTTATGTTTTATCCTTTCAGGAGAGTAACAGAAGAAACTTTTTCTTGATAAGAGACTTGTATGCATTAATCAAACCAAATTCTTTGTTTAAAGTTAGACTTAATTCCATTTAAAAACAATAGACATTATTTTGCAATGAACATTGTTTTAAAATATTTTAAAACATTTCAATCTTTACTCAGTAAGTAATGTATACGTATTTTTTGTTGTAAAAATTGAAATAGTAGAGATAAATCTATTCCACTTGGGTACAATTTTGTCTACTTCTCCCCTGGGCGGGGGGGGAACACTGGTGCCTGATTGGTTACACCCATCTAGCTCTTCCTCCATGTATGCATGTGCACGTACGTGTATTTGTAGAGCTATGGAGACACCTCATCCTGTCACACCATATACATCCTGCAGTTTGTGCTTCACATTTTGTTTCAGTTGTTCTTGTGTTTCTACATATAGCTCCCTTTCATTGTAACTTATTTTAATGTTAATTTTTATTTTCAATTATAAAAGCAAGATACGCTTATTAGAACAAGTAAAATAGGTCAACTCCACCTTACCCCATCTCCCACTCCTCTTGAATTAAGCCTTTCTCCATACTTACGCACATTTTTATGTGGCATCACGTATAGAGTTTGTGTGTGTTTTTAGTAACTGTAAAGGTCAGACTCTGCACATTTTTCAGCTAGCTAATTTTACTTAGTACAAGGTGAACATCCTTCTGGCTTGTTCCTTTGATGAGAAACTTTACATATTATGGAAATTCTGTTTCTAAGTCTTTGCCTGTGCAATCAGTGTTGTGTAATTATCTTTGTCCATAAGTTCATATAATGACTCTTGTTATTTCTGAAGTCATTAAAGAGTATATTGGTATTATTTAAAATTTTCGCAGATAATGCCGTATTTTCTAAAAGTAACATTTGAGACTACACTTGTTTCTCAGAATTCTGTGTTTACCAGTCTGATGATTGCAAATTGATAACTCCTTATTTTCAACTGATGGTTTCCTGATTACTAGTGGAGCTGAGCATCTTTTTATGAGATTATTGACCATAGTATTGCTTCCTCAGTGAATTACCAGATTCATTTCTGTTGATCATTTTTCTGTTATGTTGTTCTTCATTTCATCAGTCAGTAGTAGCTCTTTTGGGGAGTGTGCTGCAAATATAAGACTTTATAATATCTTTTCCTATGTAATTAAACATTTTTAAGAGTGAAATATATTCATCTTTATGGCTTCTGGATATTTATCTTATTTGGAGATATCGCCCCCAATGCAAGATTGTACAGATTCTCTCCAGGCATTTTATAGTTTCTGATACTCTTGTTGCTGGCATTTTTTTCCCTTTTCATTTTCTTTTGATTATAGAGGACATTGAGGAAAATCAGTTGATTTTTTTAAAATGTAGTTATAATTTTCTTTATATAATTTTAGTATTCTTTTATGCTCACTAAAATTCTCCCAGTATTTCAAGCATATTATCTTATGATTATACCATCTGAGTCTTCAAAATAATGGTAAATAACTGTAGTATTGGCAAGTATCACTATGTTGTTACTGATATTAGAGTAAATACAGTCAGAACTTCCCTGTTTAATATGGTGTTAGCTCTTGGTTTTGAAAAATAGTCTCCTATATATTTTTGGTTTATTTGTGATTTTTATTAGGAATGGCTGTTGAATTTTTTTTTTCACATGCCTGTTTGATATTTTTTTCTTATATTTGGGTGTAATAATGAATTATGTGAATAGCTTCCTAATGTTAAGCCAGCCATATGCTTGTAAAATAACCCTGCTGTGCTCATTGTATAATAAATTTTTAATACATTACTGTATTCCTTTAGCTAGCATTTTATTTAGAATTTCTTCCTTCATTTATAGTTTAAAATATTTGTTTTCTCTGTTTGTTCTATCATTGTCAAAGTTTTTAGTGTTAAGGTACTGTTAGCCTCAGATTGAATTGCTGATAGAGCATTTGAAAACTTTTTGAAATACATGAGATTTTTGTGATACTATTACTATGTATTACTATGTGTTTGGAATTTTCCATAACAAAAGGTTTGAAAGAAAATGCATTCTTTTTTTTTTTTTTTTTAAGAAAATGCATTCTTGAACATGTATTTATTTCTCTAGGATAAGCCTAGAAATGGATAGGTTTTATTCATGTTTGCCTTTTTTGTTTCAGTAAGTAACTCCCATTTTGCCCTCAAGTAGTTGTGCTTATTTACACTTATTTTACCCTCCCTGTACGAGTGTCTGTTTCTCCATGTCCTTCCCTGTGGTTGATGTTATCGTGTTTGAGTTCTCATGAATGATGAGGTAATTTGAAGTTATTTTATTGTGCGTTTTCCTAGTTATTAGGGAGGGTGAACATATTTCCTGTTTATTGTTACTTGTATATTTTTGGTGAATTGAATTGTCTCTTCCTAATACTCATTTTTCTCTTGAGTTGTCTCTTTTAAACTCTTTTATAGTTCCCTATATGCTCTCAATATCAAATTCTTGTATGTGTTGTTAAGCCAACATATAAATTGGTCAATATATAAATATTAAGGTATTAAACTCACTATATATGTTAGGTCAAATTATATGAAATTGCTCATATTCAGCTGTTTGACCTAAAAAACTCCATTTCATTTGGTTTAACCAAAAACAACATAGATTTTTTTAATTGCATGTTTTGTAAATTTTTATGGAATCACTGTTGGCGTATGAGGGATTTTGTGCCTTGAGTCTTACTTTAATAGCCCTCTATTTTTTTTTTTTTAAGATTTTATTTATTTATGCATGAGAGACGCGGAAAGAGAGAAAAAGTCAGAGACACAGGCAGAGGGAGAAGCAGGCTTCATGCAGGGAGCCTGATGTGAGACTCAATCCCAGGTCTCCAGGATCACTCCCTGTGCTGAAGGCGGTACAAAACTGCTGAGCCACCCAGGCTGCCCAATAGTCCTCTATTTTTGATGATACAAATTTTTTAAAAATATATTACGATTTGAACTTAATTCCATCTGAAATTGTTTTTTGTCATTAATATGCATAGAGATCTATCTAATCTTTCTCAATTTGTGAACATTTGTCCTAACATCATTTATTAAATAAATAGCATATTCTTTTTTGACAGTTTTGAACTGCCACTTCCATAATAAATTTTGCTACTGTGGATAGATTAATCCATTTTCTATTTTGATACTTTGATCTGTTTTTCTGTTTCTTTGGCAATACCACTTAAGTTTTAAGTACTTGGTTTTTATAATATTTTGATAGCTGTTAGAGCAAACCCTTGTCATCATTTTTCAAGGTTTGCTTGATTATTCTTAGACTGTTTTCTTACAAATGGTTTTCACATTCATCTCTATGCTCATAATTTTTTAAATTTTAATAATGTGTAGTCTCCGGAGCAGAGAGGAAGAGAGAATTTCTAAACCTGGGGCTGTCTCAACTCCTGTAAAGCATGCAGATGATCATACACATAAAACAGTAGAAGAAGTTGTAGTTGAGAGAAATGAGAAACAAGCACCCAGTCTTCCAGGTAAGCCAAGCAAAATACTATGTTGGGAAAACATTTGCAATCAGATTAAATAAAATAATTGTCAGAATTTACAGACAACTTGAAGATCCTTTAATGATTATGATTTTTTTTTTTTGTACTTGGCTTCTAGCATATTCCTTATGGGTATGAGATTGACATGGATGAGTAGCTTTCATGAATTTTTAAAAAAAAATTTTTTCTGGATAGATAATTATTCATAGTTAACAGCTATTCATAGTGAGTAAAATTGTTCTCCAGCACTGCTCATTTAGGAGATATATTAGATTGGCTTAAGAAATTTTAAGTTATTTTTCCTATTGAAAGTGTTTTCATAAACACTGTTATACACCATAGAGATGTATATACCAGACCTAAGAATCTGCAAGTCTCCAAGATCCATTTGCTTGAAAGGCCAGGAGATTTGGATTCTAATGTCTTAGTTCCTTCTATCAAATCTTTTTGCTCTGCTTGTTTAGTGGCAAGAATGTGGATATTTAAAAACAAATTTTATCACAGTGAAGAGGTCTGCTTTGATTGTCTTAGAGAAATGTAGGGATTCTCCCTCCTTCCCTCTGTTCCTCACTATAGGGATATATATTAGAATTTGTAACTTTAAAATACATAACACATGTTCCTTATCAGATTCTCTGAGCTTATATTTTTGCTGATGAATTTTATATATATTTTGTGGACTTTTTATTGTTTGGTTATTTTCCTAGTTGTTTACATTATTATTCCAGTTTTTAATAAAGTGATTCCTGTACAGTTTTTAAATTTTTCTTTCTCATAGAACCAAAGCCTGTGTATGCTCAAGTTGGACAACCAGATGTGGATTTACCTGTCAGTCCATCTGATGGCGTCCTACCTAATTCAACTCATGAAGATGGGATTCTCCGGTAATGTGATTTTAGACTTGTGTTGTCTTCTTTGTCCATATTGTATATTGTATATCCTTTTTAAAAGCATATACCGCTTAATGCTACGATTAAGGTTTTATTTCACATTATTTATGTGATAGAGATTAGAGAACAAAAAAAGAAACTTTTTGGATGTTGACTTTCTTACCACAGTCACCTACCTAGTTTTCAGATCGGGAATTACAAAAATTAAAAGTTGTTTTCTGCTTGCTTAGATATCAGAATTTTCACGAGTTTTCTAATGCCCTGGCATTTGAAAAAACAGGAAACACCAGTGTTTCTCCATTTTCACACTATTGACATTTTGGGTCAGGTGCTTGTTGATTGTGGTGGACTGCCCTTCACATTGTGGATTGTTGAGCCACATCCCTGACCACTAGCTGCTAGTAACACCTCCCAGTTACGACAACCAAAAATGTCTCTAGACCCTGCCAAATGTTCTTGGGGACAAAATCATCCTTGTTTGAGAACCTGTTGTAGGTTAATTAGCAACTCAAAAGTAAGTTTTTTATATTCCACACCTTTTATTGCTCTGTTCTATACATGATGAGATTGAGATGTAAATTTTTAAACCAGATTTCAAACCATCATGATAATCAATTTAGTCTTTGTTGCCTCTGTGGTGAAAGGAACAGGATGTGAGTAATTGAAAAATAACCAAACTCAAGTGAGTTTGATCTAGACCCCTGCTCTTACCTGTTTTCTTTGCTAAAGAAAATTGGGTTGTTACTGCAAGACCTAGCTAGATAGAAAGAACTCCTGAAATAGAAGGGTAGGACACAGTATTAAAATTGTATATTGTTAATATCAGATAACTGATAATTCAACATTTTAATAAATTATGAAGGAATTAGTTTCCTTCTTTTTCTTTCTTCAGAATTGCTTGAAAGCTTTTATAACTCTTTAAGGTTTAAGAAAACTGTAATGATTAATTCCGGAGACCTGTTTCCCAAGAGAGCCCTGAGGAACAGATACCAAAGAGGATTGAGGTTGTGGGTAGGATTGTACCTGAGCCAAGAAACCTTCAGTTACTCATTCAAATCCACTGGCTGGATTTGGGGCAGAAGTGGTTAATGGGTTTACTTTTAGTTATTGCAAGTAGTTGATGTAACACAGAGTAGAAAATGTCAGTCATCCTTGGATATATGATACTGTGATTGAACCTAAAGCTGTCTTTCAAAAAGACAGAGTTTACTAAGGGATATAGACTACAATCAACGATTTTTACTTTTTGAGATACACTAGATCAGCCCATGTTATGAAAGAACTATCAGGAACCTGGAGTCTCAAGGACTTTGAGGAAGTATTTCAAAAAGCTCTCCGTACTAACTGGTTTGAGAGAGGAGTCTGTGAGCAGGCTCTGGACTTACCTAGAAAAGTAGGACACTGCCACAGCTAAGCAATTCACATATTCCATGATAACACTGGCCCATACTTTCATGGAAGGACCAAGGGTGCCACCAACCCTGGCAGTGAGTGACCTCATTTAACCTACAGGCTCTTATGCTTACATCTAGTAAATGTTCGCTCCAGGGACGGAAATGGGACAAGTGTGAATACCTTATAAGATCTAAAAACTTAAGGTGGTCTTTAGTTGATTTAAAAGAATTAGACTCCCCCCTTTCCTCAACTCATTTATTCATTTGATTTGTGTTTTATGCTTTCTTTTGTCTTCTAATCATTTTTCATTGTTACTTAGTGAATTAAGAGGAAGGGGACTTTTTCTGCACTGCATGTCAGAATAGGTAATAGAATTGTGTGTCTTCTAGACTAGAAAAATGGGAGAGTTCTAGAAATCTAGATGGGTAATTTGTAATCATGTAGGTAATTTGTAATTAATTACCATAAAGGGTAGTTTGTAATTATGATCCGTTTCTGCCTACCCATTCTTCCAAGATGCCCTTTAGTTTTTATGTCAAGACTAGCACAAGGTTTTAGCACTACAATGATTATAAAAGAATGTGCATATATTAATTCCTTCCTATTCTCTCTCTAGTAAAAGAAGGGCAGAGATTGAATGTGGGACTAATCCAGAAAGGCTGAATGCTGATAAGTTTTTTATTTAAAATTCAAGGGGGCTGCAAAGTAAGTGACTTGTGTCAGAGTGCACCAACCGCCAAGTTTAAAAATGACTATCTCAAAAAAATAAAACAAAAAACAAAACAAAACCAACTGTCTCTTGGATCACAATGCTTAGAGCCTCATTTTAATTCCCTGGTATCAGGAAAATTTGTCAGTTTATGCTTCAATTTCTACCCATGTAAAATAGTACGTCTCAGTTATTCCATTGAGATGATATGGTATGAATTGGGATGGAAAAAATGGAAGATGTTTTTAACCATTGCAAATGCCCCGAATGCATCTAAAACGCTAAGAGTTGGGAAAAGAATGTTTTCATAAAGTAGTTTTATAAATTAGTTGTAAAGCAGTAATAAAAGAAAGTACCAGTAAAGCTGATTTGGAATTGTGTAATATGAAATTGTATTCAGTAAATTAGTGGTATGAGGGGAATTTCTGAGATGATGGTCCTTTGTTTCATTCTGAGTGTGGTTTTCATTGTAGCAGTTTACTATTAACTTCAAGCTTCTCTTAACCATTTCAAATGAAATATTTGTTTTAACAGGCCCAGCATGAAATTGGTAAAATTCAGAAAAGGAGATAGTGTGGGCCTGCGCCTGGCTGGTGGAAATGATGTTGGAATATTTGTAGCTGGTGTTCTAGAAGATAGCCCTGCAGCCAAAGAAGGCTTAGAAGAGGGTGATCAAATTCTCAGGGTATGTCAGTATATCAGAGATGCGGTTTGAAAGTACTTAGATCTTTAGAAAAAGACATCAAACACAGCAAACCTAATATTATAATTCAAATATAATCTTAGGTCACAGTCTCTTGAACCAAATAACCATTCATGAGGAATCCATCCAGTCTTTATTATACTAGCCTTGTCCCTTCACATTTCTGCATTTGCTCTCATTTACTGCTGTGATTATGTGTTACTACGGAGTGTGATCCTCTGATTTCATTTTAATCTCTGGTGTTCATAGAACTTAATAAAAAAAAAAGTCTTAGATATTATAATATCGACCAAGTAGTCTTTTTAAGTTCAACTAGACATTCAGGCTGACAAGACTGTCATGGGCCACAGCTTGCCATCCCAGGGGAGTGGTCCTTGCAGCAGTTCACATAGCCCTAGGGATGGCTCACGTGCAAGGAATTGGGGTGTCCATCAGGCAAATGTGTCAGCTGCCTTGGCTCCAAAGCTTCATACCCCACAAGAGGTAGGACCAGTTACAGGAGTCAGGAAGTCCAGCTTAGGTGTGGTCTCTTTTCTTTTGCTGTTGTTTTTCTGTCTATGCCATAAACGATGCTGTCTACTCATATAGTGCCATCTTTATCTGTCTCCTTAAAACATCCAAACCTTTTGGCAGATAAACTATGTCCCATTTTAACCAGAAGATCACATGTATTAAATGTGAGTTCCTATTTGCTCCACCTCTCCAGCTCAGACTGTCATTGTCACCTCTAGTCTGGTCTTCCTGCATTTGGTAACTCCTGCTCCATGTCCTGGATTCAGTCTCCTGCTCAGAATCTTGTTGTTCTGTTCATGTTTTTCTCTTTCCCTTTCCTCTGGCTCTTCATTTGTCCTCCACTGTTTTATTTTTTATTTTATTTCATTTTATTTTTACTTATTTTTATTGGAGTTCAATTTGCCAACATATAACATATCACCCAGTGCTCTCATCCCGTCAAGTGCCCCCCTCAGTGCCTGTCACCCAGTCACCCCAAACCCCCGCTCACCTCCTTTTCCACTACCCCTTGTTTGTTTCCTAGAGTTCGGAGTCTCTCTTGTTCTGTCACCCTTACTGATATTTCCACACAATTTCTCTCTTTTCCCCTTTATTCCCTTTCACTATTTTTTATATTCCCCAAATGAATGAGACCAAATAATGTTTGTCCTTCTCTGATGGACTAATTTCACTCAGCATAATACCTTCCAGTTCCATCCACGTCAAAGCAAATGGTGAGTATTTGTCATTTCTAATCACTGAGTAATATTCCATTGTATACACAGACCACATCTTCTTTATCCATTCATCTGTCAATGGACACTGAGGCTCGTTCCACAGTTTGGCTATTGTGGACATTGCTGCTAGAAACATTGGGGTGCAGGTGTCCAGCTGTTTCACTGCATCTATATCTTTAGGGTAAATCTCCAGCAGTGCAATTGCTGGGTCGTAGGGCAGTTTTATTTTTAACTCTTTGAGGAACCTCCACACAGTTTTCCAGAGTGGCTGTACCACCAGTTCACATTCCCACCAACAGTGCAAGAGGGTTCCCCTTTCTCCACATCCTCTCCAACATTTGTTTCCTGTCTTGTGAATTTTCACCTTTCTCACTGGTATGAGGTGGTATCTCATTGTGGTTCTGATTTGTATTTCCCTGATGGCAAGTGATGCGGAGCTTTTTCTCATGTGCTTGTTGGGTAATGTCTATGTCTTTCTCTGTGAAATTTCTGTTCATGTCTTTTGCCCATTTCATGATTGGATTGTTTGTTTCTTTGGTGTTGAGTTTAAGAAGTTCTTTATAGATCTTGGATATTAGCCCTTTATGTGATATGTCATTTGCAAATATCTTCTCCCATTCTGTAGGTTGTCTTTTAGTTTTGTTGACTGTTTCTTTTGCTGTGAGAAGCTTTTTATCTTGATGAAGTCCCAGTAATTCATTTTTGCTTTTCTTTCCCTTGCCTTCATAGATGTATCTTGCAAGAAGTTGTGGCCAAGTTCAAAAAGGGTGTTGGCTGTGTTCTCCTCTAGGATTTTGATGGATTCTTGTCTCACATTTAGACCTTTCATCCATTTTGAGTTTATGTTTGTGTATAGTGTAAGAGAATGGTCTAGTTTCATTCTTTTCTGCACGTGGCTGTCCAATTTTCCCAGCACCATATATTGAAGAGACTGTCTTTTTTTCCAGTGAATAGTCTTTCCTGCTTTGTTGAGTATTAGTGGACCATAGAGTTGAGGGTCCATTTCTGGATTCTCTATTCTGTTCCATTGATCTATGTGTCTGTTTCTGTGCCAGTACCACACTGTCTTGATGATCACAGCTTTGTAGTACAACCTGAAATCTGGCATTGTGATGTCACCAGCTCTGGTTTTCTTTTTTAATATTCCCCTGGCTATTCAGGATCTTTTCTGATTCCACACAAATCTTAAGATGATTTGTTACGACTCTCTGAAGAGAATCCATGGTATTTTGATAGGGATTGCACTAAATGTGTAAATTTCCCTGGGTAGTAACATTGACATCTTCGCAATATTAATTCTTCCAATCCACGAGAATGGAATGTTTTCCATTTGCTTGTGTCTTCCTCCATTTTTTTCAGAAGTGTTCTGTAGTTTTTAGGGTGCAGTTTTTAGGGTATAGATCCTTTACCTCTTTGGTTAGGTTTATTCCTAGGTATCTTATTCTTTTGGGTGCAATTGTAAATGGGATTAACTCCTTAATTTCTCTTTCTTCAGTCTCATAGTTAGTGTGTAGAAATGCCACTGATTTCTGGGATCCCCACCAATACCAAGGAAATACAGACGATTTTAAAAACATATTATGAGCAGCTACATATACCAATAAATTAGGCAATCTAGAAGAAATGGACGCATTTCTGGAAAACCACAAACTACCGAAACTGGAACAGGAAGAAATAGAAAACCTAAACAGGCCGATAACCAGGGAGGAAATTGAAGCAGTCATCAAAAACCTCCTAAGACACAAAAGTACAGGGCCAGATGGCTTCCCAGGGGAAGATTCTATCAAATGTTTAAAGAAGAAACAACACCTATTCTACTAAAGCTGTTCCGAAAGATAGAAAGGGATGGAATACTTCTAAACTCTATGAGGCCAGCATCACCTTAATTCCAAAACCAGACAAAGATCCTACCAAAAAAGGTGAATTATAGACCAATATCCCTGATGAACACAGATGCAAAAATTCTCAACAAGATACTAGCCAATAGGATCCAATAGTACATTAAAAAGATTATTCACCATGACCAAGTGGGATTTATCCCTGGGATGCAAGGCTGGTTCAACAAAGCAATCAATGTGATAGATCATATCAACAAGAGAAAAAACAAGAACCATATGATCCTCTCAATAGATGCAGAGAAAGCATTTGACAAAATACAGCATCCATTCCTGATCAAAACTCTGATTCAGAGTGTAGGGATAGAGGGAACATTCCTCAGCATCTTAAAAGCCATCTATGAAAAGCCCACAGCAAATATCATTCTCAGTGGGGAAACACTGGGAGCCTTTCCCCGAAGGTCAGGAACACGACAGAGATGTCCACTCTTACCACTTCTATCCAACATAGTACTAGAAATCCTAGCCTCAGCAATCAGGCAACAAAAAGAAATAAAAGGCATTCAAATTGGCAAAGAAGTAGTCAAACTCTCCCTCTTCGCAGATGACTTGATACTGTACATAGAAAACCCAAAAGACTCCACCCCAAGATTGCTAGCACTCATACAGCAATCCTCCACTGTTTTCTTTCTTTCCTTTTGCTGTTGAAATTGTTGTCAGTATGGTGGAGTCCCTTCCCTTACTCCTTTTCAGTCATCACCATCATAAAGTTTTATAGTCTGACTTCTACCGTAACCACTACTGAATCTGACGTTTCATAAGCTATCACTGACCTAATGGGACCTTCAGCCCTCATTTTCCTTTCTTCCTTAGCTGTGTTTTGACTGTCTTAAGTAATCTTTCTTGAAGTGCTTTCTTCCTTGGATTCTATAACACTGTCATTCTGGTACTCCTTTAGTCTTTTACATTCTTTTCCAGCCTTCCCTTAATGGTTCATCTAAGGCTTGGATAATGTCAGCAGCCCCCTGCTTCTCTCTTGCTGTATAGTCTTCATCTTGGCTTTGAGGGCTCCTGTCAGTAGCCCACCATCAGAAACTTCATTTGGAGGTCCTGTCTTGAGCCCCCTCCTGCTTTTCAGCTGCCTGTGGGCGTTTCCCTCCTACTGTCCTTTCCTTTTAGACCTCCTGTAAAAGTCAAGGCGTCATCTTTGCCTTACTGGATTCCATCTGGCACTACTTTGATTCCTCCCAGTGATGTTATATTGTTCTCAGACACAACATGGAGAATGATGTTCATTGTAGTAAAGAAATGAAACCGACCTATCTCTTACCCACCTCATATGCTACTTGAAGTAATTAGGGCATACATACATTTGATTTTATTTTTTTAAAAGCTCTTATTTTCTTTTTTAAGTAAAGTGCTACTCCCAACAATGGGATTCAGACTCACAACCCTGAGATCAAAAGTCACTTGCTCTTATCAATTGAGCCAGGCAGGCATCCCTTATGTACATCATTTAAAAATTGTTTCTTAATAATTTGCTTTTGTTTTGTATCATAAAAGTAGTGCATGTTAATTTTTTTAATGTGGAAAATTTTTGAAAGCTAAACAGTTCTATCTGTAATCCTGTTTATAGTCATCAGTAACATTTTAAGTTTCCTTTGGCCTTTAAGAGCTTCTGATATAAGTATATCCTGACTTGGCAGACGTTGAGCCTACATCAAACAGATGATCTTACAGAGATGGGACAATGCATATACTTTTTTATTTTTTTTATTCATAGACACAGAGAGAGAGAGGCAGAGGGAGAAGCAGGCTTCATGCAGGGAGCCCGATATGAGACTCGATCCCGGGTCTCCAGGATCACACCGCAGGCTGCAGGCGGCACCAAACTGCTGTGCCACCGGGGCTGCCCTACTTTTTTTTTTTCTTTTTATCTCATTTCCTTCTGATTCCTTTTTCAGAGACTAGTAGAATATAAAATCTTTTTTCTAATTGAAGTATATTGGTATACAATATTATTACTTTAAAGTTATATTTGTGGGATTTATAATTTTCAAAATTTAAAGCCAGACCATTTATAATAACAAATATTTGGAATTAGGGATTGTCTTTTTTGGTTTAAATGGGTTAGATTGTGCAGTAGGTGATCTTAAATGTCAGGATGCATTGTGGCTACTCTTAAATTTATACCATCACTCAATTTATTTGGTTTCTACTTATTTTAAATTAGAGTATATTATTTTTCTCCAAAGGAAAGTTCATTTTTTCCCTCTTAAAGATGTGATATTTTCAGATTAGGTAAAGTCTGAGAGTCTTTGTTTTCTGTGTTAGATAAGTAATTTCATCATCTTAAAATATGGCCAAGAGCAATTTGTGAAATATATTTTAACAGGTAAACAATGTAGATTTCACAAACATCATAAGAGAAGAAGCCGTCCTTTTCCTACTCGACCTCCCTAAAGGAGAAGAAGTGACCATATTGGCTCAGAAGAAGAAAGATGGTGAGATACTGTCAGTAGAATGGAGAAAATCTGTAGAATTCTGAGAACTTAAATAGCGATTTTAATTTCCAATTTTTACTAAATCATTCAAAGTTGAGTAATAAATGAATTTGTTCATCTCAGAGGGAGTTTAAATCACTTAGAGGCACAGTCTTACACATGGCTTATTAGAAAGCGCGATAATAGAACCAATCTTTATAGCATTTTAGTTTAAGAGGAATGCCATCCAGCCCTCACAAGGCATAGAAAGATCCTAGTTATTAGTTATCAGAACCATACAAAAGTATATGGTTAGCTTCCAAAGTTTTTACTGATGTTGTCTAAAGAATATATTTTTGTTAGCATTAAAGAAAATGCCTAATTTTCTTTGATTAGGCTGATAAGCTTTTCATTTAGAACACGGTTTCTCACCGTCAGTACTGTTGTCGTTTTGAGCCAAATAATTTTTTGTAGGGCTGACCCATGTATTGTCAGGGTGATTAGAAACATCCCTGGCCTCTACCCACTAGATGCCAGTAGTATATATACCAGATATTGGTATATGTCTCCAGATAGTGCCAAATGTCCCTTGGTGAGCAAAATTACCCTCGTTTGAGAACCACTTATAGAAAATGGGAATATCTGTAGTATTTGCAGCAAAACTAAGATGATATAAATACCACCATGAATGGTTTTGAACAAGTTGCTTGATCTGTTTCTGCAGTACTTTCCTCATCTGCAAAATGGAGGTGCTAAGCATTCCTGTTTTGAGGTAATGGTGCTGTATATGAGATAGAATGCCTAATGCATTACTTCACATAGAGGAAGGATTCAACATACATTGAATACCATTGGTTTTGCTATTACCACAGCATCTTCACATAATCTCTTCAGATTAATTTCTTATCTTATTAGCTATTGATAATGTTTTTGTTTTGATTCCTTTTAGTTTATCGTCGCATTGTAGAATCAGATGTGGGAGATTCTTTCTATATTAGAACCCACTTTGAATATGAAAAGGAATCTCCCTACGGACTTAGTTTTAACAAAGGAGAGGTGTTTCGTGTTGTGGATACCTTGTACAATGGGAAACTAGGCTCTTGGCTCGCTATTCGAATTGGCAAAAATCATAAAGAAGTAGAACGAGGCATCATCCCTAATAAGAACAGGTATGAATATTTGGATACTTCTATAGAACAAGTTAAGTAAATGATGATGGAAGACTTGAATCCCCCTGGGAAATTTTGGCAATGTAAAGAATTAGTTTTCATTGTAGTCACCATATCTATGACTGACTTAGTTGTATAAACTCCTTTAATTTAATTCATTATATTTTATTATTTCTGTATTTATTTATTTACTTGAAGTGGGCTCCATGTGGAGCTCCATGTGGAGACCAACTTGGGGCTTGAGCTCACGACCTGGAGATCATGACCTAAACCGAGATCAAGAGACGGATGATTGAGTCCCCCAGATGCTGCGAAACTTCTTTATTTTAGTTTAGCCATTAAGATTTAATCTGCATGTGAAGTTCTGTCCAGTATTTTGACATTTTGTTTCATCTATGGGTCTTTTTCCATTTTATTTTTTTTAATATATTTTAAATATATTTATCCATCTTCTATTCTCTATTTTATCCTTCCTTGTCCAGGGCTGAGCAGTTAGCCAGTGTACAGTACACACTTCCAAAAACAGCTGGGGGAGACCGTGCTGACTTCTGGAGATTCCGGGGTCTTCGCAGCTCCAAGAGAAATCTTCGAAAGAGTAGAGAGGATTTGTCAGCTCAGCCAGTTCAAACAAAGTTTCCAGCCTATGAAAGAGTTGTTCTTCGAGAAGGTAGTTTATTTTTTACAGATTAATCTTCATACACTTTAATGTCAATATGCTTAGGAAAGAAAACGTATAAACTATGTTATTTTTTCTTTGAATTTCTCCCCAGCTGGATTTCTGAGGCCTGTAACTATCTTTGGACCCATAGCTGATGTTGCCAGAGAAAAGCTGGCAAGAGAAGAACCAGATATTTATCAGATTGCAAGTAAGTAGCCTTAAGACTAACTTAGATGAAGTTGAGGGTGTTAACCTTATTAGGTACTCCTCCAAAAGATGGGTCTGATCCATTCACTTAATAGAAATAAAACTTTCTATAAGTGAAAATTTGCAGTTTATCCAGTTTGAGTGATTGTGTCCTAGTTCCCTTTAATAGTTAAAATTATTACCATTTACAAAGCTCTGGGCTTCATATGAAAATTGCACATGATCTTGTTTAATAAATCCTGTGACAATATCACCATGCTGTAAGTAGTAGAGTATTGATGCTGAGCAGCTTGAGTCTTAGGTGGTCAGGACCGTCACCAACCAACCTCTTTAAACTTTCCTTATGACACCCAGCTAATGAGTCCCAAAACTCCAATATGAACCCATCCCTTACTGACTCCAATCCAGTGCTTTCAGTCACTGAGCTGACAGAAATACTCAAGTGTATAAAAAGGATAATAAAAGCATGATTCATGCCATCAGTTATTATTTAGGCATTTACAGTAAGTTAGTGTTAAATATAAATATTGAAGATGTAGTGCCGTAAATGCCTAAGAGATTTTGCTTGCAGATTCTTTTATTATTTATTTAACTTAGCTGTTGTGGTAGTTTAAATATACAGACTTAGTTATGACCACTTTGGTTTGCTTTAAGCTATATGTAAAAACTTACACTCTCCCCCACAATTATAGAAATAGTGTCTATTTGGAAAGCTTAGAAAATTAATTTTGACATATATTATCATCGTCATCCTAATTTTATCCTGTCGTATTTTCTTCCACCCTACCACCCTTTGTAAGCAAACTTTTGTGTGGAGCTTTATTTATTGTTTTCCTTCTTAATAGATAATACCTTATTTTTTTTATTACCCATTCTGCAACCAGATTTTGGATGATTAGCCTCTGTTTACATAGGTCGTTTCAGTTTTATATTTTCATAAAGGATGCAGAAATCTATTTATTTGCTTGTTTCTGCTATGCTTTGTTTCTCAAAGTATTTAAATCCTTAGGAATATAGCTTTTCCTGTATTTATGGTAATTTTTTTAGAATTCCCAAATATAGGCAGGAATGAACCATAGGACATGAGCATTTTCTGATTACTGCTATGTGTGATCGCTCGTGCTTTCTGAAGGGTTGTGCCTTCATAGCTGTCGTTCCTACTGTCACTAGATGAGACCCTCATTAACATAAGTTTTAATTTAAAAAATCAGAACATTACCTTTTTATTATATTGCTTTAGGTTGTTGGTAAAGTTGAATGAGGATATTTATTTCATGAAACTGAGAAAATCTGCAGACAAATGATAGTAAAATTTAAGCAAGTTTAGAGGGTATTATGCTGAGTGAAGTAAGTCAGTCGGAGAAGGACAAACATTATATGTTCTCATTCATTTGGGGAATATAAATAATAGTGAAAGGGAAAATAAGGGAAGGGAGAAGAAATGTGTGGGAAATATCAGAAAGGGAGACAGAACGTAAAGACTGCTAACTCTGGGAAACGAACTAGGGGTGGTAGAAGGGGAGGAGGGTGGGGGGTGGGAGTGTATGGGTGACGGGCACTGGGTGTTATTCTGTATGTTAGTAAATTGAACACCAATAAAAAAAAATTAAAAAAAATAAAAAAAAAAGTTAAAAGAAAAAAAAAAAAAAAAAAAGAAAATGTTTATTTCTGATTCCTCATTCAGTTTATTTTTTTCAGAAGAGGTTTTTTGGGTCATCATTTGTAGGTAACATTTGGCCTGAAGAAGTTGCTGGTAACCCCACCCATAACCAAACTTAGGATTTTTAAATTTAGGAAAAATAAGTGTGAAGATTTGTAAAGCTCTGCCTGAGGGAGTAATTGATTGCTTTAATTGGGTTTATTCTATGTTTAAGCCAGGTATTTATTTATTTTATTTTATTTTATTTTATTTTATTTATTTATTTATTTATTTTTTTAAGGAATCCAACTTGGTTTCCTTTTTTCTTTTTTTTTTTTTTCTTTTTTTTTTTTAATTTATTTATGATAGAGAGAGGCAGAGACATAGGCAGAGAGAAGCAGGCTCCACGCACCGGGAGCCCGATGTGGGATTCGATCCCGGGTCTCTAGGATCGCGCCCTGGGCCAAAGGCAGGCGCCAAACCTCTGCGCCACCCAGGGATCCCAAGCCAGGCTTTTAAAAAGAGGATTCAGATAGGTTAGTTATGTACCCTTTCTGAGTCCAACGAGAGTCTTTTTTTTTTTTTTTTGTATTTTTTTTTATTGAAGTTCGATTGAGAGTCTTTTTTGTTAAAGAATTAGTAGTATTTTCTCCAACCAGAACTCCTGGTTAATCCCTCTCTCTAATTCTCTGTTCACCAGATTTGAAATTCTGCCATGTTTGCTCGTGGAGCTTTATCTTATGATAGTCTCGTTCTCTAGAGTCATTCAGCTTGTCCTGCAGTGTAACCTTTGTTCTTCCAAATCTCTGATTTTGTCTGATCAGAAACACCAGAGCCCCTCTTTGTCTTTCAAGCTTTCCTTGTGACCAGAGTCAGAAATAGTGATGTGCCTTTTTAGTGAAGAACTTCATGTAAATTGGACCTCTGAGATTTTTGGTTTAGTAACTAGCTCAAGCTGCATTTGGCATATTATACACCAGTAGGCAGGGACAGGTTGCCAGTATGAAACCACAGGCTGTCTGTTACAAATTGACAGCCTTCTCTGCTCCCAGGTTCCCCTTTGTATTGCTATAAAAAAAGGCCTCTAACTTAGAACTCCCCAGCCAGGCTGCTAGAGCATTGTTGCTGATGGACTGTGGACCTGCCCAGGTATTGATTTCATCAGTCCCCAGTGGCTGAATGGGACAGAACTCAGAAGAGGCCTCCTCAGTTTATCTCTATTATCTGTACAAGTAATGCCATTTTTGTTGTGTGTCATCATGTGCAAAACATTTGGAAATAGTGCCATGCCAAACCATACTAGAACATTAGGCAAAACAAAAAATGTCCACACATATATCTTTTTACATCTTTTTTAATGTCTTTTTCTAGAACATTGAAGTAGTTAGAAGAGAATATAAAAAAAATGTGTATTAAAACTTACATTATTGCAAGTTTAAATATTTATACCAAAATAGAATTTATAATTTTATTTTCCTTTAATGAAAGCAAGCTTATCAGTATTATTTCTAAATCTTCTTTTTAAAATCTCATTTTCATTTGAAAGAATTGCCATATTTAACAATTTTTCTTGACCAAGTGACAGTCTTAAATAATTTTTACTCTTCACTTACTGATTCTATTTAAAATCTTGGTATTTTTTTTATTGTAGATTATTAATTTTGATCTTTCAAACATAATGTAGCAAAGTATTACTTGACTGCTGAGTATTTTTGGCACCCCACTGAATACTGCTCCTGAAGTGAGCATCTCATTTGCCTTCTCTAATCCCAGAATTGTGGGGCATCCTTAATCTAACCCAGGGGCACTCAGCCAGGGGTAGTTCTACCCCATCCAGGGTACTAGCCAGTCCTGGAGACATTTTTATTGGGCACAATGTGGACAAAAGGCATGTAGCAGGAGGAGGCTAGAAATGCTGCTGAACAGGCCATAGTGCACAGGATAGATCCTATAACTGTTACAGAGCCCAACGTGTCAGTAGTGCCCAGTGGTTGAGAAACTGTGGTCTAACCAATGGAAATTTGATGTTTTGTTTTTGTCCTGATACCATGAATAGAAAGTGAACCACGAGATGCTGGAACTGATCAACGTAGCTCTGGTATTATTCGTCTTCATACAATAAAACAAATAATAGATCAGGTAAGTTATTAAAAATTGACCTATTTCATTATAAACTGTGAATGTTGTGTTTTTGAGTGCGATGGACTTCAGTTAATTTAGAATTAGAGAAGTAGCATTTCTAAAATTATTACTCGTCTACCATAAGAAGATAAAGCCCCTATTGAAGGGCATTGCAATAACAACTTTCAAGGAAACAATATTACATGCATTAAAGGACATTTACATTGATAGGGAATATGTTGTTACTCTACAAGATCATATCAGGAACATTAAATTCGTATGCTCTTTTTCACTTTACAGAACACAGATAATGCTGTCAACTTGCAAGTATTGGGGCTATCTTAAAGTGAGCTAATGAAGCTTTTTGTTTTGTTTTGTTTTTAATTGGGCTAGAAATTGTATTGAATTAGCTTCTGGTTACAAGTTTTTCTAACATGTACTCTTGAGATGTTTTGGAGCCCAATTAGAGGTCCATTACCATTGGAACGTAGTCTAGGCTGTGACTTTCTTGGAAGGTGATGATTCTTAATTGTTATCTTGTGTCCTTGTTTATTTTTTTCTCTGTGTCTCCAGGACAAACATGCTTTATTAGATGTAACACCAAATGCAGTTGATCGTCTGAATTATGCCCAGTGGTATCCAATTGTAGTATTCCTTAACCCTGATTCTAAGCAAGGTGTGAAAACTATGAGGATGAGGCTATGCCCAGAATCTCGAAAAAGTGCCAGGAAATTATATGAACGGTCTCATAAACTTCGTAAAAATAATCACCATCTTTTTACAAGTGAGTATATTAAAGGCCTTCATTTAGTTTAAAATGCCTGGGCAACAATATGTAGACAAAAATACTGTGGTGTTCAAATGCCAAAAGCTATTTATAACCTTTGCCTTGGAAAACCTCCTATTATGTTGACCACTGCTGTTTGCGTGGAAGAAAATGTACAGTGCCAAAATAGAAATTTCAAAGGTGTGTGTCTTCAGACATTATCTTTCAAATAACTAAGAAATGATGGTTGAGCTGATGCATGCTGGATCGACTGAATTCTGGCTTTGACCATGTTCTAATCGTAAAACAATGCTGTTAATTTATTTTCAGCTACAATTAACTTAAATTCAATGAATGATGGTTGGTATGGTGCATTGAAAGAAGCAATTCAGCAGCAACAGAACCAGTTGGTATGGGTTTCTGAGGGAAAGGTAAGAAACTTCCTGTTATTTAATGCTTTTAATAGATGATATGACCAATCTGAGATGCCTTTGAGTTACCATTGTTTTCTAACTAGATCAACATATTAGAGTACTTTGGGGAGAGTTTACTTTTAAATTTTTATAATTTGTAGGGATTGTGAAAGTTGTTTTTGATAGTAAAAGATTCTGAAATTTCCCCACCTATTTAATTACCACTTCAGGTGTGCTCTCTCAGAGTTTTCCAATGCTAATAAAAGAGTAAGGTTGAGTTCTGGCTCTGTCCCTCCTTGTCTGACTGAGGAATGACTTAGACCCTGGCTTCAGTTTCCTCCTCTGAAAATGAGGAGAGTTGAGTGAGCTAGGTCCTTGTTTCCTAGAGTGCTGTCTCTGCACACAAGATTCAGCACTTGGTCTGAAAGAACAAGGCATTCTAAAGGCAAGTAATGGCTGGGAAATACTCTACAGAGGGGCAGCACTGTATCCACCAGCATAGGAAGGGCTTTGAGAAGTGAGTAAAGAACATATTTTATTACTTTGTTTACCTTGGGAATCTTTTTCCTGCTTAGCACTTGTTCATATTGTTATAGCATACTAAGAAATGTTGGACAGAGCAGTAATCTCCTTTTTAGATACAAATTCAGATTTTTATATACATTCAAATGGCCATCTTTAAAATAACTCCTTTCTATTCCCAGTCTTTCTGGTTTTATTGCAGTCTTTGATGGGAAAGGTGTGTTCATTTTTTTGGGCAAATTAATACAGCTGAGAGAAACTTTTGTTTTTAATATCTTTTACCTTCGGTGTAATATTAATATGTTTTAGTTGCTAGAGAAGATTGAAAATATCTCTGATTTTTTGTTTCAATTTTTTATATTTCCTTGTTGGCTTGTTTTTTGTTGTGTTTTGCCCCTGCATGGCCCCTACTTTCCTCTGCCTGGCTATGGCTACAGATGCTCTGGCAATGCATGCTGCATGCTTAGGACCACCACACCCTTTATCCAGAAAACACAACCTCTGCAAGAAGAGATGCTAAATGTTTGCATCTAGAGGTCGTATCTGGTCTGCTGTTCCCAACCCGGTATTATTATTGTGTCAGAATTGTGGTTTTTCTCATCAGTACCACTTTGGGGGATGCACTCTGTATAGTTAATTAGACCACTCTGAATAACTAGCATATCAGCTAGGACACTTGACAAATGGAGGTAGAAAAAACCCACTGCATCACTTTACAGAAACACACTATTATTTTTACTCATGTGGCATTTTATACAAAGGATCACAGTCCTTTCCATACTAATCTGTAAAAACACAATTCTTTTAGCAGCTTTTGTCAGGTAGGATGGTTGATAATAACTAGTGACTGATTAGGTTTTATAAACCTGAAATGAAATTAGTTTATAAATGCACAAAGTATGCTGTCTGCCTATCTGAGGGTTTTTTTTAATCCACAAATCTTAATTTTCTGTGATTTCTTTTTGTGATATTATTGTGTGCTTCCTGTCTTTGCTTGGATTTAAAAATATAGGTCTAACTCACCCCAACTTTTTATGTGAGGAAAAACAGATCATTTATTATTAGATTGATGCATTTTGTAAATCAGAATAGCTTGTTACACTTTAAATCAAACTTGATAGATCTCCTGCCCCTTCTATTCAAGTATAATAATAATAGATTCTTAAACTAAAACCACATCATTTCACATTGACTTTCCTGAGCAAACTACTCTGGTCTAATTGCTAGGAAGAATTCTTTTTTGCAAGATCTGACACAGTCTTATACCCTACTAAACCAAGAAAAGTCATCCTGAGACTTTCTTAACATGTAGGCATATGTCATTTCTTGGTTCAAAGCAACCCATGGTTCTTGCTCACTTGTGCATTTCATACCACTGCAAAAGCTATGTAGGTTGGTGAATTCCAAGTCAGTTCTTCCCTAAGGACTTAAATATTTCCTTGGCTGGCTGCTGGGTTATAGTCTTCCAGAACCCTGGCAAGTTAAAGGTTACAGTAGATAGCAAAAAGACTTCTCTTCTGCAGCGGCCATTATAGAATTGAGAACCCATTGAGATTTCAATGAGAGAGACTCTGCTATAACTTACAGCCCTGGAATTCTCACTCCCTGAGCCCAGCAGGTTCTCTGTTGAAAACCAGAGCCCCTGGGGTGTCTGACATACCTTAGTCTTTCATATCTGGAGAGCAATACTCAGTGTCAAGCTTTTGAGAGAGCCAGGTATAAGACTGTGTGGAATGTTCCATTCAGGCTACTCAAGCCTTATGTTTGTCCTTCAGCCTGTGCTAAAATGGAAGAAGGATTATCTGAATTCTGGATTCCAGATCCTTCAGCGCTCATGCCCAGCTGGGCACAGTGTCCACCAGGCAAGATCTTCAGGGACTGTACTAATTAATCCAGGTACTAGTTTCAAACTAGTATCTAAATGACAGCCTGTTGATGCAACTCTTTAGATTCTTTTCCCTGGAATGCTTCTCATTTTCTTTCTAGTCTACTCAGAAGATAATGTAGACTAATAAAAACCAACTCTGCTCTTAATTACTTAGAAAAGAGAAACATTATTGCATTTCTCCCTCACCATCCACTGGATACTACATCTGTGAAAAATAATAAAGACAATAATTCTTAATTTAATCAGGCAACCAGTACTTAGATGATGCTTTTCCATTGTGTTTTACAAAAACTTGAAGGTCAAATACCAACTTTAAAAAGTCATTTTCTTAATATATATATTTATATGTATTTGTAAGGTCTTATGCAACTTGAACTGTGGCATTTATTTTCATAGTTACTCTTACATGAGCTGTTTTGTCAGTGTGTCCTTGTTTCTGTGAGTTTGGTTTAGCCGGATTCTCCCTCTTCACCTTGCTTTGGGCTGATAAACTAGTGACTGATTAGGTTTTGTAAACCTGAGTGGTGTCAGGGTTCCTTCGTTGACTTCTGGGGCTGAGCCTCAGAGTCCAGCTTTGTCATGGCTAACCAGCCAACATTTCATTCTTCCAAGCCCTTCAGATCTCAAAGGATGCTCTGTGTGTCTGCATGTGTGCTTGTACAATCTTCTTGACCTTTCCTCACCAGAAGTTTTGAGAAATAGATGTGATTTCTCCAAAGAAAAATATCCTTTTCAATCTCCCTTGTAAAATAAAGGCCATCTCTTAAAGAACTACTGAATAAAATTTTTAATTTACTTTTATTTGACCCAGGCGGATGGTGCTACAAGTGATGACCTTGATTTGCATGATGATCGTCTCTCCTACCTGTCAGCCCCAGGTAGTGAATACTCAATGTATAGCACGGACAGTAGACACACTTCTGACTATGAAGACACAGATACAGAAGGCGGGGCCTACACTGATCAAGAACTAGATGAAACTCTTAATGATGAGGTTGGGACTCCACCGGAGTCTGCCATTACACGGTCCTCTGAGCCTGTAAGAGAGGACTCCTCTGGAATGCATCATGAAAACCAAACATATCCTCCTTATTCACCACAAGCGCAGCCACAACCAATTCATAGAATAGACTCCCCTGGATTTAAAACAGCTTCTCAACAGGTAAGCAGCAAGCATTCAACGTTTTGTAGTTAGAGGTGCATTATTAAGTTTTAGAATGTGGTGATTGAGTTGAAGAATATATTATTTTGTCCTTTCTTCAGATTAAGAATTAATCTTTAATTTCAATTTGAGAATACCGAGGACTTAATTCTAAACTTTGTGTGTTCGTCTTACACAGCAGTATACTGAATATTTTTTTTAAATAAGGATGTGAGGTTATAGTTTTGTTATTCAGCACACTAAAATGTATGTCTACCAGCCCCTATAAATGGAAGTGGGAAGTTAGCAATAAAGAGAAGCACTATATTTAAAATATTTTAAACACTTCACAGAAAGCAGAAGCCTCATCTCCAGTCCCTTACCTTTCGCCTGAAACAAACCCAGCATCATCAACCTCTGCTGTTAACCATAATGTAACTTTAACTAATGTCAGACTGGAGGGGCCTACCCCAGCTCCTTCTACTTCTTACTCACCACAAGCTGATTCTTTAAGAACACCAAGCACTGAGGCAGCTCACATAATGCTAAGAGATCAAGAGCCATCATTGCCGTCGCATGTAGAGCCAGCAAAGGTACCTGTGCTGCAGTGTTGCCTTCATTTGTCGCTCTCCATCAGTCTAGCACACAATCATTTTTGCTTTGCCCTTTGAGTGTTCCTTTTGCTTTTTTACTGTGGGCTTACACACCATAGTGCTTTTGAATCAATTATGAATCATTTCAGTTTTGTAGTTTGCATGGCTTCTGGTGGTATAATGATCATTTGAAAATAGGCCTTTTAATTGGGATTTGTGCTTAATGTTTGTATTACTTTTATTTTTTGGCTTTCAGTATTTTCCAGAATTCCTTATAGTATGTAGTTGTGACTTACCATAAACATTTTTGTGTTTTGTAAATTATGGTGTCTATAAATTTTCTTTATGATTTTTATTTTTGGTGTCCAAATCAAGTGGAATCAGTAGTCAGTGTATTGCTTTTGTACTAAATTTAATAATTATCTTTAACTCACTTTTCATTTAGAACATGCTAAAACATAAAAGCCCCCCTACCTGCATTATTAAATTTTGAGCTTTCACTTCAACTAGCTTTCTCACTAATCTCTTTCTTGTCTTGGGAATAAATGGTAGAACGTGCCATTTTCATATATCAAATTCTTCTATTTTTGTCTTATTAAAATAGACTAGAATTGAAAACAAGCCTTTGTACTGAACCGTGAATTTTTTACACAGGTGTATAGAAAAGATCCCTATCCTGAGGAAATGATGAGACAGAACCATGTTTTGAAACAGCCAGCTGTTGGTCACCCAGGGCAGAGGCCAGACAAAGAGCCTAATCTGAGCTATGAATCCCAACCCCCATATGTAGAAAAACAGGCCAACAGAGACCTCGAGCAGCCCACATACAGATACGACTCCTCAAGCTATACAGACCAGTTTTCTCGAAACTATGATCATCGTCTCCGCTATGAAGAGCGCATTCCCACATATGAAGAGCAGTGGTCATATTACGATGACAAACAGCCCTACCAGCCTCGGCCTTCTCTTGATAATCAGCACCCTCGGGACCTTGACTCCAGACAGCATCCAGAAGAGTCCTCAGAAAGAGGGTATTACCCACGTTTTGAAGAGCCAGCCCCTCTGTCCTATGACAGCAGACCACGCTATGACCAGCCACCTAGAACCTCTACCCTACGACACGAAGAGCAACCAACTCCTGGATATGACATGCATAACAGATACAGACCAGAAGCGCAGTCCTATTCTTCAGCAGGCCCTAAGGCATCTGAACCGAAGCAGTATTTTGACCAGTACCCACGAAGTTACGAGCAAGTACCATCACAGGGATTTTCCTCGAAAGCCGGCCACTATGAGCCTCTCCATGGTGCTGCGGTTGTCCCTCCTCTAATACCCGCATCTCAACATAAGCCAGAAGTTCTGCCTTCAAATACCAAACCTCTGCCTCCACCCCCAACTCTGACTGAAGAGGAGGAAGATCCAGCAATGAAACCCCAGTCTGTACTCACTAGAGTAAAAATGTTTGAAAACAAAAGATCTGCATCATTGGAGAACAAGAAGGATGAAAACCACACCGCTGGTTTTAAGGTAAGCATGTAACCATGCCTTTTCTGCCTTGGACTCCTGGGCACATTTGGTGAAGGAACAATTCAGAATGCTTTGTCACTCTCCCTCCCCTGCTTAAATGAAGCCTCTTTTGCAATTATCTGTTCTTGGGGCATGTTTGTGTTCTGTTTTGCAGCCTCCAGAGGTAGCTTCTAAACCTCCAGGTGCTCCCATCATTGGTCCTAAACCCACTCCTCAGAATCAGTTCAGTGAACATGACAAAACACTGTACAGGTGGGTATGCTTTATGGTGTTTGTGGCCTACACCTGACTGGGAATCTGACACTTTCAGTCAGTGAAGAAGCCTTTTACTCTGTGAGGAGAGGAGAGGAGAGGAAGAGGGAGATGTTCTTGTTTGTCTTTAAATGAAAACTACCAGCCTTTCTAATTAATTGGTGGCCTTAGAAAGAAAAAGATCTTGATTATGCCTTCTGTAACAGACCTTTGTTAATGCTTTTAGTATCAGGTCTTCCAAAAAGATTATTTTTCTCGCCAGCGATTAAAAATAAAACTTTCAAAGCCCTACATTTGTATTATATTCTTTAGTTTTGTAAGTGTTTTCAGACACACAAACTTTCAGTTTTTAGGGGTAAAGAAACAGACTCAGGTTGGCTAAAATAACAAAAATTAATCATTTAGTGAAATGATTAGTGAACATGTGCCATATTCTTGCCATTGCTCGAAGTACTTCAGTGCAGTGTGGGTAGACTATCTTTTTCCCCATTTAAAAGGAAGGTACTGGGGCAGAGAGGGATTGAGCAGCTTATAGGACTTGGGTATAGTCCTATATATAGTCTATATATAGACAGTCCTATATATAGTCTATATATAGAGTTCTATATATAGAGAGAGTTCTATATATATATATAAAGTTCTATATATAGACTATATTAGGACTATACCCAAGTATACTTATGCTACTGTCTAGCATATACATTTTCCTTTTAGTAATGTCTAGTACTTTTTATGAAAACATAAACTACTGTAGGGTTACTGTAGGTAGCCAGTATCATTAGCAAATGAACTATTTTACATAAAATAAATTTGTAATTACTGAAAGCTTAGGTCCCCCCCACTCCTTTTGGGGTGTGAGACCTATTTATTTTTGAGGCAAAGTTTCTAAAATTCACTAAGTAGAGGATACATAACAATGTACCAATTTCCAATGGTTTTTGACTCAGGAATTTTCAACTTTACAATTGTGTGAAAGCAATTATGCATGCAGTAGAAATTGTACTTCAAATTTTGAATCTTGATTCCCCCCCCCCCCCCCCCCCCCCCCATGTCTGATACAGTACTCTCTGCTGATGCTGGGCTGGGGACAACTCCCAGTCAGCCACAGGATCAGGGGCTGTTTAGACAATTAAAGAGTTAGTACACTGAAAACCATTCTGTAGCCATACAGCCATTTTGTTTTTCATTTTCTGTATAGTATTCAATAAATTATATGAGATACTCATTTTATTATAAAATAAGCTTCATGTTACATGATTTTAGCCAACTATAGGCTAAAGTATGTGTCCTGAACACATTTAAGGTAGGTTAGGGTAAGCTATGGTGTTTGGTAAATTAGGTATATTAAATGCATTTTTGACTTAGGGTATTTTTACCTTATGGATTTGTCAGGATGTAACCCCTTTGTAAGTTGAGGAAGATTTGTATTAACTTGCTTAGTAACTTTTTTTCCCACTGCTTCCTGTGCCCTCTAGAACTTTGGACTAGATAGAGTTATTTCCTTATATAAGAGTCATTTATCAATCCTGGATTAAAGTTCTTAAATTCTCTGTTATTACTTGTTGCTAACATTGGTGTATGTACTTGGATAAGTTCTCCACTGTCTTCCTTACATTCCCTTTTCTCTTTCTAATTAACTGCTTCTAACCTGCTGTAAGGCTCTATAACCAGATCATTATCATCAAGCTTTTTAGATTGTGTTAAAGGCCTCAAAAGCCAGAAGAGGGCTGCCTTCCGAGTATAATGTATGAAGGCATGGGATTTGGAATGCCCATTTTGACTGTTGGACTGCTCAGTACAATCCTGAATAACCATAGCAGTGAAAGGTCATGATAAAATATTTATATATTCCATTTTCTTTGTAAAAGTAATATCTAAGAAAGTTGTTCCATTTGTTACTCATTGTCAGGATCCCAGAACCTCAAAAACCTCAGATGAAGCCACCCGAAGATATTGTTCGGTCTAATCATTATGATCCCGAAGAGGATGAAGAATATTATCGAAAGCAGCTCTCCTACTTTGACCGAAGAAGTTTTGAAAACAAGCCTTCTACACACATTCCTGCTGGCCATCTCTCAGAGCCTGCCAAGCCAGTTCATTCTCAGAATCAAACAAACTTTTCTAGTTATTCTTCGAAGTAAGTTATTTCACTTAAGACTTAACATTTTAAAAAAGGATAGATAAAGGTTCAGTTGCATAAAGTAGAAGTTAATCACGTGAAATTCAGTATGTTTGGGAGGAATGCAGTTAGGTCCAAAATAGATGATTCCGGGCAGCCTGGGTGGCTTAGAGGTTTAGCGTCACCTTCAGCCTGGGGTGTGATCCTGGAGACCCAGGATCGAGTCCCACGTCAGGCTCCCTGCATGGGGCCTGCTTCTCCCTCGGCCTGTGTCTCGGCCTCTCTCTCTCTCTCTCTGTCTCTCATGAATAAATAAATAAAATATTTTTTTAAAAAAAATAGATGATTCCTGTCGCTCCAGTGGTTCAGCGTTGTGCATAGTTTCTAGCTCTCGTTTGTGTGTGTGTTTTGTCTTTAAACTCTGATAGCACATACACAAAACTTTTCCCTTATGAAAGATGTTAAAATGTTTTGAGGTAAGGGAATAAACTGTGAAGACCCTGAGTGTTAGGTGAATCATAAGTCACCCCTCTGCACAAAACACTTAATGCTGGTTCTTTCCTTCTTTCCTGATTTTGCTTTTTAAATATGAAAGCCTCAGGACAGGGAGTGACATCATTTGAGGGAGAACAATAGAGAGGTTTTTTTCAAGATGAGAAAGAGCTTATCTTTTTTTATTGTTGGAATTGAGGGGACTTTAAGGATATCTGGTCCAGTTTTATGCGTGAGGAAACCAAGGTCCAGTGAGGTGACGTGACAAGGTAGAGAGGATCGAGCACCCAAGTTTTTGACTTGTAGTTGTCTTTTCCCTATTCTGTGCTCCTCCCTTCTGTTGACTTGTCTTTTGGGGGTCTTGTTGATTTGTCTTTCTTTCTTGGGGCTTTTTTGCTGTACAGACCCAACTGAGATTGGGTTATAAACTCACATAGGCACAGGTGGTGGATTCATAAAATTAGGTTCTTAATATTAGAAGTTTTAAAGAATATTCTAAAAAAAATGTCCACTCAATAGTAAATGACAAATGATAGTTAAGTTCAGACAATCCCAAGCATTCATTTATACCAAGCATTCATTTACACCATTATGAGACCCTACTGATAAGCAAGTTGTGAATTCAGACAAGAAGAGAAGATCCAAAGCTGTTTGAGAGTCTCTGAGTTCAGTGAAGTAAGTTCTCTGTAAAAGGGTCCATCCAGATCTCCCTTTTGATTAACAGAACTCAAGTGATTAGGGGCATTACATCTGTAAATCCCTGTCACAGCAGCACCTACAGTAGTGCTTGAGCAAATGATGGGTACTATTGTTTGGCCTACCAAAGTTGACAAAAAGCCATCACAAATCACTCTTGCTTCCAAATTCAAAAGCACTCAGATTTTCAGTGAATTCGATGCTTGGGATTGTCTGAACTTAACTATCATTTGTCACTTACTATTGAGTGGACATTTTTTTAGAATATTTTTTAAAACTTCTAATATTAAGAACCTAATTTTAATTACCACTCTTCTCTTAGACATCATTTGAGTGAAGATTTAAAACCTTTTTTTCCACTGTTACCCATTTAAATCTTTGTCTAGAGAAGAAAGCTGTTTATGACAACCATAAATGCAAACTTTGAGTACTGCAGTGGGTCTCATTAAATGCAAACAGGGTCTTAGACCAGTAGTCTACCCTACCATGACAATAGGGAGGTGCCCAGTATATCTGGAGAGAGTGTCCAGACTCAGACAGTGAGGTGAGACTTAGTGAGCTCACTTTTACTTAAATCATTAAACACATTCATTCCTGTTAGAAGCAGGTCCAAGGGTGTAGTGTAAGGAGAGAGATTTGATTAAATTTGATTTGTTGATTTGTCTTTATTTTATTTATGTACTTGGTAAACAGAGTCCAACCTTAAATTTAGGAATACATTTAGGCCTAAAATGTAAGTAAGTCTTTTCAGAGAATGAACTGACCAAGCATTTTTGGGTTTGACTTAATGGGGTTTTCTACAAAGAAAGCTTAATGACCTATTTGTGCTGTGTAATTTTCAGACAGGGTCTAGAACGCTGCCTGGTCTGTGGGGGGTGGGGACTCCGTAGCACAGGACACAGTGTACTAGGGGTGTCAGCTGTGCCCCCTTTCCATTAATGCAACCCTGGGAGGAACAAGTCTTAGCTGGTCAGAGGTTTCTCAAGGATATATTGCTTTTGACAGAAATAGATAACCTTTGTGTTTGTGAATATGCCCAGGACTCTTGAGTGTTTGGCTTTGCCATTTCCTGTTGTGTTACGGGAGCAGGGAAGTGTGACTTGAGATGGACACTAGTACACATTTCCTTCCTTTGTTGGCACAAAGTAAAAACTCTGGTTGTGCTGTGTTTCCCCATATGGGTATCCGGTGGGCAGAGTGTTGGGAAAGGGGAGTGAGGGGAAAGATAAGGATGACCAAGAGAAAAGGTGTTTCTCTGCTGTCTCCTTCTCATGCTGTTATACTCCTTGTGCCCATTGAAGACAATTTTAACAACTGGAAAATCATTTAAAGTATATGATCCTCTTTGTCCTGTATTTCAAAACCGTTTACTGTTTTCTCGGTCTCCCGTACACTGCCTACAGGCCTTTATTTTCTGAAGTAAAATATAGAAATAGCAAAGTTGTCTTCTTCCCGGTAACATACGCCAACATGCCATGTAAAAATACCCCTCAGAAATAAATAGTGGCAGTTAGGGGAGAAGTCTACTAGCACAGGACAGACACCCCAGAAAGTGAGTGGCTGTCACCTGTCTTATAGTTCCAGAGAGCTGGCTTGGAAGTGGGGAGGTTAGGAAATGTGGCTCAGACATTCATCTTCACAGCCAGGGAAGAGTTCCCAGGACTCTACAACAGGGCTGGAAGAGCAGTCCCCTTCTGCATCTATGCAGCTCTCCCAGCCCAGAGACTCAGCTTCTTTGAGGCATCTAGGGAGTTTATTGTCACTAGAATCTCTCTCTCAAGAATCCACTTATTTTGAGACTTCCAGGTCTCAAAATAAATGTTAGCGGGTTTCAGCTTTTTAAGAACTGAGTAAGACTGACGTTAGGTTGTGTCTCTTTGTGTGTGACATTCGGTGAGAGAAGCTGTGTGTTTCAAGCTTGGCAGCTTTCCAGACAGGCTCCACCCATCCCAGGACTTCGCTCTGGGACTGGGGATGGGCAAGGTCTTGCTAGGAAAGAGTACAGGTTAATCAGTCATGTTTCAGGGACACCTGGGTGGCTCAGTGGTTGAGCGTCTGCCTTCGGTTCAGGGTGTGATCCCGGGGTTCAGGGAGCCAGTCCCGAATCAGGCTCCTTACATGGAGCCTGCTTCTCTCTCTGCCTGTGTCTCTGCTTCTCTCTCTCTCTCTCTCTCTCTCTCTCTCTCTTTCTGTCTCTTATGAATAAATAAATAAAATCTTAGAAAATGAGTTTCAAAGGCAGGCATATATTCATTGGCCCATTCCTCATTACCTTGCTGGGCATCAGCGCAGCCAGGTGTGTTATACCACTGCTTCGTGTGTTTTCACTTAGAGGATTTCTTTTGCTCAGCCTTTTTTCTTTTAGTGGAGCACTTCATTCTTATCCAGAGCCTGCTGATTATTCTTAGTCCTGCTCCTTAATTTAGTTCATTTCTTTGCTCACCACTAGCAAGTGAAGCCCGAGGGCAGAGGTAGAAGAGAGATCAAGCACCTTGTTCCTCACTAGCTCCACAGTTAAAATATGTAGAGGGCGGGTAGGCGGACAGTCGCAGGACCTACCAATGTTACTATATTTTAATTTATTGGTGATTTTCCTAGCTTTAATGGGAGTTAGTGGTGGTTTCTTTTACAGATCAAATTATTCTGAAATGGTGGATGTTAATTGTTTTGGTTGATATTTTAAAATGACATTTGAGTTCCGTTTGCTACAAATGTACTTAGTTAGATTGACCATTTTCTTTCATTTTTCTATTGCGCTTGCTTTGCCATCACCTAGATTTCTTGGCTCTTACACTAGCTATGACTACTTGAAAAGGAGCACCAAGTGGTAAGACTGGCATTGATGTGAGGCTGTTACATAAGGTGTCCCTCACTGCATCACTGGCATTATGTGCACTTTCAGATTTTAAAGTCCTCTTCAAATGTTTAGCATAAGTGCCTGAAAGCAATGTAACAGTGTAGTTTTAATAAAGCCAATACAAGACTAGACTTCTTCAGTGAAATTTTCTATGAAAGTACATTCCAAATGTCTGTTTTGTTTGTGCACATAAAGCCAGTGCAGCTTTGGCTCTCTGCAAAGGTTTAGATGGCAGTGTTGTAATTATGGGTCTATTTTAAAGATTTCTTCTGTTTGAATTTTATGTGCTACATATTAACAATTGGCAATCTGAAAAAAATAAGCATGCATGGCACAATTTAACTTAAATGAGCCTTGTAAAATTAAGCATATCTGCTACTCTAGCAGTTGTTAAATGAAAAATGCATCTAGTAAATAAAGGTCAATTTCCAAGTGAAAGGTGTCCAGTGTTTTTAGTGTCACTGGAACACAGCCACACCCATTTCATTTATATATGATGGCTGTTTTGGGGCAGAGTTTGAATAGTTGTGAGAGAGACTGGCCCAAAACACCAACAACATTTACTGTCCAGCTCTTTACTATTAAAAAAAATTTTTTTTTAATTGCCAACCTCTGGTCTATAAAACCATTTTTTTTTTTTTTTTTTTTTGTAGCGCTCTGTGCCAGAAGCCAAGGCGTTTTATACCTTAGATACCAAATCAGAAGTGAATCTAAGGAAGATTTGGGCCAATAAATATTTTTTTCAAAATATTTGGAAGACTTTCTCAAACTTCTCAATCATTACTGTTTTTTGTAAGCAACACAATTAATATTACAAGTATACCCAAAATTTCATCTGCCTTTTGGTTGCCATCTTCTGGATGTTTTACTAATATTCTTTAAGTATCTGTGCTGTCTTTACATTTCTTGTGCTGATAAATGGTTGAATTTGTTTGTACATTTGGGTAGAGTTAGCCATTTATACTCATAAGAATATTTTTGTGAAATTCTAGATTTTTCTTTAACTCAAGGATACTTAGAGGATGAGAACTTATTTTGTAAATGTGAATCTATTTTCATATGTTGGCATTCTCTTCATTTTTTTCACAGGGGAAAGTCTCCTGAAGCTGATGCCCCTGATAGATCATTTGGTGAGAAGCGCTATGAGCCAGTCCAGGCCACTCCCCCTCCTCCCCCATTGCCCTCCCAGTATGCCCAGCCTTCTCAGCCCGGTACCAGCTCCTCTCTTGCCCTCCACACGCATGCCAAGGGGGCACATGGTGAAGGTAGGAGAGTTAGCATTCCTGTTGTAATAGAGTGATACTTAGAAAATTGAATTCTTGCAGTCTGTAAGCAAAAGGGTTTTTCATTAAAAAATGCATACATGAAACTTTTAGGCTGAGAACAGTGAAAACTAAGGGTTTTGGTAAATAAAAGTACATCTCCTGTTTTTATGACTATGACCAATGTATCAGACCAGCCTTTTAGCTAAACAGATTTTAATCTATTAGATTAGAATAGACTTAATAGATTTAATTAGATTTAATACTAGATTTTTTTCTATTAGACTAAATAGATTTAATCTATAGATTTTCATATTTTACTAGCACAGCTCAGTTTCTGGAAGTATTTGTTTGCCAGTATGTCTGAATCTAAATATTTGAATGGTAGTTTGTAAAATTACGGTTATGCTCCTTCCTCACTCGTAGATATAGGAAAGCTTTGAGGTTCCATATAGCTTGTGTCCCTTAGCACCTTGCAGTTAGGTACTGTGGCGGAATCCCAGCAAGGTGGCCAACAGCTCTCTCGTTGGTTCATCTTAACAGCTGTGCCCTGCGTTTCTGCCCGCACTCTCTCCTTCACAGCTCTCTGAGTGGTCACTGTTTCCCCTGACCCATGTGATCGCTGGCCCTGGGCCTGGCTCCTCTCCTGCATCCTGCTTGCATCATCTTTCCTTTTCCCTCTGCCCTTAGACATGTGCACTCAACTAGTCCATTGTTAGAGCACCTTGTTCTGTCCCTGCTACCTCCTCAAACTGTGTCTCTTTGCCTTCCATCAGACTCCCCTCCACCCCCCCAAGAGGGCCTACTGTCTTTACCTCCAAATGCTGCTTGTCTTATTTGCCCTTTCAAAAAAAGGATGGTCTATTGTACCCTAAAAATATACTACAATTTATCAATTATCCTGTTGTCTTTTTGCTACTACAGATATTTCTCTATTATTTACGTAGGAGTCAAATTCTAGGACAAGTCTTTAACCAGATGAGCTGTAGAGTCTTAGTGGCAGATTGAGCTTATTACCTCATGTTAGGAATTTCTTTCCACACTGTGCAGATAAAGTTTTAATTCTTGCCAATCCTTAAGTGCCCTTTTATTTCTTTTTCTTACCTTTTTGCTCTGGCAAGGACTTTGAGTAAAATGTTGAGTGGAAATGATGGGAGCAGACATCTTTGCTTCCCCATCTTAGGGAGAAAAGATTTATTATTTCACCCATACCACGTTAGCTATAGGTTTTTCTCATAGCTACTCTATTATGTTTTGGATGTTCCCTTATTACCTTCCAGTTTGCTGAAAGCACCTGGTCACATGCATTAAGATGATCATGACATTTTTCTTCTTTATTCTGTTAATATGAAGTATATTGCTGTGTTCACAGAAATTTGGGTTCTTTTTTTTTTTTTTTTTTTAATACAGTATCCTTGTCTGGTTTGCTATCATTGTTGTGCTAGTTTCATAAAAAAGAGCCTAGGACATGTTCCCTCTTTCTCTTTTTTTCTGAAAGACTTTGTTTTAGCATTGATGTTATTTTTTCATGAATAAGTTGCTAGAATTCAGTTGATACTACTTGATACTGCCACCAGTGGTACATGGAAATTCTTGTCCCGCATCTTTGCCAACTCTTGACATTACCAAACCGAAGTGTTGCCAATCGAATGGGTGTGAAATGGTATTTGAGGCATTTGGGATTACAAGTAGTGGGGTTGAGTACCTTGTATGGTAAACTGAGCATTCCGGCCTTCACTTCCATTGTTGCCTCTGTGGAGCTTTGCCCATCTTCCATTTGGTAAAATTTTTTCCTTTGGGTGTATAGGGGTTCTTCAGAGGTTTCAGATCCTAATCCTGTGCAGTTAAATAGTTGTAAATAGCTTCTCCCAATCTGTGGCTTTCCTTTTGGTTTTAGTTAGGTGGTGGTGTTTTGTTCGTTTTTAACATAGTGGTATTGTCATTCTGTTTATAATTTGTTACAGATGTTGGAGAGAGGATACCGAGACACTAGTCTCGGGAGGCCTAGACTCTTAGCAGCCTGACCCTGACTCCAAGGCAGCAGGATACGCTAGAGCACTACATGTGTCCATGCCCCTCCTGATCTGTCAGTATCACAGACAGTCACCAGGGCTCAAGAGCCACCTTCTGACAGTGTGGACCCTGATCTGGGCCGTGACTCCAGCACTGGGACAAATTATTATGGGAGAGATCTCAGAGGGGCTGTTGAAACCTCTGAAGAGGTTTTAAAAATGCTTATATATGTTTATTCTTTCAGGTAATTCAATATCACTGGACTTTCAGAATTCTTTAGTGTCCAAACCAGACCCACCTCCATCACAGAATAAGCCAGCAACTTTCAGACCACCAAACCGAGAAGATACTGTTCAGTCTACTTTCTATCCACAGAAAAGTTTCCCAGATAAAGCTCCAGTTAATGGAGCTGAACAGACTCAGAAAACGGTCACTCCAGCATATAATCGATTCACACCAAAACCATACACAAGTTCTGCCCGGCCATTTGAACGCAAGTTTGAAAGTCCTAAATTCAACCACAATCTCCTGCCAAGTGAAACAGCACATAAACCTGACTTGTCTTCAAAAGCCCCTGCTTCTCCCAAGACTCTTGCAAAAGCACATAGTGCAGCACAGCCTCCTGAGTTTGACAGTGGAGTTGAAACTTTCTCCATCCATGCAGATAAACCTAAATATCAAATGAACAATCTCAGCACAGTGCCTAAAGCTATTCCTGTGAGGTAAGATATTTTGCCTGTTTCTTAGCCTTGTGATTTGTCTAATGTGAGTGTGGCATAGTTTATGTGATTTGGGACTTAAAATGAACATTTTAACTTCAACTTTAAGCTGAACAGTGTTGTCCAAAACGTTGTTGTGATGAATGTCGTTATGTACTCACAAGGGGTACAAGATAATAAAATAATAAAACTCACAACCAAGTGTGGTCAGTAGGTGTTGTCATTATCCATATTTTACTAGGAAATGAGGTTGAGTGACACTGCAGTTTGAGCAGAGTCCCACAGCTAGGATGAGAGGAGCTTACATTCCACATCTGACCTCAGAGCCCAGACTCTTAACCAACCAACCATAGCTTCCCATAACCTCTAACCTTGGGCTGGTGAGATACGCTTGGAGAATATCTGAAAATCATCATAAGCATCTGTGTTCCTTGTCCACTCTGTTCAACAGTGACGTTAGAAATAAAAAGGTAACAACCTCAAAATGGTTGTTAAAAAATCAGTAGCTCTTTTTAAGTTTTAATGAGTAAGCTATCTGAGCAAATGAGACAAAGCGAGCTTCCCTGGATCTAAACCCATATGCTCGTTTCCCTCTTGTCCTGATGTGGTGACTAACCAGACCCATTCTGGCCACACAGAAGCTCATCTCAGCCTCAGCTTCCCAAATCCACTTATATTGTCAAGCCACCTGTTGAAACAGCAGGGCCAGGAGGGCCACCTGCAGTCAGCTTCCCAAGAGCAAGAATGGTCCTGAAAACGTACTGCCTCCTTGTGAATCTTTCCAGTAGCGGAGGCCGGGAAACCTGTTCTCTCTCACACACAGCAACATTGTCCGTGGTGCTCTGGTCGTGTGGGAATGAAGCTACAGCTTCCCTTCACATACTTTGGCATTCCAGCTTTCTGCTCACCTTTAGGTTGGGACTCAAAATTTCACTCCAAGAAGTCTTGATAGCCTACATTATTGAAGCAGTCATTGGGACTACATCCCCTTGGCCTTTGGTATTCTCTGTGTACTAAGTGAATATACTGTGTTTTTCATGGGTGCTTGACGTGTACCCAGACCAAAGTATTACCTCATTGTGCTGTAGAAGCCATTGATAGCAGGGGCTGTTTGATACTCAGGGAGTGCTGAGAAAAGGCCATAAGTATGCAGGCTCAAAATCCTAGGGAGGTGGGGACTCTAATTAATACTTATCAGGTCTTAGATGCTTTCAGTTCTAAGATGCACCGTTGTCTTATGTATCCCTAAGAAGGAAAAAAAAAAAAGTGCTACCAATTAAACCATGACTGCTAGTTTTAAAACACAAAGTTCATGGATGTTAAGAGGTGTTTCTTAAAACCAATGAACTATAGTAGTTGGGCGAGCAAAGTAGTCAGGCTTTGTACATCCTGGTTGCAGAAATCAGTAATGAAGGGAAATTGATTACTTATCTTCAGAAATGAAATTGATTTCTCCAGGAAGAATATGACTTATTATTTTCTTGAGTAAAATGGGTCACTGAAAACTTCTTGATGATACAGAGAAATCAACTAAAATGAAACCAACTGTTAGAATTGTAGTGGAGATGCCTGTGTATCATTGAGGTTTACTCATCGGTTGTTTCTGACCTCTCAGCCCGTCAGCTGTGGAAGAAGATGAAGATGAGGATGGCCATACTGTGGTGGCCACAGCCCGAGGCGTCTTTAACAACAATGGTGGGGTGTTGAGTTCCATAGAAACTGGCGTCAGTATCATCATCCCCCAAGGAGCCATTCCGGAGGGAGTCGAACAGGAAATCTACTTCAAGGTCTGCCGAGACAACAGCATCCTCCCCCCTTTAGATAAGGAGAAAGGTGAGTGTGCTTATTTTTCTGTGTAGTTACACTAACTAGAGTTGCCCTCTGTGCTCTTCAAAGCTTGTATGTAGCACTCAGTTGAGAAGATAATCTGGACCCCTTTGCTACTTTGCAACCCCAGCATGTTCCTCCCACTGGGGAAGGGAGGTGCCCTGCAGTAAGGCGAGGGGAGAGGTGAGCACACTGGACTTGTCCACACAGTGGACGTTACTTTTGATGCGAAAGTGACTGTGATGATAGGTGATAGGCCTTCAGGCCTTCCTCCACCTATCTGCTGGGTGGTCTTAGCTGACCTCACCAAGTCTGTCTTTGTGTGCTTCACCCCTTGCCTCTCTGGAGATGGGTCTGGGTAACACCCAGTCAGAAACCCTTTGCTCCCTGCTTGTCTCGTGAGTGTAAAAAGAAGCATCCTGGGGCAGGTGCTCATCACCCAATCCTAGCACTGGTAAGGGCTCAACAGAGTAAGTAAAGAATCCCTATCAGATATTACCATGCCTGTTTCTGAACTTCCGAAGGAATCTAGGAAAGCTGTTATTTTTCATAATTTTTCTGTATCCATCAGGACAATGTGATGAACTGTGTGTCAACTTCTTTTGAAATCTTGTAGCAGTTGCTTTACTTCCTTACATACATCATTTTAGCTCAGTTTCTTACATTTTGTGGAACACGAACATAACATAGGTCCCTTAAACCACATCTGCAGCAAATACAACATTTAAAACATCAGATAAAAGTAACATTTATAGGAAGTACATTTGAATATATTTTACAAAAACTCCATAATCGAATGCAGTTACCACCAGCTACCTGTGGCTATTTTTGTTTATATCCTTTGTTGAAAATTTTATTGAAAACAAAGGATACAAAATAGAATACTATTTCACCAAAAACTTAAAAAGGAGAAGTGATAGACATAAACGGTTTTGAAATGAACTTCTAATGGGCTAACATTATCCTTTGTTGTGATGGTAAGGAAATTACAGATTATTTTAAAAATCATAGAAATGACTATAACATTACTAGGGTGAGGCAAAGTTCCTGTTTATGTTAGAAATATGCATATTCTCTACTTTGTCATAAATTTGATTCCCAGATTAATTTTTCTGCAAGAAGTTTTCATGTAATATTTTTTTCTAATTTTTCCCTTCAAGGTTTTACTTAAATTCAAGTTAACTAAGTATTAGTTACAGGAGTAGATTTTAGTGACTCATCATTCACATACAAACCCAATGCTCATCACAACCTAAGTGTCCTCTTTTATCCCCAACACCCATCTAGCGCACCACTTCCCTTCCAGAAACTCTCAGTTTGTTCTCTGTACTTCTGTTTTGCCTCCCTCTCTGTTTTTGTCTTATTTTCCTTCCCTTCCCCGATGTTCATCCATTTTGTTTCTTAAATTATCTGTGATTATTTTTAGTTGGAATGTGCTAGAAGTGCAAAATACACCCTGATTTCAGAGATTTACTATATTGATTATATGTTGAAATAAATATATTTTTGATATATTGGGTTACATGAATATTAAGTTTATTTCACCTGTTTTTTATTTCAGTGTGGCTACTAGAAAATTTTAAATTTTAAAATTTAAGATCCCATGTGTCTTCATTGTATTTTTATTGGTCACTGGAGCTGTAGAGAATTAACTGCATTTGGCTTTAAAGCATATCATAAGAACATGGGGGTGTGAGGAGAACTGTGGTCTGGAAGGAAGAGGCCATCTAACCTGTCACTCCCACTCCCTCTCCAACTGCAGGTGAGACACTGCTGAGCCCCTTAGTGATGTGTGGGCCCCATGGCCTCAAGTTCCTGAAGCCCGTGGAGCTGCGCTTGCCACACTGTGCGTCCATGACTCCTGACGGTTGGTCTTTTGCTCTAAAATCATCCGACTCCTCGTCGGGTATGCTGTCTTCACTCTGTCCTTTGGGGGCTTTGGGTACTGTCATTGATTAATCCCTGGGCTGTTGGAGCTACCCATGCTGTTTGTGAGCAAATCTCTACCTCTGTTCCTGTGGCCTTGTAGGCATCACCAGTGCTTTAAAATTTCCTTGTGGTGCATGCATAAATGAATATGGAAAGGCTCAGAAGTTTCTGCCTTCTAAACATTGATGATTTGGCTAAAGGTTAACTGTTTCTTGAAGTTTAAGAAAATTATTTGTTCTGTCAAAATTATTAAGATGCAGTGAGAGAATTGTTACTGCCCTGTATATATAGGCATTTTCATCTTATTAAAATGATTTGATTCCTTTATTACATAATTTTTATTTTTGGTTACCATTCTTTAATTTCTCAACCTACAAAGTATAATACACCAGAGAAACTTGAAATACAAAAAATACCTCCACTGTGATCATACTTGGCCATGGTTTCCCAGTGTAAAACTCTTAAGTATCTTCTATTATACACACTACTTTTAAATGGCTTTTTGCTCTTAAGGTCATAGCTTCAAAGCTTCCATTGCATTTTCACATTTCTCACTTCCTTGGGTGACTACATCAGTTACCAGTTGAAACATTCTATATTTATGGTATAGATCACTGTAATTGAACCTCCTATAGAAAAATAAGAATTTAAAGTTTTGCTTTTGAATTTTAGTACACCAGGTAAGTATTATTGCAGTTTGAATATGAAATAGAGCTTTCAGGTATAGAGATAATAGGAACATGCTCTATTAGTACCCAAGATTAGAAATTATATATAAATCTATATTTCCTGATACCTATAAGTAGAGCTAATAAATTAATTCTATTTATATTTATTTATTTATTTATTTAAAGATTTTATTTATTCATGAGACAGAGAGAGAGAGAGGCAGAGACACAGGCAGAGGGAGAAACAAGCCCCATGCAAGGAGCCCGACATGGGACTCTATCCTGGGACTCCAGGATCATGCCCTGAGCTGAAGGAGGCGCTAAACCTCTGAGCCACCCGGCTGCCCATAAATTAATTTTAATACAATAGATAGTAGAGCTATTTCCTCAGGGACTCCACTGAGAAGCATTTTATTAGCCTAGTTTGAATTAATGAATTAATATTAATGAAGCTGCATTTTAAGCATATATTCTGAAAGATTGCAACATGAGCTCTGATTATTTTCTAAACCAATATAAGAATCTTTAAATATTTTTCCCCAGATATTATATGAAGCATAAGTGATTTCTCTGTTTGTTATTCCCATATTTTAAGCTACAGAACATACATTATTTTGTTAGATTGAAACAACTTTTTCCTGTGTTAAATTTGAGTACATTCACCTAGAACAGAAATATGTTTGTGTGATCTTCTGTGGCTTTAGAATGCTTTGCTACTATAAATTTCTTTTCAGAAAGTCAAGGGTAGATTTTTGATAATGACTGACTTAATCCCAACAAAAGTTAGTATACTAGAAAGAAACTCGAGCCAGAAGTTAAGATTTTTTAATTTACTTTCAAGAGTTGAAGCTCTGCTTCATTGCCTAAACAAACTGTTGTTATCTGCAGTATGGCATAAGCCCAAATAAGTTTGTGAAGTGATTTAGCCTCTGTTTAATTACTATGTTTTAAACTGCTGTGCCTGTCGTGAGTCAGACACCATCAGGTGATGTACAGCTCAGTGTGGGCAGGGTCTCTCAACCTTAGCACTTGTTGACATTATGGCCAGATGATAATGCTTTGTTGTCGGAACTGTCTTGTGCATTGTAGAACTTTTAGCAGCAGCATCCCTGGCCTCTACTCGCTAGGTGTCAGTTGTGACAGGTAAAACCTTCCCCAGACATTGTCCCATGGGGGTGCAGAACAACTCTTGGTTAAGAACTGTTGCTGGAAGGAAGGCAAAAGTCAGTAACTTTTGTATACTTACCTTGGATGCCATAGAGACATCTGCCTTGACACTTGGTGTCCACTACCCCGGGCTTCTTAATTCTAGCTATTGATCTCAAATCACCAAGAGCTTATTAAATTCAGATACTCAAGCCCTGCTTCAGATTTAACAGTTGATGGGTTTTCAGAGCTCCATGAATGATTTTGTTGTACAGCCAAGATATCAGGGTTGAGAAGTTCTTGGTCCAGACGTAAAGTGATTTGGGGGGAGGTAAAGGGGAAGGAAGGGTCTTTAGGAACCAGATTCTGTAGAACTTTCAGGCGTTCATTTGTTAGTCTATAGTTGAGTGTGAAAAATAGGTTCTCGTACTCAGTTAATTCTTGTCCCAACTTTCAAAAGTGCTGTTAATAATTATGTGGACCTAGGCACCAGAACTACGTCAGGCATGTATGGTCACCCCAACTTCTGTTCATTGTTTGAAAAGGCATAAACTTGAAAACACAATAAAAGAGAAATCTGAAGCTGCTTTGAATCCTTAGATTCCAGTGGGTCTTCATTGAAATACAGCACTTAGCATTTTGATCCAAGTGCATATGCTGAAGAGATAGGAGAAAATTGTATCTGAGGATATATATTCATGTTTGCCCCATGATTACACAGTATCACAGCTAGCGATTTTACCAACTGCAAATGACAAGCACTTCTTTTTATCTCCTAGGTGATCCTAAAACCTGGCAAAACAAGTGTCTTCCTGGAGATCCAAATTACCTTGTTGGAGCAAACTGTGTTTCTGTCCTGATTGACCACTTTTAATTCTTAAAATATAGGAACTTGATTAAATAATGTGAAACTGGGTTAAACTTACTAAATCTAAATGGAAGCACTCTATCAAGTATTATACTTTCCTTAGAATTGATACTGCAGTTCTTAGTATTAAGCATTTTGTCTGAACAGATGAAGATTAGTGAGCATGCCCCTGCACCGTGGTCAGAAAACATGCTGCAGACTGCGTGTTTGTGATGGAAAAACCGTCAGTATTGGCTGGAGGGTCAGAGATGGTTTGCTTTGTAATGATTTTTGTACTTTTTTACAGTCACTGCTTACTTCACTGATTTCCGTTAAAATACCAGCCAGTAAATGGGGTGCATTTGAGTTTTATTCTTTCCAAAGTACACTGTTTCAAACTTGATTATGGCCCTGGCTTGGCATACACATTTTATTTTATTATGCATGAGGTAATATGCACACATTTAAAAAATATACCTGGAGCATATAAACCAGTGTAGTAGATTTAACAGAAATGTACAGCAAGGGGAATTTGTAGCTTTGGGGGGGTGGGGGGGATGGTAGGGAAGTCAAGTGAAGACAATTACTTATTGTATATGGAAACACATTTTTTTAGGGAAGGACACCAAAGCATGTGAGACTGGTTCTGTGGCCTCTTTGGATCTATAAATTAACCATATCACCACAGACATACTAACCAGCAGGAATGCCTTACCCTCATATTTTTAATTCTTAGATCATTCTCTCTGTGTATTACTAAGTTTATATGGCTTTTGTGCACATCTAGTTACTGTATCATGAAAAAGATTGAGTAAATTGTGGATTTGGTGGTTTCAGAAATGTATAATCACCCAGAGAAAATAATGGTGTGATTTGGGGATTCCCCACCCACCACCCCCACCAAGGGGCAGTGGTGGTTTTTCTGTTCTTTTGGCTATGCATTTGAAAATTTTGACATTTTAAGGATGCTTGTACATAATGCGTGCATACCACTTTTGTTCTTGGTTTGTAAATTAACTTTTATAAACTTTACCTTTTTTATACATAAACAAAACCGAGTTTCTTAAGGCTACCTTTGTATTTCTCTCCTGTACCTCTTGAGCCTTGAACTTTGACCTCTGCAGCAATAAAGCAGCATTTCTATGACACATACAAGGTCATTTTTTAAAGAAAAAGAATGCACAGAGTTGTTACATTTTTAAGTGCTGCATTTAAAAGATACAGTTACTCAGAATTCTCTAGTTTGATTAAATTCTTGCAAAGTATCCTGACTGTAATTTGTGATACCATGCTGTGCCCTAAAGTGTATTTTTTTACTAATAGACAATTTATTATGGCACATCAGCACGATTTCTGTTTAGATAATACACCACTACATTCTGTTAATCAATCATTAGGTGTGACTGAATTTCTTTTGCAGTTATTAAAAAATCTCAAATTTCTAAATCTGCGGAATAAAACTTTTTAAAATAAATTGCTGGTTTAGTCTCTTTGCCCATTGTTTCTAATTTTGTGCAGCTTTATTATATTACCCTGTTTAAAATCCCGCACATTGGCCCTCATCACCTGTTTACCCTGTCACCTCAGGCCTGGTGGGGCACCTGCCACAGCCGATGCACTGTGATGGACGAGCAGTGCTGGTCCCTGAGACCTTGAGGCAGAGCGAGAGTCAAAGGAGGCTGACTGCAGAATCCTGGGCAGTGTTCCCACTGCATTTGTAAATATACATACAGTTAGTATGCATTTGTGTTCCTTACAAACAGTTCATATGTAGTTTGTATCCTGCTTTTTCCCAAAAACATAGCATGGGCATTTTCCTATGTTGTTATATTTAGGAGTAGAAAATGATTTTTAATGGCTATAAATATTCCACCATGATTGCCATACTTATTTAACCACCGTTGTATTGACATTTACGTTGTTGCTAAATCTACATTTATGTAGATTTTTACTACATTTATGTAGATTTAGCCTATTTGCTTCATCTTTTTTTATCATGGTTAAAATGTATGTACAGTAAAAGTATCCATTTTAGTGAATAATTTTCCAGATTTTGACAGACATACAGTTTTAAAACCATTACTATTTTTTTTAAGATTGTATTTATCTGAGAGTATGAGCCAGGGTGGGAGGAGGGGCAGAGGGAGAGGGAAAGGCAGACTCCCCACTGCTGAGCAGGGAGCCCAGAACCTCGGGATCACAATCTAAGCCAAAGGCAGACACTTAACCGACTGAGCCAACCAGGCGCCCTCCCTGTTACCATTTATTAACAGTAGTCATCAGTTTCATCATCTCCCAAAGTTCATGCTCTCCCCTGCCCCCCCGCCTACTATCCCTGTAGTTTGTCCTCCTCAAGGGTGTCCTGTCCATAGGATCCTGCGGTATGCAGCCTTGAGTGTGGCTTCTTTGACTCAGCATGAAGCATTTGAGATGCACTTAGGAAGTTGCAAGTATGAGTGGTTCTTTCTTACTGTGGACCAGGTTCCACCATGTGAATGCACCTACCTCTGTTTATCCAGCCCCAGGCGCAGGTTTGGAGATGATGAATAAAGTACATAAAAATGCTACAAATGTATTGCAGGTATAAACTGAACTTTGTAAGAAACTGCCACCCTGCCTGCCAGCATGCCATCCTGTCCTGCATCCTGCCACCTGTCTCGGAGCACCCAGTGGCCCCAGGCCCTCACCAGCAGTTGCTGTTTGTGATAGTTTTATTTTAGCCTTTCTAACGGGCTGTCTCTGGGTGGGTTTGATTTGCATCTCCCTATTGTATTGGCTCATGATATTGAGTGTCTTTTCATTTATCTGCCATGCATTCTTTGCTGCAGTATCTGTTCAGATCTTTTCTCATTTTTGCAAATTGCATTGTTTACTGTTTCAGGAGTTCTTCATATCATCTGAATGCAGGTTCATTATCAGATGTGTGATTTGTGAATACTTTCTCTCAGAGGTCTCTTCGTTTTCTTAATAGTGTCTTTTGAAGTGCATAAGTTATTAATTTTGACAGAGTCCAGCTCATTCATTTTTTATAGATCGTGCTTTTCGTGTCCTGTCTGATAAATCTTTACCTAAACCAAAGCAGAAAGATTTGTTTCAAAAGTGTTATAGCTTTAGGTTTTATATTTATGTCTCTGATCTATTTTGAGTTCATTTTATACTAGTGTGAGATATTTGTTGCGTTCCACTTAGTCTATTTATCTTATTGGTAGGTGGCCCATAATGTTACCTTAGCTCTTTAGGTACACTAGTCTGTCGTGTTTTAAATGTGTGCTTATCCTGAACGCAGACCCATATACACAGAGCCTCAACTAGACTCCAGGTTTCCGTATGTATCAGTGGAAGGAACATACCTCTGCAGGTCTGTTGGTTGTACTGACCTGCCTGGCTTTTACTGCATGAATGCCAGGCAAGGTTTATATACCTGGTGCTTTTTAATGTTTATAGGAATAAGGGCATTTTGTTCCCTCAGACCATCTTCCTGTAGCACTGAGCATGGTACACTGAAGTGACTCACAGTCACGTTCTGGTTCAGAAGGGTTTTTTTTTACCCTTTGCCATATGACTTTCTCATACTAGGAAACCTTGTGAATGTCCCCTAGTGGTACTTGAGTCCGTTCTTCCTCCTCCTTGACTTCGCACGTTTTCACTTGGTGCAGCACACACCAGGCATCACGCCACTGGAGATCCGGGTGAAGGAACACAGTTCTGCACGCAGTGGCTCTCCAGCCTAGATGGGGATGCACTTGACCAGGAAGGGATGTGGCAGCAGACCCAGACAAACTGGGAGCAAGTTGTTTGCCTTTGGCCTTGACTGGCAGTTTGAAAATAGCTGGCCAGCTAGGAAGCTGGCACCTGTTTTTGCAGAAATGACTGGGCACGGAGGTGTCCCAAGCTGGGTCATTGAAGAGGACTCCTCAGGCTCCATAGTCGAGTTACCCCGGATAGAGCGCTGGGAAACCACTGTCTTGTGCAGAGTAGCAGAACCATGTTGTCACGTCAGTAAATCCGGTCTTGGTAAAAGCACAGTTAACAGCATCTCTAACTCCTCATTGTGCTTTCCTTTCAAACCACTGGACAGTGAAGAGACAGTTACCCAAGGTGTAGAAAATCTAGGGTTTTCAGAATTCTCAAAGAAGGTGTATAAACTTGTTCCCGTCCTATCTTGTAGGAAATCGTGGCTCTGCAAACAGCACCTGCCAGAGCTTATTTCCTCCAGGTCACAACGAGCACTCAGGTCAGCTGGAAGGTGGCACAGAAGGTTCTCACGGAGAGATGTGCAGCTGGCAGGAGCCCTCTGTCTCCCTCCCCCTTCGCAGGGTAGGCTGTTTCCAGTTGTCTGAGAAACCACATACTTATGAAGACTCAAAATTAATTCTGTTAACACAGTGTGTTCCCTACTGGCAGGATGCATGGCAGGGAGTGTGTAAACCAGCTGTCATTTGGGGCACCTGACAAGTGCCACTGAGAGAATGCAGAAGAGCCCTGCATCAAGTTGCCCTGCCCTGTGCTATGTGTGGGAAAACCACACATGGAGGCAGAGGCTTGGATGCTGGTGTATTTGTGCTAGCTTGAGGTCACAATTACATTTTTTAAGATTTTATTTGAGAGAAAACACAAGGTGGGGGTGGAGGGAGCAGACTTCCCGCCCAGCAGGGAGTCTGATACAGGGCCTGATCCTAGGACCCCAACGTCATGACCTGAGCTGAAGGCAGATGCTGAACAGACTGAGCCACCCAGGCGCCCCTCAGTCTTTTTTTTTTTTTTTTGAGAAAAATAAAATTTTGTCCACAGATTTATTTTTTTTTACTAGAACCTGAGATATAAGGAAAATGTGAAAACAGACATGGAACCAATTTGCTAATGTCTAAATGTTGGGGAGAAAAGCATAGTATTCACACTTAAAATCCTTCAGTGCTTGGCAACTGGCTAGTGGCAGAAATGAGCCTCAAATCAGAGGGGAGAGAGTTTGGTCGAGCCCAGGTGTCAGGGCTTCTTGGAGGGTACTTTCAGGACATGGGGTTTCCCAGAACGTCTGTAAGGAGTCCCTTCCATGTTGTGTAAGGTGAGGGGAAGTCCAGTCCACTGGAAGGCAAAGCTTGAGGCCTAAAGGGCCTGGGCCTTGGTGTCCACTGGGAAGAACTGGAGTCATGATGGAGAGCTATAGGGTTTCAGAAGTCCTTGAAGCCAAGCAACTTAAGGCAAAATTGGCTTTCTTAGTAAACTTGGTTTTGAGTGTAATGCAACTGTCCCAGGTTTTCATTGAGTTCCTCTCAGATCTGGAGAGAAGGGTGGAGGTGCACGTGGAGGCTCCCCAATGGGACTAGTGTACCATGGAGCGGGGCCTCCTACCTGTGCTTTCATGTCTCTTCTCTGAGGGGACAAGTTTTTCTTTTTCCCTTCAGTTCTGAATATTCAAGTAAACAGGCTGAAGTGTTCTATCAGGCCTTGGGCTCCTGCCCGCCCCACTCAACTGTTGCAAGTGTTAACATCCCCCATTTGTGACAGCATATCATAACATAGGGAAGCATCTGGGTAGGCACGCGTGATCCGGTCCTACCCCTCACACACCACGGATGTCTGAGCCTTCCTCCCCTGGCTCGTGCCGACACTGTGGGGACACAGGGCGGTACTGAGGGCAAATTGAAACCAGCAAGGTCAGACCAGCCTTCCTCCCAAGCCAGCCTCAAGCTCCAGAAACAGCACCCCTTTAAGAGTTTTTAGGAATGTCTCTCACAAGAAGCAAGAGCAGAAGTTCAAGGCCATGACCTACAGAGTCAGAAGTTGACAGCAACGATGGAGATGTTTTCCTGCCCTGGGGCGAACAGGGTTAATGAGAGGATATGCCCATTATCTTGAAAATTGCCAGAAACTGAGCCACCCACTTGCCTGCAGGAACCACCCCCCCATCTCCCTACCCACCATTGCGCTTAGCTCCTCTTTCAGGTGCACTCTTGTTTATTATGCACAGATTTCTTCTAAATCATTTTGATTGGAGTTTAGAGGAAGTACAAACTGCAATGTGTTTCAGGAGAGAACACTCAGATCCCCAGGAACATTCGAGCTAGCATCAGTAAGTGTGGGTGATAGTTGTGGAAGGTTCCAGCTCTGCCTTGTTCTTCACCTTGAAAGAAATTACCCAGGGTTAGCAGTTCGCGGTGTGGTGGAGAATGCCAATCTCCCAGAGCCCTGGCGCCCAGCCAGACACCATCCTCCTCTCTTGGTCTCAGTCACCTTTGCCACCCTGACTGTGCCATGTGCCCAGCCCAGCGGGGAGAAAGCCTCCTGCAGTGCCCTCCTTTTCCTGACCACACTCCCCGCCTGGGACAGAGCAGTAACTGCGGCCTAGTGAGACTGCTTGCTGCAGGGGCAAGTCTGTCCTGATGCAAATTTCCCCAAATGGGAGTCTTCGTGCAGGTCCCGCTCTGGGGAACAGCCTGGAACGCCACCGAGGATCAGCACAGCACAGGAAGGCATGTATGGCACGTGCCCTGTCATCGAGAAATGGCAACAAACTAGTCACCACTCATCCCAGGAAAACCTACCTGCCAGTCCCACCCCACACTCTGGCCTTATCAAGGGCAGGTTGAAATGCCAGCACCCGTTTCCTGGTGACCCTTGGCCACACTGATACTGTAACTTGAGGAATCAGTGGCTCGCCCAGCCTAAGCCACTCCTGCCTGGCTGCAAAGGGAAAGGACACCCAGGAGCCTGGCTTCCTGCCCTGCAGTGAGTTGGGCCACAGGAATTATGGAAGGATCTGGAGCATCCGAGTGCAAAGGCGACTCTTAAGTTACGTTCCAGCTGCACCTCAATATCTGGGGGAGAGTTATGCGGGACCAGCCAGCCTTGGTGAGACTGACCACGTGTTGAATTCAGGTGCTGCTGGGACCACAGAGCATAGGAGGTGTTAATTGGGGTGGCTGTGATGGATGGGAGCATCTGGACCCTCTGCCACGTGGAGAGGACAGCATGAAAGATCTGCATGTGCTCAGCCTTTGCACAAAGAACTTAGAGCCTAAATGGTTTTTACTTTCAAGAGCGAGAAGTGGCTTACAAGTTACCAGAGCCAGAATGAGCGTGTAGGGTTGTTGTCAGGTTGCAGACGGGCAGTCCCACTTCCCATGGGCCTTCGCTCTGATGTGAACAACTGGGATCCGCGGGAATGTTCTTTCCTCCTGCCAGGACATCTATGTCCCTGGATCTGTGACTGGATCATGGGCTGAAGGCCAGGCTAGTTGTTTGTGGAATGACTGGGGCTGTTACTGGCGACCCCTTTCGAAAAACAGTCCTGTTTCCAGAAGGCAAGAGAAACACCCACAATGATGCGTAACAGAATTGGCAGGCTTTCTGCTTGCTCAGCGGATCATCAGTGGAAACGTAAGGCTCTTGTTTGCAGGGTCACTGCCCACCTCCTTATTTTCTCCATCTTATTTTATGTTTAAGAGTAAGAGGTGCAGGAAAGACCGGGAAGCAGCCCCAGTCGGGTCCACGGGGGCAGCAGGGTCACCCTACAGGTGTCCAGGTCCTGTCCACTCAGCCGACGCTGCAGCTCTCTCAGGTGCCAGAGCTGATGACTTTAGCCTCCTCCATGAGCTTTTCCGCAAACATTGTAATTCTTGTCGACTTACTGCAATTTGAATTTCATGGCAGTTATACATTTTATGCTAAAATTACTCATTTTCCCCCATTGCGGCAGGATGATGAATACAGTACAGATGGCACCTGCTACTGTTCTCATGAGCCTTGCAATTAGGAAGAAAATGATAAAAACCCCAGACTTGGTACCTACTGAACAATTGCCAAATCTGAAATGCACTGGCAAGAAAAAGGGGTTACCACTCATGCTGCAGAGGGAACAGGCCCTATTAAGAACAGAGCCGCGCCACCCCCCTGCAGTCCTGGCCGAGGCAGGGCCTCTCTGACTTTCCACATCAGAGTCTGGGCCTCTCTTCCTTCATCTCTTCCTTCTTCCTCTCCTTCATCTGCTTCAGTTGAAGCCTGAAGCCCTTGTGTGGCCTCGTGGCCTCATGGCCTTGTGGCCTGATGGGAGAGGCCAAGGCCAGCAACCCGTGGCCCCTGCTCTGCCAGGGAGAGGGGGGCCATGTCCACAAACACCCCCTCTTCGACAGCCAGTCTCTCCTTGCATGACCACCACCAACCCTGAGGCCACAGCTCCAGCCCCAATCCCCACGGCTCTGCACACCCAGGCATGCTCTTCCTGCCGCGTGGGATCAAGCCCAGCGTCTCCCCTCTGTGTGCCACACCAGCCAGAGCATCTGTCTCCCCTGCAGGCCCGGCCTTCCTCCTCATCCGTGTCCATGTCTGAGTCCTACTCCCTTGTGTTCCCCTGCCCATCTTGTCTCCACTTCCTTCCTCCTGCTGTACCCTGGCTCATCTGCAGGAAGCTACTAACTTTGCTCAGCCATCCATTTGAAAGTGGGGACTTCAAATGGAGTCCATTTGAAGTCCTCCATTCTCATATCTCTTAGATTTTCTTTTTTAATTGAAATACAGTGGACAATGTTACATTGGTTTCAGGTGTACAACACAGCAATTTGACGAGTTTAGGCATTACTCAGTATTCACCTGGAGAAATGTAGTCACCATCAACACAACAGTATTATGATATGATTATGTTCCCTATGCTATGCTTCTCAGCACTCTTTACAACAGCTGAGATAATGGAAGTAACCATCAAGAGATGCCCATCCATAAATGAATGGATGGCATAAATGAATGGATGGATGTGTACACACACACTGGAATATTAGCCATAAGAAAAGAATGAGATCTTGCCATTCACAACAACACGGATGGATCTAGAGGATATCGTGCTGAGTGAAATAAGATAAAGACATATCATACCATTGCACTTATATGTGGCTTCTTTTACATATTTTAAACAATTTTATTATGAATAAGCAATACAGAAAAGTCAGAATAGGGTCATAATCTATAGACTGTCTTGGTTCAACAATTGCTGTGCTAACTACTCTCCATGTTTGCTTTATCTCAATCTGCACACACACAATAAATATGTTGGCTGCTCTATCGGAGATTAAGTTGCAGACATCATGATAAAGGTGGCATTTGATGGAATCTTTAATAAATGATACTGGGACAGCTGGCCAGCCCCTTGGTGGGGAGTTGTGCCCCACTGCAATTTTGGCTGAAATAAATTCTAGATAAAACAAAAGTTTTCATCTGAAAAAATGAAATCACATAAGTACTAGAGGAGAATATGGGTGAGCATTTTAATAATTTTGAGACAAGGAATCCTTTTTAAGGATTTGAGAAAGAGTGCATGTATGCATGTGCAAGTATGGGGAGGAGCAGAGGGAGACAATTTCAAGCCGACTCCTTGCCCAGTGCAGAGCCCAACACAGGACTCGATCCCATGACCCTGAGATCATGACCTGAGCCCAAAATCAGATGCTGGGCACATGGGTGGCTCAGTGGTTGAGCATCTGCCTTTGGCTCTGTGTGTGATCCCAGGGTCCTAGGATTTAGTCCTAGGATTTAGTCCCACATTTGCTCCCTGTGTGGAGCCTGCTTCTCCCTCTGCCTGTGTCTCTGCCTGTCTGTCTCTCATGAATAAATAAATGGAGTCCTTTTTTTAAATTTATTTTTTATTTGTTTTTATTGATAAATGGAATCTTTTTAAAAAGTCAGATGCTTAACCAACTGAGCCACCCAGGTGCCTCCTGAAAGGCTTTTTAAAATATGCCACAAAACTCAAAAGTCATGAAGGAAAAGAGAAAAATATGACAACATAAACACAAACATCTAAAGTATACCTCATGAGCTGACTTTAAAAGAATAACTATGGACAGCAGACCAGAAGTCAAAATTTTTGCTTGGTCACGTGACTATTTAAACTTCAACTAAATACAATTAATAAAATATTCAGTGCATTTATTCTAGCCACAATTCAAATGCTTTATAGTCCATCCCGCATGGTCAGGGGCTACCATTCTGAACAGCACAGTTTATAAATCTTTCCTATTGAGGCAGGAGAAAATATTCACAGCACATTAGCAAAGGTGCTTCACATGCAAAGAGATCTCGCAGCTCAGTTTTAAAAATAAGACAAATTCAAGAGCAAAGCTCAGTAACTGGCAGTTCCTGGAAGTCTAATGGCCTAGAAACGTGACAACACGCTCCACTTTGGGCACCACTTGAGAAACGTCACAGAAAACACCAAGGTCTCAGTCTCCCCTTGGGTCCCATCACCTTAGTGAAGACACTGGGTACAGAGCTGGGCCTCAGGAAGCACACGCTCTCACAGCATTGGCTCTGCCTTCTCCCAGCATGACAGAGCCAGAGACCTGGAACTTAAAACTCCCAAACCCTCGGACCCAACAATTCTGCGCTAAAACGTATCTCACAGCAAAACAAGCAAGTGTGCAAAGTCAGATTCACAAGGATGTTGGCTATGGCACTCTACGATGCAGGAGAAGCTAGAAATGATCCGCTCTCCATGACTTATGGTGAAAGGGACAAAGGCTGGAAACCCAGGCTCACTGAGGTATAGTCACAGCGACATGGTGCAGATGAACCCGTGGTGACACAGAGGGGCTGCAGGAGCTGAAAGTTAGGTGGAGACGGAAACCGCTCGCAGGCACAGTGCTCCTCAAGGCTGGGTTCCCAGCTGAGTCCGGCTCCTTTGTACATCCCAGGACCTTTCCAGGACACCTCCCCTCCCTGTGCCTCTACTTCCCCATCTCCACGACAGGACTGGTGACAGCATGGAACCTGCTCTGTGCTGGCTGTGTCCTCCCCGAATTCATATCATGCTACCCTCACCCCCACGGGAGGTGATTAGGGGTAGAGGAGGGTCACCAGGCCTGGGGCCCGCATGATGGGTCCAGTGCCTCCACGAGGAGGGACACAGCAGGGTTGTGTTCAGGCTGTTGTGAGCTCTCTCCCCTCCGGTCGCCCGGTGTGCAGCCAGAAAGGAGAGGTCATGTGAGCACTTGGGAGAAGGCGGCTGTCAGCAGCCCAAAGGGAGCCCTCACCAGCACCCAACCCTGCAGTCCACATCTCCCCTCTGCCTCTCCCTCTGTGATCTCTCTGAATCTCACTCTGTCTCAAATAAGTAAATAAATAAAAAATAATAAATAAATAAACAAATAAATAAATAAAATCTTTAAAAAAATAAAAAAAAATAAATTTACCATCCTCAAGTCCAGATTGCAAAACAGCCAAGTCTATCTACAACGCGTTTGTATGCACGCAGAAAAAATTCTTGAGGACTATGTGTCCAGTGTTACCAGAGCTCATATCTGCGGCTAGACAGGAGGCAGGTGTGATGGGGGCTCTTAACAAAGGCCTGTAAGTTCTACATTTTTTCCTAACAGGGATGGTTTATTTTTATAATTGGGAGGAAGGATAGAAATAGGAAGGAGTAACCCTGGCTGTCTTACTTGGGCTGTTTTAACAAATTATCATAGGCTTGGTGGTGGGGGCAGAGTGCTTTAAACCACAGAAATGCATTTCTCGCCGTTCTAGAGGCTGGAACTCCAAGAACAGGGCACCAGTATGGTCGAGTTGTGATGAGAGCCTGCTTCCTGCTGTAAGTTGCATCCTCACACAGTGGAGGGCAAGGGGGCTCCCTGGGGCCTCCTGTAAGGACCCTAATCCCAATCACGAGGGCTCTACCCTCATGGCCTCATCACCTCCCCCAAACCCCACCTCCTAGTTCCATCTGACTGGGGCTCATGAGCTTCTCCATATAAATTCAGGGGGGACACATACTTGCAACCCATGACCCCCATCTCCACCAAAGACCTCACTGGCATCTCAGTGGTCATGCTGCATGGGGACCCTGTGTCACAGCGGTGCCTGTCTGCTGGCCTGTGTCTCACAATATTCACACAAGAGGCTCAGGCAGCAGTCACCCAGCACCCAGGGCCAGGCGTCAGGAGGAGCAGCAATCTGGAACCCGGCAGCACCCAGGCCCCAACAGCCCAAGAGATAGGTTTTCCCTGGGTGAAACCTGTCGCTTTGATGTTGCCCCCTGAAATTCTCCGTGAAGCAAGTCTGCACATTAGCAGCTCTAGTTCCCGGGCTTCAAGGACTCCGGCACAGGGGGTCCCCTTACTGGAAGGGGAGGCTTCTCGTGCCTGTGGTACACCACAGCCTTGCTTCCCGAGAGCAGGACTTACCGTCTTCACTCTGTCACAGCCGAGAGGAGATCTAGGAACCCACCATTTTCAGGAACAAGGAGAGATTTTTGCCCTCCTGTGTAAAAGCAAGTTACAAAACAGTAAGTTCAATGCTGAGAAGGAGGAATGTATTTCCTCACAATTAAAAATGGTTCTTGTGTTTGTTGAACGCATCTAGCCAGTGTACCAATTTACTGGTGAAAGCCGGCTTTTGGTCTCAAAGGAGAAGCTCCATGTTTCTGATTCCTCGTTTCTCCTTCTAAAAGCGCAAACATGACTTTTGTTCTCACACCACAACTGGGCTTATAGATTTCTTTAGCTTTTCACCCCAACCACTTAGTGAACAGTTCCCTCAGCCCGTGGGGAAATGTTCACTGACTTAATAAGTTCTGGTATCTTTTTTGAGTGGTTGTTTCTTAGTTAACAGTTTGGAGATGCGGGAAAGGGATAGGTCCCTGAAGAAGGAGAGAAGGATGTGACAAATGCCTCCCCTGGTCCCCACCCAAGCCCCAACTGCACTGCTGAACCACATGGAGAACAATGATGGGTAGATGTGATTATGCTGGGGCCCATCTTCATCTAAAAACAAAGCCAATATAAGGTAAACAGGGAAGCAGAGCTCTGATAACACAATTTGAACACCTAGGTCCAGCTGTGCCTGAAGCATCCCTTGAATGTCTTTGTTATGTAGGACAGCACTTTCCTCTTTAGGGGTTGGATGTCTATCACTGAATTCCAAGCAAGTGGACATGAAACTGAAAGGCCACTCAAAACTCTGGGCTTGGGAATTAACTCTGTTCCCCAGTCTCCATCTTAAGGGTTCTGATATCGGGACATACACAAGGTTTATCGGTGACTTGTCATTTATGCAGTAAGCTTTAGTTTTCCCTTCTCCCTGAGGGTTCACCACCCGGGAGTCACCAGCTTAGGTAAGGGCATCAGTACTCACACCTGGGCATGCATTTGCTCCTAAACCATAGCGGATATTTCATTTTAAGCTGGGAGTGTTTCCCTTATGGCGGCATCACCGCCCCCCACAGGCTGAAAACCCTGACCTGGTGGAGGGCCTGAGCTCTGGGGCTGCCAGTACACTGTGCCTCTCAAGGCCACTCTTCCTCGACCTCCCTTCCTGTCATTCCCACCCACTGTTTTCCCTGTCACCAGTGCATCTCCCCCAACCCCACTCCGCCACCGCAGGCTACAGCCACTGTGTGCTTACCAGTCCTGGGTCTCCTGCCACAGGTGGAACGTTCTCTGGACACTGTGCTCCCCGCTGTTCTGTGAGGTGCTCCTTTTCCTGGGCTGGATCCAGTCTTTCCCAGCTGCCCTGCTGCACCTGGGGCCTCACCTCTTATCCTCTGACCCCCTTGCCCAGGGTGGGGGCTGCAGGGGGCTGCAGGAGGCTGGAGGGCAGGAACAGCTCTTCCCTCCCCTTTCGCCTCGTCCTCCTTTTCTCCAGCTCCGCCCCCCCCCCCAAAAAGATCTTTCCTTGGAACAGCTCAGGACAAAGCTAGAGCCAGCTCTTTCTGGACCCAATTGACTGATATTCCAGGCTGTCTGCAAGGTGCCTGCAGCCTGATTCCCTCCCCCCTTCTTCACCCCCGTTTGTCCCTGTCTTCCCTCAGCCCCCTGAATTTCACCATGAAAGAGCACCCATTCCCCCAACACTGTGTCACCTGGCCTGTGGCTCGGCGGCCAGAACACCTACACGAAGGGGCAGGACATGTCCTGACACGAGCAGCTCTGTCACCAGGGGTTTGACTTTTGCCACCAGCCTCACAATCTTCACCTGCTGGAGCTAGAAACCAACAACTTATTATCTGTTGGGGGGGGTGGGTGGGAGGGGTAAGCTGCCTTCCAGGGAGAAGAGCCCCCAGCCGGTCAGTGGGGGGGGGCGGGCCAGGGGCACCCCTGCCAGCGGGGTGGAGAAAGCTCTCCCACGGGGAGCCGGGCTCAGAGCCGCCCACGGCCCGACACCCGGGCCGGGGCAGGGGCCGCTGGGGGCGGCCAGGGATGAGGCCCTGCTGGAGTGGAGCCGGGGGGCGGGGCCCGGCGGGGCTGGCAGGGCGGACGGGGGCTTTGCAGTGACCTGGAGGCCTGGGGCCGCGGGGGCGGGTGGCGGGGGGGGGGGGGGGGGGGGGGGGGGGGGAGCGTGTCCCCGGGGCTCAGCGAGGGGCAAAGGAGGGGCAGCAGGTGCGGGCAAGACAAGCAGATCCAGGGACGGGGACCCTCCTGCTCCCCAGGCCTCTTTGCCCGATTCCTGTTTTTCTTTTGAAATACTCACATATGTTTCTGTGCTGAGAGGAAAAACTTTCTTCACCTGTTCTTCCTTCCATCCCTCCAAAGTGTTAATCCCTCAAAGCAGTCTATCTCGTGGGGTCTTAGAAGAAGGAAAAATCTGATTCAAGCTCTCCTCAGGCCAGGGCGCCTGCGTGGCTCAGTTGGTGAAGCGTCTGACTCCGGATTTGGGCTCAGGTCGGGCCGTCAGGGTCTGTGCTCCCCGGAGGCTGTTGGAGAGTCTCCCCCCGCCCCTCCCCCTGCTCGCTCACACACTCTCTCTCTCAAATAAATTAATCTATAGCAAAGCAAAAGAACTCTGCTCAGGCCAGCCGGGAGGACAGGGAAGCATTTGGTGACTCCAGAGTGGGGGCAGGTGGGTGAGGAGAAGGTTTTCCCGGCTGCCTCGGTCTCCCCCCGTGTCACAGGCCCAGGCCCACTAGCACTGGTTTCTTCTCCAACCTCCATGCTTTTGGCCCAGAGCCGCCCTGCAGGCAGCTTAGCCCAGGGCACCACCTCTGAGGGCCAAGGGATGGGGGAAGGATGCAGCGGTGTTTCTCTTAAATTTTCACTTGGAAGTCTTTGAACCTTGTAGGGTGGTTCAAAGGGCCCCTTTGAAAAGCTTATGACCGACTCCTTCAGAAAAACAGGACCTTAAAGGAGAATCCTGAGCATGCCACTGTGGGGAGGCACCTCCCAACCTCACGAAGCCATCATGGGTGTGCTGTGTCCACCCCGGGGGGGCATTCAAGGACGATGGGGCTCCTCTGAGACACCAGGTGTTGCCTCTGAGGGGGGCCACAGCCTCACGGCCTCAGAAGCTGGGAGGCTCGTTGGCATCACCTGTCCAAACAGAGAGCCCATGAGGACCCCAGGGTGAACAAGGGGACTGTATCTGGAACCAGTTTTTATGTTCCAAGGTGTATCTTTCCACCAGTTGAAAAATAAAATGTTAGAACAGCAAATCAAACAAAAGCTGCCTTGCCAATACATGGAGAACAGCTTCCCATCTTAGCCCTCCTCGGGCATGAGGCCTTGGGCCACTGAGTGTCCACTGGGAGTACCAAGGCCCTTGCCTCACAGACCCCTTCCCTGGGCCACTGAGAGGGGCCCTGGCAATTTTGTGCCATCGCTTCATACTTTTTCTTTAAAAGTGCTCCCGAGTCCCATAAACTCTGAGCCCCACAAATATTCTTCAGAAAGTAGAGCGATTCAGTTTGGTTTTTATTGTCACAGAAGTCACCACAGAGCCTTGATCAAGTAAATCCAGTCCAGCAACTTCATAAGGGGTAGTGGTGTGGCCCAGGGCCATAGGCAGCCTCAAATGGCCAGCCCATCTCCACAGATATCTAGTCCCTGAAGACCCAAATCCTCCAGTGCCTTGACTCCCCCAAAAGCTGGTGGCTGGGAATGGACACTGGGACCCCTGTTCTGTGTGCCACCCGCATTCCCCTCCCCCCCCCCACCCCCGACTAGAGTCTTCACTCGGCCTACTGCAGGGCCACTGGGCTTTGAGCAGAGCAAGTCTGGCTCTGGGTGCACTGTCCAGAGCTCAGCACCCTTTCCCTGGCACTTGCACCCCCCTGCCCTGCCTGTCCTCTCGCCAGCCCCCAACACCCAGCCCCCACCGTGGTTCCATCTCGAAGGTAAATTTGACAGGTTGCATTTAACCCAGATTTAAATTGCTGCAAAATAAGATATTCAAAATCTGCATGTCACTCAAGTTTGTCTCAAATAAGAGATGCAATCAACTCCTTTATCTTGACAGCAGAGCTGACGTGGCTTTGCAGTGAGTGGCATCTGGAAGCTCTGACTTGATGTGGTGAGAGGGTGCAGTGAACCCTGGGATGGGCAGAGTGTCACCCGGGAGCCGAGCCAACATGCCTCATGGTCAAGGCCCTGCAGGGACCAGCTCCTAACCTCTGCAGGCAGCAGTCTCCATGGACAGTAGCACCTCCTTACTTGTAGTGATGGGGTTCAGGGATGGATGAGGAGGATCACCACAATCGGCACATCATTACAATGAGACTCACGTGGGGAAGTGACCCCGTCTCTGCCCCTGAGGCCCTTCTATGAGAGGGAGATGCCTGAGGACCCGCAACAGGCCTGGTCCCGGTCTTCGTCCGCTGAGCAGGGCAGTGAGAGAGTGCATCCCCTCCACAGGGGCCACAGAGGAACCAGACAAGCATTGCCTCTGGGCCAACCTCACGTGCAATGAGCAAGTCCTGAAGAGGCAAATTTTCTGGGGCACCTGGGTGGCTCAGCGGTTCAGCGTCTGCCTTTGGCTCAGGTCGTGATCCTGGGGTCCTGGGATCAAGTCCCACATCAGGCTCCCCATAGGGAGCCTGCCTCTCCCTCTGCCTGTGTCTCTGCCTCCCTCTCTGTGTCTCTCATGGATAAGTAAATAAAATCTTAAAAAAAAAAAAAAGCAGCAAATTTTCCTCAAGAAGTAGTTCTGTGAAAAGTCCCCTCGAGCCTCAGTGCCTGTTTGTTCGAAGTCACCTTAACTTGCTTCTGCTTCAGGCCTGCATGAAAAAGCTATGGGTGTCCTCCTGCAGGAGTGAGACTTGAATGTGAGCATGGGTGTGTGTGTTGCATTAATTGGAGAGGTGGGAGCCTGACCCCTGGGCCCCAAGGCCACTGCCCTGGGCCAGTTCACAGGAGGGGGAAGCAGCAGCATACACAGGCCCCCAGGGGCTGGTGCCTCCACTCCCTGGAGCCCATCTTGGCAGCCACCCTGCATGCCAAGTGGGCTAGCCCCTGACATCCTGATTCCAGCAACTTCATCCTGAAATCCACCCAAGTATACAGGGCAACATGTTTTTTTTTCTTTTTAAAGACTTATTTATTTATTTGAGAGAGAGAGAGCACCAGCAGGAGGGGCAGAGTGAGAGAGAATCTTAAGAAGACTGCACTGAGGGGATCCCGGGGTGGCTCAGCGGTTTAGCACCTGCCTTCAGCCCAGGGCCTGATCCTGGAGTCCCGGGATCGAGTTCCACGTCAGGCTCCTGGCATGGAGCCTGCTTCTCCCTCCCTCCTCCTGTGTCTCTGTCTCTCTCTCTCTCTCTCTATGTCTATCATAAATAAATAAATAAATAAATAAATAAATAATAAAAAAAAAAAAAAAAAGGAGACTGCACTGAGTGTGGAGCCTGATGTGAGGCTCAATCTCATGACTCTGAGATCATGACCTGAGCTGAAATCAACTGATTGAGCCACCCTGGTAGCCTGACAATTTTTTTTTTGTCTTAAAAAAGAAAAAATCAACTTATTTTTCTTATTCAGAAGGTTACACTTTGAATAAAAGTATAAACAAGGAAAATCACAGTGTACAAATCTACTTCCCTATCCTCAGATAACACCGTTAATATTTTGATTTATTTTCATTGAGTTTTTTAATGTCCATTTTTATGACATGGAAACATAGTAATTATACTGTTACCTAACCCCCATCCCCCCACTTTGTGACTTCAAGAGCTTCCCCTGATAGTAAATATGCTGCTAAACCAGAGTTCAGCACAGGATTCCTTCACATGGGTAAGTCATGACTCAACGAATTAATTGAGTACATTTTTCCAGGTTTTAAAAAAAGAGTTTATTTATCTATTTGACAGAGAGAGCACGAGAGAGCTCAAGCATGGGAGGGGCAGAGAGCAAGAATCTCAAGCAGACTCCCCGCTGAGCAGGGAGCTGGATGTGGAACTCAATCCCAGGACCCTGGGATCATGGCCTGAGCTGAAAGCTGACTTTTCATTGACTGAGCCACCCAGGTGCCCCCATTTTTTCAGTTTTAACAAGTGTCTCCTGTACATTCTTGAGATAAATTCCTAGAAATTAAATTACTGGGGCAAAAATACAACCATTTAAGAATTTTGGTTCCTGGAAATGTAAAGGATAAAATGTGAGTGAAACAGGTAACTTCACCACTATCTGATTCCAGAACGCTTTCTTCACCCTCAAAATCAGCCTCCACCCAGCAGCAGATGCTACCCATTCCCCTCTGGCCCAGCCCCTGGCAACCACTACTGGGCTTTCCATCTCTTGGAGTTGCCTCTTCTAGAGATTTCCTGTACATGGAGTGGTACAATATGTGGCCCTTTGTGACTGGCTTTTCTCACCTAGCACAAGGTTTTCTGGTCCCTCGATGTTGAAATATGAATCAGTATTTCTTTCCTACTTACTGCCAGTCTTGTTTGTGGATCTGCTCTGTGTTGTTTATCCACTCATCACTTGATGGGCATTAAAATAGTTTCCACTTTGGGGGGATTGCAAAATAATACTGCTGTGAACATTCGTGTACAAGTTTTTGGGACCTATGTATTCGTTTCTCTTGTATACCTAGAGGCAGAATTGATGGGTCAGGTGGTAATTCTATGTTTAATTTTTTAAGGAACTGCCAAACTGTTTTCCAAAGTGGCCAAAGAGTTTGGGTTCTCATTTTTGGTTTTATTTTTATTGTAACTCTGTATGGTTGTCAGGTTCCTTTTACTTTTTTTCTTGATTATTTATGTTGCATTTTCCTGGACTGGCAAGAGGGGATGGAGACAGGACACGGTCTGCACAGTCTACCCAGTTTTGCGGATCAATTGATCCCTCTTCTATTGTCAGAGTAAAGGGCACTTATTTGATAAATGACGCCTCTTTCTTCTGCCATATTTCAGTATGGTGTAATCTCTCTTGGACCGGACCCTTACTTGTAGCTGTTTTCTTCTCTCTCTGCCTCTTAGGTGTGCTGTAGGCATGAGCAATGGATGTTTTGGTTTTCTCTCCTTGCTCTTCTGTACAATTTTTAGGAACATGAGTGGAGAGAATCTAATTTCAACAGCTGCCATCATCCTTTGGGGTAGCCAAAAGCATATTTTTGGATAGCGGAAAATGCCATAGGGAAAAAAGCAGGCAGAGATGATGGAGCAAACCAGGATTCTGTACAGACAGGAGGTAGTTATGAATTAAATTTTGTCCCTTAAAAAGATATGTATTGAAATCCTAACTCCCAGTGCCCATGAATATGACTTTATTTAGAAATAGGGTTTGGTAGATGTAGTCAAGTTAAGATCAGGTCATATTGAATTAGGGGGGCTCTAATCCAACGTGACTGGTGTCCTTATAAGAAGAGAAGAAGAGGGTGCCTGGGTGGCTCAGGGGTTGAGCGTCTGCCTTTGGCACACGTCATGATCCCGGGGTTCTGGGATTGAGTCCCACATTGAGCTCCCTGCAGGGAGCCTCCTTCTCCCTCTGCCTATGTCTCTGCCTCACTCTCTATGTCTCATGAATAAATAAATAAATTCTTTTAAAAAAAGAAGAGAAGACACACAGACATATAGGGGTTACTCTAGGTGACAATGGAGGCAGAGATTAGGAGGACCCATCTACAAGCCAAGGGACATCAAGGATTTTCAGAAACCCCCAAAAGCTAAGGGAAAGTGTAGAACAGATCCTTCCCTTGAGCCAAGGCCTGGTTTGACCTCTTGATTTTGGACTTCTGTCTCCAGAACTTTGAGAGCATCCATTTCTTTCACAGAACGACACAGTTTTAAACCACCCAGTTCATGGTTCTAGCAGCCCTGGAAAACTAATATAGATGTCAAGGAAGGCCACTCTAAGGGCTTATCCCAGGGAAGAGCTTTCCCAGCTTAGGGCAAAGCAAGTGCAAAAATTATGAGATGGGAGTATGCCCAGCAGGTTCAAGAAGCAGCAAGGAATATGAGGTGATATATAACTAACCTTACTGTGGCCATCGTTTCTCGATATATACCTGAATCAAAAACTTCATGTTGTACACTGTGAATCTGCACAATGTTGTATGTTAATGACCTCACAGTAAAGCCGGGGGAGGGGTGCAGCAAGGCGCAGAGAGTCTGGAGGCAGTCAGCACGCGGGACAGCAGACTGGGGGACTCACGTGGCGGTCAGAGGCACCTCAAGGACTTCACGTCTGATTCTGTAAGGGGTAGAAGGCCGTTTTCAGCCCGGAATGGTACAATCAGATTGTCATGATGGAAACTGTCTAGCTCTTCTTTTTGAGAGAGAGAGCATGAACAGGAGGGGCAGAGGGAAAGGGAGAGAGAATCTGAGGCAGACCCCATGCTAAGCATGGAGCCTAATGTGGGGCTCGATCCCACCACACTGAGATAAGGACCTGAGCCCAAACCAAGAGTTGGACACTCTACTGACTGAGCCACCCAGCTGCCCCTCTATCTAGCTTTTTTATGGAGAACAGCATGATGAGACAAGAGTGGGAACAAGATGACCCATGGAGGCCATTGCAACTGTCCAGTAAAGATGGTGGCCCTCTGAGCCAGGGTGGGGGCAGGCAGGCAGCAGCACTGCAGGCATAACCAGACTGTCAAGTCAACAATATTGTGCACAGGCAGGATGTTGGGTAAGTGAGAACCAGAGGAGTCAAACCTCATTGCTAGATTTCCACCTGCGCCACTGACACCCCCGGGGAGATGGAGATACCTGGGGAGGAAGGAGGATGAGAATTTTGTTTTAAACACGTGAAATTTGAGATGCTAATTAGATGTCCAAGTGTATAAACAACTCTGTTTTCTCTCAAAAGGGGATTTAAACACATTCCCTGCATTTCTTAAATGCACACACCTATACTTTGCATAATGCAGATGGGTCATCTCTTGAACATTCAGATGTTCAAAACAGGTCCTCTCTATCCACTTAGCTGTCATGTTAGTCAAAGGCAAGGAGGATGTCGGCGTCACAAACGGCTGCTGGCAGGTGGCATGCTGCTTGGGAAGATAGAATTGAGCTGGTTCATCGGGCCACACACTCCTACAGCTTGTCTGTGCACTTTTCCAAATACCCTCCGCCTTTAACAGCAGGTTTTCTAGCACAACCCAGTTTCCTCCCATGAGGAGGAAATTGGAGAGATGCAAGTATTCCCTGGAGAGTTTCCATTATCACCAGCAAGAAAGCAAGTGGTGGCAAATGATGTTTTGTGCTCTCCACAGTGAATGATCTGTGCCACTCGTTTAGAAAGAACTACTCTTTTTATCTAGGGGGAGTACGATGGTTAGTTAGAGAGAGAGAGAGAGAAACCAGGGTAGTCAAGCATATTTGCATTTTGGTTAGACTGAAAGTCCCCGGCAACTGCTTCTTAAGTGGTGTTTGAGGCATTAAAGCTGCTAGGTATGTTTTTGCTATTGAACGAGGCTCTGCTTATAGAGAATTCTTCATATGGAGCCCACATGCACCAAAACAGGTGCTAAGAGAGTGGAAGATGCAGGAGAGAGAGAGAGCATGAGTGTCCTTGCAGAGGTCAGAGGCCAGGATCCAGCGCTCTGGGAAAGGCTGACCATGACCCACCAGGAAGGACTCATGGCCACGTCCAAAGAGAATTCAGAAAGGTGTGCAAGAAGGCCAGGGCTTGTGGCAAGTTCCTAATCAATGATTGCAACTTCCTCTTTGAAGTAGGAAGGGAGCAAGAGAATCAAGGGCTTCAGAAAACCAAAGACTCTAAAAATCTACCACCATAGAAGATGGTAGACAGAGCCGACTTGGGGATATACCAGGATTGCCAGGCATGTGGCACCCCCCACTGAGGAAATGCCTGACTGAGATTTCTGTCTGGTCGTGCCCCACAGCAACAGCACGTAAACAAAAGAGGCAGGACACTGGTCCATGTAGGCCAGGTGTTTCCAGATAAGTATAAAAAGATAAAGGGATAAGGGAGTTCCAAATGTTGGAGGGGAGACTACAAGATTGGTTGAGGAACTAGTTAGTGTAGGCTGTTATAATCATCTAAATGCCCATATTTTAGTAAGTTAACACTAAACACTAGGTCTCACAGCCCAGTGTGGGGCCAGGTCAGTGGGGTACTCACAGCCCCCAGCCCGAGCACAGAGAAAGAACAGCAAGTACTGTGCTAGAGCAATTTTCGATGGGTCAGACAAAAGTGGCAGCAGCATGACCTCTTCTAGCTGCAAGGGATGCTGGGAAATTGTAGATGTACAATTAAAAAAAACAGCATTGAGAAGACATGGCACTTGACTTTTATAGCATAAATGAATTCACATTTAAGAATTCTTCAGATTTTAATATACTTTGATGACATATTTTATGATAGTAGACATCAATCGACAAAATGTAAGGCTACACCCTGCAACCAGTGCTGTTGCTAAAAATGATTCTTAGAAATGACTCCCTCTCATTCTTGCTGTTGCCCTGTGGAGCACACAGATGTACAAACATGTGTGTGACAGATGGAGAGGCTGAGGCTCAGAGCAGTTGGGACTCACACACCCAGTGGGGTTTCAGGGCTCGACTGAGATGGGCATGGAAGAGAGACTCCATCTCGTGGATGGAGTAGGCAGCAGAGGGTGGGCAGAGAGAAATGTGCCCGCAGGCTGGGGTTGGGTGCCCCCCATGAGAAGAAGCGACATTCCTTCCCCTCTTCCAGGACAGGCAGCAGGGCCTAAGCCAGTAACAGTGGACCTGTCACAAATGTTACAAAGCCCAGACAACGCCATGAAGAAGATGGCCCATGAATATCACTATGCTGGACATATATTACCCTGCTATATTAAAAAAATGTTGTTTTTATTTCAGGAAAAATCCTCACAAACCCGATTTTTAAAAAAGTATGCATAATAAGACAGCAGCAAAACCAAAACTATGACTCAATTGTCTTTTCTTTTTTTTTTTTTAAGATTTTTAAAATTTATTTATCTATTCATGATAGAGAGAGAGACACACAAACAGAGGGAGAAGCAGGCTCCATGCCGGGAGCCTGATGCAGGACTTGATCCGAGCACTCTGGATCGCACCCTGGGCCAAAGGCAGGCACCAAACCGCTGAGCCACCCAGGGATCCCCCTCAAATGTCTTTTCAACTCATCTACTGGTTCTTCTAGAGGCTCCATATTCCCATAGTAAACCAAAGTGGAGTAGCTTTGTGGGCATTTAATCAGACATTTATATTTTCTTTAGGTAAATAGTGTTCTGATCTCATAAGTAGATGTGGACATGGAAAAAATATCTGTGTTTTAAAGATTAATGAGTGTGTCACTGCTCACATTTATATTCAAATGGACAAGAACAGTTATTCCAGGGGCAATACTTTTTACACTAGTTTAATAATGGCACTGAGAGTAACCATTAATAGTGAAAAGGAGACCGTAAGCCATTAATGGTTTTATGACTTCTGTGTGTTACAGCCAAGGATACTTGTAAATTTGTGTATGTGTGTATAGCTCATTAAATGTTCTACTGAATTATAATATTCACCTAATATTATGTGGCCCTTGTTTATACTCAGGTTTTAAAGTATAATCTCAGAGATAAATCAGGTCAGCTAAATTAACTCACAGGGAGGGTGTCTGAATTCTATTATATAAAGTTTCTTCTTCTCAAAGGATATAATTCTCTGCATTCTTCCGAATGGAATTTTAATTTCCTTTCTCAATTAAAAAACAAAAGAACATTTTTGGCTTTGTTTGTAATTTATGTTTAAAAAAGTGTCCTTACAAATCAGCAAAACAAAAGAAAAAAATGCTACAGTTACAACCACATTCTTAATTCATCTAAATATCATTAATGTTTCAAAATAGTTTTATTTTACTTATTTATTTTTCAAAATAGTTTTAATAACTGGATTCTAATCACAAAGGACAGACATAAACAAACATTAAAATTTTTTACACATGGGCACCTGGTTCAGTTTGTTAAGCATCCAATTCTTGATTTCGGCTCAGGTCATGATCTCAGGGTTGTAAGATCGAGCCTCTGTGACTGAGCTTGCACTGAGCATAGAGCCTACTTAATATTCTTTTCCTTTCCCTCTGTGCCCCCATTCCCACCCTCTCTCTCTCTCTCTCTCTCACTTGCCCTCAAAAAAAAAAAAAAACAACTTTTACATGAAGCATGTATTTGTACTATTTGTCAAGAAGAAATCTGAAGAAATACTGATTATATTTGTTTGTTACTTCATATTTTAATTTTAAATGAGGAATATGCTCTGTTATTCAAAATCCAAAAGATATGTATCTAAAAGGTATATAATGGAATGCTCCTATGGCATTATTTATAATACCTAAAACCAGAGACAATCCAAATGTCAAACAATAGTACATAAATAATTGCAGTGTGATATATTCATGCAGTGGAATATCGTACAGCAATAAAAATGAACAACTATTTACTCACGCAGCAATGTGGATTTCTGCAAGCACGGTGCAGAGGGAAAGAAGCCAGGCATAAAATTATCTGGATGATTTGGTATGCTTCCATTTCTGTCAAGTTCCAAACAAGGCAAAACTAATCCATGGTGTTAGAAGTATGATAGTGGTTACCTTTGGGGAGGAGAAACAGGATAGTTTGGGGGAAAAAGCATCACTTCTAGGGTGCTAGCTATGTTCCATTTCCTGACCTGGGTGGTGGTTATCTGGCTATGTTGTTAAAAGAAGAAGGGCTACTCCATGAATGAAAATGTGAGCGCTGCATTTATATGTTTTGATGAATGGGAAAGGGAAAGGGGAAAAAATCATGGATTTCTTGTGTTAGAAAAAGAGACGTTCATGTGGTTTTGCCAATTAAGGATTGCAGCTTGTACTGCAGATCAGGCAGGAGTCCTCGTCGACACACATGGTCATGCAAAGCCTGTCTCCTTCTGTAGCTGGGAAGGAGTTTTCACTTAGGTCTGGTGACCCTAACCGGGGTTGTTCACACTCTTGGTCGTTTATCAGCTTCACTAGTAGGCTGCTCAAAGTTTACTTATGAGCTTATTTATCAAAGTCATTTATCAGCTTTGGCTGGTTAGAACAGGATTCGGATTTGATAAGTGCCAGGAAAGTGTTGCAATGATTGTAAAATTGTTCTTCCACAGCACTTTCTTGTGGCCCTGTCTTAGGGATGAAAGGTTGAATGCAAAAGATAAGACAATTACCAAGCTTTCAGATCTGGGTTTCAGATCAGCTTTGAGTGCTGCATCAAGTAGATTTTTTTGTTTTTTATTTATTTATTTTATATTTAATGAAGTGTAATGCATACCCAGGACAAATCTCTGTTATTAGTATGCAGTTCTCTGAAAAACAATTTTTTAAAGATTTTATTTATTTATTCATGAGACACAGAGAGAGAGAGAGAGAGAGAGGCAGAGACATAGGCAGAGGGAGAAGCAGGCTTCCTGTAGGGAGCCCGGTGTAGGGCTCAGCTGCTCAACTGCTGAGCCACCCAGGCATCCTTACAGTTCTCTAAGATTTGACAAACATGTAGTTGTGTAACCAGTGCTACCATTACACATATGATTAAGATACTTAATCATAAGTATCTTAAGTATACTTAAGATTCCTTCACCCCTAAATATCACTCCATTCCTAATTCCCAGTTTTTTGGCAACCCATGATTTGTCTTATTTCCCTTCAATTTTGCCTGTTTTAGAATGGCATATGCCTTTTGAATCTGGCTTCTTTCATACAGCATAAGGCATCTGAGATTCATCCCCAATAGTTGAGTTGTATTCCATTATGTCACTGTACTGCAATGTGGTTATCAACCCACCCTGGTCAATGGACAATTAGGATATTTCCAGTGTTTGGTGATTATGAATAAAGTAGCTTTAATCATTTGCATACAGATTTTTGTATAAAGATAAACTTTTATTTCATTTGGGTAATACCTAGGAGTAAGATTATTGGCTGATTTAGTAAGTAAGTGATAAACTCTTTCCAAAAGGGTCTGCACCATTTTCTTTGCCATTAGCAATATATGAGAGTAACTGTTGCTCTGGATCCTCACTGTTGTTATTGTTCAATTCTTCAAATTTTAGCTATTCTAATAGGTGTGTAGTAGTATCTCATTGTGGTTTTTATTTTTTCCAATGATAATGTTGAGCATCCTTCCTATTTCTTTGCATTAATCCAAGTATCTGTCTGCTATCAGAATTCTTCCACCTTAAAAACTTCCTATAATATTTCTTACATTGTAGATCTGCTAGTAATGAACTCCCTCAGTTTTTGTTTGTCTAAAAAAGTCTATTTCTCCTCAATTTAAGCAAGATATTTTCAATGGGTATAGCATTCAGCGGTGAGAGTTCTCTTCTTTCCAGACTTTAAAAAGTTTCCATTGCCCCTTGGCTTGCATAGTTTCTGATGAGAATCTACTGTAATTCTTACCCATCTTCCTCTTAATCTTTTGTATTTTTTCCTTTTGGCCTCCAAGATTCTCTCTCTCTTTCTCTCATTTGCTCTTTTTGTATTTGACTATTTGAATATAATGTGTTTAGGTAAATGATTATGAAGTAGGGCAGTATTTCTCTTGCTTAGTATTCACTAAGCTTCTTGCATCTCTGGTTTATTTCTCTTATTCTCTGTAAAAATCTCAGTCATGATCTCTTCAAATATTTTTTCTATCCTTTTCTTACTCTCTTCTCCTTCTGAGATTCATATGACACAATATTAGACTATTCGATACTGTCTCACATCTTTTGGATTCGCCTCTTTTTTTTCTTATTTGTATCTTGGTTTGGATAATTTATATTGACCTCTCTTCCAGTTGACTGATCCTTTCCTCTGTGGTGTCAAGTTTTAATGACCCACTCAGGCATTTATCATTTGTTTTGACCAAGTTTGCTTTATTTTTTTAAAATTTTTATTTATTTATGATAGTCACAGAGAGAGAGAGAGAGAGAGAGAGAGAGGCAGAGACATAGGCAGAGGGAGAAGCAGGCTCCATGCACTGGGAGCCTGATGTGGGATTCAATCCTGGGTCTCCAGGATCATGCCCTGGGCCAAAGGCAGGTGCCAAACCGCTGCGCCACCCAGGGATCCCCCAAGTTTGCTTTATTCTGGCATTCCATTTGATGCTTCCTTATAGTATTTATTTATTTGCTGAAATTCCTCATCTTTTCACGTGTATTGTCAAATCTTCCATTAATCTTTAACATATTAATTGTAGTCATTTAAAATTTCCTATCTGTACTTCTGACGTTGAGTCATATCTGAATATGTTTCTGTTCATTGCTCTGTCTCTTGAAAAGAGTTTGTTCTTTTTGTATGCCTTGTAATTTCTTGTTGAAAGCCAGATATGGGGCAGCCTGTGTGGCTCAGCAGTTTAGCACCACCTGCAGTCCAGGGCCTGATCCTGGAGACCTGGGATCGAGCCCTGCATCGGGCTCCCAGCATGGAGCCTACTTCTCCCTTTGCCTGTGTCTCTGCTTCTCTGTGTGTGTGTGTCTCATGAATAAATAAATAAAATCTTAAAAAAAGAAAGAAAGCCAGATATGGCATGTTGCTCAGTAAAGGCTAAGTAAGTGGTATTTTGCATTGAAATGGGAAAGGGAACATCTTCTGCTAGGCTTTTAGGGTGGGAAGTTTAGTCAATATAAGCAGTAGTTGAGTTGGATTTGGGTTATCTTTTGCTATGGTTACTCTCAGTGCACCACTGGCTTCAAAATCCAATCCAAAATATCTTGTGCATAGATTGGAGCTATGCTGACAGAGTTTTTCTCATGCTCCTGTTCTATTCTCAGCTTTACGTTTTTCCTATGGTTCCATGCCTCAGAGAGAGATGGCATATGGAAGAGGCTAAGGACACAGAGTGGCATGAAGAATTGGGGTCGTTATCACACTCTAATAATGGGTGGAGCTAGAGTGTATTACGCTAAGCAAAATAAGTGAGAGAAAGACGGATACTATAGAATTTCATTCACATGTAAAATTTAAGAAACGAAACAGATGAAATAGGGAATAGCAAGAGAGAGAGAGGAGAGAGAGAGAGAGAAGCAAACCTTAAGAGACACTTAATAGAGAAACTAAGGGTGGCTTGAGGGGAGGTGGGTGGAAGATGGGCTAAATGGGTGATGGGGATTAATGAGTACACTTATTGTGATGAGCACTGAGTATTGTATGTAAATGGTGAATCATTACATTGTACTCCTGAAACCAGTATTATGGGACATGTAGATTAGAATTTAAATACAAATTTGTTAACTAGAATTTAAATACAAATTTGGGGAAAAAATTAAATGATAAATAATAAAAATCAACATGAATCCAATGACATTTAAATATCACACTACTCACCCCAAAAGAGTTCAATGCAAAATAGATGTTGCCTGATACTTTACATGCAGTTTGTGTCTTCATCATTTATTTTCAGGCAGATATTTTCTTTTAAGACCAATGCTTTAACTATTCCTTGTAAAGACATTTAATTCATTGTTATTGCATATTTATTTACATTATAATTTATGACTGATCATAAGTAATCGGCTATTATCTTTCTAAAATTTTAGGTTAGAGAAATTATTAATGCAAAATACTCTTAAGTTTTAAAATATCATTATGTCTCATACTGATTTTTTTTAAAGATTTATGTATTTATTTGAGAGAGAGAGTGTGTGAGGTGAGCAGGGGGCAGGCAGCAGAGGGAGAGGGGAATCAGACACCCCACTGAGCACAGGCCTGATGAGGGGCTCAATTCTATGACCCTGAGATCACTGCCCAGGCCAAAAAACAAGAGTTGGATGCTCAACTGACTGATCCGTCCAGGCACCCCTCATACTGTTTTTAAGTAGTTTGCCCTCCTGAGTGTTGTGTGGATTAAAAGAAAAAAAAACAAAAAACACTTCTATTTCCTAAGTTGAAGAGATCTATGTAGCTCATGATTGTACAAGATATTAAAACCTTAAGGGTTAATCCACATCATCATTGAGAATTGTTATAGAGGTCAGTTGTACCACCCTTACATTTGCAGATTATTTTGCCCAGCTGTTCAGCCAAGACTAAGCCACTCAAAGAAACCAGACTCTAACTTCATGTCCATATCTAATTAATACTGATACTTTTTTAAAATTTTTATTTATTTATGATAGTCACACAGAGAGAGAGAGAGAGAGAGAGGCAGAGACATAGGCAGAGGGAGAAGCAGGCTCCATGCACCGGGAGCCCAACACAGGATTCGATCCCAGGTCTCCAGGATTGCGCCCCCGGCCAAAGGCAGGTGTCAAACCGCTGCGCCACCCAGGGATCCCTGATACTTTTTTTCAACCTGTGTAACAGTTGATCTTCTAGGCATATGGAAAGGGAATCCAGTACTTAACTTTAGCAGGGTTGCTAAAGTATTGACAATTAACCAGTGCCCTATAAATATTTTTATTTTGGCAATGGCCCACAAGGTTAACTTCTAGAGAATTTAGCTTGACACAATGAAATAACTCAAAACAACTAGACTATATAATTTTGAGAGAAAATATATAAATTAAGAAGATAATACTTATTCATATCACTTGCAAAATGTCTGTCTACTAAAATTGCTACCGACTATAAGGTACATACCTTTTAGAAAACACAATTGGTCACACATTGTTCTTTTCAGGCATATTCATATAAAAATAGAAAATGAACATTTGTAGCAAATGTCACCCACGTAGGTATGACTGTAAATCAAGAATCAAACAACATGTACCCTTGATTCTAATCATTATTATAACTTAATAATCTGTATATTATATCATGAGTTGTAATCCCCCATCCACTACTAGAATATGCCCTGTATGGTGATTCTAACTCATGACCCTGAGATCAACAGTCAGATGCTCTGAGTCAGATGCTCAGATCATGAGCCAGGCAGGTGCCGTATATGGCGATTCTCAAAGGAAAAATGTGCACATCGATAGGTTCTCCAAACCTCCCAAGAGAGGTATTTTTCTTTACATGTTCAAGTCTTTCGTCCTATCCGTGTGGACAAATACTGGTACAACTACATTCACTGCAATTTTCTTTCTTGTAACTTCTTTAGCAAAAGTATATGCAAATTTAATGCATCTTCCTTTACTGACGCTATACAAAGATTGGCCAGAATTGCCTTTGAAACCAGTATGTCCTCTAGTAACAATAGATCCTCTTTGGTGTTGAATCATAGCCTTTCTGGCAGCTTTCCAAGTCAGCACAGAACCATCAGGTTAGTATGTGCCAAGATATCTTATCTTCAGCTTTTGTTCTTACTAAAAGGCTATCCCTATTAATTCCAGCTGCATTTACTAAGAGATAAAGTCGACCTAAATTTTTCTCCATCTCTTCAAATGTATTTTGAGCCTTATGTCTTTTGGCAGCATCATAGCTAAATGCCAAATGATCTCCACCACAGTCACCAGCACCAGTGGCTTTGGCCACTTGCAGACTTCTGAGGATGATGGCCAATCAGTAGCCCTTCTGGGCCATTAATTGGGTCACTGCCCTGCACTGTGGGAGCCCCCTCAAACAGAGCACACTGCCCATCTTAGATCTCAGAGCCACAAAATCAGGAGAAAGAGAGCTAGCAGATCTTTTCCAGATTCCTTCAGCTTTTAAGCCATCATGGCTGAAATGGAAAAAAAAAAAAACAAAAAAAAAGGCCAAACTGCCACAAAGAAGTAGTACCACTGTACTGTTCCTGCTCCTACTGCCCCAGTTTAAAGTTTTTGAGAGTTCCAAAAAAATAAATAAATAAAAAATAAAGTTTTTGAGAGTCCCACTGGTACCTCTACTTTTCCTGCAAATCATAGTGAGTAGGGGCAATAAGATTTTGATTAAATGAGAATATTTTACCAAGTTCCTTTATGACTGTCCCAGTACCTTTAACACTAAGGAGGAGTAGGGATAGTATCCCCCAGGTGGGACAAAATATTGTCTAACAATTTGTGTAGATATTGCAGTTCTTGCAGTGGTGTTTCTGCCTGAGAAGTCTTTATCACCCAGAAAATTTATAAGTGATCTTGATCACAGGTTCATAACCTTATGACTTGGATGAATGAACAAAGCCCTTCTTTAAATATTTAAAACTCCCCTGGGACATGGTTCAGACCCATATGTATCCCACCTTCACAGTTCTGGTTTTTTTCTGGGTTATGGTGGTACAGATTAAGCATAAGTCCTTCATATCTCTAGCTCCCATGGAGAAATTTCCCCATAAACTCTTATTTGTGGTGGAAACAGAGTGACTACATTTTGGCTAACATTTACCTCATTTTAAGGGTGCAACCAAATGGCCATCTTAACTGCATTAGGAATCATTAAAATTAACAGAACAATTTGGTTTTAGCGAATGTTTCTTTTTTTCTGAACCTGAGGCTGAATACCCCATGTCTGAAACAAATTTTATGTATAAATATATTCATTTTCTTATATTTGTCTCATCATAAATCAGTCCTATCAGCAAGGACAAAAGGGCCACTTATTTTAATGATCTACCAATGTATTACTTTCATCTTCTTTATCATTACTCTTTTGTGGCTATTAGTTCCATCACTTGGTCTGACCCAGCTTTGGGTGGAAGATTATGCTCTTATACAGTTTTATATAGTCTCTGCCTAACCTTAATGGTATCGACCTTGATCATTTAAGAAGAACATTTGTTCCACATTCTCTAGGGAAACATCAACTCGATCTTTCTCTTGGACACTCAGTTTTACAGTTGCTCTTATAGAGTCACGAGGCTCTCCTTCATCAAGTGGTGGAAGCAAGACTGTGGGGTTGAGATGATTACAGTGACAAATGGTCATGCAAGAGTCCAGCAATAGTAGTCGTTAATTTCATCCTGAGCCATGCTTGATGTTGCTAGCTACTAGTTAGGATTGAACAGCATGTGGAACCTATGCAATTTGTGGTGTGGCAAGGGTAACATCCACAGAAGCATCTACCAGTTTTACAACCACGATCATGGCACATAACAGGGAGGAAGACACTACTCGTTGAATCTAGAGAAGTACTTGAATAGGAAGTGGTGTTTCCCATGTTGTTGAGCCAAAGCCTCTACCATTGGTACCCTCCTGCCACCCTCCCCGCGCACCCCCCCCCTTTTTTTTTTGCTTCTGCACAAGGAAATGTACTGAAAGGACATAAGATGATTTTTTAAAAGAGTTTATTTATTTATTGTTGAGAGACACAGAGAGAGAGGCAGAGACATAGGCAGAGGGAGAAGCAGGCTCCCCGTGGGGAGCCCGATAGGGGACTCAATCCCAACACCCCAGGATCATGCCCTGAGCTGAAGGCAGACGCTCAACCGCTGAACTACCCAGGTGCCCCAAGATGATTTTTGTTTTGTATTCCAGTAGACTTGGAATTAGAATCACCTATAATTTAGATTTCAAAGAGACAAGTCAGTTGCAGCTTCTCAAGTCAATTCTGGTTACCTGTTTTTGATAAGTTTTTGAAGGTATGATAGTTGCCTATCATACCTCTTAAATTACGCAAATCCTGTCAATTCCCATGTAGTTGTTAAGTTTGGGTATTGCTGGATCCATTTAATCCAATGTGGGGGTAGAGTGTCTTCTTAGGTAGAGAGCTCACCTCCTAAATACTGAACTACCTCTGACAAAATTGTAACTTTTCCTTCAGGCTTTACCATATTAAGCCCCTTGCTCTTCCAAGAGATAGGTTGAATCCTTGTTTTCCAGGAGAGATAAATATGAAGTAAGATCTTCTATATTTAATGAAATCTTAACCTTTTAGGAGTGTTACCTTTTTTAAATGATTACTTAAAGGCTGGAAGGAATATAAAGTTGCTTGTGTGAACCCCTGAGGCATTACTGACCAAATATGTTATTAGTCATTCCGAATAAAGGAAAACCTATCAACTGTCTTTATTTATAGAAATGCTAATGAACGTGAGGCCACTATCATGAACTATTTACCAGTAAGTGGAACTAGAAAGAGAAGAACATTAACATTACACACTTCTGGAAACCTAGGAATAACTCCATGAATGGCTCTTAAGTCTTGCACAAATTAATATCACTTTCCCCTAGGTTTGTAAGAAGAGCATGCTTAACTTGCACAAGGAATGTTTTGTTGTTGCTCTGAGGATCTATGACTGGTTTATTCCTTGAATAACTTCTGATTTCAAAGGATATTAAAATAGCTTCAGCAATGACTGAGAAGGACTACCCATATCCTTATGAGGTCTGTTCCCATCATATTCCTTCCATCAATAGAGCTTTTGTTCATAAATTGTCATGTGCCAGTTGGATTAAGGAAGCTCAAATTCCAAGAGTCAGGGCACCTGGGTGGCTCAGTGGTTGAGCGTCTGCCTTTGGCTCAGGTTGATATCCCGGGGTCTTGGGATTGAGTCCTGCATCAGGCTCCCCGCAGGGAGCCTGCTTCTCCCTCTGCTTACACCTCTGTCTCTCTCTGTCTCATGAATAAATAAAATCTAAAAAAAGAATAAAGTTCCAAGAGTCATTGTCTAGGCCAGTTTAAGAAAGTCAAGTGCAGAAATAATACGCTGTGAAATTGTGTTTCTAGTGGTTCTTTATTTTCTGAGAACAATCTTTCCGGTGAGCACTTAATCTGACGGCCACATTTATGTGAAGTGCTTCTGCCAGGTGGCCGGCAGGCATGGCAGCCCGAGGAGTGATCAGTGCTGTTCTGTTGGGGCTGATACGGTAGTCAAAGGCTCAATGGGTGTAGAAAAGGAAGCAGGCTTGGAATACCTTCTGTAAAACAATTTCCCGGAGTGACTGGTTGTTTTATTGCAGTGGGGCTCAGGATAGAAAGAGTAGCTCTTGTGTCAACCAGGAATTGGCCTCCTTGTCTCTTTCTGTTCACAGATGTGGTGGGCAGGGTCCTCATAATGCCCTCATGCCCCAGGAGTCCTGTCACTGGTTATTCAATCAAGCATTAATCTAGGTGCCGCCAAGGAGGGATTTTGTAGTTGTAATTAAATTTCTACATCAGGCGACATTAGGATTCAGAGATTCTCTCTCTGTGCACAACTCACCTAATTATGAGTCCTTAAAAGCAGAGGATTTTTCTTCTAAAAAGGGAAGTCAGAGAAATTCCAGGAATGAGAAGGAATCCCAGGTGCCATTGTTGGTGGGCAAGAGAGGCCACATGTGAAGAAACGTGGCAGCCCCTGGCCCCCAGCCTGGCCAACAACCAGAGAGGAAACCAGGAGCTCAGTTCTCACCACAGAACTGAATTCTGTCGGCTTCCCGAATAAGCTCCGAAGTGGATGCTTCCCCTGAGCCTTCAGCTAAAAACCCAACCTGGCCATCCCCTTGTTTTCAGCCTTGGGAGACCCTGGGCAGAGAGCCCAGCTGAGCCCACTGCCTTCTGACTGACAGAGCTGTAGAATAATAAATGGGTGTTGTTGTAAGCCGTTAAGTTTGTTAGGCATCAAAAGGAAATTAATGCAATAATTTCTCTTTTTCCGAAAGAGGAAAGAGGGAGCATAGCTGAGCACTTTTATGGCCTTTGGAATTAAGTCCCTGGAGCTCTTTTGGCTACAATTAACATTTTGCTTTCGAGACAAGTCTGGTGTGGAAGCATAAACCAGGTATTTGACCCGCCTCCACGAGGATGTGCCACAGTCAGGAAAAATCCCACATGACTCACTCCGAGATAAACAAAAACAAACAAACAAACAAACAGCAGGGTCTTCACATCTTACTCTAGTCCTCTCAAATAAAATATCAAGCGTTTCCCACAAAACCATTGGATGCTTATGAATATGACAACCAATGAGAAACGTGAGCAAATTACTGGCTTCTCACTAGGAACACACTATTGGATATGTGACAGCCTTGGCAATATTGCAAGAATTGTGTGTATGTGTGTGGTTGTTGTTCTTTTAAACATTTATGCTTTAAATAAATGAGTAAATGCTTCTGAAGTCTGACTCCCTTGTTCTTTGCCCATCAACTTGGTCTTTTCTTTCCCAAACACTTTTGCCCCTGAGTCTTCCCTTGATACTGGACACATTTTTTTTTTTCAAAGTCTCTGCTGTTGGCACTATCTCTCTCTATCTTTTCTCCATTTTAGACTTTATTCTAGGTTAACTGAGAACCAGAATTCTCACATGTCTTATCCCTGGGGTTCAGGTTTGGTGTTGAGATCATTAAATTGGAGGGCCATGGATTTCTTTCCTTTTCTGTATTCTTCATCCCTAAGTGTTCTCTGATAACATCCTGCTCTATTTTGCAGGTCCTCTAAGATTGCAATGTGCCCAATTTCTTCGTATTGATTTAGGAACTTGGGGACTCAATGTATGATGACTTATTCAGACAGAGCCCTTTGGTGGTTTGCTTCCCTGTCTATATCTTACTCTTTGTAAGTAACTTTAGTGAAATGTAATTCATATACCAGACAATCTGTCCATTTAAAGCGCACAATTAAATGTGTGTTAGAATATTCCCAGAGTAGTGCATCCATCATCACCACAATCCATTTTCATATATTTCCATTGTCCCAAAAGAAACTGTACCCCTTAACCATTATCCCCCTCAGCCTTCAGCAACCACTAACCTACCTTCCACCTATAAAGATTTGTGTATTCTGGACACTTCATATAAATAAAATCATACCATGTGGACCAATCCAATGTGGATGATCTAGCTATGGCCCTTTGTGACTGGCTTCTTTCACTTGGCATAACGTTGTTAAGGTTCATCCATGTTGTAGCACATATTACTACTTCATTTATTCTTCTTGCCAAAAAATATTCCCCTGCATATACCACATTTCATTGGTTCATTCAACAATTGGCAGACATTTAAGTTGTTTTCACTTTTTGGCTATTGTGGATGCTGCTGCTATGAATATCAGTTTACAAGTATTTGTGTAGACATATATTTTTATTGCTCTTGAGTATACACCTAGGAGTGGAATTACTGGATCATATGGTACTTAAGGAATTGCCAGACTGTTCTCCAAAGTGGCTGTACTATCTTATATTCTTACCAGTAGTGTGTGAAGTTATGAAATTGGAAATTGTGAATCTTACAACTCCGTTCTTTTTTCAATAATTTTTGGCTATTTTAGGTCTCATGAATTTCCTTAAGAAAATCAGGGCACCTGGGTGACTCAGTGGTTGAGCCTCTGCCTCTGGCTCAGGTTCTGATCCCAGTATCCTGGGATCGAGTCCCTCATCAGGCTCCTCTTGGGAAGCTTGCTTCTCCCTCTGCCTATATCTCTGCCTCTCTCTCTCCCTGTGTCTCTCATAAAAAAATTAATAAAATCTAAAAAAAAATTTAGAATCAGCTTGTCAATTTCTGAAAATAAGTCCGCTGAGTTTTTGCTAGGGATTGCATAGATTCTACAAATCAATCCAGGGAATATTGTCATATTAATATTAAGTCATTCAATCCACAAACATGAGAAGTCTTTCCATTTTTCTAGGTCTTCTTTCATTTCTTTCAACAATGTTTTATAGTTTCCAGAGTGCAAGTTATGCATTTTTTAGTTGAATGGATTCTTAATTATTTTTTATTACTTTAGATGCTCTCTGTGAGAAGTATTTGTTTTTCTCAATTATTTATTCAATCTCTTTTCTTCATATATGCATATTTAGATTTTTTTTTTTTTCTTGAGTCAGTTTTAGTAGTCTGGGTCTTTCTAGGAATTTTTTCCATTTCATCTAAGTTATCTAAGTTGTTGGCACACAAGTTTTTCACAGTATTCCCTCATGACTATTTTTTATTTCTGTACAAGATTATTTTTTATTTCTGTGTTTCTGATTTCATTTTTGATTTTAGTAATTCTATTCTCTTTTATTCTGGGACAATCTAGCTAAAGGTTGGTCAATTTTGTTGATCTTTTCAAAGAACTCACTTTTGGTAGTATTGATTTTCTCTACAGTTTTTCTGTTCTCTATTTTATCAAATTCCTCTCCAATTCTTATTCTTTCCTTCCTTCTGCTTGCTTTGGGTTATTTTGCTCTTCTTTTCTAGTGTCTTCAGGTGGAAAGTTAGGATTATTGATTTGAGATTTTTTTTTCTTTTCTAACATAGATGTTTATAATTTTAAATTTCTCTCTAAGCACTGATTCAGTTGCACCTTATAAGTAAGTATATGCCTGATTTTCTTTTAGTTTATGCAGCTTGAATTTTATTTATTTATTATTGTAGTGTAGTATACATAATATTTGTCTTTTAATCATGTTAAGTGTTATACCTGACTCTTGCATAAATGTTTCAGTTAATCTATATCTTACTTCTCCAATATTTTATGAATGAGTTGAAATTTGGATCCAATCTATTTTAACCAAGATAACTTCATGTATACCCCTGAGCAGTTTCCTATTTCTTTAGCATTCTTTAGGCTTTCTAAATACCAAAGGCATATAATCCTTAGGATTATATCTTGCCTTTTCTAACTGTGATTTTCATTCCAAAGTCATGAAGATTAGGTTAATCAATTGGTGAAAGCAAGGCCTAGAGTACAGATATCTAATAGATCTCTAAATTGTTGGGGTGCCTGGGTGGCTCAGTTGGTTAAATGTCTGCCTTTATCTCAGGTCATGATCTCAGGGTCCTGGATTGAGTCAGCTTTGGGCTTCCTGCTCAGTGGGGAGCCAGCTTCTCCCTCCCTCTCTGCTTGCTCATTCTCTCTCTTTCTCTCTTTCTAGCATGCGTGTGCACTTTCTCTTAAGTAAATAAGTAAAATCTTAAAAAAATAAATTATTTGGTAACTGTTTTTCCTATCCTCAGTGGGATTTGGGAACTCATTTGTTATAGCTATCAATTATACTCTCATCCAAGGTTTAAATACTACTGCATAAATGCTGCTAGCCAGGTGCAATAAGGACTTAAAGGGAAACTGAGTCATGATTTCATGTGACAGCATGTATGGCTGCCAGGAGAAGAGGATAAGATTTCTCAGAGTTTGAGTCATATTGGAGAGCTCCCCTTCACCTATCTACAGAATAAGGGATTTGGTATGGCATAAGCATATCTTCCTCACAAAAGGTTTTGGGGGAATAGGAGGCAAAGAAGTGAAGTGTGGAGAAATTGAGGGTAACAGAAATCTCCATGATTTTGGAGAGCTCCGGAAGTATGTGGGGGATCAGAGATGTTCCTGATCAACTTTCTCCTTAATCCTGCTAAAGGACCTTACAAAAAGTCCAATATCGATCATTTCAGCATTTATAAATGTTTGAATACCTTAAAAAATGGCTGTTGAATATTTGGAATCTCATCCTGTTATTTCCAGTGCTCCTCATGGATATGAAATCTTACAAAATCAAAAATCCCTCATAGCGATCATTATATCACTAATTATCCTTGGCAAAAGACTTCCACTTTGCCAAGTAAATGAAAGAATTAGTATTATCATGAGTATACATGTAAGAATTCAGAGACCACATTCATTTGGGGAATATAAATAATAGTGAAAGGGAATAGAGGGGAAGGGAGAAGAAATGGGTAGGAAATATCAGAAAGGGAGACAGAACATGGAAGACTCCTAACTCTGGGAAACGAACTAGGGGTGGTGGAAGGGGAGGAGGGCGAGGGTGGGGGTGACTGGGTGGCGGGCACTGAGGGGGACACTTGACGGGATGAGCACTGGGTGTTATTCTGTATGTTGGCAAATTGAACACCAATAAAAAATAAACTTATTATTAAAAAAAAATAATTCAGAGACCGCCCCCAGGAGGAAGTGCTATTTATTTTCAGTTCCTAGTACCAGTGTTTAACAAAGAAACACACAGAAGGAATTCCTTTTCTAGTCAGAAAACAGGATGTTTAAATGTTGAAGTGTATAACATGGTGCTTTCTCAACTGAATGGTCAATTTAAGTTCAGCATTTTGGTAACCACCAGACCCTTAATGGGTGTGGAGTAAGGCACAGCCCAACCACAAACTTTCTGCAGAATTTTTAGAACAACACTCAGAGAGACAAACCACAGACAACTGCCATAAGTGTAGCAAATGACACAGACTTTCTGAGTCAAAAGGAGTTCAGTATTCTGGCCAGCACTCGTTTTTATGAGTTGATGTGTATTTGAATGAGAAGATACAATCGATAATTAGAATCACAAGATTTAGATCTATGAAGACTCTGCAGATAGAGTTTGGCCTGGATGTTCAGAAGCTCAATTAACATCTTGTTCTCAGGCCTGGTGATGAACACTTCTTCCAGCAGATAGTTAGCATTACAAAATAATGTCATACCATGTGTCATGTGATGAATATTCCAATGCTGACCAGGATTCCAATGATGACTAAGAAAGAAAGATGTTACTGCTGTTGAGTGACTCACCATCAGAAGCAGCAGATTCCCTAACTATGGGCACACTCCCTACATTGGGCTGTCTGCTGCTCCAGAGGAGCAGAATCTACAATGCAATCTTGGTAGAACCTTCAGGATTGTTAAAGAATTCCTCAGTGACTGAGAAAATAGAATCTTGGATTTGTCTACTTCCAAAACAATAGTAAACTCACCCATGGAGATAGCCACTGAGTGGCTCCTTGAAGGAAAATGTTAGTTTTGTTTTGTTTTGTTTGTTTTCTCTAAAAAATCAGTTCATCGTGATTATACTATACTCAAGAATTAAAGGTTGTACCATGGACCTGGTGGCATAAGTCCATAAGTCGGTCCATACAAAGCTTAAAACACAGATCCCTCTTGTCATTGGTCAGGAAAAAGTCCTGGACCTGGAGAGGTCCACTTATAATCTCACACTTTAGGATTCTAGATATTTATCAACGTTAGCTGGTTTGAATCATTTGGGGTTGAAATACAGCTTTCCATTTTGACACATTTGAGGCAAATCCTACTATAAAAGCATAGTTTTAACTTGAGTGTCCTCTAAGAGATGACTCTTTGATCTGAGGACTGCTTTATTTCAAAAAAAGTTATTTTATTTTATTTTTTAAAAGATTTTATTTATTTATTCATGAGAGACAGAGAGAGAGAGAGGCAGAGACACAGGCAGAGGGAGAAGCAGGCTCCATGAAGGGAGCCCAATGTGGGACTCGATTCCGGGACTCCAGGATCACACCCTGGGCCAAACGCAGGTGCCAAACCGCTGAACCACCCAGGGATCCCCAATAAATGTTTTTTTAAAGGTCAAATGAAGATCAAATAAAATCTTTTTAAAAGTCTCTTTATTGTTTATTAATTGTACAGAAACACTCTCACTAAAAATTATTAAAAACCAAATTGTTTTGTTGTTTGTAGCGGGACTGATAACGACTGAATAAGCATCATTACTTTCTAAAGTCTTTGTTCAATACTTTGTGATGCATAGGTTTCTCAACTGGAATGACTTTGCCTGTCACCACCGCAGGGACATTTGGCAATGTCTGGACACATTTTGATTGTCACCACTGGGAGAAGGGGCATGCTATTGGCATCTTGTGGGGAGAGGCCAGGGATGGTGCTAACTAACCTGTGTCAGTCCCCCACATCCATGAATTATTTGAATTAATTAAATTATCTGGTTCTTTCACAGGCACTCTTGGCTGCCTAACAGCTACTCTTCTTTGTTGACTGAGCCAGATTTCCTTTCAGTTTCCTATCTTTCATTATGTCGCAGACTGAACCAGTTCTGACCCAATGGGCAGCCACCATTACTCTCTGAAGGTCAAGATGGTTAAATATGGGAACAGATACACACGGAGTTGCCCAACAGGATCCTGCTCATCCTTGCTTGCCTCTGCCCCACATTCATTTCTTCCTGCCTGCTGGCAAATAGCAGCCCCAGACCACCTCCAGATGTTTGGCTGAAAGTCCACACAAGTAAGAGCTTCCTGTAGACTTCTCCCCTTGGAGATGTTGATGATGGGATGTGTTTGACTTCTCAGGATGCCTTGTTGGTCAGCCCTGATTCTCCAACTTCCCCTCTCAGACCTTCACTTATCTGGCTCCTCCAATAGCCAGTTAAGGTCTGGTTCCCATAATAGATCGTCATCCCAGTAGTTCTCCTTCTGACAAAGCCTAAAGGTTGAATAGGAATATTCCTCAGTCTTGCACTGGACAGTGTTCTCTGTCCTTGGTGTTACGATATTTCCATCTTTTATTGCACTTCAGAGAGAGTCTGGTCTAATCCAGGAAGGACCATCACTCTGATTTGGGCAGGTTCTAAAATAGAAAGGCATCATTCATAACCTCACATATCCATTTGGGCACATTCATAGAAAAGGTGACTTTTTGAGAAATCTGATTTTACTTTCAATTTTTGGAGAGAAAGTAGGCTATGTCATATATTTCTGAGAAGTGGATCTAGGAAGTTTTGCTCACTCCCCCCCCCCCCGCCCCCCCTGCTCACTCTAAATGTCCCCATGGGGTTTTTGCAATGATTTACTGGCATTGCATCAGAGCATAAACATATTTAATCAAGATCTGATCTCAAGGACAATTATTTTTTCCATCAAATCCTAAGCATAAGAGTCCAACCACACCTGAAAATCTTTTTGTTTAGATTTCTGGTCAGTTTCCTCTTTTTGAAAAAAAATGAGAAGAACCTTTTTCTGCAGTGTGTTAGGATTTACTCATTTACTCGTCCTTCTGGCTTATCCTTTTGACAGCCAGCACAAAGTTTCCAAGGAAGTAAGCTTCATGTTTAAACTATGTTTATGTTGAACTTTATCTGTCTAAAAATCAGGCATAAGGATCTGATTCTAAAATAATTATTTGTAGTAGAAAATTTTATATAGAAAAATTTATATATTTACATACTTAAATTTGATAAAAATTTATATTTAAATTTACCTAGAAAATTTTAAGGTAGTACATAAGTCACTATAGTTCCCTCAACCCAGAAATACCACTGACACCGTCCTGAGCACTTTGATCTCATCTCTGGAGATTGTATATATTCATAGTTTACAAAATTAGGGCCAAATTATATATACTGAGGAGGTTAGTGAACTTCAAGAATAAAATACTCCCCTGATGCAGACTGGGGAGTAATGCAATATTTGAAGACATGAGAGAAATAAAACTATGCTGGTGTTAGGGTTGTTTAGAAAATAATTCTGAGACAGTAGCAGAAGCATTATATCATTGTCTTTTCTAAAGTCTTGGTTTTGATGATGGACACAATAATGCTGTGGAATAAACAATTTCAAAGTTTCAGTGGCTTGTAGCAAAAGCATTCACTCTTGGGATCCCTGGGTGGTGCAGCGGTTTGGTGCCTGCCTTTGGCCCAGGGCGCGATCCTGGAGACCCAGGATCGAATCCCACATCGGGCTCCCGATGCATGGAGCCTGCTTCTCCCTCTGCCTGTGTCTCTGCCTCTCTCTCTCTCTCTCTCTCTGTGACTATCATAAATAAATAAAAATTAAAAAACAAAAACAAAAACAAAAGCATTCACTCTTAATGCATGGCTCTCAGGGTCCACTGGGCTCGGCTGATCTAGGTGGGGCTACACTGGGCTCTGAGGTGCTCCAAGGGCCTCTTATCTTCTGACCAGCAGTGCCTGGAACATATTCTTCTCATGTTCAATGGCCAGAGCCCGTCGCTGAGCCAAACTGCACAAGCTCATTCAAAGCCTTTGTCTTTGCTCATAATCCAAATGACCACAGATGACAATATTGCCTTCACATTGCTGTTAAGAACTATAGTTTTGATGAGAAATGTGGGGCCAGGGTTTGAGCTTGTAAAGACCTCCAGTGAAAGGTCAGCCTTCACCCAATGCAGTTTTTGGTCCTTTCTGTCCTTGAAGTAGGGACCAGCTCCACTTTTCCCATGTCTGCATCTCTGGTCTCCTTCATAGTAGGGCCTAGCCACCATGGGAAGTAGACATTTGGTGTCAGATAGATTTATGCTCTGGAGGCATTTTCCTTCCCAAATAGCCTTACCTCATCAGAATGCAGAAGGGACCTGGCCCAAGAGCTCCCATTATTGATGACACCAGCCAATATTTCAGACACATCTTTTCCTTGCATCAGCAATGGCAGCTTCATCCCAACTTTATAGGAAATGAGCAAGGTTGCAATTAATGCCCATAAATCACACTTGCCTGGAGCTGACTTCTCTTTTTTGATTCTTCAATGCATTGTGGGCTCATCAAAAGGGCTCAGCTAAGACTTGATAAGTCAGTCTCATGTGACCTGATTCACAAGGGGGCAGTGCAGTGTGACCCTGAACACACAGAAGGAGGTCCCTCCCCCATAATGCTCTATCGTGCAGACCCCACCAGGTTGTGATTTTGGCTTCACCTCCCAGCATAGCCTCCTCTCTTGCTATTCCCCAGTGCCAGGTGGCTATGTGAACACAGTACAGCCCCGTGGCACTTCCAAGCATCTCCATGTAATCTGTGTTTCTGTTCCACACACATCCCGCCCTGCAGTCTATAGAGCACAAGACTCCTGAACACACATATGAGTGAGACTGGGTGTCCCAGACTCACAGACCTGCATGGGGAGGGCGTTTGTGGGAAGAGGTGGGCAGAGCTGGCTATGAGTTGTAGGTTTTGGCCCCAGCACCAACAGAAAGGGGTCCTGGCCTGCTCAGGGATAAATAGAATGGAGTCCCGGCCTTATCCCAGATGTCACAGCCAGCACTGAATGGCGGCAGTTCTGATAGTTATTTTAACCTTCCAGGGAGAGCTGAGCTCCCACCTGTTTGGCAAACTGGCCAAGCCTTTTCCAAGCTGGTCCTGGAGGCCTCCTCCCTACTCTGTGGTGGGCACTTAAATCTATTGCACATGATGGGGCATCTGGAGACCTTGAGACATTCTTGGGGCATCACCACTCATAGCACCAGGGGTGCTGAGTCAGCCAAGGGCAGAAAGTACCATTCATGCAACTGGGAAGACCCAGGTCAGACTCTGAGCACTGAGCCCATAATGGAATGCCTACCCCACTTAACAAAACAGACATGATAATGGCTGCCTTATGAAATTTCTTACTGCAGAATTTTGCATAAGCTTCTTTTTTTTTTTAAGATTTTATTTAGTTATTCATTAGGGACACACAGAGAGAGGCAGAGACATAAAGAGATAAGCAGATTTTCTGTGGGGAGCCCAGTGTTTGACTTTATCCCAGGACCTCGGGATCACGCCCTGAGTCAAAAGCAGATGCTCGACCATTGAGCCACCCAGGGGTCCCTTGCATTAGCTTCTTGAGGTTGTGCTTTTCCTTCCCCATCCATGTATCTTTACGTTCTGCTTTCCTGGTTTGCTTGGGTTCTTTTTTAAAACACTGAAGCTCCCCCACCCCCACCCCATCATACCAAACACACCAAAATGTCCCACCTCCAATATCAAATGCAATTTTTATCTCACCATGTGTCAGTGGAATTATAATTGACTATTTGACATGAAAAATACATCTTAGAGACATTTAACTAAAATTAATGCAGATCCTGTGCTTTCTTCCAAAAGTTGGAATCAATACTCTTCCCCTCCCAATCCCTCCTCAAGCTATAGGCCCTTGGAAAGCTGGTACTTGTAATTAGTCAGCCTGCTGGGCTCTCCAGTGGCGCTTGAAATGCACTGTCATCCAGACCCAGAGAAATGCTGACACTTGGTGACTCTAGTCTCTGCACAGTCACAGAATCCTAGGGTTCCCAGAAGGCAATTTTCTGGAGAACTTACTCTCATGGGAGTTTGTAGTTGCAACTGGAAGATCACAACTGGTAGTTTACTTGTTCAGCAATCAGAATTCATTCACATCGTATGCAACCCTAATGCCAATGTTTGTTTTATTCTTGACACTGTCCCTGAATCAGGAGCCCCAAGTAAAGCAGGCCAGGAATGACAGGTTTCATCCCCTTGTAGCTGACCTCCTGACAGCCAGGTGGGCTGAAGGCAGAATGGCTAGTCTTTCTGTGACACCCCCAAGTCACCTGTGTCCCCTGGAAGACTAGGCTTCCCAGGAGCATCTCCCACCTGAGTGTCATGGGTGCCAAAAGGTCAATCCTGAAGGACAGGTGGAAAAAGCAGAAATCAGGCAGGGAAGCAGAGGTAGAAGTGACAGATAGAAACGGCACAGGGCAATCCAGGTGCCCAGGAAGCAAATGCCCAGCCACATTTGCAGCTTGCTCTTGAGGCCTGTCCACAGTAACCATGGCTGCAAGAGGCTGTGGACAGAGGTTGCTGATGTAAAAGGTGCTAGGCCCATGCTCAATCCACATGGACAGGGTCAGAGGGCCATGGGCCTTCTGAAAGTGAGGCATGTAAGTCACATCTCAGGGAGCACAGAGCTCTTGTACACAGGATGAGCAAAGAAATGATTGGGCTGGACTCTTGGATAACTATTGGCAAATGGCAAATGCATCATATTTATATTGGAGATGATTATGGAAAGACAGGGCATGAATTTAGCCATGGGATTTTCTGTTCCTCTGGCCCAATTCCTTCCAGCCACTTTTGTGGGACCATCTGGGGCCTGCTCCTCTGTGAGGGTGGTGCATGGGGAGCAAGTGGTCTGTCATAGCAAACACTTGGGGTGCTCTGCGGCAGTGTCACTGATCATAGTTAAGGGAGAGTAAGACAAGTCTTGATTCAGGGTGGTAGTGCCCAGGGAGACGTTTGTCTGCAGAAGAGCCCAACCTCTCTTTTCAATATCGCAAAAAGTTAAGAAACAAACCAAAGAAATCCTTCCTTCAATGACTCTATCACTTAACAAACAAATGCATGTATTTCCTTGGCACAGAAATCACAATATACTTTCAGCTAACATAAAATTTTCTCTGGTAACCTAATTCTACGTCAATTTTTTTTAAGACTCCAATTCATGATTATTTAGGCATAATGAAAGGAAACAAGTTGATATTAAAAAGGAGAGTGCAGTAAAAAGTTTGCTTTGTACAAAGTGCTCACACAAAGTTGCTAAAAGAACTATATATATATATATATTAATACATACTATGTTGATCAAAACAAACTGTGTACTTTTAACAATTTTAACTGAAGTATAATACAATATTTTACTTCATACAATATTATATTAGTTTCAAGTTGTACAACATAGTAATTTGACATTTATACACATTATGAAATGCTTGCCATGATAACTATAGTTACCATGTCACCATGCAAAGTTATTACAGTATTATCGAATATATTCCCTATGTTGTACTTGATCACATTTTAATAGGCATGTTATAAGACATTTATATGTTTGGAAAAAGCCACATTGATTTATTTCAATAAAAAAATTTTTATTTCTAAAAAAAAATCCAGGAATTTCTAACTACAAAGTAAGAGGGAAAAACCTCTAGGATAAAAAAACAGCTCTGGTTCTAGACAAGCTTGTGGAGATTTAGTTCTCTCAGGTCCTTTCTGCTAAGATAACTAAAAGCCCTGGAGATAATTCTTTAGCCATTCATCTGTGGATAAACACTTACATTGCTTCCATATCTTGGTTATTATAAATAATGTTGCAATAAATATTGGATGCATGTATCTTTTTCAAATTAGTGTTCTCATTTCCTTTGGGTGAATACCCAGTAGTGGAATGACTTGATTGCATGGTATTTTCACTTTTAATTTTTTGAGGCACCTCCATACTGTTTTCCACAGTGGCTGCACCAATTTATATTCCCACCAAGAGTGCGCAAGTGTTCTTTTTTTCTCTATGTCCTCGCCAACACTTGTCATTTCTTGTCTTTTTGATTGTAGTCACCCTGACAGGTGTGAGGTGATAAATCATTGTGGTTTTGATTTGCATTTCCCTGATGATTAGCGATGTTGAGCATCTTTTCATGTGTCTGTTGGCCATCTGTATGTCTTCTTGGGAAAATGTCTGAATAGATTGACCATTTTTAAATCAGATTGGTTTTTGGTGTGGAGTTATATAAATTCTGTATGTAGTTTGGACATTAACCCCTTAGTGGATACATCATTTGCAAATATATTCCCCCATTCAGTAGGTTTTGTTGATGGCTTCTTTTGCTATGCAAAGTCTTTTTATTTTAATGTAGTCCCAATAGTTTAATTTTACCTTTGTTTCCCGTGCCTAAGGAGATATATCCATAAATATGTTGCTAAAGGTGATGTCCAAGAGATTATTGCCTATGTTTTCTTTTAGAAGTCTTATGGTTTCAGGTCCCACATCTAGGTCTTTAATCCAGTTTGAGTTTATTTTTGTGTACGGTGTAAGAAAACGGTCCAGTTTATTCTTTTGCAAGTAGCTGTCCAATTTTCCCAGCACAATTTATTGAAAAGACTGTCTTCTCTTCATTGTTGATTCTTGCTTCTTTTGTGATGGATTAATAGACCATATAAGGATGGGTTTATTTCTGGGATCTGTATTTTATTCCATTGACCTATGTATCCATTTTGTGCCAGTACTATATTGTTTTGATTGAAATCTAGGATTGCGATACCTCCACCTTTGTTCTTACTCAAGAACGGAGGAAGAAGACGATTTGGTTATTGGAGATTATTATTTTTGATATGATCAAAATTGATATGGTTATGAACAAAACTCAACATCATTTTATGAACAATTCTCAGCAAACCTGAAATAGAAGAAAACTTCCTAAACTTGAGTAAGAGCATCTACAAACATCCTACTACTAACAGAATACTCACTGGTGAAAGATAAATTTCTTTCCTCTAAGATCTCGAGCAAGATAAGATGCGCTTTCACCACTCCTACTCAGCATAGTACTGAAATTCTTAGCTCCAAAAGGCAAGAATAAAATTAAAAAACATACAAAACAAAAAGGAAGAAATAAAACTGTTCCTGTCTGCAGATGACATGATTCTCTATGTAGACAATCCCAAGATACCTAGAAAAAAAGTCTTAGAACTAATACATGAGTATAGTAAGGTTGTGGGATATAAGATCAATACACAAAAATACATTGTATTTTTATAAGCAATAACATACAGAAGCCAAAATGTAGAAATATAATACTATTTGCAATTATTTGAAGGAAGAGAAATATTTAGTATAAAATCTACCAGAACATGTCCAGAATCTGTGTGCCAAAAATTTAAAATACTGATGAATAAAATCTGAAGTCTAAACATATGGAGATATTCTGTGTTCATGAATAAGAAGACTTAACAATAATTTACTCCCAAATATTCCATTATCTTAATGCAGCACATATCAAATTTCCAGCAAGTCTTTTTGACATAGATAAGCCTATTTTAAAATTTACATGTAAAGGCATAGCTTAAGAAAGAAGAATAAAGTGTGAAGAATCACCCTTGGAGATAAAGTCTTACTTTAGAGCTACTGTAATCAAGATAGTGATTGGCAGAGGGAGAGACATAGATCCCTGGAACAGAACAGAAAACCCAGAAATCAACTCACACAAATATGCTCAACCAACTTTTAACAAACGTGTAAAAGCAACTCTATGTAGGACAGATAATATTTTAAAAAATATGTTAGAGCAATTGAATATCTATAGGGAAAAAAGAGAATCACAACTTAAACCTCACACCTTATTAAAAAATTAACTCAAAATGGCTCAGAGCTTTAGTTGTAAAATAAAACTATAAAACTTTTAGAAGAAAACAGAGGAGGGAATCTTTGGGATGTAGGGCTAAGCAGAGCTCTTAGACTTCACTCCCAAACCACAATCCATAAATTAAAAAGTAATGCATTGGACTTCATCAAAACAAAAACTTTTTGCTTGTCAAAGATCCTTGTAAGATGATGAAAAGACAAGCTATGAGAGAAGAGAAAATATTTGTAAACCACATACATAGCAAAGGACTTTGTATATAGAACACATAAAGAACACTCAAAATACAAAAGTAAAAACAATAATGACAATAATAAAAACAAAATCACACAAAAAAAGCTCAATCAGACAAATGGGCAAAATACATGAACAAAAAGCATTTCACCAAAAAGAGATGCAGAGGGCACATAAGTACATAAGAAGGCATGCAATATCATTAGCTATTAGGGAAATGTAAATTTAAACCACAATGAGATATCACCACATGCTCATTAGAATGAGTAAAATAATAATAGGGATAACACCAAATATGGCAAGGCTGTCAAAGAAACTGAAACTCTTGTACGTTATTGGTAGAAATGTAAAAATTATATGGTCACTCTTGAAAGTAGTTTGTTTCTTAGAAAACTAAACGTGCATTAACCATATGATCTTGCAGTGCGATAAAAAGTTACATTCACACAAAAATGTGTATATGAATGTTCATAGCAGCTTTATTCATGCTAGTCAAAAAGTGGAAACAACCCAAATGTCCTTCAAAGGGTGTAAGGTTGAAAAGACTCTGGTTCATCTATAAAATGGAATAACAGCAATAAAAAGAACAAACTTTTGACCTACGCAACAGCTTGGTAGATCTTAAGGGCAGGATGCTTAGTGATAAAAGCCAATCTGAAATGGTTACATGTGGTGAGTCAATTTAAAGCACCTTCAAAATGAAAAAACTATAAAGTTGGGAAACAGATTAGGGGTTGTCATGAACTGAGCCAAGAGTTGGCCAGATGGGTGAGGTTACTAAGAGATGGTAGAAAGTTTATCAGTGATGATGGAACAATTCTGTGTCCTGAGCATGGTGTTGCATGAATCTGTACACAGAGGAAAACTGCAAACTCCTCCCCAGCACACACACACACATACACTTATACACAGACACACATACACACAAATGTTAGAAAAAGGTAAAACTGAATAAGGTCTATAGTCTAGTTAGTAGTGTGTGTCAAATGTTAATTTATTGGTTTTAAGATCATACTAAGGACACCATTGGAGGGCTCAAAGTACCTCTATGAACTATTTTTACAACTTCTTGTGAGTCTACAATTATTCCCAAATAAACAATTAAAAAAGCAACCAGCATTGATGCTTGTTTTTTACCCCTTTAATACAGATTTTCTTAGATTCTATAGTTAGATCTCACTCAGTTCTCCAAAATAACATCACTAAGCTATAGCAAAGTCTGTGCTGTTCTGGTTGGAGACAGAACAGCGTTTACACAAATCTAACATTTTGTGGGAACACAACCCTGATCAGGTGGAGACGTGTTGCCTTACACATAGTCCAAGGCCAAGAAAATGTATGGTTACACCACCCACACATTTGATTTATGGCCAGAAACTTGAGTTAGAGTGTTTTCTATATACTACATTGTCTATATATGTGTGCACATGTGCACCCTGTACTGAGAAATAGAAGAGAGAAATTCTTGTGTCTTTTCTATTATAGCAAAGATAGAAATGGTTAAAATTGTATTTGGCAATGAGAAATGAGAGAATGGATATCATGCGAATCTTTGAAGAACTGCACTGTGGCATGTGGACTAAGAAGACACTGAAAACTCATCAAAAGGTGGATAATAAGTGTAAGTGCTGACAGGCAAAGGGAACTCCTATTCTGCATATTTCATGGCTTATAACTGGTACAAAAATAACAATTTTAACTATGGGTGAAAATAAGAAGGAAAGAAATACAGAAATGCAGAAGGAAGGAAGGAGGAAGGAGGAAAAAAGATGGAAGGAGGAAGGGAGGGAAGGAAGGAAAGAAAGGAGAGGAGGAGGAAGAAAAGGAAGAACAAAAGGAAAGTGTGGGGAGGGAAGTATCCCAGAGACAGCTGGTCAGGTTCCAAGGACTCCTCCAACCTAGGTCTTTGGATCTCATCAGTCACTGTGGACAAGAGTAGAGCAGACCCATTGTCAATATCTGCAAATGCAAGGGAAGCACCAGTTGCATCGTTTTTATGCTTGGTGCAGGAGCTTTGCAGCCCAGGAACACTGTCCCTGATGCCCTGTATCACCTCGTTGGCACAGGACAGCAGCCAGGCCTGCAGTAGTCAGCTCCTGACAATTCCCCTGCTCTAGCCTCCTTGACCAGTGGGCCAGGAGTTTGTTCATGTCCCCAGTGATGGTTTCTGCAGGTGGAGGTTTGGAGATGGAGAGAAGCCAAGAAGGGGTCCCAAGGTCATCTTTGAAGGTTCTACTTGGGTTCTCTGTTCTCGTTTCATGTCCCTCTGTCCATTTTAATGGCTAGCCCAGGAACAGACTTTAGGTTCAGCACCTAACAGAAGCAACAGCTCTACATGAAGCCTTTAACCACTTCACATAGATGTGTGAAGTCGAATCCTTACAGTAAATCCTACATTCTGTATCATACCTTATGGTTCTGCTTCCTTGGTGGAACCCTGGACACAGACCCACTCATTAGGACTGAGGATATGAAGGAAGCCAGGATCAGTCTTCCAGCTACAGTCTGAGGATTTGAGTTTCTTGGGGATCTTTGCACTGCAGAAATAAACTGCGCATCGTGGGAGGACAGAGGAAGCCACAGGAGATGGCCAGGGATCAGAAAAGCCACCTGGAACAGAGAAGGGTGGGCCTCCCAGTATACGACCAGGAGGAAGACAAGCCCGGCAAAGGGATGAGTGTGAGGTGGGGGAAAAGCCAAGAGAGTGGGAATCAGGGAATCTTGGTGTCTGCCCTGTGATGGTCAACAGAAGTTCAGAGAGAACCAACCTCTTCTTTCCTAAGCAATCAGAGCTTCCCTTGTCACTATTGCAATGAGACAGGTGACAGTTTGCCCTTTGTAGGCACTATTCAATATTGTGTCCTTGTCCCTCAGGGGGCAGTAGGCTTGATGGGGTAAGCGTGTGGGTCCTGGAATTGACAAATTCCAGGTTTGTGTGTTTCCCAACTACACCATGACCAGAAGTAGGATCTTCAGAAGCTGCTTAACCCTCTGTGCCTCAGTTTCCCCATCTGTAGATAAAGATATCTACATCATGAGCTTGTTGTGAATGTTTAATGTCAAACACTCAGCACATGCCTGACATGTAGTAAGTGCACAGAAAATGTGATTCAGCTTTAAAATTCAAATGGGGAGCACTTGGGTGGCTCAGTGGTTGAGCATCTGCCTTTGGTTCAGGTCCAATTTTCTTTGTGAGAAATAAATTAATTGAAAGGATCCTGCATCCTTGGAGAACATAAAATCAGGTTTATTGAATATGGCAGTGAGATTTGGGACACCTTGTCTCCAGAGACCCTTTCCTTGGCACAGTGCCAATAATCAGGAAGAGACTCAACTTCCAGGTTCACTCAGTTGAAAGAAGGGTTTGGTTCATGAATCTAATACCTCAACTTTTTAGGAGGGCTCCCCAAAGAACTGGATTCTGTCTTGCAGGTCTTGGAACTCTGATGGGACCAGCACAATCCTGACACCTGGGGGAGCAGAGGTGTCAGTTCAGGATGGTAGACTCCACTGATTCTCCCTCCTGCTTAGCACAGATTGAACTGATGAAAACTCTCAGTTCTCATCTCTCCTTGCCCCCCGCCCCGCAGAGAGGGAAAGAGTAGATCTATATATTCCATGCCCTAACTTCTCTGGGGCCGCCCCAAAACTATATCTGTCTCATCAGTCCACTAATGGGTAATCCAAAAGAATTGAAATCAGGATCCAAACCAGACATTATCACTCTTATGTTCATTTCAGCATGTATTGAGACTATCCAATAGCCAAAATATCTAGGGATCCCTGGGTAGCGCAGCGGTTTGGCGCCTGCCTTCAGCCCAGGGCGCGATCCTGGAGACCCGGGATCGAATCCCACGTCGGGCTCCCGGGGCATGGAGCCTGCTTCTCCCTCTGCCTGTGTCTCTGCCTCTCTCTCTCTCTCTGTGTGTGTGACTATCATAAATAAATAAAAATTAAAAAAAAATATCTAAATAACCCAAGTGCCCATCAGTGGATGAATGGATAAAGAAAATATGATGTATATACACAATGGAATATTTATTCAGTCCTTAAAAAGGAAATGCTCCAAAATGCAACACACAGATGAAACTTGAGAACATTATGCTAAGTGAAACAAATCAGTTATAGGAAGGCAGATTCCACATGATTCCACTTATATGCAGTGACAAAAATAGTCAAATTCATATAATCAAGAGGGAAATGGTGGTTACCAGGGGCTGGGTACAGGGCAAAGTGCGGAGCTACTAATTGTTGGGCATATAGTTTCAGACAAGCCAAATAAAGAAACTCTAAAGATCTGCTGCACAACATCGTATCTACAGCCAGCAATAATATATTTTACACTTAAAAAATTCATTAAGAGGAGGAATGCCTGGGAGGCTTATTTGGTTGAGCATCTGCTCTTGATCTCAGCTCAGGTCTTGATCTCAGGGTCATGGATTCAGGCCCTATGCTGGGCTCTCCGCACTGGGCCTGGAGCCTATTTAATAAAAAAAATTGTTAAGACGATGCATCTTATATTAAGTGTTCTTATTACAATAAGATTAGAAAATCTGAAAAGAAAGGAAAGTTCACAAATGAGCACAGAGGTCTAAACTGGTTATTATCAGATAAATTATGTGGCAGCACAAAAATACAGATAATGGATATTATCTATAATGGATAATAATCTTATAAAATGGATGCCATCTGTTGTTCCTAATGAGTTGTACTCAGAACTTGGTTTGCTTTTAGGTGCTACCATATCAACACACCCATTAGTATAGTATAATTGCATTAGCTAAGTTGAATCACTTGTGAATCTGAAACAATACCTTTTTCTATTTCACAAACATACAGACATAGGGGAGCAAATGTAAGAACCTATCTCAGGCCTCTCTTCTATATTTTCAAATTATTCCATAAACTAGAAGAGAAAGGAAAGCTTCCAAATTCATTCTATGAAGACAGCATTATTCTGATACAAAAACTGAATAAAGACAGTACAAAAAAAATGAAAACTACAGGCCAATATATCTCTGATGAACATATATGCAAAAACTCTCAACAAAATATTAGCAAGCTGAATCCAACAGTACATTAAAAAAATCATTCACCACAATTAAGTGGAATTTATTCCAGGAATGGAAGGGTGGTGGATATTTGCAAATCGATCAATATAATATGTCACGTTAGCAAGAGAAAGGATAAAACCATATGATCGTCTCAATAGATGCAGAAAAAGCATTTGAAAGGCTGCTGAGGTATCACATATCACATTCCCAGATTTCAAGATACACTACAAGGCTGTAGTAATAAAAAATGGTGTGATATTGGCACAAAAATAAACACATAGATCAACGAAACAGAATAGAAAATCCAGAAATAAATTGACCTTATATGGTCAATTAATCTACAACAAAGGAGGAAAGAATATACAATGAAGAAAAGACAAATTTTTCTATAAAAGTTGTTGGGAAAAATGACAACTATATGCAAAAGAATGAAACTGGACCATTTTCTTACACCATACACAAAAATAAACACAAAATGGATCAAAGACCAAAATGTAAGGCCTGAAATAAAAAAACTAGAAAAATATAAAGGCAGTAATTGCTCTGACATCTGCCGTGGCAACATTTCTCTAAATATTACTTCTAAGGCAAGAAAAAAGAAAATTAAACTATTGGGACTAAACCAAAATAAGAAACGTTTGCACAGTGAAGGAAAACATCAGAAAAACAAAACGGTAACCTAGCGAATGGGAGAAGATATTTGCAAATGATAAATCTGATAAGAGGTCAATATCCAAAATATATAAAGAACTTATCCATGAGCACCACAACCCCATAATCAGATTACAATGGGCAGAGAATCTGAATAGACAGTTTTCCAAAGAATATATACAGATGGTCAACAGACAGATGAAAAGATGCTCATCACTAATCATCAGAAAAATATAAATCACAACCACAGTGAGATATCACCTTCCATCTGTCAGAATGTCTAAAATAAAAAACACAAGACATGACTAGTGTTGGTGAGAGTGTGGAGAAAAAAGAACCATTCATACACTGTTGGTGGGAATGCAAACTGATGTGGCCACTGTGGAAAACAGAATGGAAGTTTGTCAAAAAATTAAAAATAGAATTACCACATGATCTGGTAATCTCAATGCTGAGTATTTATCCAAAGAGAACAAAAACTTGAATTTAAAAAGATATATGCACCCTTATGTTTATTGCAGCATTATTTACAATAGCCAAGATATGGAAGCAACCTAAGTGTCTATCCATAGATGACTGGATGAAGAAGTGGCATATATATATGTGATGGAATATCACTCAGCCACAAAAAAGAATGCGGTCTTGCCATTTGCAACAATGTGTTTGGACCTAGAGAGTATAATGCTAAGCAAAATAAGTCAATCAAAGAAAGACAAGTACCATATGATTTTACTCATAGGTGGAATTCAAGAAACAAAAAAAAAAAAAAAGGAAAACAGACTCTTAGTTACAGTGAACAAACGGGATGGTTGCCAGAGGGGAGGTAGCTGGGGAAATGGGTGAAACAGATAAAGAGAATCAAGAGTATCTCTCGGGGGCGGGGCGAGATGGCAGAGGACTAGGGTCCCCAGGTCACCAGTCCCCACCAACTTACCTAGATAACTTTCAAATCATCCTGAAAACCTACGACTTTGACTTGAGATTTAAAGAGAGAACAGCTGGAATGCTACAGAGAGAAGAGTTGGCCCTTCTAACAAGGTAGGAAGACGGAAAATAAATAAATATAAAAGCATCCAACGGGGAGGGCCCCGCGAGAAGCCGGGCTGAGGCCGGGGCGAGTGTCCCCAGGACAGGAGAGCCCCGTCCCGGAGAAGCAGGAGCTGCACCAACCTTCCCCGGGCGGAAAGGGGCTCACAGGGAGTTGGAGCAGGACCCAGGAGGGCGGGGATGCCCTCGGGCTCCCTGGGACACTAACAGACACCTGCGTGCCCAGGGAGAGCGCCACACCCGGCGGCCGAGCTCCCTAAAGGGCTGGAGCAGCTCAGGGGGCGGCTTGGGCAGAGGCTCCCCGCGGAGGAGGCTGCGCGGCCCCGGGAGCGTGATTCCAGCAGCGCAGGCCCCAGAGCCCAGGACGCGAGGGACACAGCCCAGGCTCTTGCGCTCTCCCCAGGACAGGCGGAGGCTGGGAGGACACAAGACAGCGAGGATGCTTCTGCCACCGGGCAGCCCCCAGCTGTGCAGATCGGTGCCCCCTGTCCCCAGAGCATCCAGGCCCCTATGGACTGAGAGCTGCCGTGGTTACTGCAGGAGCTATATGCAGGGCTGGGGACCTGGCCGCCGCCAGTGTTGCTATTCCTCCTGGTGTCACCCTGTGCTAGGGACAGAGCGAGGCTACCAAGGGACAGGGACCTCATGGGGTAAATAGCTCCCAGTGAGCTGTGTACCTGGCAGGGGGTGGTGCAGCTCCCCCAGGTGCACACACCTGAGAATCAGCACAGCAGGCCCCTCCCTCAGAAGACCAGCTGGAAGGACACGGGAAGAACAAGTTGTGGCCGAGCAGCGCTGGAAAGCTCCAGGGGAAGTCGAGGGATTTACAGTATATAAAGCCAGAGGATACCCTGCTTGTTTTTTTGTTTCTGTTTTTGTTTGTTTTTGTTTTTGTTTCCCTTTTTTTCTCTTTCTTTTCCCCCTTCCTTTTTCCAGTACAGCTTGTTTTTAGCCACTCTGCACTGGGCAAAATGACTAGAAAGAAGAACTCACCATAAAAGAAAGAATCAGAAATAGTACTCTCTCCCACAGAGTTAAAAATTTGGATTACAATTCCACGACAGAAAGCCAATTCAGAAGCACAATTATAAAACTACTGGTGGCTCTAGAGAAAAGCATAAAGGATTCAAGAGACTTCATGACTGCGAAATTTACATCTAATCAGGCTGAAATTAAAATTAAATTAAATGAGATGCAATCCAAACTGGAGGTCCTAACAATGAGGGTTAATGAGGTAGAAGAACAAGTGAGTGACATAGAAGACAAGCTGATGGCCAGGAAGGAAGCTGATGAAAAAAGAGAAAAGCAACTAAAAGATCATGAGGAAAGGTTAAGGGAAATTAATGACAGCTCAGAAGGAAAAAATCTACATTTAATAGGGTTCCAGAGGGCGCCGAAAGGGACAGAGCACCAGAAAGTGTATTTGAGCAAATCATAGCTGAGAACTTCCCTAACTTGGAGACGGAAACAGGCATTCATATCCAGGAAATAGAGAGATCCCCCCCGCCCCCGCCAAAATCAATAAAAACCCTTCAACACCTGACATTTAATAGTGAAACTTGCAACTTCCAAAGATAAAGAGAAAATCCTTAAAGCACCAAGGGACAAGAGATCCCTAACTTATATGGGGAGAACTATTAGATTAACAGCAGACCTTTCCACAGAGACCTGGCAGGCCAGAAAGGGCTGACAGGATATATTCAGGGTCTGAAATGAGAACAACATGCAGCCAAGAATACTTTATCCAGCAAGGCTCTCATTCAGAATAGAAGAAGAGATAAAGAGCTTCCAAGATAGGCAGGAACTGAAAGAATATGTGACCACCAAACCAGCTCTGCAAGAAATATTAAGGGGGATTCTGTAAAAGAAAGAGGAGGTCCAAAGAAATAATGCACAAAGACAGGGACTGAACAGGTATCATGATGACACTAAATTCATATCTTTCAATAGTAACTCTGAAAGTGAATGGGCTTAATGACTCTATCAAAAGACTCAGGGTTTCAGACTGGAGAAAAACGCAAGACCCATCTATTTGCTGTCTACAAGAGACCCATTTTAGACCTACAGCCTGAAAATAAAAGGATGGAGAACCATTTACCATTAAACTGGTCCTCAAAAGAAAGCAGGGGTAGCCATCCTCATATCAGATAAATTAAAGTTTATCCCAAAGACTGTAGCAAGAGATGAAGAGGGACACTATATCATACTTAAAGGATCAATCCAACAAGAGGACCTACCAATCATGAATATTTATGCCCCTAATGTGGGAGCTGTCAAGTATATCAATCAATTAATAGCCAAAGTTAAGACATACTTAGATAATAATACACTTATACTGGGAGACTTTAACACGGCGCTTTCTGCAAATGACAGATCTTCTAAGCACAACATCTCCAAAGAAGCAAGAGCTTTAAATGATACACTGGACCAGTTGAATTTCATAGATATTTATAGAACTTTACACCCAAACTCAACTGAATACACATTCTTCTCAAGTGCACATGGAACTTTCTCCAGAATAGACCACATACTGGGTCACAAATCAGGTGTTAACCGATACCAAAAGATTGGGATTGTCCCCTGCATATTTTCAGACCATAATTCTTTGAAACTAGACCTCAATCACAAGAAGAAATTTGGAAGAACTTCAAACACGTGGAGATAAAAGACCATCCTGCTATAGGTGAAGAGGTCAACCAGGAAATTAGAGAAGAATTAAAAAGATTCATGGAAACTAATGAGAAGGAAGATACAACGGTTCTAAATCTTTGGGATACAGCGAAAGCAGTCCTGAGAGGGAAATATATCACAATACAAGCATCCCTCAAAAAACTGGAAAAAACTCAAATACACAAGCTAACCTTGCACCTGAAGGAACTGGAGAAAGAACAGCAAATAAAACCTACACCCAGCAGAAGAAGAGAGTTAAAGATTTGAGCAGAACTCAATGAAATAGAGACCAGAAGAACTGTAGAACAGATCAACAAAACCAGGAGTTGGTTCTTTGAAAGAATCAATAAGATAGATAAACCATTAGCCAGTCTTATTAAAAACAAAAGAGAAAACACTCAAATTAATAAAATCACAAATGAAAAAGGAGAGATCACCACCAAAACCAAGGAAATACAAATGATTTTAAAAACAAATTATGAACAGCTATACACCAAAAAATTAGGCAATCTAGGAGAAATGGATGCATTTCTGGAAAACCACAAACTACCAAAACTGGAACAGGAAGAAATAGAAAACCTGAACAGGCCAATAACCAGGGAGGAAATTGAAGCAGTCATCAAAAACCTCTCAAGACACAAAAGTCCAGGGCCAGATGCTTCCCAGGGGAATTCTATCAAACCTTTAAAGAAGACACAATACCTGTTCTACTAAAGCTGTTCCAAAAGATAGAAAGGGATGGAGTACTTCCAAACTCTTTCTATGAGGCCAGCATCACCTTAATTCCAAAACCAAAGATCCCACCAAAAAAGGAGAATTGTAAGAATCCCTGGGTGGCGCAGCGGTTTAGCGCCTGTCTTTGGCCCAGGGCGCGATCCTGGAGACCCGGGATTGAATCCCACATCGGGCTCCTGGTGCATGGAGCCCGCTTCTCCTTCTGCCTATGTCTCTGCCCCCCCCCCCCCCTGTGTGTGTGTGTGTGTGTGTGTGACTATCATAAATAAATAAAAATTTTAAAAAAAGGAGAATTGTAGACCAATATCCCTGATGAACACAGATGCAAAATTCTCAACAAGATACTAACCAATGGGATCCAACAATACATTAAGAAGATTATTCACCATGACCAAGTAGGATTTATCCCCGGGATGCAAGGCTGGTTCAACACTTGTAAAGCTATCAACGTGATAGATCATATCAACAAGAGAAAAAACAGGAACCATATGATCCTTTCAAGAGATGCAGAGAAAGCATTTGACAAAATATAGCATCCATTCCTGATCAAAACTCTTCAGAGTGTATGGATAGAGGGAAAATTCCTCAGCATCTTAAAAGCCATCTATGAAAAGCCCACAGCAAATATCATTCTCAGTGGGGAAACACTGGGAGCCTTTCCCCTAAGATCAGGAACATGACAGGAATATCCACTCTCACCACTGCTATCCAACATAGTATTAGAAGTCCTAGCCTCAGCAATCAGGCAACAAAAAGAAATAAAAGGCATTCAAATTGGCAGAGAAGAAGTCAAACTCTCCCTCTTCCCAGATGACATGATACTGTACATAGAAAACCCAAAAGACTCCACCCCAAGATTGCTAGAACTCATACAGCAATTCAGCAGTGTGGCAGGATACAAAATCAATGCCCAGAAATCAGTGGCATTTCTATACACTGAGACTTAAAAAAGAGAAATTTAGGAGACAATCCTATTTATAATTGCACCCAAAAGCATAAGATATCTAGGAATAAACCTAACCAAAGAGGTAAAGGATCTATACCCTAAAAACTACAGAGCACTCCTGAAAGAAATTGAGGAAGACACAAAGAGATGGAAAATATTCCAGGCTCATGGATTGGAAAAAATAATATTGTGAAGATGTCAATGTTACCCAGGGCAATTTACACATTTAATGCAATCCCCATCAAGATACCATGGCCTTTCTTCAGAGAGTTGGAACAAATCATCTTAAGATTTGTGTGGAATCGGAAAAGACCCGGAATAGCCAGGGAATATTAAAAAAGAAAACCAGACCCGGGGGCATCACAATGCCAGAATTCAGATTGTACTATAAAGCTGTGATCATGAAGACAGTGTGGTACTGGCACAGAAACAGACACATAGATCAATGGAATGAATAGAGAACCCAGAAATGGGCCCTCAACTCTATAGTCAACTAATATTCAACAAAGCAGGAAAGACTATCCATTGGAAAAAGGACAGTCTCTTCAATAAATGGTGCTGGGAAAATTGGACAGCCACATGCAGAAGAATGAAACTGGACCATTCTCTTACACCAGACACAAAGATAAACTCAAAATGGATGAAAGATCTAAATGTGAGACAAGAATCCATCAAAATCCTAGAGGAGAACACAGCCAACACCCTTTTAGAACTTGGCCACAGCAACCTCTTGCAAGATACATCTATGAAGGCAAGGGAAACAAAAGCAAAAATGAACTATTGGGACTTAAGATAAAAAGCTTCCGCACAGCAAAAGAAACAGTCAACAAAACTCAAAGACAACCTACAGAATGGGAGAAGATATTTGCAAATGACGTATCAGATGAAAGGCTAGTTTCCAAGATCTATAAAGAACTTATTAAACTCAACAGCAAAGAAACAAACAATCCAATCATGAAATGGGCAAAAGACATGAACAGAAATCTCACAGAGGAAGACATAGACCTGGCCAACACGCCCATGAGAAAATGGTCCGCATCACTTGCCATCAGGGAAATACAAATCAAAACCACAATGAGATACCACCTCGCACCAGTGAGAATGGGGAAAATTCACAAGGCAGGAAACCACAAATGTTGGAGAGGATGCGGAGAAAGGGGAACCCTCTTACACTGTTGGTGGGAATGTGAACTGGTGCAGCCACTCTGGAAAACTGTGTGGGGGTTCCTCAAAGAGTTAAAAATAGATCTGCCCTACGACCCAGCAATTGCACTGCTGGGGATTTATACCAAAGATTCAGATGCAATGAAACGCCGGGACACCTGCACCCCGATGTTTCTAGCAGCAATGTCCACAATAGCCAAACTGTGGAAGGAGCCTCGGTGTCCTTTGAAAGATGAATGGATAAAGAAGATGTGGTCTATGTATACAATGGAATATTACTCAGCCATTAGAAACGACAAATACCCACCATTTGCTTCGATGTGGATGGAACTGGAGGGTGTTATGCTGAGTGAAGTAAGTCAGTTGGAAAAGGACAAACATTATATGTTCTCATTCATTTGGGGAATATAAAAAATAGTGAAAGGAAATAAAGGAGAGAAAGGGAAAGGAGAGAAAATGAGTGGGAAATATCAGAGAGGGAGACAGAACATGAGACTCCTAACTCTCAGAAATGAACAAGGGGTGGTGGAAAGGGAGTTGGGCCGGAGAATGGGGTGACTGGGTGATGGGCTTGAGGGGGGCACTGACAGAATGAGCACTGGCGTTTATGCTATATGTTGCCAAATCGAACTGCAATAAAAAAATAATTAAAAATAAATAAATAAATAAATAAATAAATAAATAAATAAATATTAAAAAAAAGAGTATACCTGTCTTGATGTGCACTTACTAAGGTATAGAATTGTTGAATTATTATTACATTGTACACCCAAAACTAATTAATACTGTATATTAATTATATTTCAATAAAAATGAATTACTTGTAAAAATGACAAAAATGTCAAAGGGTACAAAATTGTAGTTAGCAGATGGATAAATTCTGGAGATCTAATGCACAGCATTGGGATTATAGTCAACTATACTGTATATACTTCAAAGATATTAAGATACCAGACTTTAAATGTTCTCACCCCCCCAAAAAAAGGATAATTAATTATGTGACATGATAAAAGTGTTAGCTAATGCTATGTGGATAATCATATTGCAACACAGGAATGTATCAGATCAACACTCTGAACACCTGAAACATATAATGTTATATGTCAATTATATTTCAATAAACATGAAAAAAAAAAAGAATCTATCTCAGGCATATCCAGTACAATGAAGTAAGTGTATGTGTTGTGATGGATTTATACCTTTGAACTCTGGCTCCCTGGCTCTGCAAAAATAGAAAAAAAAGTTTTTAAAAAGAGATAAACAAAAGGATAAGTTATAATTATGGAAATAATTTACATTGTGATAAAGTTTGGTGGGGTTCCTGAAATCTTAGTGCTTTCTAGGGTAGGATAGCAGTGAAAATTGTGGTTTATTTTTATTATGATAATAATATTAACAATTTCATTTATGTTTTCCAAGTTTGCCTAGACTACCACATTAACATTTGTTGCATTGCCCAGGGCTAACAGCAACTTGGGATGATAACATGGTTATTTCAGCTCCTGGAGCTCTTACTGAAAGGTCTCTGATTCACTCAAAAGAACAATAAATAATGATAATAATAAAGGTATTTTGATGTCTAAAATCTTTCAAAACATGGCATCTGTGAGGAGACTGACGAAAAAGGACATGTTTGGTGATGGAATATAAGTAGGACTTATTAACTGAATGGATTCTTAATCTATGCATAACATATGAAGGAAATGGTTACCTGGGATTGGACCAGCCCTATTCAATAGATGATGATGATACTTCCCAAAGAAAGTGTGAGTTTTGTTCACTGAGGATGAGCTTTTAAGCAGGCTCAGGAACATTATACGTCCATCCTTTTTCATTTAAAAATTGTTTTGAATTTTTTAATTTTATTTTTTAATCTTAATTTTTTAATTTTAATTTTTTAAAGATTTTTTATTTATTCATGAGACATAGCATTTATTCATGAGAGAGGCAGAGACATAGCAGACGGAGAAGCAGGCTCCCTGCGGCGAGCCCAATGTGGGACTTGATCCCCAGACCCTGGATCACACTCTGAGCCAAAGCCAGACACTCAGCCATTCACCCACCCAGGTGTCCCTATTTTTCTTTTTTTTTTAAAAAAGATTTTATTTATTTATTCATGAAAGACACTGAGAGAGAGAGGCAGAGACATAAGCAGAAGGAGAAGCAGGCTCCCTGCAGGGTGCCTGATGCAGGACTCTATCCCAGGACCCTGGGATCATGACCTGAGCCTTAGGCAGACACTGAACCACTGAGCTACCCAGGTGCCCCATCCTTTTTCATTTCTGAAGAAAAAAAATTTAAGATTTTATCTCAGTAAACATTTCATGATTTCCTCCCTAAACTATAGAGTAATGGCAACTCATATGTGAGCGAATGGGGGGCTGTGCTTTAAATATCACAGGAAGGAATTTCTATCTCCATAAAAAGGACTCCTGAAGAATTTATTCTTTAAATAGAAAATGGATTCATGTTCTAGTTGTGCCCAAATGAAGTTTCTTATTGGAAGATCAGTTACATTTAATCTATTCTACTAGAACCATGCTCTAAACTCTTATAGGTAAGCTCTGTGTCTTTTTTATTTTTTATTTTTCGGTAACATTATAATTTTTTTCTTTATGCCTGGTAGTTTTCTGAGATTTATTTATGATTCCTCAAGTAGCCAATGTTACAAATGAACAGCCTGCATTCTTATCCACCATTTCCCTTTGGCAATGTCCACTCCATTCCACTCAATACAAATATCCTTCTTTCCAGCCTCTGGCTTGATTCTAGGAATACAATCATGAATGTCATGGTCTTTGCTCTCAAGAAGTTAATTGAATGTCAAAAAAATGAACTATTAATTGTAGACTTGTAGTAAAAAAAAAATAGATGTTCTACTTTTGGCTAAAGGGCATTCTCAATGTCCTGTACATAATAGCACCATAAACAATGACCCCAGTGTTTCTACATATTGCCACTCTGGTCCTAAAATATTTAGTGTCTGTGCATTTACCAAACATGAATAACTATGTATCAAGAGTTGTGTTGGCTTCTTTATGATACAATATTCCACATGACAGAAATTCTTTAGAATAATTCCAGGTACATGGTAGGCTCTCACATAATATTTATTAAATGAATAAAAAGCATATAGATAAAGAGAAAAAATAATAAATGTAACCAGATTAACATTTTGTCAAGCAAATTTTAAAAAGTTTCCATCTGTTTGTTTGTTTATTTGTTTTTTAATTTGACAGTATGACTGCCTCACCGAGCAGGGGTATGAAGAAAAGAATCTTGGGTCTCAGTACAGAGATGTTGGTCCATCATAGCCTCTTCATCTGGTGGCAGAGCCTTTATCTTCTCACACAGCAGGCTAACTTCTCCCATGTACTAGTAGAAGAAAGGCTGATCTAGGCATGGTACTCTCTGTTAGTTTGTCCAAAGATATTCCTTAAAAAGGATCTTTTTGTGAATAATTAAGGGAATGCTCTGATTCACAAAGAATTTCTTCCAAACCAAGGGATAAGCATTAAAAATGACTTGCCTGCTCTCCAGGTTGCAGAACTGCTGTTTATTTCTGTTGTTCAAATACATTGTCTTGTAACAAAATACGTGTAATCCTCCAACAGATGCTGCAGCCTGTGGGGTCCGAGGAAGCCTGTCTGATGGCAGTTGCTCTGGGGCCTGTGGTAGAAGCTGCCTTCCAACTCCCGTGCTCAGATGACAGGGCGAACTCTTTGGGCACCTGTTCTTCAGGCTTCTGAGCCATTAACAAAGGCAGTAGTGAACTCTGCTTCCCTGTGTCACACCAGTAGGATAGATAAGAAGAACAATCTTTGCACACTGGAATGTTTTTTCCCCACCAGCTTTATTGAGATATAACTGACAAATAAAATTGTATATATTTAAAGTGTACAACAAGATGATTTGGTATAGCTATGCTTTATGAAGCGATTACCAAAATCAAGTTAATTCACACATCTATCACCTTACACTGCTACCTTGTTTTTTGTGTGGTGAGAATGCTTAAGATCTACTCTCTTAGTAAATTTCAAGTATGCAATACAGTATTACTAACTACAGTCACCACGCTGCACATCAGAGCCCTAGAACTTAATCATCTTAGAACTGAAGTCTTGCAAACAAAACAAAACAAAACAAAAAACTGAAGTCTTGTACTCCTTGACCAATATCTTCCCCCCAAACCCTAACCCTGGTAACCACCATTCTACCATGTTTCTATGTGTTCAGCTTTTTTTCTTTTTAGATTTTACATATAAATGAGATTGTATAGGATTTATCTTATTTCGCTTAGCATGATATCCTCAAGGTGCATTCATGTTATTGCAAATGGAAGGATTTTCATCTTTCTCATGGCTGAATAATATTTCATTGTGCGTGTCTGTGTGTACATATATCGTGTGTGTGTATATATATATATACATACACACAGTATAATATATATTATATATATGTATATGTATATGATCTTCTTTATCCATTCATCTATTAACAGACACTTAGCTTGGCTATTGAAAGCCATGAAATGTATGGAAGTATAGATATCCCTGAAACACTGATTTCATTACACACACACACATGTACAAATTTACACACATACGCAGGCGTGAGGTTGCTGGGTCACATGGTAATTCTATTTTTAATTTTTTGAGGGAATGCTATAATGTTTTCCATAGTGACTGTACCAATTTACATTCTTACCAACAGCATACTAGGGTTCCCTTTGTCTACATCTTTGCCAATACTTATTATCACTTTTCTTTTTGACAAAAGTCATCATCATAACAGGTGTGGGGTGATATTGTGGTTTTGATTTGCATTTCCCTGATTATTAGTAATGCTGAACATTCTTTTGCTGGTGGATACCCAGTCTTTCCAATATCATTTATTGGAGACTCTACTTTTTTCCCATTGTGTGTCCTTGGTGCCCTTATCAAAGTTTTGTTGACTGTATATGCATAAGTTTGTTTCTCTATTTCATTGGTCTGTGTGTCTGTCTTTATGTTAGTACCATGCTGTTTTGATTACTACAGCTTTGTAATAGTATAGTATTTGTATAGTTCCAAATCAAGAAATGATCACACTGCAGCTTTGTTCTTTCTCAAATTGCTTTTGCTTTTGCAGTTCCATATGAATTTTAGGATTGATTTTTTTTCTATTTCTGTGAGAAATAACAATGCAATCTTGATAGGGATTGCACTGAATCTGTCGATCACTTTGGGTAGCATGGACATTTTAACAATATTTATTCTTCCAATCCATGAAGATACTTCCTTTCCATTTGTTTGTGTTTTTCTCAATATCTTTCATCAAGGTCTTATAGTTTTCTGCACACTGGAATGTTGAAACAAGAAATGCAAGCTTAGAACTAAACCCATGCTATTCCTTTGCATAGACCCATCTGAGCAGCTTCTCCCTGGTGGTAATGAGCTTCAAGGAACTTGCTTAGAATTTTATTAGAGCTGATAAACCCACAAAAAATTCATATACAGAGCCTCATGTAATAAAAATTGAGAATATAAAGTATTATGAGTGTGAACTGCATGTTAAGTGGATGGCAAAAAATGTCAGAAGTCAAGGACCATGGTCAATGACATGAAGTAAAAGACCATGTCAAATGACTCTTAAGGAAAAGAAAAATCACAGATGTGAAGAAAATCTGGCATCTGTTTAAAAATTCCATAGAGCAGCCATGTTTGCAAAATTCGAATGCAATCTTCTCTTTTACATATATTTTGGGAATTTAATTGTCCAAATAAAATTAGAGAACAGAGCTCATGAATATAAGCTTGAAAGTGTGGAGGTGCATGATGGTGACAGAAATGGCATCCTTGTTTTAAAGGAAATAAAATAAGCGAAGGAAATGTTTGGAGTTTCTTAAAGATGTTTCCTGAATAATGAGATTTCCATGCCAGAGAACAACAAGCATGAAGAGATTCAACTTTTTACCCATTCAACAAACATTTATGAACAGTGTGAAATCTTGGGGTTTGAAAGGAGCAAAGAGTGTCAAGGCACTGGGACCAGGACACTGGAGCTGAACACAGAAGAAAAAGCAAGAAATGGACAAGTGGAGAGGAGCCAGCATGCTGGCATGTTGGTGGCTTGCTCAAGAACTGCAGAGAAAGTGGCTGGGAAGGGTACAATAAGAGTCAGAAGATAAGCTTGAGATGTCGACTGAGGCCACACTTGGAGTTGTCTTCATTCCTAGGCCCAAGGGTATGAACTCTAGCCACTTGATACTATGGAATTATGGGGAAATCTACATCAAGGAGCAGGAAAAAAAAAACTGGTGTTCTTTTTTACAAGATTTTTTATTTTATGAGTTCTAAGGTATCTTTGTCTACCTGATAAAGGGGGCTCCCCCACTGGGTTTCTTCTCCTCCCCAGGTCTTCAAGGGGGGTTGGGTCATTTCCATGTTGATTCTTTGGTTTTTTGTGTTGCAAAATTCAGAGAAAGGAAAGATGTGGAAGAGTCTCAGAGTCCAAGGTTGGGGGCCAGGGGAAGTTTGGAGGTGAAAGAGCACAGTATAAGCTCCAGGAAGTGACAAGAGTGGGGGATAGACAAGTAAGGATTTGGAGAAATGTTTCTGTGGGGATAGTACCCCCTTCATGGTGCCGAGGAAGCACAAATAAAGAGGCTAAGTGATTTTGAAAATTACAGGTGTTTGCTGGACTGCATTTCTTGGAACATGACATTAGTCTGAGAGCAGCCCATATGAATCAAGCTTCAAAGGGGTGACTGATTGATCTGGAAGCAGAATTTATGGGAGATGATCAGAAAGAGTAGAGGAAGTGTAGAGATGATCAAGGAATGGTGGCAATAGAATGGAGCTTGGGGATTGATTCCCTGCAGAGGAGTCTGAATGAAGAGCCCAAGATTTCAGTGTGATGTAGTCTCATAGGGGATGGGAAAGAAGATTCAACTTGGATGGCTTCTCCTATCAATCTACAGAGGTTGCCTAGAGTACAATGTTGAGAAAGATGGCAAGACCAAGTGGGGAAAGAGTGCAAGTGGTGAGTGGAGAGGTGTGCATGAGCTGAGGAGCTTGCACTGCATATTTTGACCCTAGACTTGAGGAAGGTTGGCATCATTGACAACATTAAGGGCATCAACATGGAAGCTGGTATTTCGGGAAGGAGAATGAGCTTGGACGAAGCTCAAGCAAAGCCTGCTGTTTTTACTATTTTACATTTCTAGCTTTAGCCAATGCATTTTAAAGTTACCACATTCATACCCTAGTGCTATCAGGGACCTAAGCATCACAGTGTCTCCTTGAAGCAGGCTCATCTACTTACAAAAAATTTTGGGTGCCTCCAAAGGGGAAGTCATATGCTTACAAGACTAAATGTACTCTGCCCATACAATCCAGCAATCATGCTCCTTGGTATTTACCCAGAGGAATTGAAAATGTATGTCTACACAAAACCTGCATGGATGTTTATAGAAGCCTTATTCATAACTGCCAAAACTTAGAAGCAATCAAGATGTCCCTCAGTAGGTATATGAATTAATAAACTGGTACATCTTGACAATGCAATATTACTCAATGCAAAAAACAAATGAGGTATTAAGCCATGAAAAGACATGGAGGAATCTTAAATGTGTACTACTAAGTGAAAGAAGCCAACCTAAAAGGGTTACATACTACATGAGTCCAACTATATAATATTCTGGAAAAATATTTTATACTGTCTATGAAGACAGTATAAAAATTAGTAGGTTCCAGAAGGTAGAAGAGGGGAAGGAGGGATGTATGGTAGAATATAGAATATTAGAAGTTTTAGGATGGTGAAATTATTCTGTGTAATATATTAGTGGTGGATATACGTTATTATACATGTGTCCCAAACCCATAAAATGTGCAACACCAAGAGTGAACTCCAAGGTAAACTGTGTACTTTGGGTGATAATGATGTGTCAATATAGATTTACTTATTGTAACAAATGTGCTATGTGATGGAGGATGTTAATATTGGAGAAGGCTGTGCATGTGTGTGGGCAGGGGTAAATGGAAACTCTGTGTACCTTCCTTTTAACTTTGCTGTGTATCTAAACTGCTCTAAAAAATTAAATATTTTTAAATAATTTTTTTAAGATTTATTTATTTATTCATGAGAGACACAGACTGAGAGAGAGAGGCAGAGACACAGGCAGAGAGAGAAGCAGGCTCCACGCAGGGAGCCCGATGCAGGACTCGATGCAGATCCTGGGATCACAACCTGAGCCAAAGGCAGGTGCCCAACTGCTGACCCACCCAGGTGTCCCTAAATAATTTAAAAAGGAGTTGTTTATTGATTCCTTGAAATAACATGACCAAATAGACAGTGGATGGATAGCTTTTCTCCTTTTCTTTCTCTACTGGGGTTAACTCTGCAGTTTTCTAAGTTCAGATAAAGGCTGGGATAATGTATTTTATGCAGTGTTGCCTGGCTGTGAGTATGAGGGATAGTCTTCATTTAGCTATCAAAGTTGTGCTGAAACAAGGAATGGATCTTCCTCTGAACAGTGAGCTCTGCCAGGGCAGAGGCCTCGGCTATATCCCCAGGCCCCATCACAGTCTAGTGCATATGCGGTCAATACATAATTGCTAACAGCCAATACATAATTGCTAACTGGAAGAATGAATCAATGTCTTTCCTGCTTCTCTCTTTCTTCAAGGAGTCCCAGAATTGTACTTAGTAGCCTGTTTTTAAGTATATTTCTCACAATAAGAATCTTTTTTATATTTTTTTTATTTTTTGTTTACTTTATGATAGGCACACAGTGAGAGAGAGAGAGAGAGAGAGAGGCAGAGACACAGGCAGAGGGAGAAGCAGGCTCCATGCACCGGGAGCCCGACGTGGGATTCGATCCCGGGTCTCCAGGATCGCGCCCTGGGCCAAAGGCAGGCGCCAAACCTCTGCGCCACCCAGGGATCCCTCACAATAAGAATCTACCTGAGCTATAGACTCAGACAAGTTTTTTTTTTAATATTGTGGTGAATATATTTCAATAAATGTATTCAATCAACAAATCTTTTGAGCACCTATTGTGTTTGCTCCTTTGATTTAACTGTTCCTCCTCTAGAAATTAATCCTACAGATATGCCCGTACTTGTGCATCAAATGTGTGCAAAGGGTGTATTGACTGTGATAGTCAAATTCAAAAACACTGTACATGTCCATCAGTGGAAGATTGCCTAAATAAAGTGCCCTGTTACAGAGAATGATGCAAGCAGATCTTATACAAGGGGCATAATTTTTCAATTTCTCCCAATCCGGGGATCCCTGGGTGGCTCGGTGGTTTGGCACCTGCCTTTGGCCCAGGGCGCGATCCTGGAGTCCCGGGATTGAGTCCCGTGTCGGGCTCCCGCATGGAGCCTGCTTCTCCCTCTGCCTGTGTCTCTGCCTCTCTCTCTCTCTCTCTTTCTCTATCATGAATAAAAAATAAATAAAAAAATCTTTAAAAAATTTTTTCTCCCAATCCCCACAAAGATACAGAGAAAATACACAGTGAAATCTAAAACCCACAGACAATATTTACAACAAAACCAGGTGTCAAATGATCCCCACTAACCCCCAACATATATAAGTCACCAATAGCCTCAAGACCTGTATGGTACCAATAATGAAGGGTTGAAAGAAGTTAGGAAGAAAGGCAAGGTTGTAAGTGAGGGACCTGAGAACAGAAGAACCCCCAAATAGCCTAGGTATTCACTGGAGAGCATTGGAAGCCAATCTAGGAAGCTCAGACATCAGAACAGTGGACTCTCCAGCACAGAGTAGTGTTAAGGGCTCACTGTAAGAAGGTTAGAGCAGCTTGGAGCAGTTGGGCCCTGAGGAATGCTTAAGCTGACCAAGACAGAACCTCATGCTTGGGAAGAAGTGCTGGGAGAGGAATCAAAATTGAACAGGATGAGGAAAAAGAAGGAAAAAGAAATTTCACTCTGAACTAGGGGAAGGGAGCAGCTAGGATGTCCTGGAAAGAGGGTGGCCATATTTTTTTTTTACCCAGAAATAGGTGCCCTGGGAAATTTGAAGAGCTTTCCTAAAACTACGTCTTTCTAAAAGTTCAGGAAAACAGATTTCACATGAAAAAACAAGCAACAAAATAGCATCAAAGTCAATGTTATACAAAGTTATTGGAAAAAAAAAGAAGCGCCAAGCAACTGCAACCAACAATAAAGTTGCACTAGAGAGATGTAGTCATAAAACATCAAGCTTCAGTTTTTATATTTCCAGCAAAAAATAAACATTAAGCAAATGATAGACATAAAAGAACATCAATCAGAATTAGAAAAACTCAGAAATGAAGTGACAGAACTTGGGGAAAAAATAGAACTAAGAGAAAAATTCACCCAGGAAGGAAGCTTAACCTACAAGGAATATGAGAGCAAATAAACACGACAGATATTGTCTCAAGAAAAATACAAAGTGGGGGAACCTGGGTGGCTCAGTGGTTGAATATTTGCCTTTGGCTCAGGTTGTGATCCCGGGGTCCTGGAATCGAGTCCCACATTGGGCTCCCCACAGGGAACCCACTTCTCCCTCTACCTATGTCTCTCCCTGTGTCTCTCATGAATAAACAAATAAAATCCTAAAAGAAGGAGAAATACAAAGTGAAAAAAAGAGAAAAAAGAACCAAAGATGAAATAAGGAGATAAGGATTTAAGAGAAAGTACTGAACACCAAAGTATATGGAACACAGGAGACGAGATCTTCTTCAAGAAGAAAACCAATGCAAGAACAAACACTAAGAGCCTTAATCCAAGAAAAATTCTCTAAAATAAAAGATTTAAAACTACGTATTTAACTAGTACAATGCATACCTGACAATATTGGCCCAGAATGACCAACATCAAGACATAGTCTTATAAAATGACTACAGTTTAAAGAAAAAGAAAAAAAAAATCTTCTGGGCATCTAGAAAAAGAGAGAATGTAACTTATAAGAAAAAGAAAAATAGAGCATGACCAGTTTTTTTGTTTGTTTGTTTTTTTGACAGTAACACTTTATGCCAAAAGAGAATGAATTAACATACTTAATCCATGATCAAGAAAAGACAAGTATGAGCTCAGGGTTTTATACCCAGGAAAACTGACCTTCAGCTATAAAGGACTCAGCAAACTTTTACTAACATGAAGGAACTCATGGAATATTGTTCCCATTTTCCCTTCCTGAGGAATCTTCTAAAGAACAAGCCTCAGAAACCAAAAGGGTCAGAGAGGCATCAGCATGAGGACTAGAGGTGAGTATTAAATACATAGGACCCAAGGGCACCTCGGTGGCTCAGTCAGGTAAGCTGCCAATTCTTGATTTTGGCTCAGGTCATGATCTCAGGGTCCTAGGATTGAGCCCTATCTCAGGCTCTGTACTCAGCCGGGAGTCTGCTTGAGGATTCTCTCTCACCCCCTCCTTTATCCGCCCCCCCCCCCCATGCTCTCTCTCTCTCTCTCTCTGAAATAAATAAATAAATCTTAAAAAATCTATGGGACCTGTAGAACCAGGAGTAAAGGAAGGCTTAAAAGTAAAGAATAGAAAGCAATAGCCATATGCTCTGATAATGAGGACATAATACAACCATTATAAAATGAAGTGAGAATGAGGAAAGCGTGTGAGCAACATTCTTTGATATTTTCAGTTAATCATATTATTGGTATTGTTATCCTATTATTCTGAGTATGTCATGTGTGTTATGTGAGATACAACAAATGACTTTGGGACATTTTAAATCTACTATCACTTGTGTCCTCGAGAATGAAAGTTTTCTTTTTCTTTTCGTTTTTTTTTTTTAAGATTTTATTTATTTATTCATGAGAGACACAAAGAGGCAGAGACACAGACAGAGGGAGAAGCAGGATCCCTTTGAGGAACTTGATGCAGGACTCGATCCCAGGAGCCCAGGATTATGATCTGAGCCAAAGGCAGGTGCTCAACCACTGAGCCATTCCTGGTGCCCCAAGAATTAAAATTTTCTAGATGAAAGGAAAAACATACAGACATAAGAGAGAGAAAGTTTTGTGAAAGTCTTGTGGTCTCAAATTTAAATTGGAAACATCAATATTGTGATGGTTAATATTAATCACCAACTTGACTGGGCCATGGGGGGCCCAGATATCTGATTAAATATTATTCTGGATATGTCTGTGAAGGTGTTTCTGGTTGAGATTAACATTTGAATTGGTAGTCTCAGTAAAGTAGATTGTCCTCTTTAATATGTGGGCATCTCATCCAATCAGCGGAAAGCCTGAATAGAACAAAATGGAGTAGTAAAGGAGAATTTGCTCTCTCTGCCTGTCTTTAGGCTGGGTTTTCTGCTTCCAGACTCTAGCTAGAACTTATACCATCAGTTCTTCCGCTTCTCTGGCTTTTGGATTCAGGCTAGAACTACAGCATCATCTCTCCTGGGTCTTCAGCATGGTGACTGCAGAGCTTAGAACTTCTCAGCCTTCATAATAAAGTGAACCAATTCCTTGTTAACTATATATTTATCTATCTACATACCCACAAACATTTTATCTACATTTCAATCTGTCCATCTGTCTGTCCATCAGTCTATTATCTATCTATCTATCTATCTATCTATCTATCTATCTATCATCTATGATCTATCCATCTATATCATATCTCTCTCTTTCCTTCTCCATCTCTATCTCTATTTCTACCTTTATCTCTCTCTCTCCTATTGGATCTGTTTCTTTGGAGAGCCCTGACTAAAAGAAATATAAACCCAGGAGGTATTTCATTTGTATATTTTGTATGTTTGGGGTTTTTTGTTTCTTTTTCTAGCTTGGTCCACTAAAAAGGCCTAGAAACAACAATCCACTCAGTAGCACTGAAATACCACTTCTTTGCAAGAGAAATAAGGGCTTCAAAATGATTGATATGAGGCCTGGAGCAGGAAATGTACAAGATGAGCCTGGAACATCTTGTCATACCAGATGTCAAAGAAGCTATTAAGGACCACTAGAGTCAGATCCAAAGGACCCAAGAGCCAATTTGAAGAGGCTGTTATTGACCAAATTGAACAATTTGAATTTCACTAAAGATAACAATTGAAATGTGTTGAAATCCACTGAATAAGTTAAATCCATGAATTAATAACAACATTAAAACAAAAAGAATGAATCATCTTCAGAAGATGTGAGGGCACCAACTCTTTATCTTGAAAACAGGGAAATGAAAGAACCCAGAATTTTCTTTTCTTTTCTTTTTTTTTTTAGAGATTTTATTTATTTATTCTTGAGAGACAGAGAGAGATAGAGAGAGAGAGGGGGGGGCAGAGACATAGGTAGAGGGAGAAGCAGGCTCCATGCAGGGAGCCCAACGTAGGACTCAATCCTGGCTCTCCAGGATCACACCTGGGCTGAAGACAAGCACTAAACAGCTGAGCCACCCAGGCTGCCCAGAACCCAGAATTTTCATGTCCTTCCTTTTTTTTTTTTTTTTTTAAGATTTATTTATTTTATTTATTTATGAGAGAGACAGAGAGAGGCAGAGACATAGGAGGAGGGAGAAGCAGGCTCCATGCCAGGAGCCCGACATAAGACTCAATCCCTGGTCTCCAGGATCACACCCTGGGCTGAAGACAAGCGCTAAACCGTTGAGCCACCCGGGCTGCCCTGACAGTAATGTTTGAAGATTGAATTAATGTATAAGATCAATGTAGAAAGTATTAATAGCTAATAATTTACACAGCAGTTTGTTGAGTTTCTGAGGAGAAGCACATTACAGGTTCCCTGGGGCATTATTTGCATATTATCAAGAATTTATGTTAGAGCATTTATAAAGTACTGTCATTCTTACCATGTGTTTATGAATATTTGGATCCATTAAAAACCTTTTGGTTGCATCTTTAAACATCCCATTCCATCAATCATGCAAAATTTTTTTTTCCTTTTTTTTCTCCTTTCAAATTTATTTTTCCTGAAAGTTGGAAGGCTGTGAAATGCTCTGAATCTTGCATCCATTCAGGAGCTATTTACATGTGCTGTTGGAGAAATCTTCCTTAACAAATGCAGGGAGGACTCTTTGACCTCCTAAGGACCCTTGGTCTCTCTCTTCTCCACGAATTATAATTAAACTGGATCCCCCCCCCCCCCCCGCCCCAACACAGAAGCTTTGTGTAGGCCCACCTAGAAGGGGCATTAAGGATTTTAGGTCACTGGAATACCATTCACAAAGTTCTGGCAGTAAATGATTCCACCTGCCCTGAAACTCTAATTTACCAAAGAGTAGCCTAGTTTTACTAAATTGCAACTGTAATTTACTAAATTTTACTGAGGAAGTAATTTCCTAAATGGTACCCTAGTGGCCTGGACAAGCAATTACAGTTTCCAGTCCTATCTAACTTTGAGGACACAGACTATTGGAAAAACTATCAAGCTACACAATTCTATGGATGTGCTTCATCAAAAATTCACTGTTGGCACTGTTCACAGCAGAGCTGAGATGAGATTGAATTGGGAGGACACCTAGAAAGGAGTCAGAGGAGAGAAGCAGGAAAGCCTTGGGATGAACATGAAGTTGGTCATACTGTTGGCTACAGCTAAAGCCAGCTCACATAGCACAGTCATACCAAGCAGAAATACCAAAGGAACAAGCACCAGGCCAGGGTACTCAGCCTAGATGGGCCATCCTTGTGCAAGGCACAACCATACCTGGTTGCCCAGCTGCTAGTTCCATTTCTTATCCATAAGGCCAAGATGGAGCCTGGAGGCACTACAGAGAGAAACTTGGAGGAATGGATGCTGATGTAGAAACCAGAAGAACTGCATTCTGGCCACAGTTCTGCCTGTCACTGGTTGAAAGAGCTGAAACTCAGAAGTTTTGCATAGAGGGCACTCTATGGACCTCTATGGACCTCTAAGGACCTCTTCTTCATACGGCCATTACCCTGAAGAATAGAAGATATATCTGATTTCCCTAACACACAGAAACAGTTACAGAGACTTAGACAAAATGAGAAGACAGAGAGATTTATCCCAAATGAAAGAACAGGATCTGGCCACAGCCAGAGATCTAAGCAAAACTGACATAAGTAACATGCCTGATGGATTATTTAAAGCAGTGATCATAGATACTTATTGCACTAAAGAAAAGGGTGGAAGACATGAGTGAGGCTTTTAACACAGAGCTAAGGAATAACAGCACAGATAAAGGGCTCAATGAATGAAATGAGAAACATGTTGGATGGAATAAACAGCAGGGTGGAAGAAGCAGAGGAATGAATGAATGACCTAGAAGATAGAGTAATGGAGAGTAATGAAGCTGAATAAAAGAGAATAAGAAGAATTATACAGTATAAGAATAGACTTAGGGAACTCAGTTACCTCATCAAAGGTAATAACATTCGTATTATAGGAGTTCCAGGAGAAGACGAGAGAGAGAGAAAGGGGGCGCAGAAATTTTATTTGATGAAATAATAGCTGCAAATTTCCCTAATCTGGGAAAGGAAAAAGATATCCAGATCCAGGAAGTACAGAGAGTCCCCAGTAAAATCAACAAAAGTAGATCCACACTGAGACATGTTGCAATTGATTTGTCAAAATATAGTGATAAACAATAAATAAATAAGTAAACAAACAAACAAACAAATAAATAAATAAAATCAGCAAGACAAAAGAAGACAGTAACATATAAGGGAACCCTCTAAGGCTAGTAGGGGATTTTTCAGCAGAAACTTTATAAGCCAGAAGAGAATGGCATGATATATTCAAGTACTGAATGAGGAAAATCTGCAGCCAATGATATCCTATCCAGAAAGGCTATCATTCAGAATAGAAGGAGAGTTAAAGAGCTTCCCAGGCAAACAAAAACTAAAGGAATTCATAACTACTAAACTAGCCCTACAAGAAATATTAAAAGTGACTCTCTGGGTGAGAAGGAGAAACTAAGGTGGCAGTGTGAAGGTAGAAAAGAGAAAAGCAATAAAATGAAAAGCAGTAAAAATGAATATTTCTGTAAAAAAAACAGTCCAAGAATTCACAAAATAAAAGGATGTAAAATATGACAACATGTATCTAAAACATGGGAAGAGAGGAGTAATAGATGGTTCAAACTTAAACAACCATCAATTTAATACAGACTGCTATATGCAGGTTGTGTTATACACAAACCTAAAAGTAACTGTATATCAAAACCACTAATAAATATGCAAAGAATAAAGAGAAAGAAATCCAAATATATCACTAAAGAAAATCAGCAAACTACTAAAGAGTCAAAAAGATAGGAAAGGATCAGAGAAAATCTTCAGAAACAGCCACAAAAATAATAAAATGATAATAAATACATACCTAAGTACTTTAAAAAAAAAAGATTTGTCCAATCATTTGAAAGAGAGAGAGAGAGAGAGAGAGAACATACGAGTGGAGAGAGGGGAGAGAGAGAGAGAGAGAATCTTTTTTTTTTTTTTTTTAATTCATGATGGAGAGAGAGAGAGGCAGAGACACAGGCAGAGGGAGAAGCAGGCTCCATGCCAGGAGCCCGACACAGGACTCGATTCTGGGACTCCAGGATTGCGCCCTGGGCCAAAGGCAGGCGCCAAACCGCCGAGCCACCCAGGGATCCCCGAGAGAGAGAGAATCTTAAGGAGACTACTCACTGAGCTAGGAGCCCAATGCAGGGCTTGATCCAGGACCTTGAGATCATGAAAACAAGACTGGGCATTTAACCAACAGAGCTACTCAGGCATTCCCATATCCATCAATAATTACTTTGAATGCAAATGGACTGAATGTTCCAATCAAAAGACATTGGGTGACAGAAGGGATAAAAAAGATAAGATTCATCTATATGCTGCCTACAAGAGACTCCCTTTAGACCAAAAGACACTGGCAGATTGAAAGTGAGGGAATGGAAAAACATCTATCATGCAAATGGATGTCAAAAGAAAGGGCAGCCCCGGTGGCGCAGCGGTTTGGTGCCGCCTGCAGCCTGGGGTGTGATCCTGGAGACCCAGGATCAAGTCCCACATCGGGCTCCCTGCATGGAACCTGCTTCTCCCTCTGTCTGTGTCTCTGCCTCTCTCTCTCTCTCTCTCTCTCTCTCTCTCTCTCTCTCTCTGTGTGTCTATGAATAAATAAATAAAATCTTAAAAAAAAAAGAAAAGAAAGACAGGGTATGGGCACATGGGTGGCTCAGTTGGTTAAGCATCTTCTTTGGCTTGGGTCATGATCCTGGGTTCCTGGGATCAAGCCTGATGTCAGGTTCTCTGCTTAGTGGGAGTCTGTTTTTCCAACTTCCCCTCATTCCTGCTCACTCAAATAAAAAAAATAAAATCTTAAAAAGAAAAGAAATCCAGGGTAGCAATACTTATGTCAGACAAAATATACTTTAAAACAAAGATTGTAGCAAGAAACAAAAAAGGACACTATATAATAATAAGAGGGAAAATCCAACAAGAAGATAAAATAATTGTGAATATTTATGTGCCTAGCATAGGCACACATAAATTCCATAAAACAGTTAATAACAAACATAAAAGAACTAATAGATAATAATATAATAGTAGGAGACTTTAACATCCCATTTAAATTCATGGACAGATGATCTAAACAGCAAATCAACAAGGAAACAATAGTTTTGAATGACACATTGGACCAGATGGCTCTAACAGTTATATTCTGAACAGTCCATCTGAAAACAGCAGAATATACATGGAATACACACTTTTCAAGTACCCATGGAACATTCTCCAGAACAGATCACATGTTAGGCCACAGAACAATCCTCAACAAATTCAAGAAGATCAAACACATACCATGCATCTTTTCTGATCACAATGCCATGAAACTAGGAGTCAATCACATGAAAAAATCTCAAAAGACCACGAATACATGGAAGTTAAATAATATGCTACTGAACAATGAATGAGTCAACCAGGAAACAAAAAAAGAAATTTAAAAAGTACATAGAAACAAATGAAAATCAAAACACAGTGGTCCAAAACCTATGAGATGCAGCAAAACTGTTCTAAGAAGGAAGTTTATAGCAATACCAGCCTACTTTAAGGAGCAAGAAAAATCTCCAATAAACCACTTACCTTATGCCTAAAGGAGCTAGAAAAGAACAACAAACAAAACCTAAAACCAGCAGAAGGAAGGAAATAATAAAGATTGGAGCAGAAATAAATGGTATCGAAAATAAAACAAAAAACAATAGAACAAATAAATGAAACCAGGAGCTGGTTCACTGAAAAAAATCAATAAAATTGATAAATGTCTAGCCAGACTTATCAAGAAGAAAAAGAGAGAGGACTCAAATAAAATTACAAATAAGAGAAGACTAATAACCAGCAACACAAAAATACGATTATAAGAGAATATTATGAAAAACTATATGACAATAAATTGGACAACTTAGAGGAAATGGATAAATTGCTAGAAACATATAAACTATCAAACAGAAAGAGGAAGGAATAGAAAATTTGAATATACCAATAACCAACAAAGATACTGAATCAGTAATCAAAAATCTCCCATCAAACAAAAGTCCAGGACCAGATGGCTTCACAGATGATTTCTACCAACATAGAATACCTGCCTCTCTCTCTCTCTCTGTGACTATCATAAATAAATAAAAATTTAAAAAAAAAGATTTTATTTATTTATTCATGAGAGACATAGAGAGAAAGGCAGAGACACAGGCAGAGGGAGAAGCAGGCTCCATGCAGGGAGCCCGACATGGGACTCGATCCAGGTCTCCGGGATCACTCCCTGGGCTGAAGGCAGATGCTAAACCGCTGAGCCACCCGGGCTGCCCTCTACCAAATATTTAAAGAAGATTTAATACCTATACTTCTCAAACTATTCCAAAGATGGAAGAATGAAAAAGTTGCAAATTCATTCTATGAGGTCAGCATTACCTTATACCAAAACCAGATAAAGATACCACTAAAAAAGAGAACTACAGGCCAATATCTCTGATGAACATAGATGCAAAAATTCTCAACAAAATATAGGAAACTGAATCCAACAATACATGGAAAAAAGTCATTCATCACAATCAAGTAGGATTTATTCCTGGGTTGCCAGGGTGCTTCAATATTCACACATCAATCAATGTGATGCATCACATCAATAAGGGGATAAGAACCATATGATAATTTCAATAGATGCAGAAAAAGCATTTGACAAAGCACAACATCCATTCACGATAAAAACCCTCAACAAAATAGGTTTAGAGAGAGCATACCTCAACATAATAAAGACCATATGTGAAAGACCTACAGATAATCACCCTCAATGGGGAAAAATAGAGCTTTTCCCCAAAGGTCAGGAACGAGACAATGATATCCACTCACTACTTTTATTTAACAAAGTACTGGAAGTCCTAACCACAGCAGACAACAAAAAGAAATAAAGGGCATCCAGATCAGTAAGGAAGAAGTTAAACTTTCACTATTACAGATGATATGATACTATATATAGAAAACTCAAAGACCTCATCAAAAAACTGCTAGAACTATAATAAACAAATTCAGGAAAGTCTTAGGATATAAAATCAACATATATAAATGTCTTGCATTTCTATGCATCAATAATGAAGCAACAGAAAGAGAAATTATGAAAACAATCCCACTTATAATTATAACAAAAATAATAAGATAACTAGATATAAATCTAACCCAAGAAAGACCTATACTGTGAAAACTATAAAATCCTGGTGGAAGAAATTGAAAATGACACAAAGAAATAGAAAAACATTCCATGCTCATGGATTGGAAGAACAAATATTGTTAAAATATCTGTACTACCCAAAGCATCCTACAAATCTGATGGATTCCCTATCAAAATTTTTCACAGAAATAGAACAAACAATCCTAAAATTTGTATGGAATTGCAAAAGACCCCAAATAGCAAAAGCAATCTTGAAAAAGAAAAGCAAAGCTGGAGACATGGTAATTCCAGACTTTAGGGTGTATTCCAGAGTACAAAGCTGTAGTAATCAAAACAGTATGGTGCTGGCACAAAAATATACACGTAGATCAATGCGACAGAATAGGAAGTAAATTCAGGACTCTATGGCCAATTTATCTTTGACAAAGCAGAAAAGAATATCCAATGGAAAAAAGACAGTCTCTTCAACCAAAGGTGTTGGGAAAACTGGACAAGCAACATGCAAAAGAATGAAACTGGGCCATTTTCGTATACCATACACAAAAATAAATTTACAATGGATTAAAGACCTAAAAGTGAGACCTGAAATCATAAAAATCCTAGAAAACAACCCAGGCATTAAATTCTTTGACATTGGGCATAGCAACTTTTTCTAGGTATGTCTCCTGAGGCAATGGAAACAAAAGCAAAAATAAACTATTGGGACTATATCAAAATAAAAAGCTTCTGCACAGTGAAGGAAATAATCAACAAAACTAAAAGGCAACCTACAGAATGGGAGAAGATATTTGTAAATGACATATCTGATAAAGGATTAGTATCCAAAACATATAAAGAACTTTTGAAAGTCAGGGTGTCCCAGTCGCTCAGTTGGTTAAGCATCTCCCTTCAGCTCAGGTCATGTTCCCAGGGGTCCTGGGATTGAGCCCTGCATTGGGTTCCCTGCTTAGCAGGGAATCTGCTTCTCTCTCTCCCTTTTCCTGCCACTCCTCCAGTTTGTACTCTCTCTCACTTTCTTTCACTCAAATAAATACAATCTTTTAAGAAATACTTTTAAAGAACTTATAAAACTCAACACCCAAGAAACAAATAATCCAATTAAAAATGGGCAGAAACATGATTAGACATTTCTCCAAATGTCTAATGGCCAATAGACATGAAAATCTGTTCATCATCACTCATCATCAGGGAAATGCAAATCAAAACTACAATGAGATATCACTTCACACCTGTCAGAATGGCTAAAATCAGCAACACAAGAAACAACAAGTGTTGGTGAGGATACGGAGAAAAAGGAACACTTGTGCACTGCTGGTGGGAATGTAAACTGGTACAGCTACTATAGTAAACAGCATGGAGGTTCCTCAGAAAGTTAAAAATAGGGCTACCCTACAATTCAGTGTCACACTATTGGTTACTTAGCCAAAGAAAACAAAAAACTAATTGAAAGTGATACACGCACCCTTATGTTTATAGTAGCATTATTTATAGTAGCCAAGATATTGTAACTGCCCAAGTGTCCATTGATTGAAGAGTGGATAAAGAAGATGTGGTGTATATATATACAATGGAATATTGCTTAGTCATGAAAAAGAATGAAATATTGCCATTTGCAACCACACGAATGGAGAGTATAAAGTTAAGAGAGTACAATGTTAAGAGAGCATAATATTAAGTGAAATCAGTCAGAGAAAGACAGATATCATGATTTCACCCAAATGTGAAATTTAAGAAACAAAACAAATGAGCAAAGGGAAATAAAAAAGAAAGGGGGTGCTGCCTGGGAGGCTCAGTCAGTTAAGTGGCCAACTCTTGATTTCAGCTCAGGTCACGATCTCAGGGTGGTGGGATGGGGAGTTATCACAGAGTCATCACACATCACAGAGTCTGCGTGAGTTTCTCTCCCTCTGTCCCTCCCCCTGTTCATGTATATGAGCACTTTCTCTCAAATAAATGCATTAATTTTTAAAAAAATAAAAGAGAGAGAAAGGGAGGCAAACCAAGAAATAGACTCTTAACTATAGGATGCACATGAGAAAATGCTCTGCATCACTTGCCATCAGGGAAATACAAATCAAAACCACAATGAGATACCACCTCACACCAGTGAGAATGGGGAAAATTAACAAGGCAGGAAACCACAAATGTTGGAGAGGATGTGAAGAAAAGGCAACCCTCTTGCACTGTTGGTGGGAATGTGAACTGGTGCACCCACTCTGGAAAACTGTGTGGAGGTTCCTCAAAGAGTTAAAAATAGATCTGCCCTACGACCCAGCAATTGCACTGCTGGGGATTTAACCCAAAGATACAGATGCAATGAAACACCGGGACAACTGCACCCTGATGTTCATAGCAACAATGTCCACAATAGCCAAATTGTGGAAGGAGCCTCGGTGTCCATCGTAAGATGAATGGATAAAGAAGATGTGGTTTATGTATACAATGGAATATCACTCAGCCATTAGAAATGACAAATACCCACCATTTGCTTCAATGTGGATGGAACTGGAGGGTATTATGCTGAGTGAAATGAGTCACTTGGAGAAGGACAAACATTATATGTTCTCATTCATTTGGGGAATATAAATAATAGTGAAAGGAAATATAAGGGAAGGGAGAAGAAATGTGTGGGAAATATCAGAAAGGGAGACAGAACATAAAGACTCCTAAGTCTGGGAAACGAACTAGGGGTGGTGGAAGGGGAGGAGGGCAGGGGGTGGGGGTGAATGGGTGACGGGTACTGAGGGGGGCACTTGATGGGATGAGCACTGGGTGTTACTCTGTATGTTGGTAAATTGAACACCAATAAAAAATAAATTTATTAAAATAAATAAAAAATAAAAAAATAAAAAAAACTGAAAGAAAAAAAAACTATAGGGAACAAACTGATAGTTACCAGAGAATAGAGGGGTAAGGTCATGGGTTAAATAAGTGATGGGGATAATGAGTGCACTTGTGATGACCACAGGATGATACATTGAATTATTGAATCACTATATTGTTCACCTGAAACTAATATAACACAATATGTTAACTAACTGTAATTAACATAAAAAGTTAAAAAAAAGAAGGATGCTGAACAAGTCTCTTACCTTTTCTAGGTCTTTATTCTTACCTGCAAAAGGAGAATTAGAACAGATACATTTCTGTTGTTGTTTTCTTGTTTTTCAGAGCCTGTAAAATGAACTCTTACCTAGAGCACCAAGAGATAGATTTGATGATGCAGAACTGCTCAGAAGGAAATAGCAGTGGCATTCAGAGTCTTGTGGGCTTCTCTTTCTCCAACAGCCTCCTCCAATGGCCCTAAGGCAGCCATTGAAGTTGGCCATGGAACCCTGGGGCTCCTTAGAAGGGACACAACATGCCACTTAGGGGCAGATGGCTCTGGGACCCCCTGAGGCCTTCATGTTCCTAGACCCTATGTCTCCAATTCTTGGCTTCCTAGTGGCTCTGCCATAAAGGCATTCACAGGGAACTGAGCTCTTTTGGTCATTATTTTGTATCTGATGGGCAGAGTCATAATGTGACCCATGATAGGTCATAGGTGATGACAGAGAGAAAGAAATTAATTGCAAGTGAGCTGTGTACGAGTGATGAAGATACCATAGAGTTGTAGAATCCACAAATTCTGTAGCCAACATCTCACTGAAGCCTCCTAATAGTCCTTGGATCCTCCCCACTTTCCAGATGAAGCAACAGGTGCAGGAATATCAAGTGGCCTGCCCCTGATCACATAGCTACAAAAAGTCGCTGGTTTAGCCAGGTGTTTTGATTCCAAGCCTGCTGTTTTTTCCACTCTCTGTATCACAGCTGCCTGTTTTGAGTAATCTGTTGCAGATTAAGCCTGAGAGGAATAAAGAGTTGACATCCAAATAGCTATAAATCCGCAGTGGGGCAGACAGTCTGTGCCAGCATCTAAAAGTTGCAGTGGTGGTGGAGAGAAAGCTAAATGAGGTGTTCATTGCCACAGTTTCCTTTCATTATATAAGGGGTTTGCTTGTCAAGCACCATCTGGAAGATGATGCGCAGCCACTTATCCAAGATGAATGAAGATGCACAGAGGCATATTCCAGAACAGGACATACATCTTTGTTCTGTGATGTCAGACACAAAATTGAGTTATTTAAAAACTTATTCTCAAATACAGGCACAAAAGTCATGGAATGGGAAAGTCGTAATGAAGTTGGACAAGCCAAGAATATGAGGTTTTCATCTTGGAAATAAATATGCTTCTGGGGAGAAGAGCTTAAAAACCTTTTTACTGCACAGTAAAACAGATATAGAAATCCACACAAATCAAGTGGAGAGACTAGTTAAATTATTTTAAGGTGAGTGGCTTTGTACCACCTCCCCAGGTCAAGCAATTAAACTGCCGGTTCTTGCAGAATTCCATCCATGAGCCCTACACGATGGAGGCCTCTTCTTTCTCCTCCAAGCAAGCATCTATCCCCAGACACTACAGTTTATTCTTGCCCATTTAAGAAAATTTAGTATGTCTGTCAAATCTCTTTTTAACCTCTAGGTTTCTCTTCCATCTTTTTCCTTTCTCTACAATTTATTTGTTGAAGAACCCAGGCTGTCTGGCAGTTCAGGTTTTGTTGAGTGCATTCTTGTGGTGCAATTCGACCATGTTACTGTACTCTGCCTTCTGAGTTTTCTGCAAATTGGCAAGTGGATCCAGAGACTGGCTTGGAATCACGCTCAACCCTTTCTCAGGACACAATTGATGTATTCTTTCATCAGAAGGCATGTCATGTCTGGTTTTCACTCTTTTTTGATGCCAGCAGCTGTTGGTGCTCACTGTGTATATCTTGAGTTGCAAAATGGTGATATTTAATCCAATATTTCTTTTTCATCTACTGGTTAGGATATTATAAAATATCATTTCTCCTCATCTATTACCTGATTGTCCAGCAGGACATTTCAAATAGGAAAGGAGGAACAAATGCCTGATTATTTTCTTGTTATTTGCCAGATTTTAAGAGAATGAGTTGTTTCCCTTTTATCTCTAACAACCAAGGAGTTGTTTTTAAAGTATCATTATGACCTTGTGGATTTTAACATATTTGACACTTTTGAATTCATTTCAGTGACTATCCTTATTGACATTCAAATTTCCCCATCTTTACCAAGTAGGAACATCTAAAATCAACTCCTGAATCCTTCTGGCACTACTCTACTAGCATTTCCTGGCGTTTTTGCTATCTGATGTGATCCCAAGCCTGGGATCAACCACTTTTTTTTATTGAGAAGTGGTATTTCAGGACAATAATCAAAGCCCTAGGGATGTTTATTTGCTACTGGGTTGGTCGTTATTTCTAGGATTTTTAGTGGACAGAGTTAAGGAACTCACACACAGATATACAGATATACAACATATCTCATGAATTCATACTGCTATTTCCCATTCAGATTCAGGACTACAGGAGTTTTACGTAACTTAGCCTATGTTATATCTCCAACTTCTTTCCTCTAGGAAAGGACACAAGGGATGGTATGACTAGAATAACCTATAATTCTTCATTTGCTTAATGTAGAATTATGCAGCAAGGAGACTCATAATATTGATGTGAATACTACCATGACCAATTGATTACTGAGAGCAGTTAAAATTTTTGCATTTGCCCTTCTCATTCAAACCCAGTTTTACACAGGCAACACCCTTTCTGAGGTGTTGGCCACAGCAACTTCTGGCAAGATACATCTACGAAGGCAAGGGAAACAAAAGCAAAAATGGACTATTGGGACTTCATCAAGATAAAAAGCTTCTGCACAGTAAAAGAAATGGTCAATAAAACTAAAAGACAACCTACAGAATGGGAGAAGATATTTGCAAATGACATATCAGATAAAGGGCTAGTACTCAAGATCTATAACGAATTCATTAAACTCAACACCCAAGAAACAAAAAATCCAATCATGAAATGGGCAGAAGACATGAACAGAAATTTCTCCAAAGAAGACATACACTTGGCCAACAAGCCCATGAGAAAATGCTCCGCATCACTGGCCATCAGGGAAATACAAATCAGAACCACCTCACACCAGTGAGAATGGGGAAAATTTACAAGACAGGAAACAACAAATGTTGGAGAGGATGTGGAGAAAGGGCAACCCTCTTGCACTGTTGGTGGGAATGTGAACTGGTGCAGCCACTCTGGAAAACTGTGTGGAGCTTCCTCAAAGAGTTAAAAATAGACCTGCCCTACGACCCAGCAATTGCACTCCTGGGGAGTTACCCCAAAGATACAGATGCAGTGAAATGCTGGGACACCTGCACCCAATGTTTATAGCAGCAATGTCCACAATAGCCAAACTGTGAAGGAGCCTCGGTGTCCATCGAAAGATGAATGGATAAAGAAGATGTGGTTTATGTATACAATGGAATATTACTCAGCCATTAGAAACGACAAATACCCACCATTTGCTTCGACGTGGATGGAACTGAAGGGTATTATGCTGAGTGAAGTAAGTCAATCGGAGAAGGACAAATATTATATGGTTTCACTCATATGGGGAATATAAATAAAAAATAGTGAAAGGAATTAAAGGGGAAAGGAGAAAAAATGAGTGGAAAAAGTCAGAGAGGGTGACAAACTCTGAGAGACTCCTAACTCTGGGAAACAAACAGGGGGTAGTGGAAAGGGAGGTGAGTGTGGGGATGGGGTGACTGGGTGATGGGATGAGAACTGGGTGTTATACTATATGTTGGCAAATTGAACTCCAATAAAAAATATACAAAGTAAATAAATAAATAATAGAAAAAAACAGTTTTTTTAAAAAATAAATTTTTATTTATTTATGATAGTCACAGAGAGAGGCAGAGACACAGGCAGAGGGAGAAGCAGGCTCCATGCCGGAAGCCCGAGGTGGGATTCGATCCTGGGTCTCCAGGATCACGCCCTGGGCCAAAGGCAGGCGCCAAACCACTGCACCACCCAAGGATCCCCCCCCCAAAAAAAAAACAGTTTTAAAAAATAGCTGTATTTTATATCCACATTGTCATGTCTTCATTTGTTTAGGCTGCTGTAACAGAATACTCTAGACTGAGTGCCTTATAAACAACAGAAATTTATTTCTCACAGTTCTGGAGGCTGGAAGTCCTAGATCAAGGCACCAGCAGATCAGTGCCTGAGGAGGACTATCTAGTTCCTAGATGGCCATCTTCTTGCTATGTCCTCACATAGCAGAAGGGGCAAGGGAGCTTTCTGGGGTCTCTCTTATAAAGGTGTTAATGAGGGCAGAGTCTTCCCAAAGCCCTCATCTCCAAATATCACCACATTGGAGATTAGTTTTCAACAATATGATTTTTGGAGGGTTACAAACATTCAATCTATAACAGCATAAAATCAATACTCTTCTTAACACTCACTTGGTCTTTTAAAATATAACAGCTTAATTGAAACATAATTCATACAACCACAAAAGGTACCCTTTTAAAGTATACAAGTCAGTAGTTTTTAATGTGTTTAATGCAATTCAGTAGTTTTTATTTTTTATTTTTTAAATATTTTATTCATTTATTTGACAGAGAGAGGGAGAGCACAAGCAGGGGGAGCTGCAGAAGGAGAGGAAGAAGCAGCTCTCTGCTGAGCAGGGAGCCAATGTGGCAGCGCTCTACGCCAGGGCCCTGAGATCATGACCTGAGCCAAGGGTAGACAACCAACTAAGCCACCCAGGTGCCTCAATTCTGTAGTTTTTAATGTGCAGCCACCACTAATTTTAGTACCTTTTCATCACCTGAAAAAGAAACCTGTACCCATTAGCAGAAACTCTCATTTCTCTTTTCCCCAGCTCTTGGCAAACACTAAGTTACTTTCTGTTTCAATGGATTTGCTTCTTTTGGACATTTCCTATCAGAAGAATGATACAATATGTGATATTTTGTGATCGGTTTGTTTCACATAGCATAATGTTTTCAAAGTTCATCTCTATTGTAGCATTATCAGTATGACATTCCTTTTCATGGCTGAAAATGATATCATTGTTGGGATATACCACATTTTGTTTGTGTGGTCATCAGATGGGGCTTTCTAGGTTGTTACAATTTTTTTTTTTTTTTGGTTACTGTGCATAACAACACTGCTATAAAGGTTCATGTACACATTTCTGTGTAAAAAACATGTTTTCAGTTTCTCTTGGGGTAAATCCTTGTGAGTAGAATTGCTGAGTCATATGGTAAAGCAGAACATGTTGAGAAACTGGTAACCAGTTTCCCAGAGTGGCTGCACCATTTACATTCCTGCCTGCAAGGACAATGCTTCCATTTTCTCCATAGCCTTGCTAAAAGTTGTTATTATCTGCCAGTTTGATAACAGCCTTTTTATTGGCAACAAAGTGGTATCTCATTGTGGCTTTCATTTGCATTTCCCTAACTATGGATGATGTTGGATGTCTTTTCATGCATTTATTGGCCACCTCTATATATTCTTTGTAGAATATATTTGTAGAAATTTCATTTCAGATCTTTTGCCCATTTTTCATTTGGGTTGTTTTGTTATTGTTGAGTTGCAAGAGTTTTAAAGACATATATGTATTAGACTCATCAAATATATGATTTATAAATCTTTCTCCTCTCTCTGTGAGTTGTCTTTTCATTTTCTTGATCTGTCTTTTGAACAACTTTTAATTTTGATGACATCCAATGTATCTATTCTTTCTTTTTTTTTTTTTGTTTTGGTTTTGTTTTTAAAGATTTATTTATTTATTTATTTATTTATTTATTTATTTATTTATTTATAATAGACAGAGAAAGAGAGAGAGAGAGAGGCAGAGACACAGGCAGAGGGAGAAGCAGGCTCCATGCTGGGAGCCTGATGCGGACTTGATCCCAGGACCCCAGGATCGCACCCTGGGCCAAAGGCAGGAGCTAAACCACTGAGCCACCCAGAGATCCCCTATTCTTTCTTTGGTGCTTGTGCTTTTGACATCATTGCTAAGAAACCACTGTTTTATTTAAGGTCATGTGTGATATAGAGCTATATTTTCTTCAAAGTGTTTCATAGTTTTAGTTCTTATATTTAGGTCTTTGATGCATTTTTTCACAGCTAGAGAACTTTATTTTTAATTTTTATTTTTTAATATGCAGTGTTACACTTCAGGTGTACAAAACGGGATTCAACAATTTCTATATATTACTCAGTGCTCATCATGGTAAGTGTAATCTTAATTCCCATCCTCTATTTCAGCCACCGCTGACCCACCTCTCCTCTACTAACTCTCTGTTCTCTATGTTGAGTTTGTTTCTTGGTTTTTCCCTTTTTTCCTTTTCTTTGTTTTTTTAAAAAAATTCCATACATGAGTGAAATCATGTGGCATTCATCCTTCTCTGGCCAATTTCACTTAGCACTATACTCTTTAGCTCCATCCATGCTGTTGCAAGTGGCAAGATTTCACTCTCTTTATGGCTGAATAATATTCCACTGTACATATATACCACATCTTTATCCATTCATCTATCTATGGACACGAGCTTCTTCTGTAATTCGGCTATTGTAAATAATACTTCAGTAGACATAGGGATGCATATATCTTTTGAATTAGTGTTTTTATATTCTTTGGGTAAATACCCATTAGTGCAATTACTGAATAATATAGTAGTTCTATTTTTAATTTTTTGAGGAACCTCCATACTGTTTTCCACAAATGTTGGTAAGGACATGGAAAAGAAGGAATCTTAATGCACTAACAGTGGGAATGCAAACTGGTGCCCCGTGATGCATTTTTTAAAAAAAGATTTTATCTATTTATTCATGAGAGACACACAGAGAGAGGTAGAGACACTGGCAGAGGAGAAGCAGGCTCCCTGCAGGAAGCCTAATGCGGGACTCGATCCCAGGACCCCAGAATCACTACCTGAGCCAAAGGCAGACACCCAACCACTGAGCCACCCAGGTGTCCCCTTGTGATGCCTTTTTTTTTTTTTAAGATTTTATTTCTTTATTAGGAAGAGAGAGAGAGCGTGCACAAATGAGCAAAAGCAGAGGGAGTGGCAAAGGGAGAGAGAGAAGCAGGCTCCCCACTGAATAAGGAGCCCAATGTGAGGCTCAATCCCAGGACCCTGGGATCATGACTGAAGGCTAAAGTTGGAATGAGCCACCCAGGTGCCCCCATTTGATGAATTTTTGAGTTAAGTTTTACATATGGTATGAGATACGGTCTTCATTTAGTCTTAGTTCTAATAGGAAATATATATTTAATGTTCATCACCTGTACTTATGTCAGTGTCTCTCTCATTATTTTGGTTGTTTGAGGTTCATGACTTACTAAGATTATTCAGGAAGGGCTCATGGAAATGTTATTCCCCGAGTTCTTGTACACTGACAAGAGTTTTTTACCTTTATACTTGAAATTCATTTTTATTAGATCTAAAATATTTGGGTTTCCTTTTTTTGGTTTCCATTTCCTTTTTTTTTGTTATCTTAAAATTGCTTCTATTATTTTCCTGGGGCAATGAATTATTGCCAAATATTTTATTTCCCTTATGAGCTACTTGTTCTTTTGACTTTAATACCCAAAGGATAGCTTCTTTATCTTAGGAGTTCAGTGATTTTAATACAGTTTATCTTGGTCATAACCATTCTGGTGTGACATTCTCCTGTATTATAAAGGATATGCTCCTTCAACATGCAATTTTAAGCCTTTAGATTTTTTTCAGGATTATTTTATTGAATGATAGTTTTTAATATTTGTTTTGTTCCCTTGCTTTAGTTTCCTTTTTGCAGGAACTCCTTTCAGCCATATGTTGGATCTTCTTTAATACTCCTCAATATATGCTACTATTCATAAATCTTTTTAAACTTTTACATATAATTTAAAAATATATTTCCTTTTCATTTTTATGACTCTTAGCTTATTATCAATTATGTTTATCACTCCTAGCTTATTATCAATTGTATTTCACTTTTGTAACTTCTGGTTTAGCCTCTATTACTGAAATCCTTTCTTCCTTCTGCTTTACATTTAAGTCCATAATCCACTTTTAGTTAATTTTTGCATAAAGTTGAAGTCCATCTTTTTTTCCTTTGCTTATAGATGTCCAATCACTCCAATACCATGTATTGAAAAGGCTGTCCTTCCTTCTTCATTGAATTCTTTGTGTGTCTTTCTCAAAAATCAGTTGCACATATTTTTGCAGTCTATTCTAAGTTCTCTATTTGGTTCCACTAATCTATGTGCTTATCCCTCTGCCACAACCACAATATCATTTTTTTCTTCTATGACTTTATTTAAATTCAAATTAGTGAACATATAGTGTAGTATTAGTTTCAGGAGTAGAATTTAGTGATTCATCACTTACATATAACAACACCCAGGTCTCACTATGTCAAGTGCCCTCCTTAATGTCCATCATCCATTTAGACTATTCCCCCACCCAACTCTTCTCCAGCAACCCTTAGTTTGTTTTCTATAATTAAGAGTCTCTTATGCTTGGCCTCCCTTTCTGTTTTTACCTTTTTTCCCCCTTCCTTTCGCCTATGTTCATCTGTAATATTCCATTGTATATATGTACCACAGCTTTTTTCCCCAATCATTAGTTGATAGACATTTGGGCTCTTTCCATAATTTGGCTATCGCTGATAGTGCTGCTATAAGCATTGGGATGCATGTGCCCCTTTGAATCAGTATTTTTGTATTCTTTTGATAAATACCTTGTAGTGCAATGGCTAGGTCATAGGTAAGCTATATTTTTAAATTTTTGAGGAAACTCCATACTGTTTTCTAGTGTGGCTGCACCAGTTTGCATTCCCACCAACAGTGTAGGGGGGATCCCCTTTCTCCACATTCTTGCCAACATCTGTTGTTTCCTGAGTTGTTAATTTTAGCCATTCTGACCAGTGTAAGGTGGTATCTCATTGTGGTTTTGATTTGTATTTCCCTAATAATGAATGATGTTGAGTATCTTTTCATGTGTCAGCCATCTGTATGTCTTCTTTGGAGAAATGTCTGCTCATGTCTCCTGCCCTTTTGTAACTAGGTTATTTATTTTCTGGGTGTTTTGAGTTTGATAGGTTCTTTATAGATTTTAGATATTAGCCCTTTATCTGATATGTCATTTGCAAATATCTTCTCCCATGCCATAGGTTGGCTTTTAGCTTTATTGATTGTTTCCTTTACTGTGAAGAAGGTTTTTATCTTGATAAAGTTCCAATAGTCCATTTTTGCTTTTGTTTTCCTCGTCTCCACAGATGTATCTAGTAAGAAGTTGCTACCACTGAGGTCAAAGAGCTTGCTGCCTGTGTTGTCCTCTAGGATTTTGATGGGTTCCTGTCTCTCATCTATGTCTCTCATCCATTTTGAGTTTATCTTCATGTATAGTGTAATAAAGTGGTCCAGTTTCATTCTTCTGCATGTGGCTGTCCAATTTTCCCCACACTATTTGTTGAAGAGACTGTCTTTTTTCCATTGGATAATCCTTCCTGCTTTGTTGATTCTGTTTTCATTGATCTATGTGTCTGTTTTCTTACCAGTACCATACTGTTTTGATGATTAGAGCTTTGTAATACAGCTTAAAATCTGGACTTCCAATGTTTCCAGCTTTGATTTTTCTTTTTCAACATTACTTTGGCTAGTTGAGGTCTTTTCTGGTTCCACACAAATTTTAGGATTGTTTATTTTAGTTCTGTGAAAAATGCCAGTGGTATTTTGATAGAGATTGCATCAAATGTGTAGATTGTTTTGGACAGTAGAGGGATTTTAACAATATTTGTTCTTCCAATTCATGAGCATAGAATGTTTTTCCATTTCTTTGTGTCTTCCTCCATTTCTTTCATAAGTGTTTTATAGTTTTGGAGTACATATCTTTCACTTCTTGGTTTAGCTTTATTCTTAGGTATCTTATGGTTTTTGGTGCAGTTGTAAATGGGATCAATGCTTTGATTTCTCTTTTTGCTGCTTCATTATTGGTGTATAGAAATGCAACGGATTTCCATGTGTTGATTTTATATCCTCCAACTTTGCTGAATTCCTATATCAGCTCTAGCAATTTTTTGTGGAGTCTTTGGGTTTTCTACATAGAGTGTCATGTTGTCTGTAAAGAGTGAATCCTTGCTGATTTGGATGCCTTATTTCTTTTTGTTGTCTTATTGCTGAGGCTAGGACTTCCAGCACTATGTTGAGCGATTGCAGTGAGAGTGAACATCTTTGTTGTGTTCCTGACCTTAGGGGAAAAGCTCTCAGTTTTTCCCCATTGAGGATGATATTAGCTGTGGGTATTCTGTATATGGCCTTTATGATGTTGAGGTATGTTCCTTGTATCCCTACTTTCTTAGGGGTTTTTATCTAGAACGGATGTTGTATTTTGTCAAATGCTTTTACTGCATCTGTTGAGAAGATAAGATGGTCCTTATCTTTTCTTTTTTATTAATGTGGTTTGTCATGTTGATTGATTTGCAGATATCGAACCACCCCTTCAGTCCAGGGATAAATCCCACTTGGCATGGTGAATAATCCTTTTAATGTACTACTGCATTCAATTAGCTAGTATGTTGTTGGGAATTTTTGCATCCATTTTCATCAGGGATATTGGTCTGTAATTCTCCTTTTTAGTGGGGTCTTTGTCTGGTTTTGGAATCAAGGTAATGCTGGCCTCCTAGAGTGATTTCAAGATGTGCTACAAAGCTGTAGTAGTCAAAACAGACACATAGATCATTGGAACAGAACATAGAGTGCAGAAATGAATGATATTAATATTTAAATCAGTGGACTTTGAGTAAAGCAGATTACTCTTCATAATATGTATGGGCCTTATCCAATCAGTTGAAGGTCTTGGTAGAACTAAGGCTGACTTTCCTGAGAAAGAAGAAATTCTGCCAGCTGATAGCCTTTGGACTCAAATTACAACCCTTCCCTGGGTCTCCAGCCTGTTAGCCAACCTATTAGATTTTGGACTTACCAATCCTCCACAGTGTGGAGACAAATGTTTAAAATAAATCCCCCCTCTCTCTTTGTATACATCCTATTAGCTCCTTTTCTCTGGAGAAACTATGATTTATATAATAATCATCATTTTTTAATTTTCAGCATACATCTTTTTAAATCTTTTTGTAAGTATAATTAATACATGGTATTGTATTAGTTTCAGATCTTTTACCTTTTTTGTTAAATGTATACCTAAATACTTCATTTTCTTTGTAGTTATTGTAAATGGTATTGTGTATTCTATTTTTAATTTTAGTTTCTATGTGTTCATTACTGGTTATAGAAATGAAATTGATTTCCATGTGTTGGTCTTGCAGCTTGTGGACTTGCTGAACTTGCTATGATTTTGGAATAAATTACTTAGGATTTTCTACATTGGCAATCATATAATCTGCAAATAGGAACAATTTTATTTATTTATTCCTAGGTTAAATGCCTTTTATTTCTTTTCCTTGCCATATTGCAGCGGCCAGAACTTCCTGAAAATCATCTTGAATAAAGTGAGAATGGATATCCTTTTATTCCTGATCTTTAAGGGAAAACACTGTCTTTCATGATTAACTATGATGTTAACCTTTAGGGTTTTTTGTAGATGGTCTTATCGAGTAGAGTTTTCTTTTTTATTTCCATCTTTTCTGGGATCTGTTCCTTCCTTTTTATATTTTATGATTTGACTTATGTTTTTCTTGCATTGTTTTTAAATGTCTATCACCATAATAATAATAATAATAATAATAATAATAAAATGTCTATCACCTTATTTTCAAATAGTAAGTTACTATTTTAATCTATTTTGTAGTTATATCTTTCTGGTATGCTGTTACCATCTATAGGGATGCTATACTGCTCCTTATTCTCTTTTTTTAAATATCCTCTTTAAGAATCTAATTCTTGGGATCCCTGGGTGGCGCCGCGGTTTGGCGCCTGCCTTTGGCCCAAGGCGCGATCCTGGAGACCCCGGATCGAATCCCATGTCGGGCTCTCGGTGCATGGAGCCTGCTTCTCCCTCTGCCTGTGTCTCTGCCTCTCTCTCTCTCCCTCTGTTACTATCATAAATAAATAAAAAATTAAAAAAAAAAAGAATCTAATTCTTCTTCATCCCTATGAGAAAAGAGTAGGAAAGAGACTGCCACATTTTTTCCAGGTTAGGGATTATTATAATCAAGTCTGGAACCATCTACAGAGTGGTTTTGGACTAGACTCCATATGTAAATCACTAAATGATTTCTGGTTTCGTTTCTTATTCCACCCATTCAAAGGCTATTGAAATAATTATATAATTGGAAGAGTAGAACTAATAAAGGCCTTACCATAATGTCTTTTGAATTATAGATGGGAATTAATCTATAGAAGATATAGATTCTGGCATAGGGTCTGAATTGATCTTTACATGTTTAGGGTAATGCCTTGCACATAGTATCACTCAATAGATATTTATAGAATTGATGGATAAAGGCAGGAAGAAAAAGAAAAAAAATTCTTTAAGAAAACTTTATCGAATGAAAAATATTTACTGTATCTTTTGTACTAATACGGCACTTTACTGAGCACTGTAAGAAATCCAAAGTCTTCCCTTAAAGTTATGGTACATTTGAATAAATAGCTTTGTTTGCTTTTCCCTATGGTGGCATGGAAGATGGCTTCTGCAGGTCATCTTTGCTGGACAACTATAATTTGCTCTTTGTCTACCAATGGTGTCAAAGCTCACCCTTCCTCCTATTTTGATTTGGTTTGGCTTGGCATCTTGAGTCCTAATCTGTCTTCACCTTCTAGATTCAGGGTCTGTTTAACCTGCTCTTTGGTCTTTTCTAACCTAACTGGTACTCCATGGAGGGCTGAACCTAACAGGAGTGCCTTCATATAGCAGTATTGTCACACTAATAGAAAAATAATGAGCACTTAGCATTTGCTGTAGGCTGGTGCTGTTCAAAGCACTCTAGAGAAAGTTAATCATTTAATCCTTACAAAGGAGTTTATAAGGCAGGGATTATTACCACCCTCAGTAGAAAGTGGTGGAGCTGGGGTCTGAACCCAGACAGTATGACACCTGCATTTGCACACTGACTACTCCGCTGGCTTGCCTTTGAGATGTGAGAAAAGGCCTAGAGAAGAGAGAAACTTTGCATAGATGATAAAGTAGGGCAGTCTCAGCAGGAATGGCTTACTAATGTCCAGAAGGTAAAGAAGGAAAGCCCAGTGTTCTTCTGCAGCAGAAGGCTAGGGAAACGTGGTGGGCACGTTGGGCAGAGAGAGAAGTTGGGTTTGCTGGATGGTCTGGGTCGTGACTAAGACTACTTGAACACAGCATACTACTTAGTTGCATGAAAAAGGTCAACATATCCCTGAAGAATTACATCTCAGCAATGTACTATTGCTGTGGGGATGCCTGGGTGGCTCAGCGGTTGAGCATCTGCCTTAGGCTCAGGGCATGATCCCGGGGGCTGGGATCGAGTTTACCATTGGGCTTCTTGTGGGGAGACTTCTCACTCTATGTCTCTGCCTCTCTCTGTGTCTTTCGTGAATAAACGAATAAATTTTTTTTAACTTTTTTTAAAATTATTTTTTTATTGGAGTTAAATTTGCCTACATATAGCACACTACCCAGTGCTCATCCTGTCAAGTGCCCGATTCAGTGCCCATCACCCAGTCACCCCAACCACCCCGCCCACCTCCCTTTCCACCACCCCTTGTTCGTTTCCCAGAGTAAGGTGTTTCTCATGTTCTGTCACCCTCTCTGATATTTCCCACTCATTTTCGCTCCTTTCCCATTTAATCCCTTTCACTATTTTTTTATATTCCCCAAATAAATGAGACCATATAATATTTGTCCTTCTCCGATTGACTTACTTCACTCAGCATAATACCCTCCAGATCCATCCACATCGAAGCAAATGGTGGGTATTTGTCGTTTCTAATGGCTGAGTAATATTCCATTGTATACATAGACCACATCTTCTTTATCCAGTCATCTGTCAATGGACACTGAGGCTCCTTCCACAGTTTGGCTATTGTAGACATTGCTGCTATAAACATCGGGATGCAGGTGTCCTGCTGTTTCACTGCATCCAAATCTTTGGGGTAAATCCCCAGCAGTGCAATTGCTGGGTCGTAGGGCAGGTCTATTTTTAACTCCTTGAGGAACCTCCACACAGTTTTCCAGAGTGGCTGCACCAGTTCACATTCCCACCAACAGTACAAGAGGGTTGCCCTTTCTCCACATCCTCTCCAACATTTGTTGTTTCCTGTCTTGTGAATTTTCCCCATTCTTACTGGTGTTAGATGGTATCTCATTGTGGTTCTGATTTGTATTTCCCTGATGGCCAGTGATGCGGAGCATTTTCTCATGTGCTTGTTGGCCATGTCTATGTCTTCCTCTGTGAAATTTCATGTCTTTTGTTCATATTTTTTGCCCATTACATGACTGGTTGTTTGTTTTTTTGCTGTTGAGTTTAATAAGTTCTTTATGATCTTGGAAACTAGCCCTTTATCTGATACGTCATTTGCAAATATCTTCTCCCATTCTGTAGGTTGTCTTTTAGTTTTGTTGACTGTTTCTTTTGCTGTGCAGAAGCTTTTTATCTTAAGTCCCAGTAATTCATTTTTGCTTTTGTTTCCCTTGCCTTCATAGATGTATCTTACAAGAGGTTGCTGTGGCCAAGTTCTAAAAGGGTGTTGGCTGTGTTCTCCTCTAGGATTTTGATAGATTATTGTCTCACATTTATATATTTCATCCATTTTGAGTTTGTCTTTGTTTATGGTGTAAGAGAATGGTCCAGTTTCATTCTTCTGCATGAGGCTGTCCAATTTTTCCAGCTCCATTTGTTGAAGAGACTGTCCTTTTTCCAGGGGATAGTCTTTCCTGCTTTGTCGAATATTAGTCGACCATTGAGTTGAGGTTCCATTTCTGGATTCTCCATTCTGTTCCGTTGATCTATGTGTCTGTTTCTGTGCCAGTACCACACTGTCTTCATGACCACAGGTAGTACTACATGAAATATAGCATTGTGATGCCCCCGGGTCTGGTTTTCTTTTTTAATATTCCCATGGTTCTTTGGGGTCTTTTCTGATTCCACACAAATCTTTAGATGATTTGTTCCAACTCTCTGAAGAAAGGCCATGGTATTTTGATGGGGATTGCATTACATGTGTAAATTGCCCTGGGTAGCATTGACATTTTCACAATATTAATTTTTCCAATCCGTAGCATGGAATATTTTTCCATCTCTTTGTGTCTTCCTCAATTTCTTTCAGGAGTGTTCTGTAGTTTTTAGCATATAGATCCTTTACCTCTTTGGTTAGGTTTATTCCTGGATATATTATGCTTTTGGGTGCAATTATAAATGGGATTGACTCCTAAATTTCTCTTTATTCAGTCTCAGTATTAGTGTAGAGAAATGCCACTGATTTCACGGCATTGATTTTGTATCCTGCCACACTGCCGAATTGCTGTATGAGTTCTAGCAATCTTGGGGTGGAGTCTTTTGGGTTTTCTATGTAGAGTATCATCTCTGCATCTCTTGAGAGGATCATATGGTTCCTGTTTTTTCTCTTATTGATATGATCTATCACATTGATTCCTTTACTAGTGTTGAACCAGCCTTGCATTCCAGGGATAAATCCTACTTGGTCATGGTGAATAACATTCCTAATGTACTCTTGGATCCTACTGCCTAGTATCTTGTTGAGAATTTTTGTATGTGTGTTCATCAGGGATATTGGTCTATAATTCTCCTTTTTGGTGGGATCTTTGTCTGATTTTGGAATTAAGGTGATGCTGGCCTCATAGAAAGAGTTTGGGAGTATTCCATCCCTTTAAATCTTTTGGAACAGCTTTAGTAGAACAGGTATTGTGTCCTCTTTAAATGCTTGATAGAATTTCCCTGGGAAGCCATCTGGCCCTGCACTTTTGTGTCTTGGGAGGTTTTTGATGACTGCTTCAATTTATGCCCACATTAGGGGCATAAATATTCATGATTGGTAGATCCTCTTGTTGGATCGATCCTTTAAGTTTGATATAGTGTCCCTCTTCATGTCTTACTACAGTCTTTGGGATAAACTTTAATGTATCTGATATGAGGATGGCTACCCCTGCTTTCTTTTGAGGACCATTTGAATGGTAAATGGTTCTCCATCCTTTTATTTTCAGGCTGTAGGTATCCTTAGGTCTAAAATGGGTCTCTTGTAGACAGCAAATAGATGGGTCTTGCATTTTTATCCAGTTTGAAACCCTGCGTCTTTTGATGGGGTCATTAAGTCCATTCACTTTCAGAGTTACTATTGAAAGATATGAATTTAGTGTCATCATGATACCTGTTCAGTCCCTGTCTTTGTGCATTATTTCTTTGGACTTCCTCTTTCTTTTACAGAATCCCCCTTAATATTTCTTGCAGAGCTGGTTTGGTGGTCACATATTCTTTCAGTTCCTGCCTATCTTGGAAGCTCTTTATCTCTTCTTCTATTCTGAATGAGAGCCTTGCTGGATAAAGTATCCTTGGCTGCATGTTGTTCTCATTTAGGACCCTGAATATATCCTGTCAGCCCTTTCTGGCCTGCCAGGTCTCTGTGGAGAGGTCTGCTGTTAATCTAATAGTTCTCCCTATATAAGTTAGGGATCTCTTGTCTCTGGCTGTTTTAAGGATCTTCATCTTTGGAATTTGCAAGTTTCACTATTAAATATCAGGTGTTGAATGGTTTTTATTGATTTTAGGGGGGATCTCTCTATCTCCTGGATATGAATGCCTGTTTCCATCTCCAAGTTAGGGAAGTTCTCAGCTATGATTTGCTCAAATACACTTTCTGGTGCTCTGTCCCTTTTGGCGCTCTCTGGAACCCCAATTAAACACAGATTTTTTTCCTTCTGAGGGCTGTATTTATTTCCCTTAACCTTTCCTCATGGTCTTTTAATTGTTTTTCTCTTTTTTTCCTCAGCTTCCTTCCTTGCCATGAACTTATCTTCTATGTCACTCACTCTTTCTTCTACCTCATTAACTCTCATTGTTAGGACCTCCAGTTTGGATTGCATCTCATTCGATTGATTTTTAATTTCAGCTTGATTGGATCTTAATTCTGCAGTCATTAAGTCTCTTGAATCCTTTATGCTTTTCTTCAGAGTCACGAGTAGCTTTATAACTGTGCTTCTGAATTGGCTTTCTGACATGGAATTGCAATCCAAATTCTCTAACTGTGGGAGAGAGTATTGTTTCTGATTCTTTCTTTTGTGGTGAGTTCTTTCTAGTCATTTTGCTCAGTGCAGAGTGGCTAAAAACAAGTTTTACTGGATAAAGGAAGAAAAAAAGGGAAAAAACAAAAAACAAAACAAAACAAAACAAAACAAGGAGGGGTATCCTCTGTTTCTATATACTGTAAATACCTCGACTTTCCCTGGAGCTCTCCAGCTCTGCTCGGCCAAGAACTTGCTCTTCCCCTGTCCTTCCAGCTGGTCTTCTGGGGAGGGGCCTGCTGTGCTGATTCTCAGGTGTGTGCACCTGGGGGAGCTGCCCCGCCCCCTGTCCGGTGCACGGCTCAGTGGGAGCTGTTGACCCTGTGAGGCCCATGACCCCTCGCAGCCCCGCTCCATCTCAGGCACAGGATGATACCAGGAGGAATGGCAACAGTGGCAGAGGCCAGCTCTCCAGCCCTGGAGTCAGCTCCCGCAGTAACTACTGCAGCTCCCAGTCTGTAGGGGACTGGATGCTCCTGGGGTGGGGGGGGGCGCCGATCTGTACAGCTCGGGGCCGCCTGGCGGCAGGAGCGTCCTTGCTGTCCTGTGCCCTCCCAGCCTCTGCCTGTCCTGGGGGGAGCCCCGGATCCTGGGCTGTGTCCCCCACGTCCTGGGCTCTGGGGCCTGCACCGCTGGAATCGCGCTCCCGGCCCAGCAGCCCCCTCCGCGCCGAGCCTCCGCCCGAGCCCCTCCGAGCTGCTCCCAGGTCCAGCCATATGCGCTGCAGCCCTTTAGGGAGCTCGGCTGCAGGGTGTGGCGCTCTCCCCGGGGCGCAGGTGTCTGTTAGTGTCCACGGGAGCCTGAGGGCATCCCCGCCCTCCTGGGGTCCTGCCCCAGTTCCCTGCAAATGCCTTTCCATCCAGGAAGTTTGTTAAATTTCCTGCTTCTTCGGGACCCGGCTTCCCTGTCCTGGGGGCTCTCACTGCTTGGCCTTAGCCCGGCTCCTCGCGGCCCGTCTTCCACTGGATTGCTTTATATTTATATATTTTTTTCTGTCTTCCTACCTTGTTAGAAGCACCAACTCTTCTCTCTGTAGCGTTCCAGCTGTTCTCTCTTTAAATCTCAGGCCGAATTCATAGGTTTTCAGGATGATTTGAAAGTTATCTAGGTAAGTTGGTGGGGCCAGGTGACCTGGGGACCCTACTCTTCTGCCATCTCGCCCCGCCCCCTCAATTAATAAAAGCTTTTATAAAAAATATAATGTTGCTGTGAAAAGTGGGGCCAATCATGGAAATGACACCAAAGATTAGTGAGTCCTAATGTTTATCTTCCCAAAGACTTCTCACTTATCTGTGAGTAAAGTGTTTCATTTTTGTTTGCTACTTAAAAACAAAAAGCTATTCAAGTAGTTCTGGTTGAAGGTGACTTTCATTCTTCAAAACCAAATGATAAATTTTAATTCATTATTTCCTGTTCAGTTGATGGATGAGAATTCTTGAGTTTCATGTGGCTTGATTCATAATTTTGATGATATGTTTTCCTTAAAGACAAAACATTACTTTCATGTGTAATTTTGAGTCAGTGTGTATGAATATGAGTAACTGCTTATTGTCATGAAATCATTACAATATATGTTCTAATAACCTTATTTAATAGCGCTAGTTGAGTTAATTTAAATGGAACTTACTTAACCTCATTGTACTCCCTGACTAATCCAGCATCATTTATTTCTCAGTGGTTTCTCACAAAATTCTAGTCAGTAGCTTAAATGTATTAACAACTTCAATTTTAACACAGAGTGTAGTAGAATTCAATTGAATAAATGTAATTGAATACCACTATCTGCCTAAGACTATGCCAGGTGCGTTAGGGGATTGCAAGCATGACTGAAACTGTGTTTCTGTCTGTAAGGAACTCATGACTAACGGAATAATGTCACCCAGCATTCATAAAGTGCTTTAATGTTTGCAAAATACTTTTATATATTGATGATCTAATTTATATCTCATCACAGAGCCTATGAGGTATCATAAGTATTTCAAGTCCTGTCAAAATTAGATCTCTTTCCTCCTTGCACTATATTGTCCTTTAATTAGTTTATTAAGTGTAGAACACTTTGGATATTGACATCCTCATGTTGACTTCTTATCCATGAACACAGTGCCTTTCCATATATTTAGACGTTCTTTGATTTCTTTCAGCAATGTTCTGTGCTGAAATGTTTGTAGAATTTTCAGTGTACCAATCTTTCACCTGTGTTTAAATTTATTCTTAGATAGCAATTAGATAGACATTTTATAACCCAATGAACAGAGACAAGTCAAAGGTTTCATACGTGTATTATTCTTTGTTAAAGTCCAGAGCTGCCTACACTGACCTCTAACTCTGCAGTTATAAACATCTAAAGAAATCTGCTCCAGAGCTGGTGATGACTAGAGGACATGGGGGAACAAGTTCAAGGTACTGATTTTCAATTCTATACCTAGAATTGGAATTACTGGTAATGTGATAATTCTATGTTTAGCTTTAAGGAACTGCCAGACTGTTTTCCATCTGCACACTTTACATTTCCACTAGCAATGAACAAGGATTCCAATTTCTCTACATCCTTTCCAGCATTTATTATTTGCAGGATTTTTTTATTACTACTATAGTCATCTGTGAGGTGGTATTTTATTGTATTTTTTTCTATTGTGGTAAGACATATATAATGTAAAAAGGAAGGAAATTCTGTTATCAGTATAGATCAGTATATAATATACTTATAATTTTGTTTGTCTTTTTGTAACTGGCTTATTTCACTCAACACAATGTCCTCAAGATTCATCTATGTTGTGGCATCTATCAGAATTTCCTTCCTTTTTTTTTTTTTTTTTTTTTTTTCAGAATTTCCTTCCTTTTTAAGACTGAATGACACTTCATTGTAGATATGTACCACATTTTGCTCAACCATCTGTCCATTGATGGACACTTGAGTTGTTTCTGTCTTTGGCTATTGTGAATAATGTTGTTATAACCATGGGAATGCAGATATCTCTTTAAATCCTTTCAACCTTTTTGGATATACACTCAGAAGCAGAATTGCTGGATTAAATGGTAATTCCGTGTTTAATTTTTTGAGGCACTTCCATGCTATTTTCCATAATGGTTGCATCATTTTACATTCTCACCGGCACTGTGCGACAGTTCCAATTTCTCCATATTCCTGCCAACACTTGCTATTTTCTTTTTTTTCAAAATTAATAACCTGATTAATTTTAATTTTAATTTAAAAAATATTTATTTGTTTAGAGAGAGAGAGAGCGAGAGAGCATGCACAAGTGCCAGGAGAGGCAGAGAGAACCCTCAAGCAGACTTCCCACTGAGCATGAAGCCCAACGTGGGACTTGATCTGATATGGGGTTATGACCTGAGCTGAAACCAAGAGTTCGACATTTAATGGCCTGAGTCACCCAGGTGTTCGAATTAATTAATTTTTATAATAGCCATCCTAATGGATGGCAAGTGGTATCACATTGTGATTTTCATTTACATTTCCTTAATCAGCAGTGATGAGCAACATTTCACATGCTTATGGGCCATGTGTATATCTTCTTTGGAGAAATGTCCACTCAAGTCATTTGTCCAAGTTAAATTGGGTTGTCTCTTTGTTTTTCAGTTTGTGGGAGTTCTTTATATATTCTGGATATTGAATCCTTGTCAGATATATAATTTGCAAATATTTCTTCCCATTCAATAGTTTTTCTTTTTACTTACTTGATAGCATTCTTTGATGCACAGAAAATTTTAATTTTGATGAAGTACAAGTTGTCTATTCTTTCTTCGTTGCCCATGGTTTTGGTATATCTAAGACTCTAGAGTCAAATCCAGAGTCATGAAGATATACACCTATGTCTTCTTCTAAAAGCTTTATGGTTTTTGTCCTCATTTCAAGATCTTTGATTCATTTTGAGTTAATTTTTGTATGTAATGTGAGGTTTCTTTTTGCATGTGAAAAATCCAGTTGTCCCAGCCCCATCTGTTAAAGAGATTACTCTACCACTTGGCACCCTTGTGAAAACTCAATTGATCTGAGATGGATTTATTTCTGGGCTCTCAATTTTATTCTAATGGTCTATCTACTTGTAAGTACCATGATGTTTTGATTACTATAGCTTTGTAGTAAGTTTTTAAATCTGGAAGTGTGAGTCTTTCCAACTGTTTCTTCTTTTTCAAGAGTGGCTATTTGGGGCCATTGCAATTTCATATGGATTTGAGGATTGGCTTTTCCATTTCTGAAAAAATAATCTGAGGAGTTTTGATATGGATTACATTGAATCCACAGAACACTTTGGGTATTGACATTTTTTTTTTTTTTTGGGTATTGACATCTTAATAGAAAGTCTCCTTATCCACAAACAGAGTATTTTTCCATTTATTTAGGTCTTTAATTTCTTTCAGTAATGTTTTGTGTTTTTCAGTATACAAGTCTTTCACATCCTTGAATTTTCCAGGTGTTTTCCAGGTGTTTCAGATGCTGTTGTAAATGGAATTGCTTTATTCTTTTTTAGACTGTTCATTGGTGGTCTATAGAAACACCACTGATTTTAGTATGTTGATCTTATATCCTACAACTTTGCTGAATTTATTACTGCTAGTAGCTTTCTTGTGGATTCTTTGAGATTTTCTATAAATATAGGATCATATCATTCTGTAAACAGAGATAGTTTCAATTCTTCTCTTCCAGTTTGGATGCGTTTTATTTCTTTTTCTTATATAATTTCTCTGGCTAGAATTTCTAGTTCAGTGTCAAAGAGCAATGTTTAATGTAGACATCCTTATGTCATTCCTGATCTTGGGGGAAAGCTTTCATTCTTTCATCACTGAGTATGGTGTTAGCTGTGGGTTTTTCATAAATGCCCTTTGTCATATTGAGGAGGTTAAAGTGAATTTTTAAGATGCCATTTGTAGAAATAATTTGAGGGCTGGGATTAGATTATCATTCTTCAGAGGTGATTTGTTATTGCTTTTTGCCAGCTCAGGGTTTGGGATTTCTGAGCATCTGCAATTAGAGGATAGGCTGGCTTATTCCTTACTCCCTGGGTGCAGCCTTTTGGGGTTCTATCACAAAGCAGGGGACTGGTATACTGGTATATCCCTGATTCTTGAGGGACTGGACTCAAAACTTATCTTTTTAACTCTATTTTTCTGCCAAAGCCAGAAATGCAAGTGCCCAGGGCAGAGGATTCCGACCTGGTGAATACATACCTCTCTGGATTCTTTTCCTCTTGAAACTTGATCTAGTGTTTCTCCATTATCTCTATAACTCTTTAATACTTTTAGGAAGATATTTAACAAAAAAATGTCATCTGACTTCTCAGTTGTCTTCAGCAGGAGAATCTGCAAGCCTGCTGTCCCTGGAAATGGTGGTTCTTTGTTGATTATTACTCTTCCAGAGGTGGATATTGTGAAATGCAAGTACAATTTTCTTCTGCCTTATAGTTCGAAGGGACAAATTTATTTTTTATCCATCTATGGACAGGTATGTTGAAAAGAGCAAGAATCTGAACAAGGGCACTGTGAGACATCTGTGTTCTCATCTTCCTGTTGGTGCAAGCAGTCATGTAGCTTACCTTTCAGTAAAAGCTGAGCCACCTTGTCATGCTATGCTTAAGAACAATTGTCTCAGTCCATTAGTGTCATCTGATCTAGGAAGAAGGAAAAGTTGGTATAAGTTGGTCCCAGGGGTCTACAAGAATCTCTCATAATACTAGGATCATGTATTATAGCAGCTTTTTATTTATTTTTAATTTTAATTTTTAAGAGAGATCTACCTACTTATTGATGAGAAGAGGGAGAGAGACCCCCAAGCAGACTCCCCAGTGAGCAGAGAGCTGGATGTGGGGTTTGATCCCACAACTCGATCACAACCTGAGCTGAATCAAGAGTTAGATACTCAGCCGAATGAACCACCCAGGCATCCCTTTTGCAGCCTTATTATAAGAGAAAAACACTGAGGAGCAAGGAGGGTCAATGAATTATAGGATCAGAGCTAGGGTTAAATCAGCTCCCCACCCTTCTTTCCTGATTCATGTCTGTGAAACTGATTCACTTTATTAACATCTCCAAATTACAATTGTTTATCAAAAGAATGTTGGCTATTACAATCAATACAACAGAGTTTTAAAGTTCTCTATAATACAGAAATGATTTTTAAAATGGCAAAGTGATTGTAATTTCTGGATCTGTCTTTCCCTCTGCCCCCAAATCAGATTTCACAGAAAGTGTTCATCCTCTCTCAAATTTACAGAGAGAGTAGACCCACCTACACCAAAATCCTCTGCTTTGCTGCCTGGAGCTCTCTTTCCATGCCATTTATAAGTAGAAGGAATTGATTCACATATATTTTGTTTTGTTTTGTTTTGTTTTGTTTTTGTTGTTGTTGTTTTTTTTAAAGATTTTATTCATTTATTCATAGAGATGCAGGGAGAGAGAGAGAGAGGCAGAGACAAGCAGGCTCCATGTGAGAGCCCAACGAGGGACCCAATCCAGGGTCTCCAGATCATGCCCTGGGCTGCAGGCGGTGCTAAACCGCTGCGCCACCGGGGCTGCCCTGATTCACATATATTTTGGAAGCACATCTAATACATAAATGGGAGTACATTGGAGGTTTCTACCATTCGGTCCTCTCCCCAGGATACACCAACTGGCATCACCCTATATTTAGTCCACATTTAATTCATTGCTGACACCTCCCAAGTATCTCAAATCCTTCCAGTTCTGGGTATCTCCACCATCTCTATCTTAATCTAAAACACTGTCATTTCTTGCCTAGACGAAAGCAATAACATGTGAGGCCTGCATTCTCGTGGGCATCCCTCAATCCATTTTCTGTAGAGGTTTCTTTTAGATAAACAGGTTTGGGCAGTGGAAAAGGACACAGGGACCCCCTGGCTTGAATCCATACAGGCCCATCAGGAGACCCATGTCAAAATATCCATAGGCTCTGACTGATCAATAGGCTACTTACAACTAGGCACAGTGACCAAAAAAGGGGACAATTCCATAAATTGCCAAACCTCCTTACCTTCCCTCCTTAAAAGCAGCCTCCTCCTCCTACCTCTTTGCAGACAGCCTCTCCTCTGCTTGCACCGTATTCAATAAACATCTACCTCCTTCATTCTGCTTCAGATGAATTCTTTCAGCTCCTACCCGATTGTTGCCCCACATTTGGGGGCTCCCTACTAATGGGACAGATAGGCCATTTAGACACATTTTCTACATTGTGGTCAGAAAGCTCTTTCCAAAGCTCCTTATTATCAGTTTTTTGGCACCATGCAGAATTCTCCACACATTGAACCTAGATGCAATTGGCCTTGGAGCAATTATCTGTGTGTTGTCAATCTAACCACTAGACTGAACATTCTCTAGCTTATTTGCTTTTGCTAATCTTACATCTTCATTGTCTGGCACACATTGGGGGCTTAACATATTTTTTGAATGCTGCATAATGTCAACAAACTCTTTGTAATTTACTTATTTGTTCTGCTTATTGTATTGTTTCTCTCCTTGGGTCTTATTTGTTTTGTTCACTTATGTACTTACTCTAAGAGCCTAGGAGTGCCTGGTGCTTAGAGATTCCTTCCTAAAATGTAAAACTGTTGGATGGGTGGAAATAGATAAATGAATGAACAAGGCAGGTGACTCCTTTGAGAACCTAACCTCTGCCTGTCCAGAATCTTGCTTTGGTATTGCTCCAAGCCCTTAAAAAGTGGGGCCTGAGAGTTTTTAGATAGAGAGTGTCTCTGGGAAATTAGAATTTGTACTCCAGCACTCTAAATGATGCCAGCCTGAGGCTCAGCCACGCTGTAGATAAAAACTGGAGGAAAGGCAGAGTTTGGCCACAGGCCAACATTTTGAGGTCAGTTACTTTATCTGTAGAATTCCCCACCTCTGGTTCATCCCTTGGCCATCCCTTTAAATTGGAAAATAAATCCCATCCCTGCTACGGGGATGGCTGATAAAGGCTTGAGCTATTGGCCCCTTCAAGAGGAATTTGCATTTTAATAGAGGCCCGTCAAGCCCCAAAGGAATCAATATCTCTAACGGTGAAATTTCAAGCACCAGCAACTGAGATGTTCTGGGGCGAGACTCTCCAGTGTTTTGGATCCAGCAGGGGACACCTTCAGTTCCACTGCACGACTGTGGAAGAATGGCCTGGGGGAATGACCTACCCTTGCCCTTTATTACTATGAACTTTGCCTTTTTATGCCTGATCCCTTTAGACTTCCCAACACTGGTGGGTCTCTTAATAACACAGTGTTTTTCAACACCGGTGGTCTGAAAGTTGTCACATCAACAGGCCACAAAGAAAATTGACAACCAAAACTTCCAAGTTTTCTGGGTACCTCAAGGGGGCCGAAAATCAATTGAAAACCTTATACTGGCTAAAGGGAGTGGGGGAGATTTAATAAGTAGTTAATGACATGGTTCATTTAAATTCGTTTTGTGCGATTTTAAAAAAAATAGATTTTATTGATTTATTCCAGACAGAGAGAGAGAGAGAGAGAGAGAGAGAGAGGCAGAGACATAGATGGAGAAGCAGGCTCCTCGCAGGAAACCTACTGTGGAACTCGATCCCAGGACCCGGGATCAACTCCTGAGCCAAAGGCAGACGGACGTTCGACCACTGAGCCACCCGGGCGTCCCTGAGCGGTTTGCTTTAAGCCCAAACTTTTCACTTGTATCCAAAGCCCTGCAAACTAAAGGTGAGTGAGTAAGAGACATCCGTTTGTGAACCGGGAATGTCTTAAATGCCCAGTCCTCCCGGGCTCAGTTCTCAGCAGACGGCTGGGGAAACTGCGGAACTGCAGGAAAGCGGCATCTTGGATCTTGGAATTCCGCATGCGGTAGAGGCTGCCGCGCGCCACACCTGGGGCAGCGCCCTGGGATTCCGCGCCCCCCGCCGCCGGGGGAGCGCCCTTCGGCGGCCGGGCCCAGGCTCGGCGGGCGGCGGGTCCCTGCGGCGCGGCCCTGGGCTCGCGCCGACGGAGGGTTCGGCCGCCGAGGCTGCAGCCCTCGACCTTGACGCGCCTGCGGGCCCCGCTCCCGACCCGCGCGGGGCCCTAGAGCGCCGAGGTCCGGCCTCGGGGACCGCCCCCGCGCCCCGGCCCCCGCCCCCGCCCCGCGCCCCGGCCCCCGCCCGGCGCCCCGGCCCCGCGCGCGGCGGCGGGGCTGGCGCTCGGGCACGGCGGCGGCTCGCCCCCGGCACGCGGCAGCTCGCGCCCGCGCTCGGGCGGGGAACGCGCGGGGCGGGCGGGAGAGGGCGCAGCGCGGCGCGGCCGGCGGGCGGCGGGCGGCCCTGCGGAGCGGCGGCGGCGGCGGCGGCGGCGGCATGGGCGCGGGCACGGGCAGGGCCAGCGGGCGCCCGGCTCCCCGCCCGGCCCGGCCCGCTCCCGGCGCGCGGCCGCCGCAGCCCCCGCGGCCCGCGGGAAGGCGGTCCCCTGGCCCGGCGCAACTTGCCTCGGACGCTCGGTGAGGAGAGGCGGCGGCGGCGGCGGCGGCGGCGGCGGCGGGGGCGGCGGGGGCGGCTGGCGGGGGCGGCGGCGGCGGCTGGCGGGGGCGCGCGCCGGGCCCGGCCGGCGGGAGCGGGAGGCGTGCGGGCGCCCTGCGCGATGCCTCGGGCCGGCGGTCCCCGCGCGCCGCGCCCCGCCGCGCTGCCCCGCAGCCTGTCCCGCCTGCGCGAGTGCCCGGGCCGCTCCCGCGTCGTGCTGGCGCTCGGGGCCACGCAGATGGCGCTCGGATGCCTCATCGTGGCCGTCAGCTTCGCGGCGCTGGCGCTCACCACCTCGGCCCGCGTCCGCCACTCCTGCCCCTTCTGGGCCGGCTTCTCGGTGAGTGTCTGCGGCCCGGCGGGGCCGGCCCGGGGGCGCCAAGTTCGGGGCGCGGACGCCCGGGGCCGAGCTGCGGCGGCGCGGGGTGCAGTTCGGAAACTCCGCGCTGGGTAACTCCGGGGACCTGACTCACCGCTCCCGGGGCAGCGCATTCCCTTTCCTGCGGCGCCCATCCCCGACTCGACTTTTCTTGGAGGGAACCGCAGCCCGGGCACAGCCCTCGGCCGAGCCGGCAGCCGCCGGAGGGACCCCGCGGTGAAGGGCGCGCGGCGGGCGCGCGTGCGGGGTGGAGTGTGCGCCCTGGGGACCCGCCGCTCTCCGCGGCTGGACTCGGGGCGGCCCCGGCCCGGGGGAGGGAGGGAGGGAGGGTGCGCGCGTCTCGCCTCGGCGGGGGCCGGCCCGAGGGGCGGGGGCGCGGGCGCGGGAGCGAGACCAGCCGGCGAGACCCTCCAGCCCCCTGCGGCCGGCGGCGGACTTGGCGTTTCCCGCGCGCGTCTGGGACGCGGAGCCCTGTGGGCGGCGGGCGCGGGCGGGCGAGCCGGGGCCCCGTCCACACTCGGGTGCGACCCCTCCCTAGAGAGACCAGGGACTCACGGACCCCGCAGGAGACGCCACCGCGAGGTCTCCGCCCTAAGGAACCGACCGTCCCCGAGAGGGAATGGCCGGGCGGCGGTGCGTGGAGGCCTCTTTATATCCTTCTGATGAAAGTTGTGTTTTCCTTATATTGATAGAGAGTGGACATATGGAAACGGAAAAAAATACACGCAGAGGACACATTTATAAAGAGAAGCGCTTGTTCTGAGAACTCTTGACATCTGTAACTACATTTGGTTTGCGGTGCCGAAGTACATCTTATGGGCTTAAACTGTAAACTCAGTATGTTTTAATTCCATCTCCAGAAATCCAAACTAAGCCTTTGTAATGCATGTTTGCTGTTTGCTCTCGGATGTTGAAATTTAACAATTCTGCCCAGCGTTGCTGGTTCGCGTTGCAGTTCCTTTATAACGGCCTCTGTGCTTCAAGCCCATTGCAAGGCTTTTGAAATGAGATCGGAGTGAAACCGACTTTGATCCTTACAGGTGCGGTCCTTCACCCGGATAGGGGTGTTCATTTTCAAAGCTTGTTTCAGACCTCGGGTGAGGCTTGGAGAGCTGATTAGGAACCACAGTGTGTGTGTGGCCACAGCTCAGGGTGTTTAAATCCGAGAGAGGACGTTGGAGGCAGAAACCGGGGAGCCATGATTCAAATGGACCACTATATATAGTTTTCACACATCTGTTGCTCAGTTTTTAGCATTATTTAATATGCGTTATTTTCACGTCGTCTGTTTTGTGGGCACTGATGTTTATGTCTGCTGGAACCAGCCTACAGGTGGCAGACTGGTAAATTAGCCTCACTTCCTGGCTCCTCCCTGAGCCTCCCTTTGTCCCATTTAGACTTAGCTATGATTTTGGTACTCCCAGAGGGCATTGAAAAACAGCTGCCTTTTAATAATAAACCTAAAAGGGAAAACATGACCTGGACATGGTAGAAAAACTATGTGAAAAGTGTGCATTCACTCCATTTTAGTTTGAAGGGGTAAATTGTAATACAATAATTCTGCGTTCGTTTCCAGTGTTATTCCTTTCGACAGGTATAACCTATTCGTTTTACCTTTCCCCGATTCAGAGTAATTCTGCAAATGTCTGCTCTGTGCGGGCATTCTTCTACGCTCCGGGGACAGCAATGAACACAGCAAGCTCTGCTTACTTTTTTTTAGATTTTAAGGTAACTTCTCTATCTCCTACTCTACCCCTTTACATCCACTTTCTCACCGCCTTGTTTTCTTTCTTCAAACTTAATCTGCCACAAGCACCTTTAAAGTTCTCTTAATACGGTATATGCCAAATTTCACATCTTGTCTCTGCTGTTGGCAGAAATAGTGGCTGTTTCCAGTTGGGACAGGTGTGCATGTTAGCCTGGCTGTGAGTGGTAACATTGGCCCCTTACCCTATGTATGCCTGTCCTTTGAGGCCCGGAAACTGCCCTGCAAGGATATTTTTCATTTAAGGATAGTGACTAGGGTGTCTGGCTTTATTCTGAAGTCTGCCCTGTGGGGTAGCACTCTAGCTCCTCTGCATCTTCTGGAATGAAATGTGAGGGCTCTGTAGCAATCTCTAGATTTCCATGCCTTCTCTGTGGTTTGTACATGGGGAAGAATCCCTGTAAAAATGACTTGCCTCTATTTAAGAGAAAATAGTACATACAAAAAAGAGCTCACATTTTTTGAGCACGGACTGTGTGCCAGACATTAAGCTGAGTGTTTGATATGGTGTGATAGCACATTTCATCTGTGGTCATTGGTGTTCACACTCTTGTGCAGATCCTTCCACTTGAATTTGGACGGGGCTTCCAACGACTTGCCTTAGCCAATAGAGTCCTGACGACAGAGGCAGTCTCAGGGCTGGGCCTAAGCCCTAAGAAGTCTTGGCTGCTTCTGCAGGATACACTGAGATGGAGAGGGAGTAACTAACCTGCTGTATTTAGGGTTTTCCAGAGAAAGAACCAGTAGCTTGCTCATTCATCCAGTCCTCATTCCCTTGAGGAACAGGCCGATGTGGAAGCCGAGAAATCCCATGATCTTGCCATCTGTGAGCTGGAAGACCAAGGAAATTGGTGGTGTGATTCAGTCTGAAGGCAAAAGGCCAGGAACCAGGGGGCCAGTGGCGTAATTCTCGGTGGGAGTCTGAAAGTCTGAGAACCAGGAGTCCTGGTATCTAGAGGCAGGAGAAGACAGATGTCCCAGCTCACTGAGAGGGTGTGAATTCACCCTGCCTCCTTGCCCTCATATTTTATTCAGGCCCTCAAAGGATTGGGTGATGCAAGCCCTCCTTGGTGAGGGCAGCCTTCTTTACTCAGCTTACTGATTCAAATGCTAATCTCTTCCAGAGAAACCACCCCAGACACCCCCAGAAACCATGTTTTAACAGCTATCTGGGCATCCTCTAGTCCAATCAAGTGGATATATAAGATATAGAAAGTGGATATATGAGATTAATGTGTCCACTTCACTGCGTCCATGCCTGCAAAGGTGAAGATTCCAGAAAAATTTGGAGAGGCTTTGCATTCAGAAAGGCTATGTGAGGTTCAGGGAAGTATCTTGGCAAAGTTGGAGACAGGTGGGGGTGGGGTGGGCAGCAGGTCTGGCAAGAGGGAGCAGATGTTGCTATTTCAGCCATCTATGGACCACCTTCAAATGGTGTTCCTGCCCCAGGTCCTTGCCACCCAGCTGGGTGTTGGGAGGTGGGTCATCTCCCTCTGTGGTTGAATGCCTGGCCCATTTAGAGAGATGATGATCGGCGCGAACAGTTTAGGAGACTCATGGAGCTAGGTCTTGAATAGCTGTCCTTCAGCAGAGCAGCTTCATTATGTTTCTTTGAAAATTTTGTAAGGCCCAGGACATCAGAGACAAATTCACATTGTGAATTCTCTACTTTATCAGTGACACACATTGATAAGGATGGAGTCATTGGGAGCCAACTGTGTGGCTGTTATGTATGTATGTATGTATGTATGTGTATTTTGTTTTTCTGTGAAAGCAATGCTGTTGAATTTTTTTTCATACTTTGAAAGCAATATATACTTTTTGCAATAACTGAAACATAGAAGTGTAACAAAGGAAAAATGATAACAATGCCTCCTTCTATCCCAATTCTGGGCCACCAGGGAGCCTGTATTACCAGTGTTGGGTAATGGGATCCTTTTATGCTTTCCTTTACAATCACAAAAACATTAGAATTTATGCATATGTGTGGAATATGTTTCTTTTAAAAAAATTTACAAAAAGATTATGCCACATCCCATGCTCTGTGACTTTTTAAGTTTAGTATCTAATAAATATTCCCAGCCATAACCCATTATTTATGATTCCCATTATTTGTAATGACTACATTAGAGTCCATAGTATGAATTATTATAATTTATTCAGTTATTCTCCTGTTGGGAATATTCTGATTTTATCAGTTCTCTGCCTTTACAAATATTGCTGCTTATCTAATCTTAGGTGCCAGGACTTTTTTTGTTTTGTTTTGATTTTTTTTTTTTTTTTTTTTTTGAGCATAAATTCCCTGAAGTGGAATTGCTGGTCAGAGGGTATTCAAATTTAGAATTTTGTCGGATATTGCTAGATTGATTTCCTCAGAAGATTGTAGTCATGCCCATCCACAGAAGCATTTCATCAGTGTGCCCTTTTGCCACCTTCTTACCAGCACAGGATGTTAGCAATCCTTAACGTTTTTATTCACTGGATGGGAGAAATAAGATATTTCCTTGTTTTCATTTGATCTGCATTTCCCTGGTTACTTTATTATATGTTGCAAATATTTTCCTGCAATATCTTCACTTCTCATTTGCCTTAAATTTTTGGTGTCTTTTGCCATGTAGAGAATTTAAGGACTTCTTATGTAGTCAAATCTGTTCTTTTTCTCTTTTACAGTTTCTGGGTTCTTTTCTCAGAGTTTCGTGTGTGTGGGGTGTCCTCATTACAGACATCACACAAATATTCTTTTAAACTTCCTTCTAATGTTTTCATTTTATCTTTTAATATTCAAATTTTATTTTATCCAGAATTGATTTTTCTTTTGCTATGGAAAAAGGCCCTAACTTTATTTGCTTTCGGACAAATTTCCTGTGTGGTTCTGTTTTGGGCCTCTCTTCAGTTTTACTCTCTTAATTGTCTATGGCGGAGCCAAGACCAAATTATTTTGATTCTCGTAATCTCATGGTGAGGTTCATTATCTGGTAAGGCACACCTCTCCGCGCTCTGCTTTTTCCCAAGTGCCTTGGCTGCTCTTCCATATGAACTTTAAAATATCTTTATCTACTTGTTCTTTACCTTAGGATGTCATTATTTCACATCTGTTCCTGAAGAGCATTTTCACTAGATACAGAATTCTGGGTTGGCAGTGCTTTCCTTTCAGCCTTGAAAAATATTCCAATTCCAGCCATCCTTCATGTTTCCTGATAGAAATCCACAGTGATTTCAATTGTTATTGTCATAGGAGGTGGTGTACATTTTCTCCTGTCCTCTCCCTTCTGCCATTAGACTTATCCGGTGAGTTAATATATTTACTGTCTTTTCACTTAAAAGGATCCCATTTGGTTCTTCTTCGTATCTCCTATTTCCCCCCGCCCCCCCTTGCTTTTTGTAGTTTTTCCTTTAATTCCAAAATAGTAACCTTTACTTACTGGAACATTTTTATTATCATTCCTTTACAGGCTTTTTGTTGGAGAATTCCAGAAACTATAATTGTTTTCCCCTGGAAGTTGACATTTTCCTGAGTCTTTGCATGCTGAATAATTTGGGGTTGTCTTTTAGACATATTGAATATTACGTTGTGAGTCTCTGGATACTATTTTGAATCCTGAGGAGAATGTTGATGTTTCTGTCTTAGTAGGCTATCAGTCCTCTTGAGTTTAGATCACAACTTCTGACCAGCCTACTGTGGATGGTGGTTCTGATGTCAGTTCAGTTTCCAAAGTCTCTATAATCCTAATCAGAGTTGTCTTGTACATGTGCCACCCAATGACCAATCTGGCTCTTGGTGATCTATCCTGTGGGTCTGTTCCCAAAGTTTGTGTTTTCTGTTTAGGGTTGGTAGTATGTATACATGTGCACCTTGGGGATGAGCCATGAATCCATAAATTAATTTTAGGAATCTCTTTCCCTGGCTCCTCCCTCTCTGGGACTTGGTTGGTTTGTTTCCCTGGAGCTTCCCTTATCTAGTCCTCTAAGAGGGCTAGGGCTTTACCTTGCTTTGCTACATACTTCCTGTGTGGCCATTTGGGTAGGGCCCATGCAGGACGAGAACAGATGGAGAGTCAGCGACAGCACTCTGCCCGGCCTTCTTGGGACCAAGCTTCTGCAATCAGAGAGGACTAACCCTTGTCTGTTCCTGTCGGGGCTCTGGTATTGCTTGGGGCTGAGGTTTGAGAGAAAGAAGAGAAAGACATCCAACGAGAAAAACGATGGGGATTGCCTTACTCTCTTTGGCACTGGGAAGCCTATTTCCAAATCCTTAAGCCAGAACTAGAGTGCTTCTGGACTCTTTTTGTCTGCATCCATGCTCAATTTTGGGTCTTAAGCTGTGTTGAGTTTTGGCTGGGGGACACTGTAGAGAGAAAAATGATAAAACTACTGCCAATTTGGTGGTACTTTGAATTATATTGTTCTTCCTCAGTCTAACTGCTGATTTACTTTTCAGAGTTTTCAAGCTGTTTATTCTGTGCCTTCTATTAGGTCATAGCTGCAATCAGTGGGAGACACAGGGTAATGTATGCTTGCTTCCTTTACCTGGAACTGGAACCACAATGTTTTTATTTTTAATATACTCAATATGTGAGTCAAACATCCAATAATCAGAGAGTTGGCCTTTAAATATAAGTCCACAGACATGTAGTTTTGAACTTGCAACAACTCTGAGAATATTGTACCTATGAGTTTAGTAGAAAATGAGCTTCAGAAGACTATAAAATGATTGAAGATTTTAATAAATTCTAGGGATGAACCCTGACTGTATTTAACTATAAAACAAAAATGTGACAATAGGAGGACAAATTAATACATAAATGTTATGCACTCTGATTATATAGAATTATACAGCTAAAAAAAATAAATGGCAGGAGATGAGGAGAGAGTAAGGGGAAAGTAGAATGAACTCCTTGGCACATTGGTTAAATTAGCTAGGAATAAAAAGTGTCTCTTGAAGCTGACAAAGCAATGGGGAAGTTAAGATTATTTAAGACTATAAAGATTAATACCAAACTAATACTAGGGACTTAGATTGATGGTTCAAGAAGAGCAAGAGAGGGAAGAAGAAGCATTTACTAGCTACTTGCATTATTTCTCATAGTAGTGAGGTGATAATACCCAAAAGGTTACCAAGGGGGTTTTACAAGGTACTCATAGAAAAGTAGTAACTAGAATCCAGATCCTTCCTGCATACCTAAAGAAATGCAGAGAGAGAGAGCAAGGAAGCAGAGACTGCAGCCCACATACTAAAAGATAAAAGACTTTGTGTATGAGTGTAGGTGTTTTAAGCGTAAGGTTAAAAATCTGCCAGAGCTGATGCCAAATATGTATAGACTGTATTAATATACGTAAAGGATCTTAATTAGCCTAGTTAAAAAACTTTTTCAGGTTTACTAACAAAGCAAGATCCAGAGATAGGCCTAAAAATAAAAAAAGCTGGAAAGGCTAAAAATAAAAAAGACTGGAAAAGATATACCAGGCAACTTCAAATAAAGAGAAAGCAGGTGGATGGACGAGATGGAATTCATATATTGCTGCTTGTTCATGATATAATAAAATGCTGTCTTCATTATTTGCTTCTCCTGATTAACATTTTTTAAAAAAATATTTTATTTATTTATTCATGAGAGACACACACAGAGAGAGAGAGAGACAGAGACAGAGACAGAGACACAGGCAGAGGGAGAAGTAGGCTCCATGCAGGGAGTCCGATATGGGACTCGATCTAGGGACTCCAGGATTACACCCTGGGCGGAAGGTGGCACCAAACCTCTGAGCCACCCAGGGATCCCCTGATTAACATTTTTTTTATAAAGATTTTATTTATTTATTCATAGAGACAGAGAGAGAAAGAGAGAGAGAGGCAGAGACACAGGCAGGGGGAGAAGCAGGCACCATACAGAGAGCCCGATGTGGGACTCAATCCGGGGTCTCCAGGATCACGCCCTGGGCTGCAGGCCCCACTAAACTGCTGCGCCACTGGGGCTGCCCCCCTGATTAACATTTTAATAGTTCTTACTACTCCTCTATGGAGAAACTACTTATTTCTCTTATTTAGAAATTTTTTTACCTTCTTTTTAAGTAACTTTGAGCTTTCCATGTCTATTCATTTCACCTATAAATAATTTTGTTTCTTTACATTCAGTATTCTTCATGTTTCAGTATTTTCTATAGCTTATTTCTTTTACATACTACATGATTGAAACCTTAATAATGTCAAAGGATAGTGTGAAAGGAAACATTCATGTCTTGTTTTTGATTTTAGTGGGAATGGCTTTAATTTCATTACTTCGAGCCAGTGTTTGCCTTTATTTCTTAGTAGATAGGTAATTTTGATTACTTAGATTTTGCTGCAATTTCAGACGTGGAGAAGTTACAAGAAAGGTCCAAAGATTCCCATACCCTTATGCAAGGGTGTGTCAATAACTGACCAATAATTAACTTTTTTTTTCCTCATTAGCTTTATCGTTTCCAGACCCCCAAACTTCCAGTTGACCCACTGATCTGTCAGTAATGCATCTAGCTACATATTGTTTTCTGAATCACTTTGCCAAGTACATTGCAGACCTTGTGTCCCTTTGCCCCTATATACTTCAGTGTATATTTCCTTGTAAGGGCGTGACATAAACATGGGGCAGTAATAAAAGTCAGGAAATTAACATCAACACAACACTGTTATCTATGGTCCATATTCGGATTTTGCCAATTGTCCCCAAAATGTTCCATATAAATATTCCTCCCTGCCTGCTCTCCAGTCTAGTATTCAAGTTAGGAATTAAAAGTCATACTTAAGTAGTTTATTTCTGTTTAGAATTCTTATAAAGGATGACTGCTGAATTTTTCAGATGTTTTCAGTTGTATATTCATACAATCCCTTGGTTTTTCTCCTTTAATGATTGATTGATACACTGAGGTATGTTGATAGATTTTCTAACATTGAATTATCCTTGGATTTCTGGAATAAACCTTATCACTTATTCTGTTAACATAGTGTTGGAATACATGTGCTGACATATTAAGATGTTTGTTTCTGTAATCATATATAAAGTTGGCCTAGAGTTCATGCATATACAGTAGCATACACTATATTTAGTTTTCTTAAGTTGTGCTGACTTTGTAAAATAACTTGGTGAGCTTTCCATATGTTTCTGTGGATTAGTATGAGAAAAATCTATTCTTTATAAGTCAGCTCATCTATAAAGTCTAGAAAGTGCCTATTTTAAGTAATTTATTCTTTTTTTCTAAGAAGTAGATTCTTAATGACCATTAATTATCTTACATATTAGTCTGTTCAAGTTGTCTTCTTCAGCAAATTTTGGCTTTTGTTTTTATTTATTTTTTTCTACTTAAAAATTGTCACTTGCTACGTATTATAATCATTCCTAGTTATTAATTTCCACTTTTACATTACTTCCACTTATACATTCCTTCCCTGTTTTGTTTTATTTTCTTAGTATGGTAGACTTGTACTGACAAATGCATACTTGACATATGCATTTTTTTTAAATAATAAAAGCAATCACAGTTAAAATTTTGTTGAGTATAGGTATATTTGTAGCACATCGATTTCAATATAGAGTTCTCCCACTTACATTGATTTGTAGATGTTTATAATTTTAGTTTTATTTTTTTCTTTGATCCTGGGATGCTGTGAAAGAATTTTTCTTAATTAGTAGATAGTCTTTTTTGAGAGGTGGAGTTTGGGTGTCATTGTTACTGATTTCTTATTTTACCTAATGAGAGTCAATGTAGCTTGCAAAGTTTCCATTTGTAACTTAGCAGTTTTTAAAATCATCAGTAGTACATTGTTAATTTTTTCAGAGTTAAATCGTGTTTGTGTGTGTGAGAGAGAGAGAGATGTTACAGTGTTTGACAGGTATGTTTAAGTCATCCCTCCTGTTTTATGTTTTACATTTTTGTATTTCTAGCACTCTGTTTATGTTTTTTACCTTTATGGTATTCTATGTGTGTTTATGACTGTGCCTTATTTATTGATGATATCTTTTGTCATAATATAGTATACATCTTTGTTCTGTTCTGAACTTTAGGTATTGGATTCCACTTTATCTGATATTAGTATCACCACGCCTGCCTTTTAAAAAAAATTTACAGCAACCTTAGAGATTTTCATTGTCCTTGTAATTTTTGTAGATTTTCATTGTCCTTGTAACCTTTTCTCAATTGAGGCACATAATTATCAGTTTCTTTGCTTATCGTTGCTTCGTATATCCTGTCACTTCCTTGTGGTTTAAATTTCTTTCTTTCTTTCTTTTTTTTTAAGACTTTTTATTTATTTGACAGACAAAGAGAGAGAGTACAAGCAAAGGGAGGGGCAGACACAGACTCCCTGTTGAGCAGAGAGCCTGACATGGGACAAGACTCAATCCCAGGACCCCGAGATCATAACCCAAGCCCAAGGCAGATGCTTAACCGACTGAGCCACCCAGGCGCCTCTTAAATTTCTTCTGTAGTCAAAGATGTCTTTATCATTCTTTCAGTAAGGGTTTGCAAATGCCTATTTGTCTGAAAAAATTCTGTTTCACTCTGTCTCTTCAAAGATTGTTGATCTGGGTGTAGAATTCTAAGTTGATGGTTATTTTTCCTCAATATTTTGAGGATATCTTCTGGCCTTTGGTTTTGTAGAAAATCTGCTCTTAGCCTGCTTGTAAGAAATCTGCCTTTTCCTGGTTGCTTTAAAAGTTATCTTCTTGGTCAAAAAAAAAAAAAAAAAAGTTATCTTCTTGGGATACTATGGGTGGCTCAGCAGTTGAGTGTCTGCCTTTGGCTCAGATGGTGATCCCGGGGTCCTGGGATCAAGTCCTGCATTGGGCTCCTCACAGGAAGCCTGCTTCTCTCTCTGCCTATGTTTCTGCCTCTTTCTCTGTGTCTCTCATGAATAAATAAGTAAAATCTTTTTTTTTTTTTTTTTAAGTTATCTTCCTGACTTGGTGGTCTGCACTTTCAGCAAATGTGGATTTATGGCATGAGTCCTGTTTGGGAGTTAACCCATTTGAGTCAAAGGATTGATCATGTCTTCCCATATGTATCTTAGACTTCCTACTATCCTGCTGGTCTTATTTCCTCTTGTTCAGATCTTCTAACTCTGTCTTTGTGTGCCACAGTCTGAATAACGTCCTTATGTTTCTTCCATTTCATGAGCTGTTTCTTTTCAGTTATTGAACCTGTCCTGTGGAGTTTCTGATCTTGGTGACAGTATTTTTTATTTTTAAAGGTTCCATTTTCTAAATCTGCCTTTTCTTCTATCATAGTACTTTATCCTTTTCTTGAGGTCTTGATTCTCTCTTTTATGTCTTTAAGAAATAAAAGCAAAAATGGTTTATAGACCTTGACATTTGGTGTTTCCCTTACTGGAAGTTCTTTGTACTACTCCTGCATGTTGTCTGCTCATGGGTGGGTGATCTGGTTTCCCTGTATATTTTGTATTAGGGTATTTTAGTGAGGAGAGGGGTTGAACACATCTTTAGTGGCCTTCTGCTGTGGAATCCTCATGTAGTCAAATGAGCGTTCATTGCTTGGGAGAGGCTTTGCAAAAGTTTTTTTTTTGTGTGTGTGTGCAAAACTTTTGTTAGGTGCCAGATATCACCATCTGGGACCAAATTTTCTGTTAATTTATTTGCTTGAGAGTTTCCACATAATATGCATGCCAGAAACTTATTGAATGTTCATTCTTTGAAGGTGGTTGCTTTATGCTTTGATTTCTGTTCTGTCTCTGCTTACCTCTGTGGACCAGAGATCCTGATTTTCCTTCCAGCTTGGACACTAGCTAAGCCCCTGGCCATCATAGCTGCCACTCCCCAACCTCTACCTCAGTTGCTCTCAATAGGGAACATTTTGTTGTTGTCTGTTCAGTCCTTCTTGCTGTCTGAGCTGGGAAAGTCTTTGTGTCAGTTGAGGCTGCTATCTTGCTTGAATTGGAAGCCAGTCTCTCTCTCTCTCTCTCTTTTTTTTTTAATTAATTAATTTATTTTTTATTTTTACTTTTTAGGAAGCCAGTCTCTTTAAAACTTGTTTTATGTGTCACTTGCAAATGGGATGTAGCTGGACTTTGATTTTGAATCCGACCTGTAAATCCTTACAGGTTTGATACAGGGAATTCACAGCATTCCCATGTATTGAGATAGGTGATAGATTTAGTTTTAATTCTTTTGATTTAATTTATTATTACTATATATTGTCATTTTCTGTTTTTCCTCTTCCTTTTGCTGGCCCGATCAAGTTGATTTTTAAAAAATATTTCTTTTTAAAAAAGACTTGTTTATTAGAGAGAGAGAGAGAGAGAGAGAGAGAAAACAAGAGTGAGGGGAGGGGCAGGCGGAGAGAGAATCCTTAAACATACTCCCTGCTGAGCCCATGTGGAGCCTGATGTGAGGCTCCATTCCAAGGCCCTGAGATCATGACTTGAGCAGAAATCAAGAGTTGGATGGTTAACCAACTAAGCCACCCAGACGCCCCATAAAAATATTTCTTTTTGGAAATCATAAAATATACATAACATAAAATTTACCATCTTAGCCATTTTTAAGTATATTCTTCTGTGACGTTAAGAAAATTCACATTATGGTGCAATGATTATCACTATTCTTCAGAGCTTTTGCTCAACTGAAACTCTGCATTCATTAAATGCTCCCCCAGCCCCTGGCAACCACCTTTCTGCTTTTCTGTCTCCATGAATTTGGCTATTCTAGGTGCCTCATGTAAGTGGAATCATGTGATACTTGTCTTTTTTCTGACTGGCTTATTCTACTCAGCATGATGTCTATAAGGCTTATCCATGTGACAGAATTTACTTTCTTTTAAGGCTGCATAATATTTCATTGTATGTATGTACTACATTCTGTTTATCAATTCACCCTTCAGTGGACACCTGGGTTACTTCCACTTCTTGGCTATGGAATAATGCCGTGTACGTGGCTGTATAGATATCTGTTCTTAAGTTGATTTTTATTCCATTCTCCACTTTCTTCTCTATTTCATTTTGGACAATCTGTTTCAATTTGAATTTTCTTTCTTTTTCTTAAAGATTTATTTATTTTAGAGAGAGGGAGAGAGAGGGAGCATTGGGGGAGGGGCAGAGGAAGAGGGAGAGAGAAAATCTTAAGCAGACTCCCCACTGAGCATGGAGCCTGATGTGGGGTTCCATCTCACAACCATGAGCTCATGACCTGAGCAGAAACCAAGAATCAGATGTTTAACCAGTTGAGCCACCCAGATGCCTTTTCCTTTCCTTTCTTTTTAAAAATATTTAATTAATTTATTTAAGTAATATCTACACCCATTGTGGAGCTCAAACTCATAACCTTGAGATCAAGAGTCACATGCTCTACTGACTGAGCCAACCAAGTGCCCATCAATCTGAATGTTTTTAAAAGATTGGTTTATTTATTTTAGAGAGAGAGGGGTGGGGTGGGGCAGAGTGAGAGGGAGAGAGAAACTCAGAGTCCCTGCTGAGCATTAAGCCTGATGTGGGCCTTGATCTCACGACCATGAGATCATGACTTGACCTGAAACCGAGAGTTGGCTGCTTCACCAACTGTGCCACCTAGGTGCCCCCAATGTGAATTTTCTAATAGTGCACCAAATAAAATGATTGATGCAATCACTATCCTTTTCATTCAAGCCAAATGGTTTTTCACCCCTTCCCACCCCTCTGTTCCACCAGCTCCTACCTCCTGCCCAGTAGCCCCTCAGGAAAAATCTCTGGAACCTTTCTCTGTCTCTGGTTCAATTTGGAAGGCTAGTTCAAAAGGAAATGGATTTTGGACATTATATAGTACATATACTCTTTGTGAGGGAGAATAGTTTTTTGCTTCATACTTCAGTCTTTTATTGGGGAATTTTGAATTTGAATCTTGAAAAGGTCAACAAATAACTGTATTCTATGGTTTTATTGAAGAGTAAAGAAAATGTAATAAAGCCCACTATGATTTCTTAGACTACTTGATATTGTTGCCATATTTGTTGATGAGTTCAAATCGTGTGTGTGAGGTACTTGGCCCTCACAGAGCTGGGTGGTAGGGTGACCGCAACAGAAGGAGAGATTTTTTTAAAATTTATTTTTTATTTTTTAAATTTTTTTAGAAGGAGAGATGTTGATAGACACAACGAAAGCTACACAGGGCTTCCTCTCGGCCTCCAGCACCCTGCCCTCCTTGGTTCTCCACAGGCACCTGCTGCTGAGAACATTGCCTAGTGAAGGGAGGACCCCCTCAGTCCTTGGAGAAAGCATTTTGCCTTTCTTATGTATGTGTAATGGCTCCTGTTAGCTTTTCTGGAGGCTCTGTAGGAGTGCCTGTCTGTGTGCCTGCCTGGGGTAGCCCTGGGCCCTTGCTTTGAGACACCAGCTATGATTTTTAGTGAAGGCCTGATTTTTAGCTGTCTACCCCCATCCCGCCATCCCCACCATGCCTCGGTTCAGGCAATCCAAATTCTATTTCTGCATTTAGGCATTTTAACAGACTTGATATTGATATCATGTTTTGGAATTATAGTTTCAATTTATAATCATGGTCTGCTTTTATCTCCTCTACATCTGTTGATGAAAACATTGTATTTTATTTAATGGGTGCAGCATAGTGAAGTGGATGGTGATTTAAGGAGCCTACAGGAATTGAGGATACTGGCATTTTGGGGGAGGGGGTTGTTCAGTCAGGTATTCAGGGCATGGCAAATGTCAACAAGTGACTTCTTTTGTATCAGCAGCTACTAGAGCTTGTGACTGAATTATCTACCACTGAGGCAGTTTAATTGTTCTAAAATAAGTCCTTAAGATCTAAGCACATTCTTTTACAGAGAAAGTAGAGAACAGTTGAAATTCATGAAAAGGTAAATTTTTTTTGAAAAATATTGAAGTTATCTAATTATAAGTGGTATTGGCTTCTCCTCCATGATGAGAAATTATAGATAATGCCTTTGATAGTGAACTTGGATGGTGATTTGATTTTATTTTTTAAAGATTTTATTTATTTACTCATGAAAGACAGAGAGAGAGGCAGAGACACAGGCAGAGGGAGAAGCAGGCTAAATCCCGGAAGCCGGATGCGGGACTCGATTCCAGGTCTCCAGGATCATGCCCTGGGCTGAAGGCAGGTGCTAAACCGCTGAGCCACCCGGGCTGCCCAAGGATGGTGATTTTAAAATAGAGATTTGGAACCCTCAGCAAAATTTGAAAGGACTATGATAATGACACCTACTTAACATGTTAATAAGCTACTTAGCCACAAAGAGCATATGCTCATCAGAATCACCTGATTTAAGAAAAAAAATACTTTTTATTCTCCCCCATTTATACCCCACACAGAGTTCTTTGCAAGTATTCACAAAGGGATGGATACTCACTACCTTTTTAGAAACTAGTGTTAGAGCCAGTCGCAGAGAAAGACAAAGAAACACAGCATCTGCTTTTCACTTGTCAAGTTGTCAGATTCAGCATCAGTATCCCAGTGTCCTCTCTCCGTGCCTGCCACTGCCTTTTGGTGCCATGAGAAGGGGGTGAGGCTCAGTGCCCACTCTTTTTTCTTAAAAGGAAATAGCACCTAGGAAGTGTTAGTGGATTAATGGAGCTTTAGGTCTGTGTACCTGGTGGTAGATAGCTTCTTCCAAGATTGATTTTCTTTTTTGAAAAAAGAGGGTATAGAAATATGTACACACACACACGTATATGTATATAGTCCATGATATTTTATTTTTGTTATATAATGAATAATTAAAAAAACACACACACACACACAAAACAAAGAGCCAGGAACCCCTTGAGCAAGGCACTGCCTAGGGACTGGAAGAGTCATACCAGAGGCAGTCACTTGTATTCCAGATGGCAACTGTCAGGTGAGGGGAATGGAGTCAGAGTTTAGGGGAAAGAGAAACAATGTTTCTGGGTGGAGAAACAGCCCTGGCAGTGCCTGTTCTCTTGAAAGCAGGGGCTGGCCAGTGTTTAGACATAGCTATGTTATATGGTGGTGCTGGTGATTATGATGGTGATGTCAAAAGTAGTAGCTGTTTAATATTGTAGAAATTAAAATTCAGATAGCATGGAAGGATACAGACTGAAATGCAAAAAATCCATCCCACAGCTCCTGCATTCCCCATTCCTCAAAGTTAAATATTCTCAGTCTTTCTTTTGTTATTTCTTTGGGGGCAGGTACACCGTTGTCTTCCTATCCAAAGTCCCTGAAGAGAGGTCTGATGCTCATTTTCTTTGATTGGCAGCTTAGCCAGTTTTTCCCCTTCTGGGACATTCTAGGGTCTCTGTTCTTGGGTGTTCTGATAGCCTGCGGTATTTAGTGAAGGGTCTTAGCCATTCAAGGTGTCCCTTCTTTAATGCTGGAAATCCTGTTCTTTGATTATTTCTGCATCTTGGAGTGAGTTTGTTTGTTTATGTATGTATGTATGTATGTATTTTTCTGTGCTGCTTTTAGGGAACTCCTGTTCACTGGCTGTTTGACCTGTGTTGATCTTACAGGCTCCTCAGCTTGGCTTCCCTATTTTAGATGCCTTTGCCTTTTGCTTTGTCATCTGGGCGATTTCTTCAGCTTTAGCGTCTGGATCATCTATGGAAATTTTCAAAAGTAATTGCAGCCATGACACGGGGCTGGACAATTTAAAGGGTCCCAGAGACCGCCGGGTGTACTTGGGTAAGGCTTTAATGAGGGAGAATACATGGCAGCAGGAGAAAAAACACAAGCATGTATCAGAGAGCCCTGGGCCACCCTGGGGGCAGCTCCCAGCCAGGATCCTTCCTCTGTGGCACAGGATGCGAGCTTTGCCTGAATTGTGAACTGTCACGATATTTGACAGTCTTAGCCCAAAGTGCACCTTTTCTACCCTTTCTGGTCATGTAGCCAAAGCCAGGCTACACAGCCAGATTCAAAAGAGAAATATCTAGAGAAGCCAAAGGCAAACTATCCCTCCATCTGAACATGTTCTGTAAACATCTGATGAGTTGGAGCGGTTGCCCGGGTCAGTTTCGGACCCAGCAGAAGTCAGTGTTAATTGCTAGTTGGTACATTTCCTTCCGGTTTGGCTAACTGCCTGCACCTGTGGTCCCAAGTCTCTGGAGACTAGCCTAGCTTGCAACCGACTGGGTGAGACTCTGTACCTACCTGGCAATCGTTATTAAAACTGTGATGAGCTCTTTCGTATTTTCAGCTGATTCTTCTTAGCATTTGTCTTCCTTTCCGCTTGCATTACCTTTTCATTTCTACCTGAGGGTACTCATTGGAATCAAGTAAAATAAGTTTTCTTCTTATCTTTGAGTTCTCTTTGCTCTAGGGTTACATTAGTCTGTTATTCTTTGTAAATCTGCCTGTTGTGCATTGGATTTTCCTTATTGGTGTGGTGGTTCCTGGCTGTCCTTTGGTGTTCATGTTATAAGGAACATGCAAGTTGATTAAAGAGGTGCTTGGCATGTTTTCCTCATATAGCATTCTTTTGGTTTCCACCTGTCAACATACCCCAGCTGTAAGTGCTGGGGTGAGGGCAAGGGGGTCTGAGGGCGTGACATCCATCTGCAGTTTTGCAGCAGTCTTTAGTTACCTGCTTTAGATAGCATTTCTTGTTTTTCCTCTTGGGACCTGTGTTCTGGGGGCTCATCGATACAGATTAGCTTCTCTCTCTAAAGCCTTCTGTCCTGGATCCATGGATCTGAGACCCTTCCTCTGGTTCCTCTGACAGTAACTAATCTTAGCTTCTCTTCCCATTACTTTTAATGGTCTTCTTTCTCTCCTCTTCCACCCAAACTAAGCACATTGGCAGGAGAACCCCAGAGGAGCAGTTCACATAGTCTGAGACTGGATAGTGGAGTCAAAGTCCTGCTGGCTCTCCTTGAGTCCTGCCCCAATTTTCCAAGGTGTGTTCCATACCTCTCTTCCTACCACTTGGTATAAACTTTCTGGACTTCACTTGAGTTATTGCAAGAATGATGGTTTTGAGAATTTAAATTGCCCCCCCCCCCGTTTTTTTAATTTCCTGTAAATCATGTTACCCTACAGCTCTTCCATGCATTAATTCAAGGACATCCAATTGCTTTGGGGGTGTAACAGGCACCCTCCCTAGAACAAAGCACTGCATTACTCAACTTTGAGTCTCAACACTTTCATGAATCTCTAGAGAGGTTATGGTTGTAAAAACCACACTTTGTTCCAAGTGAAGAGTTGCTCTAAATTTCAGTAACCTTCTTTTTTACACTGAGAACAAAATTTAAAGGTGAGGAAATTCTTTGACCTTCATGCTCCATGTTGGTGGACAGAGGGCATAATGGAAGGGAAGTTCCCATCCAGTAGGAAGCAGGAAGGAAGAGGAGGTAGAAAGCCCTCTGGGGCTGGAAGGAAGAGCTTGCAGGAGTTGGAGTTCCCAAGGAGAAGCTTCTTGGGTCCCTGAGAAGGGCCATGACATGATAGCACCCCATTCCACTTGGTAGAAGCCAGATGGGTGAGTGAGAACGTGACCACTCAGGCTAGTGGTCCTCTTACCCTCCGTATCCTCTAGCCTGGTGCAGGAACCATAGGTAGCACTTATGAGAAAGAGGAAAGGAAATGCCTACATCAGGGATTTGTGGGGCAGATGGTCTATGTTGCACCTATTCAACTCTGCCATTATACCATGAAAGCAGCCCTAGACAATTCATAAGTGAATGGGCATAGCTGTGTTCTAACAAAAATTTGATCACAGAAACAAAGCAGACCAGATGTGGCCCAAGGGCCATAGTTTTCTGACCTCTGGTCTAGAGAGTTAGGCCTGAGATTTCCCACAACTTGTGTGTGGAATAAAGATGTCTGGAAGTTTCCGTGTAGATGTGAGTGAGAGATGTTGAATGGAGCTAGGAGAGAGAGTCAGGGTGCCTTGATGGTGTTGGCAAAGATACTCTTTTAGTTGAAGCTGTAGGATAGACCATCCTTGGCTGAGGCCTGTGAAGCCCAGTACCAGGACCCTCAGCATCACCCAAAACTAAGGTGAGGTGGGGGCAGAGGAAGTGAAGGACAATGTCATGCTCCCTGGGAGTGATCACATCACATTGCTGTGTGAGGTACACCTCTGCAGGGGACACACCGAGGGCAGAGCTGACACCAAAGGATGGGGCAGGGGCACAATGAATTCTTTCACAGGGGGGTCATTCCTTGGCTCAGACTCCTTTCTCGCCACACCAGTGGGTACTCCTGTAACTCACAGTTCTTCACATTTGAGATAGTCACCTCCCTCCTTCCCAAACACCCCACCCCAGAGAAGCTAAGATTAGTTTCTGTCTGCACTTGGACATGTCATAAGCACTTCAAATTCAGGATGTCCCAACCCCAAATTCCTTGTCTTCTGCACATATGTTTCTTCTCCTCTCTTCTCACCCATTTCCTCAAACCAGTTAACCAAGCATCTTGGTGGTCAGAGTCCTGTTGATTTTTCTGCTTACTATATGTATCTCTTTTTTAAAAAAAATTTTTTTTAAATTTATGATAGTCACACAGAGAGAGAGAGAGAGAGGCAGAGACACAGGCAGAGGGAGAAGCAGGCTCCATGCACTGGGAGCCCGACGTGGGATTCGATCCCGGGTCTCCAGGATCACGCCCTGGGCCAAAGGCAGGTGCCAAACCGCTGCGCCACCCAGGGATCCCACTATATGTATCTCTTACCCAGAATATTTCTGTAGCACCCTAACTGGCTTCTCCACTTGTACTTTGGTTTCCCCTGGTGTCTCCTTCACACATTGGCCAGAGTTATCTTTAAAAGTGCGAATCTGTAATGTCATATTGAGTTCCAGGATGGTGGATTAGGCAATTTGGACCAATCCAACTATTCACAATGAGAAAAGCTAAATATGTCAAATGTGTGAGGCCATTGTGGATGGCCAACAGATGGTCCCCCAAAGATGTCCATGTCCCAATCTCTGGAGCTTATGAATGTGTGCCTGACGTGGTAAAAGAGGCTTTGTAGGTGTGATTAAGATAAGGGGCTTGAGATGAGGACTTTCTCCTGGATCATCTGGATGGACCTAATGTAATCGCAGAGATCCTTACCAGGGGAAGAAGGAAGTCTGAGTCAGTGTGAAGAGATGTGATGCTGGAAGCAAGTCATTGGAGTGATCATGTGGGAGATGACATGACGGCCACAAGCCAAGGAATGCCAGCAGCCTCTGAAAGCTGGAAAAGGGGAGGAAATGGAGTCTCTTCTCAAGCCTCCAGAAGGAACAAGGACAGCCGACCCCTTGACTTAGCTCAGTGAGAGTGATTTTGCATTTCTGACCTCCAGATCTGCAAGATCAGACACTTGTGTTGGCTGTCAGCCACTGAGTTTGTGGGAACTTGTTACAATAGCAGCAGGAAGTGAATACAGTGGAGAAGTCTGGAGGGGATGGGAGTAGCTGGAGAAACAAAGAAATGAAGGTTGTTTACCTTCTGATGATGTGAGGATGAGGAGCTGCACAGAAAGCCGGGCTCCAGCCAGATGGAATACAGGTCTGTTCAGTAGAATGGAATAGGTGCCAGTTTCTAGTTCTGAGGACCCCTTCTCAGATGAGTGCTGGTAGAACGGGTCCTGCTGTGCCTGCACCATCTAAACTGTACTTGGAACAGTCTCAAGAGCTAACCTGTTGAACACTTGCCTTTTTTTTTTTTTTTTTTTTGCCAGATGCTATCCTATAGGTTTTACACGTTAGCTCATTTCCACCTTGCAGCAATCTCACCTTGCAGCAATTACTGAGGAGTAAATGCTCTTTTCCCCTTTTGCAGATTGGAGATGCCCTAAGAAGCTCCACCTGGGGGTAAGGTTGGGTGGGATGTGTGCAGAAGATGGAAATGGGGGTGGTTGGAGAGGTTGGTCTTGTACTGGACGGGAAAGGGCAAGTAGCAAGCCTGGGTCCTGGGGAGTTGGTGCTGGTCCCATGGGCCTACCTGTATTATCTCCCATGGCATGGTCACAAGTTGGCATGGATTGAGTGTGTCTGGAGATCCATGTTGCTTCACCCATTCTCCCTGGAGGATCCGGATGTCTGGGTGGGAGCAGCAGATGCCAGGCATGGGAAAGAGCAGAGCCATTCTTGTGGGGTGGCTTTAGCAGGCTGCTGAGCAGAGAGAACGGTAATCACACCTGCTGTGCTCTGCACACTCCCTACAATCCCTCTTCCCTCTCCTTCACTCCTCTTGCAAGAAGCCTCGGCACCCACCTCCACCTTTCGGGGATGGGGGAGTTTACTCGGGCCTGTCATCACCTGGCACAAGTGGGTGTTCAAGAAACATTAGTGGTGACCTCTCTGGGACTTAATTTTTATCATTTCTGGAAAGTGGGGCTCAAATCTGAGTTCTGTTTCAAATTGGACAATGCTATGGACAAGGGAAAATACAGAAAGTCGTTATTTTACGCATTCAAACGATCCCAGTGTATAATAGCATAACATTCAACATTCTAAAATAAACAAAAGCAATGGGCACAGGTTTCTAGGCATCAGGGCTGGGCCATGATTTCTGGGTTCTCAGGTAAGGGGGATGCAGTAGGAATTTGGTGGTTCAGGTTGGAGTTGAGGAGGAAATGGGCTGTTCTCATGGTCCAAGCACTAGGAACTAGGTTACTACATGTATATTTACATCGCAGATCCTGTAATTGAATTGTGATTTAATCCCTTTGAGCCCCCAGTGAGTGCTACCCACTGTCTGTCAAGGTGAACGTTAAGTGGTTGTGGATGTAATGTAGTCCTGCCAGCCTTTCCTGTTCTGTATATCATATGGAGACCCTGGATTCTGAGGGGCAGCTTTATTCCACCCAAAGTCTCTTGAATGAGCTCTCTTAATTACCTAGATGCAGGCATGGGGGTGCCTTTGGGGCAATGGGAGAGGGGCCGGTGGTGGGAATTGTGTGTCTGCATTGATGTTCTGCTCCTTGTGACCCTTGACTATGAAGCTGGTTGCTGGGAGTGGGGTAGATAAGCTTGTATGTTGCTCTGGGCTTTTATTTTTATTTTATTTTATTTTATTTTATTTTATTTTATTTTATTTTATTTTATTTTTTTATTTATTTTTTTAAAAGATTTTATTTATTTATTCATGAGAGACACAGAGAGAGAGAGGCAGAGGGAGAAGCAAGCTCCCTGTGGGGAATCTGATGCGGGACTCAATCCCAGGACCCTGGGATCACAACCTGAGCCAAAGGCAGATGCTCGACCACTGAGTGGCCCAGGCATCCCCCAATTTTTTTTTTTTTAATTTAAAAACCATGGGGTTAGTTTTTGAAAATACAGAGACTACCAAAAGAGAAAACACCCCTTCCTGGCAACCTTGATTCTTTCTTTGGAGCGGACCTGTCACAGCCCAGAGAACCCCTGTGGGCGTTTATCAGACAAAAAGGAAACTTGTATAGGAGCTTGTTGGAAAAAGTGATTCAGAAAGCTACAAAAGGAGAAGTCACAGTCTTCCTGCTATCCCCAGAGGTATCCCTGAGCAAAGAGTATTTCTTTCAGACCCAGGGTGAGTCAGAAGGAGAGATGCTGTGTGTACTGTTCTGATTCTGATTATTGTCCTGTATCTTGTGGCTCTTTGTGTATACGGCTCCTCTGCTTTTTCTAAAAATTTCACCGTGCTCTATTGAATGAGTACAACCTAATTTATTTAATAGGCTCCTATTGATCCCACACCGTGATAATTTTATTTCTGTGAAAACATACTTGATAATATAACCTGGTTTGAGGAAGAATCTTCATAGGCTATTACCTGCCAACAAATTTCTAGGTCGAAGGATGCCTGCATTTTATGTTGACGTAGATTTTGTGAATTGCCCCAAAATAGGCAGCACGGTTTGCAAACCTGGCATCAGTAAGTGAGAAAGCCTCAAACCCGTTAGTGGGCTCTGTTCCATCATTATGTTCTTGGAGAGGTCTGTGCTGACCACCCTATTTTAAGAGAGTTTTCCTACTCTGTTATCTCAATTTTTGTTTTCCTTCAAAGCACCCAATATGACCTGAAATTAAATTTGTTGTCTGTCTCACTAAAATCTGAACTCCTTAAAGATAAGAGTTTTGGTATCTGTAAAGCCTGGCCTGCAATGGACCTGTAGGCATTCATTTTACACTTATTAAATTAATTAATGAATGGGCTTTGATTTGTTATCTTTTAAAATGTGAAAGGGCTGCTTCCTCTTCATCCTTTTTTTTTCCTTTTCACAAAATTTACTTGCATACTCTTACTGCATAATAAGTGATCCTCAAAGCAGCCGAAGAGAGGTATTTTATTTTTTTAAAGATTTTATTTATTTATTCATGAGAGACACAGAGAGAGAGAGGCCGAGACACAGGCAGAGGGAGAAGCAGGCTCCATGCAGGGAGCCTGACATGGGACTCCATCCGGGGTCTCCGGGATCATACCCTGGGCTGCAGGTGGCGCTAAATCGCAGCGCCACCAGGGCTGCCTGAGGTATTTTATTTTGCTCATGAGTTTTTCAGTGTGGAAGTTGGACAGGCTCTGCAGGGTGATTCTTAGCACATGCAATTCTGTCAAATGTCAGCGGGGGCTGGAGTCATCTGAAGGCTCTAGTGGGCTGAATGTGCTTACTCACGTGCTGGCAGTTATTCCTGGCTGGCAGCTAGTAGCTCAGCCACGGGGCCTACCTGTGGCCTTTTCAGCCTCATGGTCTCGGGGTGGTTGCACTTCCTACATTATGGCTACTCCCTTCAGAATAAGTGTCCCAAGAGCACCAGGTGGAAGCTGGTGGCTTTTTCTAGCCTAGTCTCAGAAATTCCATGATATCATTCTCGCTCCACTCTGTAGGTTGAAGCAGTCATGAACCTGCTGCATTCAAGGGGGGAGGGACATAAATCCTGAGTTTCGATGAGAGGGGAGGGCACGTCACACTATAAAAAGCATATGGGATGGGCGATATTATAGGGGTTGTCATCAGAAAACATAAACTGCCACACCTAGTAACTGTCACATGTTTGTTTTTTTTCAGATTTACTATTGGTATCATTTTGTCAAGTGCCAGAACAAGTCCCACATGCTTCATATTTCATTCCATTCCATTCCATTCCATTATTTTAAAAGATTTATTTATTTGAGAGAGAGAGAATGCATGCACAAGTGGGAGGGGCAGAGGGAGAGGGAAAGAGAGAATCTCAAGTGGACTCCACACTGAGCACAGAGCCTGATGTGGAGCTTAATCTCAGGATCCTGAGGTCATGACCTGAGCTGAAACCAAGAGTCTAGTGCTTAACCAACTGAACCATCCAGGTGCCCCTTCTTGGTATTTTAAATAGGTTTGCAGAGGATTTATAAATTAATTTAGGGAGAATTAAAAACTTTACGGTATTGGATCTTCCTATACAAGGACATGGTATAATTTTACTTTTTTTGTGTGTGTCCTGTGGGAGAGCTGTCATGTTCTTTTCTTTTTTGGGGGTGGGGGTGGGTTTTATTTATTTATTCATGAGATACACACAGAGAGAGGCAGAGACACAGGCACAGGGAGAAGCAGGCTCCCTGCAAGGGAGCCTGATGTGGGTCTCGATCCTGGGACTCCAGGATCATGCCCTGGGCCGAAGGCAGGTGCTCAACCACTGAGCCACACAGGTGTCCCTGTCATGTTCTTTTCATAGAGGTTCAGCCCACATCTGCTTATGTCAATTCCCCACTGCCCCATTCTTTCCCGGTGTTATTGCGAATGTGCTCTTTTCAGTTGGTGTTTTCTGTTTTTGTTTATAGGAAGAGAAGATACTTTTAAATTTTGTAAGTTGCCAACTTGCTAAATATTTCTAATAGTTTTTAAAATTGGATGCTCTTGTACTTTCTGGGTATGTCCTGTCATTTGCCAATAACACAAATTTTGTGTCATTTGCACTTGTTGATATCACAGATATATTGGGTCCTAATTTTATCACCCCAGATGGTTTATCTTTTTTTTTAAAGATTATTTATTTATTCATGACAGAGAGAGAGAGAGGGGGGGGGGGGGCAGAGACATAGGCAGAGGGAGAAGCAGGCTCCATGCTGGGAATCTGAAGTGGGACTCCATCCCAAGTCTTTAGGATCACACCCTCGGCCAAAGACGGTGCTAAACCACTGGGCCACCGGGGCTGCCCATGGTTTATCTTTTTAAGTGCATTTTTCCTGTTTATCTTTTTATTTACTTATTTATTTATTTTGTTAATCTGGGTGTGTCTGTGTGGTGTTTCCCTTCTTGTACGTTGAATTGTTTAGAGTCCACGTTTAGTTTTTCTAGTGGCTATTCATCCAAACCTATGTATTTGCTATATATGACGTTCTATTTCTTAGCTTAGCAATTCTTAAATTGTATCTACTGTTTTCTTGTCATGAAAGTGGAATAAAACACCCACATTTTCCCTTCTACCTCCTGAGTTTTGTATCTCATATGCATACTTTTAGGTTTTTTGTTTTGTTTTGTTTTTTGGTTACATTTTACTTTCACAGAGCAACCTGAAAGCTCTCTTTCTAGGTTTACCAATGCTAGGCCCTCTCTTAGTAACTGTGAGACACATGAGGAAACGAGTGCATTTATCCATCTTCCCATTTTCCACTCCATCCTGTCCAATTCAAAAGACAGTTCCTTTTACATTGTCATGTTTAAACATTTACCATCTGTAACCATAGGAAAGAGTTTCTTACTTTCCTCTCTGCAGGAGTCATACCATTTTTTTTTTTTTAATCTCTGGGATGACATGGAGGTGTTAGGGAAAATTCTTTTTAGTCTCTGGAAGTTACCTTCAGCTGTTTCCTTTCTGCCTCCTTTCTGAGTTAGTGGCCGTTAGTGAGATTGTTGGGGATTTTATTTACTTGATGCTCTCTTGCTTCCTGCTTCCAAGTTGGGTGGGGCTGGAGGCTCTGAGGACCTGCTGTGTAGTACAGAGGCTTGGCAGCAGCTTTGCTCTGTTGTTAGATTTTTGGGAAAGGATATTTTGGTATTGCTTTTCTTTTTTTTTTTTAAATAAATTTATTTTTTATTGGTGTTCAATTTACCAACATATAGAATAACACCCAGTGCTCATCCTGTCAAGTGCCCCCCTCAGTGCCCATCACACATTCACCCCCACCCCCCGCCCTCCTCCCCTTCCACCACCCCTAGTTCATATCCCAGAGTTAGGAGTCTTCATGTTCTGTCTCCCTTTCTGATATTTCCTACCCATTTCTTCTCCCTTCCCTTCTATTCCCTTTCACTATTATTTATATTCCCCAAATGAATGAGAACATATAATGTTTGTCCTTCTCCGATTGACTTACTTCACTCGGCATAATACCCTCCAGTTCCATCCACGTTGAAGCAAATGGTGGGTATTTGTCGTTTCTAAAGGCTGAGTAATATTCCATTGTATACATAAACCACATCTTCTTTATCCATTCATCTTTCGATGGACACCGAGGCTCCTTCCACAGTTTGGCTATTGTGGACATTGTTGCTATACACACTGGGGTGCAGGTGTCCTGATGTTTCATTGCATCTGTATCTTTTGGGTAAATCCCCAACAGTGCAATTGCTGGGTTGTAGGGCAGGTCTATTTTTAACTCTTTGAGGAAGCTCCACACAGTTTTCCAGATTGGCTGCACCAGTTCACATTCCCACCAACAGTGTAAGAGGGTTCCCTTTTCTCTGCATCCTCTCCAACATTTGTGGTTTCCTGCCTTGTTAATTTTCCCCATTCTCACTGGTGTGAGGTGGTATCTCATTGTGGTTCTGATTTGTATTTCCCTGATGGCAAGTGATGCAGAGCATTTTCTCATGTGCATGTTGGCCATGTCTGTGTCTTCCTCTGTGAGATTTCTCTTCGTGTCTTTTGCCCATTTCATGATTGGATTGTTTCTTTGCTGTTGAGTTTAATAAGTTCTTTATAGATCTTGGAAACTAGCCTTTTATCTGATACGTCACTTGCAAATATCTTCTCCCATTCTGTAGGTTGTCTTTTAGTTTTTGTTGACTGTATCCTTTGCTGTGCAAAAGCTTCTTATCTTGATGAAGTCCCAATAGTTCATTTTTGCTTTTGTTTCTTTTGCCTTCGTGCATGTATCTTGCAAGAAGTTACTGTGGCTGAGTTCAAAAAGGGTGTTGCCTGTGTTCTCCTCTAGGATTTTGATGGAATCTTGTCTCACATTTAGATCTTTCGTCCATTTTGAGTTTATCTTTGTGTATGGTGCAAGAGAGTGGCCTAGTTTCATTCTTCTGCATGTGGATGTCCAATTTTCCCAGCACCATTTATTGAAGAGACTGTCTTTCTTCCAATGGATAGTCTTTCCTCCTTTATCGAATATTAGTTGACCATAAAGTTAAGGGTCCACTTCTGGTTTCTCTGTTCTGTTCCATTGATCTATGTGTCTGTTTTTGTGCCAGTACCACACTGTCTTGATGACCACAGCTTTGTAGTACAACCTGAAATGTGGCATTGTGATGCCCCTAGCTATGGTTTTCTTTTTTAAAATTCCCCTGGCCTTCGGGGTCTTTTCTGATTCCACACAAGTCTTCAAATAATTTGTTCTAACTCTCTGAAGAAAGTCCATGGTATTTTTTTTTTTTTTTTTTTTTTTTTTTTTTAAAGATTTTATTTATTTATTCATGATAGTCACAGAGAGAGAGAGAGAGGCAGAGAGACACAGGCAGAGGGAGAAGCAGGCTCCATGCACTGGGAGCCCGACGTGGGATTCGATCCCGGGTCTCCAGGATCGCGCCCTGGGCCAAAGGCAGGCGCTAAACCGCTGCGCCACCCAGGGATCCCAAGTCCATGGTATTTTGATAGGGATTGCATTAAACGTGTCAATTGCCCTGGGTAACATTGAAATTTTCACAATATTAATTCTGCCAATCCATGAGCATTGAATATTTTCCATCTCTTTGTGTCTTCCTCAATTTCTTTCAGAAGTGTTCTATAGTTTTCAGGATATAGATCCTTTACCTCTTTGGTTAGGTTTATTCCTAGGTATCTTATGCTTTTGGGTGCAATTGTAAATGGGATTGACTCCTTAATTTCTCTTTCTTCAGTCTCATTGTTAGTGTATAGAAATGCCACTGACTTCTGGGCGTTGATTTTGTATCCTGCCACGCTGCCAAATTGCTGTATGAGTTCTAACAATCTTGGGGTGGAGGCTTTTGGGTTTTCTATGTAGAGAGTATCACGTCATCTGGGAAGAGGGAGAGTTTGACTTCTTCTTTGCCAATTTGAATGCCTTTAATGTCTTTTTGTTGTCTGATTGCTGAGGCTAGGACTTCACTTCCAGTACTATGTTGAATAGCAGTGGTGAGAGTGGACATCCCTGTCTTGTTTCTGACCTTAGGTTAAAGGCTCCCAGTGCTTCCCCATTGAGAATTATATTATCTGTGGGCTTTTTGTAGATGGCTTTTAAGATGTTGAGGAATGTTCCCTCTATCTCTACACGCTGAAGAGTTTTGATCAGGAATGGATGCTGTATTTTGTCAAATGCTTTCTCTGCATCTAATGAGAGGATCATAGGTTCTTGGTTTTTCTCTTGCTGATATGATGAATCACGTTGATTGTTTTACGAGTGTTGAACCAGCCTTGTGTCCTGGGGATAAATCCTACTTGGTTATGGTGAATAATTTTCTTAATGTACTGTTGGATCCTATTGGCTAGTATCTTGTTGAGAATTTTTGCATCCATGTTCATCAGGGATATTGGTCTGTAATTCTTTTTGGTGGGGTCTTTGTCTGGTTTTGGAATTAAGGTGATGCTGGCCTCATAGAACAAATTTGGAAGTACTCCATCTCTTTCTATCTTTCCAAACAGCTTTAGTAGAATAGGTATGGTTTCTTCTTTAAACGTTTGATAGAATTCCCCTGGGAAGCCATCTGGCCCTGGACTTTTGTGTCTTGGAGGTTTTTGATGACTGCTTCAATTTCCTCCCTGGTTATTGGCCTGTTCAGGTTTTCTATTTCTTCCTGTTCCAGTTTTGGTAGTTTGTGGCTTTCCAGGAATGCGTCCATTTCTTCCAGATTGCCTAATTTATTGGTGTATAGCTGTTCATAATATGTTTTAAAAATCGTTTGTATTTCCTTGGTGTTGGTAGTGATCTCTCCTTTCTCATTCATGATTTTATTAATTTGAGTCTTCTCTCTCTTCTTTTTAATAAGGCTGGCTAATGGTTTATCTGTCTTATTAATTCTTTCAAAGAACCAACTCCTGGTTCTGTTGATCTGTTCCACAGTTCTTCTGGTCTTCATTTCGTTGAGTTCTGCTCGAATCTTTATTAACTCCCTTCTTCTCCTGGGTGTAGGATCTATTTGCTGTTTTTTCTCTAGCTCCTTTATGTGTAAGGTTAGCTTTTGTATTTGAGTTCTTTCCAGTTTTTGAATGGATGCTTGTATTGCGATGTATTTCCTCCCTAGGACTGCTTTTGCTGCATCCCAAAGATTTTGAATGGTTGTATCTACATTCTCATTAGTTTCCATGAATCTTTTTAATTCTTCTCTAATTTCCTGGTTGACCCTTTTATCTTTTAGCAGGATGGTCCTTAACCTCCAAGTGTTTGAGGTCCTTCCAAACTTCTTGTTGTGATTTAGTTCTAATTTCAAGGCATTATGGTCTGAGAATATGCAGAGGACAATCCCAATCTTTTGGTATCAGTTCAGACCCGATTTGTGACCCAGTATGTGGTCTATTCTGGAGAAAGTTCCATGTGCACTTGAGAAGAATGTGTATTCAGTTGAGTTTGGATGTAAAGTTCTGTAGATATCTGTGAAATCCATCTGGTCCAATCTATCATTTAAAGCTCTTGTTTCTTTAGAGATGTTGTGCTTAGAAGACCTATCGAGTATAGGAAGAGCTAGATTGAAGTTACCAAGGATAAGTGTATTATTATCTAAGTATTTCTTCACTTTGGTTATTAATTGATATATTTGGCAGCTCCCACATTCGGGGCATATATATTGAGGATTGTTAAGTCCTCTTGTTGGATAGATCCTTTAAGTATGATATAGTGTCCCTCTTCATCTCTCACTACAGTCTTCGGGGTAAATTTTAGTTTATCTGATATAAGGATGGCTACCCCTGCTCTCTTTTGAGGACCATTGAATGGTACATGGTTCTCCAACCTTTTATTTTCAGGCTGTAGGTGTCCTTCTGTCTAAAATGGGTCTCTTGTAGACAGCAAGTAGATGGGTCCTGCTTTTTTATCCATTCTGAAACCCTGCGCCTTTTGATGGGGTCATTAAGCCTGTTCACGTTCAGACTTACTATTGAAAGGTATGAGTTTAGTGTCATCATGATATCTATTCAGTCCTTGTTTTTGTGGATTGTTCCATTGAACTTCTTCTTAAAGGGGAATTTTAAGAGTCCCCCTTAAAATTTCTTGCAGAGCTGGTTTGGAGGTCACATATTCTTTCAGTTCCTGCCTATCTTGGAAGCTCTTTATCTCTCCTTCCATTCTGAATGAGAGCCTTGCTGGATTAAGTATTCTTGGTTGCATGTTCTTCTCATTTAGGACCCTGAATATACCCTGCCAGCCCTTTCTGGCCTGCCAGGTCTCTGTGGAGAGGTCTGCTGTTACCCTAATACTCCTCCCCATAAAAGTCAGGGATTTCTTGTCTCTTGCTCCTTTAAGGATCTTCTGTTTATCTTTGGAGTTTGCAAGCTTAACTATTAACTGTCGAGGTGTTGAATGGTTTTTATTGATTTTAGGGGGGGATCTTTCTATTTCCTGGATCTGAATGCCTGTTTCCCTTCCCAGATTAGGAAAGTTTTCAGCTATGATTTGTTCAAATACATATTCTGGCCCTCTGTCCCTTTTGGCACCCTTGGGAACCCCAATTACATGTAGGTTTTTCTTCTTCAGGCTGTCATTTATTTCCCTTAATCTATCTTCATGGTCTTTTAATTGTTTGTCTCTTTTTTCCTCAGTTTCCCTCTTTGCCATCAACTTGTCTTCTATGTCACTCACTCGTTCTTCCACCTTTTTAACTCTCGTGATTAGGAAAGTTTTCAGCTATGATTTGTTCAAATACATATTCTGGCCCTCTGTCCCTTTTGGCACCCTCGGGAACCCCAATTAAACGTAGGTTTTTCTTCCTCGGCTGTCATTTATTTCCCTTAATCTAACTTCATGGTCTTTTAATTGTTTGTCTCTTTTTTCCTCAGTTTCCCTCTTTGCCATCAACTTGTCTTCTATGTCACTCACTTGTTCTTCCACCTTGTTAACTCTCGTCCTTAGGACTTCTAGTTTGGATTGCATCTCATTCAGTTGATTTTTAATTTCTGCCTGATTGGATCTAAATTCTGCAGTCATGAAGTCTCTTGAGTCCTTTATGCTTTTTTTCTAGAGCCACCAGTAGCTGTATAATAGTGCTTCTGAATTGGCTTTCTGATATTGAATTGTAATCCAGATTTTGTAACTCTTTGGGAGAGAGGACTGTTTCTGATTCTTTCTTTTGAGGTGAGGTTTTCCTTCTAGTCATTTTGTTCAGTGCAGAGTGGCCAAAAACAAGTTGTATTGGGAAAAGGAGAAAAAGAGAGGAGAGAAAGAAGGAAAGAAAAGAGAAAAAGAAAAAAGAAAAAAGGAAGAAAAACAGAAAAAAAGAAGGAAAAGAGAAAGAAAAAGAAATAAAGGAAAAAAAGAGGTGGGGGAAGCAAACAAATCAAAAAGCAAAAAAACAAAAAGCAAAAAACAAACACGGCGGAGTATCTTCTGATTCTGTATACTTTAAGTCCCTTGACTTCCCCTGGAACTGTCCGTGTAGCTGGTCTTCTGGGGGAGGGGCCTGTTGTGCTGATTTTCAGGTGTTAGCACTTGGGGGAGCTGCTCTGCCCCCTGCCTGGTGCAGGGCTCAGTGGGGTTGTTTACCCTGTGAAGCCCCAGTGGCGGCGGCCGGCTCTGGAGCCCTGGAGTCAGCCCCCGCAGTAACTCTGGAGCTCTCAGTCTGCAGGGCCTGGAGGCTCCGGGGCGGGGCCGCTGATCTGCTCAGCTCGGGGCAGGAGCGTCCTTGCTGTCCTGGGCCCTCCCGGCCTCTGCCTGTCCTGGGGGAGGCGGGATCCTGGGCTGTGTCCCCTGTGCCCTGTGCTCCGAGGCCTGCGCTGTTGATTCGCGCTCCCGGGCGCGCAGCCCCCTCCGCGGAGCCGCCGCCCGAGCTCCTCCGAGCTGCTCCGGGTCCCGCTGCGCTCGCTGCAGCCCTTAGGGAGCTCGGCGTGCTCTCCCCGTGGCGCAGGTGTCTGTTAGTGTCCCCGGGAGCCCGAGGGCATCCCCGCCCTCCTGGGTCCTGCTCTAACTCCCTGCGAGCCCCTTTCCGCTCGGGAAGGTCGGTGCAGGTCCTGCGTCTCCGGGACGGGGCTCTCCTGTCCTGGGGACACTCGCCCCGGCCTCAGCCCGGCTCCTCGCGGGGCCCCTCCCCCTTGGAGGCCTTTTGTTTCTTCATTTCTTTCCCCCCCCCCACCCCCCCTGTCTTCCTACCTTGATAGAAGCGTGAATTCTTCTCACTGTAGCATTCCAGCTGTTCTCTCTTTAAATCTCAGGCCGAATTCGTAGATTTTCAGGAAAATTTGAAGGTTTTCTAGGTAATTTGGTGGGGACAGGTGATTTGGGGACCCTACTCTTCCGCCATCTTGCCCCTCCTCCCGTATTGCTTTTCACTGTGCCATCTTCCTCTTTTTTTTTTTTTTTCTATAAAGAGGTATTTGACAATTCAGTACATACTGCTTTAAGTGCAATACTCCCATCATTGTCTTTTTAATAGAAAATAACCACTTAGATAAAAAGAAAAAGACTTTAATAGATAGATAAGAACTGTATCCTGTGACTCACAGTGGAGTTTCATTTGATCTTAGCCCAAAAGGCCAAGAAGCAATTCATAGTGAAGCTTCAAGCAGAAGGTTGCTTTACTCTGAATATAGCTCCTAGGCCTGTCTGCTCAGCATGTGAATAATAAAGCACATAGGTGGGATATGACTCAGGATTCTTCATTGCAAGAAGTAGAGTCCATTTTAACCAGTGCCAGAGAACTCCATGTAGCAAGGACCAGTGCCAAGACCCAAGCACCAGGCTAGGACAAGTGAAGACAGCTTTGCAACCACCACACAGCACAGACACCCCAGCTTGCTCAGATTGAGTGCCAGCAGCTTTGCAACTACTGTCTCCCTCCCTCCTCTGCTTGTGCCCACTGTCTCATGCTGCTCACCTGTCAGCAAAGCCAAGTCACGAGCTTGAGCCCTTGATGCCTGGCAAGGCTGGATGACCTCTTCTACCTTGGGGACATTCTCCAGATGTAGGAAGGGTGTTTAGATGATGCTAGGTGCCATAAATTTAACACAAACTACTACTATGATAGTGTTGTGTGTAGTCACAGGGGAGGGAGCATGCCAGGAAGGAGAGTGCATCAGGCTGGAGTTGAGGAACTTCCACTGCTTCCATGGTGTCTTATATTTATTAGTTCTGTGGCTGTGGGCAGAAAATTTGCTCTCTTTGACCTCAAGTTCCTCATCTGTTAAAAAGGGCTCAGGAAGTGTGATGTCTTGCATCCCTTCCAGCATGTGTAAGACCCTTTGTAAATCTTTGCTGCATGCATGCATGCATGAATGGGACTTATCAGATGGCCATGGAGAAAGACAAATGAGCACAAAGAGACATTGGGATTAGATGGGTTAACTTTTGGTTATGAATTTTGTTTTAAATCAGTGTGATTTGAAAGTCCTGGAAATTCTTCACATTTGAGCTTTTCTTTTTTTAAAAAAAGTTGATTTATGGTAAGAACAGGGAAGCAAAAAGTTATCGAGAAAGCTTCAATGAAAATGAATTATTAATGATTATCTTAGCATTTAGAACATTAGAATTTTTATTTGCTTTGGTAGCTGTCAGACTTTAAGATATGATAGCATCCATATAAAATAATGGGAAAGATCCTTTCCTAAGTGAGTTAAATTATTTATAATACTTGCTTTTGCAGTAGATGGAATAAATGGTATTTATTGAGTGAGTACCCAGAGGAATTTAGCTTCTCCATCATCTTTGGTAGAATTTGCTCATTGAGTGTCAGCTCAATTTTAATTATGTGCTGGCTTTCCCTTAATTTTGTTTTTCTTGGTTAAGAGTGGGAGAAAGTGAGGGAAGATTATTTCTAACTTGTTGTCTTCCTCAGGTGGGTATTATAAAAATTGTCCCATATCTAAAGGACCTTGTGATTTTTACATAAAAGATGTTAAGTATATGTAGCAGAGGAAGAGTCTATCTAGATATGTCTTCATAGAAAATCTAGATGTATCTGATGGTTCCGTGCAGGTTAGCAGAGGGATACTGTCCATGAGGCTGAGAAGCAATCATAGGACTGTGGTCTCTGCTGTAGGTGCCTCACAGAACCCATTTCTCCTTTGTTACCCCCTATTTCCCTTCTCTGTTCTTAGGATTGACTCTACTTCTAACTCCATGAATGAATCCTGGATAATTGTGTTATCCCATTAACTTGCCATACAATGTGTTAAAGGAATGAACAGTCAATTTCAGTCAGTGTGAAAAAGTGAATTCCAGGACCTAAATGGAAGTTTCCAGAAAAAGAGTCTTGCTTCCCCTAATATGAAGTTAAGAGACTGGAAATCACTACAGATATTTAATCCTGGTAATAGGAAACCCTGAGGATTTCTGTGTAAATCCCAAGGATGATGCTGATGCCACAGAAGCAGAGAATAAGGTAGAAAAGACTTGGGACTCTAGTGACAGTTGAGCTCCTGGTTCAAGCATGCCCTGAAGACAGCAGTAGTCTCTGAACTCTTCAGTTATGAGAGGCAGTAGGTTTTTTATGTGTGAATGTGTGATTGAATATTTCAAGCATGTAGACAAGAGGGTAATACAACAAATTCCCATCTTTTATAATGAAAAGTATAACTCTTTTTTACTTGTATCAAAGTACAGTTCCTTTCCCAAGAGAACGAAAGCACAGCAAATAGTGTTGGAAGTATCTTCTGATCCTTCTGTACACTCTCCAACTTATGATTGGTTGACTTACAATGTTGCAGCTTTACGACGATGCAAAAGTGATATGCATTTAACAGAAACTTTACTTTGAATTTTGATTTTTTCCCCGATTAGCAGTATGTAGTATGATCCTCTGGGAGTGGCAGCGAGCCACAGCTCCCAGTCAGCCAGGTGATCCTGAGTGTAAACAGCGGGCACACTTAACCACCATTCTGCACCTGTACAACCATTCTGTTCTTCACTTTCAGTACAATAGTCAGTAATTACATGAGATGTTCAACACTTCATTAGAAAATGGCCTTTGTGTTGGATGATTTTGCCCCACTGTAGGCTAATGTGAATGTTCTGAGCACATTTAATGTGGGCTAGGCTAAGCTATGATGTTTGGTTGGACTAGATTATTTAAGTGCATTTTGACTTACAATATTTCCAAGTTATAATGGGTTTATTGGGACATAACACCACTGTAAGTTGAGGGAGGTACATACTGCTCTTATCCTTTCTCTTTCAATAATTTTGTCAGAATGTGTCTTGGTGTGACACACACACATTTTTTTTCCCTTTTCCCAGAGATAGTGTGCCCTTTCAATATAGTAGTTAATTTAATTTATTTAAAAAAATTGTGATTAAATGCCCATAACATAAAAATTAACATTTTAACCATTTTTGCTGTATAGCTTCATACAACTTCCTATTCTCCTCACCCCTCAGTCTCTGGCAGCCACCATTCTACTTTTTGTCTCTGAATTTGACTAAGTGCCTCATATAAGTGGAATCATACATGTTTATCTTTTTGTGAGTGATGTTTATCCCTTAGCATAACATCCTCAGGGTTGGTCCATGTTGAGCATGTGTCAGACTTTCCTTCATCTCTAAGCCTGAATAATATTCCATTGTTGGCTGTATCACATTTTGTTTATTCATTCATCCATTGATGGCCACTTGGGTTGTTTCCACCCTTTGGCTGTTGAGAATAATGCTGCTGTGAACATGAAAATACAGGTATGTTTGAGTTCTGTTTTTACTTCTTTTGTGTATATACTCCAAAGTGAAATTGCTGGGTCATATGTCATTTCTAGTTTTAATTGTTTTAAGGAACAGCCTAGTGTTTTCCACAATGGCTGCACCATCTTACTTTCCCACTAGCAGAGCACAGGTCTCCATGTTCTTGCCAGCACTTGTTGATTGATTGATTGATTGATGGTAGTCATTCTGATGGCTGTGAGATGGTACTTCATTGTGGATTCAGTTTGTATTTCTTTGATGATTGGGACTGTTGACCATCTTTTTTTGTGCTTGTTGGCAGTTTGTAGATCTTTTTGGAGAAACATCTATTCAAGTCCTTGGCTTATTTTATTTATTTATTTATTTTAAAATTTTATTTATTTATTCATCACACACACACAGAGGCAGAGACACAGGGAGAGGGAGAAGCAGGTGCCCTGCAAGGAGCCCAGTGTGGGATTTGATCCCGGATTGCAGGGTAAGGACCAGAGCTGAAGGCAGATGCTCAACTGCTGAGCCATCCAGGTGTCCCCCTTTACTTATTTTAAAAACTGAGTCAATATATAGTTTTAAGTATTTTCTTTTTTGACCTTTGGGAATGTCTGCATGGATTATAGTTTTTGGTAGCTGTTCTGTTCCCCCTGCCCCCTCCTAGGACTCCTATTATATACTTATGTTGGACTCTCTTTGCCCACCTTCTCTATGGCTTTCTGTTGAATGTTCTTTATCTCTTTTTTCAGTTCCTTTTTATTGTTAAATTTTCCTCTTTTCCTAGTTTTATTATTACCTGTGTTTATAGATAGGATAGGTTTCTAGTTTTATCACTCTGGTGTTCCTTCTGTGGTTTTCACAAAGCGACAAACACTTGGGCCATGTATTTGGTGAAATTTGCCTTCTCTTTTCTGATCTACCACTTGTATGTGGTCCTTCTCCTTCCTTTGCCCCTATTATTCATACTTATAATTTGGTTTCTACTCCCAGTAATTTTGTCTTGCAAATTGGAGTCTGAAGAGCCCCTACAGTGTCATTATTGTTCTTATGCTGGCCGTGACACTTACCAGTTTATTATCTGTTGGTGATTTTGGAGTTTTCTGGTTTCCAGGGTCTTCAAATGTTTTATGGCTTTTTCTCCACTACCTTACACATTACATTACTTTGATCTTAAGATCCTTCCTTTATTTTTTATTTTTTTATTTTTTTTATTTTTTACTTTATTTTATTTTTTTTCCTTCCTTTATTTTCTCAGTGTCACAGGCTGGGGCTTTTCCTTGGATACTGGGTTGTTAATTTGGGTGCCATTACAGGCTTTCCAATTTAAATTTCCAACATCAAGTGATCCCACAGTTTGTCATGTCAGAAGTATCTAAAATTTCATTTTTGAGATAGCATGGGTTTGTGATAAAAGCAGCAGTAGTCTCATCAAGTGTTGATTCAGTGAAACTTCACTGACTGGTAATGATGCAGCATTATTACAGATATTTTCAGTGTTCCCCAAGGTTAAATGTGTTTTCTTTTCAGGTGAGCACAGTCAAGGACACAAATCTTAAACATGTTAAACAATGTTTGGATATAATTAGGATTAATATTGGAAGCTATTTTCACTTGTTAATAGTAGGAGGTTGAATTTACAGTACTCATATGTGACTTAAAAAATCTGTTATTCTACCTCCACCAGAAGAATTTGCAATAGGTTAATAATAAACTGTGCAAGACAAGGTGGACTTTGGCAAGTACCTTCATTGTGGCAAAAATGACTTGGTTCATCACGTAATAAATTACTGTAGCATAAAACCTGGGATATACCTTATGTTACAAAGGCCACTCTTTATTAAGCAGCATCTTTATAGAAAAAAGAAACACTATAATAAATGTAGCTTCCATAGGGTATCTAACCATTGGTAGCTACATTTATCCCCAATATCATACTGTTGCATCTGTAACATCACAGAGTTTGAGTTATGTAAGCTCTCTTCTCATTCACAGGATAATTTTTTATCTCTTTGGTCGTTGATGCTTGTATTGGCAGCCTTTATCAAGATGCTTGCTTCTTCTGTGCTTATGTTCATGACCTCTTCTACCCTTTTGGGATGGATAGCACAATTTCAAGGCATATTGAAGATTACCAGATGCCTACATTTCTTCTTTGATTAAGCCTTGAATTTTGCTTTCTCCATAACTGCATTGTGCGGCTGTGATAATTAAACAGCTGCTCTGGAAAGTCAGCTGGAACTTTGGACAGAGAAATGTCACAGTGCATCAGCCAGTCCCACCAACTTGTCCTGACTTTGAGCATTTTATGATGTATCCAAAAGATTCGGCAGTTGTTGCTTATTTTAATTGGACAGCTTAGCCACATGAAAGGCAACTTTCTGTCCCCACGATAATGGTTAGTTTTAGTTCTGTGTCATTGTATAATCTTTTTGAAGATGTTTCTTGAGACAGTAGGCCTTCAAGTTTCAGATCATATTCAACCACCTGGTACCACCAGTGCAGATACATGCACTGATACCTCTTATGCCTTGGTAAGTTTATACCAACACAGGCCATTAGAGCTGCTAGTCAGCTTATACCCTCACTGCAGGTAGCAGATTTTTTTTTAAAGATCTTATTTATTTATTCATGAGAGACACAGAGAGAAAGAGAGGGGCAGAGACACAGGCAGAGAGAGAAGCAGGCTCCATGCAGGGAGCCCGATGCGGGACTCTATCCTCGGTCTCCAGGATCACACCCTGGACCGAAGGCAGCGCCAAACCACTGAGCCACCCAGGCTTGCCAGGTAGCAGATTTCTTTCCAGAAATGGGATGAGGCACCTCAACATCAGGTGAAGAAACACTGGGGTAAAACTTAGGGAAATTCAGTACCCCCTCTACTCTGAAGCAGACATAACACCTTACTCCAGTAAAGATCTCTCTTGCTGATTTTCCTGGGGAATTATACTCATAATGATATAATAGGGAAGGTTTTGTTTTCCTTAATTCAGGCCAACTACAGCAGTCTTCTTCTGCTGACCAGTGGCCAGTCCTGACTACCATTAGTTATTTAAAAAACAGTGTATATTTTTCAATTTGAAAAGAAATTGAAAAATTGTGGTAAAATAGACATAACAAAAGGTAGAAATACCCCAAGTGTCCACTGATAGATGAATGGCTAACAAAATGTGGTCTATCCATACAATGGAATATTATTCAGTCTTAAAATGGAAGGAAATTCTGACACTTGCTACAACATGGATGAACCTGGAGGACATTATGAACGGGTGAAAGAAGCCCGTTACAAAAGGACAAATACTGTATGATTCCACTTACATGAGGTTCCTAAATTGTCAGATTCATAAGGCAGAAAGTTGGGGGCATAGGAGGAGGGGAACTGGGGCATTTAGCATCTGAAGAGTTCAGAGCATCAGTTTTGCAAGATGAAACAAGTTCTGTGGATGGATGGATGATGGTGATGGTTTGTAAAACGGTGTCAATGTACTTAATGACACAACTATATGCTTAAAATTAAAAAACATTTTTTTAAATTAAAAAAATTAATAATTGGAAAAACCCCAAGAAATTAGGACTGTTATTTGAATGAGATAAAAATACAGTGCACTTCATTTAAAATCAAAAGCAGGGGGAGCATGGGTGGCTTAGTTCGTTAAACATCTATCTGCCTTTGGCTCAGGTGATTGCAGGGTCCTGGGATTGAGCCTCACATCGGGCATCCTGTTCCTCAGGGAGCCTGCTTCTCCCTCTCCGTCTTTTGCTCCCCTTGCTTGTCCTCTCTCTCTCTCTCTCTCTGTCAAATAAATACAATCTTTAAAAAACAAACCCAAAGCAGAACCATTGAATTCAGGAAACTAAAAAAATAAAAGATGAGTTTTTTTAAAGGCCTATTTTTGCTTTCACACATGTGTAATAATTCTCATCGTGTCAGCCCTGGTCAGCAATGTAACACGCACTTCTCTCATTTCTGGCTGGTCCTGGATAAAGTAGCTACTTTCTAGCTGGCTTTTGAGACGCCTCTGGTCTAGTTCAGCAGCCCACTCCTCAGACTGTCCTGTGCAGCTCCTGTGTGCTTTCCATACCCAGACCCCTCAAACCCTGCCTGTTCCCTCCAGTTACAGGATATTTGTGCCTCTTCTTCCCTTGGTCTAGAAAACCTCTTTACCAAGTCTGAGGTGTATAACTCTTTACTGAAGCTGGACTCCAAGCTCTCAGAACTCCTTTTTATGCTTCGTGTCTTACCTTTTAGTTGCTTTCAGAGAGGGCTCTGCTTGGCCCTGACTCCTCCTTTTGCTATGAGAACCCCAGCCCTCACCCCACTCCATTCCTTGGCCCACCCAGGCCTCCTCTCCTACACTGTCCTCTCTCCTTGCTTTGTCTTTTCAACTCCTTTTACTATCAAAATTCACTTCCACTGATTCTTTGTTTTCTCCCCCACCCCCACCCCCCAGAGCATAGGCTCCCTGAGGCAGGGGTCTTTCAGGAAGGTGTATCCACCTGCCTCGAGGACCAGGCTTGGCTCATGGCAGGTGCTCAGTAGGGATTTACAGAATAAGCCAATGAATAGATGAAATGGGCTTTGATTCCTGCAGACATACTAACTCTGCATCCACTGTCTAGCTTCCAGAGGTAGATCAGTGGGTCTTTATCAGTTTGTGATGCCTTTTACAGTCAATATAGGTCTGTGAATACTTGGTGGTTTGTGACCATCAGGCCAGGAGTCCTGTTGATACCTAAGGATTGCTCTGGCTTTGTCATCTTGGGATGCCAAGTTGATTCTTTTTAATGGGCTTTGTTATTTTAAAAAAGATTTTCCTCACATCCTCAGACAGATTCTATGTCTAGTCCAGTGGTCTCTAGAATATCATTAGGACCAACAATTCAAGGCTGTAGGACTACTTTGTTGCCTACCTTTCACTTATTTTATGGATTGCTTTTTTATTCTTAACGTTCAGAGAAAACTGTTAAAAATTCCAGTGGTATCGTCTATCTTTATGAGCCCTAGTTGGCTTTAGCAATTCCTCGATCACACTGTTTAAGGGAGATTACATGTGCAGTTTGTAGGGTTACATCACTTTACAAATGGCATCTTAAATGCTTAAGAGCAAGAGAGTTGGTGATTACTTTTATCATGTCAAGGAGACAAGCAAAGTCTTAGGACTTTCTCTCTTGACATGTAACTCTTGATGTATTCTTTTAAGATGACCATATTACTATAAAAGTAGACACATATCTAACTGTCTTGGCTTGGTTTCCCCCTGGGATCATGATGTTTCCCCTTTTTCTTGGCTGGTGCCTAGAAACAATTTCATGGAGTCATGGTGGGTGAAAATAGAGTTGACAGGTTTGCATTTGAATGCTTTCCTTAGGACTCTGAGGTCTTTTTTCTTTCATTGAAACTGGAAGACTCTTGGTATGGCTCCCAGAAAAGCTGGGGTGTCAGAAGAGTGGGGTGTGGGGAACGAATAGGCCATGGGCTTCAGCTGTCAGGTGTGACTCAGACCAAGAAGTCCCCTTGAGGCCAGGGTACACTTGAGCAACTGGCCCACACTGGCCACACTTGCTTAGACTTTGTCTTGGGAGCCAGTGACTAAGGGCAAAGTGACAGCAGTGTCGGCGGCAAGCAACTGCAGCATGGTGGGCTTCCCAGGCAGTATTGCAGTGGCACAAGGGTGTGCCTACATCTAGCCCTGGGAGTGCCATCTGAGCTGTCTGCTGCTCAGTGCTAGCACTGAATCCCCTCATTCTCTGGGTGGGATTAGGGGCCTGGTGCTTGGCTTTGTTGCCCTCAGGATTTCCTTTTGCCTCCCTAGGGATTGTGCGTGTCATCCAATATTCTCTAGGCAAGTTACATTTTCCACTTTGGTCAGCCCACCTGTGTTCTCTTGCTTGCACACAAAAGTGCAGAATAATACCATGCTGGAAGAAGTGGACTCAGGCTGTCCAAAATCTGGACAGTGGTTGCAGGCCACCTGGGTCTGAGGATTCACCCAGGTTAGGGCAGAAGGCTGGGCAGTTCAACCAAGATGAAGCGATAGGTTTCTGACAGTCTGTGGCAGGTGTAGGGGTGCCAGTTTTCAGATTATTACATCGATCATCCAAAGCAAGAGGTGAACCTGAAGGCACAGAAGGTGACCTTGGGAGATGGAAGAGGGAGAGGTGTCTAAGGAAGTCAAGGACTGAGGAAGACTGGAGAAGAGCTGGTTGCTTCTAATGGTTTGTCAGGTTGGAGAACAGGGAAGATGAGCCCAAGGTCTTCAACTTTCTGCTTTCACCATGGCCTGATCATGAAGGATTTTCTATGATTGCACTGAAACAAATGGAGTGTATGTGCATGTGTACACTAAAAGAGAATTGCTGGGAGATTCAAAGTGTGACCCTTATGATTGCTGATCACACCAGCAGATATGTTTGCATCCTTGCCTGCCTCTTGTTTGAGGAAGATCATGATGGAATGTGGAGGAAGATTTGGAAGACAAACCCCACGGTCAGTCCCTGCTCAGCTATCTTTGCCAACCAAAGCAGGTTCTGGTCTGCCTCACTTGAACACCTCATCTGGGAGGCCAGTTTACTCATGCTTCTATCCCACCACCCCTTATCATATCCAGACTTGAGTCAGACCCTAGCAGGGCAGGTTAGTGTAGCTGCTATTACAAAGTCCACTAGGAGAAAGCTAGCATACCAATTGAACTTGGATTTTGCTGATTTACATAGATGCAAATTTGGCTAATGTATGCATGATTAGAATCCAAGGGTGCTAAACCAAGGAGGGACGGGCATAATTTTAGACTATGCCAAATTTATCAATGTGGGTGGACTTCCTCCAAAAAGAGCTTAAATCCCACACTGATCTGTAATCCATTGATTCTTTATCTTTCCAGGTCCTTTGTTCCCTCACATCCTCACCTCCTTCCTTACCCAACCTAATTTCTTCTAACTTACTTTCTGAGGTCAATCATTATCTTACCTCCATTGTTTGCCCCTTTACCTCCCTTGCTCTTCTCTTTCTTCATTGTACTCTTTTGGCAAAACTCCAAACCCACTGGATCCTACTCTTTGCTTACTCCATGCGTGAATCTGCCTAGCTATATATGACTGGTACAAAACACAAGACCATGCTACATGGTCTAAATAACCACATTTGTGGGTTGCATATGGTCTAATTTGGTCAGTAGCGTACAGTCCAACCTAATGCATCTGTTTTTAAGTTCCCAAATCGTGCATGGAGAGTCCTGGGGCCATGGCATTGCACAACTGAAGAGATAGAAAATAGACCCTCCATTTTTTTTTTTTTTGATGAACAAGCAATATATTTACTTTAATCATTAGATGTGTATTCACTTCCCAATTATTTACAAGTAGGTTGTCTTTTTAGGATTATTAGCTTTGATTACCCGAGTTGCTATTTACTGTTGTCAAAATGGATTATGAAGGGTTAATTAAGTTGCTGTGTTATTTAAAATATATATTTTTTAAAAAAACAGACCCAAATTTGGACCTGTTTCTCATTGCTTGGGCCCACTGTGGTCTGCTGGTGGCTCACTGCTGAAGCAGGTGTGGTGTTTCCTTTCTTTCTCTCCCCAAAGAGAGAACTGAGCTGTGGTCTGCCCGAGTGTGAGGTTCCCTTGCTTTAGGGGAGAAATGTCAGCCTGTTGTTTTTTTACTGGGGTGTCAGACCAGCTCATTTGAGAAGGGGGGATTCTGTGGTGAAGATGGCCATAGATGTCGGAAGACAGAATCCCTGCCAGTCCCTTTACAATGGACCAACTGGACCTGGAATACAAGAGGCTCAAAGGTGACCACGAGTGACCTTTCCCCAGATTTTCTGGGCTGCATAAACTACTTGAGATTCTAATACTACATGATGAAATTGAATTTCTTTCCAGGGGGACAGAGGAACCTTAAAAGTATATCACTTAGAAAAACTTAGAGAGGTATTTCTTGTCTGAGTCTATCCTAGTGTCTATGTCCCTAGTCACTTCTCCAGCTACTGCTTCTCCTCCCCCCCCTGGTTACCACTACATCAACAGTCCAGAGCACCTCCTTATGGTCCTGATGTCTGATATGTTTAAAGTGAACACTGCTTACTGCAACCAAAATGTGTAATTTTCATGATATAAGAAAAACATGGCTTGGTAGAAACTTTTTTGGAGAGTTGAAGTTTGTTGTGCTGTGGACTTGGGAGCAGATAGATGTGATACATCCAAAGAGAGTGGAGGCCTTTTTAGACCTGCCTATGCAGCCTTGGGTGAGTCGCTGAGCCTCTATTTCTGCAACTGTGGAGCGGTGATAAGGAGCCTATCTGTGAGAAATCCAGTCAGAGAGAATTAACTGAGCTAGTCTGTATGCAGTACATAGAACATGTACCCAGTGCGTGTTATCTCCCCTTACTCCTACAGAGGTCAGAGTAGCATGGAAGGGTCTGCTGTCTTTGGATGGTAAATATGTCACCAAGTTTCATTTGGATAGTTGAGAATTTTGGCTGTAATCTTGGTCCTTCTATTTAATGCCTTTTATTCTTTTTGTGCATGTGTGAAATGCTAGTGGAATTTATGTATTTTGTAGTCCGAGAATTGCTTTTAATTCTTGGGAAGATATTGGATTTTGTGAGTTTTTAAATCTAGTCGGGATAAATCCTTTGGGCAGTCTCTCCTGTTTTGTTAAAACAACATAAATCCTTATTTGCTATTACAGTATATATGGAAAGTTTTCACAGTGAAAACTCGGGCTTGAGCATTGGTTTGGCTTAGTCTGGTCAGCCCATTTGTGAAAGTGAGATTTTAGCTTTAGGTTAGAAGATGATGCTGTTTGGCACATCAGTGACCAATAGTCAGTCTGTGATTGCAGCTTCTCTCAGAAGTTGCTAGAACAGCCGGTGTTGGAGCTACTAAAACAAGTGTGTGGGATGCATCAGTTTTGTGTATCTGCCAGCAGGAAGGTATGACCATGTTTTCTGCCTACGATTCTGAATAGATGCCTAAATCATCAAGAGAATTTGAATACCACAAGTTAGTAACCACTGTCTCCTTCTTGCATAATTACATTTTATCCTTGTAGAATATATTAAAATGTACTTGAAAGTTTTAGTAAAACATAGATCACTTCTTGAGCTTTTTGTTTATCAGTGATGTTTTCTGAATAAAATATTTCCTCTTTATCACAGTATAGTGAAATAAATTTAAGTTTGCTATTTGTAATGTGGGATAAACATTAGAAATGGAACATTTCAGACAAACTTTTGATCCCCTGGTCCTCCCTACCCCCATGTTTGGCTCTCCTCAGGTGGGCCCTGATTTTTTTCTTTCAGGTTCCAGATCTGTGAGTCAGGAGTCTGTTTGATATCCTTGGCTCTCGTCAAGGTAGAAGATGCTCTTTACCCCTAAAATGGCCTATTTTCCAAGTAGTAAACTCTTTTAATGTGAAATTCTGAATTATTTAAAATTTCATGGTTAGTTTCAAAGTTTGGAATGTCTGTGAGGAGTCCTGGTGAAAAAGATAGGAGACATTTAAAGTATGTTTGTTGAATGAATCTTTGGTAGACAGATTTGCCTGCTCCCTTCCCCTACTAACTCCCCTTCTCAAGGAGAGCCACATGTAAAGAGTTTGCAAAGACAACTGTGATAAAGAGCCATAAGAGGAAGAGCCATGACTCTGGGATCATGACCTGAGCTGAAGGCAGACATTTAACTGACTGAGCCACCCAGGTGCCCCAATAATATTTTTATTGTATCCCAAAATGAAAGCCATAGAAAGGGCAGCCCGGGTGGCTCAGTGGTTTAGTGCTGCCTTCAACCCAGGGTGTGATCCTGGAGACCTGGGATCGAGTCCCACATCAGGCTTCCTGCATCCAGCCTGCTTCTCCCTCTGCCTGTGTCTGTGCCTCTCTCTGTCTCTGTGTCTCTCATGAATAAATAAATGGAATCTTTTTTTTAAATACATTTTTATTTATTTATGATAGTCACACACACACAGAGAGAGAGAGAGAGAGAGAGAGAGAGGCAGAGACACAGGCAGAGGGAGAAGCAGGCTCCATGCACTGGGAGCCCGACGTGGGATTCGATCCCGGGTCTCCAGGATCGCGCCCTGGGCCAAAGGCAGGCGCCAAACTGCTGCACCACCCAGGGATCCCTAAATGGAATCTTTAGAAAAAAAAAAAGAGCCCTACAAAGTCCAATGTACTTTCAGTTAGAATTTTAGATAGCATTATAAAGCCCTAAATGTAGTCTAAAAAATAAATGAAAGTAATTTTCAATAAATAATATGTAGTTTGATGCTTAGGCAGGTCTCCCACTAAGATATGTAATGAATGAGCAGATACTTGCACCTCTGCCCACCATCACCATGGACATGACAGCTGCCCCTGAGGCTGGGATGGGATATGGTGCTGGAGTGGCCTTGTCATCAGTGGCATGATTCTCTGAAATGCTGACCAGCTCAGTGTAAAGGTCTGGACACCCTACAGTTCCCTCAATTGACCTGGTGGTTGTAGTCCTGGTGGTTGTAGTCCTGGTTGTAGTATATATCAGAACAATGGAGAAACTTGTGTTTAAGCATGGAAGAGAATTTCAGGCTGAGGTTATTATATAATGATGGGGTGCCTGGGTGGCTCAGTGGTTGAGTGTCTGCCTTCAGCTCAGGGCATGATCTTGGGATCCTGGGATCAAGTCCTGCATCAGGCTCCCCACAGGGAGCCTGCTTTTCTCTCTGCCTACATCTCTACCTCTCTCTGTGTCTCTCATGAATAAATAAAATCTTTAAAAAAATAAACAGGTGTTGCAGTCACATTAGCATTTCAAGGTTAGCACCTCTTGTATTGAAGATGGCTACTATTTCTGGCCTGGCCATCATTCCCCTCATGCCAGGAGTGATACAGTCCTATGATAACCCAGAGTACCCACAAGAGCCTGGAGGGTTACTGCTATAGAGCTGGGCTCAGGGAACTTGTTAGGTCCTGTCCCTTGGTGTGAAAAGACTGCTCAAGACAGAACCTGAAGCCTTGTTCTGGAATAAGAATGTATGTTCTGGAGCACCTCCTCCCCACTGAGGTGCCTTCAGCATATCTGAGTGTGGGGGATGTGAGCAGGAAGGGCAGCCCCAGCCAGGACTCCTATAACTGAAAGGGTCCTACTGTACCCAGGGGCCTCTTAGTCACATCAACTTTTCCAGTGGAGACCAAGGTCTACAGAGTGTGTTAAAGCACTCAGGCAAAGGCTGGCAGGGGGGTTTGGCTTACTTCTAGCTCTGCCTCTCTTTTAGTCAGGTGACTTAAATAGAACTCCTTAGCGTCTCTGAGCTTCCATTTTCCTCAGATGCAGAATGGGCATGAAGCCTTTATGCTTCAGAGTTCCTGTGAGATCCGAAATGAGGTGATGTATGTAAATGCTGTGTAAACCCCAAGGTAGAATTCCTATTAGCCCATTGGAACTTAGTCAAATCAGCAGACGTCTCTGGATGTCATTCTGTGTAAGACAGGGAGTCAATGTGTATTAGTCACGTCTTTCTATGTTCTATATTTTAATACTTTGACATTTTGGGACCTGGTTGAGCCTAGAGAGATGCCCTTCCCAGTGCTCGCTAACTGCTAGAGTTAACAAATGACTTGTCTACAAGTATGCCTCTCAAGTGCAAACCAGTCATTCCAGCATGCATATCCCCAAGCACCTGCTCTATTGAGCTCTACACTATGGGCCACTTTACCTGTCCACCTGCTTTACCCACTCTGGGGTCAGTTACCAGACAACTAGGGACAGCCCCTATGCCCAGAGCTGGGTATAGCTATTCCTAAGTCTGTTTACTCTGCCTCACCTGATCCTTCCCATGGAAACCACAACAGAGGCTCTCGCCCATGTGTTCCCCTCTCTCTGCCCCCTGACTGACCCTGGTGCTTCCTCATGTGGCTCTGTGGTGTGCTGTGCCTTCTGTCTCTGGGCAACTGTGAGCAAAACCTCTTCCTTCTCTGGGGATTTTATGTCTGCATGTCTAACTGTACCTGATCAAAAGAAATTCTGGGTCCTCTTAAAACATGGTGCCTGTTCATGCCTGTCCAGAGGTTTTCAGTGAGGATAAAGAGAAGAATGCACAGGGGAGCACTTGAAGTCTGAAGACTGGTGTGATGACAATCCTGTGGCCTTTCTAAAGTGGGCTGGGAACAGATTCAGGAGAAAAGTTGAGAATGGATCTCAAATTTATTTTGGGATCATTAGGACTGAGGCATTCTCAGGCTCCTGAGGTGAACACATGGGTCTCTCTTGGTAGGTTCTCTTGGGAATCTTTGCTAAGTGATGGTGGCTCAGGCTACAGAAGTAGACACAGTTACCCATGAAAAGCATGTATGATGAGAGGTACTCACGGCTTGAGGACAGAACTCCGGAGAACTATGGGGTCTTATGGAAAACTGGAAGAGAAAATGAAAACAAGAGACGGAGGAATGGTCCAAGAAGTGGAAGGACAACGAGACGCGAGAGAAGTATCACAGGAGCCAGGGGAGGGCGTGGCCAGCAATGCTCTGCACTGCACAGAAGCATGTGTCCTAATTAGGTTTGGTAAGGAGAGGATCAAGGGCAAATTGTTAAGAACAGTGGGGGGCAGAAGCTGGATGATGTAAAGCAGAATTAAGAGGTGGAGAGGGGTGGGAAGGTAGGGGTCAGGCAGGTGGGAATGGAGGCTGGCCTGAGGGAGAGGCCTGACCGGGTTTAATGGTTTCGTGTAGGTTCAGATAGTTGAGGGTGGGGGGTAATGAAGAAACCAGTAGAGAATCAAGGATCCAGAATATACATTGAGAGATTTATCTCCACTGGAAGGGAGCTCTGCTTTCTCTCCTTCTTGGGTCTCTTAAGTTGGGAATGTCATAGCTGTAGGTAAGTTTATGGTGGTGGGAGAAACCAAATGAAGACCTTCCTGAAACTCTAGGTGGCAGGTTATCACAAGCCTACAGCTGCCTATTTCAGAAAATAAAACCCCATCAGAGATTGTTTTGAGAAATAAATGAGTTAATGCTTTTGGAAGACATGTCTGGCACATAGGAAGGACTTTTAAAAAATGTAGTTTCCCAAAAGCAAATTAGGGTTTAAATAAGTATTTATGGGTTTGGCTTGGGATCTAACCTCAGCTGTTTATAGCATGGTTTCTTTGGAAAAATATGTTCCTAGTTCCAAATAACTGACTCATAAGCAAAATTATGGAATGCAACTTGGGGTATTATCAGTGATAAACTGTGGTACCTTTCCTTTAATTTGAAACATACTAAAAAGAAAGAAAAATATCACCAGTAATTCTAAAAATTCCTCTGAATTTCATAAAGTAGAATTTCCTCTCTCTTTGCCTTCCACCATATTATAAACTGTGTGAGCTATAGCCTTCCTATGTCTATACTGAGATCACCAAGGGTGCATGTGCATGTGCATGCACACACATGTACCTCCCCCCCCAAAAAAACCTTTATATGGACTTTTGCTATCTGAAACTCTTGGGAGCTAATGTGCTCACAGCCTCTTAACTGGACATGTGAAAGGCTTTGCTTTCTATATTGGAAACTCCCAGAGGAGACTCTAATTTATTTCATGTTACGGTTCCTATCCCTGGGAAAAAATCATAGTGGCTGGAGCTGGGGGGCCATGTAGAAAGAGTATGATTGGAAGTTCCTTTTTTTTTTTTTTTTTTTGATTATTATATAATGGCAGTTCTGAGTAGAATCACATGGATGAAGGAGAATTTATAAGAAAAATGGAATTTTAGGCAGATAAAACAACACATATCACTTGAGTAATATAGTTTTATCCAGTTATTTTTAATGGCTGCATATTACTCTGTTTTATGAACATAATCCATGTAACCATTTTCCTTTTGATAGAGCTTAGACAGCTCCTTAACTTTTTTTTCTATTTGAAACACAGAAATGTAATTTTCATGTGTAGAGATCTGTAATTAAGTGAATTACAAAACAACTTTGGCATATAGACTTTTACCGTGGAACTAATCCTCCTACTATCTAGAATTATAATTCTTTGTAATGAGACTTTTGGACTTGATTTACCATCAGAGGATGAGTTTTCCAAGGAAGTATAATTTGGCTCATTTTAGGGGCTCTGTTTTTACATCTTTATTTTTGGGTTTCTTCACCATTTGAAACCGGCTTGTTATCTTTTGAGTGGGCACAAGGCCATTGTGCCAGATGGCTGTGACTATAGGCATGCTGGGCAGGAATGTGTGACTCTCACTTGGGTAATAGAGGCTAGATTTCTCCTGGGAGTGATGAGCCAAGAGGATGAGCATCCTTTCATTCGTTTAGAAGAACATGTGGCTGTTCTTTCAACTCATCCTTCTTCTTCATCTTTTTTTTTCTTTTTCTTTTTTTTTGGTCAGCCCTCACATTGAGACTGTAGCTTCTAATTTCAAAGGATGTAGAGGTGCTTTATAAACCTTGATGGTATTTTTATGGAGTGGAGTTTCCAAATGCTGTAAAATGTTACTGTCGGTCACCTAGTATCAACAATATCCCTTCCCTAGGATATCTGCTTCCTGAGGGACGTATCATTGAGTCTGTCTTCTTCAAGTACAACAGCACCTAGAAAGTAGGATGAATTCAGGAAACATTTGTTCATTGAATGAGTCTGTGGTTTCTGCAGGGCTGATCCATGGGCTAGCGGTCTCAATTATGGCATGCACTGTCATTCTCACTGGGCCTACTTTGTTGTAATCCTAGAGGCAAACAGGGAAGTCTGAGAGAATGGAGGTCTCTGTTGAGTCAGGAGGATTCTGCTCCCCTCCTCCACCAAGAATCAGTAGAAGGGACTTAGCTTGAGTCCATGGGCTAGGGAATGAGCTTGAGGGGATGGACCCGTGAAATTTTACACAGAAGCTTGGGTCTTGTGTAGGAGTTCATTTTTCTGAGGAGGAGATTGTCTTTCATCAGTATCTCCAGGGCCCCTGAAGAAATGAGGTTGCAAGACTAGTGGGTCTCCTGCAGACCCTTTCTGTTGTTGCTTCTTTGATTCTACACTGGTAAGGAAATGAGACAGGCGTTCTTGGAGATTACCTAGGAGTAAAGCAGTAGTCTGTGTTTCATATCACCTAGGGCTACATGTCAGTATGTGAGGAAGCGCAAAGGTCATACAAATCTTGTTAAATAACTGGGGTAAAAATAGGGAAGAGAATGAATTGATCGGTTTATTTTCTTCTAAGTATGTTTTAGACATACTTGTCTTTCTACTCATAAGTTGAGGACAGGCTCATGTTTCTCAAGCTTGTCTTCCTGCAGAACCCTTTTTTAGTGCAATGTTAACTCAGATATCATTGACCAATTAGAAAGTACCCTGAAACCTAAAAGAGATTGAATTGATGATACAAGGTGAGAAGGTGCATAAATGGCATTGGGAATAGAAGTGTGCAACAAGAGGGGGGAGAGCATGGAGAAATTAGGGGTTTCACCTCAGACCCTGAGCAATTCTATTTAGAAGCCCAGGAGAGCAAGTGGAGCCAAAAACCAAAACCAACAGTGTGGCCAGATTAGGGGAAACCAGGAGAATGTGTTGTTAAAGGAGTTTGAGAGTGGAAAATATGACCAGAAGGAGCATGTGTTCAACTGGGTTGATGACATCTTAGAAGCTGAGCAGAAGAGCAGAATTGCATCCTTTGGATGCCACAACATGGAGGTTGCTGGTGACCATTGCGGGACAGGTTTTGTGGAAGAGAGGTGACAAAGTCAGATGGGAGGCGAGAGTGGAAATGTGGGAGCAGACATGGTTTTCTAGAGGTGTTAGGCTGTCAAGGATAGAAAAATGGGGAGGCACTGGAAGAGTGTGGGGCTCACATGCTGGAACATCCGGGAGGGAGCGGCTGCTTGCTAACTGGCTGTTGTCAAGTTTCTGTTCAGCAGGCTGTTAAGAGGTAGCAGGCTGGGGCTCGTCTTGAAGCCAGGAATTTGTCAGTGGGGGTTGCGGGAATGATTCTGAGGGTCTCTCTAAGATAAAAACACCATTTTCTGGAAGCTTGAGGGGAGCATTTAGTTTTTGAAAGAGAGACACTTTCCTTGTGATAGAATGAAATTGTGACCCTATTTTCTCTTTCATTTTTCCTTTCATCAGGTGATTGAAATGTTTGCAAGGACCTTACAATTCAATCTTACAGGAATGCTTTTTCCCTCCAAGCTTGACATTATATCATAAACATGGAATTTTAATTTTACTTTTTGCATCCAAGCTTAAACAATTAATTCTTGTACTCCAGTCTATAGAATGCACCTCTCCTTGGTATAGCATATTAAGTATTCCCATTGGAAGCATTTGGATTTAATAAATACAGAATCAATTAGCTCATTTTGGAAATAAGTCTCAGTTAAGTTCTTTTTTTGAGTTGCTAAGTTTTTCTAATTACTAAAAAATGTACATATTAGGAGAGGAGAGACTTATTTTTGTTTCTTCACCTTCTGTTTGTGGTTAGTTTTTTTGTTTCTGTTTTCTGGGTATATAGTCCTATGAATGTACATAGATTCCTGTAACCACCACCAAAATCATGTAGAGAACAGTTCCATTACCTTAAAAAAAATTCCCTTATTACGTGCTACTCCTTTGTACCCCCAACTCCTGCCAACTACTGATCTGTTTTCCATCACTATAGTTTTGTTTTTTTTGAGAATGTCCTGTAAACAGAATCATACAGTATGTAATTGTTGTGCCCAAGATCGCGAATCCGAGAAACCACCGAGGAGCCGACACCAATGAAAACACACGAGGGTTTATTTACAAGCTCAAGCTTGGGTCCAAGTATACCCGACACAGCGGAGCAGGGACTTGGACCCCGAGACTTAGCAACTTTATAGGGGCCAGTGGACAATGGGATACGTGGAAAGTTGCACAGTCATGCTGGTCCACTTGCAGGTGGCTGATTTAATTACATTTTACCCTACAGTATCCATTTGAACTGGCCTATCATTGAGCCGGATTTCCGGTTAGGGTGTGCCCTGGTCTTTGACTAGGGCGGGGCAGTGCCCTAAGCAATAAGCAGGTCAGCACAAGGCGGGTGCAGCACAAAAGAGAGTCAGTCCTGCTCTGCTTGTCTAGGGGTAGGGGATTTTGTTAAATTTCCTGGGTCCCACATTCCCCCTTTTTCAGAGGATCCTATGCAGGACCCAATCATGGGTCCAGGTTGCTCTCAGAGTGAGCCAGGGGGAATGATTAAACCAGGATTGTAACCAACCTTGTTGCTTTTCTTGCTCTCATTTACATTTAAGGCAGCACATAACCCCCCCCCCCCTTTGTTGTAAGAAGACTAATTTTAATTTTTTTTTATTTTGAAGGACAACCTCGGACTAGGGAGTCTTGGAGGTGGGAAATAAGTGAGAACGGTACAGTCTTAGCTTTAGGGGATTGTCCTTGTCTGGTTGGCTTTTCCATTCTCTAACAAAGTCCTTGAGAATGGCGTGTGGGTCAGCTGGCCGGACGTGTGTGTAGTGGACCCAGGGAGTAATCCCGTCGACCTTGAGAGCGGTGGGAGTGGTCAGGATCAGGAAGTAGGGTCCCTTCCAGCGAGGTTGAAGTGTCTGGTGTTGGTATCTCCGCACATATACCCAGTCACCTGGCCGATATCTATGGGGGTCCGGGGGTGGCCCAGTCTCGTAGAGGGCCCTCAGTTTAGGCCACACCTGCTCATGGGTTCATTGTAACATTTGGAGGGAGAAAAGAAGTTGGTGATCATCAAATTCAGCAAGCACCTCAGGTTTTAAATTGGGGATAATAGGTGGAGGAAGACTGAACATGATTTTGTAGGGAGTCAGTCCCATCTTATATGGGGAGTTCCTCACCCTATATAGGGCGAAGGGGAGGAGAGTCACCCAGTCCCCGCCAGTCTCCAGGGCTAATTTAGTTAAGGTCTCCTTTAATGTTCTGTTCATCCTCTCTACCTGTCCTGAGCTCTGGGGCCTATGTGCACAATGTAATTTCCAATCTGCCCCAAGTACTAGTGCCACTCCCTGTGTTACCTTAGAGACGAATCCTGGGCTGTTGTCTGACCCAATTCTAACGGGAAACCATACCTCGGTACGATGTCTTCCAGTAGTTTCTTGGTCACGATCTGTGCCATTTTATGTTTGGTGGGAAATGCCTCTGTCCATCCTGAAAAAGTATCTACAAACACTAGTAAATACCTATACCCGTATTTTCCAGGTTTTACCTCAGTGAAGTCCACTTCCCAGTAGGCTCCTGGGCGGCCCCCTCGGAGCCGGGTGCCCGGGTTAGATCCGTGGGCAGAGGCATTTGTTAATTGGCATGCACGGCAGCATGCCACAATCTGTTGGATCTTTGCTTGAGAGTCTTTAATAGTGATCTTTGCACGTCGTATGAGGTCTTCCATCTTCCTTGTTCCCATGTGAGTACTCTGATGCATTTTGGATAGGACTCGCCGTCCTAGTTCCTCTGGCAAGATGATGCTGGAGTCCGCGGCCCTCCACCAGCCACACAAGCACTGGGTCATAGGCAAGCATTTGATCCAGTGTAAGTCAGCATCAGTATAGTTGGGGGTGTCAGGCAGGGTCGGTGCCCCCGGATCAGGTAGCGTGGTAGCTAAGACCTGGGTCACCAGAAGGGCTGCCTCCTTTGCTTTTAAATCGGCTCGCCGGTTTCCCCTGGCTACTGGCGTGTCTGCCTTTTGGTGCCCTGGACAGTGGATGATGGCTAGGGCCTTGGGCAGCCAGAGGGCCTTTAGGAGTTCAAGAATCTCCGTTTTGTTTTTAACAGTCTTTCCCTCTGCTGTCAGAAGCCCTCTCTCCCTGTAAAGGGCTCCGTGGATGTGAGCGGTGGCGAAGGCGTACCTGCTGTCGGTGTAGATGTTTATTTGTTTACCTTCCCCCATGGTCAGCGCCTTGGCCAGTGCGGTCAGTTCTGCCCGTTGAGCCAACGTTCCGGCTGCCAGTGGCTCTGCCCAGACAGTCTCCGTCTCCGTGGTTACGGCTGCCCCCGCATATCTGAGTCCTTCTTGGACAAAACTGCTGCCGTCCATGTACCAGGTGACGTCCGCATTCAGCAATGGCTGGTCCTGGAGGTCAGCTCTGATTCCGTGCACCTGTGCCAAAATTTCTTAACAGTCATGCAGAGGGGTTCCCAGTCTGGGTTAGGGAGTAGCCTTGCCGGATTCAGGGTTGTTGGTGGCTTAAATAAAATTCTGGTAAGGTTTAGCAGTAGGCTCTGATAATGGGTCAGATGGGCATTGCTGATCCAGCAGTCTGGGGGCTGTTTGAGTGCCCCTTCAATAGCATGTGGGGTAGTAACATGCAGTTCTTGCCCCATGGCCAGTTTGTCTGCGTCCTTGACCATAGTGGCCACTGCAGCAATAATTTTTAAGCATGGGGGCCATTCAGCAGCCACCGTGTTCAGCTTTTTGGAGAGATAGGCTATGTATGGGTCTCTTCCAGGGACCTAAGTACTGGACAAGGACCCCTTTTGCCACCCCGTCTTTCTCGTCCATATACAGGTAGAAGGGCTTGGCTAGATCGGGCAACCCAAGGGCTGGGACAGACAGCAAGGCCTTTTTAAGGTCATTAAAGGCTCTTTTCATGGCCTATGTCCATTCAAAATTTTGCTGGTGCCTGGTGGCCTCATAGAGGGGTCTGGCCATCTCGGCAAAACCTGGAATCCATAAGCGACAGAACCCTGCTGACCCCAGGAATTCGCGTACCTGGCGGACGGTTTGCGGCTGTGGGATTCTTAAGATGGTTTCTTTCCGTGCATCCGTCAACCATCTTTGTTCATCTTTTAATTTGTACCCAAGGTAGCTCACCTCTGTTCTGCACATCTGGGCTTCTTTAGCTGAGGCCCGGTATCCTAGGGCCGCTATGGTCTAGAGCAAGTCCCTGGTGTCTCTCAGGCATGTGTCCTGGTCCTCCGCCGCCAACAGGATATCATCTACATATTGTAATAAAGTCAAATGAGGGTGCTTGGAACGGAACTCACCCGAGTCTTCGTGTAAGGCCTCATCAAAGATGGTCGGTGAATTTTTGAATCCTTGTGGTAGTCGAGTCCAGGTGAGCTGGCCATTGATGCCTTTCTCAGGGTCCGTCCATTCAAAGGCGAAGAGGTCTTGGCTCCTGGGCGCTAAAGGCAGGCTGAAAAAGGCATCTTTTAAATCTAATACCGTATACCAAGTTTTGTCTGGAGGTGGGATGGAGAGGAGGATGTATGGGTTTGGGACTGTAGGGTGCATATTCTCTATTCGCCGGTTGACTTCCCTCAAGTCCTGGACTGGCCTGTAATCGTTAGAGTGCGGTTTCTAAACCGGCAGCAAGGGAGTGTTCCATGCCAACCGGCAGGGCCTTAACATGCCCGAGTCCAGTAGTCGCCATATGTGGGGTGTGATTCCCTTTCGTGCTACTAGAGGCATGGGGTATTGGCGGACCCTGACAGGGTCTGCCCCCGGCTTTAGTTCTATGTATATGGCTGGTCGATGCTGGGCCAGCCCGATTTCCCCAGTTTCTGCCCATGCTTGGGGAAATTCCCGCAGCCAACGGTCAATGTCAGTCACTGGGGGTGAGGGCATTTGGTGGAGATGATATTTGTCTTCTAAACTCAGGACAAGCACCTGAATCGGGTGCCCCTTCTTGTTTAGGACTTTGCCCCTTCGAGGTGGAAGCAAATTTGCGCCCCCATCTTGGTGAGCAAATCCTGACCTAACAACGGGTAGGGACACTCAAGGATGACCAGGAAGGAGTGGGATACCCAGCCCGTGCCAAGATCCACAGTTCTTCGGGTAGTCCATGAGTATTGTTTGGTGCCCGTGGCCCCTTGCACCCATGAAGTCTTGTTTGCCAATTTCCCTTGGGGTTGTAATAAAACCGAATGTTGTGCCCCAGTGTCCACTAGGAATTCAACAGGTTGTCCCTTCACTTTAAGAGTTACCCTGGGCTCGGGGAGGGGTGCCGAACCCCGACTCCCCTAATTGTCCAGGTCCTCCATTTTTAAGATCTTGGCAGGGGCCTTAGATCTTTTGTCAGGGCAGCTTTTCACCCAATGGCCCTCCTCTTTGCAATAAGCGCATTGGTTTTTGTTCAGCTTAGGGCGCTCCTGACGGGGACCAGGGCCATCCTCCTTACCTGTCCCTAAAGCCAGCTTCTTGAGGTGCCTCCGTCTTTCCTGTGGGTCGTCCATGGTTGTGGCCAGCAGGATCTTGGCCAGGTTTCGGGTCTGCTGGTCACTTAGTTTGGTTTGTTGTTCTTCCGGAATTTTTCTACTATTATAGACTTGTTCTGCCACTATTACTAAGTCCTGCAAGCTCTTCTCTCTCAGTCTCTCTACTCTTTGCAATTTTTTTTTAATATCTGGAGCGGCCTGGTTAACAAAGGCCATGATAATTGCGGCCTTTGTTTCCGGGGCTTCTGGGTTCATAGGGGTGTACTGCCTAAAAGCCTCTATGACCCTCTCTAAGAAGGCTGCTGGACTCTCATCCTTACCCTGCCTCACATCATAGACCTTGGCCAGATTGGTAGGCTTGAGACCTGCCATTAGAGTCTGGCGGTAGACCCGGAGTCTCTCCTTACCTTCAGCTGAGTTGTAGTCCCAGGTGGGGCGGGATAAAGGGAAGGCAGCATTTATGAGGTCTGGGTTTTGAGTCGGCTGTCTGTCCTCTCCCAGGACAGACTTCCAGGCTTCCACCTGAATTCGTTCTCTTTCCTCGATGGTGAAGAGAACCGCAAGAGCTGTTGGCAGTCATCCCAAGTAGGCTGGTGGGTAAAGAGAACAGTTTCTAAAAGCCCGATTAGATCTCTTGGATTATCAGAGAACTTTGCATTTTGGGTTTTCCAATTATATAAATCACTGGTGGAGAATGGCCAATATAACATTAGCTGTTCACCAGTCTCATTGGGGGGCCCCATGGCACGGAGAGGAAGGGCGGTGGAGTCGGCCGGCCTGGCATTCGGAGGTGGGGCCGTCCGGTGGGTCCGACCGAGTGTCCCCGCTGCTGGCCCGTGCACAGTGACTCCCTCATCAGGGAGGGGTGGCGCCCCTTCTGCAGCCCCCCGATGCCTACAATGGAGGGGCGGAAGCGGGGGCGGGGGGGGGATGCCCAGTCTGGCGGCGGGAGAATCAGGTCCTCCGGGGAGGAATCCTGAAAGACCGGGCGAAGGGTCTATGCGGAGGGGTGCCTCGGGCATAGAGTCGGTCTCCTTCTCGGCTTTCCGCATGGCTAGAATCTCCGTGGGTCCTGCTTTGGGGGGTAAAAATGGTTTTAGCCAAGGAGGAGGATTCTCGATCATGTCCTGCCAGATCAGGATGTAGGGCACCTGGTCAGAGTGGCCGTCTGGTTTGTCCCTGAAGATCACGGTCTTAACCTGTAAGATAATAGGTAGGTGAAAAGTTCCTTCCTGGGGCCATCCCACGTCAAAGGTTGGCCATTCTGATATACAATAAATTTGGAATTTCGTTCTCCATATGTCTATGCTCAGAATACGAGCTCTTTTCCTAACATCCGAGAAGTGAGAGAGCATAAGAGACAGGGGAGTGGTTTCCGTCTCCCCCATTATGTTCCCAATCCACACCAAGACACAGACAGTAAAGACGATTAACAAGGACCCAACAACACAGACAAATGAACAAACAGGTAACAGGACATAGTAACACAGACAAACGTGCAGTTAACAAGAACACGGTAACAGACGTTCTGTGCGGCCGCGGAGACAAAACAGAAAGTAACCTGAAGGGCTGGCAGCCGGCCCTCCTTACAGATGAGGACCCCGTCCTCCTTACAGACGAGGACCCCGTCCTCCAGGCAGGGGCAAGGGATGTCTCCTCAAGACCCCCGGTCGCCGGCCCGCCAGCGCGTCCGCCTAAGCCAATGCCGACCCAATACAGCTTGGAATTCCTACAGGCACAGTACAGTTCAGAGCTCTCAGAGAATATGCGCGCCAAAGGTGGAAAAAGTTGAGTGCACGCACCACGCGTGAAACCCTCTGGACGGGGTCCTCGAGGTTTCTTGGATCCCGGACGAGCCCCTAAATGTTGTGCCCAAGATCGCGAATCCTAGAAACCACGAGGAGCCGACACTGATGCAAACACATGAGGGTTTATTTACAAGCTCAAGCTTGGGTCCAAGTATACCCGACACAGCAGAGCAGGGACTTCCACCCCGAGGCTAAGAGGCTAAGCAACTTTATAGGGGTCAGTGGACAATGGAATACGTGGAAAGTTGCACAGTCATGCTGGTCCACTCGCAGGTGGCTGATTTAATTACATTTTACCCTACAGTATCCATTTGAACTGGCCTATCATTGAGCCGGATTTCCGGTTAGGGTGTGCCCTGGGCTTTGACTAGGGCGGGCCAGTGCCCTAAGCAATAAGCAGGTCAGCACAAGGTGGGTGCAGCCCAAAATAGAGTCAGTCCTGCTCTGCTTGTCCAGGGGTAGAGGTTTTTGTTAAATTTCCTGGGTCCCACAGTAATCTTTTGAGACTAACTTCTTTTACCCAGTGTGGTGCCTTTGAGATTCATCCATATTGTTGCATGTGTCAGTTCTTGATCTATTTCAGTGATTGCCAGGGGTATTCCATTGTATGTATTCACCACAGTTTGTTATTTATTTACTTATTAAAGAACATCTTAGTTTTGGCCTTTTGTGTCTGGCCCCTTACACTTAGGTTGTAGCATGTGTCAATACCTCATTCCACTTTATGGCTGCATGATATTCCATTATATAGATACACTACACTTGTGTATCCATTCATCACTTGGTAGACATTTGGGTTTCCACTTTTTGGCTACTATGACTAATGCTGCTGTGACCATTCATGTACAAGTTTTAGAATGAACATACGTTTTCGATTCTCTTGTGTATGAACCTAGGTGTGGAATTACTGGGTCATGTGTAATTCTGTTTAATATTTTGAGGAACTGCCACACTGCTTCCCAAAGTGGTTGCGTTGTTCTACGTTCTGCCAGCAGTATTTTGGGCTTCAGTTTCTCCACATCCTTACCAGCACTTATTGTTTTCAGGTTTTTTTTTTTTTTTATTATAGCTATACTAGTGGTTGTGAAGTGATAGCTCATTGTGGTTTTGATTTGCTTTTCCTCAATGACTAAAGATTCTGAGAATGTTTTTGTGTTCTCATTACTTAACTGAATATCTTCTTTGGGGAAGTGTCTATTCAAATGCTTCACTCATTTTTCAATTGGGCTATTTGTCTTTTTTTTTTTTTTAAGATTTTATTTACTTATTTGAGAGAGAGAGAGACTGCTAGAAGAGGGAGAGGCAGAGGGGGAGAGAGAAGCAGACTCTCTACTGAGCAGGGAGCCAGACATGGGGTTCAATTCCAGGACCCTGAGATGATAACCTGAACTGAAGGCAGGCGCATAACTGACTGAGCCATCTAGGTGCCCCTTATCTTTTTATTACTGCATCATAAGAGTTAGCTTTTATTCTGGATACTAGATCCTTATTAGATATATGCTTTGCAAATCTTTTCTCTAATCCTGTGTGTTGTCTTTTCACTTTCTTGATGGCATCTATTGAAGAACAAACATTTTTGATTTTGTTGAGATCTGGTGTATCTGGTTTATTATTATTATTATTTTTGGTGTTAAGTCTAAGAAACCATTGCTCTTAATCCAAGATCATGAAGTTATCCCAGCATTGTTTGTTGAAAAGACTATTTTTTTCCAAATTAAATTTTCTTGGCACTCCTGTTGGAAATCAATTGACCATAAATATGGGTTTGGTTTTGGACTTGTAGTTCTTTTCCATTGATCAGTATATCTGCTCTTATGCCAGAACCACCCTGTTGATTACTGTCACTTTATAGTAAGTTTTGAAATCAGACAATGTGAATCTTGCTATTCTGATCCCTAGCATTTCTGTATGTTGTAGAATCCACGTTGTCCACAGAAAATCTAGTTGAGATTATGTTGAATTTGTAGATAAATTCCCCAAATTTAATTAAATTCCTCAAATTTTCAAACATGTTTTATGGTTTTCAGCATAAAAGTCTTATATCTTTTTTATTAAATTTGTTCCTATTTTTATGCTATTTTAAACAGAATTTTCTTAAACTTATTTTTGAATTGTTTATTGTACATTTATAGAAATATTATCAATTTTTAATGTCAATTTTGTGTCTTGAAGCCTGGCTGACCTCATTTGTTAGCTCTAATAGTATTTTTGTGTATTCTTTAGGATTTTATATCTAGAAGATCCTGTCATCTGAAAATAGGGTTTTAATTATTCTTTTATTAATTTATTAATCTGGATGCCTTTTATTTTGTTTTCCTACCTAATTGCCCTGGCTAGGTGCCACTATAATGTTGAAGAAAAAGAAATAAGTGAGAACAGATACCCTTGTTTTGTTCTTGATCCTAAGGCAGAAAGCTTTCAGTAAGTTGTATGTTCTTTGTAGGTGCCCTTTATTAGATTGAAGAAGTTTCTTTTTATTTCTGAGTGGTTTTTCTGCTCCTTTTTATTTTAAGTTTTTGTTTTTAATCATGAAGGGGTGTTGGAGTAAATACTTTTACTGTACCTACTGAGATGATCATATGGTTTGCTCCGCCTCTCCTTTTATTGATATTTTCTATTCTATTGACTGATTTTTGTATGCTAAATCAACTTTGCATTCCTGGGATAAATTCCAGATGATCATGCTGTGCAATCCTTTTTATATGTTTCTGGATTTGGTGTGACAATATTTCATTAAGAGTTCTTCAGTCTTATTTATATTGTTTTGTGGCTTTCTTGTGGTGTTTTTGTGGATTTTGCTATCAGAGTAATACTACTTTTACAGAGTGAGTTGGAAACCATTCCTTCTCCTGTTTTTGGAAGTTTGTCAAATAGATATTAATTCCTCTTTATTGTTTAGTAGAAGTCTCCAGTGAAGCCATCTGGTACCGGGGCCTTTTTTTTTTTTTTTTTTTAAATTACTAACTCAACCTCTTGTCTTATTATGGATCTATTCAAAGTCTCTATTTTTCTTCATAGAAATTTGTCCATTTCATCTATGTTGTTTAGTTTGTTGGCATATAGTTGTTTGTACTATTCCCTTGTAATTCTCTCATTTCTGTAATATTGGTAGTAATATCCTCACTTTCATTTCTGATATTAGTAATTTGAGTCCTCCGTCTTCTTCCTTTTCTCTTTTTCTATCTGTCCCTTGCCTCCCCCTTCTCCCTCCCTCGTCCTCCCTGTTACGTCAATATAGCTAAAGGTTTGTCAGTTTTAAAATTTGTTATTTTTAAAGAACCAACTTTTGACTTTATTGATTTTCTCTATTTAAAGAATTTCTCTATTTTGTTTATTTCCACTCTAATCTTTACTATTTATTTTGTTCAGTTGCTTTAGTTTGATCCTCTTTTTCTAGTTTTTTAAAGTAGATTTGAGATCTTTCTCCTCTTTAAGTATAGGCACTTACAATTATACATTTTCCTCAAAGCAGTGCTTTTGCTACATCTCTTAAATTTTGGTATGTTGTGTTTTTGTTTTCATCCATATCAAAGTATTTTCCAATTTCTTTTGTGATTTCTTATTTGACACAGTGGTTATTTTGTAGTGGACCATTTAATATCCACATGTTTTTGAATTTTACAGATTTCCTCCCCTTATTGTTTTTTAATTTCATTTCATTCTGGTCAGAGAACATACTCTGGTTTCAGTTGTTTCAATTTTTTTATTGTCTTATGGCTTGGCATATGATCTATACTGAGAATGTTCCATGTGCCCCTTCAGAAGAATAAGTATTCTGCTGTCAGTGAGCAGAGTGTTCTGTTAGATTGATTGGTTTATAGCATTGTTAAAGTTTTATATTTCCTTATGGATCTTTTGTCTAGATATTCTATCCATTTTGAAAGTGGGTGGTTGAACTCTGGAACTATTATTGTTGAATTGTCTATTTCTGTATTAAATTCTTCCTGCTTTTGCTTCATGTATTTGGGGCTCTGTTGTTACATGTGCATATATTTATAATTGTTTTATTTTCTAGTTAGAGTGGTTATTTATCATTATTAAATCTTCTTGGTCTCCAGCAATATTTTTTAAATTAAAAAAAATTTTTTTATTGGAGTTCAATTTGCCAACATATAGAATAACACCCAGTGCTCATCCCACCAAGTGCCCCCCTCAGTGCCCATCACCCAGTCACCCCAACCCCCCACCCACCTCCCTTTCCACTACCCCTTGTTCATTTCCCAGAGTTAGGTATCTCTCATGTTTTGTCCCCCTCACTGATACTTACAATCATTTTGTCTCCTTTCCCCTTTATTCCCTTTCACTAATTTTTATATTCCCCAAATGAATGAGACCATATCATGTTTGTCCTTTTCCAATTGACTTATTTCACTCAGCATAATACCCTCCAGTTCCATCCATGTTGAAGCAAATGGTGGGTATTTGTCGTTTCTAATGGCTGAGTAATATTCCATTGTATACACCAATGCTTCTTTATCCATTCATCTTTTGATGGACACCAGACTCCTTCCATAGTTTGGCTGTTGTGGACATTGCTGCTATAAACATTGGGGTTCAAGCAATATTTTTTATCTCAAAGTCTATTTTCTCTATTAGTATAGCTACTTCAGCTCTTTTGGTTACTGTTTGCATAGCGTATTTTTTCCGCATTCTTTTACTCTGAGTCTACATGTGTGTTTGAATATAAAGTGTTTGCCTTGTAGAGAGCATATAGTCAGATCATTTTTTAAAAAAATCTATTCTGTAAATGTCTGCCTTTTAAAATTTGAGTAAACACTGTATGATGTCCATGTTTATTCAGCCCATTGACATTTAATATAATTACCAGTGAGGTAGGATTTTTATCTGCCATTTTTCCATTGGTTTTCTGTATGTTTTATGCCATCTTCCTCTATTCATGCATTGCTGCCTTCTTTTTGTGTTAAGTACATATTTTCCAGTATGTCATTTTATTCCCTTGTCTTTTCTTTCACTACATTTTTGAGTTATTGTACAGTGGTTGCCCTGGAGATTAAAATTAATGTGTTAATTTATAAGAAATACTTTGGAATAAAACCAACTAATTACAACAGTATACAAAAATTTTGCTTATATGTGTCTCCTTTCCTTACCCATCATTTGTGCTGTTATTATCATATAAATTACATCTTTAAGTATTGTGCTCTTGATCAAAATAGATATTTAATTTTTTTTGTAGATGTCTTTTAAATCAGAGAAGAATTCCAGACAAAAAATACATTTGTATAAGCTTTTATATTTACCTTCATGGTGTTCTTGTTTTTCTTCCTGTGGACTTCACTTACCTAGTGTTCTTTCATCTCAGCCTAAGGGAGTCCTTTCAGTGTATCTTGCAGGGCAAGTCTGCCAGTGATAGATTATCTCAGTTTTATTTTTTTATTTTTTTATTTTTTAAATAATAAATTTATTTTTTATTGGTGTTCAATTTGCCAACATACAGAATAACACCCAGTGCTCATCCCGTCAAGTGCAGTTTTAGTTTAAGATGGGAGCATCTTAATTTATCCTTTCAAAAGGATAATTTTTTATATATCAAAGTCTTGGTTCAGAGTTTTTCAGCACTGTGAATATTTATTTCCACTGCCTTCTGATGGCATATCAACTGTTAGTCTTATTGAGGATCCCTTGTACATGTTGAATTGCTTCTCTTTTGCTGCTTTCAAGATTCTCTTTGTCTATCAGCAATTTTTTCTGCTTTGTCTGGGTGTACATATATTTGAGTTCATCATAATTGGAGTTTGTTGAATTTCTTATATGCTACACCTCATATTTAGTGTTTTTCATGGAAGTTTTCACCATTAGGTTTTCAAATATTCTTTCTGTCTCTTTCTCTTTCTCCTTTCTTTCTGAGGCTTTCATTATATGTATCTTGGTATGCTTGGTGAGTCCCACAGATTTCTGAGGCTGAGGCTCTCTTTATATTTTTCATTCTTTTTTCTTCTGTTCCTCAGACTGCATAATCTTAATTTATGTGTAGGTTCACTAATTCTTTCTTCTCTCTGCCTAGATCTGCAGTCAAGCTCCTATGTAAGTGTTTTATTTTAGTTACTATACTTTTTTGAACTACAGAATTTTCACTTCATTAACAAAAATAATTTCTATCTCTTTCTTTGACCCCCTGATTGATGAGACAACATTCTTTGGGCATATTTGAAATATCTTACTTGAAGTCTTTATCTAGAATGTCCAACATCTAAGCTTCCTCAGGGAGCTGCTATTGATAGCTTTCTTTCCCCTCTGTATATGGGCCATATTTTCTTGTGTCCTTGGTGCCTCATAATCTTTTGTTGAAAATTGGATATTTCAAATAATATAATGTGGCCACTCTGGAAATTTGATTGTTCCCTTTCCCCATTGTTTGTTATTATTGCTATTTGTTGTAGCTTTTTAAATGCCTCTTATAATAAAGTTTGTATTTTTTGTCATGTGTGGCTACTGAATTCTCTGCACAGTTAAGCTTAATGATCAGACAGAAATTTCCTAAATGCCTAGAATCAATTAGACTTTCAGAAGTCTTTATGGAAGGGTTGTGTGTGCATTTTGGGGGCATGCTCTTAACACTCAGCAAGTTAGTTTACAGTTCCACCTTAACCTTCATTTTCTGCTGGCACAGAATCTCAAGGTCAGTCAGAGATGAGAGTGTAGGACTTTCTCAGACCTTGAACATGCACACAGTCCTTGGCATATGCATAGCCTTTTGCCTGCTCATGACCTTCTGGATTTTCAGAATGGAGCTTTTTTTTTTTTTTTTTTTTTTTTTAAAGACTTTATGAGAGAGAGAGAGAGAGAGAGAGAGAGAGAGAGAGAGAGGAGCAGGCTCCATGCAGGGAGCCTGACGTGGGACTCAATCCCAGGTCTTCAGGATCAGGCCTTGGGCTGAAGGCAGGCGCTAAACCGTTGAGCCACCCGGGCTGCCCATATTGGAGCTTTTCAAAGGCCCTATAGATATCTCATATTTCCTGGCTTTTTCCTTTAAGCTTTTTGACCAGCCTATTTTTTGTCCCTTTGTTATCCATTGCTTCTAGCAGCTGTGATTGTTATCAGTTGTTAATCGTTGTTCACAAATATCCCCAGGAAAAAGACTTCTACTGAGCAAATTCCGAATGAGGTCAAGTAAAGCCAGTCTTCTGAGTGAACTCTTTCAGAGAACCACCAAACAGGTCAAATAATGGTGGTTCTGTGGGAATGGGACTTTGAAGAAACTTCAACTCTGTTTTATCAGGCTGCTGGTATGCATCATGATTGTGGGCTGTTGGGTTTCAAGGCTGTAGCACAAAATGGGATGTGGCGATGGAATAGGATGAACTAAAATGCCACAAAGCTCTCTGTTCTTACTGAGATACAGACATTTTTAGTTAATAAACCCTCTTAGATTGCTGTAAGCCTTTAGTTTATTTCTAGGGTTCTGAAAAAGTCTATTCTGACTTTTTTGGGCCAATTTTCTCATCTCTTTCTTTCTCATTCTCTCAGAGAGAGAATGAAGAGAGAATATTCGTTGGTCCTTACTCTGACTTTTTTTTTTTTCTGACATCACTCTTTTTATTAAATTTGGGAGGGTTCTTTATATATTCTACGTACAAATCCTATATAAAATATATGCTTTGCAAATGTCTTCTCCCATTATGTTGCTTGTCTTTTCATTCTTTCAGTGATGTCTTAGTATTTTTAAAAAGATAAAGGTGTAAAATTTTTATGAAGTCCAGTCTTTCAATTTTTACATTTTATTTCATAGATTGTGCTTTTGGTATTTTATCTAAGAAATCTTTGCCAGATCCAAGGTCACAAAGATTTTTCTTTTTTCCCTGCAAAATTTTACAATTTTCTGTTTTATATTTAGGTCTGTGATTCACTTGAAATTAACTCTTATATGTAGTTTGAGATATGGATTAAAGTTAATCTCATTTTGTCCATATGAATATCTAGTTTTTACAGCAGCATTTGTTGAAAAGACTCTCCTTTCTTTGTGGAATTTCCCTTGTACATTTGTCAAAAGTTTTTGTGTGCCTATATATGTGGGGCTAATTATGCAGTGCTCTGTTGGTCTATTTGTGTATCTTGATGCTAGTAACACACTATCTTGGTTAATATGCTAAAAACACCTGTGTGTGTTCTGACAGGGAGTGAGATCTCTGTATCAGAGAACAAACATCTTACTCCTCACAGTGCATCTTGTATCAGTTCTGTTAAGGGAAGCATGGTGGCTGCTAGTTGTTCACCTGTGGGTACAGTGGCATTGCCTCCTTGAGGAGGAACTGTGAATTCAAAAAGGATGGTTGACATTTCTGGCCTTTGTCTTCTAAGGCAAGAGGAGAGAGAGAGAGAGAGAGAGAGACACCCTTACGCTGCAGTGTAAACAAATCCCCTTAAAGGAAAGTAAAGTTTACTAGGTTCATTACTCTAGAATATAAGAAAATGACTATATGGAAGATTAAGTCTCTATATCTCTCCAGAGTGATACATTCATTCTACCTTTCAAGGCATTCAAATCATCCTGTAACTATGTATTCCAGTGCTGCTTACTCAGGAAGTCCAGACTACACAGACATTCACGGAGAATTCTCTCTCAACATGCTGTAGCTTTTATATTAAACCTTCAATCAGGTTGTGTTCATCCTCTAACTTTGCTCTTATTTGTCAAAGTTGTCTTGGCTATTCTGTCTCCTTTGAATTTTCATGTGAATTTTAGAATTAATGTTTCACTTTTACAATGAAGCCTGCTGGGATTTTTATTGGAATTATATTAAATCTATGGGTCAGTATTTCTCGACCTTGACACTGGCACTATTGACATTTTGGGCTGGATAATCCTATGTTATAGGGGCGGCTGTTCTCTGCATTGTAGGATGTTCAGTATCACTCCTGGTCTTTAGCCACTGGACAGCAGAATGATTCCTGCTCACAAGTTTCAACAACTGTTAATGCTTTCAGACATTGCAAACATCTCCTGGGGGAACAAAGTCACCCTTGATTGACTAATGTACATCAATTTGGAGAGAATTGATGTAACAATATGTTTTATGCCCTATGAACATATTATACTTTTCCATGTATTTAGGTCTTTAATTTCTTTCAGCAGTGTTTTTTTTTCTTTTTCATTTCCAGTGTATAGGTCTTACACATATTTTGTCAGACTTACCCTTATTTATTTCATGTTTTTTTTTCATGTTTAATGCTATTATAAATGATATTGCTTAAAAGTTAAGTTTCTAATTACTTGTTACTAGTGTCTAGAAATTCAGTTGGTTATCAATATTGTATTCTGCAGCACTGCTAAACTCATACATTAATTCTTGGAGGTTTTTGCTAAGGACTTTACGATTTTTTTTTATTTCAGTGCTGTTTTGAGGTTTAAATCCTTTATTTTTCTAATTGATTTTTTCATGGGAAACATGGGAGGTATTGTGTAGAATTGGTGGGTACATAGAATCAGGTTGCCATATGTGGAATTCCTTTTACTTTCTTTTTTTTTTTTGTGACTGCTATAGTATTTTTAAAATTGAAGTATAGTTGAAATACAATATTATACTGCTTTCAGGTGTATAACATAGTGATTTGATGTTTATAAACATTACAAAATGATCACCACAATAAGTCTAGCTACCATCTGTCACCATGCAAAATTATTATATTATTGACTATGTTCCTTACGCTGTACTTTATATCTTTGTGACTTATTTATAACTGGGAGTTTGTATCTCTTAATCTGCTTCACCTATTTTGCCCAACCCATATTCCCTCATACTCTGTGACAACCACCACTTTGTTTGTATGAATCTTTTCTGTTTTGTTTTATTGGTTTATTTTTAGAGTCCATATATAGGTGAAATCATATAGTATTTGTCTTTCTGTGACTTACTGCACTTAGCATAATACCCTCTTGATCCATCCATGTTGCCATGTAAATTGCAATATCTCGTTCTTTTTTATGGCCAAGCAATATTCCATCATATGTATATGTCCATTCATCTCTTGATGGACACTTACATTGTTTTCATATCCAGCCTATTGTAAATAATGCTGCAATGAATGTAGGGATATTATAGTATTGATAGTGAGTAATTTAAATAATTCTAGAAGGATGAAGGTGGAAAGTGAATTCATGTCACAGAGTTAAATGAATGTTTGATGGTCATTTTGCTCTCTGATCACCCAAATAAAAGACTGTTGACCTTTCATCTCTTTTAATTGATATTTGTAAAGTGCATATCCGTTTGCTATGCTTTTTTGAGATTTTTAAAATTCTTTAGTAGTACTTCAGAGGAAGCCAGAATTTTGTGTTTGATATACCAACACCCCATACAGTTGAAAACCCATGTATTACTTTTGACTCCTCAAAAACTTAACTACTAATAGCCTACTGTTGATGGGAAGCCTTACAGATAATCAAAACAGTCAATTAATACATATTTTATATGTTATATGTGTTATATGCTCTATTCTTAAACTAGGGAAAAGGAAATATTAAGAAAATCATAAGGAAGAGAAAATGTATTTGCAGTATTATACTGAAAAAAGTCCATGTAGTAGTCTTTAGTAGTACTTCAGAATTTTTCATCATTTTATAGGTTTTGGACCATCACCTGGGACACCTGGGTGGCTCAGCGGTTTAGTGTCTGCCTTCGGCTCAGGGAGTGATCCCAGATCTAGGATCAAGTCCCACTTTGGGGTTCTTGCAGGAAGCCTGCTTCTCCCTCTGTGTCTCTGCCTCTCTCTCTCTCTCTCTCTTTCATGAATAAATAAATAAAATATTAAAAAACAGTAACAAACAAACCATCACCTTACATGGTTACCTTTTTGTGGTGAGAATGCTCAAGATTTACTCCCTTAGTAAATTTAAAGTATACATACAGTATTATTAGCTGTAGTCACCATGTTGTACATTAGATCTCCAGACATTATGTACCTTATAACAGAAAGTTTATACACTTTGACCAGCATCTTCTCTTTTCCATCTTCTAGCCCCACACAATTACCATTTTGCTTTTTCTATGAACAACTTTTTAAAAACATTAGATTGCACATCATCTGAGTAAGATCATACAGTAGTTTTCTTTCTATATGTGGCTTATTTCACTTAGTATAATGTCCCACAGGTTTATCTGTGTTGTTGTAATGACAGTATTTTCTTCTTTTTTATGGCTGAGTAATATTTCTGTGCATATGCATGTGTGTGTATCTATGTGCACACATACACACACATATATTTTCTTTATTCATTTGTCTGTGGACACATGGGTTATTTCCATATCATGGCTATTGTGAGTAATACTGCAGTGAACATGGGTGTACTAATTTGAGATACTAATTTTGTTTCCTTTAGATAAATACCTAGAAGTGGGATTGCTGGATCATATGGTAGTTGTAGTTGTTTTAATTTTTTTCTTTTTTAAAAAAATTAATTAATTAATTTATTTTTAAATTTATTTTTTATTGGTGTTCAATTTGCCAACATATAGAATAACATCCAGTGCTCATCCCATCAAGTGCCCCCCTCAGTGCCCGTCACTCAGTCACCCCCAACTCCTGCCCACCTCCCTTTCTACTACCCCTTGTTCGTTTCCCAGAGTTAGAAGTCTCTAATGTTCTGTCTCCCTTTCTGATATTTCCCACTCATTTGTTCTCCTTTCCCCTTTATTCCCTTTCACTATTTTTTGTATTCCCCAAATGAATGATACCATATAAAGTTGTTTTAATTTTTTGAGGAACCTCTATACTGTTTTCCATGGTGGCTATCTTAATTTACATTTTCCAATAATCTACAAGGGTTCTCTTTTCCCCACATCCTTGCTAATACTCATTATCTCTTGTCCTCTTGATGAAAACCATTCTAAAAGGTGTGAGGTGATATCTCATTGTGTTTTTGATTTGAATTTCCCTGATGAGTAGTGATGTTCAGCACTTTTTCATGAACTTGTTGGCCATTTGTATGTCTTCTTTAGGAAAATGTCTATTCGATCATTTCCATATATTTTAGATATTAGTCCCTTATATGATATGTGGTTTGCAAATGTTTTCTCCTGTTCCATAGTTTGCTTTTTCATTTTGTTAATTTTTTTTGTATAGAAGCTTTTTAGTTTGATATAATTCTACTTGTCTACTTTTGCTTTTGCTTCCAGTACTTTTCGTGTCATTACTAAAAAAATAATTGCCAAGACTAGTGTCAAGGAGTTTTTTTCCTGTATTTTCAGGTCTAATACTTACATCTTTAATCCGTTTCAAGTTAATTTTTGTGAGTGGTGTAAGATAAGGATCTAGTTTCATTCTTTTACCTGCATTCAGTTTTCTTAGCACCATTGATTGAAAAGACTGCTCCGTCTCCCTCTTGTGTTCTTGGCATCTTGTTACTTTGACCACATGTATGTGGGTTTGTTTCTGGGTTCTTGAGTTTGTTCTGTTGGTCTGTGTGTCTGTTTTTATGCTTCTACCAGACTCTTTTGATTACTGTAACTTTGTAATAGTGTTTGAAATCAGGAATTGTAATATCTCCAGCCAGCTTTGTCCTTTCTTAGGATTTATTTGGCTATTCAGGGTGGTTCCACACAAATTTTAGGATTGTTTTATCTATTTTTGTGAAAAATGCCATTGGTGTTTTCATAAGGATTGCATTGAATTTGTAAATCACTTTGGGCAGTATGGATATTTTTATTTTATGGATATTTTATCCCATAAACATGGGATATCTTTGAATTTATGTGTGCCATCTTCAGTTGCTTTCATCAGTGTTAATTTTCATTGTGCAAGTCTTTCACCATTGGTTAAATTTATCCCCAAATATTATATTGATTTTGATGCTATTTTTTAAAGATTTATTTATTTATTTATTTTTGAAAGAGAGTGAATACACACTAGCAAGCAGGTGGGGGGAGGGGCAGAGAGAGAATCTCAAGCAGATTCCCCACTGATTGTGGACCCCAATGTGGAGCTCAATCTCATGACCCTGAGTTGATCTGAGCCAAAATCAAGAGTCCGATCCTCAACTGACTGAGTCATCCAGGCATTCCTTGATGCTATTATAAATATGATTGTTTTTTAAATTTCTCTTTGAGATAATTCACTGTTAGTGTATAGAAACACAACTGATTTTTGCATGTTGATTTTGTATTCTGCAACTTCATTGAATTTATTAGTTCCAACTTTTTTTTGTGGAATCTTCAGAATTTTTATATGTAAGATCATATCATCTGCAAATAGTTTTATTTCTTTTTTTGATATGAATGCCTTTTACATCTTTTCTTGCCTAATTGCTCTTTCTAGAACTATGTTGAATAAAAGTGGTGAGAGTGGGCTGTTTTTTTGTTCTTGCATTTGAAGAAGCAGTCATCTCCTCTAGTCTTTACTGTCTTTGGAGAGAAATACCTTCAATAGTCAGTCCAGCTAGGGATTCTGAGGCTTTCTCAGACCTTTTATGGTTGTGCTTGCTGCCTACTTTTTTGTTTTTTTCTTGGAGGGGTAGTTCTTAAGATTGTAAGCTTTTTCTCAAGCCCATAAAAAGCCAGGGCAGGTACTGAGAGCTGTGTAGATCCCCTCATTATTCTAGGTGGAGTAAGAAAGAAGTAGGTCTTTTGGGTAGTCTCTCACTCAGCTAGGGAACTTGGGCAAACCTCTTCTATGTTTTCATTTTCCCCACAGGAGATGTCACAGGCTAAGGGGTCTCTTTTGGCACTGAGTTGTGCTGCCTTGTGGGAGGGCTGCTGCAGGCTGAGTGAAACTTTCTCTTACTCTCTTCAGTGTCTCTGCTCTGGGATTTTTTGCTACAACACTGTGTTGAAACTTCTCTGCTGGACTCCTGAACTTCCACAAAAATACTCTTGTCCAGGGGTGATGGTCAAAATTCGTGTTCTGTGACAGATGACAGTAGAAAACTATTTTACCGTCTTTCTGGCATTACTCCATCATTGTTTCTTTTAAAGATACTAGTTTTTGTTTATGTGACATAATTATATTTATTGATACTCTTCAAATTTTACTTTAGCTGTTTAATTTAGCTTAAAGGAACTTCTTATCTACTGAGTGTGAGAGTAGGTGTGTGTGAGAGAGAGACAGACAGATAGTGGGGAGTGTATATTATCTTAGAATACTAGAGAATTTAGTGCTCCAAATAAATAAACAGGCTTTGTTTTTTTGACATGGTAAGACAAATTGGTCCTTTTACTATGTACAGCTCAAGGAACATTTCAGGCAGTATTTGGAGTACTTACTGGTGGAGAGAGATTTTATTCAGTAAAATAAATGTCTGCTTTTGTACCACAGCGGTGCATGTATTTCTTTGGAAAATTGTTACTAGTTCATCTTGAAACATCTTTTATCTCTGTATGTTGTCCTCATATTCTGTGACCTCTCCTCTTTTGTCTCACTCTAGTGTACTTTGTCAAATGGTGTTCTTTTATGTTTTTGCATTCTGATAGAATTTCCGAAGCTTTTCCCTCGATCACTAGTTTGGTTTTCCGGGGTATAAGTTCTGATCTTTACTTCCTTCAGTATGAACTCTTCTTCTGTACTCATATTTTTTAATCTCCGTGGCATTCCTTCTCGCTCCAAATGCGTTGCCTTTCATCCTGTCCCTTCTGAGCACAGCCTGCTCTCTCCTGGGCTCTCTGCCCTTGGCTCAGGGAGGCTCTGTCTGCCTGCAGTCCGCCCAGGATGCATCTTCAAAAGACCTTTCTGGTCCTACACATCATTTTTACAGATATGTTCTCCCTCTTAATGTCCATATGCTCCTCCTTTTCCCTATATTTCTATGTGAGGTACTTTGATTGGCATTTTCTTTCTTATTTATCATTATCAGAATATCATTACATGGACATTTTGTTTAGGATTACTTTATTGTGAAAAATAATGAATACCTATTACATTCAAGCAATATAGATAGGTATAAAAAATAAAGGAGAAAAACCACACATACAAAATGCCACCTCCAACAAATACCCATCAATATGCCATCTGGTGAACAGCATTTCAGACATCCCTCTGATTATGGATATAAATAGAGAGTATGTGGATAAGGAGTTTCATATGCATTTTACTGTAAGAATTAGTACTAAATTTTATTTTTTGTTATGATTTAACAAGAGACAATACAAGTATGCTTCACAGTCCAGTTGAAAAACGTTGTAAAAGTTTTTAAGTGGTTGACCAGAGTTATTTTTTCCAAAAACTAGTTCAGTTTTACAGTGTCTCTTGAACGCCTGTTACAAGCGCAGAGGAAATTGGCAGACACATGCTTAATTTCACAGAACAATATAGCATAGGGGTTACCACCTGGCACTTAGACAGCCTGGGTTCAAATCCCACCTCTGCCACTTGACCTTGGGCAAATCATGGAGCCTCACTGTGATTCAGCTTCCCTCCTTGATATGATAGAAGCAATAATAGTATCTCTTTCACAGGGATGTCATGAACATTGAGTGAGTTATTATAATTTATAATTTAAGGCACTTAGGGCATTATCTGGCATATTAATATTATTTTCCCTCTCTACTTTTTTCTACTTTTTTTCTAGTTAAACTGTTAAGTTCACAGGGCAGGGTTAGTACCATTTGTATTCTCTGCTGCTCTACTTCCTGCAGTATTTCACCATTGCCCCATATTTAGGTGTGTTTGGTGTGCATCAATAGCCCCAGCACCACATATTCTTCCTAAGGTGCTTCCTTTGCTAAGGGGATACCTAACCTCCTCATTTTGGTTGATTCATTTGTGGCCAGATTTTATTGTCCAGTAGTTGTTTGTTATTGTTGTTGTTGGTTCGTTGGTTTTTTTTTTTTTTTTTAAGTAGGGAACGTAGTTGGTTTATCCCTTAAAGTCATTCTTTTTTTCCTTAAGTAACCTCTACATTCAATGTAAGGCTCAAACTCATGATCCTGAGATCAAGAGACGCACAGTCTACTGACTGAGCCAACTCCATTCCTTAAATTCCTGAAGAGAATAGGCTCCTCACTTGAAGGAAAACCTATCTAGGAATAAGTTTCCTTCACTCAAGACAATATGGTCCAGCCAATTCCTCAAGAGACACCCTCCTCTGTGCTGCCCCTTGTGGGTCTCCTCATTCTCCCTGGAGATTCAGATGTTGAATCTGATTTGATCTCCTTTGTTATGATGAAAAACTGAATGCACCCAGGAAAAGTATAGAGAAAAAATATATATAATGTATGCTTGGGTCATAGCATCCACATATAAAAGGCACTAGCATTTTGCCATAATTACTTCGGTTCTTTGTTAATGAAAGAAATTGCTATGTATAGTCGAAGCCTCTTGGACACAGCCCCCAGCGCCTTCCTGCCCCCACCCCACCCCCCGACCCCCACTGCATCCTCTTTATTCCCTTTTTAGCAGGTTGACACCATCTTGTGGTCCACGTGTGTTCTTTTTGCCCACACTTTTATACTTCCTACTATATGTGTCTGTAATCAACACAGAGCATTGTTGGGTGTATTTTTTTTTTTTAAGATTTTATTTATTTATTTTGAGAGAGAGAGAGAGAGAGAGAGAGAGTGCATGAGTGGGAGGAGGGGCAGAGGGAGAGGGAGAAGCAGACTCTCCACTGAGCCGGGAGCCTGATACGAAACTCAATCCCAGGAACCTGGAACCATGACCTGAGCCAAAGGCAGATGCTTAACCAACTGAGCCACCCAGGCGCTCCTGTTTGGTGTATTTTAAACTTTATGTAAATGGTATTGTGTTGTCAATCATCAGTGTTGTATTCTTTTACTCAGTGCTGCCCTTTTTATACCTACATATGTTGATGTGTGTAGACCTTGCCATTTCTTTTAGTTGCATATGTAATATTTTGTTGCATGAATGAAAACCTCAGAGTTTTCCATTGCTTAGTGTTACAAGCAGGGGATTCAGCTACCATTCGTGTATCTGCCTGTGTATGCTTTTGTGTGACCACTTACTTCCCTGGGGCACTGGGTCTCAAACTTGCCAGCACACTTGAAATCCCCTGGGGAGGGCAGCCCCAGTGGCGCAGCGGTTTAGCGCCGCCTGCAGCCCAGGGCGTGATCCTGGAGACCCTGGATCGAGTCCCACTTCGGGCTCCCTGCATGGAGCCTGCTTCTCCCTCTGCCTGTGTCTCTGCCTCTCTCTGAATGAATAAATAAATAAAAGAAATCCCCCGGAGAGGTAAAAAAAAAAAAAAAAAAAAAAAAAAAAAAGCATGTCTATGTCCCAGTGCCAGGTATTCTGATTTAATTGGTCTGAGCATCAGCGTTTTAAAAACCTCTCCAGGAAAATTCTCACTTGCAGCAGTGTTTGACAACCTCTGCTTTAGACAATGCCATCTAGTATTGGGTCCACAGATCACATGGGACTATTCCAACTTAAGTTAATTAGGATCAAAGATATGAAAAGTACAGTTCCAGGGCACCTGGGTGGCTCAGTGGTTGAGCGTCTGCCTTTGGCTCAGGTCATGATCCCGGAGTACCGGGATCAAGTCCCACATTGGGCTCCCTGCGTGGAGCCTGCTTTTCCCTCTGCCTTTGTCTCTGCCTCTCTCTGTGTCTCTCATGAATAAATAAATAAAATCTTTTTTTTTTTAAGTGTAATTTCTTACTTGCCTTAGCCACCTGTCAAGTGCCTAAAAGCCTCAAGTGGCTAGTGGCTAGTGTAGTAGACAGCACAGATGGAGGACATTCCCACTGCTGCAGAGAGCTCTGTTGGACAGCACTGTTCTTTCTAGGGTATAGATACCTGTGTGGACATTTATGGACTGGGGACACATGCCTTGTTGGCTGTACGAGCTATGGCTGTGCTACTTTTTAAATCAGCTGTCTTTGTTTTTTACTGCTACTATAACAAATTGCCACACATTTATTAGTGCCTTAAAACAGCAGAGATTTATTGTCCTAACAGTTCAGCAGTCCAATGCAGGTCTCACTGGATTATAGTCAACGTCTGGTCAGGCTGCACTCCTTGGAGGCTCCTGGGGAGAATCCATTTCCTTGCGCTTCTGATTTTTTAGCAGAATTCAGTTTCTTGTGTCTGTAGGACTGAGATCCTTTTCTCCCTGCTGTGGCTGTTAGAGAGAGTCATTGGCAGCCTCTGGAAGCCACCTGATGCCTTAGCTGGAGGCCCCAACTCCATCTCCAAAGCCAGCAACAGTGGCCAGAGCCCTTCTTGGATCTCTTCTGCCTCCTTTCTTAGCACAATGGGGAAAGGTTCTCTGCTCCTAAGGACTTAGGCAGATCATGTGATTACACTGACCTACCCACCTACATAACCCAGGGTGATAGTCCCATCTCAAGATCCTTAGCCTCTGTCACTTACCAGAACTCTCTTTGGCATATTCACAGGGCATTCGGGTGTAGGCATCTGCAGGGGAGGCAGGGGATGGAGGGGGGCAGATGTGATAGAGGGGCATTTTTCTAGAGACCATCCCAATTTACATGTCCTCTCAAGCATTTGAGACTTCCTTTTAATCCATATGCTCACAACCACTTAGTATTATTACTCTTTGACATTTTTGCCAATATGGGTAGACAGAGATACCCTTGATTACTAGTGAAAGCGATAAGTTCTCCATTCTTAAAGATGGTTAAGTTTACCAGGCCATGTTTTGCACTAATTGTTCTATGTCCAATTTTCTTGGCATTGCAGTCTCACTGGATTTGTGAATCGCTGCACTTAGAATGAGCTTCAGGTGGCTCTAGGAATTAGAGATTAGGTTAGATTCCTTTTTTTCCTGCTATTCTCTTGGTTCTCCATCCTTTTCTGTGGCTCAGCTTGGGCCCCACAGTAGGAAAATGGCCATAGCTCACATACCGCCCTGAGTGTTTTGGTCTTTCTGCTAAATGGACCAGCTTAGGCCATGGCCTACTCCTTGACCCATCACTGAGGCCAACAACTGCCCTGTACCCACCTTTGCTTAGGCCCTAGAGTGTACCCATCCTCCATGGGTCACTCTGGCTCAGCAGAAGAGACCGTGTGATTGGCTTGCACCTGTGGGTGCATCCCCACCTACTGCTGGGTGGGGTCCATCCTCCGTACAGGCTTTTAAACTGCTGGGTTATCCACAGTTGTCTGAGTACTTTAGTCTTAGGGTAATTTTTGTTTCCTCTTGCTATGGTTGAATTGCATTTCCCCACTCTGACACATTCCCAATGTATATGTTGAAGTCCTAAGCCCTCAATACTTCATACTGTGGCCTTACTCGGAGACAGGGTCTGTAAAGAGGTGATGAGGTAAAGTGAGATCTTTAGAGTGGGCCCTAATCCAATTTGATTGGCATCTAAGTAAAAGGGGGAATGTGGTGTGGAGGTTCCCCATGATGTTAAAAATAGAGCTACCCTACAACCTAGCAATTGTACTATTGGGTATTTATCCCAAAGATACAGATGTAGTGAAATACCAGGACACCTACACCCCAATATTCATAGCAGAAGTGTCCACAATAGCCAAACTGTGGAAGGAGCCATGATGTCCTTTGACAGATGAATGGATAAAGAAGATGTGGTCTATATATACAATGGAATATTACTCAGCTATCAGAAAGGACGAATATCTACCATTTACACTGACATGGATGGAACTGGAGGGTATTATGCTGAGTGAAGTAAGTCAGTTGGAGAAAGACAATTATCATATGGTTTCACTCATATGTGTAATATAAGAAATAGTGAAAGGAACCATAAGGGAAAGGAGGGAAACTGAGTGGGGAAAAATTAGGGAGACAAACCACGAGAGACTTCCAACTCTGGGAAAAAACAAAGGGTTGTAGAAGAGGAGGTGCATGGGGGATTGGGGTGACTGGGTGACGGGCACTAAGGAAGGCACTTGATGGGATGAGCGCTGGCTGTTATACTATTTGTCGGCTAATTGAATTTAAATAAAATTTAAAAATAAAAAAAAGTATAGAGAAAAAATAAAAATTTCAAAAAAAAAAAATAAAAGCAATGTGGACCCAGACATGGACGTAGGAACATTGATGTGAAGGCATGGGGAGAAGGTGGCTATCTGTAAGGCACAGAGAGAGACATGGAACAGATTCTCCCTCACAGTCCTCAAGAGGAACTACCCCCAGAGATACCTTGGTCTTGGACTTCTGGTCTCCAGAACTGTGAAACAATAAACTTGGTTGTTGAAGCCATGAATCTGTGGTTCTTCAGCAGCTCTAGCAAACGAATCTACCTGGGATGCATCATCTGCCTCATGGACACTTCCATGCTTCCATTCCTTGCTGGTTGTTTTCCTTTGAATAGGCCAGTTTCCTCCTGGGTGGGGTGGGCCTGTCCTGGGAAGGCATGGCTGCCATTCGCATGTGGCATGTGGATCTGTCTTACCATTGTGGGTTCTAAGGTCTCTGTCTCTGAGCTCCACCATCTTGGGCCTTCAACCTTCTCTGTACCTCTTCACCCCAACCCTACCCCCCGACCCCACCTGGGCCAGACTCTTGGCTCAGGGCGAGTTTCAAGTGCTAGCTGACATCATCTGTCCTTCTCTACCTCCTCCTCCCAGATGAGCTGACATCTGGGTCTCCCTGACTCTCAGCCCTGTGCTAGGCCCCACCCCCCACCCCGTTCTCCCAAGGACCTGATAGCAGTTCAAGAAGAGGGGACATATCTTCCCCAGCAGCTCCCATGCTTGGAGAGATGCTGCCTCATATGTTGTGGGCCTGCTCAGTACCTTGTGTCCTGACCCTGCACTCCTCTGTATCTCACTCTTCTGTTTTGGGTGGAGTTTGGGGCTGGGCATTGGGTACAAATGATCCTGTCATCACCATCTTTATCTCTCTTGCTCTCTCTTTCCCTCTGAACCAGGTGTGAGCTCAGGCTAGACTAGAAGTAGGACCCAAGAGTGCTTACGTGGGCCTTCGTGCTGTCACCTCAGCAGTGAATAGTGGCTTGGCTTTGGTGTGAATTCCCAGCTTCTGGCAAGCTCTCTTTCAGAGGTGGCCCAGAGGCCCAAATCTGATGGATGGTGGAGAATGAATAAAACACAATTACCCTGGGTATTGACATCAGGATCCTGTTCCCACCTGCCCAGTTGGAGGTGGAGCCACACCTCTCAAATGGTAATCCATGACAGGGCTAGGGTTTCCTCCCAGTCTTTGGGGAGTGGCTGTGCTGTCTGGGAAGTAGGGAAATGGTAGAGGTGGGGGTGGAAGTGCAGGTGGGGAGAGAGACGGGATGGTGCTGAGGCTGCTGTGGGCCAGCATCACAGAGAAGCATCTAGGACTGACAGGACAAGAGCACAGCTCCTTCCTGCCATTTTCCAGAGCGCAGTCTGGCTGGGTGCTGATCAGCCCAGGGCCACATGCCTCATGATCAGTTAGTTAACTGCTTCCCTGAGTCGGACATTGAGTGTGGTACTCTGGTGGTCATCTTTTTCTCTGTCTTCTTCACTGATACTTTAGAGGAGTGTAGGAGAGGCTGTTATCTGGCCTGCTTTGTGAAACAGGAATCTTCCTGATTTTTTTTTTTTTTAACTTTATGGTGAATGGCATGTTATATAAAGGTTTAATTGCTATCTCCCAAATGCTGGCTCCAGCTCAGGTCCCTCCCCTGAGCTTCCAGCCTTGGGTATCTGGCCGCCTACCCAACCAGTGTGATTGGCTGTCTCGTTGACATTGTAAACTCAACATCCTCAGCATGAACTTCTGGTCTCCCCATACCTGCTCCTCCCACTGTCCCCACCACTGCAGCTCGTGGCAGCTCTGTTCTTCCAGACCATCAGGCCAGAGAGCTGGGAGATATGCTTGGTTTCCCTTTTTTCTCTCTCTGACTATTCCATTGGCAAACACTGTTGATTCTACTTTTAAAATATATCCAGGATGCAGCTATGTCTGTGCACTGTCCCTACTGTCCCCCTGATTCCAGCCACCGCTGTCTCTGGAGGGGTCATCAGGGCAGCCTTTCTGCAGGTCTCCTGCTTCCACCTTGCTCCCCCAACATACTGTTCTCAGCATGAGATCCCCATCAAAGCATAAGTAGGATCATATCTCTCCCTGCTTAAGATCTTTCAGGGGCTCCCCACTTTTTTCCATGTCTAAGCCCAGTGCCCCACAGTGGCATCTAGGGCCACAGATGATCTATCCAGCCATCCAGCCACCTCCTGACCCTGTGACTCATCTTCTTCCTGCCTCCTTGCTTTCTGCAGCCACACTGACTGGAGCTCACCATGCAAGCTCTTGCCTCAGGGCCCTTGCAGGGGCTGTTCCCTCTGCTGCGAATGTTTTCCCCCCAGATATTGGCATTGCTCACTGCCTCCCCTTGTTCAGATCTTTCCTTAGAAGTGACCTTCTCAATGAGGCCTACCTTGACCACTCCATTTAAATATTCCTCCCTACTCCTTATCCCCACAGCCTGCTCATCCCTCCCAAAGCTCATCCCTCTCTAGCATACTGGAATGGTCACCTTGGTCACTTGTTTGTCGTGGTTATTGTTTGTTGTTTTTGTTCTTTCTTTTTTAAAATATTTTTAGTAGATTTTATTTATTCATGAGAGACACACACCACACACACACACACAGAGAGAGAGAGAGAGAGAGAGAGAGGGGCAGAGACACAGGCAGAGGGAGAAGCAGGCTCCACGCAGGGAGCCCGACGTGGGACTCGATCCTGGGTCCCTAGGATCATGCCCTGGGCTGAAGGTGGCGCTAAACCACTGAGCCACCGGGGCTGCCGTTATTGTTCTTTCTTTGTTGACTACCTGTCCTCTCCAAAGACAGGGATTCTTGTCTGCTTTGTTTAGTGCTGTATCTCCAGTGCTTAGAACAGTGGTTGGCACATAGAAGGTGCTCAGTAAATTGATCGTGAGGAAAGGAGGACCTATGTGAGAGGAGATGCAATGCTGAAATAGAACCTTTTGAGAGTTAATCTGACGTGTGCAATGGGAAACATATTGACTATTATGATATATGCTTATTAATAACGAATGATTAAATTTCTCCAATTAATATATCCACTAAGTTAAACCAGGTATTTTGTTGTTCTCCTTCTCAGGTGCTGGTACAATATATAAAAGTAGCTTGAATGCCAGTCAGTAATAATGCCAACTGGGAAGCCAAGGGTCCTGGAGCCCATAGCTTGATGTCCTAGATTTTTAACCATTTCCCACCCTTGAACACACTCACTTCCCTGCCCCACCAAATCTCTGTTCTGTAGGGGGAGCAGGTAGGGGTAGCTACAGGCCACCCTGGGTGTCCCCTCCCTTCATAGGCAGAGGGGAGGGGAGGGGGAAGAGGAGAGTCAGACTCTATTTTGATGGAGCCCTTCAAGAAAGTTGCCTTCAAGGTAAATTTTAATAGAGTCAAATAAAATATATATATGAAACTTTTGAAATGACACCCTTAGGAAAGAGGTCTTCTGGAATTTGAAACCCTCAACGGGTTTACTGACTTCAGGTTTTACCCAGGCACCTTCACAGATCAGACAGCTGACTCATTCCACTTGCTTCTTTCTGTGGGAGCCCTTACCAACCAAAGGAGGGGCTGTAGGAGCTGCCAGACGGGCATCCATACTAATCAGTGGGGCACTGGTGTAGCTATGAGCGTGCAGGTGTTTTATTTTCACAGCTTTTTCATATGCCCAAGAAGCTGGCCCAGGCCTCTCTGCTGCCAATTTTTTTTCATTCGTAATAGATTTTGTAAGTCACTGGTTGGTAGAACCAGGTCAGGTTTGCTTTTTGGTGGAGTGATGACCCTGTGTCACTCTATGATGTCTCCCTGTGCTCTCATGCCCACCTGTGCAAACCTCTCCTGCGGGGTGTGAGCCTTCTGTGAAATCACGGGGTATCCTTTCTCAGCTTTGCTGCTCTTCTCAGGGCCGTGAACACACACATCACATCTCTCTTTCCCATGACTTGAGCATCAGTCACATAAGATTCAGTGTCTTCTTTGCTGTAAGGCTAATTACTCCTCTCCACTGCTATTGTCTACTACGTGTTTCAAAGTTGCTGCTGCTGCTGAGTATAGTGCTATACACAGTTTTAAGCATTCGCTGTTAAAATTCGTGATACGTGTACCCCACAGCAAGTCTTAGACAGGATCTCTTGTTTACTGCTAGAAGTATTGGGTGCCAGTCAGCACCTAGATGTGACCCATCCTGACTGTGCTCCCTGCTCCCTGTGTGGCTTGGGTGTCCTGCTGCTCAGTCAGTATTTGTGGGATGGTTGAATGGGTTGTGTCTGAATAATTCAAGACTTCAGGAAATCCTTTCTTAATGGTGAATTCTTAGGGTTCCTAGTCAGGTGTCAGAACTTTTCAACATTCTGAAGGAAGCCTTTAAAGAGAGTGGTCCATCTGACCCTACAATTCTGTTTATTTATTTAAGAGTGGACAGGGGGAGGGGCCGAGGGAGAGGGTGAAAATCTTCAAGAAGACCCCCTGCTGAGCACACAGCCCTACATAGGACTGTGTCTCGCCACCGCGAGATGGTGACCAGAGCCAAAACCAAGACTCGGATGCTGCACTGACTGAGCCACTCAGGCGCCCCCCATGACCCTACAATTCTATTGAGGGGTCGTTCTTTTGTAGGAAATGAGGATAGTGTGGCCTTTGTTGAGGTCACAGGTGACATTGTGCTGTCCATTTGGCCTTGTTGATGGAAATGATGAGAGAATATTGGGAGGGGGGAACTGACAAGTGCCTGTGAAAATGGTGAGCCAGGTGCTTGTGTCTATAAGCTTTTTTTTCATTCTCCGTGCTTTACTCTTTTAATGCACTTTGGTCCAAACAGCCCTGTGCTTTGAAGAAAACCATTCAGAGAATAGGTGATTTTGAGTTCCCAGAAATCTCTGGGGGTTGTTCCAAACAGGCAGGTATGCATTGTGTAGCTACTGGTAAAAGAATGACAGGAATTAGATTAAAACTGGGAATTAAAAATAAAACAGCTGGGAATTTTGAGGCATCTGGGTGGCTCAGTGGTTGAGCATCTGCCTTCGGCTCAGGTTGTGATCCTGGGGTCCTGGGATTGAGTTTTGCATTGGGCTCCTCACAGGGAGCCTGCTTCTCCCTCTGCCTACGTCTCTGACTCTCTCTCTGTGTCTCTCATGAATAAATACATAAAATCTTAAAACAAAAAAACTGGGAATTTTTGCCTGCACAGAGGTGGAGATCATGCAGAGGATAGAGGATCATGCGTGGAGGCAGGAGGGAAGGAGGGTTTGTGAGGTGCACATCATTGGGCATCTCAGGCTCTGTAGTGTCCACCCCGACCTGCTCCCCTGAAACCTTCACGTTCCTGCTGATGGCAATACCACTCTGCTCAGGCTGCACACATGAAGTAATCTTTAACTCTGTGTCCATACCCCCCCCCGGCCCCTTTAACGAGAGTATAAAATCCATCAGACTGGGACCTCTTGCCTCTGTCTTCCACTGCCATTGCAGGTGCAAACCACTGTCGTTGTTTTCTTCTGGTGCTGCTTCTTTTTAAATATTTTATTTATTTATTCAGAGAGAGAGAGAGACAGAGACATAAGCAGAGGGAGAAGCAGGCACTCTGTGGGGAGCCTGATATAGGACTTGATCCCAGGACCGTGGGATCTCTCTGTGAGCCGAAGGCAGGTGCTCAACCACTGAGCCACCCAGGTGTCCCTGTCATCTTCTTCTGATGACTGCAGTACCTCCTCCCCACTCAGCTCCTTTAACATGGAGGTGGGCATGGCATGCCTCTGCTCTATATCCTCGGAGCTCCCTGCCCTGTTTTCCTTTGCCTGATCTGCCCCCTTGGACCTCAGGTCACCCCTTCCCCTGATACTCTTGGGCTTGCTCCCCCTGCCCCGGAGCCTCTCAGGCCTCCTGCTGATCTTCCTGCTACACCAGGATGCTCCCAGCTCAGCACCTTGGCCCTGGCCTGTCCCACTCCCCTCACCCCCAGATGTTCTCATGGCTCCCTCTCTCTCATCACCTTCAATTTTCCTCAGATGCCAGCTTCTCAATGAGAAGAATCTTGACCATTCTGTTTAAAACTAGGCCTTCCCTGATAAGAGGATCTTGAAGAGTTGCTGGTGCTCTCACATTAACTGCATTATTAACAATAGCCAGGATGCAGAAGCAACCTAAGTTGGCTGATGGAGATAAAGAACTGTGGTATGCCCATACCATGGAATACTATTCAGCCTTAAAAAGGAAGGCAATCCCGTCATATGCTACAATGTGGATGAACCGTGGGGATATACTGAGTAAAATAAGCAGTCACTAAAGGGCAGATGCTTGGGGTACCTGGGTGGCTCAGTGATTGAGCATCTGCCTTCAGCTCAGGTCATGATCCTGGGGTCGTGGGATTGAGTCCCACATCCAGTTCCCCAGAAGGAGCCTGCTTCTCCCTCAGCCCATGTCTCTGCCTCTCAGTCTGTGTCTCTCATAAATAAAAGAAAAGAAAAGAAAAAAAAGAAAATGGCAGATGCTCTATGATTACACTTACAGGAGATACCTAGGGCTGGGGGGAGGGGCAGTGTGTGGTGGTTTAGTGGGTAGAGTTTCTGTTGTACAACAATGCATGAGCTAATGCTGCTGAGTTGTACCCTTAAAAATGTTTAAGATGACAAATTTTATAGCATGTGTTCTTTACCACTATAAAAAAGCAGAAATAAAAAAACTAGGCCTACTCTGTCACTCCCTGTTCCCCCATTGAGTTCCCACCCCCCTCTGAGCACTTATTATTCTCTTATGTACTTAATTTACTTAGGATGTCTTCCCTTGAGAATATAAACCCCACAAAGGTGAGATTGTTATTTGTTTTATTCACTGAAGTCTAAGACAAAATCCAGGCACTGATCAGGCACTTCATAAATATGTATCAATTATGAGAATGTGCCCTAAATCTCGGCACAGCCAAATGTCAGAGACTAAGACATGGACTCGGGAGTGCTCCTGGTGATGAGTGTGTGCCTATTAAGGGGAGGATTTGTGCTTGGGTAGAAATGCTCCTAGTGAAATAGGAACAGACAGGCAGGGTTAGAAGGTATACTGTGTGTTTTTAAACTGGAGCAAATATTCACCGTTTCTGAATGACTGTTGTAAAGGTCTTGCTAAATGACAATTGCCTGTTCATCGCACATACCCCAAGCTGTGTGTCATGCAGTTTCCTGGTAGTATGGCAGGGTATATGCACTGCACCAGGAGTATTTCTCCCTCCTCTTGTGGACAAGATAGAGGAGACCTGGCTTTTGCAGAAGGGAAAAAATCCTGTATTTTCTTTGCTTCTTGCTCTATGGTAATGCAGATCAATGGTTTTCAAACTAGGTTTGGAAAACCTTAGGGTTTTGTTATTCCTTTTCAGAGAGCACTTTAGCTTTTAGTGGCTTTACATTTTGATGTTCAACTTAATGGTTTATTTGGCAGAGAGCTCTGTTGCATACGGCTTTAAGGTCCTCAGGGCCAGGATTCTAACTGGGTTTGTCAGTTAGCCTCTCTTCTGCTGGGTACTTCAAAGCGGGTGGTCCTGAGATCTTTTCTTTTGGCATTTTCAAAGGGCAAGGAGTGCATATCTAAAACAAGGCAATGAATGGAAAACAACTTTTCTTTAAGGTTCAGTACTTAAAGCTAAGACATTACGCAAAAGGAAATGTTTAAAGAAGGATTTAAGAAGAAAATCTCATTGCAGATGAAAAGAGGCTGACTCTAAAGAACCTGACAGATTCCAGAGAAAAGAGAATCCTTGGGTGCATATTCCTGTAGCATTTATAAAACCCTGGAGCTCACCATTTATGTATAAAACTTTAGCAGTACGGAGACAGGCAATGGCTTAAGTTGCTAAGTTCATCAGTTGGGTGAGTGAATGACCAGGTATGATCATTAGAAGGGTGACAGGTGTATTATTCACTTGGGTGGCCATAACAAAATACCATATATTTCTGGAGGCTGAAAGTCTAGGGTCAGGGTGCTAGTAGACTCATTTCCTGGTGAGATTCTCTTCCTGCTTCCTGGCTTCACCTTCTTGCTTGGTGCTCACTTGGTAGAGAGAAAACATTCTCTCTTCCTCTTATAAAAACATGAATCCCATCATAGAGGCTCTCCCCTCATGATCTCATCTAGTCCTCTTCTCCTCCCAAAGACCCCTTCTCCCAATACTATGACATCACAGGCTTAGGGCTTCACTGTTTCAATTTTGTGGGTGGAGCATCAGCTTTGATAGTTATGAAAAGGAGAGGGAGAATGCTCATTTTATTGCCTGGGTGTGATGATCTCGCCTTGCGTTTGTCCTCGCCTAAGTTGAAAATGTTTCCATCTCTCTTCTTTTGTTTTTATTTTTAAAGATTTTATTTATTTATTCATGAGAGATGTAGAGAGAGAGAGGCAGAGACATAAGCAGAGGGAGAAGCAGGCTCCCTGTGGGTAGCCTGATGAGAGACTCAATCCTAGGACCCTGGGATCACGCCCTGAGCCAAAGGCAGATGCTCAACCACTGAGCCACCCGGGTGCCCCATCTCTTCTTTTAAAGAGTAAGCACAGACTTGTTATACTCCATATGTGCTGGTTATAAGGCAGATGACAGTTTTATGGGTCCTGAAGAATGTACATTTTGGGGACCTTTTTATCCTAAATAATACAAAACCACAGACACAAACGCACTAGGGCCTCTTCCAGCTTGCTGTGTAGAAGGCCCCAAAGCTTAAACTTACTTAGTTTCACAGTAAATCCAATTGTCTCTTTTTTCTTTTAAAATAATATTTATTTGTCATTTTTGCTAATCTTAGCAGTAATACGATTGATTGTAGAAAATACAGGTAGGCCAGAAAATCTGCCCTAACTTCATAACTCTCAGATGATCGCTGTTTATATCTTACTATGCATAAGGTATTTTGATTCAAGGATGTGCAGATTTTCACATTTCAACATTTCCAGAGCCTGGATGGCTCTTCACAATACATAGTGTGTCAGCATTTTCCTGCATCGTGTCTTTTCTCCAGTGGCATGACTTGTGTCACGTTGGCATCTTAGATGTGTTGGGATAAGGGTTTCTCATCCCATGGATACTATACTCTGTGAACATCCCTCCAGGTTGGAGGTGATGGGGAGGACAAGAATCAGCGGTGCAGAGTGACAGAGTGGGATGCCCTGCTGCATCCGGTATGTGCCCCTGGGTGGATGCCCTCTAAACTCCTTCTGTCCTGTGATTAGAGCGTTTTACCTCATGAGGATATTAGGGGATTGAGTGAAACTGTCAGACATTAGCAGCATGCTTATGCTTGGTGATTTGCCAGCACAGGTGGGTTCATCTGTGAGAGGCCTGCGAGGTTCCAGGCTGGGGGACCATGGCCAGGTACTTGGGAGAAATTTGAAAAATCTGTGACAGTCTGGGGAGGCTGATGTAGAGCCCCCATGACAAAATGAGCCCATCTCCCTGCTTCTTCAGGAAGCCCACTTGATATGTGTGAATTTTTTTTTTTTATGTGATCGCTACACCCTACGTGGGGCTTGAACTCATGAGCATGAGATCAAGAGTTGTGCATGCTCTTCTGACTGAGTCAGCCAGCTACCCCCTTGAAGGTCTGAGTGTCTACTGCAGAGTCATGGCTTATTTAACAAATCCCCACTTACCCAACAGTTGTTGGATGTTCTGGTTGTTTCCTTTTTATCTACAAGGTGACTTGGCATCGTATATCTTTGCATCAGAATCTGCACAACTTCAAGAAAATCTCATTAGGATAAATTGCCAGATGAGAATTATTCCAGCCAAGGGAGATAGATGTTTTTGAGGCTTCTTAAGGGCAAATTGTGACAGTGTGGCTGTCACTGAATCTTTGTCAGCCTGGGTACTGCTCTGTGGGGGTGGGGAGATGCCAAAGCCTCCAATTCAGGAGATGAAAGCTATTAACACATTGTTACTAGCCTTTCCTGATTTGCTTATAACTATTTTTACCTTCTTTGTTGGCGAATATGTTTTGTTTTGTTTTTCTTTTTAACATTCAAGTATTTCTTCCACTCAGGTAAATGTTCTTAGCCTAGCTTCAGAGAAAAAAAGGTCAGAGAGAGATCCTAAGTATAAGCATGTATGCACAATGCAGAATGTAGATGCCAAAACTTTGAAATATTTGCGTCAGCTCTTCACAATATTTTTAAAGAATGAAAACATCACAGATCCGGTTATAATCTCTTTTGTATCCTCCCCCAGCCTGTCTGTTCCTTTCAAAACCAAAGAGAACATTCCTTTTAAAATTTCGTTTCTGACTGCAGAACAAACATGTAGTACCTGCACATGTGCTTTAAAAAAAATCACACAAGTGGTATTAACTGCATGTATCATTCTGAAAGTTATTTGTAGCATTTTGTATCATTTTCTATATCCATCCAAATTTTATGGCTTCATTTACCACCTGTTTAGAATTCCTTTGTGAGAATATATCCCAGTCATCTGCACTGTGCTATGATGACCATTCAGCTTGTTTCTGGTGTCTTGCCTTGACAAGCAGGCTAATGGGCATGTCCTCTCATATGTCCCCCGTGCAGCAGGACCAACATATTGGCAAAGCCCATACCTAGAAGTGGAATTTCTGCGTCATGGGGAGTGAGCATCTTAACATCCCTAGAAGTACCATATTTCTCTTCCAATCGTTTAAATCAATTTGTACTCCCACTAGAGGCCAGGAAGAGTTACGGTTCTATTTTCTCTGCAGGTTTGGAGGGACCCTACTTTTAGAGTTCTTTTAATGGAAAGAAAACAACATTATAAATACAAATTTAGTCATGAAAGCAGGTATTTAATTAGAATGAGAAAATAAATCACAAGTTATAAATTCAAAAACTGCTTTGAGATGTACCAAATATGTCACACAATCCAGAAAAATAACATTTGAAAAATTTAAGAATTGCATGGCACAATGCTCTTCTTTCTGTGTTATGTTGCCACATACTCTTTGATTGCCTATTCATATGGCAGTGATTTTGTAATTTCCTTTTCTCTAGATTCTCAAATTATTGTTTAGTTGTTTTTCACTAGCATGGCTGATTAAAATGATTCTGTTATTTTTGTGTTTTATTATTGAGATAGTCACATAACAAAAGTCACCATTCTAAAGTGTACAATTTAGTAATTTTCAGTATACTCCAGGGTTGTGCAGTCATGAACCACTTTTAATTCCAGACCATTTCCATGACCCCCCAAAGAAATTCTGTACTTATTAGCAGTCAACTCTAATTTCCTCTAATTCTCAGCCACTGATGACCACTAGTTGACTTTCTGTTTCTACGGATTTGCCTTTTCTGGACACTTCATATAATAGGAATCATACAATATGTACCTTCTGTGTCTGGCTTCTGTTACTTTGCATAATGTTTTTGAGGTTCATTCATGTTATATAGTATGAAACAGTACTTCCTTCATTTTAATAGCAAATGATTTCCATTATATGGATATACTACATTTTGTTTAACCATGTATCAGTTGACGGACATTTAGTTGTGTTCACTTTTTGCCTATTATGAATAATGCTGCTATGAACATGGGTGTATAAGATTTTGAGTGAATATATCTTTTCCATTATCTTAGGTATATACCTAGGAAGAGATTTGCTGAGTTAAATAATAATTCTGTGTTTAACATATTGAGGAACTGCCAGACTTTTTTTCAAAGAAGCTGCACCATTTTGCATTCCCACCAGAAAGGTATGGCAGTTCTAGTTTCTCTGTAGCCTCTTCCAACACTTGTTATTTTCCTTTGTTTTTTTGTTTATGTGAATTGGTATCTAATAGTTTTGATATGTATTTCCCCAGTGATTGATGATGGTGAGCCTCATTTCAGGTGCTTACTGTCCACTTGTATATCTTCTTTGGAGAAATTTCTAGTTAAATTCTTTGCTCATTTTCTAATTGGGATATTTGTCTTCTTATTGTTGAGTTATAGCAGCTTTTTATATATTATCAATATTATACCTTTATTAAGTATATAGTTCACAAATATTATAAATACCTTTAATTCAATTTATTGTCTTTTACTTTCTAAATATTATACTTTGATGCACAAAAGTTAAAACAATTTTTTAAAGGTTTTATTTATTCATTTGAGAGAGAGAGAGTATGAGCAGGTGGAGGGGCAGATGGAGGGGGAGAAACAGACCCCTGGTGTGCAGAGAGCCTGACACAGGGCTCCATCCCAGGATCCTGGGATCATGATCTGAGCCAAAGGCAGATACTTAACTGACTGAACTAACCAGATGCCACCAAAGTTCTAAATTTTGATGAGGTCCAGTTTACTTATTTTTTCTTTGCATCTGTGTGCTTTTGGTATCTTATCCAAGAAACTGTTGTTTAATTCAGAGTCACTAAGATTTATACCTCTGTTTTCTTCTAGGAGTTTCAGAGTTCTAGCTCTTACATTAAGGCTTTTTATCCATTTGGAATTAATTTTTATGAATGGTGTAAGATAAGGGCCCAACTATATTCCTTTGCATGTAGATATCTAGTTGTCCTAGTACCATTTTTGGAAAAGAGGATTCTTTTTCCCCTTGAATGGCCTTAGCACCCTTGTTGAATTCCAGTGTGCCATAGATCTATGGGTTTATTTCTAAACTCTCAATTCTATTCCATGCAGTACTACATTCTCTTGATCCTTGTGGCATCTTAGGAAATTTTGAAATCAGAAAGTGTATATCTTCCAACTTTGTAGTTCTTTTTCAAGATTGCTTTTGCTAGTTTGGGCCTCTACCATTTGCATATCAATTGTAGGATTAGTTTGTCAATTTTTTTTTTTTTTTAAGATTTATTTATTTAAGAGAGAGCACGCACCATGCACATGTATGCTCACAAGAGTTGGGATAGGGACAGAGAGAGAAAGAGAGTTTTTTTTTTTTAATTTATTTACTCATACACACACACACACACACACACACACACACACACAGAGGCAGAGGGAGAAGCAGGCTCCATGTAGGGAGCCTGACATGGGACTCGATCCCGGGTCTCCAGGATCATGCCCTGGGCTACAGGCGGCGCTAAACCACTGCACCACCGGGGCTGCCCTAGTTTGTCAATTTTTGCAAAATATCTACTTGGGATTTAGATACAGATTGCATTGATCCATTAGTGAACACGGGCTGTCTTCCCATATATTGAAGTCTTCTTAAATTTTATTTAAAATATATTTTTAAATATTATTTAAAAATAAAATTTTTTATAGTTTGCATTCTACCAGTCTTGCACATCTTTTGTTAAATTTGTTCTTTTTGCTACTCTTGTTAATGGAGTTGTTTTATTGATATCACTTCAAATTGTTCATTGCTAGTATAGAAATACAACTGATTTTTGTATGTTGAACCTGTGTCCTGTCACCTTGCTGAACTTGTTTTTTAGCTTTAATAGTTGTGTGTGTGTGTGTGTGTGTGTGTGTGTGTATTCCTTAAGGTTTTCTATATGTAAAATCATGTCATATGACAACAAAGATAATTATGCTTCTTTTTTCCAAATTGCATGTGTTTTATATAATTTTATTTTTTACCGCTTCCTTGCCTAGGTTAGAATCCCCAGTGTGATGTTGAATAGAAGTGGACATCCTTGTCTTCTTCCTTAATCATAAGGACAAGCTTTCACTCTTCCCTCATTAAGTGTGATGTTAGTGAAGAGGGACTGAATGGACATTTTTCCAAAGGCATACAGATGGTCAAGAGACACATGAAAAGATGTCCAACATAACTCATCATCAGAGAATTGCAATCAAAACCACAATGAGATCACCTCACACCAGTCACAGTAAAATGATAATAAGAAGAGAAATAATACATTTTGGCAAGAATGTGGAGAAAAGAGAACCCTCATGCACTGTTAGTGGGAAAGCAAACTGGTGCCACCCTGGAAAACAATATTGAGGTTCCTCAAAAAATTAAAAATAGAAATAAGATACAATCCAGTAATTCCACTGCTGAGTATTTATCCAAAGAAAATAAAAACATGGGGTGCCTGGGTGACTCAGTTGGTTAAGTGCCTGCCTTTGGCTCAGGTCATGATTCCAGGGTCCCAGGATCTAATGCATCAGGCTCTCTGTTCTTTGGGGAACGTTCTTATCCCTCTGCTGTTTCCCCTGCTTGTGTTCTCTCACTCACTCTCTCTCAAATAAATAAATAAAATCTTAAAAAAAATAAAAACACTAATTTGAAAAGATACATGTATCCCTGTGTTTATTGCAGCACTATTACAATAGCCATGACATGGAAACAGTCTAAGTGCCCATCTGTAGATGAATGGATAAAAAAAGACATGAGCCATATATACAATGGAATATTAGTAAAAAAATGTTGAAATCTTGTTATTTGCAACAACATGGGTGGGCCTAGAGGGTATCATGGTAAGTGAAATCAGTCAGACAGAGAAAGACAAACACCATTTGGAATGTAAAAAAACAAATGAACAAACAAAGAAACAAATAGAAAAAGAAGTGGACTCATAAATACAGAGAATAAACTGGCGGTTGCCAGAGGGGAGAAGGGGAGAGGGATGGACAAATGAAGGAGATGAAAAGGTACAAACTACCAGTTATCAAATCAATGTCACGGAGATAAAAATTATAGCATGGGAAATATTGTCAATACTATGTAATAACATTGTATGGTGACAGATGGTAACTACACTTAAATGGTGAGCATAGATTGCAGAACATAAAGAATTGTGGATTCTCTATGCTGTACACTTGAAATGAATATAACATTGTATGTCAACTGTATTTCAATAATGAAAGAGTATGATGTTAGCTGTCAGTTTTTCATAGGTACCATTTATCATATTGAGGAAATTCCTTTCTATTTATTGTTTGTTGAGTTTTTTTATCATGAAAGGATGTTGGAATTTAGCAAATGCTTTTTCTGCATCTATTGATAATGTAGGTTTTATGCTTTATAAAGCATATATATATAGCATATAATATACTATTACTACAGTATATTATTTCGATTGATTTTCATACATTAAACCAACCTCATATTTCTGGGACACATCCCACTTGGTTATGGTGAATAACCCTTTCTATCTGCTGTTGGATGCAATCTGCTAACATATTGTTGAGGATTTTTGCATGTATATTTACAAGGGATGTTAGTCTGAAGTTTTCTTCTGATGTCTTTGTCTGGTTTAGGTATCAGAGTTATACTGGCCTCATAGAATGAATTAGGAAGTGTTCACTCCTCTTTTTGGAGGAGTTTGAGAAAGATTATTGATAGTACTTCTTTGAAGGTTTTGTAGAATTTACCAGGGAAGCCATCTATCTGATTCTGGACTTTTCTTGTTGGAAGTTTTTCCATTCGTGACTCTCCTAGCCAGTTGGGGCTGCTGTAACAAATACCATAGTCTGGGTGGCTTACACAACAGACATTTACTTGTCAGAGTTCTGGAGGCTGGGAAGTCCAAAATCAAAGTGCTAGCTGCTTTGGTTTCTGGTAAGTGCTTTGGTTTCTTGCAGATGACTGCCTTTTTACTGTTATCCTCACATGGCTGAGGGAGAGAGAGAGTCTCTTTCATGTCCCTTATTATAAAGGCACTAATCTCATTCATGTGGGCTCTACTCTCACACCCTGTCCCCACCTCTTCATACCATCACACTGGGATTGTAGCTTCAGTATATGAATTTGGAGGAGACACATTCAGTCATAGCACTGACCTATTCTCTTTGTTACTAGTCTATTCATGTTTTCTGTTTCTTCTTGAGTCAGTTTTGATAGCTTGTATGTTTCTGAGAATTAGTGTATTTCATTTGGCTTATGTGATTTTTTTTTTTTTGACTTAAGTTTTTCACAGTATTTCCCTAGAATCCTATTTTTTTTTTTTTTTTTTTTGGTAAATTTTGTATTGATTTTCCCAGCTATTTTTCTTTTGGTCAGTCTAGCTAAAGTTTATCACTTTTGTTGATCTTTTCAAATAACCAACTTTTGATTTTATTGATTTTCTTTATTTTTTTCTTCTCTCTTTCATTTTTTCCATTGTTATCTTTTTCTTCTGTTTGATTTAGGTTTAGTTTACTCTTTTTTTTCCCTAGCTTTTTATGGTAAAAGACTAGAAGAAGATTATTGATTTGAGATTTTTTTTTCTTTTTTAGCATAGGAGTTTTCAGGTAAAAATTTCTGAACATTACTTTCACTTAGAAGGAGTAAACTCTTATGATGATTAAATTGTGATATGCAGTGTTTATTTTTTATTTGTCTCAAAGTACTTTCTAATTTTCCCTGCAATTTCTTTGACCCATTGTTTATATAGTACTATGTTGTTTAATTTGCACATATTTTGGATTTTTCCAAATTTCCTTCTATTTTTTTAACTTATTATGATTAAAGAACATAGTTCATGTAATTTGAATATTTTAAAATTTAGAGAGATTTTTTTTTTTGAGAGAGATTGTTTTGTAGCTTAACATATATTCTGTCGTGGAGAATGTTCTATATGTGCTTGAGAAAAATGTATATTTTGCTGTTTTGGGGTTGGATATTACATAGTTAAATCTAGTTGGTTTATGGTGTTGTTCAAATATTCTCTTTCCTTACTGATATTCTCTCTAGTTGTTCTGTTATTGAAACCGAGATATTGAAGTTGCCAACGATTGTTGTGGAGTTATTTCTTTCTTTGATTCTGTCAGTTTTTGCTTCATATATTTTTAGGGCTCTGTTGTTGTTGTATTTATAGCTGTTACATCTTCATCATGGATTAGCATTTGTATTATTATATAATGTTCTTCTTTGTCTGTAGTAGCAATTTTTGTCTTAAAGTCTATTTGGTCTGATACTCCAGCTCTCTTTTGATTCTTGTTTGTGTGGAATATCTACTTCTGTCCTTTTACTTTCGATTTCTGTCTTTTAATCCAAAGTGAGTCTGTTGTAGGCAGGATATAGTTTGATCATGTTTTCAAATCCATTCTGCCAATCCTTGTTTGTTGTTGTTGTTACATTTAATTCATTTTCATTGTATGTAATTAAAAATAAGGAAGAACTTACTTCTGCCATTTTGCTGTTCGTTTTCTATACATTTTATGTCTTTTTTGTTTCTCATTTCCTCAGTTACTTTTGTGTTAAGTAAATATAGTATGCTATTTTCATTCCTTTGTTTTCTTTGCTGTATATTTTGAGTTATTTATTTAGTGGTTGCCCTGGAGATTTCAATTAACCTTTTAAGTTGTAACAAAATGGTTATTATTCATGCCAACCTAATTTCATTTGTATAGAAAACTTTGGTCCATTCTCCTCTCTCTTTCTGCTATTAGTATCACAAAGTGTATCTTTATATGGTGTTTGTCCTCAGCATAGACCTATAATCATCACTTCTGCAGATGTGTTTTAAATCAGATAGAAGAGTTACAAACAAAAATGCATTTGTATTGTGTTTTATATTTAGCCATGTAGTACCTTTAGTGGTGTTCTCTATTTCTTTGCATGGTTCAGGTTACTAGTTAGTGTCCTATCACTTCTGCCTGAAGAACTCCTTTTGGCATTTCTTGTAGGGCAACTATGAGCCCTGTTTTTGTTTATCTAGAAGAGTCTTAGTTAGTGTCTTCTTCATTTTTGAGGGACAGTTTTTGCTACATAGAGAATTATTCCTTGACAGCTGTTCTTTTCTTCTTAATTTCGGCACTTTGTGTCATTCCATTGCCTTAGAGAAACCATGGTCTCCATGGTTTCTGATGAGATATTAGCCTTTAGCCTTGTTGAGGATTCATTGTACATGATGAGTTGCTTCTCTCTTGCTGCTTTCAAGATGCCTTCTTTGTTTTTTTGCCAGTTTGATTATGGTAGGTTTAGGTGATTGAGTTTATCCACTTCAGCTACTTGTGGAACTCTTACTGGTTTGTATAATCTTTGAATGTTATATGTAGATAATCATTCTGTTAGTAAGTAATGATAATATCTCTTTCTAATCCTTATTTGTCTTTCTTATTGTTTCTTTTTATTTATTTATTTATTAATTATTTATTTTTTAAAAGATTTTATTTATTCATGAGAGAGAGAGAGAGAGAAGCGGAGACACAGGCAGAGGGAGAAGCAGGCTCCATGCAGGGAGCCCGATGTGGGACTCAATCCCGGGACTCCAGGATCACGCCCTGGGCCGAAGGCAGGTACTCAACCGCTGAGCCACCCAGGGATCCCTGTTTCTCTCTTTTTAAAGAAAATTCCTTGGGAATGCTTTCAAATATTCAGCATTAAGTATACTGCTTGCATCAGGATTTGCAAGGTTCTCAGTTGAAGTACGTTGTCAGGGAAGCAGGGGAAACATTTTATTGAATTGTTAGGAAGTTCAGGAACAATTTCTGTTAATTTCTGTGAATGGGCCGTACTTTCTTCTTTCTTTATGTGTTTCATAATTCTTTTTTGAAAATGAGACATTTTGAACATTATATAGTAGTTAACTCCAGAGGTCAGGTGATTCTCTCTCCTCAGGGTTTGTTGTTGCTTGCTCTCAGCTCTGTTTGTCTAGTGATTATTTATTTTTTCTAGTGACTATTTAAAACTATTTTGTGGGGATGCCTGGGTGGCTCAGTCAATTAAGTATCTGCCTTCGGCTTAGATCGTAATTCCAGGGTCCTGGGATCGAGCCCTGTGTCAGGCTACCTGCTCAGCAGGGAGCCTGCTTCTTCCTCTCCCTCTGCCCCATGCTCATGCTCTATCTCAAATAAATATATAAAATCTTAAGAAAAAATAAAGCTATTTTGTGAGGTCTGCCACAAGTAGTCTCTGAAGGTTTTGTTAAATCTTGGTTCAGCTAGTGCTGTCACAGAGATTTCCTTGAGTGCCAGAACGAGAGAGAGAGAATGGAGCAGCAACACCTCTCCTAGTCTTTGCAGAATGACTGTGTTGGGGTGCTTCTTCACTACCTAGCCAGGCTGTTTACAGCTCTGCTCTAGCCTTCATTTGCTGTGAAGATAATCCAGAGATGAAAGAGTAGTGTCTTCTCAGGTCTTTACTGAGCATGCATTGCCCCGGATATACATCTAGCTCTCCAAATTTCCCAGTATACTTGGGTGTTTCTGAATACTCAAATTACCAAAGAAACTCCCTCTCCAACTTCTCTTTTCAGGCTTTTGGTACTCTATAGTATGCCTCAGTTATAATCACCTGTCTCAGACTGCTGTAAGGAGTTCATTTGCCTGACATTTTTAAGGAGTGCTTTCTGATCTTCTATCCTGAGAAAGTTCCAAGTTAGGTGAAACAGAGATGAGCCCCTTGTGCCAGTTTTTCAGGCAACCTCTAGACAGGTTAGAGTGGACAACACAATTCTTTATGAATAGAGTCTACTTAACCTCCTTCTGGAACCAAGGACCAGGGTCCTAGCCTTGGGAACATGGTCTGTATCTTTAAGACCTGCTACACTATTAAGCTGGAGAGGAGGGCAAAGCAGGGGCAAATAAAAATACACAGGGTTTTCTTTCCATTTTTTGTATTACCTTTTTCTTGTTTCAGTGTTCTTGAACCTTTTACTGCTTTCCAGAAATCTGACAAAGTTGCTTCTATTTTTGCTTGATTTTTCAATGTTTCTGTGGAGGGATGGGCCTTGGAACTTCTTACTCTGCCTTTTTGCTAATAGCCTGGGCCAGAAGCCAGAAATGTTTAGTTATTGGCAACAAGATATATTTTGGCCCTGCAGAGTAAGGCCTCAGGTTAAAGCTTTAAGGCCTTAGACTAAGTGATTAAAGAAATAGAACAGTAAAAATTCTGATTCATAACTTTATGGTTTTTCCCTGCTATAGCCTTTAGCTTATTTTGTAACTTTAGATGTAATGATACATTCTTTTAAGAGAATTTTTCTTTCATATTGTAAGCAATAGATACTTTATTAATTTCACATTTCATCCAGTAAACAATGTGAAAGCTGTGGCAGGCCCCTGGGAAACAATGCATTTATAAATCAATGGGATAGCATCTTAGGTGAGTATTTCTTTTTTTTCCTTGGTCATTTAAAAAAATTATCATCGAAGAATAGTTAACATATAATGTTATGTTAGTTTCAAGTGTACAACAGAGTGATTTGATACTTCTATACATTACTCAGTACTCACCATAAGGAGTGTAATCACTGTGCAATATTATTACAATATTATTGACTATATTCCCTATGTTATACTTTTCATCTCTCCATGACTTCTTTATTTGATAACTGGAAGTTTGTACCTCTTAATCCCTTCACCTGTTTCCCCCTTCATCCCCATCCATCTAGTGTGGAAACCACCCATTTGTTCTCTGTATTTAGGAGTCTGTTCTTTTGTTTTCTGTTTTAGATTTCACGTATAGGTGAAATCATATGGTGTTTGTCTTTCTCTGTCTGAGTTATTGGTGTTTCTTTTAATGTGACCACTTAAAAACTTAGATTTATTTGCATGTATGGTAAGCCTTTTTCTTAACAAAAGGTAAGCAAATAAACATGGTGGGGGTGTGTGTGATATATAAATGATTATTTTCTGTTGGTCCTGTCTGTGTTTGTTACAGTGTATGTTCTTACCCTTAATAGTTTGTGATTTGATACTTAAAAGGCACAAAATTTTAACCTTCATGCAGTAATGCTTCTGGGTCTCCTGAACCTGTGGTATTGGTGGTGTGAGCAGAGATTTATCATGCTGGCCAAAATAGATGCACACAAATATAGTCAGCTGATCTTTGGAGCCGTGGGCTGCCTTTTGAGCAATTTTGGTTATCTGTGTGAAATCCTGAAAGGGGCCTCCAAATCCACATGTAATCCATCCACACAGGTGGGTGTTGTGAATAGTGAGGGCCATGGGGTAACTTTCTATTTTAACTAAACATTTTTATTAGTAGGTGTGAAGCTCAAGTTATTCTAGTTCACAAAGGAGCATTCTGGCTGTCAACCTGTACTGTAGCAAATTAACACATTAAAAACATCTTGAAAACCTTATGTTTGTTTCTTCTGAGTTTTGGCATCCTGGGAGAGCTCTTGACTGCCCTTCCAGGTTCTGTGTGTATACCTGCATATGCCTTGTATGTCCTGTAGGAACTTCAGGACCATAAGGTGGCTAATTAGCAATGAAATAATCATAGAAGGAATCACAGATTTTATGACAGCTGAAATTTAGGATTTAGCTATATATCTAATTTTAAATTAATTTATGAAATCACTTATTTTGTAATTACTTGAAAAGCATATTATGATCAGCAATACCAGAAAGTTATTTTGTGGATATTAATAAACTTACTCTAAAGTTTATATGGTGAGGCAAAAGACCTAGAGTCGCTGACATAATAATGAAGAACAACCAAGTTGGAAGACCGGTGCTACCCAAGTTCAAGACTTACTACAAAGCTCTAGTAATTAAGATTTTGTGGTAGAGGAAAGATGATATACTAATATATCACTGGAATAGAGTGGAAATCCAGAAATAGACTCACACAAATATGGTCAGCTGATCTTTGACAATGGAACAAAGCCAATTCAGTGGAGAAAGGATAGTAGTGTTTTCAGCAAAATGATGTAGGAACAACCAGATATCCACAGACTCTTCACAAAAATTAACCAAAGATGGATTATGAACCTAAATGTAATGTAAGACCTAAAATTATAGAATTTGTAGTAGATAACATAGGAGAAAATCTATGACCTTGGGTTGACTATGACCCTGTTGTATTTAGATACAACACCAAAGCAATGAAAGAATTGACATTAAAATTAACAATTTCTGTTCTACAAAAGACATTTTCAAAAAGATGAGCCACAGACAGGGAGAAAATATTTGCAAATGTCATATCTGATAAAGGACTGTTATCCAAAATACACAAAGAACTCTTAACTCTAAGAAAATGAACAACCTGATTAAAACATGGGCAAACTATCTGAACAGACACTTTGCCAAAGAAGATATACAGATGGCAAGTAAGAATATGAAAAGATGTGTCAACATCATATGTCACTAAGGAATTTCAAATTGAAACAACAGTGATACACTGTTACACACCTATCAGAATGTTCAAAATAGTGACAACACCAAATGCTGACAAGCATGCAGAGCAACAGGAACTCTCGTTCATTACTGGTGGGAATGCAAGATGGTACAGCCTCTTTGGAAGACAGTTTGGCAGTCTTTTACATGACCTAGCATTCTCTTACCATATGATCCAGCAACCATGCTATTATTAACTTGCTATTAACTAAATGAACTGAAAATGTTTGTTCACCCAAAAACCTGCACACAAATGTTCTTAACAGCTTTACTCATAATTACCAAAAACCTGAAGGCAACCGAGGTGTCCCTCAGTAGGTGAATGGATACACAATTGTGCTACAGCCAGACAATGGAATATTCTTTAGCACTAGAAAGAAATAAGCTATCAGGTCAGGAGAAGACTTATCCTTAAGGAGAACTTTAAATACATGTTACTTAGAACCTTAAGGGGAACTTTAAATACATGTTACTTTAAATACATGTTTAAATAAATGGAGGAAGGTCACATGAAAAGCTCTATACCCCATGATCCCAGAGATATGACATTCCTGAAAAAGCAAAAACATAGAGACAATAAAAAGATCCGTGGTTGCCAGGGACTTGAAGGGAGGGAGGGAAGAATGGGTGGGGCACAGGGGGCTTTTAGAGCAGGGAAACTACTCTGTATGATACTATATTGGTGGATACACATCAGTATTTATTTGTTGAGACTCATAGAATGTAGAACACCTTGAGGGAGCCATGATGTGAACTGTGGGCTTTGAGTGATGATAGTGATATGTCAATGTAGGTTCATCCTTTTTTTTTTTTTTTTTTTTTTAGATTTTATTTATTTATTTGAGAGGGAGAGAGGACAAGCAGGAGGATGGGCAGAGGGAGAAGGAGACGCAGACTCCTTGCCAGGCAGGGAGCCTGATGTGGGGCTTGATCTCAGGACCCCAGGATCATGACCTGCGCCAAAGGCAGATACTTAACTAACTGAGCCACCCAGGTGCCCCAGGTTCATCCATTGTAACAGTGTGTCACTCTGGTGGGGACATTGATGATGGGGGAGACCGAGGGTGTGGGGGGGAGGGGAAGTGTGGGAACTTTGTACTTTCTGCTCGGTTTTTGCTGTGAACCCAAACTCCTCTAAATAGCAAAGTCGACTAATGACCTGAAATTTTAAAGTGCCGTGTTCAGCAGTGTATGGGACCAGAAGGCAGGACTTGCTCATTCATCAAGTCAGTGGTGAGCGGGAGCATTCCTAACAAGAAAAATGTCGAGGGCCAAGCTCTGTGATTTATAAAGGAAGATTAAGGTGCTGCTCCTTTATTTATGGGCTTCTCCTTGCCGGGGAGAATCCCCAGCATGTGCTGAACCAGGATGTGTTAGGCACATAATTTAATATTTTTTGTCTTTATGCTGTATAAGTGTTTGCTCCAGAATTTTCATTAGATTATAAGTAGGTATGGTGAAGTTGCTAAATTTATCCACAGTAAGCTCAGGTGAAGGGAACATGTGGCTTCCTTGTCTTTGTGTAACTGGTCTTGCATCAGCTTGCAAGTCAGGGCATATTAAGCATTTTAATCTTTATGCCTTATTAGTGTTTTTAAGTTAATTAATTCTGTTTCATTCAAACAGATTTCATAAACCCTTACCATTTTAAGGGTGACCCAGAGACTTGGGAATGTCTGCCCTTTGTGGGAACCTACTAGAAATTTAGGACCCCAGTCCCCACCCCAGGTGTGCTGCATCAGGGCTTGCAGTTGATCAATGTCCCCAGGGGATTCCTGTGCACTGTTCAGTTTGAAAAGCACCCTATAGGTTCTGCCGAACATCTCCGAGTTTCCGGTCCTGCTGCCTCCCTGCGGGCTCCTTTCCAGAATGGCAGCAGGCTCTAGGGACGCTATGGCTCTCTGACCTCCTGGAGACTAGGAGCAGAGATCCTGGGTTTGGAGTTCTTTGGTGCTGTGGCCCCCGAGACGGCATCTCTTCTCTACCTGCTCGCTGTTGTCATGCAGTGTCCTCTGGTTTCTTGTACCTGGGTATGGTGTGGGGGCCTTCCCGCACTGACTCATGGGACCTCCTGATTCCTCATGGGACCCCTGAGCATTTGACATGTTCCCATCATGCCTTTAGTGTCCCCTCATTTTGCCATGTGGGCCCGGTTCTTAGTCTCCCGTCCAAGTCTCTTAGCCGCCACCTCACACCTCAATTGTGGCTGTGGAATTTTCTGGGTCCCCCTTCACCCTCCTTGGGAAGTTAGAGTGGCCTATGAAGTGGAACATGGGGGTCTCCCCCTGCCCGCCAGGTTTGCTCTGCCAGGTCCAGTCCAGGTTGCTGTGGCTCTGCCCTCAGGTCCTTTCCTTCCTGGGCACACCTCCCTTCTGCTAGGAGATGGGAGACTGGGATCCTTTTCTTTTCTCGAAGTCTTCTCTGCATACTCTCTACTCCCCCATCCACGAGGCCCCCTTCTCTGCCTCATGCCGCCCTCTGATTGTAGCCCAGCCAGCTTGTGGTCTCCCTGCCCCAGCAATGGGCTGGCCACTGTGAGAGGAAAGAATTCCGTGAGCAGGTGTCCTGATGATCCCTTTAGGGCTGGACACCCAGCTACTTCTTGGTGTATGTTTATGTTTTTGCCTTTTTAATTGTAGTAAACATTTTTTAAAAACATTTTATTTATTTATTTGACAGAGAGACAGAAAGAGCACGACTAGGGTGAGGGGTGGAGGGAGAGGGAGAAGCAGACTCTCTGCTGAGGAGGGAGCCTGACTTGGGGCTTGATCCCAGGACTCTGGGATCACAACCTGAGCCAAAGGCAGATGCTTAACTGACTGAACCCCCTAGGTGCCCCATAGTGAACATTTTTTCATATACATTTTTGGATACTTGACTGGTGATTTCCTTGGTATGAACTCTTCAAAGTGAGATTGTAGCCAGTGCAGATTGAGATGTGCTATATAGGGACTCCTGGGTGGCTCAGTGGTTGAGCTTTTGCCTTTGTCTCAAGTGTGATCCTGGAGTTCCGGATCGAGTCCCACATTGGGCTCCCTGCATGGAGCCTGCTTCTCCCTCTCCCTCTGCCTATGCCTTTGCCTTCTCTCTGTGTCTCTCTTTTTAAATGGGGCTACTACGGGATTTAAAATTTCACCTAGGACTTGGAGTATGTTTCTATTGAACAGTGCTGCCTGGAAGCAAGCAGAGCATGATCCACAGAAGAGTAATTGTAATTGTCCAGTGTAGTAGAAACAGTGTTTACAACAGTTCATACCTTTCAGCCACCTGAGGTCTTCACAGTCCCTCCTTCTGGATGTGTAACTTAAGAGTACCTTTAAGTAGAATTACTGGATTATATGGTAATTCTAATTTTTTTTTTGAGGAACCTCCATACTATTTTTCACAGATAAAATGAAAACTAATTTGAGAATACGTATGCACCCCTATGCTTGTTGCAGCATTATTTGTAATAGACAAGATATGGAAAAAACCTAAGTGTCTATTCATAGATGAATGGATAAAGATGTGGGGTATATCATATATACACACAGACACATACAAATACACAATAAAATATTATTCAGCCATAAAAAAGAATGAGATCTTGCCATTTGCAACAACATGGATGGATCTAGAGAAGGTATTATGCTACATGAGCTAAGTCAGTCAGTGAAATACCATAGGATTTCACTCTGATGTGGAAAATAAGAAAGAAATGAACAAAGGAAAAAAGACAAACATTAAAAACAGACTCTTAAACACAGAACAAACTGGTGGTTTCCAGAGGGGAGGGGAAGAAAAGGTGGGGGAAACAAAAAGGGATGAAGAGTACACTTATCATGATGAACACTGAGAAATGTATAGTACTGTTGAATATCTATATTGTACACCTGCAACTCATATAATATCATGTTAATTATATTTCAATAAGAAAAGGAAAAAAAAAAAAAAGAATGCCCTTAGGTGCATTCACCTCCACAAGAGCATGCAGCCTCGAATCTTGCCCAGCTCAGAGCCTGGGCATGATTCACAGGCACCTTGGTACAGTCTGCAAGATCACCCTGGACCACTGCCCCCCACCTGTGTCTGAGAGGGGCAGGGTACCTCTGGTGGGGCTGTGGCTCTTTGACTGCCACATCCTGTGGCCCAGGTGCTGGCATTGGCAGGGGCTGGCCAGGCTTGGTGTTCCTCTGGTACTAAAATTCCCTGAAACATTTCATAGGCTTTAGTGTGTATTCTCTGAGCTCTAAGGGCTAATAACCAAAGCCAGGATTCTGGTTTCTTTGTCTCCTAGCAACAGGTTTTCTTCCCAACCCTTATTTATTTATTTTTTTGAACTTTTTGTTGAAGTCTAACACACATGCAGAGAATTGCACAAATTGTTGAGCATACAGCTCAATGTTTTTTTGTTTTGTTTTGTTTTACAAAATGAATATCTCTGCATAACCAGCACCCAGATCAAAATGCAGAACCTTGCCTGTACCCCAGGAATCCTGTTGTGCCCCTTCTAGTTGCAAGTCCCCTAAGGCTAACGCTAATTCTGATTTTTAGCCTTATGTATTAATTTTGCCTATTACTGGGGCACCTGGGTGGCTCAGGTGGTTAAGTACCTGCCTTTGGCTCAGATCATGATCTCAGGGTTCTGGGATCCAGCCCCGTGTCGGGTTCCCTGCTTAGTGAGGAGTCTGCTTCTCCCTCTCCCTTTACACCTCCCCCTGTTCCTGCTTTCTCCCTGTGTGTGTCAAATAAGTAAAATATTTAGAAAAAATTTCGCTTGTTATTTGAACTTCATATAAATGGAATCATACAGTAGGTGTTATTTAGTGTCTGATTTCTTGCCCTCAGAAGTGTTGATGAAATGCCATGATACTGCTGAGTGGAGTTGTGACTCATTTGTGTTAACTGCTGTGGAGTGCTGTAGTGAGTGAATATATCCTATTTATTTACCAGTTCTGCTATTGATGTAGATTTGGGTGGCTTCCAGTTTGGACTGGTAGGGTCACTGCTGCCAGATGCATTCCTGTGTGTGGTCTTTGGTGAACACATGCCGCATCGGGGTGAGTGTGTGTACCCATATGCTGGGTACGGTGTGCACATATGTGCCACTGTGGTACTTAATCCAGCTTTCCAGGATGTCGTCCTGGTGTCCACTCCCTCCAGTGGTGGCCGAGACTTCCAGGTGCTTCTTGCTGGCATTTCATGGCCTTCATTGTAGCAGTCCTTGCGTGTCTTCTGCACCAGGGAAGAATGAGAGGCTCACTTGCTCTTTGCCCCTGGGGGTCATTTCTACCATCCTTGCCATAAGGGTCTCCATGCAGGCAGGGGCTGAGTAACTGGGTCTGCTTGGGAGGAGCTTCAGGCATCATCTTCCTCCTTGTGGCCCAAGCTCTGGGTCTCCTTCACTGCCACGGTTTGTGCTAATTTTAGGTCAGGGTGAGCAGTCAGATTATCCAGCTTTAGGAATTTCAGATTGCTGGATTCTTAAGCACATTGGATTTCAGGCTCCAGGCTGAATGGGCCTTTCTCTGCCAGGCTCTTTTCTCTATTACCTCCTCATGCTGATAGTCCAGTTTCACCCTGAAATGCCTTGAGGGTTACAGAATGTAGTTCATGAAGGCCAACATGCAGATTTTAGCCTATCGTGTCCTTTTTGTTTGTTTAAAGATTTTGTTTAAACTTGAGAGAGTGAGAGAGCACAAGTGGGGTGCAGGGCAGAGGGAGAAGCAGACTCCCCGCTGAGCAGGGAGCCCGATTTGGGGCTCAATCCCAGTACCCTGGAATTATGACCTGAGCTGAAGGCAGATGCTTAACCAAATGAGCCACCCAGGTGTCCCTGTCCTATCATGTGTCCTAATGTTGCAGCCTCGTAAGCTTGTGGGTGAGTGAGCCCCAGAATAAAACAGGGGACAGGGCAATACTTATTATGCCTCTAGCTTCCCAGTTCCAAAGAGAGGGATTCTCAATGCCCTCCACCCCACCTGACCACCTAGGCTGGAAATGCAGGCACGGAGCCTGGACAGGACCCAGGCACAGCTTGACTGTGTCAGAGTGCTGCAAGTGGGATACATGGAGCCCTCCTACTCTCTCCATCCTCATGCCACTTAGCTTGAGATTGGAAGTCCAGAGAGAGTCCCTGTGGCCAGGCCTAGGTCACAGGCCTATGCCTTGCCCATTGAGTGTGGCAGGGATGATACACCAGCTCTCAGGACTATCATACTCAGTATACACTCACACTGCGGTGAGTCAGAGAGAGGTAAATACAGGAAGGGCAGTAATATGTTGCAAATGGCACATCTAGGGAAATAAAAAAATTAGATATGCAAGATGAGAGAAGGAAGACAGATATATGCAATATGTGTATATATATATATATATATATATATATATATATATGTGTCCTTACAGTTAATAGCATAAAGCCCTCATTAAAAAAGATGTGGTCAAAAAAAAAAAAAAAAAAAAAAAAAAAAAAAAAAAGATGTGGTCAGAGAATAAAATTTAGTTATATGTTTCTAAAAAGCCGCATAGGTAAACCGAGACCGGTTAAAAATAATGGACAAAGATACACAAGACAGGTACAGATGAAAAGAAGTGATATTAAATCAAAGCAGAAGGCATCAAAAGAATGAGTGAGGTTATATTATGGTTAAAAAATAGATTCTGCAGTTGAGTTGAAATTGTTCTGATCTTTTGTATGTGGGAAATATACTCTCAAAATACATAAAATAAAAACTATTAAAAATGCAGTGAGAAATTGACAAAAATTATAGTTGTAGTCTATAAGTTGCTGATTTCTTTGATGGATAAGATAAAATGAATAAAGATACAAAACAATATAATGATATAAAAGGACAATTTAGTAGCTCTCTACCAATATTCTTTTCTTCCAGCAGAAAACCATTTAATTCAAATATTGATGAACCATTTAAAAATTGATTTTATTCTAGATCTCAAGGAAAACATTAGCTTATCCCAAAACGGAAATCTATATCTATGGCCACCATGTTATAATTTAGAAATTAATAAAGACATAGATAACCAGTTGTCATTTTCAAAAAGGTAAGTAAATAAAGGTAAATAAATAAAGGTAAATAAATAAACACAGCCACTAGGTCCATAACCTTTGATTCAAAGGAGAAATCAAAACTGAAATGTCAGGCTCTTTAAAAAAAAGGCCCAAATAGTATACCATTATATAAAGTTTTAAGATACACAAAACAATATCATTTTAGGGAGGCTTCATTTGCATTGTAAGTCTAAAACGCACAGAAATGACACCAAGTGCTGAATGAAAATTTAAAAAACAACAATACTTTCAGTGAAACTTCTGTACATGTTTGCACAGGAAAATTTATAGTTTCAGTGCTTTTATTGTTAAGAAAGAAGAATTTTTAAAAAATGAATGCACCACTTGAATAGACTGGAAAAAAAACTCCACAATCATCCACATCCAAGTAAAACTAGGAGAAAGGAATAATGATACATTTGGAGATGAAAAATTAAGAAACAGAAAAACAGTAGAATTGATGAATAAATCTAAGAGCTCATTCTTGGAAAAGCGCAATAAGATAATCAGATCACGTGATAAGAATAATCTTCCCAAAGCAGAAAAACAAAGAAAATGTATTGAATAAAATGAGCATGTAATGCAGAGATAAGCATTTAAACATAGTGTTTGTGCAACTCTAATGTATTTGAAAACTTTATTGAAATAAATGTTCATCTAGGAAAAGATACCATCACATTTTCTCAAGAAGAAGCAAAACCCCAAATGGGCTGGTGTCCAAGGAAGAAAAAACAATATTCAAGGAAATTTTTATAAAGGAATAGGAATGGGAGGAGATGTTTCCAGCTAGCTATTAAACGTTATTACTGGTAATTCAATTAAAATGAAATGCAAAGAGAAAGCTCAGAAAAAAAGTTTGCCTGTGGTAGGAAATGTATTAAAATATTTGACGTGTCAAATCTAACAGATCAATAAGAGAATAAAGGAATATTTGAGGAGAAAATCAGTACCAAGAAAATGAAAGCGAAGTTTAAAAAACAACAGCATATAAATGGCCAGTTAACATAAGGAGCATGGTTGGAGTCCTGATAAACCTCACTCAGTGGGATTGCTGACAGGATGATGCTTTTGTTTTGCGGGGAACATAGACTTTGGACTTTGACACTCAGGCTTGCATCCTCCCTGGCAGTCTTCATCTGTAATTAAGGGCCTGCTGCTTTAATGCCTCCGTTTTCTCACCTATAAAGTAGGCATAATAGGGACCCCTGACTGGCTTGGTCGGTGGAGCATGTGATTCTTGAATCTTTGGATTGTTGTAAAGGTTAAGTGGGATAATTTATGCAAAACTTTTTTTAAAAATATTTTATTTATTTATTCATGAGAGACACAGAGAGAGAGGCAGAGACATAGGCAGAGGGAGAAGCAGGCTCCCTGCAGGGAGCCTAATGTGGGACTAGATCCCAGGACCCCAAGAATCATGCCCTGAGCCCAAGGCAGACACCCAGGTGTCCCTATGCAAAACTTTTTAATCTTACTATGCCTGGACCATGATAAGCAGTTCATAAATAGTAGCTCTCCTGCCCGTGTTACTGTTATTATTGGTATGTTAACATCAATAACTAAAAAAAGATTTGAAGAATGGTAAAACCCATTGGTGGTGAAGATATGAAGAAATGGGCTCTCATATACTGTTCCCTTACCCTGGACATGCTCTCAGAGATCAGGGCCCGTGTCTGGCCTGTTTATTGTCACATCCCCAGGACCTAGCACAGCACCTGGCTTGTCACAAAGTATTTTTTTCTGGTTGAGTTGCAGTGAATGCTGGCAAGTCTTTGAGGGTCACTGGCAGTGTGATTCCCAAGCCTTAAAGAATGTGCCTATTTGACAAAGAAGTTCCATTTCTTGAAATTTATCTTGAGAGAACGGCCCTTTATTAATGCAAAAATACGCATGTAATAGCAATATAAATGGGAACATAATTGTCCTCCTCAAGGGGATTAGCTAAGTCAGTATTACCACAGAGGCTGCTGTTAGCATTTTGGGCCAGTGTGTGCACACGAGGGCTGTGCATGGCAAGGTGGTCCCCTTGCCTAGGCCCATCCCCTCTGTACCAGTAACACTTCCTGGTCCTGTAACAACCAGCTGACACCTGAAGGACCTTCTCTCCCTATGCTGTGAAATCATACATGCGTATTATTTTGTAAAGGCACATTTGTTGATGTGAAAAGTGTTTATGACACATTGAATGCAATGAACAATTCACAAAAGTTCATGAAAAAGTATATACAGGAAGGGTGTCTGGGTGGTTCAGTCAGTTGGGCATCTGGCTTTTGATTTTGGCTCAGGTCATGATCTCATGAATTGTGGGATCAAGCCCTGCATTGGGCTCCACGCTCAGTGTCTTTCTCCCTCTGCTCCTTCCCCGGCACTATCTCTCTCTCTTTCTCTCACATTAGTAAGTAAGTAAGTAAATAAATAAGTAAATAAATAAATAAATTCAGGATGACCCCCTTTTTGGTCCATATGAATTTGGGTAGGCATGTGGACAAAGTCTCTGAGAGTGTACATCAAGAAATTAACAGTGTGGTCTGTGACTGGTGTGATGATGGGTTGTTTTTCTTATTGGCATTTTCTCTATTTTCTACAGTGAACATGTATAACTGTGAAATTAAATGAAGAAGCAGAGGCAGCCTGTACCCCTGGTGCACCAGGGGCATTGGCCTCGAGGACCCCAGGTGGCTGGATCTGAGGGGGCTTCCAGGCCTGTTCCTGGAAGTGGGGGAGGTGGGGGAGGCTGCAAGCATCCAAGCTCAGGGTGGACATGCAGAAGGACAGGCCTGAGGCAGGGCTGGTGGTAGCCCAGGTCAGAAGCAAGTGCCCTGTGGTTTCTGCTTAAAGAAGCCAAGACCCAGAATCTGGCTGTGGAATTGGAAGGTGGTCAGGGGCAGGGGTATGAGAGTAGGGACACATGTCCAGTAGCCTTGCCTGGATGGCTGTAGTGGCCAAACCATGAGGCCAGGCATGTCATTCCTTTTTGTAGACCTCATGCTGACTTCCTTGGTGCCTTGAGACAGCAGACACTCAATAGCTATTTAGTGAATGAGGTTCTAATGTCATTTTCTTTGGGTGTTTTAGCTCAGAAAGCCTTCTGAAAATGAGGAAGGGTCCTCTAACTGCTCCTCTGTGAATCCTAACAGATGTGAACATAGACTTTTTTCCTTTTGGGGGAGGTGAACTTTACAATGGTAAGCAAATGCTTTACAACTGTAAGCAAATGCTAAAATACACAAAATGCTTTTTCAAAATATTAGCCCATTAGGTAAATAACTGGTTTCATTTTAAAACATTATTTTTAGAAATGAAAGAGTTGTAGGTTTTAGTCATAAAAATTATAGAGCTAAAGTTTCATTTTAAACAGTATAATTTGCTGTCTAAAATTTATATATAAGTATTATGTCTCTAGATTTCAGACAGTTGTCCCTTGACATTTTGTAAATTCGTATTTATTTTCATTTGCAGATCTGTCCCATTTTCCCTAAATATGATTATCTTGCCTGTGAGTATTTCATAATAAACTGTTATCTCATGGATGGAAATTAATGTGAGCAGGATATAGATGCCTATCATTGGGCAGGGACATCATTGAGAAGTGAAGTAGGAGACCTGTCAACATGGGTCAGTCTGTGTTTTCTGTTACATCTGCTTTTCCTGGAGACTGGAAGACCTGCTGGTAGAGGTTGAATGATTGGTGAGGATGAGTAGAAATGAGGAGAAGGCATCCAGAGTGCTCACTAGTGTCTTAGGACTCTCATTCTGTTCCAGGATAGCTTTGTCTCTAGGGAATGGTGGGGATCCTTTGAGGAGGTCACCACCTTCTCTTCATTTTCTCTCTGAACACCTAGAGTTGCATCAGATGGCCTTGGAGTCCCCTCTCTCTGCCCCGACTGTGCTTTCTATCTGCCTTAGTGATGGTCAGCTTCAGACCTCTTTAAAGTTAATTGTGTTCTGCAGACCTGGGAGTGGACAGGCCCTCTGAGTCCTGGTCCAAGTTTGGCACTACTGGTGCTTGCCATGGGAGCCGAGTGGAGCATGGCACATTTTCCAGCAGCCCTGTGCAGGAGAGCCAGGGTGGGCTGGGCTTTCCTGCTCAGCTCAGTGGTAATAACAGGACTACGTAGAGTTTGCCCACCGTGAGCCTTGTGCTGACCTGAGGGCCTCATCAGCCCATAGCACAGTCCTTGGAAGCAGTAGTTCTTATTGGCATCATTCACCTGAGGACTGCAGGCACAGACTGGCCCCCAGACCAGATTTGTCACCCCCCACCCCCATACTGCCTCTGTTAAATGCTGCGTGTAAAGTTTTAGGTGTATTTCGACAGGAACCTGTGCTCTTTGTGGGGTCAGATTCTTTTTTTTTTAAGGTTTTATTTATTCATGAGAGAGAGAGAGAGAGAGAGAGGCAGAGAGAGAGGCAGGCTTCATGCAGGAAGCCTGACGTGGGACTCGATCCCGGGTCTCCAGGATCACGCCCTGGGCTGAAGGCAGCACTAAACTGCTGAGCCACCCAGGCTGCCCATGTGGGGTCAGATACTATCCTAGATTATACAGGTCCCACAGGATTCTGCAGGATAGTAACAGGGAGGTCCCTCTGCAGTGGGAAAAGGGGTTTCCTTCTGAAGTAAAATGAGAGAAAATCAGCAGGTAATGGATGGGACCAGGCATCTGCAGAAATCATCCCCCAGAAAGAGGACTTTGAACTGTACAAGGAGGTTTTAGGACACCCAAGTCCCAATTTGGTGACTGGGACGTATAAATTGTCGGGAGTGGGGATGATCCGAAAGATTGGATGTAACCACGAAGCTGAGATGTAACCATTTGATGGAGAGAAAGTTTGTGTTTTCTGAAGGGCTAATTAATGTCTGTGGTCTATTTCTGGTGCCCCGTAGCCCTTCTGGATGACAGAGCACTACACTTGCCAGGCCAGAGCTGGCATCATTAGGTTGGCCTGGCTTGTTCAGGTGCCCAATCCTGTGCTTTCCAGGCAGCCTCTTGGTGACCTTTCCAAGCGCTTTTTCCTGCAGCGTTGTGTTGAATGGTGCTGAGTGGCCACGCTGCTGCTGGGCACGTCTCCTCCCCTGCTAACCCGCTGGTTGGGGTACTGGCTGATGAATCAGCCTTTTGTGGAATTTTGAAGGAAGAGCCAGCAGGAAGTGGTGACTGTGTAGAAAGGGGCAGCTTGGGGACTTGGTGACAGCCCCTTGGGTAGGGGGAAGTCTTGATAAGTTGGTGGGCAGAAGCCAGGTTGAAGGGAAGGAGTGAATATATTACAAGGAGATGGAGAAAAGTGGTGGATCTAGATCCATGGCTGGGCCATCTGCCTCTGGGCAGGGGGGCAGCACTGGCAGTTGGGCACGTTCCCAGGATCTGCAGCCACTAGGGGAAACAAGTGTAGACGGATTGTCCTTGCCAGCTTCCCGGAGTCATTGGTAACCTCCTCGCCTACCCACCAGCTTGGTGATTTGGACTTGCCCTGAGAGTTTCAGTGAGGTGTGGGGTGAGGACTGGTCTTTTTTTTTTTTTTTTAATTATTTATTTGTTTATTCATGAGAGACACACAGAGAGAAGCAGAGATGTAGATAGAGGGAGAAGCAGATTCCCTGCGGGGAGCCCAATTTTGGACTCAATCACTCCCTGAGCCAAGGGCAGAGGCTCAACCATTGAGTCACCCAGGTGTCCCAGGACTGGTCTTTATGTGATGTGGGCTTTTGCCCTGATTTCTGCAATAGCTGGAGCATGCCCTTAATTAGGGCAGGTGGGAAAGACATGAGCTTTTGCGGACTTGACCAGGTGCCCACCCTCCAGGTGGATGTTTAAAGGTTGTCCGTACTATCATCCAAGAGACCCAGCATTGACATGGGAGCCCCCTGTTTGGTCCTGACCACCCTGTGTGCTGGGTGACCTCGGGTTTTTTCATCTGTGTGTTGGATGAGGGCAGTAGCACTTAGCCCTCTCAAGGTCTGGGGTCCCTATCAGAAGTGGTTGGAAGCTGTGACCCTGTCACCACTCTTAGGGCTTCCCAGAGCCTGTGGGGGCACTCCTTGGCCTTGAGATTTTCTGATTGTCCTGAATGAATGCTAGAGGACTAGCACTCAGCCAGGGAGATGAGAGCTGGGGGCTGGCCTGCCACCCTGAGGTCAGTTGGCTGTGAGCCTCAGGTGGGCACTTATATTTTCTGCTCTGAACTGCTCTTTCCATCCAGTGCCCACCAACCCCTGGTCCTTTGCCTAGTACTAACATAGCATAAATCAATATAGAAGTCTTTCTGACAATTAGTTTTCCCTCCCTCCCTCCCTCCCTCCCTCCTTTCTTTCTTTCTTTCTTTCTTTCTTTCTTTCTTTCTTTCTTTCTTTCTTTCTTTCTTTCTTTCTTTCTTTCCTTCCTTCCTTCCTTCCTTCCTTCCTTCCTTCCTTCCTTCCTTCCTTCCTTCCTTCCTTCCTTCTCTTTCTTCTCTTTCTTCTCTTTCTTCTTTTCTCTCTCTCTCTCTCCCTCCCTCCCCTCCCCTCCCCTCCCCTTTCCTTTTTCCTATTCACCCTAAACACAGAAGGATATCTTCTGGTTCATCAAACCAAGGCCTACAGGTGGCCATCTGCCACCCCCAGATGTGCTTTATTTAACTCACGCAGTGTTTAAAAAATGTTTAATTATCTCCCAACACTTAAAACTTGGTGTGATGAGTACAGGGTGTTATAATATATGTTGGCAAATTGAATTTAAATAAAATAAAAATAAAGAGAGAAAAAACCTTGGGAGAGTTTGCAGTAAAATATAGATTTTGAATTCTTTTGCAGAATTGGAAGATCTGGCCTCCTTGAGGGTGGATTCCCACAGGACAGCTGAGTGGGGGGGTGGCCAGAGCCTTCATGTGGGGGAAGCTTTTTTTTTTATATTTTATTTATTTATGAGAGAGAGAGGGAGAGAGAGAGAGAGTGTGTGTGTGTGTCAGAGACACAGGCAGAGGGAGAAGCAGGCTCCATGTGGGGAGCCTGACATGAGACTTGATCCTGGGTCTCCAGGATCATGCCCTGGGCCGAAGGCAGCGCTAAACCGCTGAGCCACCAGGGCTGCCCCTGGGGGAAGCTTTCTGGTGGCCATGGGCCCCCTTGGTGGCCTTGGCTTTGAAGGGCACTTTTTTGTCCTACCAGGTGACGGCTTTGGAACCTCTTGTCTGAGACTGCCATGTCCTTTCAGTCTGTGTGCTGTCTACTATGCAGGCACAGCCATGGGTTCAATGCCCTTCTGTAGCAGGTGGCAGGGAGCAAGGAGCAGAATGTGCCAAGCAGCACAGAATTTCAGAGTTTTACTGAAAGGAATGCCTCCCAGTCTGATGACATGGGCTTTCTTATTTTGCTTGAAGCATTACGGATTTTCCAGGGAAAGAGATGCTGACATTCAGCTGTGGAAGAGGGCAGGCTGCCCTGCCTGAGTCAGTCACAGCTGAAGCCAAAGAGGGGAAGGGGACTGCAGGCTGGCCCCCAGGTGGGAGTGAGGCGCAAAACCTGTGTGATGGACAGGACAAGAAAGCCAGTTGCCCAGTGCTGGGCATGGAAGGCAGGGGTGGGTGTTGTGAGATGCTCCTACCTCCTCCTGCACCAGCATCCACCCCTGCGTGCTTGCTGAACCCCCTACCTGCCTGGCCTCTTAGGGATCAAGGGTACTGACCTGCCCGTAATGGCTTGTCATCCTTCAACCGATATTTATAATGCATTTTTATTCCCTTTCAAGTAATCACATGTAAGTGCTTGTGAGCTTCACTCTGGAATCTCCAAAAATAGAGAAAAGGGGATTTTTATGTATGTGTATATATATGTATACGAGTATATGTGTGTCCTTGTACATGTATATATGGGTATATTTGTGTATATATATGTGTGTATATATGTATGCCTGTATGTGTGTATATACATGTGTGTAGGTGTATCTATGTATTTGTGTGTATATTTGGTATATATGTATTTGTAGGTGTATGTATCTATGTATTTGTATTGTGTATGTGTGTATTTCTGGATATGGGTGTGTGTATGCACATGTGTATATGTGTGTGTATGTGGATATATGTATGTATGTGGGTATGTATTTGCATGTATGTATATGTGTGTAAATGTCTGTGTGTATATATACTCTGAAGCCAGAGCTGCCTTGTCAAAAGCAGTTGTCATTTGGTGACATTTTCAAGGTGGGTTTGGGTATTCAACACCTGCCTTCCAGAGGTGGTTGTCTCCTAGTCTCACATCCTCTGCTGAATTGTCACCGCTGACACTAAAAGAATTAGATTACCAGCCATTGAGCTGTCCCCAGAGATGAGGACGAAGTAATGCATCTGATGCCACCACAGGAGCATTGTTCTATAAAACGTAAACGTCAGGGTTCCTCGCAATGATCCCTGTTTTGCAGTTCTCTGAGGAAAAGATAGAGCAGGATTAAAATGACCGCTCCACTCTGCTCCAGCTGCACTCACCATCATTCTGAGGGCCTGCTTTGGTTATGGGGTCCTCCTTGCCCCTGTGGTCACCGATGCCTCATTTTTTCTGCCTTCTGAGCATCTTCCCCCGTCCCAGCCCTCCAGGACTCCCATCTCGTGCTGCTCTGTGCTGCCCTTTGTGCTCTATCTGTTCTGTCCCTGCTTTGAAAAGTGGCCTCTCTCGGGCTTCTCAACCTCAGTGACGGACCATCAGAATTGCTCCCAACCAGTCGTGCCATGGCCTGGGCCCTCCGTTTCTCACTTTGCTGCCTGGAGCAGTGCACCTGACTCTGCATGTGCTGATGCAAGTGCAAGTGTGTGTGCAGATGAGTAGGAACTCCTTTTTCAGAGGGGGGCATTGGGCAGAAGCACTGTGCTGTAGATGAATGTGACTTGTGTTCACGGAAACTGTGCACGGGGCCATTGTACCCAAGGTGGGAAGCCTGTTTTGCTTTCTTGTGTCTATGCTGACCCTGGGGACCCTTGGCCACCTTGCTGCTATGGAGGATTTGCTGGGCGTGCAGGCACCAGCCAGTAAAGGTCTGGTCCTTCCTTTGTTACTAGCAAACTGCCAGTTCTTCTAGCTGTTTCCCTGAAGCTTCTGCTTCTTTGCTCCCTGTGTGTCTCGGCTCTCTGGCGCACACGCTCTCAGCAGCCTAAGCCTTTGCTTCCTGTCTGCCTCTGCCCCCTCTCTCCTTCTTGTCTCCCCTGCCTGGTGTATCATCCCATCACTGATCTTTTCCAAATGTACTCCCATTCATGGGTGGTGGGTCCTTCCTTCAGCAGAAGACTGGCTCCTCAGCACAGCTCCTACCCTGGGATCCGAGCAGCACACAGTGGATCCTTCTGGTTGCTCCTGCAGCTGCAGAGGCTGCTGGGCCGTCAGGAGCAATGCTTGCTGGAGCTTTTCACATCACTGTGTGCCCTCTGTGTACAATGCTCTACCCAACAGTTGGGAAAAGATCTTCCCTTGTTGACAGAGGAGCCTTTTCTTCCCATGAAATTAAAAAATATGCATTTGTGAAATGTGCATAGGTAGTTAATCTGGATCAGGGTCGAAGCCATGGGGCTCATGCTTTCTTTACTTGGCAACACCCTTGCCTAGGAGGACCTCGAGCCCCCTTCTAGATCCTCTTGGGCTCTGCACATTGCCTGTTGAGATCCACCGCATTGGGCTGAGCTCTGCCTGTGAAATTGAGGAGTCAGCAGGAAAATGTAGAGTAATTCCGCAATCCCTGCTTGGCTTGCTTTCAGCAGGCACTCACTGGGGGCCAAAGAACAGCAGCCAGTATTTTAGGACAGTCTAAGAAAGCACCCGACAGTTGTTGCTAATGTAAAACAAGGTATGATGATTGTCAAATGACCGTATGGGCTAGAACAATTTTTAATGGCAATTTGGCATCAAGAAATGAACACTAACTAGCAATCAAGCAATGAATTAATCTAAAAAGAGGTTCAAAGGAAGAAATTTTTCAGCATCAGTCACCTTGTCTGCCAATGCTCATCACTTGATTGCAGCTTCCAGCAGTTTCTGGAAGAATAGAGAAGAATTTCGAGGTACATCTGGGCTTCCAGATGGCCTATTGGCAGTGCCAGCCATGGCTAAGGGAGTGTTGTATGCTCTTAGTGATAAGTCTTTGATACCCCTGGGTTGACCTGTAGGAGGAGGGAGTGGCAGTGAGTTGAGATGAAGTGTGCAAAGTTGCTGGTTGGCAGGTGTCCTGAGAACACACTCATCTGCTTGTGAGTGAAGTGCAGCCTGAGGAAAAGACACACAGATCCCAAGACAGGCAGTGCCCACTGTGAATGCAGTATGCAGGGAAGGAGCAAACACAACAATTGCAATGGTCCCCTGGCGACCCCCAGCCCCACCCTATTCTGCCAGAGTTTAGGGGCACCTTGTAATTTTCTGCTGCATGTTTATTTAATTCAGCATCCATTCTTTGATCTTGTCTTAGGCTCTTCTCAGTGATTTAAAGAAATCCATTCTCTGGTTTTTAAAGCTGTGTTGAACATACATAATATCAAATCCCTGCTGCTTACAGGAAATCTGTGGTTTTAGCTCTTACTTCTGAGTACCTATGGGCATTGATTTTGGAAAAGGAGAACAAGTGTATCTATGGTGGTAAAGGGAATTCAACTGTAGCAGGAGATACGGAGGCGCCAGGTTTTCCACGAGAATTCCTGACTGAGACTGGAGTCTCAGGAAGGGCCTGGCTGGCTTCCTTCCGGGAGGTATATATGAACACGGCCTTTGGGGTTGGACGGGAGACCCCCTTATTATTATTATTACTTTTTAAAAAGATTTTATTCATTTATTCATGAGAGACACACAGAGAGAGGCAGAGACATAGGCAGGGGGAGAAGGAGGCTCCATGTAGGGAGCCTGACGTGGGACTCAATCTGATCCCAGGACCCCGGGATCATGCCCTGAGCTGAAGGCAGACACTCAGCCACTGAGCCACCAAGGTGCCCTGGTGAGACCCCCTTTTTAATTTTTAAAACACTTCAATTGTAAAATCGACATACCATTTTTAAGTGGACAGTTTAGTGGCATTAAGTACATTCACATTGCAACACTTGCCGCCATCCATTTCTAGAACTCTTCATTTTTCACAAACTGAACTCTGCCATCATTAAACACTAACTCCTCAGTTTCCCTTCCCCAGCCCCTGGCCACCAACCATCCTGCCTTCTGTCTCCAAAAATCTCACGACTCTTAGAACCTCATATAAGTGGAATCATGCAGCATTTGCCATTTTTTGACTGACTTATTTCACTTAGCATGATGTCCTCAAGGTTTGTCCATGTTGTAGCAGGTGTCAGAATTTCTGGAAGGGAGGGGCACCTGGGTGGCTCAGCAGTTTGGTGCCTGCCTTTGGCCCAGGGCATGATCCTGGAGTCCTGGGATTGGGTCCCACATCAGGCTCCCTGCATGGAGCCTGCTTCTCCCTCTGCCTGTGTCTCTGCCTCTCTGTGTGTCTCTCATGAATAAATAAATAAAATATTTAAAAAAAAAAGAATTTCTGGAAAGGAGACTGTTGCAATGGGATGTGTCAGGGGTGCAGGTGGCCGACGTAGGCACTCTTCCCTCACTCACCCCGAGTGCAGGGGGAGAAATATCTCTTAATGTTTGGCCACACTGGATTGCTCAAATGGCCTTTGTGCTTTGTAAACCTTCACCAGATAACCAGTATAAGTATGTGTGGATGTGGGGTGCAGGGTGTGCCCCATACTAGAAGCACTGTTTTGAGTTCTTTGGAGGTGGTAAAAGCAATGCACTGCTGGTCTCTGTTTTTAAACCACTTGCATCCTGTCCAGCGCGTGCTGTCTATTCTCAAGAGAAGGCGCAGTCAAGTCTCTAGGGTCTCTGGGCAGTGATTCGATTAGCATCTGGATGCAGGAGCAATCAGAAGAGGCTTCAGGGAGGAGGAGAGCTGGACCAAGGAATGGTAGGCAGGTGGGGTTTGTGCAGTGGGGTTTGGGTACCCCAACTTCAGGCAGAAACAGGCAGAGTGTATTTGAAGGCTACTGAGTCACGCTGCAGTATGGGTTGTCCGGAGGAAGAGCAGGGCTGGACAGTTCACTCAGCGCTCGGCTGTGGGTGGTCATAATCCAGGCTTCGGATGTTCAACTTCAAATCTTGAAGGTTATGTCTGTGGTCCCATAAGGAGTGATGTTATAATAGCAGGACACTGGCCATTTCACTGTGTCGTGCCCACATGTAATCCCTCTGACGCAGCCTCAGGAAGTGCCTGTAACTAGGACAGCCCAGCCACAAAAGCGCCACAGCCCTCAGAAGCATCCTGGTTAACCTGCATGTCACCCTGTGCCCCCACTGAATGCTCATGTGGTTTTTTTTCTTAGCATCCAAGCGGGACTGCCTCCCTGCACGTGGGATCATACTTTATTCTGGACACTTGGTCTCCGCGGGTGAGTGATGCTCTGCCATTATCCATCCTTGGTTAGCGGGAGATGCACAGACCACAGGTCTGGTGGTTACTGTTTTGGCAGCTGCTTTGGCTGGGACACTGTGTGCGTGCATCCCCCAAAACGCGGCTTCTCCACTTGTCCGTCACTCATGTCAGAAACCTGAGAGGTATCTTGAGACTCCCCTTCCTTCACCCTTGCCCCTCACCCCTGTCCGTAGGACACACCCAAGTCTGCTTCCTTCTCCCTATCCTGCTGCTGCTCCTCTGGGCAGAGCCCCTGCTTCTTACCTAGGGGCTCATCTGTGGCTTACTGGAGCCCTGCCTCTGTGGCTCACCTAGGGGTCATCACATCTTCCCCTCTGCTCCCTTCACTGTCATTCTTGCCTGTCCACTGACCATCTCTATCCAGCAGACAGAGTCATCACTACAAAAATATAAATCAGACCTCATCAGTCCCCTGTGTAGACTCTCAGCGCTTTCTCTCCATTTTTCTCTCCTCCCTTTTTCTTTCCACCTGGATGGAGCTGGTCCTCCTGTGTCTTCCATAGGAGGGCCAGCTCTCATGTTGTTTTTCCTGATCCTCAAACCAGGTTTTCCTTCCTCCAGAAGTCAATGCCCTCTCCAACTCCAGCGTCTCCACAGCCAATGGGTGCATCCCTCTGGTGGTTCCCCCCACCCCACCCTTGTTCCTTCTCAGAGCTCTCCTTCCTGCACACACAGCCTAAAGGAGCCCTCAGCTACCACCCCCCGTGTTCCATTTGTCATTCTGTGATCTGTCCTGTCTGTTCCCTCCTGTATTGTTCAGTACCTGTTTCTCTTAGTTTCTTGGCACCCACGCGGCATCTGTCTTATTTACAGCTGACTCGCCACACATAGAACAATGCCTGGCACTTAACTGGCACTCAGTAAATATTTGTAGAATAAATGAACGAACCCAGCAGGTCATTAGTATTGGGCCGAGCAAGGCCTGGCATCATCTAGCTTCGATGATCCAAGATCCCATGGCACAAACCAAGGAAATATCTACTTCTGCAGGGACCTACTGACTCTGAAAATTGTTAGGTATATCACTGATGTCTCTGAAAGAAGAAACTCAATCAGTATTCATATTAACTAGGTGTTAGGCAGTTTGTTTTTCTTTTACACTGTTAAAATTCTCCCTTTAAATTTAAAGAATTTTGAAAATCATTTATATATGGCTGGCATCCATTTCTCTGAAGAAAACCTACACATGGCCAGTAAGCACTGAGAAAATGCTCTGCATCACTTGCCATCAGGGAAATACAAATCAAAACCACAATGAGATACCACCTCACACCAGTGAGAATGGGGAAAATTCACAAGACAGGAAACAACAAATGTTGGAGAGGATGTGGAGAAAGGGGAACCCTCTTGCACTGTTGGTAGGAATGTGAACTGGTGCAACCACTCTGGAAAACTGTGTGGAGGTTCCTCAAAGAATTAAAAATAGAACTGCCCTACGACCCAGCAATTGCACTGCTGGGGATTTACCCCAAAGATACAGATGCAGTGAAACGCTGGGACACCTGCACCCAATGTTTATAGCAGCAATGTCCACAATAGCCAAACTGTGGAAGGAGCCTCGGTGTCCATCGACAGATGAATGGATAAAGAAGATGTGGTCTATGTATACAATGGAATATTCCTCAGCCATTAGAAATGACAAATACCCACCATTTGCTTCGACATGGATGGAACTGGAGGGTATTATGCTGAGTGAAGTAAGTCAGTCGGAGAAGGACAATCATCATATGGTTTCACTCATACAGGGAATATAAGAAATAGTGAAAGGGATTAAATGGGAAAGGAGCGAAAATGAGTGGGAAATATCAGAGAGGGTGACAGAACATGAGAAACACCTAACTCTGGGAAACAAAGGGTTGCAGAAGGGGGGATGAATGAGGGGATAGGGTGACTGCGTGACAGGACTAAGGAAGGCACTTGATGGGATGAGCACTGGGTAGTATACTATATGTTGGCAAATTGAATGTAAATAAAATATTAAAAAATCATTTAAATTAAAAAAAGATATGACTGTCATCCTACAGAGCTCTTGATTTATATCAACTATCTTTGTTTGTTTGTTTGTTTATTTATTTATTTATTTATTTATTTTTTGGTTTGCTGATTATGACCATAAAGTCCAGGAATCACAGACTTGCAGATTAGAGATGCATTTAAAGAACCCGTAGCAGCACCCAGCTATGATAAAGACTTAGTTAAATGTCAGATGGTCTTTCCAGTTCTGCTGTCTGTCGTTCTTACAGGATACAGTATCAGAAGGTGTTTGGAGTTTGTTTTAAATCACCCCTCTGCAGAAGGTAGGCTTTCTTCAGTGGTATTTCTGATTCACAGGTACTTGGTCTCCTGGGGCCAGTGATGAGGAGCTCCCGCAAGTCACAGGCTCCATCATCAGGAAGAAGTAGCTGGAGCTGAATCTAATTTTGTACACTGATTACTACTTCTCCAGTTCTTCCTGCAGAGTTAGGAAAACTCCTTCCTCCCCTTCCCACACTGAAGCCCTTCAAGTGGGAGACCCTAACTGCACCCTGTTGCTTGCATAGCTTTTTGTTCCTCTCACACTAAGGCTTGCCATCTGGCATTCATCTGATGGTTTCTAGGCGTCTTGTCCTTCTGGACAAGCACTGAGTGGAGTTGGGGGGTGAACAAGAGGTGGACTGTTTCCACTGTGATCTGGGCAGCTTCTGGATGCATGGCCTGCTGTCTTAGGTCACAGGGGTGGTTACTAACACCCCCTTTCCTCCTTTTCTCCTCATGGTCTGCTACTCAGGGCATTTTATGAAGATTCTGGTACTAGAATGTGAAACGTTTTAACACTGATAAGTTCATCTGTTTGCTTTGCAAGTTAGCGTTCCATCCAGCCTGTTGAGATGATCTGATCTCAATTTGGTGCCACATGTCCGAGGACATGAGCTGGATGTTGTAAACTCTGTGGTGTTAAGCCGGTACCTGTTTTTCATCCAGGCCAGGCCAGGGTACTGTGCCCAAGACCCCAGCCTTTGTTTCTCAAGGCCAGGCAGTGGGTGGCCGCGCTGGCCCCAGTGTGTTAACATTCTGCTGAAATAAAGGTCCTCATCTGCTTAGCATTCCTCTAATATGCCAATCTCATAACCTTATTAAAAGAGAAAATGAGGTGAATTTGGCCTAGCACTTCCTTCCTGAGTACTAACGAGCCTTCTGCTCACATAATCCCTCCTCCGTCTGGTCCAGGATAGACATTGGGCTTATTGGTGTGACCTTCCTCCATTTGCTTTACTGTGCACCTCTGCTGCACCCCATTATAGATTAAAATTAATATTAAAAGAACCCAACAAGAGCACAACAGAGTGAAAGTCCAGTAGTGTGGAGAAACTAGTAATCGGAATAGCTGTCCGTGCTCCTCCCTGCACACAGACACCCAGCCTCAGCCCTGGGATAGCCACTCTTGGGTCCCTTAGCTTGCCTTGTTCACATTTATTCTTTTTCTTTTTTGGTGAAAAACGACATTATTTACTAATTTTGTTTATTTTGGTAAAAATGCCCATAATGTAACATTTACCATCTTAACCATTTTTCTGCGTATAGTTCCATGGCGGTAGGTACATCCGTGCTGTGGTGCATGCATCACCACCAGCATCATTTCCAGGACTTTCTCATCTTGCAGAACTGACACTCTGTGCCCATCAAACACTGACTCTTATTCTCCCCTCCTCCCCTCCCCACCTCTGGGAACCACATTCTACTTCTTGTCTCTGGGAGTTTTACAACTACAGGAACCTCATTCTAGTAGGATCATACAGTATTGGCCCTTTGGTGACTTGCTTCCTTTTTAAAGATTTTATTTATTTATTTGACAGAGAGCAAGAGAGTACAAGCAGGGGGAGGGGCAGAGGGAGAAGCAGGCTCCCCGTGGAGCAGGGAGCCTGGTGTGGGACTCAATCCCAGGTCCCCAGGATCATGACTTGAGCTGAAGGCAGATGCTTAATTGACTGAGCCACTCAGGCACTCCGGTGACTTGTTTCTTTCACTTCACATAAGATCACCCATGTTGTAGGAAGTATCAGAATTGCCTTGCTTTGTCAGGCTGAATAATATTCCATTGTGTGTCTAGACCACATTTTGGTTATCCATTCATCAGTTGATAATGGACATTTCTAGCTTTCAGCTTTTGTGAACAATGCTGCTCTGAACATGGATGTACAAATATCTGTTCCAGTCCCCATTTGCAAGATGAAAAAGGTTCTGGAGATGGGTTGTATAACAATGTGAACATAGTTAACACTATTGACATGTATATAAAAAAATGGGTAAATTTTATATCATACGTATTTAACCACGATCTTAAAAGTATACCAAATGAATAATTAGCCCCTTTGGAGATAAAACATTGTGATACTTTTGGATCATCAAAAAAATGGTTGAGAACCAACTCATGTTTTCTGATTTATTGATATTAGTATATGCCTTGGTTGAGAACACAGTCGTAACTATTATATTTGGCTGATAAACTTATGTGACAGTAGGCATTAAGTAAACTTGGCATTTATAAATGAAGGGAAATAAAGGATAGTCAGCGGGGTTCTCTGTGACAATACATTTATTACAAAGATCACACAGAACAAGGCAATAAATTTACAAAAGAGGGTAGTGTCAGGCATGTCCAACACCCATGAAAATAGGTAAAAATAGATTTCTTGCAATCAGCCTAGTCTTGTCAGGATAGTTACTGTCTTGAGAAAATCTCATTTGTAGACAATAAATGCTCTGTAGCGAGGCACATAAAAAAAGTTGTAACTTGACAAGTTTTCCATTAAATGAAAACTAGAAAGAGATCAGAAAGTAACTGAAAAGCTGGGTAGCTTTTTTACTTGTCAATTCAGAGCTCATACAAGACTGACTTCTAGGTTTTATTCACCACCAACTGTGTATTAATTGGAAAAGAGGGGACAGTGACTTGGATTAGTGGTGTCAGCCAGAGTCTTTAGATTTTCTGTGAGTATCTAGAGGTATCTAGAGTTGTTAGCTTAGAAGGATCCTCGTAATCTTTCACAATTGCTAAATTGCTTGAATATGTTAAGCCTAGTTCAACATGAAATTTAAGACTTGTAGCTGACACGGATTGTTTCCTGTTTTTGGAATTAAATGTTTATTCTGAAAATGTTGTCTTTAGGTGTTTATACTTAAGATTAGAAAGATCACTTTGCAGCTTTTAAAAATTATTATTATTTTATTTTGAGAGAGAGATTGAGAGAACTAGCAAGGGTGAGCAGGGGGAGGGGCAGAAGGAGAGAGAGAATCTCAAGAAGCCTCCAGGCTGAGTGTTGAGCTGGACTTGGGGCTCAGTCCCACAACCCTGAGATCATGACCTGAGCTAAAATCAAGAGTTGGACACTTAGCCAACTGAGCCACCCAGGGGCTCTGATCACTTTGCAACTTTTAATGAAATGTGGTCATATTGTAGCTGTAGTTAATGGTATTTATACTAACAGAGGAAACTGATTTATCCAGTCAAGTAGTGTTGAGGGGAGAGTCACTGCACAAAGGTTGGATTCCCCAGCACAGAGTGTGGGCAGAGGGGCAATAAACTTCTTGGGCCCAGGGCCTTGCTGCATGGGTGGCTCACTGGAGAAAGCCAGGTCTTCCTGGAGCCCCCGGGGTCACTACCTCAGGCCTTGCCTGAGTCTGTGTGCCAGTCCCTTATGGGCTAGGGATGGTAACTCCTTGGTCTTCATGGTAATCCTCACATAACCTAGTGGATGGCTTTCCAGTTTGATTAAAATATTGTACCTAGAAACCTCAAGAAATGAGGCTATCTTACAGTAACAGTGAAAAAATCTTATAAAGCTGGTAGAACTGGCCCAACTCCCTTCACCTCCTAGAACAGGGTGCCTGGCTTCAGGGAAAATGATGGGACTCACTGTCCTCTCCCAGGGAATGTTACAGTAACAGTTTTATAGGCCTTTCAACTTGTCCTTCCCATCCCAACATTCTAATCAGCTTTGAAACTAAATTCTTAGAAAATGGCTGGGTTGACCAGAAGGACAAGGGCTGAGATTTTTATATGTATAATACATATATAATATAATTATATATATAAAATATATAATTTTTTCCTTTTTCTTTTTGGCCATGGAAAGGTTGACCAAGCTCTATGGCAGTGCAAGAGGGGAATCCTAGTTTCTTGGGAGTGCTGTTGATTGACTATATCAGAGAGAGAGAGGCAATGGGTATAGAAAAATCCCATCTCAGCCCTGCATGGCACTTGTTGGGGGGAAGGCTGCCTCATGCTGGGAAGGTCCTTTAGCTTTGGGATTGGGCCCACTAGCTCTGCACCTGGGAAAATGTGAGAGTAAGTACCAGACTCCTTTGAAATCCACATATCCCTTCTGTTAGCAAGCCCAGGGGCTGGATCAGTCTTCTTCATTTGAGGAAAAGCACTACTGATTCTCTGAAAAAGAAAATACTACTGTATGAAAGAAAGGAAATATTTTCCTGAGGAATCAGAGGAGAGATATTCCTCTGAAAGTGAATAAGAGTATGACCAGAAACAACTTGTATTAAGCAGTTTTTTACTCTCAATAGAGAATTTTCCCTTTTTTAGAGTAAAATGTATTTCTAGCTATGGTTGTTGGAACATGATGGTAGTGGGAGAAGTTGGACAGACTTGGCATCCAGGGGAGGCATGACCATGACTTTGGCTCGTCTCATGGAACACTTCTGTGGCTGGGCAGGGGATCGAGGGGGGGTTCCTGATTGCTCTCCTTTTCCATGGTAACCAAGGCTCCCGACTCCAGGCTCAGGCCTGGGCTTTGAGACTGACACCCGATATCCTCTTCCTTCAGGTGTGGGGAAGCCAACCTCCTTTGCAGGTGACAGGTGATCACCTGTCTACAACCTCAGCTACACAGAATTTGGGGCGTATATGGTCCATGCTGCTGGAAAACAAATTGCAGGTCTGGGCACCAGCTGAAGCAATTCTTAAGTGTGACTCTTAAATGTGACAATTTTTAAAAAAGATTTTATTTAATCATGAGAGACACAGAGAGAGGCAGAGACAGGCAGAAGGAGAAGCAGGCTCCCTGTGGGGAGCCCAGTGTGAGACTAGATCCCAGGACCTGGGATCACACCCTGAGCTGAAGGCAGACACTCAACCACTGAACCACCCAGGTGTCCCATGTGACACTTTTGTCTGACCAATAGAGGAAACACCCAGTAGCCTCATGCTGATTGGGGAGGAGTGACCAAGGGTCCGTGAGGACCTGAAGAGGGAAGAAGGAGGCCTTGGCCAGAACAACCTATGCTGTGAAAGAGGCTTTCATGAACATAGCCAGGGGAGTATCTAGGAGCTTCTGCAGTGAGGCACATGGCAGCAGGAATTAGCACCAGCAGGACGGACAAGTCCAGGCCCTGGGCTCACTGTGACCTCTGTTGAGTCTCTGCCGTGTGTGCCCACTGCTTCCCACTGTATGATGTCTGCCAGTGACCAAGGACTGGTTTGTGCCCCTGCTGACCTCACAGCCATGAGTGGGTCCCATAGTTCAGGGCTCCATTCATTCTCATTCTCATTTCTAAGCTTTTAGGATCAAAGTTGATATTCAGTACAATTTAAACAAAAAGGCACCTGGGTGGCCCAGTCACTTAAGCGTCTGCCTTTGGCTCAGGTTGTGATCTCAGGGTCCTGGGACTGGGCCTTACATCAGGCTCCCCACTCAGCAAGGAGTCTGCTTCTCCCTTCCCTGCTCCTCTTTCCCAATTGTATGTCTCTCTCTCTCTCTCTCAAATAAATAAAATCTTTATTAAAAAAAATCATTTTCTTAATGTTCATGCCTGCTCTCTACCAAGAATAAATGAGGGACAGGGACATCTTTTTTTTTTTTTTCCCCCAAAGATTTAATTAATTTATTTGACAGAGAACACAAGTGGTGGGTAGGGGCAGAGGGAGAGGGAGAAGCAGAATCCTTCCTGAGCAGTGAGCCTGATGTGGGGCTCTATCCCAGGACCCTGAGATCATGACCTGAGCCAAAGGCAGACGCTTAATTGACTGAGCCACCTCGGTGCCCCTGTAGATTCTAATATGCAAAAACAACATGTGCCAAATAAGTTTTTAGTAGAGTGGTTAAATGTAAATAGTAAAAATATAAATACACTATTATGAAATATGTTTGAGTATTTAATTGATCCCAAGATAATAATGATAGTAGTAATAAGATGGCAGCCGTTTCAGCTATCACATGCTGCCTTACAAACCACCCTAGAACTTCCCTATACCCACTTATTCTGCATATGAGTTGTGTTGGAAATTTAGGGTGAGCATGGTCAGTGGTTCTTTTAGCTGGGCTCACTCACACGTCTGTAGTTGCTGGCTATACACTAGGGTGCAATAGGAATAGCAGGTACAGCCGCTCCAGCAGACTATGGCTTCCTCATATGGTGGTGGCACAGTTCCAAGAATTGCAAGAGGGAAGGCACCAGCGTGTAGGTTTCGCCTTCTAATTGCCTCTGTTCTTTTGGTCAAATTAAGTCACAGAGTCAAGCATAGTCAGGGGATGACTCCCAGCTTTTCATTGGAGGAATGGCAAAGTATTAGACTATTTTTTGCAATCTACCATAGGCACTATTTGAAGTGTTTTACATATATTACGTATTAGTTATCTCCTGTTGCATAACAAAGGACCCCTAAACTTAGCAGTTTAAAACAGCAAAAGCTTATACTTGACAGTTTCCATGGGCCAGGAGTCTTGGCACAGCTTGTTTGGGTCCCCTGATCAGGGCTTTATAAAGCTGCAGTAAAGGTGTCAGTGGAGAGGATTGTATTCTCAGCTTAATCGGTGGCTGTAGGCAGCTCCCTGGTCCTTGCTGGCTGGGCCTGAGGGGGTTCCATGCGGACACCAGGAGGTGAGGTCACTGGGGGCCAGCTGGGAGGCCATCTGCTGCATCCTATCCTCATGTGGTAAATGCACTCCATTATCCTTCATTTTCAATCAAGGAAATCAAGGCAAAGAGATCACCCAGGTAGCAAGTGGAGAAGCTGGGATTGGATCCCAGGCTGAAGGACCATGACACTCTATTTGCAGTGGAAGGTATAATAAGGGGGCAAGATTGATACAATTGACCACAAATCCATTAGTGTCCTATGTGTGTCAAGCGCCATCACAGAATTGGCAAGTCAGGGCATAACACTGTCTGCCTGCCACTCCATCCCTATTATACTAAAAGCAGTCATAAATCAATAGGAAAACAGTAACATCAGATGGAAAAAGTCTGCCACGGACTTTTATTGGCAAGTCACTGAAGAAATATGAAAAGCAAATAAACAGTTGCTGAACCTCACTACTAATCAGAGAAATGAAAAAAAATTTTTTAAAGACTTTATTTATTTATTCATGAGAGACACACAGAGAGAGAGCCAGAGACACAGGCAGAGGGAGAAGCAGGCTCCATCTAGGGAGCCCGATGTGGGACTCGATCCCGGGACTCCTGGATCATGCCCTGGGCTGAAGGCAGATGCTCAACTGCTGAGCCACCCAGGGATCCCGAGAAATGAAAATTAAAATAATTCTTCTCTCTCTCTCTCTCTTTTCTTTTTTGGTCCACCAAACTGGTAGAGAGTCTTAAATATTAGTTCTTGGTGGGGTGATCATATAGGGGGATAGTCAAATACTCTTATACCCCACTGGGGGAAATGTCCGTGGGACATGCTATGTTATATAAAACAAATGTTTATATCCTTTGACTCATCTTACTGTGAAGGGTTTATACTAAAATTAGAGATATCAAAAAAATTTATGTGTGAAGATCCTCACTGTGGCTTTGTTTATCTCAGTTGGAAATTGGAAGCCTCCTGAATCTCAAGCAATGGCAGGATGGTTACATTGTGCCATTCTTAGATTATGTGGTCATTAAAACTGCATTTTCAAAGAATATTCAGTGTCCTGCAGAAATCCTCATGTCATATTAAGTGGACACAGTGAGATGCCTGCTGTACAGTAGAATTCCAATTTTGTACGATACATGTACAGGATTAAAAAAATACTGATAGAAACAGGCCACAGTATGAATAGTGGTTATCACTAGGTGGTTATGTGTATTATTTCCTTTATTCTTTACCGTGTTCTTTGAGGCAGCTCGAAGCATCCAGACTAGGCCTCAGGGGCTCGCAGGCCAGCAGGTGTGTCCCTCTCTGTGTTCCCTAGGGATAAAGCCAGCCAGTCCCCTCCCTGGTCATTCTCACATCTCTGCAAAGATTGTGCCCAGCAGTGACGATTTCCTGTATTTTAAAATCGAGACCAAAAGCCATGGGTCACATTTCAGCTAGGTAACTGTGTGTTTTTAATCCCTCCCCCAAAAGATGAGGTTGGTAAATTAGCTTGTTGAATAACATTCTCCCCTGGCCTAGGAGGACATGGTTATGAAATTGTCTAGAGACTAAAACACCACAATCTCTGCCTTTTGGGGAAGATGTTCCCTTTTCTCTCCCTACACTGATGTGTCCAGGGATGGCTTGGTAGAATGTTGATAAGTCATTGAAAAATCAGGATCCTGGGGTGCCTAGGTGGCTCAGCCGGTTAAGCATCTAAGTCTTTTTTTTTTTTTTTTTTTAAGATTTCTTTATTTACTCATGAGAGAGAGACAGAGAGAGGCAGAGACCTTGGCAAAGGCAGAAGCAGACTCCCTGTGGGAGCCCGATGCAGGACTCGATCCCAGGACCCTAGGATCACGACCTGAGCCGAAGGCAGATGCTCAACTGCTGAGCCACCCAGGCATCCCAAGTGTCTGACTGTTGATTTCAGCTCATGTCATGCTCTCAGAGTCATGAGATCGAGCCCCATGTGTGGCTCCTCACTCAGTGCAGAGTCTGCTTGGGATTCTTTCTTTTTCCCTCTGCTCCCTCCCCCTTCTCTCTCTCTCTCTCTCTCTCTCTCTCTCAAATAACTAACTAAAATCTTTTTAAAAATAAAAAAAAATTGAGATCGTTTTGTCATCATAAAAGGCCATGTATGGTCAGTACCCCCATGTGATTATTTTAGAAGGGGCAGGAAGCAGGGTGGCATTTCCTTTCATGTTGTCTCATTATTTGCTTCTTACTCCTCCAGTTTAATATACTCTCGGCCCTTCTCTGCTTTTTCCATTCATTTCTGGGCACCTTTCCTGAGCTTCCTGCTGCCCCTCCAACCTGGCCAGAATTCTGGCTTCGTTTCCTTCTCCATCCTTCCTCCTGCCCCTGCTTCCCCTGGGATGTGATTGCCCCTTCCTTTCCATTCTTGCTCATGCTTTAGGGGTTTGCTTTTGAGTGTTATGTGGAGATACCCATCAAAGATGTTCCTTCAAATCTAAGAAATACAGTCTCTATTTTAAAGATATTTTCCTGAGGCAGGATATTGAACAGATTACGATACTTGGATTTCTTTTGGGAAGGTCCCTAAAGTCTGAAGGGACAGGGACATTCCTCTTTAAAATCTGCTCTCTGAAGTCAGAGGCAGGTAGGACTATTAGGATGGTGCAGGATAAGTATCTCTGATATGCCAGGTAGTACTTAGGAGCATGAAGCAGGTAACGCATAATAGTCACCGGTGTTCTGGGGCTATGTTCTTATTAGCCAAAAAAGTTAGTTGAGCCCTGTTCCACACAGTGTGGCAGGTGGACCTCTCTTTGGTATTTCTGAGGCTTCTGGTGGGTAAGGACCTTGGGTTACTTTCTCTGATTACTTGTTCAAAATCCCTGCTCCCTGGGATTCCCATTATCAACTCCTCCATACTTGCCTGTACGGAGGTGGGAGCTCAGCAGGGCGTGTGGGTGTGTGGGTTTGTCAGCTTCTGACTTTGAGTGCTGCTAAAAGCAAACAGCTGGGTAGGCCACTAGTCATTTATGCCTCAGTGTGAATGAAGCGTGTGTGAAACATTGCTAGTTTGGATTTAGGGGATTAATTGAGAGTTGTCTGTATAGAAAATCAGCAAGATAAACTAGAAAGTATGCATTTTAAAGGAGCTGAGGTAACAATATAGAAAGTAGGCCTTTCATATTTGAACTTTTCACTTCAGGAAGCATTTTTTGAAACTCTTAAGTGAAGACTGAGCTTTATAGTTGCCCTTTTGAGCGCTGCCTCCGAGCCAGTATTGCCAGTGAGCAGGACTTCCAGGTGAGCAGGGTCTCAGCAAGACACCAAGATGGGCAGGATGGTGGTCCCTCTAGGGAACCCCACAAAGTCCAGGTGGGAAAGAGTCTCTACCAGCCAGCAGTCAGATGGTGAGGACCCTCCTACTGTGGGCAGGGGGGGATCTGTTGGGTTGTCCTTATTTTTTGTTGTTGTTGTTGTTGGGTTGTTCTTAAACCATCCTTTCTACTGAGTTATACTCTGGGGGCACCTGGGTGGCTCAGTTGGTTAAGTATCTGCCTTTGGCTCAGGTCATGATCCTGGGATCCAGCCCTGCACTGGGGTCCCTGCTCAGTGGGGAGCCTGCTTCTCCTTCTTCCTCTGCCTTCCTCCCACCTGCCTGTGCTCTCTCTCAAATAAATAAATAAAATCTTAAAAAGAACAAAATCTACTTATTTATACCCTGAATCGTCCACAGCAGCCTTGGCCCCTTCTTTTCCTCTTTGTTTGGACATGCCTGGGCTTTACCAGCTCTGCTTGGTCCCCCACGACCCCCTGCACCAGCTTCCTGTGATTGAGGTCTCCTGGTGACTCACCCTGAGTCTATGCTGTTTGTAGGAGGCTCAGCTGTTAATAAACAGCCAGCTGCTGGGGTGGTTCTTTGAACTGTCTGGGGAAAGAATAAAGGGGCCAGGGGGAATGTGGCTAAATCCCGTCCCTACCAGGGCAGAGAGTTTCGGAGTATGAAGGGAAGCTGCAATCTGCGTATCATGTGCACCTGAGCCCTGTGTCTGGGAGACCATTGTGCTCTTTCCACATCCCATGGGGATGGGAACAGGACCACTGGGGCTTAGTGAGAATGGCTCCAGGTAGTGAGCATTGGGGTTAGGCTTGGCTTAGTTTCTCTCGTTTATTCAGAGCCATTAACACTCCTTACTACGAAAGATTTCACCATCATTGAAAGTATACTTAAAGGAAAGAATCACCTCCCATATTTGTAATACTAATACTTTACAAAATGCTTGGCTAATTAAAACCATAAAGTGATCTAGGGTCTTGGAGGATGGCAAACATAATAAAAGCCTTGAGCCTTAAGTCAGCACATTGTTTTGGGGGTAGGTTTGAAGTGTAACTATTGGTATTAAAAGATCCATTTACTTCTTTAATAAAATTTGTCACTTTTTATTTTAACTGCGTGTAGGCTTCTCTGCTTTCGTGTGGTACTTGGGCATGACTGATTTATTCTGTCGAGTTCCTGTCCTACAGAATAAATAAAGGGTAATTATTCACTTCTAGCACATTAGAGATGTAGAGAACGATGGTTATTTGTGTTTACATTTCCTCTGCCAAGCTCCTTCCTCTCCCCTCTCCCCTGCTCAATCCATGATAGAGCCCTCCATTATCCTGAGAAGGTCCTCCCCTTTCTGGGTGTCCCCATCATTGCACCACCGCTGCTCCTGACTCTGGCTGCCCCTCTCACCAGCCCTGACTCAGATGGCCTCCCTGTGACCTCAGGGGTCTGCGAAGGCTGCCCTCCTTTATTCCATCTGGGAGCGACTTCTTGCTCCTCTTCAACCTGACCCCTCTGGTTCTCAGAGGCTGGTTTTCTAGATAAAGGGAAATGCCCAGTTTGGCAATTAACGCTTGTCATGGCCGGTGCTCTTTTTCTTCTGGTTCATTCTGCAGTGATCACAATATCCTGTCTTCTCTCTTGAACCGTTTCATACACGCAGAGTGTTTTTCACAAAGGAGAACTTTCCTCAGATTTCCAGCAAGTCTTGTTCAACTGGTCTAGTGCTTTTTAAAATCGAAGACCAAATGGGTACATTTCAGTGGCAGTGCAGAGAGTGGGGGCAGCCTGTGTCCTTGCAGCCTCTCCTTTAGTGGCTAAGAGGAAGCATGTGGGCTGCTGGGGGCCCTCGAGGACTACCGGGGCAGGGAAGAGCATCAGGAGAATAGTGTTCACTGAGTTACGTGTCCCTAGACCATCTGCTTTGGAAAACTCAGATTGTATTTGTGTATTTTATATTTTCAGAATTGTTTTCACATTTCTTTTTCCAAAGCTGATTTGGAGTACGGCAAGATACCTGGAACACAGGATGGAAAAAACTAGAATAAATTTGGATCACCTGGTTGAACAGTCTTGTTTTCATCTCTACTGATGTAATGCAGCACTTCTCATGTGGAAGGGTTTACAGAAGTTTGCATGTGAACTATATTATTACTGATGAACAAAAATAAGCCTCTGTGGTCTTTGTTGGTTCTGATCTGTTCTTGACATGAACATCATCATTTGTTGATGGTTTCTTTTTTTTTTTTCCTTTTTTTTTAAATTTATTTTTTATTGGTGTTCAATTTACTAACATACAGAATAACCCCCAGTGCCCGTCACCCATTCACTCCCACCCCCCGCCCTCCTCCCCTTCCACCACCCCTAGTTCGTTTCCCAGAGTTAGCAGTCTTTATGTTCTGTCTCCCTTTCTGATATTTCCCACACATTTCTTCTCCCTTCCCTTATATTCCCTTTCACTATTATTTATATTCCCCAAATGAATGAGAACATATAATGTTTGTCCTTCTCCGACTGACTTACTTCACTCAGCATAATACCCTCCAGTTCCATCCACGTTGAAGCAAATGGTGGATATTTGTCATTTCTAATAGCTCAGTAATATTCCATTGTATACATAAACCACATCTTCTTTATCCATTCATCTTTCGTTGGACACTGAGGCTCCTTCCACAGTTTGGCTATAGTGGACATTGCTGCTATAAACATCGGGGTGCAGGTGTCCCGGCGTTTCATTGCATTTGTATCTTTGGGGTAAATCCCCAACAGTGCAATTGCTGGGTCGTAGGGCAGGTATATTTTTAACTCTTTGAGGAACCTCCACACAGTTTTCCAGAGTGGCTGCACCAGTTCACATTCCCACCAACAGTGTATGAGGGTTCCCTTTTCTCTGCATCCTCTCCAACATTTGTGGTTTCCTGCCTTGTTAATTTTCCCCATTCTCACTGGTGTGAGGTGGTATCTCATTGTGGTTTTGATTTGTATTTCCCTGATGGCAAGTGATGCAGAGCATTTTCTCATGTGCATGTTTGCCATGTCTATGTCTTCCTCTGTGAGATTTCTCTTCATGTCTTTTGCCCATTTCATGATTGGATTGTTTGTTTCTTTGGTGTTGAGTTTGAGAAGTTCTTTATAGATCTTGGAAACTAGCCCTTTATCTGCTATGTCATTTGCAAATATCCTCTCCCATTCTGTAGATTGTCTTTGAGTTTTGTTGACTGTATCCTTTGCTGTGCAAAAGCTTCTTATCTTGATGACGTCCCAATAGTTCAATTTTGCTTTTGTTTCTTTTGCCTTCGTGGATGTATCTTGCAAGAAGTTACTATGGCCGAATTCAAAAAGGGTGTTGCCTGTGTTCTTCTCTATGATTTTGATGGAATCTTGTCTCACATTTAGATCTTTCATCCATTTTGAGTTTATCTTTGTGTATGGTGCAAGAGAGTGGTCTAGTTTCATTCTTCTGCATGTGGATGTCCAATTTTCCCAGCACCATTTATTGAAGAGACTGTCTTTCTTCCAGTGGATAGTCTTTCCTCCTTTATCGAATATTAGTTGCCCATAAAGTTCAGGGTCCACTTCTGGATTCTCTATTCTGTTCCATTGATCTATGTGTCTGTTTTTGTGCCAGTACCACACTGTCTTGATGACCACAGCTTTGTAGTACAACCTGAAATCTGGCATTGTGATGCCCCCAGATATGGTTTTCTTTTTTAAAATTCCCCTGGCTATTCGGGGTCTTTTCTGATTCCACACAAATCTTAAAATAATTTGTTCTAACTCTCTGAAGAAAGTCCATGGTATTTTGATAGGGATTGCATTAAACGTGTATATTGCCCTGGGTAACATTGACATTTTCACAATATTAATTCTGCCAATCCATGAGCATGGAATATTTTTCCATCTCTTTGTGTCTTCCTCAATTTCTTTCAGAAGTGTTCTATAGTTTTGAGGGTATAGATCCTTTACATCTTTGGTTAGGTTTATTCCTAGGTATCTTATGCTTTTGGGTGCAATTGTAAATGGGATTGACTCCTTAATTTCTCTTTCTTCAGTCTCATTGTTAGCGTATAGAAATGCCACTGACTTCTGGGCATTGATTTTGTATCCTGCCACGCTACCGAATTGCTGTATGAGTTCTAGCAATCTTGGGGTGGAGACTTTTTTTTTTTTTTAATTTTTATTTATTTATGATAGTCACACAGAGAGAGAGAGAGAGAGAGGCAGAGACATAGGCAGAAGGAGAAGCAGGCTCCATGCACCGGGAGCCCGACGTGGGATTCGATCCCGGGTCTCTAGGATCGCGCCCTGGGCCAAAGGCAGGCGCCAAACCGCTGCGCCACCCAGGGATCCCAAAGACTTTTGGGTTTTCTATGTAGAGTATCATGTCATCGGCGAAGAGGGAGAGTTTGACTTCTTCTTTGCCAATTTGAATGCCTTTAATGTCTTTTTGTTGTCTGATTGCTGAGGCTAGGACTTCCAGTACTATGTTGAACAGCAGTGGTGAGAGTGGACATCCCTGTCTTGTTCCTGATCTTAGGGGAAAGGCTCCCAGTGCTTCCCCATTAAGAATGATATTTGCTGTGGGCTTTTCATAGATGGCTTTTAAGATGTCGAGGAATGTTCCCTCTATCCCTACACTCTGAAGAGTTTTGATCAGGAATGGATGCTGTATTTTGTCAAATGCTTTCTCTGCATCCAATGAGAGGATCATATGGTTCTTGGTTTTTCTCTTGCTGATATGATGAATCACATTGATTGTTTTACGGGTGTTGAAGCAGCCTTGTGTCCCAGGGATAAATCCTACTTGGTCATGGTGAATAATTTTTTTAATGTTTTGTTGGATCCTATTGGCCAGTATCTTGTTGAGAATTTTTGCATCTATGTTCATCAGGGATATTGGTCTGTAATTCTCCTTTTTGGTGGGGTCTTTGTCTGGTTTTGGAATTAAGGTGATGCTGGCCTCATAGAACGAATTTGGAAGTACTCCATCTCTTTCTATCTTTCCAAACAGCTTTAGGAGAATAGGTATGGTTTCTTCTTTAAACGTTTGATAAAACTCCCCTGGGAAGCCATCTGGCCCTGGACTCTTGTGTCTTGGGAGGTTTTTGATGACTGCTTCAATTTCCTCCCTGGTTATTGGCCTGTTCAGGTTTTCTATTTCTTCCTGTTCCAGTTTTGGTAGTTTGTGGCTTTCCAGGAATGCGTCCATTTCTTCTAGATTGCCTAATTTATTGGCGTATAGCTGTTCATAATATGTTTTTAAAATCGTTTGTATTTCCTTGGTGTTGGTAGTGATCTCTCCTTTCTCATTCATGATTTTATTAATTTGAGTCTTCTCTCTCTTCTTTTTAATAAGGCTGGCTAATGGTTTATCTATCTTATTAATTCTTTCAAAGAACCAACTCCTGGTTTTGTTGATCTGTTCCACAGTTCTTCTGGTCTCGATTTCGTTGAGTTCTGCTCGAATCTTTATTAACTCCCTTCTTCTCTTGGGTGTAGGATCTATTTGCTGTTTTTTCTCTAGCTCCTTTATGTGTAAGGTTAGCTTTTGTATTTGAGTTCTTTCCAGTTTTTGAATGGATGCTTGTATTGCGATGTATTTCCCCCTTAGGACTGCTTTTGCTGCATCCCAAAGATTTTGAACGGTTGTATCTTCATTCTCATTAGTTTCCATGAATCTTTTTAATTCTTCCTTAATTTCCTGGTTGACCCTTTTATCTTTTAGCAGGATGGTCCTTAACCTCCACGTGTTTGAGGTCCTTCCAAACTTCTTGTTGTGATTTAGTTCTAATTTCAAGGCATTATGGTCTGAGAATATGCAGGGGACAATCCCAATCTTTTGGTATCGGTTCAGACCCGATTTGTGACCCAATATGTGGTCTATTCTGGAGAAAGTTCCATGTGCGCTTGAGAAGAATGTGTATTCAGTTGAGTTTGGATGTAAAGTTCTGTAGATATCTGTGAAATCCATCTGGTCCAGTGTATCATTTAAAGCTCTCGTTTCTTTGGAGATGTTGTGCTTAGAAGACCTATCGAGTATAGAAAGAGCTAGATTGAAGTCACCAAGTATAAGTGTATTATTATCTAAGTATTTCTTCACTTTGGTTAATAATTGATTGATATATTTGGCAGCTCCCATATTCGGGGCATATATATTGAGGATTGTTAAGTCCTCTTGTTGAATAGATCCTTTAAGTATGATATAGTGTCCCTCTTCATCTCTCACTACAGTATTTGGGGTAAATTTTAGTTTATCTGATATAAGGATGGCTACCCCTGCTTTCTTTTGAGGACCATTCGAATGGTAAATGGTTCTCCAACCTTTTATTTTCAGGCTGTAGGTGTCCTTCTGTCTAAAATGAGTCTCTTGTAGACAGCAAATAGATGGGTCCTGCTTTTTTATCCAGTCTGAAACCCTGCGCCTTTTGATGGGGTCATTAAGCCCGTTCACGTTCAGAGTTACTATTGAGAGATATGAGTTTAGTGTCATCATGATATCTATTCAGTCCTTGTTTTTGTGGACTGTTCCACTGAACTTCTTCTTAAAGGGGAATTTTAAGAGTCCCCCTTAAAATTTCTTGCAGAGCTGTTTGGAGGTCACATATTCTTTTAGTTGCTGCCTGTCTTGGAAGCTCTTTATCTCTCCTTCCATTTTGAATGAGAGCCTTGCTGGATAAAGTATTCTTGGTTGCATGTTCTTCTCATTTAGGACCCTGAATATATCCTGCCAGCCCTTTCTGGCCTGCCAGGTCTCTGTGGAGAGGTCTGCTGTTACCCTAATACTCCTCCCCATAAAAGTCAGGGATTTCTTGTCTCTTGCTGCTTTAAGGATCTTCTCTTTATCTTTGGAATTTGCAAGCTTCACTATTAAATGTCGAGGTGTTGAACGGTTTTTATTGATTTTAGGGGGGGATCTCTCTATTTCCTGGATCTGAATGCCTGTTTCCCTTCCCAGATTAGGAAAGTTTTCAGCTAGAATTTGTTCAAATACATATTCTGGCCCTCTGTCCCTTTCGGCGCCCTCGGGAACCCCAGTTAAACGTAGGTTTTTCTTTCTCAGGCTGTCGTTTATTTCCCTTAATCTATCTTCATGGTCTTTTAATTGTTTGTCTCTTTTTCCTCAGTTTCCCTCTTTGCTATCAACTTGTCTTCTAGGTCACTCACTCGTTCTTCCACCTCATTAACCCTCGTCGTTAGGACTTCTAGTTTGGATTGCATCTCATTCAATTGATTTTTAATTTCTGCCTGATTAGCTCTAAATTCTGCAGTCATGAAGTCTCTTGAGTCCTTTATACTTTTTTCTAGAGCCACCAGTAGCTGTATAATAGTGCTTCTGAATTGGCTTTCTGACATTGAATTGTAATCCAGATTTTGTAACTCTGTGGGAGAGAGGACTGTTTCTGATTCTTTCTTTTGAGGTGAGGTTTTCCTTCTAGTCATTTTGCTCAGTGCAGAGTGGCCAAAAGCAAGTTGTATTGGGAAAAAGAGAAAAAGAGAGGAGAGAAAGAAGGAAAGAAAAGAGAAAGAGAAAAAAAAGGGAAGAAAAAAAAACGGAAAAAAAAAAGAAGAAAAAGAGAAAGAAAAAGAAAGGAGAAAAAAAGGGGGTGGGGGAAGGAAACAAATCAAAAAGCAAAACAAAACAAAACAAAACAAAACAAAACAAAACAAAACAAAACAAAAGAACCACCGGGGAGTATCTTCTGATTCTGTGTACTTTAAGTCCCTTGGCTTCTCCTGGAAGTTGTCCGTCTAGTTGGTCTTCTGGGGGAGGGGCCTGTTGTGCTGATTTTCAGGTGTGAGCACTTGGGGGAGCTGCTGTGCCCCTGCCTGGTGCAGGGCTCAGTGGGGGTTGTTTACCCCGTGAGGCCGCAGGAGGAACAGCCCCAGTGGCGGGGCAGCTCTGGAAACCTGGATTCAGCCCTCGCAGGAACTCCGGAGCTCTCCGTCTGCAGGGCCTGGAGGCTCCGGGGCGGGGCCGCTGATCTGCTCAGCTGGGGCAGGAGCGTCCTTGCTGTCCTGGGCCCTCCCGGCCTCTGCCTGTCCCGGGGGAGGCGGGATCCTGGGCTGTGTCCCGGCGCCCTGTGCTCCGGAGCCTGCGCTGGTGGATTCGAACTCCCGGGCCGCGCAACCGCCTCCGCGGAGCTGCCGCCCGAGCCCCTCCGAGCTGCTCCTGGAACCGCGCAGCCCCCTCCGCACGGAGCCTCTTCCTCTGCCCGAGCCCCTCCGAGCTGCTCCCGCCCCGCAGCCCCCTCCGCGGAGCCGCCGCCCGAGCCCCTCCGAGATGCTCCGGGTCCCGCCGGTCCCGCCGTGCGCGCTGCAGCCCTTAGGGAGCTCGGCGCACTCTCCTGGGCGCGCAGTTGCTGTTACTGTCCCGGGGAGCCCGAGGGCATCCACGCCCTCCTGGGTCCTGCTCCAACTCCCCACGAGCCCCTTTCCGCCCGGAAAGGTTGGTGCAGCTCCTGCTCCTCCGGGACGGGGCTCTCCTGTCCTGGGGACACTCGCCCCGGCCTCAGCCCGGCTCCTCGCGGGGCCCCTCCCCCTCGGAGGCCTTTGTTTCTTTACTTCTTTTTCCCCGTCTTCCTACCTTGATAGAAGCGCGAACTCTTCTCACTGTTGCATTCCAGCTGGTCTCTCTTTAATTCTCAGGCCGAATTCATAGATTTTCAGGATGATTGGAAGGTTTTCTAGGTAATTTGGTGGAGACAGGTGATTTGGAGACCCTACTCTTCTGCCATCTTCTGTTGATGGTTCTTAAACTATGAGCATCACATGTACATTCACATAGGTTGGTGTCAACACTCAGTGCCAGGATAATGGAGGAATGAGTCATTAACGCATTTAGGATACCAGTACGGAGTGGATTTTGTGACCTGGGTGAAATTTCACAGAGCAAGCAGGCAGAGCTGTCCTGCTCAGTGCCTGTGTACCCATCCTCAAGTTCCAGAAGTAGACGTCTATGTTGAGAAAGTATCGTGAGGGCTGAATCATGGCCAAATGCCAGCCATAGGGAATCTTGAACATCTATATGTTTTCCTTTCAATCCACAAAACCCCACTATCCATGAAGGATATCATTCCCTTGCTGGTTCAAGGAAGACATATCCCAAAAGAAAGATGATCCATCTGTATGCCAGTATTTTTCTGTGTTTTTTGTTGTTGTTGTTGTTGTTTGTTTTTTAGAAGCACATCTGGTAGCTTTAATTAGAAAGGAGAAGGATCTCATTGGTTTTGTTAAACACTTAAATAATTGGATGTTCCCTACGACTTATTTTTAACTAAAACTAAAAAATATTCAAGAACCTGGATTTTTTTTGGATGGGATGTGAAGCTGGTGCTTAGACAGAGACACAGGTGGTAGAGGGCAAGGGGCCCTAGCTCAGTAAAGACTGTGAAGGGGTGTGCTATGTAAAACTTCCCTTTCCTCTTCGTTCAGTGAGTTTAAAACACTTCCACTGGATAGCAGAGCTGGTTAGAAGTGATTTAATCTAATCGAATCCTAGAACTGCTTCTTTTTTCCATGGAAATCTTCAAGGGTATTCTTGATCACTGTGCTTCAAAGGGTTGATTTTTTTTCACTTTATTAGATCTTAGTCCCATTTTTTTAAAAAAAGGTTTTGTTTATTTATTAGGGAGAGAGAGAGAGTGAGCATGAGTGGGGAAGAGGGAGAGAGAGAGAAGCACACTCTCTGCTGAGCAGGGAGCCTGACTCCAGGCTCCATCCCAGGACCTGAGATCATGACCTGAGCTGAAGGAAGCTGCTTAATCGACTGAGCCACCCAGGCACCCCATATAATCCCAATTTTTAATATTTAAATTAAAAATGATTTATGTTTCAAATTACAAAAAGAGTTTATGCCTGTTGTAAGAATTTGTGATTGGCTGGGTACTGGTTCCCCAAAGATGTCCACATCTTAATCCAGGCAGGGAACCTGCTAGGTTACATGGCAGAGGGGGTGTGGAGGAAGGAGGTAAAGTTGCTAATATGCTGGCCTGGAAAGGGAAGATTATCCTGGATTATTTGGCTGAGCCCAGGGTCCTTATAAGTGTAAGGGCTATGGAAGAATGGAGCATGTGTGGCCTCCAGAAGCTAGAAAAGGCAGATAAGTGGATTCACACCCCCCAGAGCCTCCAGAAAGGAATGTAGCCCTACCAACACCTTGATTTTAGTCTTGTAAGAGCTGTATTGGATTTCTACAGGACTTCAAGATGACAGATTTGTGTTGTGTCAAGCTGCTAACTTTTGTGTCAATTTGTTACAACAGCCACAGAAAACAAATGCAGAAGCAAAACACTATGAACTATAAAGAAAAAGCCAATCCTGTCCCATTCCCCACCCTGTGGTGCTACTGGGGATCCAGGCTCCTTTTCCTTGCTGCTTGCCATCTTCAGCATGTTGGCTCTGCTCCATGTTTCTTGTCTCAGGGTTACCATAGGGCTGCTGCCTCTCCCTATAACATGTGTGTCTTCTAGACAGTCAGAACTGGAAACAGAAAAGCATGGCAGCTGTTTTGGGAAAGAGAAAGTCCTCTAAGAACTCCCAAGAAGACTTCCACAGACATCTTGTTAGCCAGAATTGGGTCACATGGATCCTCCTAAGCAAAGGCGGTCTGACAAGGCAATGTTAGTTGGGCACAATGGCACCCCAGCAGATGGATTCTTCTGTGAAGATGGAGAATGTCAGCACTGATCCACAACTCTGACCTTTGCAACCTTTGTCTAAAGTCTGATGTATCATCCATGCTTCAGCCTTGTCCATACCTACACTTTTTCCCTTATCTAGAGTTAGTCTCAGAGTGGTCAGTGGACAACCACATGAGTTCCCTTTTCAGAAACTCTTGCCTTTCCAGCCATCTTTACCTGAGAATGTGCCCATTAGATGATATGTTCAGGACTGGTTATCCAGCCTGTACAACACCCGTCAGAGTTGTGGTCATCACATTGTTTTCAGCTTAGTCATTGCCCCAGTAGGTTTTGACGGGCTAACGTATCAGTAGTTAATCCTGCTACTTGTTCTTCCTAACTCACACCTTCCCCAGGATTAGCCTTTCCCCTGGATTTCTGGTGTTTGGGAAAGGCTTTTCAAGGTAGAGAAGAAATGAAAAAAAAAAAAAAAAAAGGAAACTATTAGCAGAGAATCCATTGTTTTGGCAAGGTTGCCTCCTAAGGAAAGTGGAAGGGGCCTAGCAGTAAATTCCCTGGTGCTGACTAGGAAATTCCATGTTGACTGGTTAGAAGCTACCTTTGGGGGTTGTTAGTTAGTTTAGATATTAAGCCTCTGGTGTGCTGATGTGGGGCTCTTAATACAAGTGACTCCATTTTGGACTTGTGGTTTTTGGGGTTTGTTTTTGTTTTTTTAAACAATTCCCTCCTTTTGGTTGAACTTTCAACTTAATGGAAAGATGTGATCAAAATTCCAGGCTTCAGTGCCACTTTCAGGTATGGCTTGGTTGTTCTCACAGTCTCTGTTGGTCTTCCATATGGTATTTACAGGTCATGATGTTTTTGCTTCATCTTCATGACATTCATGAGTTACCATCTCATGTTCTCAGCTTTTAAGTTGGTCATAGTCTTTGTTCCCTTTCTGATCTTGCAGTCTTCAGGAGATCGTTTGTTTGGTGGTTAGCAGCTAAGAACACACGTTCAAAGCTTTTGAGAGAATATAATACATCAGGGAGATTATTATGATTTTTATAAAGCAGGACAATTCCCGATATTTGGAATGCATTTCAGAGCCAAGGTCCCCAAGACCCAAACCTCTCATCAAAGAAGTCAAAGAAAGATTCTGCTGAAGGAGTCACCTTTTGAAGCCGAGTGGCTTGCACAGTGATTTTAGGTAATTGAGTTTTAGCTTCCCCAGAAACGTTAATCCAGGTGTCACAACTGGCATTGGCTGCAGCACAGACACCTCTTTGCTCAGCTAAAAGATAATCAGGGGCTGTCCGGTGATCAAGGACAGCTCTGGCTAGAGGGCATGAGAATCTTTGTTGGGCATCTATTGTTTTAGCAACAGATTCCATACTATCTTCAAGAGTTAAGGAGAGGTTTCTGATCATATTCTTATTTATGTTGACTCTTAACTGGGAGAGTATGGCTCTGTCCCAGGAAGTGAATCCTGAGTCATGAATGCCTCTTGGTAATTCCTTTCTAGCTCAGTGATGTAAATCCAGGAGGGAGTCAACCAGTGAGGTGCAACAGTTAGGGGCACATGAGGGTAACTGAGGAGGCATGACCTAGTTATATGGCACTGTTAATGGACAGACAGGAGTTTTTGATGACAAATCCAGCCATCTGAAAAGCAAAGCTTACCTCCACCTTCTCCTCCTTCCACCCAGCAATGGCTTGGGAAATAGGGATGATGGCATTATTTTTCCTGACCAATGCTGGAATGAAGGAAAGAAAAGGAAGAAGAGAGGGTTTCATGTTTAAAGTATGAAGTCTTGATCTGGAGCTTTGATCTGGAAGCAGTCCATCTCAATGTTGGCTACTTCTCTTCCTTGGCAACATGATTTGGAGGTTTCTGGCATTCATAGGGGATCAGATATCAGCTGGAGCCTTCTTTAGACTCAAGTCCCTGAAGTTTGGCTGTCATCTGGGCAGTAACAGGACCTGGTTTAGTCCCTTGCAAGGAGATTCAAGGGAAGTCTCTTTCTCCAGATACCAAATCAGAAGGGGAACAGAGAACTGGAAACATTAGTTTGGAGATCCATAGCCAGATTTTGAAGAAACCAGAAGAATTCAGGACTCGGTTTGATTTATGGGTATATAAAAGGGACATAAAGACAATGGACAGGATTAGAATCAACTATAGAGAAAGCTCTCAACATAATTTTTCTCTCTACTATGTACCCCCATTTTATATAGTAAAATTCATCACACTTTGCCTGATTATTTATGGACATATAGCAAGAATAGTGAGCTCTTTTACTTTTTATTTATTTATTTATTTATTTATTTATTTATTTATTTATTTATTTATTTTTAGTGAGCTCTTTTAAAGAGTGCTTTGCTGAAACTTTGCAAACAAGTTACCAAGTCTATTTTTAGATCTCTCTCAAACATGACAGTCCAGTCAAAGCCTCAGTAATATGGCCAGCATTTACAGTTGTGTCCTGTTACAAGAACAGATTCTCATTGAACTTAGGTTAGGTAAGTAACTATTTTGCCATGAAAAGAATACTTGAGTTTCTGAATTTTGAAGGATCAGGTAGGAAGAAAAAAAATACATTTTAACTTTGTTCACAAAGGTATATCTTACCAAATTGTTAATAGCTTAAGACAAAAAGGTTTCCTAAAATCTGAAAAAGCTGAACATGAGAGAACCAGTAATGTTTTAAACAAGAGTCATAAATGTAATCATCCTTCCCAAAGTTCATTTATTCCTGTTACTGATTCTTGTTCTTCTTGAATCCATATTTGCTGTTAGTTTCCGAAATTCTTACCCAGTCAAGATGTATGACCTGGAAGCTGTCAGAAACCCATATCTTAGAGTACTTGTCAGATTTCTTTTCATGAATTTGCGGGAAGCTTCTGTAAAAGCATCTGAGTAAAACAATAACTGTCTGTAAATGACAAAACTTAAAATGGCATAGTTAAAGGTCTGATTTGAGTTCATTACAATGCAATTGACAATGAAATTTGGTTATTTTTGTGACGTACAACATTTTAAGATAGTAACTGGAATTTTGGCTGATAACATCATACCAGGCCTAAATCAGATTTCCAGAAATTTCATGTAATTTCTGGAACACTTATATACCCATACAACATAAAGAAGGCTTAATATTACTTTTTACTTGATAATGCTTCCTATGTAATTTGACATGGTAAATAAGCCTATTAGTCTAGCATCTCTCTTTTCATAAGGAGAGAGAACAAATCCTTTGAGATATCCCAGGATGCCTCTGGAACATTTCAAAGTTGGTCAAGATAAAAAAAAAATTGCATTTAGAATTTGATTTTGGGGAAGTTTGTCAAATATATTGAAAGGTTTGGACCCTTGGTCAAATAGGATCATAGATCACTGTGAAGCAATTCTGTTAGATATTTAACCAAAGTCATATTAAAGCTTTCTTGGGCAAATATAGAAAATAATCTAGTTCTAGGCAAAATTTAGCTCTTCTGTTACTAAGAGTAGGTTTACTTAAATAATCTGATAAAAATAGAATAGAGAATCTGTTTTTCTAAGATTACATTAAAGTTAAAGAAAAACCTTTGTCTACGATTTCTTAAAAAGGGCAGACCAATAATCTGAGAAACCTTTGTCTTTTTCACAGAGAGAAAAACTAAACTCTAATTTTGTACCAGTGAACTTTTTATATTAAAACTCATTTTTAAAGAAATTCATTTTAATCTTAGCCAGATGTCTTTTCCACAGACTTTCTACAACTTTCTTTTTTTACATTCAGACTTTGTCCTATATTTTTCCTCTTTAAATAACTGGTCTCACATTAGGACAAAGTTATTTTTCCTTTTACAGAAATACATTTCTGTTCTTCATACCTTCTTTTACCAAAAATACAGACTCTTCTTTTTTTTTTTTTTTTTTTTTGGCATGTGGAGAAGTTTCCCTTGTCATTTCTAGTAGCTTTAACCATATGTATTAATTAGAATTCTTAACCCTTAGGAACCTTGACTAAGATGTTAACTTAGCTCTTAGATGTGAACTGTCTTTTACATTAGCATTCTGTCAGTTGGCAAACTTATACTTTTTATGATTCCTTGAAATATATGTTTTTTTTTTCATAGAAAATTTCTCAATGTGGCATAAAACACATTTACTAACAGACCCAAACATCTTTAGTTTCACTGTAATAAGAAGACAAAAGTAGGTAAACAGTGTAGCAATGAATGTTTCAATATTTTATCTTAATTTGGAAATGTTCTGGGTATTCAGTGATTTTTAACTGAACTCATTATTTAATGCAACTTAGCAAAACTCTCTTAAAGTTTCAGGTTAACCAAAAAGGTTTTGGAAACTTATTTTTTAGTACACATATCATAAAACATAATTTTTGCAAAAATGTCTGCCTAAAAACATCCCTCAGATTTATTCTAAATCATTTGCTCCCAACAATTATGTTTAGATTACTCATCAAAACTTCATGAGACATCAGGCAAAACCAGCCATCACTTGTCTTGTGGATGAATTTTGTAAGAGATAAAGCATGAACTTATTTGATTGGTAAACCTAGATAGAATAAAAAATATACTTAATATTGACCACTCTAACGACAGGTATGTTTTAATTAAACCAACAAGCTTAAATTTTAATACTGAGTATCCTCCCAGATCACATGAATCTCTAAAACATTTGGGCTTGTTTCTATTATATATATATCTGAGATTTAGAAATGCTTGATTTATAAATGCATATTTTTAAGTCAATTCAATAGAGTTCTTTACAAATTAATTTTAGCAATACCATCTAGAGGTAAGAAATATCACCCATCTTCAACAGACACAAACATATAAACTGAGACCTTAGAGCTATTGTTTTAAATTTTCCAGCCAGGAGATAAGTATGATAATGCAAAATTCACTAGTTTGTAAAAGAACAGTTGGATGCAAATGTTTTCATAGAATAACTTAAGCTCGTTCAGCTAAACATTTCCTCTGATATTTATGGAGAAGATATTTAAGATTTTTCATTTCTCAATTTCAAATGATTAATTCCTCCTTTTTGTTCCACTGCTGGTAAAAATTACCTCTCTTAATATTTCCATGTTGAAGGTACAGGGAAAGAATACAAGTCTCTCTAAGAAGAATTTTGGTTTCTTCAGTCCCATGATTTTACAAACCTTTTGAGATAATCAGGGAAGGTTTTAGAAGTGCTGCAAAAGAATAGGTGAACTTTGAGTTGCCTCTAGAGCTACATTTCCAGTTTTGTCAAGATTTGTAAGATAAGGACAGTTGCTTTTAATTTTTCAAAGAATTGGGTTGCAGCCTGGATGTTAAAGAACTGATGGATCTACCCGGCTATGTTGGAATTAATTTTTTCTTTTTTAAGTTTTCCCTTGGCTATTTAGAGGCATAAGGTAGAAGCTTATCAGAAAATCCCTGAGAGTCTTGTTAATTCCCGGAGGGACCCATAGGGGGCCTTTCCTTGAAGGTAGATATAGGGGGTATCTGTAAGGTCATGAACTTGGTGGACTTTGTTGCACATCATGCATAGGCAGTTCAGGTAGAGGGTAACTAGAATGAGTATTCACATAAAAGAGGACATAGGGAAGTAGTAATAATTATGTCATTCTTATAGTTTTTGTCTTAGGTACCTCTTGTGTCTTTTAAATTTTTTATTGGCTTTTGGCAACAAGACTTTAAATGAAGCTATTTTTGGAATCCTGAGGCCTCTGCTTTTGAGTGCACTTCTTAACTAGTCTTATCTAATTGGAACATTCCTCCTAATGGCCACTGTAAATCTAGGTTGTAATTCTCCTGAGGGCTGGCCATGATTTGGTAGGACCCCAGGCACCAATGGATCTGAATCCACATCTAGTCACCACCTCTAGCCACATATGGGGTGCAACTCAGATTTCTGTCTGGCCTTCTTTTGCGGTCCCCAAAATGATGATTACCAAATCCAGTTCTTCAGGACACAAAGCAAGCTTAGTAAGATTCTGCTATCTTTGCTAGGTATCTGTACCTCCCAGGATTACAGTTTTTAGACATAAAACAAGCAGGTGTGCTGGAAGGTGGTATGCTCAACTCTGAATTTAGAGGATCCCATTTCTTTTAGCTACTAGGTCTTTGGGTCTCTCAGAACCGAAGATCTGAGGGGGGCGGGTTGTGCCATGGGGTTTGGGAATTGTGGGATGTTTTCTAGTATGCCCCATGGCAAGGAAATTTTCTTGAGGTTGGTGGGTGACCTAGTGTCAATCTAACCCATTCTCTGACCAATATATTTTATCATGGGAGCTTTCAGGTGGTGAGCTCTCTAACAAACTTTAAATGCTTGACCTATGCCCACTGGTGTTTATGGCCTTTTGTTTTGTTTTAACTTTTGAGATTCCCATTAGCACTGGCCTTCATTTATTTATTTTTAAAGATCTTATGTACTTATTCATGAGAGACACAGAAAGAGGCAGAGACACAGACAGAGGGAGAAGAGGGCTCCCTGTGGGGAGCCTAATGCAGGATTCAATCGCAGGACCCTGAGCCAAAGGCAGATGCTCAACCACTGAGCCACCCAGGTATCCAGCACTGGCCTGGACTTAAAACCAAATTTTGTTCACCAGAGGCTTCGCAGGTGACCCAGTCCAGCTTAAATTGGAATAGTCCAATCCTAGACCCAATCCGATTCTGGACAGAGTCTCCTTTTTAAGTCAAACTTGGTCCAGCTTTGGTCAGTAACTACCAAAGTTCCTCATGTGCAATCTGGGGACTTAGGAAAGGATTGGGGTTTTCCACTCAAATAGGGAACTGTGCAAAGACAGATTGGGAGATCCATGCAAAGACAGCAGAGTTCGGGATTGAAAGGAACTTATCTTTAGCCCATGGAAATGTCAAGAAAGTGAACTGAGAGGGGTACACACCTGTGTTTCTTGTCCCCAGATGCCACTGGAAGTTCAGTGTGGATTCCATCACTGCCACCAAATCTGTTAAACAACAAAATTCATGTGAGTAAATTTGAAGATCAAATTGGCTCTTTTAAACAATTCATGAATTAGGCAGTATCCACCTAGCACATAGAAAGGAACTGCATTGAGCTATAGAAAAGAAAAGAAGGGTGGACAGGAGTGGAAAAAAAGAAAATTATTAGCAAGGAATCCATTGTTTTAGCCCAGGTCACCCTCCTAAGGGGAAAAGAAGTCTACCAGTAAATTTCTTAATGCCCACCAGGAAATTCCATGGTGACTGGTTAAAGGTTATATGCCTTGGCGGGGTGGGGGGGGTTTGAAACTATGATTATGTTAGGTAAGTCTTGGTTTGTTGATGTGGGGCCTTAACAGAAGTGACTCCACTCAGGGCCTGCAATTTTCTTTTTAACACCAGCCACCTGGCTTCCCCTCCATGGCCTCCAAGCCTTTGCTCGTTTGCTACCTCCTTGTGGAGGCTTACTCTGGCTGACTGTTAATAATGCCCCTGCCCTCGGGATCCCTGGGTGGCTCAGCGGATGAGCGTCTGCCTTCAGCCCAGGGCGTGATCCTGGAGTCCTGGGATCGAGTCCCACGTTGGGCTCCCTGCATGGAGCCTGCTGCTCCCTCTGCGCCTCTCTCTCTCTCTGTGTGTGTGTGTGTGTGTCTCTCATAAATAAATAAATCTTTAAAAAAAAAATAATGCCCCTGCCCTCATGCCGCAGGTGTTCTGATTCCTTTCACCTTTCTGATTTACCCTTTTTTTTTTCCTGTAGCACCTGTTACCTTCTAATATATCTTATAGTTTATTACATTTATTGCATTGTCTCTTCTTGCTTAGGTGTAAGCTCTATACGGGCAGGGAGTTTTGTCATTTCCATTCATGTGTTCCAAGCCTCTGGAGCACTGCTTGGCTGAGTCTCAATAAATATGCATGCATGCATGCATGCATGAATTAATGGAATTTGAGGCCAACATAATCAGCTTGAGAGATTCCTGGTGGTGGCCCTGTCTTTATACAGCACCAGTGAGGTTTTCCTATAGATAAACAAGGAAGCTTTACTGTGGGCAAAATGTGGAACACCTTATGCTTGGAGGGGCTGGGCTATGACTCCCAAGGAGGGCAGGGGTGGGCTGGGTCTCCAAAGACAAATTACATCATTTCTGAGAAGAAGCCCTGAGAGCTGTCACCTGGCTCACCCTCTCTTGCCTTTTGCTTCATGATCAGTGACATTGCAGGAGTGGCTGCTACTCCATCAGCTTAGTTCTAGAAGGGAGGTAACATGACCTGAGCCACAACAGACCCCCGTGGGCTGATCAGATGGATGGGAAGTAAAGTGTAATTATTATAAACTGCTATGATTTGGGGGTCATTCGTGACTGAGTCAAATAAACAACCATGAGACAATAGAGGTTTCCAAAACAAGGAACCATGGAAATTGGAGTGGATCTGAGAGGATAGGGCTGGTGCAGGCTTTGTGGAGTTTGAGAGGCTCGTGCATGTCAAGATGCAGATGTTGGGTGAGCATATGGTGTGAATGTCAGGATCAGCAGAGAGGCCTGGTCTGGAGAAGAGCCATTGCTATGGAACCAGGCAGTGAGCTGCCAGAGTGTACAAGCTCCCCTGCTCACATGACAAGGAACAGAATCCCAAAGAATTCAGCATATGAGAGTACCAGAAAAGGAACCAAGTAGGAGTCATTGTAAGTGTTGGTGGAGACTCAAGAAGCAACATAGGATAATTCGAGGGAGTTATATGAAATGATACATGTAAACACCTGCATGGTACCTGGCAGGAATAGTAAATGTTCAATAAATGGAACTATACAAACAGGATTCATGCATATGTGTACATAAATGCATATCCAGCATTATTTATAATACAGATTCACATCCACACCGACCACTCTCTCTCCCTCCTTCCCATCCCACATACAACTGACCCTCAGTGAATGCAGGTAAGATCCAGGAAAGCAGTGGGTTTATAGCTGTAGAACTTGGTTAGCAGCATCAAATCCTATAGATTTCTGAGAATATTTACCAGTTACTGAGAAAAAGGACCGGTTCAGAACTGGGGTTCAGCTGCTTGCTGCTTGAAAGCCAATGCTTAAGAGACAAACATTGGTGGGAAAGGAGAGATTGCTTCATTCAGGAAGAGGCAGCCTGGGAGGATGGAGGATTAATGCCCCCAAAAGCCGTCTTCCCCCTTCCAGGCGATGTAGGAGGTTTTTAAAGAGGAAGATGCAGGAAATGGTGAGGGAGGCTAAGTGCAGGAGAAGCTGGTGCTCAGCAGTTAATCATCTACCCTCACAGGGCTTCCAGATTCCTCTGCTCTGACAATGATCAAGGTTCCAGGTATCTATCAGTGAAGGCTACCCATGCAGTGCAACAAGCTGCATCTGGGCAAGGTAGTCTGGACTCCTGTACCAGGAAGCAAGGCTCCTGGGCGGCTCTTATTGAGGACACCATGGTCAGTGGCAGCTCTTTTCCAGTGTAGTTGGGCTTTATCTTCCAGAAAGTCTGGTCCAGAAAGTCAAGACTGGTAGTCTGTGGGATCTCAAGGGAAGTAGGTTAATTCTGCTATAAACTTTAGGGTTTAGCTCAGCAAGCAAGGTGTGCATAAACTTGAGGCAAGTCAGCCCTTAAAGGGGTGGGTTGGAGTGCCCTCACAGTTGGCCCACTGGATTAGGCGATTGGCCGCGGGGGTGGGGATAGGGGTGGTTATGAGTCACTTTAGTATAGAGTCCACCACCATCTATCCATGGAACTTTTTTGCCATCTTCCCGAACTGAAGCTCTGTACACATTAAACACAAACTCTTGGTTCTCCCTCCTTGCAGCAGCTGGCAACTATGTTTCTGTCTGTGGCTTTGAATTTGACTGGTCTGGGGACCTCATATAAATGGAATCATACAGTACTTGTCCTTTTACAATTGGCTTATTTTACTTAGAAATGTCCTCCAGATTTATCCATGTCATAGCAGGTGTCAGGATTTCCTTCCATCTTAAGGCTGATTAATAGTCCATTGTATGGATAGAGCACATTTTGTTTATCCATTCATGTCAGCAGACACTTGGGTCACTTCCACCTGGTGGCTATCATGAATGATGCTGCTGTGAACATGGGTGCAGAAATATTTGTTCAAGTCTGTGCTTTCTGTTTTTTTTGGGGTATATACCCAGGAGTAGAATAATTGCTGGGTCCTAGGGTAATTGTGTTTTATTTTTTGAAGAACAAAGGGAGGCCAATTTTTAGTGGGGCAAAACAGGATTATGTTGGCTGATGGTAGAAGGACTCAGTGTAGAGACTTTTAAAAAATTCTTTTGATGATTTTATTTATTCATGAGAGACAGAGGCAGAGAGACAGAGGGAGAAGCAGGCTCCCTGCAGGGAGCCTGAGGTGGAACTCTATCCTAGGACCCCGGGGATCACGACGTGAGCCAAAGGCAGATGCTCAATCACTGAGCCACCCAGGCGTCTCTCAGTGTAGAGACTTGAAGGCACAACTTATGGAGCAGAGCCTGGAGGAAGAATGGTGTGGGATTTGAGAGAAGGGGAGAGCCATGATGCTGGTTCTGCGGCAGAGGAGGGTGGGCGGGAGGCGGCAGGGAGAGCTGTTTGTCACCCAGGGCTGGCCTGCCCCCAGAGTGCGAAGCATGGCAGCAGGCTTGGCTGAGCCCCGGGGCTGAGGAGCAGGGACTTGCAAAATGGCAGCCTAGGTGACATTGAAAACTGGATACTTTTAGCAACATCCGTGTTTCTGTTTTTCTCCAGGAAGACTTGGAATCTTGGGGGTGAATTTTTCTCAGTTGTTAATGTTGGAAATGAGTAGAGGTTGTAATTTTACAAATGTGACATTAACTCAAGGGTACTGTAGAAAATTTTATAATTAATGCATAATACTCTATTATAGGCAGAATAAAAATGAATCCTCTACATATGGTGTTCTATGCAAAGTGACATGCGCATTAGCTGGCACTAGGTATTTAAAAAAGAAAATGAAATTAGGTCACTGCTGTAATAATTACTTGACTCAGTGGGGGGGGGGCTTTGTTCAGAAATCATTTTTTTAAGAACTCTAGAGTTTTATGATTCCATTTATAGGAAGTTCAAAAACAGGCCAAACTCATCAATGATGATGGAAATTCTAATAACTGTGGTTGCCTATGGAGGGTGGGGATCAGGAGAAGAAGGTACAGGAGAAGAAGGTACAGGAAATGTTCCATATTTTGATTGGGATGTTAGATAAAGTGTACGCGTTAGAACTGCATGTTTATAGCCTATGGATTTCACTCTATGTACGTTTTACTGCAGTGAAAAAAAAATGTGGCATAAAGTAATCACGTAGTGTTATGGTACATTCTGGGGATTGAGATACACCAACAGAAATGAGAATAATGATGTTTAAAAGATGTTGTAGTCACAAAACCTAAACTGTTTGCAAAGCAAAAATTCTCTGGAAATCTCCTGACTTCAGGGTTAGTAATACATGACATCGAACAGAGCCTTGGAAGTCACTTTCTGAGGTGAGGTGGGAAAAGGTGTTTTATGTATATATACGTGTACACACATATGTATATGTGTGTATGTACATGTATATGAGTGTATATGGGTATATATGCATATATATGTGTATGAGTATACGTATATGTGTGTATATATGTATCACTTATGTGGTTAGCTTATGCAATGATAAAAAATCTTATTTATACAGCATCATATGGTATTATGGACTGAATTATATGAAAAATGTGGCACTAAATAGACTATTAAAACTACACTTGTTTATAGTATGAGGGTTGAAACAAGAAGACAGAGGACTGCCTTGTTTTATTTCAGCTGGAAACCTCACCTGGGAACATGTACCTCAATTATTTGCCTTCTGCACAGGTGTAGGTCTGCAAATGACTGCAAAAGTACCAGGAGCATTGATTCTGGGGTTACACATACATTTTAGTTAGTATATGAATTTGCAAATATGGAAGCTGTGAGTAATGAGGATGGTCTGTATGTATATGAAGCCGGGTCTACACACATACCTGCATTTCTGTGTTTATCTCTCTTTCACTCAAGCTAATAACCATGAGTGTGGTGGTATTTCCAACTCTAACCCAGGACCATAGGATTCAGTGCTATCCCCCTTGCTTATTATAACTTTCTTCTCTGGCTTCATTAAATCTCTTTTAATCAAGTAAAATCTCCCAAGTTTTATTTTGGTGATCATGACTCCTTGAAGAGGTCAGTTGTCCTGTAGAATGTCTCACATTCTGGGTGCATCCTGTTGCCTCCTCATGGTGCTGTCTGACCTGTTCTTCTATCTAATGGCATGCATTTCAATCCTCCAATCCCACTTTGCCTTGCTAGGGAAATTGCCCCCCTGATCTTTGAAAGAGTGGCCATTGCTGGAGGCGTTCTTTGTTTTAGGGACTGTGTGAGGCACTTCTTTATTATATCTGTAATTTCCACTGCCCTCTGAAGAACTGTGGGTTACTGTCTTCTTGTGAAGATGAAAACACCAAACTTAGCTTGTGATGTACAAGTCTACGCAGCTGCCCAGGGCCAGAGCCAGGATTTGGATCCAGGTCTGTTGTGTTCAAGACTGTGCTGATTCTAGTGCCCAGCTCTGCTCCCAAGGCTGGGAAATTTGGCTCTCCTGGATGGAGCTCTGGCAACTGTATTTTTACTTTGCTGGCTAGGCGATTCTTTGGCTTTTAAAATTTGTATTGAATTCTTTGGACTTTTACTCCTTATTCCTACTTAACAACACATTTTCCTTTATGTTGAGGCCAGCTCTAAGATGGACCCTGATGTTGGGATCACTGAAGGGCTCTTCGGATGGATGTTCAGGTGTGGATGGGAGTGTGAGTTTGCTGCCATTCAAGAGGACATTGCTTTTTTTCCCACTAAAGAGCCAGCATCTTCAGGGGAACTGCCTTCCTTGAATATTTTCAAGGGAATTCACATCTTTGCTGAAAATACCAATGTGATTTGCATTTACTTTGGAAATGTGAGCACATTTTATCCAACCTACAGGCACTAATGAAGAGCTGATGAACCACAGAGACACTGGTTCAAATAAATGATTACAATTGGCAAGAGAAGTGCAAACATGACCCTGATGAATTATAATCAAGAGTGAGTGGAAGGGTGATGTTATTAATTATCCAAACTCTAAATCTAGTTTCAGAACTGTGAATAATAATAGAAATTAGAGCTGGAATATTATATAAAATGTTCAGTACTTTGAAAACAGGCCACTTGATACAGAAGACTGTGTTTTTACGTTCATCCTGTGGCATTTATTTATTTCTGTACTTAGAACTGTATACTAATCTCCTCTTAGAATCCAAATAATCAGCTGAAGTTAGTAATTTAAACATTTACTTAATTTTCATATTTTACAGTTAGCTACAAAAACAGAGTTTTTTCTTTAAATATAGAACTTTTGACTCACGAACTCCATAAAGCCAGCTTTATGGTCTACCACAGATTTTAGACTTTGAAAAATCATTATGTACTGGAAAGAACCACTAATTCTTTTTAAATAGCTGATTTTCCATTGGCCTGATGGGTCAGAGGTGCTGGGAAGTTGCAGTTATGATAAGCTGGGGATCTTGGGCTTCAGTTTTGGATACTTAGCAGAAGTCAAATTTGGTTTATTGACATTTTTGTTTGCCTGGCCCCACTTCCTGTTAGTTTCCTTTGAACCTTATGAGTCCCTGGAAAGGAGGTTTGTAGTCAGCAGGGAAAACAAAGTACATTTAATTGAAATTTTGTCTAAAGATTATATATGTACCAGAGTAGCATATTTTAAAATATAACATTGTTGGAAATCTCATAATGTCACAGATATATTTGAAAAATACTTTCTAATGAGTAATTAATGTTTAAACTGGTGGATAAGTCAAACATTAGCTCATCTTAATGATTGAACATTGAAATCATCCATTCCCTTGTATTTTGCTTGAAGCTTCTGGATTCATTTAATTTAAGAGTCTACTAAAATTATAAAATCAAATTCATCTGTATTCAAAATTTTCTCAATACTGGGCAACCAAAATTAAATTTAGAAGTAAATCATATTTGTAGGAACTGCTGTGACTTCGGCTGTCCTGTATCCTCCCAATTTCCAACTTTTTTTAAATTGAATCTGTAATAAATATTTTAAATTTGAACTTCTAATATAAATCTCTGATAACAAAACATCACTTTTGTCTGTTGATTTAGGAATTTCTTTGGGGAATAAAAGTTTTCTTAAAGTTTAAAAACCGTTGACCCAAAGTCCATGTCCCCCAGAATTCCTCAGAAATAAAATCCATGGCTCTTTTACATTTAAATGCACTTAGACAAGACCTGTGGAATATTGCTGATGTATAAAAGATAATTTGAGTATGTTGCAAAAGAATCAAGTACATTTTTCTCTCTAGGTGGAACGTCAGGTGTTTTACAATATAATTCCTGTGCATGAACAGAAAATGACAAATGGCAAAATTCAAGATATCTGAACTCCTGCTGGATTGAATGGTGGGAGTTTCACGTACTCTCACCCTGTGAGTGACATCACTAGCTGGGCTGGCTCCACAGGCACACGGGTCCTTCCTAGCCCAGATCCCATATGTAGCTTTGTCACCACTGGCCTGTCTAGTACATTGGTTGCCTTGTCAATAGCAAAGGGTTTTATGGTTCTCCCAGTGCATATGCTATGCTGTCATGTTGGTTATAATTAGGCTGGCCAAACTGAAGAGGTTCCCAGGATACAGGACTTCCGGTGTGGAAATCCAGGAAGTGCCAGGCAAACTGGGACACAACATTTTTGTAGTGACATTTACATTTTTGTATTTTCTTTTGGCAACATTATTTTGAAAGAAACTGAGAGCTTTATTTTTATAGCCCACTCTTATTTTTATGTCTGCTCTTCCCTTTTTTCCCAGTAAGGCAACTTGACCAGAACTAAAGGACAGTTTTAAAAATTATACCACAAATATGCTTTGAAGATTCGGGTCACTTTTTTTATTTTTTTTTTAAAGATTTCATTTATTTATGAGACACACACACACACACAGAGAGAGAGAGAGAGAGAGAAAGAGAGAGAGGCAGAGACACAGGCAGAGGGAGAAGCAGGCTCCATGCAGGGAGCCTGATGTGGGACTTGATCCCAGGTCTCCAGGATCAGGCCCTGGGCCGAAGGCGGTGCTAAACCACTGAGCCACCCAGGCTGCCTGATTTGGGTCATTTTTATCATCCAGTAAAGAGAAAGTTAATATTAATGAATGTTAAAAATTAAATATGCAGTACTGAAAACTTGTCCCAAGCACCATCCAGGATGTATTATCTTGGTAAAATATTTGCTTGTTCCTGGGAGTACCATGTACATGTACCTAAATCTGGGTCTGGCTTCATCTGCAAGTCGTTAAAGAGCTGGAGGCTCTCCTCCTCTGAAATTGGCATTATTTCTTTCTCTTTGGCGACTGGCAAGTCCATTTCTACCTTGGAACAATTTGAGAAGCTATGGATCTCTGAGCTCACGTTTTGCTGGCTTATTAACACAGATGCTAATGGGATTATGTCTTCTTGCTTAATTTGATTCCATGGCCTCTTTTTTTTTAAAGGTTGTATTAAGAGATCTTTTTTCCCTGAAGAAGGGAAAAATCTTTGATTTTTAAGTTACTTTTATTTTTAAAATTACTATAAAGTAAAATTGCTGGTTTGGGTGCACCATTCTGTGAATTTTAACACATGTACATCTTATACATTTCAGACTATTGAATTGTTCCATCATTCCAGAAAACTCCCTGGAGCTAGCTCTTTATGGACAAACTTACTCTCACCTCCACCCCTAAGTGCTGGCAACCACTGATCTGCTTTCCATCATTATAATTTTGTCTTTTACAGATAGTCATGTGAATGGAATCATACAGCATGTAACCTTTTGAGATTGGATTCTTTTGCTCAGCATAATTAATGCCTAGGAGATACATCCAAATTGTTACTGCATTAATAGTTCCTTTCTTTTCATTTGCTGGGTGGTATTCCTTTGTATGAATGTATCACATTTTGTCCACTTGTGCATCAAAGGACATTTGGGTTCTTCCAGGCTGCTTTTGGGGGACTATGGAGTTGCCACTGTATACTATAGTGTATACATTTTTCTGTGATTATGTTCCCATTTATTGAGGGTGCATACTTACAAGTGAGATTGCAGATAAGTATACATTAAAACAAACAAATAAATAAACATAATGCAAATGCCAAACAGAAGACAGATTCCCCAGAAAGGAAAATGAGGGAAATCACTGCAAGGAAACACACGTTTGTCAAGTAGGGCAGAGCAAAGCGGGCGTGGGGGGTGTGGGGGGTAGGGGAGGTGCTCTTGGAGGGTGGCTGGAAGAGGGGGAAAATTGGGAAGCATACACCAAAGCCATTCAGTCCCCTTGATATAGGCCATAACCAAAGGGCTGCAGGATAAGCATTACTGAACTGAGAGCAATTTCTCAAACTTGCTCACATCTGAGATTCCCTGGGAGCCACAAATTCCCATTTGAGAAACACAGTGTTGGAGTCACATAACACTTGGCCTGTGTCTGCTGTGCTCTCTTGCTGATTCTTTTACCAGAATTCTGCTTTGAAATGTCCATTGGCAGCACAAGCCCTTTTCACTGTGTGAGTTGTCATTTCTCAAATGTCAGGACTTGCTTTGCTACCAGTGGGATGTCTTCAGACCCCAGCTTGACAATCACAGGATGAGTTGTGATGTTTCCTTCCTATGGAAGTACGGTTACTTATGCTTCAGGCTGAACCTACTGGAGCAAGACTCTTGTCTTTTAAGGCCCTTGCTTGGCCATGTATGGATATATTTTGAGTGCATTTGGGTATTGTGTAATTTGTAGCACACGATCCGTTCAGTGACATCGAATCTTACCTAACGCTCCATTGTACACCTGGATTAGCATGAGACACAGGTGAAGGGATGTTGGGGAAAGGAAAGAATGTGGTTTTAATCATGCAAATATCCAGTAATCATAAAACTTCCCAGGTGCATCTTGTTTGGGGAGGCCCAGGAAATAATACCCAGTGGGGACCTCTGCGGGGACCTCTGCACTGGGGAAACATCTTTTTTAAAAGCCTTTGTGAATACCAGACCTATCAGAGATCACCAGTCTCCTCCAAAGTGGAAACTGTGAAGTACACAGATCTTCACTCGTGGATTACCAAATTCTGCAATCATGGAAGCCCAAATGACTTCTTTGAAGGATTGCAGGGAATTCTTGAATGCCTGAAAATCAAGATATGTGCCAGAGCTACAGCAGCTATATGATCATTGGCTCATTCAGTAAATTTTATTGGTCATCTGTTTCTAGATACAGATGTACAAAGCTCACAGGCTCTAGCAGAGACAGAGTAAACAGACAAATCTCCAATATAAAGCCTGGTCGTAATAAGTATGATGACAAAGAAGGCAGGATGTGGGGTTTGAGCAACAGGTTGGTGGCTCCCAGTCATTAGGTAAATGGATTGCCTATGTATTGTTTATGAAAAGGTGAGGGTGGTTCAGGTTAGGTAAGAAAGATCTAGGGACATTAGGGTCAAAAGGTAGCTGTAGCTTCTGTGTAGGTCCCCCCCCCCCCGCCCCCGATTCGCTTGTTAAGAACTTCCTTTGACATCTTTGAGGTCTTCTGTCTGAGAGACAGACAGTAGGAGACAAGGGCACAGGGACAGGCTTCCCTCCTGGAAATCACCACCATCTGCCAGAGTGGGCTGTGAGACCAGCCTCTGAGGCCTGCGATGGGGGCTGGAGCATTGGGATTCTCTCTTGGGTTCATCCAGAGCCAAACCCAAAGAGTAGGAACTTTCTGGGAGTCATTTTATCTTGATTCAAAAGAAGCCATTTTTAACTAGCTATGTTATATGATGAGAAGTAAGATTTATACCATTAAATAAATTGGTCTTTCCCTTGTGGATATGTGAGTTAGTATCAGCAGCCTTAAGAAAAAAAATGTAGGTAAATTGCCACTGGAGTTTAGGATTTCTAAGGGCCGAGGAGATGTTTGACCATTAGTTCAAAAAAGAAAGGCACATCAGAAAGGAAGGAGGCATCTGTGATCCTTTTGAGGCAGGGCACAGCTTTTAATGTCATAACTGGATTCTGGTTAGGCACTGTAATGAGCATGCAACCTGAAGGCCCAGCTCACTGGGGTAGGTTGGAACCTACCATCCTGGGCCGGACCCACCCAAATGATGTGAGAGGAGGGTACCATCACAGATGCTGGTGCTGGGGGTGCTTCTGATGGTTCTGGTGCACAGAGTGCCAGGACCCTGAGGAAGGAGAATCCGAGAGGACCCACGTGGCCACCTCAGGTTCTGAGAGGACCAGGCATGGGTGGGGAGGTGAGCTGTGGGCATGACTGAGCTTCATTTACACTGGGGATTCAGTCATAAATGAGACGTGATCTCTGTGCTCACAGAGCATCAGTCACTGCTGAAGGATGCAGATGTTTTCATACCATGATGGAGGCCTGCCTGGGGGCGCAATGAATAGGTGGAGGGCAGGGGAATACATCTGGGTTACCCTGGGAGGATGGGGGCGGGACAGAGGTGATGCAGGAGGTCAGTGCTTGCTGGGCCAGCAGTCGAGTTGACCTGATTTCAGGCCTGCAGGGATGGCGAGGGCTTCTGCCAGCAGTGTGGATGCCAGGGTCTGAGAATGAAGCTGGGAGGGGGGAAAGGGCCCACCAGGCCTCTGTAGGTGTGAGCTGCTGTGCTGATTCCAGTCCATTTTCAGGGGTGCTATTCTGTGTGTGACCCCACCATCTTGGACATTAGCCATCCCTGGAGGCTTGCTGTGTGTGCTGGGGACTCAGAGTCCTGGCCCCAATGGATGTTACAGTGGCAGGGAGATGGGCCAACTGGAGACACCTCATAAATGTGTGAGGAAGATAGTGTAACATAGCACGTATGCGAAGACAGTGACACTGGAGTGGTTCTTCAGGGAGGACTGCCTGGAGAAGGTGACATTTGAGTGGAGACCAGAGCAGTGAAGAGCATTCTAAACAGGACAGATAAGCAAACCTAAGTACAGCCCCAAAACATGCAGGACCTCTGGTATGATTGGTGTGCTGATGGGACAGACAGAGGACTGGGGTGGCGGGGCCCAGTGCATGGCGGGGCAGTGGTGGGGAGAACGGAAGCCCCCTAGGAGGCAGGTTTTATTCTAACTGCAAAACATTCCAACTGAGGTTATAAACAGGAATGTGCCGGAGTTACCTTGAGCTTTTGAAAGTCATTTAATTTAGAATGAGAGTGGATGTGTTGAGAAAACATGTCACTAATTTTTCATATTTAACACGATCCACTTTGCCTCCTCATTTGAAGGTAAGTGCGTTTTGCAATGATATGGCATATTATGGCCAGAGAGCCATTTTTGAGCAACAAAGGATGAAATCTTCTGCAATTTGTCATGGTTTTTCTGACTATCAAAATAGCCTGTTCACATTGAAAGAAAATGCAAATGTGTTGGCACTTCCATTATTTTCAGACTTCCTAATCAGAGTGGTCTGTGTTCATTTCATTAACTTGAAGAATAGAAAATGAGGATTTTTAGACCTGGAGTGAGAGGAAAGTGGATTGATCTTATTGCTTCAATCTCCCACCCCTTGTCCTCATAAAAATTGCAATTAAAAAAATTTTTTATGGGAAAATAGACTTATGAGATTTATTTTACTTTTTAATTTATTTACTGATTTTTCCCAGGCTTTGCTCTATATGTTCTGTGCCTGGAGATGCCAGGGATTATAAGATTACAATCAGGCTAATGAGTTTACCACTGCTTGGGTCTAAAAATAACCTTAACAGAAATGGTTGTATATATGATATAAATTTGGGGAGAGGCTTCCACAAGATAAATTTTACTTTGTAGGTTCTATTTTCGTTGAAAGCATACCTGTACTCTGGGGGCAAGTTCTAAAATGATATTGTCAGGAGAATGATTCCAAGCATCATCTAGCAGTTGTAAAAGATTTGGAATGACATATAGGTGGACCCTGCCCACCCCCCCTTTCGTAGACCTATTTCATAAACATTTAGATTCATTAAAAAGATAAGTGGTGTGGAATTCTTTATGTATAGAACATTAGTTCATCACAATAAAACCATACCTTGCAGGGGCGGGGTGGCACAGCAGGAAGAAATAGAGTTGACACTTGAACAACACAGTGGTTAGGGGGACCAACCCGCTGAAAATCCATGTATAATGTTTGAAAATTAACTACTTAACAAAAACTTAACTACTAGTAGCCTACTGTTGACTGGAAGCTTTACGCATAACATAAATAGTCTGTTAACATGTATTTTCTATGTTATATACTATATAGTGCATTCATACAATCAAGTCAGCTGCAGAAAAAATGTTACGAAGAAAATCATAAGGAAGAAAAACTACATTTACAGGACTTATACTCTAGTTATGGAAAAAGTCTGCATATAAGTGGGCCCTGCAGTTCAGACTTGTGTCGTTCAAGGGTAAACTGTACCGGGTGGTCCGGAACATAGGTGCTAGAGCTGGATGCCCTGGGCTCAGCCTAGCCCCCATTACCACCACTGTGGCCTCACGTGGGTGTCTTGGCTACTCTGATCTGTTTTTCTTCTTTAGAATATCAGATCTTAACAGTACCTCCCTCTTCAGACCCTTGTGAGTATTAAACAAGTAGAGTGTGTGGACATAGAGGTGCACATGAAGTGTGAAGAACAGTTTTGGCACGTGGCATGCATCAGTAACCCTTAGCTATAATTTACACTTTGGAGCTGGAGTGTACTTCGGGCAAGCAGCAGAAGCCAGTTATGTCTCACAAGCCCAAAGGAGATTAGCGGAAGGTCACTGGGGAGAATGGGAGCTCATAGAGCAGTGTCCGTGAGACCAAGAATGGGGCAACCCTGATGATGTCTAGGTCAGTTTCATCAGACACTGCCATTTTGTTTTTTCTTATGTCCTTTTTTCAGTTCACCCAAGATTCAGAATGGGTCCTTGGCTATTTTGAAGGAGGTGGTGGTCTCTAGGAAAATTAAAGCTGGATTAGATTAGTCCTTGTGCAGGATGATCCTTCTCTCCTTGCTTCTTTCCTCCTTCACTCCCTCCTTTTTCCCCCCTCTCTCCCTCTCTCTTCCATCTGCCCATTCATCTAGTCATCCAGCCATCCACCTACTCTCTATCCATCTATCCATTCATCCATCCACTATCCACACATCCACAGATACATATATCCATTCACCAACCCACCCACACATCCATCCATCCATCCATCCATCCATCCATCCATCCATCCATAAGTATCTGCTGTGTGCCAGGTCCCATGCTAAGAGCTGGAGATACAGTAGTGGATAGGATGGACTAGGCCTTTGCCTAATGAACTTACATCCTGGAGCAAGGGGACAGGCAGTAAATAAGTAAACCATTTCATATGGAGATATGTGTTGAAAAAGAAATAAAACTACAATGCAGTGGGTGGGGGAACTCAGTGAAGGCTTCTTTCTGAGCAGGTGACATTTGAACTGAGACCTGCATGATGGATGGAGCCAGCCAAGGGGAGAGCCTTCTATTAATGGGGAGAGGCAGCCATTATCTCTAACTTCTCTTTCAAAACAAACTTCCTGCCTCTCCCTACTCCTTGTGTTGTTGAAATAATCTGTAAGTTTAATTCTACATTGTTGTTTGTTTTGCCTCCTTATCACTTGGATCTAGGGCTGACAGGGCAATGTTGCCTGTCCTTGACCTTGTATGCTCCCACCTTGGCCTGGGATAACACATCCATCTATGTGACCTTCCATGGGCTCCTTGCCAACTTCTCAGCAGGCTTGGGGTTGGGTGGAGTCGTCAGCAGAAGTTTGCACTTCTTGCATTTCCCAGTCCTTTTCCTCAGAATTGATTTTTCTTTAGAGACGGTGTATCCATGGTGGTTGTGGTCTTTAACACCAGTTTCTGTGAGTCAGAGAAAGTACAGGTTGAAAAGGATTGAAAAGTGTGTGTCCAGCTCCTCTTGTGCAGGTAGGGGTTCATGGCCTTACATCAGGAATGGATGACTAAAGCAGCCTCTCTGGTTGGGGTGACCTATCCGGTTAGCTCCTTTAATTGGAGCTTCTCCTTCACCTGTCACCTCCAACCATGGAGTGGTATCCTCACTCTGGCTGGGATTGGGTATTGATTAGTCCTGTTGGCATTCTAAAGCTGATTACCTGGTTATTTCTCTGAGAATCATGGGAAATCCCAGTTTCAGATCATTGCTCTCTGTAGTTTCAATCACAATTTGATTTGTCCCCCCACCAGATCTTGTCAGAATCAGGACAGAGGGGAGAAAGGCCTGAAACCAACAAAGAAGGTGACATTTTTAATGGGTTCAGTGTGATTTAGAGTATACATATAAATATAAAATCTGAGTTTTAACATGGGCTATCCAAATTCAACAAAGTAACTATTAACAGTGCCAGTGTAAGGTCGAGAAGACCTATTATTTTGGCAGTTAATGTGAAAACAGATCTGGTGTCTCCATTAAGAGCGAGTTCAGTGCGAGCCAGTGTGATCAGCTATCTGGCAAACCTTAGATTCTTTTAATAATCCTGGTGCATCTCTGTGCAGCGAAAGTTCTTGCTTATAATTCTGATGACCCATGGCTATATTTAAAACTTTTTATTTGGCAAGCATTAGGAATGAGTGATAGCTCCATTTTTGTATTTCATGGTTTCTAAATGTGATGCTATTTCTTGACATTTTCATTATACTAACTTTTATATCAGCTGGTAAATGGCAGCTCAGGAAACTCCCACATTATAAAATCTGTCAATTTTGGGTGCTATTTATAATATAAATAGTGACACATTTGGAAATATGGGTGGGCATGTACTAAGAACACTGGTCATTTTAAATTCTGTTTCATAATAATGTATTTAAACAACTCAGAAATTTTATTTTTTTTTCTTTTGGTAAAACAGCTAAAGAAAAATTGGAAAAGTGAAGCTTTAAAAATGATAATGTATTTTTTGAGTGTATGAGAGTCTAGCTGTCCAAAAGCTTAGTGTGAAAGAACTGATAAGGAATTTATAAGGCTAACCAAGGGGCTGTTCTTGATTTAGTTGTGGAAAGCAGACTTCTGTGATTCCATGAACCTTACATCCCAGGTTCTTGGTTGTGTGTATTTTGTTTTGTTTTTATTGTTTTTTGTATTTTGTTTTGTTTTGTTTTTTTTGAGAGAGAGAGGGTGTGCTTGCATGAGCCAGGGAGAGGGGCAAAGGGGAGAGGAAGAGAGAGAATCTTAAACAGGCTCCATGCTCAGCATGGAGCTGATGTGGGGCTTAATCTCATGACCCTGAGATCATGACCTGAGCTGAAATCAAGAGTTGGATGCTTAACTGACTGAGCCACACAGGCACCCTTGAGGTTTCTGGTTTGACTGTTATTTTACTGTACTGATTCTTAAACCTGTCTATTGTCTCATTTGATATTCTATTGAAAAATTAATTCTTATGATGAGTGGGCTGGATACATGTCACAATATTTTATCTTAATAAATAGCCAGGGTGTGTTCTATTTATATTATGATCAATTTGTTAATCTCTGTGTCAGTTTTGCACTTTTAAAGTAAAGAGGACTTAGAGAATGCCCTAAATCCAATGACCATGTGATGACCTCTACTTTGGTGTTCTCAGTGTGTATTCTGTTGGTTCTGGTTGAAAGTACAAATTCCTGAGTATGTAAACAGAATAGTGCCTCTGCCTCTGAGATGTCCATGTCCTAATTGCCCCGAACATGTAAATATGTTACTTTATATGGCAAAAGGGACTTTGCAGATGTGATTAAGGATTTTGAAATGAGATTATCCTAGATTATCTGGGAGGGGGCCCAATGTCATCACAGAGGTCCTCAGAAGGGAAAGAGGGGAGACAAGGGAGTCAGAGAAAGAGGTGTGAGGATGGGAGCAGAGCTCAGAGTAATGCTGGACCACAGGCCAAGAGCCTCTAGAAGCTGGAAGAGGCAAGAGAGCAGATTCTTTCCTTGGAGCCAGAAGGAATGCAGCTCTACCAACCCATTTTGGTCTTCAAGCTTCCTGAAGATAATAGATTCATGTGTTTTAAGCTACTAAGTTTGTAGTAATTGGTTACATCAGCCATAGAAAACGAATAGACTGGGCTACATCCCAAGTTGGATGGTCTGGGAATAGAGACTCCATGATTTGCCTCTTTGTCTCCCCACCCCTGCAAACACACACTGTAAGATTCTGATGAATTGTGGAGTAGGGGAAGTCATTAACTCACATTTATTTGAAAGTAGCTGCAGAGTAATGATTTAGGCCTGGTAAAGCTTTGATAATAGAAGCATAAGAACAATAGTAGACATTGTGTTTATAAAGACATATAGATGCTTATACAACAGAAATTTCTAGTGTGCTTTAAATATAATCAAATCACCTAGGGTTAAAGAAAAAAAGAAAGCACTTCTGAGTTATGAGTCTGTTCTGCCATCTGTCTTTGAAACCCACACACCTGCAGGTTTCTTTGGTCTTCCTTCATCACTTATTTTAAGACACAGTGAATAAGTCAAAGCCCCCATGTTTATTAAAAAAAATGTTTTTTTAAGATTTTGTTTATTCATGAGAGACACAGATACAGGCAGAGACATAGGCAGAGGGAGAAGCAGGGTTCTTGCAGGGAACCTTATGTGGGACTTGATCCCAGGACCCCAGAATCATGACGAGCCGAAGGCAGACACTCAACCACTGAGCCACCCAGATGTCCCAAAGCCCCCATGTTTAATCTTGATTGCACAATTCGTTTTTACTTCTGCATGTAATGCACACACATATATGTTATATATATGTTTGACATATATAGGAAAATTTTCTGAATTTCAGCAGTTAAAAAAAATCAACAATGAGCATTAAATAAAAACAGGCTACTTTCAAAGGAAAGAGAACTTGACTGTTACTAGATTTTCCTCCTCAGAAGCAAATGCTAGAAGATAATACAGCAACATTTATATGTTTCAGAAGGAATAAGGTTATTAAGCAAGATTTTTATAGGCTTTCTATATGCAAGATTTCTAAGCTTATTCATGTAAATGGGAAAATAATAGTTATTTTCAGAAATACAATGGATTCAGTCTCTGCCCATTTCTGAAGAATTAGTTGATGTAAGCCAAATGAAAAAATGTATGAATAAAGGCAGAAAATGAGAAGCATTGGTATAAATGATTCAGCAGTAAGCAGCTAAACCAATAAAATGCAAAGTGTGATTGGTTGATGCTAATGTGGTTGTTTCAATAAAATCTGGGAGGTAGGGTGGAGTAGAAAATCTTGCCTTCTTGCCTAGGGACTCTTGGTACACATGCTATTGATGTATACATGTTAGATTTGTAATTTTAAATAGGTATCAAAATTTAAATAGAAAAATGGTGTGTAATTTCCAAGTGACTAAAAAAAGAAAACAAATAGAAAAGTTGCTCAGAACAGTAAAAGATGGGAAAAGTTAGAAAATAAAAGATAAGAAAATCTAATAAGCATAAACATAAGAGCAGGGGGAAAAATCAAGTATGTCGCTATCACAATAAATATAAGTTGCTTAAATTCCCCTATTAAAAGACAGTGCTTTGGATTGGGACAAAAAACAAAAATCCAATAGATGGTATTGACCAAAAAATGTACTTAAAATAAAAGACCCAGGGCATATGCAAAGAGGTATCTGGCAAGGACCAAAAAAAGAGTGGGACTACTGGTGTAAGATCAAATAGAATGTAATAGTAAAGTAACTGTAAACAGAGTAAAGAGGTGGGATGCCTGGGTGGCTCAGCGGTTGAGCGTCTGTCTGTCTTTGGCCCAGGGCATGATCCTGGAGTCCCAGCATTGAGTCCCACCTCAGGCTTCCTGCATGGAGCCTGCTTCTCTCTTTGACTGCATCTCTGCCTTTCTCTGTCTCTGTCTCTCATGAATAAATAAATGAAATCTTTTTTTTAAAAAAACAGAGTAAAGAGGCTTTAAAATTATTAATCAAGTACAATCATCATCAGAGATATTTGAAAACACATTGTCTTATGGGTTTTGATGACAGAAATAGAATGTACTAGTAAGTCAGTGGAATTAATGGAACATGACATGGATGACAAGATCAAGTCACAAGTAGACACAGTCATGATAAAAACGTGACGTTTTGGTGACTACCAGTGAGGAAAGTACTGGAAGGGATGTGGTAGGAATTGTTCCAGAGCACTGCTTTCAGAAAGGCTTGAGTTATAAGTAAAAGCTGTAAGTATACTTATATGAGTATAAGGCTTGAGTATATGAGTATAAGTTATAAGTTATAAGTGATTTCTGTGAAATCAAGACATGTATTGAGACTGTGAGCTTGAGAATGCCTGGGGGTGGGGTACTGCCTGTTATTTCTGCGTCAAGATTAAGACCAGAATAAAGAAAACCAGAGTTCACAGAACCACTGTCCTTACTTCTTCTCACTGCTATCAGTGTTCTCATCTTTGGTTACAAGTGGTGCAGGCTGCCTACTGCCTCTCTTTCATTCCCTTTACCCGAGACAGTAGAGCCTGACTAGAAATGTTAGAAGAGGGTCAACGATGACATTAACCTTATCCTTTTTCATAACAGGAAATCTTGAGATGGTCTAAGTGTACATTATTGGAGGATTGGTGTCCACATATGTCCACAGTACATTTTTTAAAAGATTCATTTATTTAAATAAATGTTTGATTATTTATTATTAAATATATGTAGATATAAAATAAATTTTATTATTAAAACACTAATTTGCTTATATTTATAATAATTTATTAATTAATAAAAATAAAATTTATTTAAATTTTAAATTATTTTAAAATAATAAAATTTATTTAAAATAAAATTTATTTATTTAAATAAATAAAATCTCAAGACAGTCTAAGTGTCCATTATTAGAGGATTGGCGTCCACTGATGTCCACAATACAGTTTGATAAAGATTCATTTATTTATTTGAGAGAAAGAGAGCAAGCAGAGGGAGGGGCAGTGGGAGAGAGATAATATCAGGCAGACTCGCCACTCTCATGACCCTGAGATCATGGCCTGAGCTGAAATCAAGAGTCAGACACTTAACTGAGCTGCGCAGGTGCCCCTACAACACATTTTTAAATGAAAACCTGTACTGTGGGCCTAGCTTTTATGAAAAGTATGAAATGAACTTAATAGAAAAAGCTAGATATAAATACACTCAAACATTGCCATTGGTTTATCTCTGCATATGGTAACATGGGTAAATTTTACTTTCTTCTATATAATTTTTCAAATTCTCTAAATTTAGCATTGTGAGTATGTATTATTTATGTAGTCAGAAAAAGCTATTTCCATTTTGAGAAAAAGGTACCCTACCTTACCTCTCTCTAATTCCCACTATAATTTCCTATGCCAGCATTTCCTGTAACAGTGCAGTGAAGGATTGCTTATGCAAGATGTTAAATATGTATTTTAAATAAAAGATTCTAAGGTCACATTTAGGGAAGGCCTAGTTGTTCAGGGTTGACATTTTTTTTTTTTTTTTCTGAGCTACATTTTAAAACTTCCAGGGGCACCTGGGTGGCTCAGTTGGTTAAGCATCTGCCTTTGGCTCAGGTCACGATCCTGGGGTCCTGGGATCAAGCCCTGCATTGGACTCCCTGTTCAGTGGGGATTCTGCTTTTCCCTCTGCCTCTCTCCTCACTAATGCACTCTCTTTCTCTCAAATAAATGAGATCTTTGGAAGTTTTTTCGTTTTGTTTTGTTTTGTTTTACAGTGTTTGTTATTCTGTTGTGCATTGTCACTCTTCATGAACGATATATATACTATATCATGTTTTCAGACCTCACTGACTATGGAACCTTTTTAAATATGCATTCATTTTGAAGAGTATTCTGTGGGAAATACTCTAAAAACACACTCATTTATCCCACAATTATTCATTTGATCATGGATCTCAGATTCCGTGCAGACTCCTCCTTTGCCCTTCGAGATCTGGTGTAATTGGCTGGGACATGCCTAATTACTTTGGTCAGGATGTCCCAAGCAGTCCCCATACTTCCTTATAACTCTCACGGATTATGTGCTCCATTTCCTGGAATCTCCATGCTCAGGGATTATTTCTGCACTACCCTGTCTTATCCAAATTTGACAGTCAAAAAAACCTGTGTGAGTTTTTGTAACCTTCCCTTCACCCTGGTCTATCCATACAAAGGCATCTTTTCTGAAATATCTTTAAAAAAAAATTATGGGTGATTTTGTAGGGGAGCTGGTAGGAGGTGGGAGATTTCCCTTGCACAGCTGAGTGCCAACAACTTTCATTATTTGCAGATAGCCGGAGTTCTTTGGCCTTAACAGCCACCAAGGATCTTTCTCTATTCTTCTCTCATTTAGTGTACTTCTCCAAAATCCTAGAGTTTACCCTGTTGTCTCTTCAAATATAAGAATCAAACATTTCCTTCCCCACTATGATTCAAGGACTTTTTACTCAGCCCAAGTAGCCTCTCTGAAACTCTTATAGGTTTGTTAAAACTTACCAAGAGGCAGGAGAGCAGATAATGGGTCTATGGGGTTTTTTATCCTAGATGAGAAGTCAGTTGCTCAATGCCATTCAGCTGGCATGTCTTCTTGAGTTCTTTTTCAGGGCTCTACCATGCCATCTTCGGCATCTGGAATGATGCTGGCTGCTGTCCAGTACTTAGGGCCCATTGCTCATGAAATAATAATTGAAGAAATTAACTCATCTTAATCATTTTGGCACTTTGTGGGAAGAAACGCCAGATTTATTTTTCCCCATGGTACCATGAAAAATGGGGCAATTTGGGAACTTTGGTATAACTTAGGAGAGTTTTAATTCTTTTGAATTTAAAACATTTAAATGTAAAATGGTCAGTTGTTTTTTTCACAGGTATTATAGATGCTGCTGTTACTTAGGTGTCTTGAACATTTCAAATTTTATGTTACTAAATAGAGAAATATTCATGTTACCTCTTTTTAGAATTAATTTTTATGTCATCTAATAAAATAAGGACATAGTTTAAAAAGTCAAATAGCAAATAGGAATACCTAATAGTTCTCTGCCCTAACTTGTTCAGAGGCAATTACTTTTGATTCTTTATTTTTTTCCAAGCACTCACAGCATTTCCACATTTCTGAGTAGGACAAAGTTCCTGCTTTCTTTGATTAATCAGTTTTAGGACTCATTTTAGGTTTCTTATTATGGCATTGAGGATTTAGCTTTTTAACCTTCTGTCCCTTCTACTTTCCTTTTCTTACCCTCCAGAGTAGATGTATTATAAGTTTAGTTAAGTCAGTATTTGGGTTTACATTACCATGCAAATGCAAATATTATTCATGCAGAGCCATGTGGTGAATTATGATTGTTGCCTAACTTACCTTTGGTTTTCCTCAAGTTGACACTTGCCTTTTTTTTTTTTTTTTTTTGGTTAATCATTCAATATTTCCCCTTGCTGTAACCCTTCAATACAGATTTATACAAAGTCAGGTCCAGCAAGTAATCTTTCTATTTCCTTTTTCTTTTTGGATATTTTAGTTGCTTATCTTGGATCGATGGCTCTCTAGGACTGCTGTATATCTGGAATCCTGGAATATCCCTTTGCTTTCATTTTTTGGAATACTGCTTACCTATTTTCTGGATCTTAGGTTTTCCTCATTTTGGCTTTGTTCTCTTGTTTTGGTGGAGCACATCCTACATTAGTTCCATCTAAAAAGATGCTGCATGGCTTCAACATACCTTCTCTTGGCTCACACTGCTGCAGTGTGGACTAGTGCTGGTCAATGCCTACATCACAGACCTTTTGCTTTCATCTTTTCAGGGAATACACCTGCAGAATTCTGCTAGGGTAAATGGAGGAGAATTTAGGGATCTTTTTCAATCAGCCTTCCCAATTCTTTTTCCTTATTTTAGTTTCTCCTTCTCAATTGTTATATAAATTGCAAACAGTGGTCTCACTCTCTTGTGTACTGTCCCCCAGGTTGTTTATTTCTTCACCACTTGTTAGTTCAAAAGCTTGCTGGTGCCAAACTTGAAGGTTTACACACCCAATCATTTTAAAGAAGAGCATGAATTTAAAAAATGTATTTATTTATTTAGCATTTAGAGCCTTCTTTTTTGCATACTCTGGAAGACCTCCCTCAGCATGTTAGCTGTTGGTAAGATCAAGCCTTGTAGTTAACAGTTGTAAGCTGCTGCTGCTGCTGCTCCTCAAGCTCTCTGACCCAGAGACTTCTCATTGTGCTGTTGAGTGACATCACCTAGACACATAAGCCCCTCTCTGATCCCTCTACCTCTACTCTGGGTGTGCCCTTGTTCTCCTTCCCTTCTGGGTAAGTGGCAGCCTGGCCTTAGGCCCCCGGACAGTGTCGTGTTATAAGGGCTTGTCCTCTTATGCAACTGGGCACCAACTGGGGTTACTGCCTTCCTTGACCTATCTTTTTCCTTGACCAACCCTCAAATCCTTCAGACTTACATTAATTCAGCTCTGGTACCAGGGATGTCCAGTGAGGCATGTGCCTGAACCTTCTGGAAATTCTGAGGTATATACTGTTTTGTTTTGTTTGCTGCTGCTTTGGAAAGCATCTTATTCAATTCTGCCAAATCAGTGCCACCTGTCTATCTTTTTCATAGCTGCCAACGTTTGTTTGCAGTCAATATTTATTTATACCTTCCATCAGCCTTTATTCCTTCCTGTTTATCTGGGCTTTTCTCTGGGTCATTTTCCTTTTGCTCTTCTTAATGCAACTTTGCTGGTAACAAGTTCTGCTTGGATTATCTGAAAAAGTCTTTATTTCACTTTTATTTTTTGAAGGGTGTTTTCTTGGTTATAGAATTTTAGGTTGCCAGTTATTTTCTTTCACGATGTTATAGGTGGTTACCATGATTCCTGTTAGAAATTGACCTTCAGTTTTTTAGTTACTTCTTTGAAGATAATTTGTGTGTGTCCAATCCCATCCCTTTACAGCTTTTAAGATTTTCCCTTTTCTGTGATTCTCTCTCTCTTTTTTAACTAGCCAGCTTGGCTTTGTAGGACTTGTGGAATAATTTGTGGTTTGATATTTTGTTTTGGAAAATTCTTGGCTATATGTCTTCCATCCTCTTCTCTTTTCTCTCTCTTGGACTTGAATTACATGTCAGGCCTTTTCATTACATCTTATACTTCTCTAATATTATTTTTGACTTTTTATCTTTTTTGTTAGGTACTTAATTGACCTGTCTTCTAGTTTACCAGTCCTGCTTGCTGCTTGTCTAATTTGCTGTTAAGTCCATCCATTGAATTATAAAGTTTAGGGATTTTTTTTTAGTTCTATACTTTTAGTCTTTGATTATTATTAAAGCTTTTAATTATCTTGGTGAAATTCTTCTTTTCATTTGATTTGTTCAGCCTTTGTTTTGTTCTCTTGGATATAATCATTCTGAAGTTGGTCAGCTAACTTCATTATTTGGATTATCTGGTAGCCATGCCCTTATGCCATCTGGGACTGCCATGCTGGAGCTGATTTGCAGCCCAGGTGAGCTGCAGTCTTGTTCTGGTTTTCTCTGGCCTTATAGGGTTTTCAAATGAGACTCCTTTGTATTTTTCATAGACCTGCCCTCTTGCATTTCTGAATGATAATCTTTATCTTCACCCTTCTTTTCAGTGTCTTCTTTAAAATAATTAATTAATTAATTAAGAGAGAGAGAGAGAGCAGGGGAGAGGAACAGAGGGAGAGGGAGAAGCAGACTCCCCACTAGGCAGGGACTCTGATGCAGGGCTCAACCCCAGGACCCTGTGATCATGACCTGAGCTGATGGCAGACACTTACCCACTGAGCCACCCAGGTGCCCCTTCAGTGGCTTTTTGTTAAGATTTATGTGTCTTACCCTCAGAATTTGAAAAATGTCCCAAGGAGTAAGCCAACCATGTGCTTGGATCCCAAGTCTCTCCCTAAAGGCAAGCCAGTGTTCAGGCTTCTGATTGTGTCACAAATTGGCAAGTGCCTCTAGGATAAAGGGAGTTGCAAAGTTTATCTCCCATCCAGGAGAAAGGCTTCCTCCTCATTGCTGCTGCTCTGAATTTCTTTGCTCTCAGTTGTTTTCAAAGAGTTGACTTCCATATTCTTTCTAGCTTTTTCTGTTGTTCTTGATGGGAACGCTGATGGAATGGTAACTACTCCAGCCTGTCTGAAAGTGGAAGACCTGAACCAATTATGAAGTGCCTTTTAGAAGCATAAATCAAGCTTCTCTTATGCATAACTAGTAGCATCCCTCTACTGCCCTGCCCTGTTCAGTAGCACCTTTACGTAAATAACATATGACATAGCAACACAAATGTTAAGTAATGGTACCTGGAATTCTGTGTCCCTTCTGTACTTGGTGAAAAGTGGTGCTGTGATAGATTAGCGTCATCCCTGTCAATCATGGGATGGGGTTGCCCCCTGTTTGCCTTTCCTGTTAAAAGAGTCCACTTCAGTCCTTGACAGACATTTGGACAAAGCTCTTAAAGAAAACAAAAGCATATTAAGTTAAATGCTGCTTTTACACTAGAGAGAGCTGGTGAGCAGGAAGTGTTTGATAAAAGCTTTGGTTCTTAGAGTGCTGTTATTAATGTTTTGATAAAATGTTGGGCTCCCTGTGTATTTTTCATTGTGTAATGCATAACTTAAACTTTGCAGTAGACTTCATGATAGCTCATCTACAAAACATGTTTGCTGTAAATTCTAAATAAATGATCCCAGTCATTATTCTCAAGTGTTCTAAATTGCTTCTATTCTTTCTCACAGTTGTTAGTATGCTACATATTATGCCATTCTGATTTTTTTGCTGGGTAAAACATAATTGCTTTTGTGGAATATAGCTCTATTGATGGTGTAATCAGATATTAAAAATAGTGTTGCAGAGTTTTGCAGAAAATGCAGTAAAAGAAGCAGTGAATGCATGTGTCTTTTCACTCCTGTTCATAACTATTCTTTTCAGACTAGAGCTATTATAGAAAATCAAATCTTGATTTGAGAGGATTTATGTGGAAATAACGTGAATTATATTTGCAAGATAATACATGCTACTTACATATTTTGCGACATGAAAGTTTCTTTTTGTCCTTAGATTATTGCACATGGGACTGGAGACTTAAAACAGTCTTTCTTACATGTGGAATTGCTTCTCTGGTATATTTTTTGCTGTTCACAAGTATTGGCTCTTTCATGGAATTAGTTGGGATTCTCACTGTTGACTTTCCAATTTACAAGATATGTTTCCTTGAACAAGTTATTTCACGTGTTGGAGGCTTGGTTTCTTTGTAAGAAGGGAGACAGTGAGCCACTCAGAGTTGATGCTTAGTGAGGTACCCTTTGTGAAAGTCTTCATTAAGAGTTGGTTCTTAGGTTCTACTCTTTGAAGCTAACCAAATGCTCTCCATCTCTCTACCCTTCCACATTTCCCTGGGCCACCATTTTAGGCAGTGTAGGCAAAGTTTTAAAAGCTGTAACAAAGTTTGGTTGGAAGAAGGGAAGAGATGGGTCATGAGCACATTGTCATATGTAGGGGCTGTGATTGGTGAACCCTGATAGCACTGTATTTTGGAAATTGTATTTCAAATTCTTGAGTAGTACTTTGGATTAAAAATCCATAGAAATAGACACTGGGATGGGAGAGAGATAGCGTTTGAAAAAATAATCTGCTACACAAGAGAGATACCTTTGAGAAGCTGAATTAGCTGAGATTTATGGACATAAACCTATATTGAAATAATAGAAGAAGGGGATATAACTACCAGACAAGTAAACAAAAAGCAGGACCAAGGTCAATGGATTCATAAATTCAATTCACCTTTTATCTTATTAATAAATATGAAAAGTGTGGTCTATGAATATATTGCAGAAGAGGGAGAGAGGGAACAGCATCTAGAAGACCCAAGACACTTAGTGGAGCCATCCATTGAGAGTTTGGAAGTTGGTATTTTCAGTAATCTGGAAAAAAAACATGGTTTCCAGAAACTGGAGGAAGTGATTAATTTGTTGTTAAATTTTAGAACCTGTTAAATACGTATGAGTTGGTATAATCTCAGGATGAAATCACGAAAGAAAGAAAGAAAGAAAGAAAGAAAGAAAGAAAGAAAGAAAGAGACTCTATGTTCTTAATTAATAGAAAAAAATGTAGTGAGAAAAAAGTTTTAAATTAAAAGCAAGAGGGAGGTGAAAAGCATAGAAAAAGTGGGGTAAATAATTAAAAAAACAAATCCAAATATTTCAGTGATCTTGATAAATTGTAAATGGAGTAAAACTTATCTTGTTAAAAAAAAAAAAAAAGGAGAGAATAGAAGACATTGGATCAAGGAAACAGTGGCTCCCCCACAGGACAGAGATGAAAGGAAGTCCCTGGGAGTCATGTACCACACCAAGGGGACAGGTGGATGAGGAGGAGCAGGGGAGGAAGGACCTGATCACAAGAGGGACATATCCAAGAAAACCAAAGCAGAAGGAACACCTCAAATGTTCAGAATGAGAGGAGACTATCAAGTCTGTAGAGGACTGGGGGTGAATTTATGCTAGATATACAGAAGACTGAGGTGTAAAATGGGACAATTAGCCTCAAAGATTGTCATGTGATTTTAGAAAGAAACTGTAGGGACGCCTGGTTGGCCTGGTGGTTAAGCATCTACCTTCAGCTCAGGTCGTGATCCCAGGGTCCTGGGATTGAGTCCTGCATCAGGCTTCCCGTAGGGAGCCTGCTTCTCCCTCTACCTATGTCTCTGCTTCTCTCTCTCTCTCGTGAATAAGTAAATAAAACCTTTTAAAAATAATAAAAATGAAAAGACACTGTAATTCTAGTACTTCTGGTAGCCCAGTTATAGATAATACTTATATGTCATAATGATGTTCATACTTCAGGCTGAAATACCCAGACAAATGGGCTATTGTTCTACTGGAATTGGGCATGGGTGAGAGAGAGTGGATTTGGCTATGCCTGGGGACTGTGTGGATTGCTGAGAAAGTTAAAATCCTCAACCTTTCTAGTTAGAAGGCAACCAAAGCATCATGCTGAGAAATTTGAATGTGGATACTAGAAGAAACAGGAAAAAACAATTGTAAGTGGCAGTCTCTTTAGGGAACAGTTTGATTTTTCAAATCATGTAAAAGAATCACTTAGATGAAAAAAAATTAAATAAGTGTTCTTAGCTATATACACTTGTTCAAAAATATTTTACTTATGTTTGTGATTTGATTTAAAGTATTCATAGACTAATGGGAGATCACTTTAAGTAAGTGATGATATTTCATGCAGTGGAATATCCTTCAGGCATTGAGGTGATGCAAATGAATACTTACAGGGTGTGATGTCATAGCCATGATACATTATATGGTGATGAGGGAAGATGATTGACACCACTGTGATCCAATTTTTAAAAATCTAAATAGAAGCCAGTAGAGTCCAATCTACAATAGAAGTTATAGAAGTGGTGAGAGATAGATGCTTTCCTTTTCTTCCTTTAGCTTGTAGGGCTTTCCTGAAAGCCCTGTTTATTTTTATATATTGAACTTACATTGCTTTTGTTATTAAGAAAAAGGGTAACAGTGAGAACACTGCTTGCTCCTTGGGACTGTGCTACGTCAGTGTGATTGCAGAAGTGGACAGGCGTGCAAGTGAGGAGGATGGTTGTCCTGGGAGGCTGTCTGCACACCAGGAGCCTTCAGGAGCATCACTTGTACCCAGGCCACTTGCTCAGTATGGGGACTGCCTGCATATTAAAGGTGTGCCCTTCTGCCCTGAGGACTTGCTGCTTGGCAGGAGGATAGGCACATGGATGGGAGTGTGGGCCATGGTACCCTAGGGCCATGGTCTCATAGCTCTTTCCTGGTGGGGGGAGGGGCGCTGCACATTCCGGTGATTAGCTGTGTGGGAAGGGGAAGGCCCAAGTGGTTCATTGAGGTGGAAGGGCCTAGATGAGGCAGAACAGGTGGGCAGGGACTCTGTGGGCCCAAAGATTTGGAACTTACCCTGAAGGCAAAAGAAGGGGAGAGGGCCATGGTTGTATCTGTACTGTAGCATGATGATTCTGCAGCCTGGAGAATAGGTTAGGGGTGCAGTCAGGGGTGAGGGCCAGGGAGACCTGTTGTTGAACTCTTGCTATAGTTATGGGGGCGAGGTGACAGCCAGGTAGCCAGGTATGGGTGGAGGGATGGGCGGGGGGGCGCATCCAGTGTGAGCTGGATGGTGGGAGGTCCCTGCTTTGGATGGCGTTTGAGCATGAAGGGGTGTCAAGGAAGGAAGTTGGATAGCAAGATTTCTGACGGGCATACCTGTGTGAATGGCAGGCCCCAGACAGGGGTAGGGAATGTCTCAGCTGGGGTGGAGCTGTGATGGCAAGGTTGGCACTGTTGAGTCAGACCTGCTGATGAGGCATCCAGCAGGTTTCCACGAGGCCTGTATGGGTACAAAGGGCCTAGAAGGCAAAAAAGGCTGGAAGGAGGGTTTAGACCCTTCCTCAGGATAGAGCAGCATCAGGAAAGAGATCTCCCGGGACTGTTCACATGTGGAGGAGAGGAGAAAGGATGAAGAGATGGGTGGGGGGTGTTCTAAGGGAGGGGTGGATGCAGGGACCAGTTGCAAGAAAAGGGGAACAGGACTGGTGAATAGAGGCCAGCCATGAGTTACAGGGGTGCTGGCCCTTGCTGCCCTGCTCTTGGGAACACCACTGCATCCATCCAGAGCCACTTGGGGGAGATTCCCTGCATACTGCAAGCACGACATAGTCGTCCAGGTTCCCCATTTTCTGTTTGCGGATCCTAGTAGGATCTAGACCTGTGGGTGGGTATAGATCATGAGTGAAGGACAGGGGCCGAGGTGGAATCCCATTGTCCCTGAGTGAGCCGCTTCAACTGGATGGTCATAGCAGGAATGGTCCTCACTCCCATGGGATGGTCAGAAGTGCAGAAGTGCTCCTGGTACCCTCTCACAGGAATCCAGTCTCCCTGCCTCCCCTGTTCTCCCAACCCTCTGCCTTTTCAGGGCACCTCGCTAAGTTCCAGATAGAAGACTTGTTCTGGTTTAGCATCGCCTTTGGCCCAGGGCATGATCCTGGAGTCCCCGGATCGAGTCCCATGTCAGGCTCCCTGCATGGAGCCTGCTTCTCCCTCTGTCTGTGTCTCTGCCTCTCTCTCTCTCTCTCTCTCTCTCACTGTGACTATCATAAATTAAAAAAAAAAAAGAAGAAGACTCACTCTGTACCCAAGTCTCTGTGTTTGGCCCAGATGGCTGAGGAGGACCAGGGGTTGTGCTAGGACAGAGGGGTACCTGGGGGGTAGCATCCAGCCCCAGTCTGGACTACAGAGGATACTCCAAGAGGTAACTATGAATATATAGGACTTTAGGGGACCCTGAAGGGTCCAGGCCACTGGCTTGAGGGCCACGAATTCTGAGAAAAGAGTATGCTTCAGGGTAAGATTAACTCAGAAGACTTACGGTTCAGGAGTATATGCCTTTCGGCCCGAGAACAGGGGAAACCCAGGCAAAGGCACCTGTAAGGAACAGTGCTAGATTTTGGAGTTTGCTGAAGTAGTGTGTAGCTTCTACCATTAGTACAATGGACCTTTATTCATAATCACTTGGAAATGAAGGGGGCAATTTGTCTACCAGGCAGGTTCACTTCCGATTGTAATTCCGGTAGACTTAAAAGTTGATGTGGGTCTGTGAATTCGCTTGCATAATTATACTCTGATAGCTTTTCATTACATGTAATGTGATTTTAATGGAATTAATGTTCTGTATCAACAAATACATTGTTTTTATTATGCAAAGAGGAGACTTTGAAAAGAAGAGAGTCAAAATGATTTGTACCTAGGTTTACATAATATTCTTTTCCAGACGGGCAGTATACCTGCCCACTGTGTATTTTCTTCCTCATGTTCGATGAAGGTAGGAGAGGGGCAGGAGCCTCTTACACCCATTTGGGTGCTTGTTGGAATTCATCTTTGAAATTTGCATTTATATCTTAAGTTCTTATTATTCTCTGTCAAAGAATAGCAGAATTGCTCATGGCCACCTGGCTGGCACCTTTCCTGGCAGACCAGGCCCTCTCCACAGATACCTTGAACCCCTACCACCTTCCTCACCTTCATTACAGTCCTTAGGATTCTGATTTCCTGCCTTCTTTACTCAAACCTCAATCCATAAGTCTCCAGAGACCCTTGACATCTGTTCCTAAGCCAAGGGCCTTTCAGTGTGAATTTGGAATTTAGCCTCATTCACCTGTCCCACCTTTGGAAGGGAGCGTTAGGAGTTATGTCCTCCTTCCCTGAAGGGTACGTCCACCTCCCTTAGGAGGCAGAACCAGCTGTCATTAGCTTGTGCTTCAATAAAATGTTTTCTGTCTTACCCATAAAACATGGGGAAGAGTACAAGGTGGAAGCCCAAGTCCCCCTCTCCAGAGATGATCCATGGCTGTCTTTGGGATTTGGTGCAAGTTTCCTTATGTATTTTTTGTGTTGGCATTTGGATTTATTTACTTAATACAAGAGAAACTATCCTCCTTCCCTCCAAACCATTCTTGTAGCCTGCTTTTCTTTTCTTCTGCTTTTCTTTTATGCAGCATGAATATTTCCACACAGAACTAAATATCCTAACACAACATGATTTAATGGCAGCGACTGGGAAAGACCCAATAAATATAAGCTGTTCTCTCTTGCAAAACACTCAGGTCATTTCCCATTTGCAAAATTATAAAGAACCCTTTGATTAGTACCTGGAATTCTTAGAAGTGGAATTACTGGTTCCAATGGTATGCATAGTTTAAAATATTCATGACATAGTACATGCACAGATTAAAGGCTGGCATTTCAGAAAGTTACAGATTTAATAGCAAGTATCCCTTCCCTGCCTCCCTCGTCTGGTTTCCCATTGTCAGGTTTCTTGGGTATCCTTCCAGGGAAAAACACTTTTACATATGTACCAGCACCCATCCATTTGTCTCTTCACACAAATGGGATCATTCTCTGCTTGTTGGGCTATGTTTTGTTTGTCAGTTGTTTGTTTGAGGTTGTTTCACACCAGCATAAACAGATATACCTCGAAGTTCATGTTATATATATCAAAGTTGATTTAACCAGCCCTTTATTGTTAGCCACTTGTTACAGGTTTTTGCAGTAAATATCCTCGTGTAAGTGACTTGGCGTACCTCTGGTACTGTTTCCATAGGCTCTGTTTCCAGTAGTGAAATCATTCAGCAAAAATATGTGCCTTTCCTATTTTGAGAGGACCCAAAGAAGGTTACATCATTTTACACCAACACCAATCATGTTAAAAGATGAACTTCTTTCTCCTCTGTCCTTACCAGCACTGTTTTTTTTTTTTTTTTTTTAAATCAAACTTCACCCAAAAGTTGGCAGCCTGGGAATATTTGTTGTGTTGTTTTGGCTTGCTTTTAAAAAACTGGAATGGGGGAACCTGGGTGGCTCAGTTGGTGAAGCATCTGCCTTCAGCTCAGATCATGATCCCAGGGTCCTGGGATTGAGTCCCACATCAGGCTCCCAGCTCAGCGGGGAGCCTGCTTCTCCCCCTCCCTCTCCCTTTGCCAGCTGCTCCCCCTGGTTGTGTCAAATAAGTAAGTAAAATCTTTAAAAAGAAAAAACTAGAGTAGGTTGAAGCATCCCTTTATATGTTTATCATCCATAAAAAATGTGAACTTCTTTGGCCATTTTTTTCTATTGAGTGGTTCCCTTATTGATATGAACTCTTTGTAAGTTAAGGCAATCAGCCTTTTGTCTGTCGTATGTATTTTATTTTTCCCCTTTAGAATTGATCTTCTATTTTATGTTCTTTTTAGACCACAAATATTTTGTTGGCTTTTGCTGTGGTAAAGCTGCATTAAAGAAGCACCCCAAAACTCAGTGGTTGGCAGTAGCCAGTCTTTTTTTTCTGCTCTGGTTTGCAAGTCAGCTGGGATCCCCACCTTGGGCTGAAGGCTTGGTTGGGTTTAGGTCTGTGCCATGTGTCCATTCTGGGGCCCAGGCTGAAGGGGCAGTGGCTTTCTGGGCTGTGTCCCTCTTGTATCCAGGAGCAAGAGCACAGAGGACAACAGGCAGCATGAGATATTGGGTGGCACCATGAGATGCCCTAGAGGTCTTGGGGATGAGGGCCACCTCCACCCAGTGTGGCCGAGCAAGTCTTATGCCAAGTCCAATATTGGTGAGGATGGGTACTCTATGTGCTCTCTCTGGAGGCTTCCATGTAACCCGTCAGAAGCATGGATTTGTACTTCTAATATGGAGAGGCTCTGGAATTAAGAGCAGAGATCCAGTCCATCATATATAATTTTTTAAAACAAAAACATTTAGAATTTATTAATCCTTTCTATTAGGATTCTGCATCATGCCTCAAAACACTGAATTTCTTTCAAGATGGTTTTAAGAAATGCTCCAAGTTCCTCTAGGACTTTCGGGTTTTAATTTATGATTCACACTCTTCGGTTACTCTGGAATTTTTTTGGTATAAACAGTAAGGTAGAAAATAAATTTTGTTTCTTTCCAAGTGGTTAGTTGTCCTAATGCTTTTTATTGAATTGATTTTCTTTTTCCCTTTATAATATTTAATTAGAATTTCATGGAATTCATGCATTCTCTGGTCCTTCTCTTTAAAAAAAAAAGTGGGGTTTTTACATCTGAGGACTTTTATATTTTTAGTAGATGTTTTAAGATTTTCTTGATATTGTTCTTGCTCATTTCTGATTAGTCTTTGTGTTCTAAGTCATTCTGCCTTTTTGTCATAAATGGAATTTTTTGGTTATAAAAGGAATTGTTATAAATGGAATATGTCATTTTATTCTTTTTTCTTACCAGTCTATGCTTGCATGTATATAAGAAAGCTATTTTTTCTGTAGTTTAGGAGCTTATATCCTAATACTGTAATGTGGGCAAGGGCTTTAACTTTGTCATCTGTGCAGTGGGGCGCAAAAAATCACACTTGCTTCTTACAGTTGTCAAAGAGCTTAAAGTATAAAGCCGTAGTAGATATATGTCATGCAGTCAGTGTTCACTAAATATAAATAGTATCATACTTTTAAAATATATAATTTTCTAACCATTTGATTTACCAAATTCTTCTGATTGGTTTCTTATTACTTTTGATCAATTTCCCATCAGTGTTCTAGTTAGGTAATCATATCATTTTCAAGTAGTAATCATTTTGCCCCCTCTTTCCAAATTTATTATGTTTCTTTCTTGTTTTGTATTATTAGCTAGTTGTATATAACAAATTACCACAAGCGCAGTGGCTTAAAACAGAACAGACTTATTCTCTTGCAGTTTCCATTGCGTCTGGAATCTAGAACATTTGGGCTATCTGCTCAGCATTTGAAGGCTGAAATCAAAGTGAGGCCAGATACATTTTCATCCAGAGGCTTGAGGAGGGAAAGATCTATTTCCATAGTCCCTCAGGTTATTGGCAGGATTCATTTTTATGGTTGTATGACTGAGGTCCCTATCTTCTTGCCTGGTGTCAGCTGGAGAGGATCCAGCTCTTAGAGCCCCTCTCATGACACAGAAGCATACTTCCTCAGGCAGCAGCCGAATCTCCCTGTGCTTCAAATCTTTGACTTTACAAAGGGCCCAGACTCAAAGGGTTTGCCTAATGAGCTCAGGCCTACCCTAGAGAATCTTCCTTTTGATGAACGAAAAACCAAACTTATTTGGGACCTGAGTATACTGCAAAATTCTTCCACCTTTGTCATATAATGTAACTTTATCACAGGACTAAAATTCATCATATTTGTAATCCCATCCACACTCAAGAAGAGGGGATTCTATAGGAGGTGTACACCAAGAGGTGGGTTACTAGGGACTGTCACATAATTCTGCACACCACACTGGTATTTTCAGATTAATTTTAAATATAGGTGGCAATTTGGGGCATCTTTATTTTGTCCTATTAAACCAAGATTTTTTTTTCATAAAAAATAGTGATTGAATTTTAGCAAGTGTTTTTTATACATCTTCTGAATGGTATTTTCATTTTTGTCATATTCATATAATTAATTTTATTACTGTGCTTCCTCTTACTGAGCCATCTTTTCATTCCTTACATGAACCACCTGCCTTGCTGTTTATTCTTCTAAATGTACTGCTGGAGAAAGCATTTGACAAAGTACAGCATCCATTCCTGATCAAAACTCTTCAGAGTGTAGGGATAGAGGGAACATTCCTCAGCATCTTAAAAGCCACCTATGAAAAGCCCACAGCAAATGTCATTCTCAATGGGGAAACACTGGGAGCCTTTCCCCTAAGGTCAGGAACATGACAAGGATGTCCCTCTCACCACTGCTATTCAACAGAGTACTATAAGTCCTAACCTCAGCAATCAGGCAACAAAAAGAAATAAAAGGCATTCAAATTGGCAAAGAAGAAGTCAAACTCTCCCTCTTCGCAGATGACTTGATACTGTACATAGAAAACCCAAAAGACTCCACCCCAAGGTTGTTAGAACTCATACAGCAATTCGGCAGTGTGGCAGGATACAAAATCAATGCCCAGAAGTCAGTGGCATTTCTATACACTGACAATGAGACTGAAGAAAGAGAAATTGAGGAGTCAATCCCATTTACAAATGCACCCAAAAGCATAAGATATCTAGGAATAAACCTAACCAAAGAGGTAAAGGATCTATACCCTAAAAACTACAGAACACTCCTGAAAGAAATTGAGGAAGACACAAAGAGATGGAAAAATATTCCATGCTCATGGATTAGAAGAATAATATTGTGAAGATGTCAATGTTACCCAGGGCAATTGACACATTTAATGCAATCCCTATCAAAATACCATGGACTTTCTTCAGAGAGTTGGAACAATCATCTTAAGATTTGTGTGGAGTCAGAAAAGACCCCGAATAGCCAGGGGAATATTAAAAAAGAAAGCCATATCTGGGGGCATCACAATGCCAGATTTCAGGTTGTACTACAAAGCTGTGATCATCAAGACAGTGTGGTACTGGCACAAAAATAGACACATAGATCAATGGAACAGAATAGAGAATCCAGAAATGGCTCCTCAACTCTATAGTCAACTAATATTTGACAAAGCAGGAAAGACTACTCACTGGAAAAAGGACAGTCTCTTCAATAAATGGTTCTGGGAAAATTGGACAGCCACGTGCAGAAAAATGAAACTACAGCATTCTCTTACACCATACACAAAGATAAACTCAAAATGGATGAAAGATCTAAATGTGAGACAAGATTCCATCAAAATCCTAGAGGAGAACACAGGCAACACCCTTTTTGAACTCGGCCAAGCAACTTCTTGCAAGATACATCCATGAAGGCAAGAGAAACAAAAGCAAAAATGAACTATTGGGACTTCATCAAGATAAGAAGCTTTTGCACAGCAAAGGATACAGTCAACAAAACTACAAGACAACCTACAGAATGGGAGAAGATATTTGCAAATGACGTATCAGATAAAGGGCTAGTTTCCAAGATCTATAAAGAACTTACTAAACTCAACAGCAAAGAAACAAACAATCCAATCATGAAATGGGCAAAAGACATGAACAGAAATCTCACAGAGGAAGACATAGACATGGCCAACACGCGCATGAAAAAATGCTCTGCATCACTTGCCATCAGGGAAATACAAATCAAAACCACAATGAGATCCCACCTCACACCAGTGAGAATGGGGAAAATTAACAAGGCAGGAAACCACAAATGTTCGAGAGGATGCGGAGAAAAGGGAACCCTCTTGCACTGTTGGTGGGAATGTGAAATGGTGCAGTCACTCTGGAAAACTGTGTGGAGTTTCCTCAAAGAGTTAAAAATAGACCTGCCCTATGACCCAGCAGCTGCACTGCTGGCGATTTACCCCAAAGATACAGATGCAGTGAAACAGCTAGACACCTGCACCCTGATGTTTATAGCAGCAATGTCCACCATAGCCAAACTGTGGAAGGAGCCATTTTTTTCCACAAGCCGTTTTAATAAGTTATAACTCACCAAATTGAAATAAACATTTGTTTTACCTTCCACCAACCAAGTCTCTGTAGGATTTGACAACTTTTCATCTTCAAACAAAAGCTGGTTTCCCCCAGAGGCCCCTCTTTAGAATTGTAGATTGTAAACAGATACAGAAAAGTATTAATATTCAGCAGTGAATATTAACTCAGAGAACCTTCTCTGGGTTAAAACAAAACAAAACAAAAGGCAAATTGTTTCTTTAAATTTTTTTTTTTTAGTGCCTTCCATGTGCCAAGACTTGTGTTAAGGTCCTGTGAGGTAAATACTCTCATTGTCACTTGTTCCCTGTAGAGATAAGAACACCGAGGCCCTGGATGCCTGGGTGGCTCAGTGGTTGAGCATCTGCCTGTGCCCATCGACAGATGAACGGATAAAGAAGATGTGGTCTCTGTATACAGTGGAATATTACTCAGCCATTAGAAACGACAAATTCCCACCATTTGCTTCAATGTGGATGGAACTGGAGGGTATTATGCTGAGTGAAGTAAGTCATTCGGAGAAGGACAAACATTATATGGTCTCATTCATTTGGGGAATATAAAAAAAGAGCAAACAGGATTAAAGGTGAAAGGAGAGAAAATGAGTGGAAATATCAGTGAGGGTGACAGAACATGAGGGACACCTAACTCTGGGAAACAAACAAGGGGTGGTGGAAAGGGAGGTGGGCGGGGGGTTGGGGTGACTGGGTGATGGGCACTGAGTGGGGCACTTGATGGGATGAGCACTGGGTGTTATATGTTGGCAAATTGAACTCCAATAAAAAAATAAAAATAAAATAAATGTACTGAAGTCTAACATTTTATTTTAAAATTGTATACTTCTGTTTATAAGTAAAATTGGTCTGTTTTCTATTCTTGTGGCATTTTACAGGGTTGTAACTGTTATGCTGACCTTTGTAAGAAGAATTTGGAAAGTTTCCTTGTTTTTTTCCCCCTCTGCTCAGAAAAAAATTATGTTGGAAATTTCTATAATTTGAAGCTGTTGAAGAATTTGCCTATGGCTGTTTGACCACTTTCCTAATTTCTTGGTGTTTATGGGCACATTTGAATTTTTTGACTTTGAGGCAACTCCAAAATATAAGTTACTAAACTTATATTTTCCTAGAATATCATCTATGATATCATGGTTATTATAGACTTAATGTTTGTGTCTCCCTAGAATTCACATGTCAAATCCTTATCCTTAGTGTGATGGTGTTTGGAGGTGGTGCCAGTGGGAGGTGATTAGGTCACAAGAGTGGCACCCTCATGAATGGGATTATTGCCCTTATAAGAAAGACTGCAGAGAACTCTCTTGCCCATTCCACTATGTGAGGATATATGAAAAGATGGCCTTCTATGATTCAGGAAGCGAGCCTTTACCAGACACTGAATTTGCTAGCACCCTGATCATGCTCCTAGAAGCATTATAGGTCTCTGGGGTTCACCACCCCATCCTCAGACAAATACCACACAATGACCACAGGATAGAGCAGCCAGTGGCTGGAGCCTGAGCGGCACGGAGCAAGGTCAGAACAGTGTGTGGCTGGAGTGGGCAGATGCCTATGAATGTCCACTGAGCAGTGAGGTGGGATGAGGAGGGCTTGAATGAAGATTTCCATGTTGAGCCATGAGCTGAGCCCCTTGGAGATCACAGTGTTTCTGGATCTTGAGTGCTTCCTGGTTACTTGCAGAAATATACCTACCTTGGGGAAAATTTCTCCATTTTTGCATCCACAGAACCTCACTGATTAAGGGCAGGTAATGTGTTCACAACAAAAGACTTCTGAGTTTACAAACATCAAAGAAAGCAAGCTGCAAAACGTGAGCATCAACAGAAACAACAAGAGATATAGACTTAGGTAACCTTCTTTTCACTCCACATCTTGGACTGTAGAACCTCTGCATATGGAATATTTTAAGCAACTTTGGACAGAATCATACAGATGAGCACACAAAAAGAAACTGTCTGAAACAAATAGTCATATTTGGGGAAAGACAAAAGCAGAACTTGTAAATATCTAAAATATAACCATTAAAATTCTCTAAATAAGTGCAAATGGTCAACAGCTGATTAAATGTAACTCAGGGAAAATTAGTCACCTGGAAGGTGAGCCTAAGGAAATTATTCAGAATAAAACACTGAATGACACAGATATGGAATATGTAAAAGCAGAACTAAGAGATTTGGAGGATGGTATATGAAGGGTCAGCATGCAGCTGCTGGAGTCCCTGATGGAGAAAATGTTGGAGAGGCAATATTTGAAGTGATCTTGGCTGTCTCATTTCCAGAATATTAATTCTGAAAAACATAAATTCATCACATCAGAAGCACAGGGCATACCAACAAGGATATGTAAAAAGAAATCCATGCCTAGGCATATCACATAAAAACCTCAGAACACTAAAGCCAAGGAGCCCATCTTAAAAGTCTTTAAAGAGTAAGAACAGCTTTGCACCTCAAGGAGCAGCAGTTAGAAGACAGCTAACTTCCTGATGGCAACAGTGGAATCCAGATGACTATGGAATAGTAACTTCAACCTTTTGAGAGGAGAAACCATCAACCTAGAACTGTGTACCCAGCAAAACTACTTTTCAAGCATGAAGGCTAAGTAAGACATTTCCAGGGAAACAAAAAATTGGAGTTTACCACTAAAAGATCTGCACTAAAGGAGCTTTTTTTTTTTTTTAAAAAAAAGCTATATTATTCATTTGAGAGAGAAAATGCAAGCAAGAGTACAAGTGGCAGGGAGAGGCAGAGGGAGAGGGAGAGGGAGAAACAGACTCCCTACTGAGCAGGGAGCCCTCTGTGGGTCTTGATCCCAGGACCCTGGGATCATGACCTAGGCTGAAGGCAGATGCTTAACTGACTGAGCAACCCAGGCAGGTGCCCCTGCACTAAAGGAACTTCTAAGTTAAGGGTTTATACCTTGTGGCCTAGCAGTCTAGGAAAGCCTGCGGAGTCCATCTCAGAGTAAGACTTTTGAATGCAGAAAATGAAATACGATTACAAAGGAAACCAATTATTTTGAAATGTTTTAAAATCAAAATATTTTACAAATGTGTTATAATGTTACACATGCTATTTTATTAACTCATTAAATAATAAAATCCACTTGTGGGTCTAGTCACTACCCTACCTTCAGCGTGAACACCCTGATGGAAGGAAGGCTTCATCGCACAAGGCAGAGCCAGGACAAATGAGTTTGGTACCAAGCACGTGTGAAGTAATTTTCATCAAAGAAATATTCACTGCAGAACAGACTATGTTGTTTTTTTCTTGGATTTTCTTTTGACTCATGGGTTATTTGGAATATCTTAAAACATTTGACTTTTTCCTTCTTTTTTTTTTTTTTCATGGGGCTATCTTTCCAATCAGTGTCTCATTTTGCTCTTATACAATGAGGGAATGAAAGATATCGAACTCTTTTCTATTGTGGAGAAGGTAGGTTGAGGAGGAGAATGGCTTTCTTTGTGGACATCTTGATTTTGATGTATGGAAGCCTCCAGTGGGAAGTGGTGGAGAAAGTCAGAGCTGCAGGTGGGAGTGAATGGTTGGAGGAGAGAATGATGGGTTGGGAATTGTTCTGAGAAAAGGAGGCCAAAGCCATGGATTGGGATGGATGTGAAGACATGTATGTTTCCCAGAATGGAGCTGAGATGGACACAGAAGGCTGAAGGTTTGCATTACAGAGTGAGCGCTGCCAGGTGGTCCCAGGGAGACCCAGACACAGGAAACCACTCAGAAAGAAAAGAAAACGTAAGTAGGATAAAGTAGGAGATTCAGCTACTCCATGAAGCATAAGGAAGAATTTTGCATAGTGCAGGTCTGAAGTCTAAAAGCTTTGAGAGATGGGTTCAATAGACTTTTTCTCATTTTGGGAAGCTCAGAGTATTATTTGCTCCATTTTTATAATAACATTTTGTTCACCAGTTGTGAACCCTGGCTTCTTAGTGGTGAGTTGGTACCACTGTAGCTATTAGACATACCTGCATATGTTTTGTGAAATAATTTAATTGGCTTTCAAGCCTATGTTCTAGAAGGACTTACTTCCCAACCTAAAGTGTTGCATTACCATTTGCCTTTGAACCAGAAATGAAGCTCCCAGGAAAATTCTTGATTTGGGGCCAAGAAAGAACTTTTTGATCATCGAGGAAAGGATTTAAAGAGCTAATTTCTCCCAGGCCTCGGTGTTCAGGCAGTAGTACCAATCAAACAGGAAGGCCTTTAGCTCTAAAGATGCCATTACTTCCTGGCAGTCAATAATTCCCTTTCATCACCCTCAACAGCAGGAAATTCTGTCTCACTTTTAATATTATCTCTTACCTCTATTTAGGCTGGGTGGGAAGTGGAGGAAAAAAAAATGAGTTGGTATCCTTTTAACAACCTGCAGGTGCTTGAAAAGTTAAGCCTCTCTCTCTGAGCAATATCATGCCTATCACCTTCTTTTTGGCTTTTCTTTCACAGCCACTTAATTATGTGTTACTTTTCTCTGACCTTCTTCAGTTTCTTCATATTCTGTGTAAACTGGGGACTTTGAATAACGATATTGGCAAATGAAATGGGACAAAGGTTTCACAAGATGCAGCAATTTCACAGCTAACTAGCTCCATGACCCCGTTCCTGACCAAAGTGGTACAAAATAAACCTGCAGAATTACCAAGGTGGCAGAACAGACAATATAATTCTCACCGGTAGCTGGAATTGAGCAAAAACCAGTTCAAACTGAGATCCAGTCATTTCTGAGCAGGGACATGCTCCTTTATTTCTCTGTTGCCCAGTGGACCAGAGAGAAGGAGAGAAGGCATTCTAGAAACTGGGCTTTGAAGAGCCTCCTCCAAGATGCCACCCATTGTTAGAATTGGTGTGAATGGTTCTAGATGGGGGAGTGGGCAGGGAAGTCTGCTTCTTCTGGGGGAGCGTGGAGGAAAAGTTGACATTTGAAAGCAAGAATGCAGTATCCCACTCTTAATTATTAATATTCGTGTATTAATAAGCATGGGTGGCCATAATAAAATCCCATCGACTAGGTGGCTTAGCCAACAGGAATTGATTTTCTCACACTTCTGGAGGGTGAAAGTCAGAGAAAGGGTTCTGGTGCAGAACCCTTTCCTGCCTTGCAGGCTGTCAGAACCTCACTGTGTCCTCACATGGCCTTTCCATGGTTGTGCATGTAGAGAAAGATAGAGAAAGGAAGAGAGCTCTTTCTTATCCTGAAGGCCACCATCTCATCATGAAGGCCCTACCCTTACACCTAGTCTAACCCTAATGACTTCCTGAAGATCTTACCTCCAAATGCTATTGCACTGGGGATTAGGACTTCAATATATGGGTTTGGGGAAGACACAAACATCTACTCCATAATAAATAGTTTTCTATTACTGGGTAGCAAAGTACCGCCAACTTTACAGTTTAACACAACACCATTAGAGTTTTTTTAGGTCAGGAGTCTTGACATGGCCTGGGTGAGTCAACTGGCCAAGGTCTTACAAGGCTGCAAAGTGTTGCTGAGACAACATCTTACAGGTCACTGAGTAGGATCATAAGAGTGATGACAGCACATTGTGTTGATCACTAAGGGCAGGACTTTTAGACAAGCCCATAGGTCATCAGGGATCATTTTAGGATGTGTGTGCCACATTGAGTTTGATGTTATTTATTTATTTTTTTTGGTATGGGGGAATTGGCTCCATCCCCAATTACAGGTATTAGTGATACTTAGAAATGTATCATTTTCTTCAATAAAGCAAACTGTCCGTATTTGTTGGTAGTAGAATTACTTGAAGGGAATTCATGGAATGATAACTATAGGCAAGGAAAGTCAAGAATTTTTACTGTAGCCTAAGTTAAGTGATATTAACTAACTTCCTTTGTGTTTATAAATGCCTGCTCTCTGGAGGGTTGTGGGTTTCCAATAATAATTCTGTTATAAGCAACTTGGTCACTGTAGACATCTGATAGTTTTATGAACTTCAGCTTAGAAGAGATCAGGGAGTTCTATCTGAGCTTATTAAATATGCCTTGAGAGGTCTGGTAGTTTAGAGATTTAATGGGACCCCATGTACTCATGAATTCACAGGCCCTTTCTGTGTGAGGAGGCACTGGGCCATGTCCTGAATAGGTAAAATTTTCTACAGTATGAGTAGGAAGTAGAAGACAGAGTATAAGTGGATGTTTTCTGGGAGGTGTACCTTCCCATCCCCTATCCAGTGTTTGTCTGGGTCAGGCTGGTGTTGGTGTGAAGGGAAAACAGAGGACACTCTTTTGAAGTCATATCCTAAGGAGATGGCAGGGTCCAAGCCAGCTGTGTTGGGGCCACGTCTAGGAGTTGGGTTTGAGTGACCAGGAGGAGGGGTGCCATTCTGGGAGGAGGGATGACAATAGGGAGAGTGGGTTGGGTATAGGAGGGAAGAGAGATGGTAGGCATTGTGGAAGAAGAGCAAGGGACTGGGCTCAGACACAGAACAGTACTCAGGGATTTTTATACAAGTTGCAGCTGAGTGGCATCATGAAGAGAGATTTGGGAGATGAGAAAGTGTTCGCAAATACTATTTGTCTAGATTGACTATGTTTGCAAGATGCAGGCTTTGAAGAAAGAATATATATGTGACATGCTTGGGAGCAGAGCCCTGTTGAGTTCTCTTTGGTTCATTTTGTTGGTTTGTTTGCTTTATGTTTGTGTATGTGCATAAGATTCAAAAGTCTTTTGTATGAACCTCTGGTCCAGATGTGTTTGGAAATCCACCTGAGACTAGCATGATAAGGGGATTGATAGAGACTGTTGGGCCTGAGACTTGGCCCCGCCCACTGCAGAAGTGTTTGAGAGTTAACTGGAGTCAGTTGCCAAGGGAACTTGGGGATCTGTTCAGTAGGATACTCTCCTCCTAGGCCTGGGTCAGTCCTTCTGGAATAGAGGAAATGTAGCCAAAGCCCTCCACCCCAGAGCCCATCTACCTGGCCCATGCCCACAGTGGAAAGTTGGGGTGATCTGTCATTACAACAGACCTCATATGAAAATACCTTACTTATAGTGGGGCCTCCCAGAATATTGCTCTGGCAGATGATGGGGGTGAGGGAGTTGGGACCATCTCTGGCATTTGGATAGGAGTGATCAGGAGCGGGGGGGTGCCATTGTAGGAAGCAGGAGTGACAAGAGAAAGACTGGGTTAGGGAGGTAGAGATTGCAGGTTTTTGTTTTTAGACACGTTGAGGCAGAGTGTGACACCGGGAGCAGTGGGCAGCATGACTCAGTGGTCAGGGAAGCATCTGCAGGAGGTGTTGACAGATGGTGTTAGAGGATCCTGAATGATAGATGGATCTCCAGTGAACCAGAGGGTGAAGGAGAAATAGGTCTGAAGAGAGGTCTTGGGAAGTGGGAAAGGAAAGGGGGGGGGGACCTGGAGCAGAGAAGGGTGTTAAGAGAGTGACACAAAGCCTGGGAGGATGTGGTTAACCTCAGGTGTATAAGCTAATCCATGCACTGTGCCCTACACTTAGCAACCCCGCAGGTGACCTTGGGAAGTGTGTGTGTGGGTGGTGAGGGCTGAAGCTGGATTGAGTGGGGCAGGGTGGGGGAAACACCCGTGTTTTGGTGATCTGTCCTGATCTGTCCACCGTGCCTGGACCCATGGACACTGGGAATCAGTGAGAAGTGTGTGCCTCAGGGATTGTGAACCAGGAGTGGAAGGGTGGTTCTCTTGAGAAAGAAGACACAAGGGTGCTTCTGTGGTTAGGGTGACAGGGAGGAGCTGGGATGGGGGTACTTCTAGAAGGTCCTGGGGGGAACACACTCAGTGGGCAGTAAGAGGCCGGGGGCGGCCCAGGAAAGGAGCCAGCAGCTCAGTGTCATGTGTGGGAAGCTGGGGGCCTGCTGGTGGCACTGCCTCCTGGTGAGGTGGGAAGCTGACTGGGGGACCAGGTGTGTGAAAGGAGAGGGGGGGCCGCTGGGTCTGCCATGCCTAGTACCCAGACACAGAGGGCAGGTAGCTGGGTGACACACAGGGGGGATCTCCGCCTTTCCCCCAAGGTAGTGTTTCGAATCCTCTCTGTGAGTTTTAAGTCACACGGCCAACTAACTCACAGGACCAGAGTGGAGAAAGTACCCAGTCTGGATGGAGGCTCTCAGAAGGTGCGTTTGTCCTTGGGCCCGTCAACGCACAGCATGAGCGACCTGTCAGGAGCTCGCAGCTGTCTCAGAGGCCTTTGTGTCGCCCACAGGGCCTGCAGGCTGTGAGCGTCAGGGGGGAGAGCTCCCTCACGTGTGAGGGCCGCCTTCTAGAAACAGTCCTTTCCCAAGCCCAAGTGACCAGTCCTGCTTTGATTGTCTGTTAAAGGTCTCTAGAGGGTCTTACCTCCCTGCACTGTTTGTCTTTCCAGGTGCTGCTCTCAGGACTCATTGGCGTTGTCTCCTGGAAGAGGCCACTGTCCCTTGTGGTAAGTCGGCACCTGGTTTCCATGGGCAGCCTTGGAGCGGGGCCCTCCTCGCCGGGGTGTGAGTGCTTTACAGGTGACAGCAAAGAACATTTTGGCTTTCTTTGCAGAAAGCAGGATACAGACCTTATAGAACTGGAACCTCTCAATGCAGAGGGGCTCATTGGTAACAACCACTGCGCATCTTACCCTCTCTACTTCTGAGAATACCCATCAGGTGCCTGTCTGAGATGCTCACATGCCATTCTCTGCCTTTGTTCTGTTTGGGTGCCCTCATCTGAGGACAGGCTGGGATCAAAGACGTCTTAGTAAGTGTAGATGAAAGCATTTCCTCTAGGCGTGTTGTTTGTGCATATATATACATATGTGTGCATACGAGCACACAAGCCGTGCATACTTCACCAGAGTTCAAGAAATGTTAGCTGCATGTGTGTTCTGGGGACTGAAACTTTGAGTTTCAGAGGAGGATGTTTATTTAAATAGAAGATCAGAGGGGTGCTGCTGGCATTCCCTATGCCATGGCTGTGACCCTGTGCCGGGGAGGAGCAGGCTGCATGGGAGATGGAAAGGAGATGATGGCTTTTCCATTGGGGAAAGTAACCCCGAGCAAATTCATGTTTATTGATTTGTATGATTTGTATGCATGTTTTTCTCAGCATGTGCATTAATATATTTATGTGTCCGTATCAGGGCCAGACGAAGAGGTTTTCTGGGTTTTGATGGATAATGAAAAAAAAAAAAAACATGGTGTGGCTTTTTTCTCTTTTGTAGTAATCAATTATTTAAAATCTCTTCTTTAAGTGATTAGGTTTGGAGATAATGACATGTACTAAATATTAATGGGAATAGAAAAAAACCCCACAAATCTGCTTGTTGGAAACACCTCCTCCTCATGAGAATAACTACAGCATCCTGAAGAGGCACTGGGAAGAGAGTGGCATTAATTCAGTGAGCCTCTTCTCCCATGACTTGTTGAGAGATTTCCTTTGCAGAAAAAATGTGTCTTTTTTATGTAGAAAGTTTCAAACATGCACATGAGTAGAGAGAGAAGCTAGTATAATGAATCCCTATGTACCCCCCATCTGTCTTCTACAGACACCAACATTTGGCCTGTTTTGATTCCTCCAAGCCCCTTGCTGAAGCATTTTAAAGTACATCACAACCAGTGTGTCAAGAAGCTGACTCCTTTGTGCAGAGGGAAGTGGTGGTGGGCATGCCAGCGTGGGGGCCTGATGTTCTTGGGCTGTGCTTTTGGGTTCCTTTTGTGGACATGGAGCCAGCTTGTTCTATTCCTCCTCACCAGCCCTTATGGTACAGGCTGAGGAAGGCCTCTGATAATGGCTGCCAAATGAAGAAAAACTACAACTCCTTTTGGTGGGTGTGCGGGCAAAAAGATGAGAGGAATGGTGTCCGTGATCACACAGCCACTCCTCATGCCCGCCCCAGTCCTGGCCCCAGGATGGAGATTCTTGCAGGGCTGGGCATTGTACTGTGAAGGATACTATGCAGCTTGTAGCTGAAAAGGAGTCAGGACCCCATGTGGACATGGCTCAGGTGTTTCCTGGGGGAAGCCAGAGCAGTAGGATGGGATGCCAGGGCCTCACCCTAGAAAGAGGGATAAAGTACCAGCTGAAGCTGCTACAGCAGAACATTCAAAGTGCCTGCTCACTAGTCCCTGTCCATTGGGGTAGAACCAGTCACCCTCTGGGCCACCGTGAGCATTTCCTCCCCTTGATTTATTTCTGCCCAACCCCCAAGTAGAAGAGAAGGGGTTCCCTCAGCTCAGTTGACCACTTTCCTAACAGGGAGGTAAGGGGATGGGCTTGGATAACAGTAGGTGCTATAACAAACCCCAGACTTCCAGTGGCTTAACACAATGTGAATTAAGAACCCAAAAGCACAGCCAAAGGACATGCTTCTTTGAGAGTGGCTATTCCAGGCAGTGGGCCACTCCCCCACACAGGGGATCCTGAGACTGTGGTTGCTTCCTTCCTGGGCCATGTCGAGTCCACTGCATTTCAGTGAAAGAGGAATGGCAATGGGAGAGAGTCTGAAGGTTACCTTCATCACTCTCATGTCACACCTTTTGGGAGAGCCTGTCACATGGACCCATTTGGCTGGAAAGGAGACTGGACAAAGTAGTCCCTTTCTGGACACAGCACTTCCCAGCAGCAGCTCCATACTGTGAAGAGGAGGGCAAGAATTCTGGTAGACCGGTGTTTCTCTCTACTGTAAGAACATTATTCTGTGTTGACCAGGACAATACAGTCTTTTGATTCATTAGTAAAAACTCACTGTCCAGACTCAACCAGAAGGGCGTGAAGTCTGGATTTAAATCATTCTTTTATCCCCAGTTCCTGCTTCTGTCCTCTATCCTAAAGGTAGTGTTTCCTTCTTCCTGGAGGTATAAAACTGACAGAGCCCCTAGGACTATTCTGGTTCATTTCCAGGGGACACACTGCCCCCTGCCCCCACCAAGGACCCCCCTGGAGTGAAGAAGGCTATCTGTCCTTTGGGGTGGTTGCAAGAGGCAGTGTTGGACTCTGCTGAACCAGACCTGCACAGCCATGCCCGGTGCCCTGCAAGGGCTGGATGGGTGAGGACAGCAATGCGTGGGCATGCTGACAACAGGGTGTTGTCACTGGTCTGTTGGTAATACCTTTCCCCTAAGTGGCTAGTGCCTGTGGGCCTGTCCTAATCTCTGCCTCTCCTTTCTTTTCATTGCTCCAATTTTATAAGATGGAATGGGGTGAGAAAGGGTATACTTTTCACCGAGTGACTGATAGGAAGTGGAGAGGGGTCAGCAGGCTGTCCTAGAGGATGGGGAGGGAGAATGCCCCTTCCAGGCTGGTGGATGTGATGCCAGAAGGAGGAGGACAAGAAAAATATTGTGACTTTCTTGGGCTGGTATTTTATTTTATTTTATTTATTTTATTTTATTTTATTTATTTTATTTTATTTTATTTTATTTATTTTATTTTTTAAAATATTTTATTTATTCATGAGACACACAGAGAGAGACGCAGAGACATAGGCAGAGGGAGAAGCAGGCTCCATGCAGGGAGCCCCATGTGGGATCATGACCTGAGCCAAAGGCAGATGCTTAATCACCCACCCACCCAGGCATCCCTTGCGCTGGTATTTTATTATTTTTTATTATTTTTATTTTTTTGCACTGCTATTTTAAAGGAGCCTTTCATAATGCTGAAACTTAATAGCTATCTCAGTAGAGAATATGTATTTTTGCATCATTATGGTTCTTTTTCTTTATTTTTTTTTATTGAAGTGTAATTACCATATGCTTATGTTAGTTAGTTATATAGTTCAGGTTATGTTGTTGTATTAGTTTATAATTATCATATAATACAATATTAGTTTCAGATGTATTGAATAGTGATTCACCAGTTCTGTACATTACTCAGTACTCATCATAATAAGTGTACTTAGTCCCCATTACCTAGTTCACCCATCCCCCACCCACCACCCATCCGCAACCACCTGTTCTCTTATTTTATTTATTTTATTTTATTTTATTTTATTTTATTTTATTTATTTTATTTTATTTTATTTATTTATTTTATTTTATTTTTTGGTTGGTTCTCTTATTTTAAGAGTCTAATTTTTTATCTCTCTTTTTCTATTTACTCATTTGTTTCTTAAATTCCATATATGAGTGAAATCATATGGTTTTGTCTTTCTTAGTCTGACTTACTGCACTTAGCATTATATGTTCTAAGGCCATCCATGTTGTTGCAAATGGCAAGATCTCATCCTTTTTTTTTTTAATTTATTTTTATTTATTCATGATAGACATAGAGAGAGAGAGAGAGGCAGAGACACAGGCAGAGGAGAGGGAGAAGCGGGCCCCATGCCGGGAGCCCGACGCGGGACCCAATCCCGGGACTCCAGTATCGCGCCCTGGGCCAAAGGCAGGCGCAAAACCGCTGAGCCACCCAGGGATCCCCCTGATCTCATCCCTTTTTATGGCCAAGTAATAGTCAGTGTGTGTGTGTGTGTGTGTGTGTGTGTGTGTGTGTGTGTGTGTACCACTTTATCTGTTCGTCTATGGACTGACACTTGGGTTGCTTCCATATCTTAGCTCTGGTAAATAATGCTGCAGTAAACATAAGGGTGCATATGTCTTTTCAAATTAGTGCTTTCATTTCCTTTGGGTAAATACCCAGTAGTGGAATTACCAGATCATATGGTAATTCTGTTTTTAATTTTTTAAGGAACATCCATACTGTTTTCCACAATGGCTGAACCAATTTACATTCCTATCAACAGGGCAAAGGATTCCTTTTTCTGTACATCCTCACCAACACTTGTTATCTCCGGTCTTTTTGGTTCTAGCCATCCTGCTGGGTGTAAGGTGATACCTCATTGTGATTTTGATTTGCATTTCCCTGATGATTAGTGATGTTGAGCATCTTTTCACATGTCTGCTGGTCATCTGTTTATCTTCTTTGGAAGAATTCTGTTCAGGTCCTCTGCCCATTTTTAAATCAGATTATTTCTTTTTTTGTATTGCATGTATAAGTTCTTTATATATTTTGAATATTAACCTCTTATCTGATATATCATTTGCAAATATCTTCTCTCATTCAATAGGTTGCCTTGTCATTTTGTTGATGATTTCCTTCAGTATGTAAAAGCTTTTCATTTTGATGTAGTCCCAGTAGTTTAATTTTGCTTTTGTTTCCATGGCCTGAGGACACGTATTTAGAAAAATGTTTTGTGGCTGATGGCAAAGAAATTACTATCTATGATTTCTTCTAGGAAGGAATTTTATGGTTCCAGGTCTCACATTTAGGTCTTTAATCCATTTTGAGTTTATTTTTGTATATGGATAAGAAAGTGACCCAGTTTCATTCTTTTGCATATAGCTGTGCAGTTTTCCTAGCATTATTTGGTGAAGGGACTACCTTTTCCCCATTGCATGTTCTTGCCTCCTTTGTCATAAATTAATTGACCATATCATCATAGACTTATTTCTGGCCTCTGTTTCGTTACATTGATCTGCGTGTCTATTTTTATCCCATACTATTCTTTACTTTTGATCACTACAGCTTTGTAGTATATCTTGAAATCTGGGATTGTGATACCTCAGCTTTGTTCTTCTTTCTCAGGATTCCTTTGGCTATTTGGGGTCTTTTGTGGTTCTATACAAATTTTAGGATTATTTGTTCTAGCTCTGTGAAAATGTTGTTGGTATTCTGATAGCGATTGCATTAAATCTGTAGATTGCTTTGGGTAGTATGGACATTTTGACAGTTGAAAAACTTTTTTTTTTTTTAAGATTTATTTATTCATGAGAGAGAGAGAGAGAGAGAGAGAGAGACAGAGAGACAGAGAGGCAGAGACATAGGCAGAAGGAGAAGAAGGCTCCCTGCAGGTAGCCCGATGTGGGACTTGATCCCAGGTTCCCAGGATCACACTCTGGGCCGAAGGCAGACGTTCAACCACTGAGCCAGCCAGGTGGCCCAACATTGTTTTTGCTAACCTATGAGCATGGAATATCTTTCCATTTGTGTTATCTTCAATTTCTTTCATCAGTGTTTTATAGTTTTCAGAATGCAGGTCTCACCTCTTTGGTTAGGGTTTGTTTTTGTTTTTGGTGCAGTTTTAGATGTGCTTGTTTTCTTAATTTCTCTTTTTGCTACTTCATTATAGGTATATAGAAATGCAACAGAATTCTGCATATTGAATTTGTATTCTACAACTTTACTGAATTCATTTACCACTTTAGTAGTTTTTTGGTGGAGTCTTTAGGGTTTTTTTATATAAAGTATTATGTCACCTGCAAATGGTGAGTTTTACTTCTTCCTTACTAATTTAGATTCCATTTATTTCTTTTTGTCTGATTATTGCGTAAAAGTACTATGCTGAATAAAAATGGTGAGAGCAGACATCTTGTCTTGTTCCTGATATTAGAGGGAAAGATCTCAGTTTTTCACCATTGAGTATGATGTTAGCTGTGGGTTTTTTACATAAGGCCTTTATTATGTTGAGGTATATTCCTTTTAAACCTACTTTGGTGAGAGTTTTTAACGTGCCTTTAACATGACCTGCCTTTGGCTCAGGTCATGATCTCATGATCCCAGGGTCCTTGGATCAAGTCCTACATTGGGCTCCCTCCTGCACGGGGAGCCTGTTTCTCCTTCTTTCTCTACCTCCACCACCCCCATCTCTGAAGAATAGATAAATAAAATATTTTAAAAAAAAAAACTATAAAAGGTTCAACATTATGCTGGATTGCAATTAAGAATGAGATTATATAGCTCTGATTTAAAGAATTTTTGAAGATTCAGTGAAACATCTTGTGAATGCTTATATATCAGTAATGAAACTAGTCTCACACATAATCACAGGTAGTATAATTTTTTAAAAATTTGAGCGAAGTAGTGGCCATTAGATTATTTGTAACAATACTGCTAGGAGAGTAATAAGCATGAGGTTAAAAACATTTTTTATAGTTAATTTTTGTAAACAAAAGATTTTCACAGTTTATTTTATACAGTTTTTAAGCAAAGTAAATCTATTTTTAAAAGCATTAATTTGTAGGAATATGAGTATCATATTGATCCCATGATAATTTAGTACTGTTAGCATTTTATATTATACTGTTCGAAGTTTTTGAGAGTGGTTTGCTTTTATTGTGAAATTTTATCAGCCAAGATGGGGATGTGTATCAGTGAACGTTTAATCAAAGAAATAGAACCTCAAGGAGCCAACACCAAGCATCTCTGTGGGTCAGATTCTTCTGAGTAATGCTTGGCCCCATTTTCCACTACAGTAACCACACCCACCTGATCTTTGGTGATTAAGTGCTGTCACTTGGTCCCTGCCACCCTGGAGTCCCATAATCCTTATTGCATTTAGGAAACCTAGCCTGATGGTAGTGCAGACCCTTCCCACTCTAATTTCTGACCTACAGAGAAGAGTTACCACAAAGCTCTTCAAGGATGCCAGAGTTCCTCTCACAGATTTCTTATAGTTGTGGTGAAAAGTGTGTTCTCTGGATCCTCCAGGGCAGGTAAGCAAATCTTAAAGGATCAGCGCATTCTTATTCCTGTCTCCCTAAGCCTTTAGATATCTTCCTCTTATGGTATACCAAGGAAGTCAGGAGTTACAACTTCATTTAGTTGAAGTTGGATCCACCTTTGGATTCATATGTTAACAAACCAAACAAACTGAACTCTGCTCTTCTCTCTCTTCTTTTCATTTTTAAAGACTTTATTTGTGAGAGACACAGAGAGAGAGAGGCAGAGACATAGACAGAGGGACAAGCAGGCTCCCTGAGGAGCATGGTGTGAGACTCAATTCCAGGACCCTGGGATCATGACCTGAGCCAAAGGCAGATGTTTACCCACTGAGTCACCCAGGTGCTCCAAATTGAGCTTTCCTTAACTATGCCAGCTAAACATGGAATGCCAGGATCTCTGCTTAGCTGATAGCAATAAATCTGGCCTGATTCTACTGTGTATTCCTTCTACCTTGCTCCTCCACCATTAACAGTAAGTTCTAAGATGGTCCCCAGCCTCCAACTACGAGACAGTTTCTAGGCACAGGTAGGGGAAATGTCGGAAGAGCCTGGTACACTAACTGAGTTAAGGAGAAGAAGGTGAAGGTCTGGGGATTTCAAGGTGGCTAGAATTCACAGGATAAAGTGCCAGAGAGGAGAGACTTCCACAAACAGAAGTCTGGAGGTCTGCAGAGGATCCCTTGTGAATATTCAGCTGATTTTGATCAGCTTTTTCATATGAGGAAACTGCCTAAGGCAAAGAAAGAATCATCTTAGTGGATTAGAAGGAACAGTGAAGGCATAAAAACAGGACGTTCTACCACCCAGGCTGGAAAATCTCATGATTCACTCAAGCAGTGAGTAGAATACTTTTAGAAGAATCTCTCCTCAGTAATGGGGAATACTTAACCCCAGAGTACATGTCACTCCAGTCCTTTGTGACAAATCTTTTTTTTATATATAGATTTTCTTTCTTTATTCCTGAGACACACACACACACACACACACACACACACACACACACACATAGGCAGAGACACAGGCAGAGGGAGAAGCAGGCTCCATGCAGGGAGCCCAACAGGGGACTCGATCCCAGGTCTCCAGGATCACGCCCTGAGTCAAAGGTAGATGCTCAACTGCTGAGCCACCTAGGCATCCCAAAAAATGCCTTTGTGACAAATCTTAAAAGCCAGATCCAAAAGAATCAAACTATTTCCAACTAATTTGTGTTCCAGGATAAAGTTCAAAAATGTTCATAGGAGTACAAAAATATACAGCACCAAGTAAGATAATAATCACAATGTCTGGCATCCAGTCAAAGATTACTAGGCAAGCCAAGAAACAAGAAAATACACCCTGAAATGAGGAGGAAAAATAAGCCAATTTAAACTGATACAGAACTTACCCACATGTTAGAAATAGCAGACAGGGACATTAAAACAGTTGTAACTGTATTCCACATGTTCAAAAAGTTAACTAGAGACAGGAAGATATAAAAAAATACCTATTTGAATTCTGAGTGATGAAAAATTCAATACAAGAGAGAAAAGATTCACTGAATGAGATTAATGGCAGATTCAATAAGAGAGAAGAGGGTTTCCTTAATGCTTTGGTTGGTTAAGTGTCTGACACTTGATTTTGGCTCAGGGTCATGGGATTGAGCTCTATATCACACTTCGTGCTCAGTTGAGATTTTACTTAAGATTCTCTTCCTCTTCCTCTGCCCCCCCCCCAAATCAATCAATCAATCAATCAATAAGAGAAGAAAAGATTAGTGAACTCAAGGCATTGCAATAGAAGTTATCCAAATGTAGAACATGGAGAAAAAAGAATTTTTGAAAAACAAAAGAAGCATTAGTGAGCTATAGGGGAGAAGTTCAAGAAGCCTAATATATGCGGAATTGGGGTCCCTAAAGGAGTGGGGATGAATAGAAAAAATATTCAAAAATAGAGAGTAGATCTTAAAAGTTCTTATCACAAGAAAAAATATTTTGTGACAAGGTCTGATGGTGGACATTAAGTAGACTTATTGTGGCAATCAGTTTATAATGCATATATATATCCCAGATCATTATATTATACATCTGAAACTAATGTAGTATTATTTGTTGGGGCACCTGGATGGTGCATTTGGTTAAGTGTCTGATTCTTGGTTTCAGCTCAGGTTGTGATCTCATGAATCATGAAATGGGGCTCTGTGCTCACCGTGGAGTCTGCTTGGGTTTCTTTCTCCCTCTGCTCCTCCTCCCACCCTTGTGAACTCTCTCTCATTCTTCTCTCTCTGAAATAAATAAGTCTTTAAAAATATATGCAATGCTATATGTCAGTTGAATCTCAGTTCAAAGAAAAAGAACTAATAGCCAGTTTTTTATTTTATTTTTTCAAAATTGGGTCGAAACTGTAAACCCACAGATCCGAGAAGCTTAGTACACACAGGATAGGAAATATGTAGAAAAACACACAAGCATTTTGTGGGACTTTTACATATGTGTGAAAAAAATAGTATAAAGGTGAGGAGGGAGGTATACAATGCAAAGCTCTTAAAGATATGTGAAAAAGTATGTGTCTTGAAGGCAAATTGCTGTAAGCTAAACTGTATACTATAAACACTAAAGCAACCACTAAAATAAAAGAGTTGGTTAATAAGCTAACAAACGAAATAAAAAGTCATGCAAAGCACCTAATTATCCAAAAGAAGGCAGAGAAAAGAAAGAAAAGGGGAACAGAGAATAGATGCAACATAAAGAAAACAAATAGCAAGCTTTTATGACTCCTTTCAATTTCTTATTTGAATTTCTTGTTCATTTGTTTTGTCTATTTTCTATAAGACTGGTTCCTTGGTTTGTGGGATTTCTTCATATAGTAATTCTTTTCTGCTTTGAATGGCTAATATTTTATTCCAGTCTGTTGGTTGTCTTTGCTTTTTTAGTTTTAATGAGTGTCTTTTTATTTTTTTTTATTTTTTAAAAATATTTTTATTTATTTATTTATTAGAGACAGACAGAGAGAGAGAGAGAGAGAGAGAGAGAGAGAGGCAGAGACACAGGCAGAGAGGGAAGCAGGCTCAATGCAGGGAGCCTGACGTGGGACTTGATTCCGGGTCCCCAGGATCATGTCCTGGGTCGAAGGCGGCGCTAAACCGCTAAGCCACCGGGGCTGTCATTTTATTTTCTCTTTTTAAAAAATGCAGAATTGTTGGCTTTTTATCTTGTAAACTCTGTTGTTTTGTTTTCTTATGTGGTGTCTAGGGTTTCTTTAAAAGATTGCTCTGGCCCCACAATTCTGAAATTATTTTCCTGTGTTTTTCTAAAACATTTATAGGTTTACTTTTTTATGTTTAGGTAATTGATCCCAAATGTACTTTTAAGTAGGGTATGAAGCATAAAAATCTAACTTTATTTTTTCCAAATGAATAATCATTTCTTCAGCAGCAATTTTTGAATGTTCAGTATTTCCCCTCACATGTGAAGTATCCTCCTCCTCCCCACTACTATGGACATGGGTCTGTTTATTCATCTCTTCTGTTTCATGAGTCTATTGGTCCCTTTTTAAGTGAATACAATGACATTTCAGTTAGTCTAGCCTTATGATAAATAAGTCACTCTTATTTTTTTCATAAATTTTGCTACTTGTGTTTATTTTCGGGAAATTTTTGAATCACTTTGTAATGTTTTACATTGATAATAATTTGATTTGTTGTGGCTACCTTGATTTTATATATTAACTTCTGGACAAATGATATCTTCATTACTGAGAGATGGGAATACATTTTCTGTTATAATTTCTGGAAGGATATTGTGCGTTGATGTTTTATCTGGCTACAACACAACATAGTGACCTGTTGTGGTGGATTTGACTAAATGTCTGTTAGATATTTCAAGAGAAGTTTTCTGGGCAAATTTCTTCCATTAAGTTTTTGATTCTATCTCTTCTCCTATTTTTCTGCCTTCTAGAATTTATCCTAATTGGAGTAGGTAGAAGGATACTCTACATGCTAAGTTGATGCCAAATAATTCTTAACACTTAAAAATATATATATTTTCCTTTTTCTTCCTTACTGCCTGGGATATTTCTTCTGTTGTATTTTCTGGATAACTAATTTGGGCTTCAGCCACCTTTCTTCTACTATCTGACCCTTCTGCTGAATGTTTCATTTTGACAGCATGTTATTTTCAGAGAACTCTCTTGTTCTCTAATTGCTTCTTTTTCATAGCAATATGTTCACAGTTTGTGAAGCACTCATTGTATGGATGCTGTCTCCTTCAGGGGTATTAATTAGAATTTTATTTATCAGGTTTCCTCATTCCTCTGTATTCTTACCTCCCCCATAGGTCAGTTGGTCTCTTTACTCATCTAGCTTTTCAGAAAATTTGTTTTACTCAGTATGTCAAGCCATCCTTGATTAACCTGTTTATATTTACAAAGGAAGGACTGTGTTGATGTGGGTAGGTGGCTGGTATGGTTGCTTGCCTGGTGTCTTGTGTTTCTTGTCTGAGGTGGCATGCGGCTGTTCATATTTCCTGCCACCCCCACCTGTGTAGACCTGCCCCAGGATGGAAAGACCATCTTTGGGATCTGTGAGAGCAGAAGGTCTGTGTGGACTGGAGGATCTATGTCAGGCCTCCTGGGAGAGGCGGCCAGTTCAGGGAGGATCGCTCAAACTTATTTTCCACCAGGCAGACCTGGATTTTCCAACTTTAGTGTCCATTGTGAAGGTTCTGAGGTACCTCGAGCCATGCTTGCCCTGGGCTGATGATGATGATGGTGACAAAGCAATTATTAACATTTATCAATTATTCTCCACGTTCCAAATACTCTCCTAAGGACCATCCTATGAAGTGAGTCCAACAGGGTTTAGTTGTGCCCAAAGTTTTACAGCTTGTGAGTAGCAGAGCTCAGGTTTAAACCCAGGTAATATGCCCTTGCTCTTAACCTCTAGGCCAGTCTCTTACCTGTACATCAGACCCACCTGAGGCATTTAAAAAAAAATACTAGTCCAGACCTGGGGCATCCTTTCCATTTAGCTTCTGTACTAATGAGTGTGGTTGTAAAATACACTATGTGCCAGGCCCTTTTCAAGTATTCTCACTGCTTTGTTCTCGTGACACCCCAGTGGGGCACTTCTGATACCATCCAACCCAAAGGAGGAACTGAGGCACAGGACAGGAGTGGAGAGGGGGGCAGTAAACAATAGGCTAGACTCCAGCTCGGACTGATGGGGTCTGTGCTCCTAATCACTGTGCCACGCTGCCTTCATTGAGATCTTTAAATTTAGCAGCAACAAATTTCTTTAGCTTACTGAAGCATAAATTCAGCTTCCTTAGCACGTCAGGCTAAGCCTTACTGCAGCACAGCATCAGACTAAATAAAATGCTTTTATGTCCAATTCATTATTTCATGATTTCCTTTTCATTAGAAGCTGCCAGAAAGAGGAAGATTTTTTTCTTTTTTCTTTTCTTTTCTCAAAAAAGGCAGCTTCCATGGTCTTGCATTCATTCCAGCAGGTGTTGGGGTGGTTTTTAGCTGCCGGGACCATTCCAGCCGTGATAAACCCAGGTACGTGGTACCAAGAGCTGTGATGAGCTCTCCCACTGTGCTTGGCACTGGCCAGAACATCACCAGTCTTTTGGAGCTTAATTCATTGGAGCTGCCCCAGGAGTGGTACTAATAGGTGTTTACTAATTACTCCCAAATGTCGGGGCGCCTGGGTGGCTCAGGTAATTGAGCATCCCACTCTGGATTTCTGCCCAGGTCATGATCTCGGGGATCATGGGATCAAGCCCCATGCAGGGCCCCCCAGGTTCAGCAGGGAGTCTGCTGGAGATTCGGTCTCTTCCTCGCTCTCTGCCCCTTCCCCCATAAGCAAATAAATCTTTAAAAAATGAATAGTGTTTTTTAAAAAAATAAAAAAATAATTACTCCCAAGTTGAGACCAACCAGCCCTCTATATCTCTACCAAGTATAAATGGCTGATTCTTATAGTGCCAATTTTATTGGAAACCTACAGACAAATGATGAAAGAAACAGCTTTCATTGTTCTTCAATTCAGCTTGAATTCTGTTTTTTATTGTTTTTTCTCACTGCAGTATTTAGTGAAACATACAAGTGCCAAGGAATTGGAAATAGTATGATGAATGGACTTCAACCTGGATTAGGGTGGGTTTTTTTCCCCTCTCTTTTCATTGCTACGGCAATCATTTCCCAATATAAGAAAACTTAAAATCTTACACTACATATATTAGCTTCTTTTTAAAAAGTGTCTGTGAATTTTTGTATTAACAGAAATGTTTCCTGCTGTGCCCATCAGAAGTTCAGTTTTGGTTTCACTATAGATGCATATGTTTGGTGATATTTTGTGGAAAAAAAGTCTTTGAATTTCTTTAACCTTTAATATGAGTTATAGAAAGCCTGTAGGGCTTTCTTTCAAGCTCATGAATTGAGCTCAAATATAACTTTAATATGCTATTTAAAAATATAGGTGAGTTAAAGGTTAATATATTTAATGTAAATGTATTTGGAGTCATTATTTATTCAGAAAATTCATTATAAATCCACTTTGGGGATTTCTTACAGTCAAGATCATGACCTCTCTTCGAGAGAATGTATTTTGCTTGATTACATTAAAGATGAAGCCTTCATTCCTTGAGTGCTGAAGAGGATTCGAAGGAAGGAAGGAAGATGTGCAGAAATTTGTACAGGTCCTTGAAACAATGCTGACTCTTACTCTGTTGATAAAGCAGCCTAAGTAGCTAAAACCCTTTATCTTGTTTATAAAGATAGACTAATATGCTCATCTTTAAACTTACTACTAACATTATTAAATTTCATTAGGGATAGGTAGTCTTCCCAGAAAACCAAGACTGACACAGACTAATTGAAGTAGAGTATAAGAAAAGCACTCAAGGCCAAGTGAAATTAACAATGGTCATTGGTAAAATACCCATTTTTATTAAAACACGACAGTGTGATTTTTAAAAAAATATTTGCTTGAGTCTTTTACTTCTCAGTGTAAATTCTTTTGTTTTGATCCATCAGGCACATTTTTAATTGAAAATGTAATAAAACTTACTTTCTACGAGAGACAATGAGCTTGGACAAGAAAATTAAAAACAAGGTAGACAAAGATATCTAATAAGGTGGTCATGCACCTAAAAGCGTAATGAATTAAAGGCATCACTTTGAATTGCAGCTGGAAATGACTGTAATAGGTTTTCCCCTGGTTGCTGCTTTTGACTGGCTGTTGAGAATCTTTTTAGAGAGATGGAATTATTTCCAGAGGCCAGTCTGGGGAATTTTGCTCTCTCAAAGAGCGCAGAGTCCAGAGAGCAATAAGGTCCATACAAATAGCACTGATGACTGTCAGTGGTCTTTGGGAGCTCAAGAGTCTCATGGAGCATGCATACCTTCATGTTGCAGATATCCAGTATGTGTATCTGCTTGGAGTCCTGGACTCTTTCTATGTATCTATTGATGGCATGAGTGGTTTACTTGTAATCCATGTCCATTGATTAACAGATGAGTTGCATGTAGCTGAATCCCCAGACCCTGATCGATTTCTTCATTATGATAAACCCAGTATCTAGTATTCCCAGTTGTGGGCATCAGCAAAGTGTAGGATGTTTCCAGAAGAGAAGGTTTTACTGGTGGCTACTGAGGCTTCAATACATGTTTCCTGGTATGCTTCAGTAGATGACCTTAGTGTGTATAACCCTGGGCAGATTCTGTCTTAGAGCCAGGTCTTTATTGTGTGTGTCCTGGATGCATAGAAAACATGGTCAGCAAGCCGTAACGCTCAGAACTGTCATGTAATGAAGCTCAGAGTCTGTGATGCCAAGGAGTCCTCCAGATCACATAATACACTGTGCCAGTACCTGAGCTGAGAGATGAGTTGGGAACAAAGGAGCATAAGATACGGTCTTGCCTTCAAATGTTTAGAATCTAGATGAGGAGATGATATGAGTTGGAAAAATATAAACAGCAATCAAAGCATTCAAAAAGTAATAGAAGATAATAGGAAATAGTTGCAAGTTAGAACTTAAGAGAAGAATTACCCATAATTTTTATTTTGAAAGATGAAAGGAGATGATGCTTTGCAGGTACTTTTCATGTAGTAGCTCATAGCAGCCCTCCAAGACAAGTATTCACTGTTCCCAGTGAAAAATGAATTCTTTCCAAAAGTAACATGTAATTGGCCAAGGTCACATGAGTGGTAATTGTCAAAGTTTGGATAGAAAAGTCTAGGTCCATCTGCTTCTAAAGGGCCTGCTCTTTTCATTATGTCCTGCTGCCTCCACCTGGGTTGAAGTGGGGAAAGATTGATTCAGACGGCATCTTCTAGGAAGAGTGGGATTCAACCTGTATATTAGATGGGTAGAATTTGTGCACGTGGATTGGAGAGTAGAATCCTTGCCAGCAAGCAGAACAACATCCACAAAATCCAAGAAGCAAGAAGAGCACAAGATCCAAAGGTCCAGGAGAAACTCAACTGTAGAAACTTTTGGGAGAGAGGGATGACATTGGCTGAGTCACCGACTGGTTCCTGAATCTTCTCTCTAGCTTTCCAAGTTGTCTTCAACCTTTGGTTGAGCACTTCTAGCATCAGGAGTTAGGGGACTGCCCAAACCTGCCAATCCATGGAGTAGTTTCTTTAAAGTGCTTCCTGGTGATATTGTAGTAACTGGCTCTTGACCTTATGGGGCCATATGGACCCGTTTTGGTTCAACATTGACCTAATCACCTGATGCTTATGGTCTGGAAAAGACAGAGCCTGTTGTCAGGGCAAGAGAAGCTCTGTCTTTTGATCCAAGTGGTTTAAGCAGGGTGTTCTGGTGGGTCATAGCTGACCAGGGAGGAGGTGCAGGGTGACACCTCACCTGAAAGTGGCAGTGGCATAGCCAGTGACATACTTAGTATGTGTTTTTGCTGTGCTGGCAAAGATGAGTCTTGCAAATTTCATAGTCTTTTGTTTATAGACATTTTTCTTTTTTTATTAAAGATTTTATTTATTCATGATAGACACACAAACACAGAGAGAGAGGCAGAGACACAGGCAGAGGGAGAAGCAGGCTCTATGCAGGGAGCCTGATGTGGGACTCGATCCCAGGACTCCAGGATCACACCCTGGGTTTAAGGCAGGCGCTAAACTGCTGAGCCACCCAGGTATCCCATATAGACATTTTTCAAAAGCATCTATAGTTAAAGGAAACGTGCAGTCTGTTTTTGATAAGAATTGTCTGATGTCCACCTTAGAAATTCCTGCCGCCTCTAAAATGCCTTTCTTTCCTAATGCACTTCCTTTGCCCTGGGGTCTTCATGGTCTTTAATAGAAAAAAGTCGTTAAGGAAAAAAAGTCTAATATGCTGAGGTAGCTGTAATATAAGAAAAGTAATAAATGAAGTGTCACTAGATTCAAACTGCATATTCTTTCAGAAAAAAAAGGCAATTACTGTTATAAAGATACAGCATTAGAAAAATTATTGCAGCTGAGAAGTATGTGGTATGTCTGTCTGTGGCACAGTTAATTTTAAAAGTATTACCAAGCATACAAATCATAAGACTAAAATGCTGAACCATATTAATTGAAAGTGAATTTAATATGCAGTTCAGAGGAACTGTCTCTACTTATCCAGCTCTAAAAAAATTGTAACTTATAGGCTATTAGTTATCAGATTTTCTTTCAGATGTCCAACCTTTTTAATGAAGAATATTACTCATGGACCTTATCTTTGATTCCTGAATAATTTTTTTTTGCTGTACAATAAGTAATGGTAACTTTGGAACATTCATATTTTACCCTGATTTTTATGTGCATTGAAATCAAATTTCTGTAGGTTCCAATTTTTAATAAAATACAAAAATTCTGATTAGCAATGAAAAGATTTCAGATTTGATTGTTCTGCTCTTCACTTTGTGTGGTTCAACTATTGATAGAAAAAAATTGATTGAAATTGATTTAAAGTAACACTGTAGATAGGCAATATTATCTAATGACTGACAAAAGTTTTTAAAATCATTCATGCTGATTATTTGCAGATTGACGTTAGGAGGAAGAATGATATTACCTGCCTTTCTTATATGTGTGGTATTACCAAACACAGATCTTTTTTTTTTTTTTTTAAGATTTTATTTAATTATTTTAGAGAGCGATAAAGAGCACAAGTGAGGGGAGGAGCAAAGGGATTGGGGAGGGAGAACCCCAGGTTGTCTCCATGTTGAGCACAGAGCCCTACACAGGGCTTAATCCCAGGACCCTGAGATCATGCCCTAAGCTAACATCAAGAGTCAGACACTCAATCGACTAAGCTGCCCAGGCGTCCCCCAAACACAGGTCTTGATGAAGTTTTTTTCTGCATACTATTAGCTATATTCTAGAACACCTGGAAAATGCAGAGGCATAACTGAGCAGACACCTGTAGAGTTCTACTTCTGCTCATAGCCACTATTAGCCTCATTTTGTCTTTTCCTACAAACAGACATTTGCTCCATGATCCATATTAGGTTCTTGCACTGAAGCTGTTTTTGCCAATTTCTCACTTCCACCACTCTTTGCTCTATTTGAATTTTATGTTCTTAAGTATATTAGTGTTCATTATTTGTGGATCATGTCACTTAGTAATAGAAAATATAATTTATTATATAATATATAATAAAATTGCCCAATTGAGTGTTTATTGCCTTTGAATTCTGCTTTGTCTAAAATTAGAGCACCACCCTCATTTCTCTTGTTCAGATTTGCCTGCTATCTTTGCGTATCCTTTATTTTTTATGTTACTGCCCTGTGATATTTTATTTCAGTATGTCTTTTAATACAAATAAATTTGCTTAAAACAGGGTGACTGTTTCTTGTAAAATCTCAGTGAGTGTGAATGATTTCAAGTTATTCTTTCTGTCTTTCTGTCTTTCTGCTTTTATGTGTTTTTCATTGGTACTTTTGATTTTTATTGTTCTTTCTAAACACGTTTCATTCAGTGTGCTTTACTCTGCCAACATTTAAAAGGTAAGCAGCCAGTTTCTTATGCTGCTGGGCAGGTACGTTTTAGAATATAGTTCATCTTTTCCATTTTAAATTGTGAAATATTTATTAGTAAAACAAAATATATGACACCTAGGATGGAATGTTATAAATTCCATATGTGAAGCATAACCTTGAAGCAAACAATGGAGAGCCCCACCAGCCAGCATAAGGGATGTAAATTACTCACCCTGGGGCCTGCTTATTCACCCCTCTCCATCTTGTCTCCTTCTCTTATTCAAAGGGGAGGTTTGAGGGTCGCCATTTATTTACAACATAATGTATATTTCCCTAATACAATATTTTTATTGTTTTTGAACTTGATATAAACGGAATCACAATCTATTCTTTTATGACTTACTTTTTTTTTTCATTTCAGTGTAGCATTAGTGGATTCATCCATGTTTGTGTGTATAGCTCTAGGTGGGTTACTTTTATTTTTTTTAAGATTGTATTTATTAATTCATAGAGACAGAGAGAGAGAGAGGCAGAGACACAGGCAGAGGGAGAAGCAGGCATCATACAGAGAGCCTGACGTGGGACTCGATCCAGGGTGCCCAGGATCACGCCCTGGGCTGCACGCGGCACCAAACCGCTGCGCCACGGGGGCTGCCCTAGGTGGGTTACTTTTATTGCTGGTATTGCAGCAATACAATACAATAGCAATGTATTTGTCTATTCTCCTGGAGTGGAACAAGTGGGCTATTTATGTAACCATTTTTTGCTACTATTAACTGAGCTGCTCTATTATAATACCCATCTCTTCACATACAGGAGGGTTCCTCTGGTATATGCACCCAGATATGGAATCATTGGGTCATGGGGAATGCATATCTTCACTTTCATGGAATAATGTCACATGGTTTTCCCGAAGCCAACAGACACCTAGTAGTGTCCCACCTTTTTTTTTTTTTTTTTTTTTTTTTAGAACTTCATAGGGCTTGATTTGAAAACTTTGCCAGTCTGGTACATGTAACAGTATCTCTTGGTGTCAGATTGCATTTATTTTATTTCTGATGAAATTGGCCAGCTTTTATGTTTTTATTAGCCACTGTTGTTTCCCCTTCTATAATAGGTGGGTTTGTGCTTCACTCATTTTTGTTTATCTTTCTCTTATTTCTGGAAGTTATTTATATCTTCTGGAGGCTATTTCTTTGTTAAACATATGAAACTGTCTCTGTTTTGGTTTTGACTTATGATTTCCACTTTCTTTGTGGTTTTCTCTATTTATCAGTCTCTTTCTCTGTGGTTAATTTTTGTGCATGTATGTAAGAATTTTTGTTAAGAAATCCATCCTGGAGTGATATAATTAATATGGAAGAAGAGGAGTTTTCTACCATCTTCTCCCACAAAGAACACTGATTATGAGGATCAGCTACAGGTGGGCATGCCTTTGTGGAAGTCCGGGACTCCAGCAGAGAAGTTCCAGCAAACTATTGGAGCAAACACTCTCCAAGATTAGATTTGATATAGAGGGTAACCGGAACAGTTACAAGTTAACTGCTTCACCCCTCCTCAAAGGCAGCACAGCTCAGCACCAAGAGAATTGTCTTAGCCTGTGATTTCTCCCAAGGAGAAAAGTGAGATTGCGTGCAAGTGAATGTTTCTGTCATCCTCAGCTGTGTGAGATGCTTCCAGAGCCCCATTTGTTTCTAGCCCAGTCAGAATACTGAGGTGTGCTAATGACTGGAGGGTAGAAGGGGCTGGGGGAACAGCAGCCAGGGCTCTCAGAGGGCATCAATGGGACATGTATCATACTAACCGTGTCATGGACTCAGCCTGCCCACAAACCACAAGGGATGCCTTGCCTGTGATTCCCCCAACTAGCCCACCCATCTGACTAACAGGCACCCCCGCTACTCTGCATGCCTCACCCACCAACTCCCTCATCTTGTGGATGGCTTCCTTTTTGTGCCTCCATGGTGGTGAGTACAAGCCTTTGCAGACAGCTAGTGAGTACATGCAGAAATCCAGCCCCGCTCTCCAGGATCCAGAGAAAGCACATAAACTTATGATTTAGCACTGCTCTAGGGAAAACAAACGGGAGGCTTTCACTTGGACTGGCTTGATGAGATTGAGAGAGAGCAGTCTCAAGAATTCTACCTTTCCCCACTCCAAGAGGGAACAAGAAGTCTGAAACAGGTGTATCCATAGAGGGAGTCTGAGGAAGCCTCAGAATCTCTGTAGGATGACAAGGTATTTTTCTTCTGAAGCCAGCCAGTAAAGACGAGAGGATGTGACTGCTTCTTCAAATATGAAGACAGCAATTCAAGACTTTAAAGAATATGCAAAATCAAGGAAACATTCCACCACCAAAGGAACATGACAGTTTTATAGTAGCTGACCATAAAGAAATGGAGATCTGATTTGCCCGATGAAGAATCCAAAATAGTTGTTTTAAGAAGTTCAGTGAGCTACAAGAAAATACAGAAAAATATTTTAACAGAATCAGGAAAACAATATGAAAAAATGAGAAATTTAACAGATATAAATAATTCTTTTTCAATATTTTATTTATCTATTCATGAGAGACAGAGAGAAAGAGGCAGAGACATAGGGAGAGGGAGAAGCAGGCTCCCTGTGGGGAGCCTGATGTGGGAGGGACTCCATCCCAGGATCCCAGGATTATGACCTGAACCAAAGACAAACGTTCAACCGCTGAGCCACCCAGGAGCCCCAGATACAAATAATTTTTAAAAGAAACCGAGATACTAGTGCTGAAGGATAGAATGGATGAAATGAGGGGAAAATATGGTAGAGATCCTGAACATCAGACTTGATAATACAGAAGGAAGAGTCTATAAAACTGAAGATGGGTCATTTGTAATTACCCAGAGGACAACAAAGAAAAAGGGATGAAAAAATGTGGAGAAAACCTACTTAAATTCTAGAATACCATTCAAAGAAACTATGTATTTTGGGGTTCCAGGAGAAAAATAGAGGGAGAAAGAGGCAGAAAGCTTTTAAAAAGAAATAATTTCTTTTAAAAAGAAATAATGGCTAAGAACTTCCCAAATATGGGGACATATTTAAACATTCAAGTTTATGAAACCTATACATCCCCAAACAGTTTGAATCCAAAGAAAAATTCACGGAGACATATTGTAATAAAACTCTAAAATTAAAGACAACTTAAAAAAAGCAGTGAGAAAAAAATTCCTCGTATATAAGGAAACCTCTATCAGGCTTTATCAGTGGATTTCTTAACAGAAACCTCTTGCAGGCCAGGAGAGAGTGGGACGATATATTCAAAGTGAGACCTGCCAACTAAGAAGACTTTACCGGGTAAAGTTTTGCCTCAGAAATGGTGAAAGACTTTCTCAGACCAACAAAAGCTGTGGAAATTCCTTCCCACTGGACCTGCCTTACATGAAATGCTGAAAGAGGTTATTCCATCTGAAATGAAAGGACAATAATTAGCAACATAAAAACATAGGAAAGTATAAAACACACTGACAAAAGTAGTTAAATTGTCAAATTTATAATACCTCAGACTTAACTCTAGTATAAAGGCTAAAGGATAAAAAATAATAATAAAATAACTATAGGTTATTAAATAAGCCTACCAAATAAAAATAACTACAGGTACAATTTGTTCATATGTACACAATATTAAAAGTTATATTTAAAAAACAAAGACATCGGCCAGCCCTGGTGGCGCAGCAGTTTAGCACCGCCTGCAGCCCAGGGCGTGATCCTGGAGACCGGGGATCAAGTCCCACATCAGGCTCCTGCATGGAGCCTGCTTCTCCCTCTGCCTATGTCTCTGCCTCTCTCTCTCTCTCTCTCTTTGTGTGTGTGTGTCTCTCTCATGAATAAATAAATAAAAATCTTAAAAAAAATAAAAACAGACATCAAAAACAATGTGAGGGGGAGTAAAATGGTAGAATGTTATCTATAAGGTGTTTTGTTAAGCCTCATGGTAACCACAAGCAAAAACCTACAGGTACAAAAAAAGGTAAAGAGAAGGGAATCAGGGGCACCTGGGTGGCTCAGTCAGTTAAGTGTCTGACTCTTGATTTTGGCTCAGGCCACAATCTTGATTGTGGGGATCAATACCACAATTTTCCATACCACTATGGAAAATCATCAGTTCACAAAACACAACAAGATAGGAAGAAAGGAACAAGGAACTATAAAACAGCCAGAAAACAATAAGATGGAATTAGTTAGTTCTTATCTAGGAATAATTATTTTAAATGTATATACATTAAATTCTTTAATTAAAAGGCATTGAGTGGATGAATGGATAAAAAAAAAAAAGCAAAACTCAACTTTAGGCTGCCTGTAAGAAACTTGTTTTAGGATTAAAAATACACACAGGCTGAAAGTGGAGGTGTGGAAAGTGATATTCCAGGCAGCTGGAAACCAAAAGAGAGCAGAGGTAGGTATACTTATAACAGACAAAGTACAGTTTAAGTAAAAAAATGTCACAAGAGACAAAGAAGGTCATTATATAAAGAAAGGCATCAACTCATCAAGGTGATGTAAGTTGTAAATATATATGTACCCATCCTTAGAGCATATATATAAAGCAAATGCTAAGTCTACAGCCCTAAAGGAAGCAATAGACAATAATACAGATCTAGCGGGGGATTTTAGTACTTCAGTTTCAACAATGGATAGATCATCCAGACAGAAAATCAATAAGGAAGTGCTGGACTTGAACTATGCTTTAGACCAAATGGACCTAACAGACATGTACAGAATATTTCATCCAACAGCAACAGAATTCACATTCTGCTTAAGTGCATCCTAAACATTCTCCAAGATAGACCATATGTAAGGTCACAAAACAAGTCTTAGCAAATTTCAGAAGATTGAGATTATACCGTATATCTTTTCTGATCATCATGATGTGAAACTAGAAATTAATAGCAGGAAGAAAATGGCTATTTATGCTATTTATGAAAATTTCACAAATACGTGGAAATTAAACAACACATTCCTGAAAAATTAGTCAGTCAAAGGAAAATTCACACAGGATATCAAAAAGTCTTGAAATAAATGAAAATGGAAACACAACATTTAAAAACTTAAGAAAATTTAAAAAAGCAGTTCTAAGATATAAATTTATAATAATAATAGCCTACTTGAAAAAAGGGAAATCTCTCAAATAAACAACCTAACTTTATACCATATGGAACTAAAAAAAGAACAAACTAAACCCGAAGTTTTCAGAAGGAAGGAAATAAGAAAGATTGGAGCAGAAGTAAATGAAATAGATATAAGAAAACATTAGAAAAGATCAATAAAGCTAACAGCTTTTTTTGAAAAGATAAAATTGACAAATCATTAGCTAGACAAACAGAAAAAGTGAGAATAAATGAAATCAGAAATGACTAAGGAGACTTTATAACTGATACCACAGAAATACAAAGGATTTTAAGAGACTACTATGAAAAATTTTCTGTCAGCAAATTGAATAACTTAGAAGAAATGGATAAATTTTTAGAAACATACAACCTACCAGATTGCGTCATGAAGAAATAACAAAATCTGAACAGAATATTAGCAAGTAAGGAGATTTAATCAGTTATCAAAAACTTCTCAACAAAGAAAAGCCCAGCGCTAGATGGTTTCTCTGGTGAATCCTACCAAACATTTAAGAAGGAGTAATGCTGATCCTTCCCAAGCTCTTTCCAAAAGATTGGAGAGGAGGGAACACTCCCAGACTGATTCTGCAAGACCAACATTACCCTGATACTAAAGTAACGTAAGGACACTGTAAGAAAAAATTACATGTCACTGTTTCTGATCAATATGGATGTAAAAGTTCTCAACAAAATCTAGCAAACCAAATTCAACAGTATATTAAATAGATCATATGCAATGATCAAGTGGGATTTATCTCTGGAATACAGGGATGATTCAACATAAGCCAATCAATAAATGTGATACACCAAACTAACAGAATTCAGGATGAATATCATGTAATCACCCCAATAGATGCAGAAAATATATTTAACAAAATTCAATATCCTTTCATGATAAAACACAACAAATTGGGTTTTAATTTTTTTTTTTATGATAGTCACAGAGAGAGAAGCAGAGACATAGGCAGAGGGAGAAGCAGGCTCCATGCACCAGGAGCCCGACGTGGGATTCGATCCCGAGTCTCCAGGATCACGCCCTGGGCCAAAGGCAGTCGCTAAACTGCTGCGCCACCCAGGGATCCCACAAATTGGGTTTAGAAGAAATGTATCTCAACATAATAAACGCCATATGTGACAAGGCCACAGCTAACATCATACTCCATGGTAAAAGTTTAGAAACTTTAACTCTATGATCAGGAACGAGGCAGGAGTACCCACTCTTCATCTGTTTGCAGATGACATGATCTTACAGAAGTTCAAATGGCTCTACCGAAATACTGTTAGAACTAAAAAATGAATCCAGTACAGTTTCAGTAGACAAAATCAACATATAAAAATCAGTTGCATATGTACAACTAATTATGACCTATTTGTAAAAGAGGTAAAGAAGACAATCTCATTTACAGTAACATAAAAAATAATAAAATATTTAGGAATATATTTAAGGAGGTGAAGGATCTGTATGCTGAAAACTAGAAGATATTGATTTAAAAAATTGAAGATTTAGAAAGACATTCCATGTTCACTATAAGAATAAATATCATTAAAGTAGCTATACTACCCAAAGTCATGTAGCCATTCATTGAGATCCCTATGGAAATGGCTTTTTTTCACAGATAGAAAGTCAATCCTAAAATTTGCACAGAACCACAAAAGACCCTGAGTAACCAAAGCAATCCTGAGAAAGAACAAAGCTGGAGGCCTCACACATCCGGATTTCAAACTGTATTACAAAATTATAATCATCAGAACAGTATGGCCATTGACATAAAAATAGACACATGGACCAACAGAACAAAATTAAGAGCCAAGAAATCAACCCATGAATATATGGTCAACTAATATTTGACAGAGGAATCAAGAATATTCAATGAGGAAAGGACAATCTATTTAATAAATGGTTTGGGAGAACTAGATATTTATATGCAAAATAAATAATTGGACCTTTATCTTATACCACTCAGAAAATTAACTCAAAATGTCAACACCAAAAAAACAAATAATTTGATTAGAAGATAGGATAGGCAGAGGACCCTAACAGATATTTCTTCAAAGATAGGTACATGATACATGTACCTATAGATCATGTACCAATAGATACATGAAAAGATACTCAACATCACTAATCATCAGGGTGATGCAAATCAGAGCCACAGTAAGATATCATCTTACACCTGTCAGAATGGCTAGAATTAAAAACAAGCTATAGTAAGTATTGGTAAAGATGTAGAGAAAAAGGAACTCTCATGCATTGTTGGTGGGAATGCAAATTGGTGTAGCCACTGTGGAAAACAGTATGAAGGTTTCTCAAAAAATTAAAAATAAAATTACCATATGATCCAGTAATTTCTTTACTGGGTATTTACCCAGAGAAAACAAAAACACTAACTCAAAAAGATACATGTACCCTATGTTTATTGCAACATTATTTACAATAACCAAGATATGAAAGCATCTCAAGTATCCATCAATAGCAGAATGGACAAAGATGTGATATATGCATACAAATGAATATTACTCAGCCATAAAACCAAATGACATCTTGCCATTTGCAACAACATGGATGGACCTAGAAGGTAAAATGCTAAGTGAAATAAGTCAGATTAAGAAAGACAAATACCATATGATTTCACTCATTTGGAATTTAAGAAATAAAACAAATGAACAACAAAAAAGAGACAAAAATCCAGACTCTTACACAGAGAAAAGCTGGTGGTTGCCAGAGGGGAGATATGTGGGTTTATGGGTAAAATAAAGGGGATTAAGAGTACACATATTTTGATGAGCACTGAGTAATATATAGAATTGTTGAATCATTATATTGTACACTTGCAACTAATATAACACTGTATGTTAATTATATTTCAATAAAAAAGAAAAATAACTCAAAATGGATTAAAGACTTAAATGTAAGACCTGAAACATTAAAACTCCTGGCAGAATAGTTATGAAGAAAGATCATGGGTCTTGGCAATGAGTTTTTGGATATGACACCAAAAGCACAAGCAGCAAAATAAAAATAAATAAATAAAAAACAAGTGGCAGCATCTAACAAGAAGCTTATGAACAGTTAAAAAATTTAAAAAATGAAAAGACAGCCTATGGAATGGGGGTGGGGGAACATTAGCAAACCATATATCTTATAAGGAGTTAATATTAAAAATATAGAGGAAACCCATATAACTCAATATCAAAACAGATGATATAATTAAAATGGACAAAGGACCCAAACAGACATTTTCCAAAGAAAAGGGCCAACAGGAACATGAAAATGTTTTCAATAGTCCTTATCATCAGGCAAATGCAAACCAAAACTATAATGAGATATCACCTCACACCTGTTAGAATGGCTATTATCAAAAAGACAAGAGATAAGTATTGGTCAGGGTGTGGAGAAAAGGGAACCCTTGTGTACTATTGGTGAGGATGCAAATTGGTGCAGCCACTATGGAAAACTGTATGAAAGTTCCTCAAAAAGTTAAAAATGGAACTACCATATGATTCAGCAATCCCTCTTCTGGGTATATATCCAAAGGAGATGAAATCACTTTCTTGAAGAGGTATCTGTATTTCCAGTTTCACTACAGCATTATACATAATAACCAAGATGTGTAGATAGTCTAAGTGTGCACAAATGGGTGATATCATAGAGATAGCATGCACACATGTGCGTACATACACACACACACACAAACACACTGGAATATCATTCAGCCATAAAAAAAGAAGCAGGGGGATCCCTGGGTGGCTCAGCGGTTTAGCGCCTGCCTTTGGCCCAGGGCGTGATCCTGGGGTCCTGGGATTGAGTCCCACATCGGGCTCCCTGCATGGAGCCTGCTTCTACATCTGCCTGTGTCTCTTCCTCTCTCTCTCTCTGTCTCTCATGAATAAATACAATCTTAAAAAAAAAAAAGAAGAAGAAGCAAACCCTGTCATTTGTAGCAACATGGCTGAATCTTGAGGGCATTGTGGTAAGTGAAATAAGTCACAAAAACAGACACATACTGCATGAACTCACTTATATGTGCAATCTACAAAAGCCGAAATTATAGAAACAGAGCATAGGTTGATGGTTACCAAGGGCTGGATGTGGGGGAAATGAAAAGATGTTGTAGTACGCTTTGATACTAACTTTCAGTTATAAGATGAATAAGTTTTGGGGAATTGGTGTACAGCATCATTACCATAGTCAACAATGCTGTATTGTGTATTTGAATGTTGCTAAGAGATTAGATCTTAAATGTCCTTACCATACACATACAAAAAAGTAATTATGTGGGATTGTTACCTGACCTTATTGTGTCAGTCATTTTGCAGTATATATGGGTATTAAATCATCATGTTGCATACCTTAAACTTACACAATGTTATGTAAATTGTAACTCAATAAAGTTGGTAGACAAAAGAAAAACCCTTTCCTACTTTTGAGGTCATATAAATATTCTTTTTTTTTCCTTCAAAATCTGAAGTTTTGCTTTTCACATTCAAGCATTTATTCCACTTGGAATTGAATTTTGTGTATGCTTTGAGGTAGGAATTCTCTTTCCTTTCTCTTTTTAATGTGGATAACTAACTATATCAGCATCATAGCCTGTTCTTTACCCAGGGAGCTACAATGCCCACTTTGTCATAAATGTTTCCATCTCTTTCTCTTTTTCTCTCTCCCTCTCCCTCTCTCTGTCTGTTTCTGGGCAGTCCATTCTATTCCTTTGGTTCATTTTGTTTGTTTCTCTATTATAATGTACCTTTGAGAATGAGTGATATTCTACCTTCTTCTTTTCTCCAGAAATATCTTGACCATTCTTGGCCCTTTGTTCTTTCATGGAGACTTTAGAATCAGCCTGTGAAATTTCATGAAGGTCTTTTTTGGGATTTTTATTGGAATTTTATTATGTCTGTATATCATTTTAGACAGAATGAACATCTTTATGATACGGAGTAGTCCTGACCATGAAATACTATGTCATTCCATTTTTTTCAGGTCTTCTACAAAGTATTTTGAACTGGGTTTTGCGATTTTTCTCCATAGAGGACTTTGATATCTTTTGATGCACTTATACTTGGTCACTTAATTTTTTCAATGTCTAGGTAAATTTTATCATTCAAAAAATGCATTTCACTTTTACATTTCTAGATCAGTTTTTGATTTTGTGAAAGGTCCTCAACCCTAACCTTTACCAAATTACCAAAATCAAAGATGAAATCTCTTCTTGATATAGAGTAGTTTGTATTGTTTTAAGCATAAAGTTCATTGCATATCAAGTAAAGTAAACTCCTAGGTGACCATCACCATTGTTAAGCTAGAGAACATTTCATTGTACAGGAATTCTACCCCCAAAGAAGTTGTATTTTAAAATCTTCTCCTCTGGAAAATGTATGTTAGCATTTTTTATTTTGTGAATCTAAAACCCCTTTGCATTTTCATTTTATACTTAGATCTCAGATTATAAAGCATTCTTTATTATAAAGGGAACCCCTTTATTTAACCTAGTGATTCACTCCCATGTCGGCTGTCTAATGACAGACCTAAGCACTCTTGTACTCTGATTTTTTGTTATCTCTTTGGATTGGGTACATGAGAATATATTTTTCCCAAGCCATGTATAAATGAAAGTAGCCATCTGTTACTTTCAACACAAGAGAAGTTGGGCTAGTTTCAGAAGTCTCAAGTAATCATTTTTTCTGGCACTAGTAATTTGAGGAAAGTTATGAAGCCAATGTAACTTTCATTCTATAGTGAGAACATAATTATATATTTTGGGCTCTTCTCTGGCGTTTTATATTATTGGTCATTTTAATATCCTCCAAGTGAGGGATTTTTCTCATTTTTATCTCCCTGTTTCTTTTTTAGCATTCTTATGAGTGTTTCTCAAGTTTATTTTCACCAGTTGTTTTCAAACTGCTTTTTATAAAAGCAATTAGAATGCTTAAAAACTCAATTTATTGTCTAGAACCGAACTTTATAAAAGAGATAAAGGGCTGTCTTGGGGGATGCCTGGAGCTCTGCATACTCAGTATCCTTTAGGGTCCTTCAGGAAACAAATGATATAGTCAAATTAGGTAATGTAGAGTTTAATGAGAGACTATTTACAAAGATGAAAGAGAGCTAAAGAAAACCAGCAGAGGATGCTGAGAGCTTTATAGCTGCCCCTAGGACTGAAGAGCAGAGGGAAGGAGTAGCTCTAGAGCCTAGAAAGAGCAAATTCATGGAAAGGACCACCTGGGAAGAGATGTGGCCTTTAGTAGAAGAATGCAGGCACTGATACAGTGGTCTGGCAAAGAGCGACTAAATACCCCAGCATTTCTTCCCTCCTCACCAAAGTCTTAGTGCCTCACATAGCTGAACTCTTGGGAGAATAGGGGAGCCCAGCTCATGTAGTCCTTCAAGGTCAGCCTTCAGGTAGCAGTACAGAGTGTGCAGTGGATCTGGAGGCAAGCAGAAAAATCTAGCAAAATTGGGGGAAAAATTAAATGCTACTGTATGGCAGATATTTTTAGCAACTTCATTTTTTTCCAGTATCCTGTTCTTTTCTGTTTCCGTGCAGAGTTTAAATTGGCATGTCTCTCTCTTTTTTTTCATTCTTTCGTGTGTGTGTGTGTGTGTGTGAGAGAGAGAGAGAGAGAGAGCGAGAGAGAGCAGCTTCTTCTTGTCTTGGTTTATTTCATTTTGGTCACCAGCTATTCTCATCTCTTCCTTTTTTGTCAGTGCAACCTGCTCATGTTTCATGGAGGCAATATCTCTTTATTGTTGGGAAATTTATAGAAAATTTCCAAGAATTTCTCTGGTTTTATTGAACTATTTATTTAAGAATTAGCCTTTCCCCCCCTGGTATCTTGGAACATGCCCTCATTCTCTTCTGATAGGAAAGCCTTATTTAAGTTGTAGATGTGTGTACATATACATACGTGTATCTTTTTATACATTCTTGAAAGGAAAGTGATCTTTCTTTACTGGGAAGCAGTATTACATGGTTAAGAGTATTACATGGTTCCATTTCTTATTCACTGTATGACCTTCACCAAGTTACTAAACCTCTATGTTTCAGTCTCCCCACTGATACCATTGGAATAGTAGGATTTCCTATCTGGGTTGAATGACTCTATCTCCATGCAGACTCAGCTCACTCAATTGTGCAAATGGGGAAAATGATAGAACCTGCCTCGTGGTGAGCATCAAGGCACACAGTAACCAGTGAATATGTGTGGCCATTGGTATTTAGACTACAAGGGTTGTTGGAATGACCAAAATGAGATATTGCATCTAGGTCCTGGGCATCTTAGCGCAGAGTTCCACATGGAACTTTATTTTTTTTTAAACATTTTTTTAAATTTTTATTTATTTATGATAGTCACACAGAGAGAGAGAGAGAGGCAGAGACATAGGCAGAAGGAGAAGCAGGCTCCATGCACCGGGAGCCCGATGTGGGATTCGATCCCGGGTCTCCAGGATCGCGCCCTGGGCCAAAGGCAGGCGCCAAACCGCTGCGCCACCCAGGGATCCCCCACATGGAACTTTAAATGGTTATGTATCTGGGGTAATGGAATCTAAAAAGTTGTCAAGTGACAAGAGATGGATCTTCTCATATGATAATAAGCAAATATAACCAAATGATTGGCCCGGAAGAACAGGAAGAAAAATATCTAGGAAATACTCAAAGTCAAGTTATTATGAAAAAGGAATAAAATAATCTGACAAATGAAATAATAGAAGTTACAAGGAAAAGTACTGGTTTGACTGGTGAAAAGTGACAGGCAGTCAGCATGTCAGAATGAGCGGCAGCCAGGGTGTGGAGGATGAATGCACCAAAGGACAGGCTCGTAAATGGCAAAATGATGAGTGAGTTAGTAAATCTGTCAGATGATGAATGAGCTGACAGTACACATTGGACAGATGACAGAGGAGAGGCCACGTGAAAAAGGCAGTCAGCAGAGATGGGAAGGGAAGGTAAAAAGTCTGCATTTCTAAAACCAAATGACTTTTACATGTAATATCATAAGCAGGAAAAAGTCATGCATTTAATCATGTCCCTGATCTCTTTTGATGACTGTTAAAAACATAGCAGAATTTTCACTGAAGATGCTAAGATTCCATGTAGTGTGCTCATGGCTGTTAATGATCATTTGTGTTACATACCTATCACTCACTAGTTGTTACCCTATCCATTCCTGGGGATTTTCATCTGTAAAATAGGAATAATAGTACAGTATCCTTTTGTATAGGGTCATTTGAGGATTGATTTCATATGAAATACTTAGAACAGTACCTTGCACATAATAAGTAATGAAAAAACTACTCTTGCTGTCAATATTATTAATATTGTTATTACTACTATTCATTTTTTATTTGTTTCCTCTTTGAAGTGTAAACTTTCATCTGACATATCCTCACTGCCTAATTTAGCATATGGATCTCCCTAAAGATTCCCACATTTGTCAAAAAAATAAAATGGTGATGAGTTGCCTTATCTCTTACTGAATATTAATAAGTATTACAAACTATTTTTTGAGGAAGAGAGGCTTCTAGGGTTTTTTTTTTCAGAGTTTAGTTTTCAAACTTAATAAATACCAGAGATAAATTTAAATTCCTGCTTGTAATTATTAAAGTAAATGCATAAATTCACAAAAAGAATAGCTGAAGTAAGATCAAAAGAAAAGTAATGAAATTGAAGTCCAAGAGACAATAGAGACAGTCAAAAAACTCAAAATTCTTTGAAAAGCATTATAACTACACAAATCTGTTATTAGAGATTAAGATAAAAACAGAGAAGAAACCTATAGAACCAATAAAGGAACATAGCAATATGAAGAAGGGATTTTAGACTTCACATAATTACCAACCTTACACACATATATTTGAAAATATAAACTAAATAGCTGACCTTAATAAATAATATAAAGAATGGAAATTAATGTAAGAAGAATAAAAAACCAAAATAGAGTGATAACCATTAAAGAACTTGAACTTTTTAAGATGTATGTATGTATGTATGTATGTATTCATTCATTCATTCATTCATGACACACACAGAGATTGAGAGAGAGGCAGAGACAGGCAGAGGGAGAAAGCAGGCTCCATGCAGGGAGCCTGCCGTGGGACTCAATCCTGGGACTCCAGGATCACGCCCTGGGCCGAAGGCAGGCGCTAAACCTCTAAGCCACCCAGGGATCCCCCAGAACTTGAATTGGAATCCAAAATCTCCCTTTTCCCTGATGGACACCAGACTTAGATGGTAAATTTCAGCAAACTTGTAAAAAAACAAACAAACAAAAAAAACAATAGTAGAAAAAGGAGGGAAAACCGTTCAACTTACTTTATTAATATGGTTAAAAACAAGTAGAGGAAAGGAAAATTATAAGCCAGTTTCACTACTGAGCAAAAATGAAAGAAAAAAAACCATAACAAATTGCTTCTAGGAATTTATATCAAAATACAATATAACTTAAACAGTTTACTTTAGGGAAGAAAGATTGGATTAACTTTTAAAATCTGCCAATTTCTTAATTTTAAAAATTAAGGATGACAAGCCATATGATTTTTCTCAATAAAAGTTGCAAAAACATTTAACCAAAATCTTAATATAAAAACATAAAACTGGTGGCTCAGTCGGTTAAGTGTCTGTCTTCAGCTCGGGTCCTGATCTCAGGGTTCTGGGATCAAGCCCTGTGTGGAACTCCCTGCTGAGCAGGGAGTCCACTTGTCCCTCTCCCTCTGCCCCTCCTCCCACTTGTGCTTTCTCTCTCTCTCTCTCAAATAAATAAAATCTTTAAAAAAAATTTAAATCCAGAAAAGTAGGATAGAGAAGAATTCTTTTACCCTAATGAAGCATATATCGATATATATGCTGTATAATCTATAGTATATGCCATGTTAAATTTTTTAAATGTTTGAAATTAAGTTGGGAGCAGGACAGGAAGCCTACTGTCACACTTATTCAGTTTTGTCCTGGCAGTTCTAGCCAATGCAATTAGACAAGAAAAGAATGAATCACAAGTATACGAGTATACTTGGTATACTTGGTATAGGAATAAGAAAGAAAAAAACATAATTACCTTTATTCAGACTGCTTGATTGTCTGTATAGAAAATCTACAAACTGTTAGAACCAATAAAAAGGTAAGATATGATCAAATTACAGAAATAAGCAGTATTTGTATATTATAGCATAAACCAATATGAAAATTATAATTCAAAAATGTAAATGCTATGATTAAATTTAACAAAAGATACAGAAGACTTTTCTTAAGGGACATAGATCTCTGATTAAATGACGAAAGAGCATGTTACAGCCAGTTTGGTGTCATAAAGAAGGCATACTTTCTAAAATTAGGTGCAGTTCCTATCAAAATCTCAGAGAGCTTTTTTGTGAAACTAAATAAGCTGCTCCCATAATTGATACCGAGCAGCAAAGATTCCCAAATAGCCAAGCCAATTTTGAAGTAGATCTGGCAAGTGGGATTCACTCTATCAGCTATTGAGATTTATTATAAAATCATAATAATTAAAGTGATGTGGTTTTAGCATAGAGATAATCTAATAGATCAGTGGAACAGAATAATAAGCCCAGAAACAGATCCATGAATTTTGGAATTTGATGTATCACAGAAATGTTATTTAAATCATCATTTTATTGAATAGTTGTCTATTCAGTAAAAGCCACATGTACCACTGGGCATCCATGTGAAAAAAGATGAACAGTATGAGACCCTGCCTTGTACAAGGTCTGAATAAATTCCATATAGACTAGAGACTTAAATTTGAAAAGTAGAATGACAAAAAAACATAAAGAAAATATTAGAACATTAAGGAAAATATTAAGACTAAAAATTTCTGTGCATCAGCAAAATACCATAAAAGTAAAAGATGAGCCACTGGTTGGGTAAAGATGTGTACGAAATGTATGATCAAGCAAGGGTTGGCGTACAGAATATTATGAATGGTTACAGGATGTTAAATAGGCAAAGTATTCAGCAAGAGAATAGGCAAAGAATCTGGTAGATGGGAGCTAACAGCAAGGTCACTTTCTTCTGCCCCTTCCCTGCTTCTTCTAACCTCCATTCCTCAGAGGCTGACATCTTAACTTGATTTTAATTTTTCTGGTGGTTACATCCATGTCACCAAGTAATAGGACTGTATTGCCATTTCTTGATTTGTCCTCTTGTTCATTTATCCTTGACTTTCTGTTTGCTAGATGATAGACTGTCTTCTAATGCAGCCGTATGCTGTCTGTACTTTCACTGTTGGTTACCTTCATAACATGAATATGATCCTTAAATCTCAAGTTATTAATCCATCAACTGCAGACATTACATGTTCACAACTAATATTGTAAAATGAGTGAATTAGTTTGGTCTCTTAATTTGAAAAACTGTGTAAAATGATAATTTATTGCTTGGTTGGCAGTGTTTGTACCCCCAAATGTGAGGGAGGGGTTCAACAGAGATGTCCTTGGTAAGAAATAAGATGCATCTGAGTGTCTGGGGAAAATGGAAACAGTTCATAGTAATTTATTCTAGGTTAGTGTGCTATTTCCACCCCCCTTGCCTTGCTGCGAATTAATTATGTTATCACTGTAAGGTTTTCATAGTGTAGGAAGCTAAAAACACTGCCTTCTTCCTGTATCCGGCAGCTTGGGATGTTTCTAATTTGTGTTATCTTTTGTATTGTTAGTTTACATTCTGGTTTGCCAGCGTGCATGTAAATAAGTCCCATGCAGGAAACGTGAAAAGCCAAAATTCACGTACTCATGATTGATGCCAATTTGTCTGCAGTAGAAGCTTGTATACTTTCCTGATTAAACTGTTCTGTGTGTTTTCAATGGTTATGTTAATCTGGATTTCACAGTCTGACTTGCGTTTTGTCTTTACAATTGTGTGGACTTAAAAGTGAGTTGACTTAATTTTGCTATGAGGATATATGTTAGGATTGTTTTTTGTTTGTTTGTTTTTTGGTTTTTTGTTTGTTTGTTTGTGGACCTCTTGAGAAGGAGCATACCCTGTGGCATTTCCTGGAGGAAGCAGGTTTTGCAGGGCAGAGGGAGTAGTGTTGACCAAATGTGAAAGCCTGATGAATATTCCTGAAGGGTCTGGAAAAAAGCAGACAGTGCAGTCCAGTCGGGATAGCAGCCCCAGCCAATCTGCCTGGCTTCAGTGGGGGAACAGGTGTGCATGTGACAAGTGGGAGGAACTCTGAGCAGCCAGATCTGCGGCGCATTGTCCCATCACATGGGCTCTGTTACTCGTTTTTGCTCATTGCAACTGCAATTGATAAGATATTTGAGCTGAAGCTTTCAGGTTGTGTCTGAGATTCTGAATGATCTTGGTAACGTTAAAATATCTGATTAGAATTCAGACTTTAGTTCACAATTGTACAGAAAAAGATGGGCCATTTTCACTTACACCATTTAAATTTCAGGAGGCATCTTTTCCCCCCCCAGGTCATCTTTAGGTTTATATATAATTGTATTATTTTCCCTGCCCAGTTCCACTCAGTATCAGTGGGAAGTGGGTTTACGTATCAGGTGAGACAGGGTAGCCCTGCAGGCGTGTTTGCCTGTGAAATGGATCACACGTTTGTTTAGTCCCCCAACTGGTGTTTACAATTGGAGGTGCTTTTGAACGAGACTCAGGTGCTAAGGATGCAAGGACAAATGGGAGTCTGGAGCAAGTGCTCTGCTGGGAAAGTCAGCCGGGAAACAAGAATGCCAACAGTGAATAATTCCAGGCATCAAGAGTGCTCAGAGGCGGCCAAGTGGGGCATCGTGACATCACAGAATGCCCAGGGGCAGAGGCAAAACAGGCGAGAGGACAACAGCTGGCTGTGTTTTAAAGAACTGCAAAAGGTGCATCTGTGCACTTTCCTGGCTGCTCTCTGCCCTCAACTGTTCCAGGTCACAAATAGAACTTAGTGTTACTGCCACCCCCAACCTCTCCTTCCTGCTGGCCCCAGATCTCGGCTCAGTTCCCTGGTTCTGCTACCCCTTTGTTAATAGCACTTCTTCCTGATGTTCTGGGTTTCAGACCTCTTTTTCTATTACTCTGATTCCCAGTGCTTAATCCTCCTATTTCTGTTCCTGGTCTGTAACCTTAGCGTCAATCCACTGATGGGGCGGCAGGTACCCATGGCAGCTGGGGGTCACCATCCCAGCCCTTGTTACTTACTGCTTGGGTTAAGTCCCAGCATCAAGTAGCTTATAGTCTATTAGCAAGGATCAGACAGACAAATTATAATTCTAATCAGAAGTCGTAAATTACAAGCAAAATGGGTTTCTGTGCAGGACAGCATAAAAATAACTCTAGTTTGCAACTTCGCAAGGGCCATTGTGGATGTCCTCAACTAACCGTTCCTATAGAGTGCCATGAAAACCTCATTATCCCCGTGAAAATATCCAATAAACAGTTGCAAAATTGATGTGTTTCCCATGCTGTCTCTTTGACTTTGCAGTTTTGTTATAAGAACCAGGATGGCTTGAGTTTTTAGGGCTGTCACTCTTTTGCAACATCAATTAGTTAGATGGGCTTGTGAAAATGTACTCCTTGCTCAGACCTTTGCTCAGATGGTTTTAGACTGAGGTTCCTACACTTCTAGGTAAAGCTTCCCAAATGCCACTCTGTCATGACTGGGGCCTCTTGTGGCCCAGACTTGGGGTTGTTCCTGCTGGAACCATGGTGAAAAGTACAGAATTAGATCACAAATGTGAGTCTCCTTAAAGTGGCAGTCTCTGGGATGGGCAGTGGGAGGGGTCACACAGCCCATCACCTAAGAAGTACATAAAAATCCAGTTTGAGTCTCTCCTCTTTCCCAAAATTTTATGCCCGTTGTGACTAACATCTCCTCTGCCATCTGACCTCTGTACCTACTGGCTCGACCTCATGGCTCGTTGTCTCTTTCTTTCTTTCCTTTCTTTCTTTCTTCTTTTTTTGTCTCTTTTCTTTATACCTGTCCTCACCCCATGCCACTCTCTCCAGGCCAGAGGCTGTGGTGTTACCTGGTTCTCCCTCCTTCTAGAAGCATGTCTGGGCCCCTAGAGAATTACTATGGCACTATGGCTGCTTTTTTTTCTGTGAAACTCTCAGGGAAACATTTTTTTTTTTTTTTAACAAAATCTTCCTCTTTACAGACAGATGAGAGACTGTGTAGCAGTGGGGAGTCGGAGCCTAGGATGCCTGCATCTTCCTAGCTGCAAAGTTTGGGTCAGATAGCAGAGCCTGAAATCAGATTTAATGTGGAAGGAAAACCATAATGCAGGAGACTGCTTTTTCCACACAAAAGCTATATTTGTTTCCCAAGATAGCTGTAACAATTACCACAGATGGTGGCTAAAACAACAGAAATTTATTCTCTCCTAGTTGTAGAGGCCAGAAGTCCAAGAGAGCAGGACTGGGTCCGTCCAGAGGCCCGTCCAGAGGCCCGTCCAGAGGCCAGTCCAGAGGCGGGAGGATCCTTCCTTCCTTGCCTCTCCCCTAGCTTCTGATAGGTGTGTGAATTCTTCTTGTGTGGACACTGTATGGCCTGTGGCTGTTTTTCTATTGGGGCTGGATTTTAATTAAGGTTGTGTAAAGTCCTGGTTCACTTCATGTTAAGGAAGCCACAGAAGCTACTGAGCTTTTCCACTGACCTACTCCTGTGAGCTACAAGGATTCTTTCAAAATTCCTGTCAAGCTTGTCACTCTCCATATTGGAAACTCTCCTGAGATCCCCTATTTCCACAGAATAGGAGTCAGAGCTACCCAAGTTTGTGACTACCTTTCTCTCCCACTCCTGAGGCCCTCTTCTGGACTCCTCTTGCTCACTCAGCTCTGGCCACACTCTTCTTCACTGTGTCCTGAGTCTAGAACATTCTAGCCCTGGATAGCAGCAGCACTGCAGGTCTGCACAGATTTCAGCATTTCAGGGAGGCCAGCCCCATTTAAAATTGCTGCTCCACCTTTTACCCCTGCCCTGGCTCTGTTCCCCCCTCACTTTTTTTTTTTTTTTTGGTTAGATCAGGATTTCTTTTTATTCCTTGTTGGTTTAAAATGGCTAATCAGAATAAAAAATAAAAGGGCCTCTGTCTAGAGGCTGGGGTCTCCCCTATTTAGAGGTTAGAACCCAGGTACCCCCACTACCCAGCACCATACTGAGGTGGGCTGAGGGGTAACCCCCAAGAGACAATCGGAGGGGCCTAGGCCTGCCACTCCTTCTCTCTATCCCGTTTTTGGCATGTGATGAATAATATTGCTTTTTGGATTCATCTCTCCCGGCCTTGGATTTAAAAATAATGTGAACCATGTGAGTTGGGGGAAGGCTCTGATGGGGACTAGAGAGGCCCACCCTAATCCCCCCTCTTCATGCCCTATATGGTTTATCACGTTCCTTGTCCTCTCAGTCCATGATGTTTACTCTTTGGTTTTATTCACTGCTGCATCTCCATGCTGAAAACAGCGTCTCGCATGGTGAAGACACATGACAGTATTTTTGAACTGAATCAGTGAATTCAGAATTCAGGAACTTAAAGTTGACTTTTTTGGAACGCATGTGCAAAATGGGCTATTTATCACATATAAAATTGCTTCTCACTAAGCCGATCAACCTCTCAAACCCTAATTCAGTAACATAATGATCCTCCCCATTTGTCTCAGGTTGTGTTCTCTGTAAATGTGTTAAACTGGACTCTCCATGCCTCCCAGTGACACTGGTGTTGGTGAACAGGAAGGTTGGCCTCCTGATAGAATTTTTAAAAAATATTTTATCGATTTATTTGAGAGAGAGAAAGAGAGCAAGAGTGAGGGAGAGGAGCAGAGGGAGAGGGAGAAGCAGACTCCCCGCCGAGCAGGGAACCCGATATGGAGCTCCATCCCAGGACCCTTGGGATCATGACCTGAGCTGAAGGCAGATGCTCAACTGACTGAGCCACCCAGGTGCCCTTCTAGCTAGAATTCTTTGGTCAAGGCTCTGTTCTGCAAGAGAGAAATGCAAAATCCAGCTGATTTTTGCCACCCAGATGTTCTGTCTGCATTGCCTCGGTCCTATCAGTGAAAGAACTGTATGTACATCATGCAGTCAGGCTGTTCCTCATCAACCAGCATTGACTGCTTATGAGCCCCTCTAGGCGCTGACCAACTTTACATGGAAGCTTTGTTCCAGTTAGCCCTTTAACATTTTCTTCAGTCACTGAGATACTTGTCCATCTTCAGGTGCTTTCTTTTCTCCACTTTTCAGATAAAAAGTATTCTATTATAGCAGAGGTGTTTGTTTTTCTCATTCAGTTTGAGATGAAGTCCTGAGTCTCTTTGTGTTTCCTCATATGTGTGTAAAATAAAATAATGCCATCTGTAGAAAAAAAGTAAAAAAGATCTAAATTTCAGAATTAAGAACCTGTATGTAAGATGAAAAATGATTCCTTCTTTTAGGAGTCTGAGAACAGAGGAAGATCCATTCCAGGTTGTATGTAAACAGAGCATTTCAAGAGCATTTCAGATAGTGCTGTGTGATAGGCCATTCTGAAGTGAATCCAGACTTTTCTGTGGACTATAAATAACTATAAATAACAACGGATCAAATGGGCAGCAAATCAGAAACTGTTTTTAATTCTTGGCCTCTGGAGAATTATAGACCAATATCCCTGATGAACATGGATGCAAAAATTCTCAACAAGATACTAGCCAATAGGATACAACAGTATATTAAGAAAATTATTCCCCATGACCAAGTAGGATTTATTCTCGGGACACAAGGCTGGTTCAACACTCGTAAAACAATCAATGTGATTCATCATATCAGCAAGAGAAAAACCAAGAACCATATGATCCTCTCATTAGATGCAGAGAAAGCATTTGACAAAATACAGCATCCATTCCTGATCAAAACTCTTCAGAGTGTAGGGATGGAGGGAACATTCCTCAACATCTTAAAAGCCATCTACGAAAAGCCCACAGCAAATATCATTCTCAATGGGGAAGCACTGGGAGCCTTTCCCCTAAGATCAGGAACAAGACAGGGATGTCCACTCTCTCCACTGCTATTCAACATAGTATTGGAAGTCCTTGCCTCAGCAATCAGACAACAAAAAGACATTAAAGGCATTCAAATTGGCAAAGAAGAAGTCAAACTCTCCCTCTTTGCCAATGACATGATACTTTACATAGAAAACCCAAAAGCCTCCACCCCAAGATTGCTAGAACTCATACAGAAATTTGGCAGCGTGGCAGGATAAAAAATCAATGCCCAGAAGTCAGTGGCATTTCTATACACTAACAATGAGACGGAAAAAAGAGAAATTGAGGAGTCAGTCCCATTTACAATCGCACCCAAAAGCATAAGATACCTAGGAATAAACCTAACCAAAGAGGTAAAGGATCTATACCCTAAAAACTACAGAACACTTCTGAAAGAAATTGAGGAAGACACAAAGAGATGGAAAAATATTCCATGCTCACGGATTGGCAGAATTAATATTGTGAAAATGTCAATATTACCCAGGGCAATATACACGTTTAATGCAATCCCTATCAGAATACCATGGGCTTTCTTCAGAGAGAACAAATTATTTTAAGATTTGTGTGGAATCAGAAAAGACCCCGAATAGCCAGGGGAATTTTAAAAAAGAAAGCCATATCTGGGGGCATCACAATGCCAGATTTCAGGTTGTACTACAAAGCTGTGGTCATCAAGACAGTGTGGTACTGGCACAAAAACAGACACATAGATCAATGGAACAGAATAGAGAATCCAGAAGTGGACCCTCAACTTTATGGTCAACTAATATTCAATAAAGGAGGAAAAACTATCCACTGGAAGAAAGACAGTCTCTTCAATAAATGGTGCTGGGAAAACTGGACATCCACATGCAGAAGAATGAAACTAGACCACTCTCTTTCACCATACACAAAGACAAACTCAAAATGGATGAAAGATCTAAATGTGAGACAAGATTCCATCAAAACCCTAGAGGAGAACACAGGCAACACCCTTTTTGAACTCAGCCACAGTAACTTCTTGCAAGATATATCCATGAAGGCAAAAGAAACAAAAGCAAAAATGAACTATTGGGACTTCATCAAGATAAGAAGGTTTTGTACAGCAAAGGATACAGTCAACAAAACTAAAAGAAATTACAGAATGGGAGAACATATTTGCAAATGATGTATCAGGTAAAGGGCTAGTTTCCAAGATCTATAAAGAACTTATTAAACTCAACAGCAAAAAAACAAACAAACAATCCAATCATGAAATGGGCAAAAGACATGAACAGAAATCTCACAGAGGAAGACATAGACATGGCCAACATGCCATGAGAAAATGCTCCGCATCACTTGCCATCAGGGAAATACAAATCAAAACCACTATGAGATACCACCTCACACCAGTGAGAATGGGGAAAATTAACAAGGCAGGAAACCACAAATATTGGAGAGGATGCGGAGAAAAGGGAACCCTCTTACACTGTTGCTGGGAATGTGAAATGGTGCAGCCACTCTGGAAAACTGTGTGGAGGTTCCTCAAAGAGTTAAAAATAGATCTGCTCTATGACCCAGCCATTGCACTGCTGGGCATTTACCAAAGATACAGATGCAATGAAATGCCGGGACACCTGCACCCCGATGTTTCTAGCAGCAATGTCCACAATAGCCAAACTGTGGAAGGAGCCTTGGTGTTCTCATTCATTTGGGGAATAGAAATAATAGTGAAAGGGAATAGAAGGGAAGGGAGAAGAAATGTGTGGGAAATATCAGAAAGGGAGACAGAACATGAAGACTCCTAACTCTGGGAAACGAACTAGGGGTGGGGGAAGGGGAGGAGGGCGGGGGTTGGAGGTGAATGGGCACTGAGGGGGCTACTTGACGGGATGAGCACTTGGTGTTATTCTGTATGTTGGCAAATTGAACACCAATAAAAAGAAAAAAAGAAATTTATTAAAAAAAAGAACTTGCCTTTATTACTATTTTTTAAAAAGGTTTATTTCTTTATTTGAGAGAGACAGTATGCATTAACAGGAAAGGGGCAGAGGGAGAGAGAATCTCCAGTAGACTCTGCACTGAACACAGAGCCTGACATGGGGCTCGAGCTCATGACTCTGAGATCATGACCTGAGCCAAAACCAAGAGTCAGACGCTCAGATGACTGCACCACCCAGGCCTCCCCAGAACTTGCCTTTAAGATGTGACTGGTCCCTTTTGGAGTTTGGCCTTAGCTTTCATTTGTAGCCAAGAATCCTTAACATGAAAACCGTAAAGTGGAGCATTTTCTGAAGTTTACATCATCTTTTTGGGGAGGGGGGAACAACAGTAACTAAATAATAGCAACATAAATCTTGATTTGCACAAAAGATGATAGGTTTTCACCAAAGATAATAGGAAAGTGAAATAATGAATTTGGAAGTCAGCTGGAAAGTACTCTTTGAAGCTAAAAAAAATGCCTTTTATGGAACTTCTCTATAAAATAACAAAGAATTTAGTTAATGTAATTATTTGACTTTAATAGGATTAATTTTTGGAGAAAATGACCTCCAAAGACCTCACCCATTGACCTCTGTCCCTCTCTCTGCTCAGTGAGGCGCAGAAGAGTGAAGAAAAAGCCAGGGCTCCTGGCAGGGGTTGCAGAGCTCAGCCTGGACATCAGCTCCATGCACTTTCCTAGACCCTCACAAGGGCCCAGCAGGTGACATTTCTGAGATTTTCTCACTCAAAGTGTTTCATCAGGAATTGCTGACTATGCTCTGTTTACTGCTGGCTCCTTTGCTTGTCTTTTGCCTGGTTTCATTCTCTGCTATTGGCTTCTTCTTTACCTTTGCTGGCTCTTCTTTTCCTTCTTGATTTCTATGTGCCTATGTCATCCAGAGCTTTCATCCTTGGTATTCCTCATGTGATACAGCTTCTGCCTAAACTCTGGAGCTTGCCTGTCCTAATTCAAACCTGGACTCTGCTGCTGTTGAGCTGGATAACCATGGAAACTGAGTTACTTTCTCTGTGCCTCCATTTCCCCATTTGAGAATTAAAATGGTTAATAAGGTGCTTGGATCAATGGCTGGCAAGTAATCAAAATCAGTTGTCACTTTATTTTGCCTCACTAGGGAATATGTTTAACGGGCAGTGGCCTCAACTGAAGGATTTGGACAGAAGATGGACGTAATAAGCATGCATGCCTGGGAATATAGATGAGTAGGGACCTCAGGTCCTTGGTATCTTCTTGGATTGCAAAGAACTCTCCATGTTGGAGTTGTATTTTAGATTACCCTAAAGCAGAACCCAACACAAGGGAGCAGGCAAAGGGTTGGGAGAATGAATGGGACAGGAGGAAGAATCCTCAACAGAGCGTAGTGAATTTGTCACTGTGGGGAGTTGGGCCCCAGTTGCCCAGAATGACCCCAGAACTGATGCCACTGAGTGTTATGCCCGAGAGCATTGACTCACTTATATCTACTGCTTCCGGAGTAGAGGGGACCCTACTGCACAAAGCAGAGACACATGGTGGTGACCTGAGGTGGCCTGCTGTCAGTCCTTGGGCAACCCTGTCTGCCCCACCCCAAGTGCAATTTTTTTCTCAACCTCATGTTCTTCTCTAAGGTATTACAATACCATGCATTTTAAAATATGATAGATAGCATTATGTTTAAAAGAATTATATCTCAGTGTTTTTAAAAAGTGCCTTCTTCATCAGGAATTCATTTTCTGTGTAACTGGGGAATTCCCTTTTTGTGTCTTAAGTGTATACAAAGCAAATAACATTTATCTCTTAATTTACATGGCATTTGTTTTAGTCTATATACAAAAGTTGCTTGTGTCCTAAACTTCATTTTCTATTTTGAATAGGTAATGTATTTATATAGTTTAGAATTTCTGAGTATAACAAAGTCTAAGTTGAGAAAACCTATTTCCATCCTGTTCCAGTCCACCCTACCCCATCCCTCCAAGCCCAATTATTTTACTCATTTCTTGTGGAAACCTGCTAGTGTTTCTTTATGAATCAGGGTTCCCTGGAGAAACAGAGCCCATCGTATGTGTGTGTCTGTGTGTGTACACACATATGCATGTATACATATGTATGTATGTATATATTTATAGGGAGGGAGGGAGAGAAAGGGAGAGATATTTATTTTAAGAAGTTGGCTTATGCAATTATAGGGGCTGGCAAATCTGAAAACCCTAAAACAAACCAGCAGGCTGGAGATAAGCTAAGCATTGGTGTTGCAGTCTTGACACCAAATTGCATTGGGTACCAGGCTAGAAACTGAGGCAGGGTTTCTATGTTACAGTCTTGAGAAGAATTATTTCAGGGAACCTAAGTCTTTGCTTTGAAGGCCTTCAGCTAATTGGATGTGGCCCACCCACATTATGGTGGGTAATCAGCTTTACTTACAGCTTATTGATTTAAATGTTAGTCACATCTAAATAATACCTTCACAACAACATTTCGACCAGTGTTTCGCCAAATAGTGGGGCACCATAGCCTAACCAAACTGACAAAAATTAACTGCAAAATTCCTGTGTGAAAACATAAGCAAATAGGAACATAGATTCCCACCTTCCCTTCTTTCTTGCAAAAAAAGAAACATACTCTATACCCATTCAATTCCCACCAAACATTACATTTAGATTAACATTACATTTAGATCTTTCTAAATCTAGACCAAATAGCTTCCCTGTTCCTTTTTTACCAGCTCAGTGTTGTATGCAGCTATAAAATGTTGTAAATGTGAATGTTGTAAATTTAAAATGTAAATGTGACCATCCTTGAAGTACAAAGCTTTTGCATGGCAAAATAATTAATGAATCAAAAAAGCAAATACATCTTCTTTGGAAAAATGTCTATTCAGATTCTCTGCCCATTTTTCAAACAGATTGTTTGTGTAAGTTTCTTATATATTTTGGACACAAACCCTTTATGAGATAACTCATTTGCAAATATCTTCTGCCATTCGGTAGGTTGTCTTTTTGGTTTTGTTGGGGTTTTTTTGTTTATGTTTTGTTTTGTTGGTTTTTTGATGGTTTTCTTTGCTGTGCAGAGGCTTTTTTTATATGTAGTCCTAATTATTTTTGCTTTTGCTTCCCTTGCCTTAGGAGACATATCTAGAAAGATGTTTTTATGGCTGATGTCAGAGAAATTACTGCCTGTGTTGTCTTCTAGGATTTTTATGATTTCAGATCTCACATTTAGATCTTTAATCCATTTTTTTAAAGATTTTATTTATTCATGAGAGACACAGAGAGAGAGAGAGAGAGAGAGGCAGAGACACAGGCAGAGGGAGAAGCAGGCTCCACGGGTCCCCAGGATCACGCCCTGGGCTTAAGGCGGTACCAAACTGCTGAGCCACTGGGGCTGCCCTTTAATCCATTTTCAATTTATTTTTGTGTATGGTATTAGAAGGCAGTCTAGTTTCAATCTTTTGCATGTGCAGTTTTCCCAACACTATTAATTGAAAGACTATCTTTTTTCCATTTGCATATTCTTACCTCCTTTGTCAAAGATTAATTGACCACATTATTGTGGTTTTATTACTGGGCTCTCTATTCTGTTCCATTGATCTATGTATCTATTTTTGTGTCAGCACCATACTATTTTGATCATTGCAGTTTTGTAATGTATCTTGAGGTCCGGAACTGTCATACTCTCAGGTTTGTTCTTCTTTCTCAGGATTGCTTTGGCTATTTGGAGTCTTTTATAGTTCCATACAAATTTTAGGATTATTTGTTCTAGTTATGTAACAAATTCTGTTGGTATTTTAATGGAACTCCACTAAATGTGTGAATTGCTCTGGGTAGTATAGACATTTGAACAGTATTTGTTCTTCCACCCTGTGAGCCTTGAATATCTTTCCATTTGTTTATGTCATCTTCAATTTCTTTCATTAATGTTTTATAGTTTTCAGGGTATAGACCTTTCACTTCTTTGACTTAGTTTATTCGTAGATGTATAGTTGGCCGACAGATACAGAAGAGATGCTCACCATCACTAGTCACCAGGAAGATGCAAATCAAAATCACAATGAGGTATCAAGTCAAATCTGTTAGAATGATGGAAATCAAGAAGACAAGAAACTGTGAGTGCTGGCGAGGATGTGGGGAAAAACCCTTGGGCACTGTAGGTGGGAACAGAAATTGGTGCAGCTGTTGAAAAACAACATAGAAGTTCCTCAAAAAATTAAAAATAGAAATACCATATGACCCACTAATTTCACTATTATTCACCCAGCAAAAACAAAAATACTGGCTTAAAAAGATATATGTACCCCTGTGTTTTTTGCCACATTGTTTACAATAGCCAGGATGTTGAAGCCAAAAAAAGAATGAGATCATGCCATTTGAGACAACATGGGTGACCTGGAGGATATTATGCTAAGGAAAAAAGTCAGACTGAGAAAGATAAATACTATATGATTCCATTCATAAGTGAAAACCAAAAAAGTCAAATAAAGAACAGAATCAGACTTAAATACAGACTTAAATACAGGAACAAACTGATGGTTGCCAGAGGGGAGAGGTATAGGGGATTGAGGAAAATGAGTGAAGGAGAGAAGGAGATATGGGCTTCCAGCTATGGAATGAGTAAGTCATTGAAATAAAAGGCAGGGCATAAGGAGTACAGTCAACAATATTATAATAGGGATGTCACAGGACAAATGGTGTCTACACTTGTGGTGAATGCAGCATCACATATCAGCTTATCAAATCCCTGAGTTGTACACCTGAAACTAATGTAACGTTGTTCATCAACTATATTAAAAATAAATAATAATAAAAACTTGGGCAGCCTGGGTGGCTCAGTGGTTTAGTGCCGACTTCAGCCCAGGGCGTGATCCTGGAGACCCGGGATTGAGTCCCATATCGGACTCCCTGCGTGGAGCCTGATTCTCTCTCTGCCTGTCTCTGCCTGTCTCTCTCTCTCTCATGAATAAATAAATAAAATCTTAAAAAAGTAATAAAACAGCAAATACATTCAAAAGCAAAATATCAAACTGAGAGAAATATTTCCAACTCAGATCACAAATAGTTCCTGCTTTGTGGAAACTGATAAGAGACATCTCCAAGAGAAAAATGGACATAGAGAGAGAGTTCATAAAAAGAAGAGAATCAAGTGGCCTTGCTCCCATGGAAATACTGTGAATGTCACTGATGCCCAAAGGAAGTCTAATTAAAACAACACTGAGAGGCATGTTTCATCCCTCAGGTTGGGCAGAGACCCGCGATCTGGACAACAGGATCTTTTGACGAGGCTGTGGGGAACCTGGTCCTCTCATGCCGTGCTAATAGGAATGTAAAGTGGTACAGCCCAGAGAAAGATTACTTAGCAGTGTTAAACTGACCAGAGGTGAATTCGCTATTCTCAACAGGAATCCCTGATCTGGGATTTGATCTTGCGGGTGACCTGTGCATTCCTAAGGTGATGCCTCAGGGCGACTTGTATGCCACACAAAAGACCGAATGAACACAACCAAGAGTCCATCCATAGAGGAACAGGTTGATAAACTATGGCACATGCACCATGAAAAACCTGCAGTTTTGAAGCATTTCTGTAGCACTAAAAGCTTTCAGTAGGGCCTCAAAAATAACATATAACTAAGATGCGAGGAATAATCATTTCCTTCACTGTCCCACATGAATGCACATCCAGTCCTACCAGGTTTTCCTTCAAAAATTACCAGGAGTGCATTCTTTCATCTTGATCTCTATAGCCACCTCTTGTGTTCAGGCTGCTGTTACCTGTCACCATCCCCTAAGCCATGCAGCAGCCAGAATCAGGGAACCTTCTTCCCAGCACTACGGCCCTGGCTGCAAGGTGAAGGCTAGAATCTGCTGCATCATTGAGCGGGAGAGGCAGCCATTTCTATTTGGAAAACCCCCCTATGGACTTGGGGGCCTGACCAGTATGTTTGTTTGCTCCTTCCTTCTTCCCTTCCCTTCCCTTCCCTTCCCTTCCCTTCCCTTCCCTTCCCTTCCCTTCCCTTCCCTTCCCTTCCCTTCCCTTCCCTTCCCTTCCTTCCCTCCTTCCTTCCTTCCTTCCTTCCTTCTCTTTCTTTCTTTCTTTCTTTCTTTCTTTCTTTCTTTCTTTCTTTCTTTCTTTCTTTCTTTCTTCTTTTTTCTTTCTTTCCTTTCTTTCTTTCTTTCTTTCTTTCTTTCTTTCTTTCTTTTTCTTTCTCTTTCAATTTTATTTGTATATTCATGAAAAACACAGAGAAAGAGGCAGAAGCAGACTTGCTGAGGGTAGCTTGGGGTGTGGGACTCGATCCCAGGACCCAGGGGATCGCAACCTGAGCCAAAGGCAAATGCTAACCACTAAGCCACCCACGTACCCCCAGTCCACTTCTTTAAATATATACATGGGAACCTGTCAGTGAGTCCTCTAAAACCTTTCAGTGGCTTCTCATCATATGTAGAAAAAAAACCCCAGACTTTCCCTGTTGGCCTGCAATACTTTGCCCAAGCTGCTGACTGAATCCAGAGGTGTCCTGTGCACCAGCCCTTCTGGCCTCCTGACAGGTTCTGGAATGCCCCAGGTTTTTCTTTATGTTTGGAATGCTCTTCCTCCATCTCCTTTCATGAGGGCCCTGGGCACGGGTGCCACCACCTCCCCCACAGAGGGTCCCCATGACTGCCCATCATGTAGCCTGTTTATTTCCTCCAGAGCACTTGTCACAAGATGCAGTGTCTTTGCTTCCTGCCTCTCCTCCTCCTGACTGTGACTTCGGAGAGGGCAGGTACAGGGCCCGTGTAGTGCCTGGCCTGTGTCAGCCTGCATCGTGTATTGCGATGGACAACTCCTGCTCATTCCCTGGTCTGGTAGGGGCCACTCCTATGGAGCCTTCGCTGAGCTCTCCAGGCTCACCAGCAGATGCACCCGAGGTGCCCGCTTTGAACTGAGCGCAGCACCCATCAGCCTACTCTAGTGCCTCATGCCTCTCAGCACGTTGCCACTCAGCTGGACAGGAGGCCCGCATCTTCAGTGCCTGCCATTTGTATGTTTGATGGACAGATAACTGGCTGAACATTGAAAGAAGAAATGGACGAGGGAACCAACATGCAGACAGATGAATGAGCAAAGAAACCAAACAATGAGTGAGCAGAGAGAATGTGGTAGAAAAAGGGCTAGGCTAGAAATGAGGAATCTGGGATTTCAGCTGCAGCTTTGCTACCACTGGGGAAGGTGTGCTTGGGCGAGATGTGTTTACTACTTGGGCTGCGAAAGGCACCTTGACCTCTCCTTGGGAGAGTTCCCCCAACTGCTTGCTAACCAGATGTGTGGGTGCTCACTGCTCCATGGGAACGTCAGCTCTAGGTGTGGAAGCTGGTTCTGGCTGGCTCATTGCTGCATACCTGCTCCTACCAGCACGGTGCCTGGCATGTTTGAGTAATGAATAAATGAAGCATTAAATTGGAAAGGGAAAAATAGAGTAGAAAGAAAAGTCAGGGGCATGTAGAGAAACAGAAGTAGACAGTCTGTGACTCTGATGCTGTGGAAATCTTGAAATGGGGCTGATGATCCTTGCAGGGGTTTTGGACTTGTCCATCAGCTGATCTCTCACACATGTGATTTCCTCAGCCACACTGCCAGGTTGTCATCCTGGCTTTTTTATATTTCTATTTTAAAAATCAAACTAGCAATGTTCTAGTTAACAAACATAGGGTGGGAGATGGTAGCAGCTTCCCAGGATAATACTGGTTTTCTGTTAAAACAAAAACAAAACAACGAGCTTTAGAACCATCAGAAATCGCACAGCTCTCTCTGTGTGGTTGTTGCCTTCATAGTCCTACTTAGCTTAGCTTTATTAGAATGGCTTTTGTCTCAGTTAGTTTTGGGTGAGCTGAGTGCACTTTCCCAGTGAGGCTGCAAACACACTTGGTCAGAAAACATTGCATTCTTCTCCATGTCTCTCCCCATCACTGGCCTTCTGAGCACCACCCCTGCCTGGCTCCAGATCCATCCTCCTCACTGTTGTAGGTCTGGTCACTTGGCTACCCTGCTCAATGCCCTTCTGTGCCCCAACCCCACTGTCTGTAGAGGAAAGTGCAGACACCTGACCAGTCTGCAGTACCCTCTTGTGGTGTTTTTGTCTCAAGGTTTCACGCATGCCCATGCTAACCTCTTCCCAAAATGCTTTCCTGGAGTTAGTGCAGTTGGCAAACTATTCATCCAACATCGTTCCTGATCCTCCAGCCTGACTTTATGAAATATTTTCTTCATGCCACCACAAAACCTGGCATATGTACTAAATTGGATGCATCATAATTCTGCCTTCATTTGGGGCAAAATTGAAGAATTATGGCTATTTTTTTTAAAGATTTTATTTATTTGAGAGAGTGAGTGAGTGAGAGATCATGAGCAAGGGGCGGGGGAAGGGCAGAGGGAGGAGCAGACTCCCGCTGAGCAGGGATCCTGATGCAGAGCTTGATCCCAGGACCCCAGGATCATAACCTGAGCCAAAGACAGATGCCTAACTGACTGAGCCACCCAGGTGCCCCAAATTATGGCTATTTTACAGTCTTTCTCTGGCCACCATGATTGCATCTGATTGGCAGACTTCTTAATTTCATCTTGCAAGAATTTTGAAGCAACCCTTAAGGAAAACTATTAAACACCAGTGCTTAAAGAGAATCTCTTAAATGTCTTACCTTAATACAAATTCAAATTCAGACCTATACCCAGCAAGAAAATCAGGATATAATAACACAAAGTAAAAAAGAATCTTTTATGACAAACTCATCATGTGGCTACATCTAAAAGTAAGGGCTGGCCATGGCCAATGACATTGGGAGAGGACTGAGCCAGACATTTTGTCAGCACCTTGCTGTCGTGTTCTGCTTGGAGGGGAACACCCAGACCATGTTTTGCATAGACAGTTTATTAACTGGTAACATTTTCATATGTTAATGAATGACTTTGGAGTGATGAGATTACATGCCTTACAGTGACAGTTCTTTATATTTGAAAATCCTCCTAATTAGGCATCTTTCTCTGCAAATCAAAAGATATAATTTATCTTGAAGTTATGCATAAATTGGAGCACGGCTGGGTGCTGCCGCTGTAGCCATTAAAACATTATTTGGTAAATTAAATCTGTATTTAGTTCAGATCTAATGATTGAAATATTATTACAACATATGGTAGGGGAAGGGCTGAGCATGTTACAGATTGCAAATTCCCTTTATTATGCCTTTACTTCAAAGATGACCCCACATCACAGAGCAGCAAGCAGGCCTGTTCCCATGCAGCACCTCTCTCCTGTCACTCCCTGTCTGTCCCTGTTAAGTCCTGTTTACTTGTTTCATCTCTACCTCCCTGGATGTTAGAACCTATTCTTATTTTTACTTCTGGTTTTCCCTTTACTTTCCTCCTTCATCCTCAGGCTTATAACATCTCAGAAAGCCTGGTTCCAGGGGTCTCAATACTCACTCACTAGCTCCCTGTCATCTGCCTTGGAGCTGGATTGAAGAGGGGGCACAACAAGCAGCTGCCAGGGGCCTCATCTAGTACAGGCCTTGAACATCATTGAAATTATTCAGAAATGCAGCCCTGGTCACTGAGATTTCTACAGGTACTAGATTCACACTAAAGCTGCTGAATTAGGAATTGGCCCAGTTCTGCTGAGGTTGGCAGTATCCTTGGGGACACAGAATGCTAACGTAAAGACCTGCCTGGGCCAACTGTTCCTGCAGTCCCAAATGTGGAAGGTGGGGCTGGAGACAGGCTCTGAGGCCCAGTTAGAGTTAGCTAATGATTTGAATCTGAGTGGGAGACCATTGGTTGCTGGGAATCAGTAATTCATTTTATGATCTAAATTTTAACCATTTAACTATGCCTCTTATAGTTGTTTTATTTGGAAAATGATATTTTAAAAAACCTTATTTGACAATTATAGAAGAGGGCATAACAATTTTTATTAAAAGACAAGTCGTTTACTCTCATTCTGCGTAAGTGTTGAACAGATATTAGCATCATTAGCTGGAGCATTTGGGCCAAATGCTCAGCAGAATGCTGGGCTGTGAGTCAGCCATGTTTCATGGATGGCTAATCAGATGGAAGGGCTAGTTTCCTGAAGAAGCTACACAAACAGGCACTTGCTGCCCTGCCTCTATGTCTCTTATTTGTACTCTCCATCCTGAGTAATGGTTCCACTAGGAACCATCTGTGGAACCTGGGAGAGTTGCAGAACATCTCTGGGAATGGGGCTGACATAGGCTTGACCTGAGGCTCTGAGGACACCGTGTAGCTGTGTGTTTAGGAGAGTATTCCTCAAAGTTCAGGCAGATTGTGGTTGCCAGTAGACTGTTTACGTTTGATTTTAAAACAGTGTTAGTTTTTATTGTTCATTGGAAAACCATGCGGTGCAGGTTATCTGTAAAGCAGATACTACACTTCCAGTTATCATTAGTTGCAAAGTCCAAGTTTAGATGAACATGGCAATAGGAAAAGGGTTTACATTGTACCAGTAAGGAGTATTTTTTTTTAAGACCTGAGCAAAATGTTTTGCCTCTAAAACTGGGGCAGGCAACCAGCAGAAAGGGGTTGGAGCTGTGTCTCTGAAGAGACACGATGGGGGAGACATGTCTCAGGTCATATAGGGCTGTCGTGTCTGGAGGCGACCTGGGTGAGTGACCTGTGGCCCATGTTTCTGTGATCTTCAGCCACACTGTCTTTGATGTGTCTGATGCCTTCTTGAAATGAGAGCTGTGAAGTCCCTAAGTGACCTCAAGTTCACTTTTATTGAAATTTCTATTATGTTGGAGTTGAATCACAACTTTGCTTATAAGCATTCCCATAACATTCTTCTTATATACTGTTTTAGTCTCCATTTTAGTCAAGTGGCTGTTAGGGAGCATAAACATGAGATACATGTTTTTCTGGGGAAGTTCACAGCGTAAGATGTGGTTTGACAAAGACCACGCAGTCCTCTATATTAGGAGACATATTAGTCTCGCTTGTTTGTTAGAAAGCGCCTTTAATGGAATTTCAGTTATATTATAGCCTCTAGACAGATACCTAACTCAGTTTGAGGCTGGAAAGAAAAAAAAAAACTTCACAGAAATGGTGTCCCAGTTATCAATATTGCTACATGATAGACGACCTTGAAGTTTAGCAGCATTAAATAACCAACCTTATATTACATTCATGATTTTATGAGTGAGGAATTTAGGCAGGGCACAGCAGAGCTGTCTTACCAGCAACTGGAGCCTTACCATGGCTGGACATGGCTGGGATGTCCATCGTAGGGCTGTATGTCTGGGAACTAGGTTCTGGCTATCAGCTGGGTTCCCTGGTTCATTTTCATGTCTTGTCTGCTGGAACTGGACTATTCAAAAGGCTCTTTCACTCACATGCATGCATAGCACCTGGGCAGGGATGGCCGGAGCAGGGGGGTGCTGGCCTGACACCCCTGTCTCTTCATGTGGTCCATGTGGCTACTTGAGCTTCCTTAAAGCATGATGATCTCATGGTGGTTGTACTGATTACCTGGTAGCTGGCTTTTCCCACAGGGAGCTTTCTAGGAGATTCAGGTACAAGCTGCCAGACTTCTTATGACTCAAGCTCTTATTCCCAGAGTATCACGTCTGTCACATTTCTTGATCAAAGAAGTCATCAGGTCTAACCCATATGCAAGGGCACTAGAATTACACTCCACTTCTCAATGGAAGAAGGAGCCATCTAGATTTCAACATTGAAGATTCAACATTGTTTTAATTAAGATGAAATTCAACCTAAAGTCCTAGTTTAATATCTAATATTTTGTCCAAATGCTTAGGATAATAGCAGAGACTCTGTGATTGATGTGAGAGAGGAAACTGCTATACAATCCTTACCATTTTGAGAAACTCCGATGCACTTTCAAGATAGAGCATATTTTATCTGCAGTGGGCAGTGTACATCTCTGAGCTTGTTAGTAAGAGTATTCCTTGGTTTGCAGACACATCACTCCAATATCTGGCTGGTTGTTCACACAACATTGTCCCTGTGTCTCCATGTCCAAATTTCCGCTTCTCATTAGGACACCAATTATGTTGTATTAGGGTCCATCCTACTTTTGTGTCACTCATATGAGTTCACAATGTCTGAAATGACCCTGTTTTCAGGCAAGGTCACATTCTGAAAAATTGGGGGTTAGGATGTCAATAAGAATTTTAAGGAGACACAATTCAAACCATAACATAGGACAGCCTCAGAAACATAATTTTGATTATATGTCCTTGGGAATAAAGGAATTGATAAAGCTTTGGAGAAAATGTTATTACTAAAAAGTAATAGAAATCAGGAAAGAGGGACATCACTGCTAGAAGGAGTGGAACATGAGTGCCTGTTGGCTGCCTTGTCCCCCCTACTGCCTCCTCGGGATAGGGGCCCTGCATGTCCACGTGATGAAATATAGTTGACATATAGTGTTATACTAGTTTAAGGTGTACAACATACTGATTTGATAATTCTGTATATTACTCAGTGCTCACCACAACAAGTGTAGTCACCATCTGTCACCGTACAGTGTTAGTACAATATTATTGACTGTGTTCCTTGCACTATACTTTTGACTGGAAGGTTGTACCTCTTAATGCCCTTCACCTCTTCCACCCATCTCCCTCTCCTCTGGCAACCACAGGTTGTTCTCTGTATCTGTTGATCTATTTCAATCTTTCTTTGTTTTGTTTTGTTTTGTTTTTAGATTCCACGGAGTTCCTAGTGGATATTATTCTTTGTGAAAGTAAGTCAGGTGAAGAAAGACAAATACCATTGGATTTCACTTGTATATGGAGTCAGATGTCCTTTAAGGAGGCAGTTCACTGTAATGGGCCCCCTGAAAAGTCTCATCAGGCTGATTGCTTATTGGGATCATTTTCTAAGAGGGGGCAGTTTGGAACTCCCCCATTTCTAGCAGTGTGCATTATTAGAATGCATTTTGCAAAGACTTGTAGCATTAAGTTTTTAGGTAAGTGTAACATTATTGTATGAGCTTTGGCTGCCCTCAGCCTTGCTCCTTACCACTGCTATTCATTTATCCCCACATTACAGGCTGAAAGGAACTCGAGACACCACCTAGCCCACTGTCCTCCCTTCAGGAAAAACTCTCTCAAAGCTCTTCAACGAAATGAAAATTTATTCCATGTTTTTTTTTTTCTATTTAAAAACATTCAATATTGACTTCCATTAGAAGCTGCCCATAAATAACCAGTATAAATAATTGAATGTCAGTGATCTAGAGGCTACCACAGATTTTGCATTTTAAATTTAGTGTTTACATGTAAAATTATGGCTGTAGAATTACACTGGAGTCATGATTTCATATTTCATTTTCTGAACTTTTATACCACCTACCTTTTACAATTTCCTGTTTATTTCCAGTTATTCCTTTGAGGATGGCATGAGAAAGCTGGCGGTTTCCTTTGACCTCTAACATTAGCTGGTTTTTGTGTAAATTTTATTAAGTTACATTTTTGTTTTGGTTGGAAGTTTTGCTTTCATTAGCAGTACACTGTATCTCCTTCCTTGTATGTCTAAATTATTGACATATATGATTGACACTTTAGTGATTAGATATGAATGATACGTATTTATTTTATAGTAGATTTGTACAAAATGCAATTTGGATTTTTATATTTACTTAATCATTACAGAATAGAAATGATAGTACCGGAGGAGTTCTTTGAGAACATTTGACTGTGGTAGTGGGTGGTTATTACAGAGTCTCTACCCTCAGACTTTCCTCAGTGCAAAGACTTCCACAGCACAGGTAAATGAATGCTGCAGGTATGATGGCTGGGAAAGCCAGATTCTTGGCTGGTCCCTACCTTTCCTCTGAGGATCCTGAACTGTCAGCCATGGGAAGGGAAGATCTCAAAGCTCTCATGCTTTTATTTTCTTTGCTTGTGTGAGAAGATGGAGTCTATAATGCTAAGTGGCTTGTCTGGCAGCTCAGCCTGCACTCTTGCCATTAACAGTCATGCTGTCATTGAATGTATGTGCACCCATGTTTACATTAAGCATGTTTAATTCATGGGACATGTTGAAATGTCATAAAGGAACCCTTTGATTATGTCAGTCATAGGTAGGGAGACGAGACTCTCCCTTTTTAAGCTGTATTTGGATAATCTACTTCCTGAAGTATAAATGAAATGGTGCAGAGGCTCGCTCTTGAGTGTCTTGAGCACTAGCACCAGTGACACCTGTGCTTCCTAGAGACTTGTGACAGGAACTCAGGTGGCTTTTCTGACTCACATCCCTGGCTCCTATTGTATTACTCTGTGGCCTTCATGACAAGGCAGCATGAGGGATCTTATCAGTCCATCTGGTAGTCCTCATAGGTCTCTCTCCTGTGTATCCATATGCTTTTCTCTCCTGGAGTTCCCATTGTCTGCACACAGGAGCAGGCTAGTAATCATCAGGCTACCTGCTACCAATTGAATAGCTCTCTCTGGCCCTTCTGAAAATCATGCTCTAAGATTATTCATCCCTACAGCAAACAAGCAAGTGTTTTTTGTTTAGTTTCTTTTCTTTTTTAAAAAGATTTTATTTATTCATTTGAGAGAGAGAGAGCACAAGCTGGGGCTAGGGACAGAGGGGGAGGGACAAGCAGACTCCTTGCTGAGCAGGGAGCCCAACACGGGGCTCTATCCCAGGACTTAGAGATCATGACCTGAGCTGAAGGCAGCCACTTGACTGACTGAGCCACTCCGGTGCCCCCAATAAGCAAGCGTTAAACCCCCTTTCCACAGTCTGAAGCTCACACCACTTGTAAATTAATTTGATTCAGTAATTGAATCCGGGGAAGACAGCTCACTGGCCTGCCATGTGTTTGTGAGGACACAGTCCCTACGCCCAGCCTTGGGGATTCTGGAGCAACCAGCATTTGTTTGCAAAAGCAACCTGCAATGTAGTGGGATATGGCTGACTAAGATCTTTGTGCTGCATGATTGCTGCTTGGATTCTTTAAATAAACTTCATCTTTTAGGACAGTTTTAGAGTTAGAGAAAAATTGCAAAAGTTGTATAAAGAATTCCCATAGTTTCCTATTAGTAACATCTGACATTGGTAGTGCACATTTTTAATGATAATGAGCCAATCTTGACAGGTTATTATGAAAGTCCACAGTTCATTCAGATTTCTTCCCTTTTTTAATCTAAATGTCCTTTTTCTTCTCCAGGATCTCATTCAGGATACCACATAACATTTAGTCATCTTGTCTGCTTAGGTACTTCTTGGCTGTGACAGTTTCTCAGGGTTGCCTGGGTTCTAATGACCTTGACAGTTTGGAGGCATATGGGTCAGTTATTTTGTAGGATGACCCTCCATTGGGATTTTTCTGATGTTTTTTTCTCACAGTTAGACTGGGGTTATGGCTTATGGGAGGAAGTCCACAGAGGGAAAATGCTGTTCTCAGTACATCCCATCACATCAGGGGGACACGCTGGCAACATCATCACTATTGGTGTTGACCTTGATCACCTGGCTGAGGGAATGATTGTCCAGTTTCTCCACTATAAAATTTTCCTTTTCTTTCTCCATTTTTGTACTGTCCCCTTTGGTAGAACATCACCATGCACAGCCCACACTTGAGGAGAGGGTAGTTATATTCCTTCCCCCTGAGGATGGACTGTTCCCATAAATTATTTGGAATTCTTCTACATAGGAGATTTGTCTATTTTCTCCTATATATTTATTTACTTGTTTTTTTTTTACTTATATCAGCATGAACTCATAGATATTTATTTTATGCTTTGGGTTATAGACCAATAGTAATTTACTATGTTGCTAAAATTGTTGTAGTTGGTTCCTGTGTACTGCTGTCATACCCACATCATTGTACAGTTATTATATATATAGTTTATTATTTTATATATAATTATATAAATTATTATTAGTGTCAGGAAGTAAGAAAGAAGTAATACATGGGCACTACAAAATGATCTAGGCTCAGAATCTTATATGTTTCTTGCCCTACTCCTAGAATCAGCCAGTTTTTCCAAGGAGCCCTGGCTCCTTTTAATTGGAGGATGGTCTTAGAAACCAAAATTAGGGTGTAAGGTGTGCTCACTGCTCCTGGACAGTCTTTGTGTCTAAGTTCTGTCAGCCAGAAATATAGAGATATATACTAATACCTGTGTATATTCATGCTATAAATATTTCTATATGTGAAAGGAATATTCTTTTATTTCTCTTCACTCTACTCTCAGTACTTGACTTCTGGTCACTAAACGTGTGTGGGATTTTCCCACACCAACCAAGTCTCCAGCAGTCCAGACACCACTCGGTGTCCTATACCTCAGTTCAATTCTACAATTATCTGAGGCTAGTGCAGACTTCACATGTTAAGAACCTGGACCTACAAGGTTGCCTCCATTACCCCCTCTTGCTTCAGATACCAATTGCAAGTAATGAGTCCTCGGGTTCCTCACAAATTATGTCTTATTGGCTACGTATCAGGGCTTCAATGACCCCCTCTTGAGGTTTGATAATTTGCTAGAACAACTCCCAGAACTCAGGAAAATAGTTTACCTACTAGATTACCAGTTTATTATAAAAGGATATATAACTCAGGAACAACCAGATGGAAGAGATGCATAGGGCAAGGGGTAAGAGGCACAGAGCTTCTGTGCCCTCTCCAGGCACACCACCCTCCCAGCAATTCTATATATTTAGCAACTTGGAAGCCCTCCAAATCCTTTTGGTTGAAACTTTTTAATGGAGGCTTCATTACTTAAGCATGATTGGTTAAATCATTGGACATTAGTGATTAATTAGACCTCCAAGGCCCCTCTCCCTTCCTGGAGGTCAGGGGGCAGGCTGAAAGGTCCAACCTTTTAATCACATGGTTGGTTCCCCTGACAACCAGCCCCCATTCTTAGGGGCCTCCCAAAATTCACCTCATTGACAAAAAAACTCAGATGTGTTGAAAGTGGATTGAACTACCTCATTCATCTTTTTTTTTAATTAATTAATTTATTTTAGGGAGAACACAGTAGGAGGGGTAGAGGGAGAAGAAGGGAGAATCTAAAGCAGACTGCGTTGAGTGTGAAGCCCAGTGGGGCTTGATCCCACAACTCCGAGATCAAGACCTGAAACCAAGAGTCAGAAGCTTAATTGACTGAGCCACCCAGGTGCTCCACCACATTCACCTTTATGCTATATAGCTATTTCAGGAACTAGGGACAGAAACCAAATGTGACAACAAAAGATGCCCTGTCACTCTAATCACTTAGGAAATTACAAGAGTTTTAGGAGCTCTGTGCCAGGAACTGGGATGAAGATCAAACATATAGTATTATGTCACAATATGTAACCATTGGTGTGTATATTAAGCTAAACATGAGCGCATAGTGAGGTCTCCAACTGTAATCCATTACCACATGGATCCTTCTGTTACTAGACAAAAGTTCGTTACCCAATGTGCCGTGAGTTTAACATTGACACCGTCTTTTGTAGAGAAAATGGTTTTTATTGCAGAATGCCAAGTAAGGAGCAGGAGGAAATGTCTCGAATCCCCCGCCCCCCCCCTCCTCCCCCCGCCTCTCCCACCCAAGGAAAAGGGAAGCTGAGCACTTACGGGATTTTACCATGGAGGGGTGATTCTTGAGGGTGGATGTAAGTGACTGGAGGTTGGAAAAAAAAGTGAAGTGAGAAGAAAGGAATCACTGTTTCTGGGCAGGCACCAGCCAGTGACATACATATGTCATATGTACAAAAAAATTGGCAGCGCTAGCATGATGAACACAGGGGAGAGGGGTAGGTCTCACGGTGTGCCATCCAAGAGCTTAACTTTTATTCACATTTGGTACTTTCGTGTGAACTGCAAGAATTCTTCCCAGTTTGCTCCAGTCTTAGCTGGTCTTAGGCGTGGTTGGTCCACTTTTGCAAAACAGGCTTATACATAAGTCAGGTCAGCAGTTTTCTGAGGGCACAACAGTCAAGCCTTTGTTAAGGTAATATGTTCGTTTCACTTCTGGTCTCCTCCTTCTGCCCTCACGCCAGCAGTGAGAAACCTGGCACTCACCACCTACCATGTATTTACTTAATTGCTCAGTTCCAGTATGCTTGTATGGTGGTATCAGACAACCAGGACCCCCACAAGAAACAGTTCTGTCAACTAAAGTTCTGTGCTGACATACAGTTTCTTTTGCCTCCAGTTTTACAGATCCCACGCATTTCCAGAGTTAGTTAGGTTAGCCCCCTTTCCACCCACTCGTTTCAGTGAGATTGTTTCATATTTTTGCAAAACAGATTGTTTTGCTACATTCTGCATTCCATCCGTTGGATCTTCCAACCTCCTAAATACTTCTTTTAAAATTGCATACATCAAGGTTTGCTCTCTGTGCTGTACCAGTCAGTGGACTTTGGCAAATATGTAGTGTAGTATTCACAAGTATAGTGTCATGAGAATAGCTTCGCCAAGCCATTCCCCGTGCTTCGTTGCAATCCTCTCTGCTCTTTCTGAACTCCTGGTAACTCATCTCACTGTTGCTACAGTTTTACCTTTTCCAGAATGCCATGCTATTGGAATCATATAGTGTCTTAGTCTTTTCAGGCTGCTATAACAAAATACTACAGTGCAGAGCTTATACCAACAGCAATTAATTGATTGATTAATTAATTAAAAGATTTTATTTATTCATAAGAGACACAGAAAGAGGCAGAGACATAGATAGAGGGAGAAGCAGGCTCCCCGTGGGGAGCCCAATGCAGGACTCAATCCCAGGATCCTGGGATCATAACCTGAGCCAAAGGCAGCTGCTCAACCACTGAGCCACGCAGGTGCCCCAACAACAAAAATTTATTTCTCACAGTCTAGATGCTGGAAGTCAAATCCTGGTGCAGGGACTGGTGAAGACGCTCTTCTAGGTCACAGATAGGACAAATTCTCACATGGCTGAAGGGCCGGGAACTTGTCAGAAGCCTTGTCTGTGAGATACTGATCCCATCATGAGTCTCCACTCTCATGATATAAACTCCTCCCAAAGGCCCCACCCACTAATACCATCACCTTTGGGCGTTAGGATTTCAACATATGAATTTGAAACACATTCAGACCATAGATATAGTAAATAGCTTTTTCAGACTGTCTTTTTTCACTTAGCAATATGTGTTTAAGATTTACCTGTATCTCTTTTGACCCTTGATGGTTCATTTATTTTATTGTCAAGTAATATACTACTGTGTAGATGTAACCATAGTTTGTTTATCTGTTCACCTATTGAAGGATATCTTGGTGGCTGCCAGTTTGGGGCAATTATGAATAAAGTTGCTAATTCATCCATGTGTAGGAATTTTCAAATGACTTGGGCATGTATCTGTGAGTGTGATTGCTGGATCATATAGTAGGACTATGTCTGGTTTTATAAAAAACTTCTAAACTGCCTCTCCTCCCAAGTAGCTGTACCATTTTGCATTCCAGCCAGCAATGTGTGAGAGCTCCTCTTGCTCTGCATTTTCAGCAGTAATTTGTACTGTTGGTTTGGGGATTTTAACTATTGTTATAGGTATGCAATGCTATTTTACTATTATTTTAATTTGCAATTCCTAATGACAACTGATGTTAAGAATTATTTCGTATGATGATCTGCTGTTTCTATGTCTTCTTTGTTAATGTATTCAGATATTTGCCCATTTTTAAAACTCAGGGTCTTTTTTATTTCTTTTCTCATTGTTGCATTTTATTTTATTTTATTTTATTTTATTTTAATTTTGTAAATCTATTTTTTATTGGTGTTCAATTTACCAACATACAGAATAACACCCAGGGCTCATCCCGTCAAACGCCCTGCTCAGTACCCGCCACCCATTCACCCCCACCCCCTGCCCTCCTCCCCTTCCACCACCCCTAGTTCGTTTCCCAGAGTTAGGAGTCTTTATGTTCTGTCTCCCTTTCTGATATTTCCCACTCATTTTTTCTCCTTTCCCCTTTATTTCCTGTCACTATTTTTTATATTCCCCAAATGAGTGAGACCATATAATGTTTGTCCTTCTCTGATTGACTTATTTCACTCAGCGTAATACCCTCCAGTTCCAACCACATTGAAGCAAATGGTGGGTATTTGTCTTTTCTAATGGCTGAGGAATATTCCATTGTATACATAGACCACATCTTCTTTATCCATTCATCTTTCGATGGACACCGAGGCTCCTTCCACAGTTTGGCTATTGTGGACATTGCTGCTAGAAACATCGGGGTGCAGGTGTCCCAGCGTTTCATTGCATCATTGTTGCATTTTAAATTTCTTTATGCGTTTTGGATACAAGCCCTTTATGAGACATGTGTTTTGCAAATATTTTCTTTCTGTCTGTGGCTTATCTTTTCCTTCTCTTAACAGTGTCTTTTGCAGAGCAGACGTTTTAAATTTTGCTAAAGTTCAATCTAGCATAAGCAAATAATACTATACTGATTCACATGTAGCACAGCTATCTTATTAACAGTGTTCCCAATGTCTTTGTCCCATCCTTTAGGTAGGACACTGCTATCAGGACATTGCATCTATCCAAGTGCTGTAATCACCTACTACATTGTTACTGTTATTTTTTTAATTTTTATTTATTTATGCATGAGAAACACACACACAGAGAGAGAGGCAGAGACATAGGCAGAGGGAGAAGCAGGCTCCCTGCAGGGAGCCCGATGTGGGACATGATCCCAGGACTCCAGAATCCTGCCCTGGGCCGAAGGCAGACGCCCATCTGCAGAGCCACCCAGCCATCCCTGTTACTGTTATAAGGAGTTATTTTTTTGATCAATTAAGAAAATGAAAAACAAAAGCATTTGTTTTATCTTCATTTATTCCTTTTTCAGAGTTCTTCTGTTCTTTATGTAAATCTGAGTTGCTGACCTATTTCATTTTCCTTCTCTCTAAAGAACTTTTTAAACATTTTTTTAGGGGATGTCTGCTGGTGAAAATTATCTCCATTTTTGTTTCTCAGAGAAAGTCTTTATTTTTTCTTCAATTTTGAAGAATTTTGCTGGATGTAGAATTCTAGGATGGTATTTTTATTTATTTTGTATGGTTTTGTTTTACCACTTTAAAGGTTCATTCTGTTCGTGCTTGCTTTCCTAAAGGGAAGTGCACTGTTATTATCACCTTTGTTCCTCTTTATGTACAGTGTTATTTTTTCTCTGGATTCTTTCCAATTTTCCTCTGTTTTTGGTTTTCAGCAATTTCACTGTGCTATGCCTAAGTATAGACTTTTTGGTATTTATCCTGCTTGGTGTTCTCTGAACTTTATTTATGGTTTGGAGTCTATCATTAAATTTGAAAGTTGTCACCATTATTACTTTAGATGATTTTTTATGTTTCTTTCTTCACCTTTTGGTATTCTGCGTATAGTATACCTCTTGAAATTGTCCTGTGGTTGTTGGATTTTCTGGTTTTTTGAAGGGGTTTGTTATCATTGTTTTGGGGGAAGGACAAGGAATTGTTTTATTTTTTCACATCAGTTGGGGACATTTCTATTGACCTATCTTCAGGCTCACTAATTCTTTCCTTAGCTGTGTCCAGACCACTAACAAGTCCATCGAAGGCATTCTCCTTTCCTGTTACAGTGTTTTTGGTTTCTAGTATTTCCTTTGATTATTTCTCAGAGTTTCCATCTCTCTGCTTACATTACCCATCTGTTCTGGCATCTTGTCCACTTTTTCCATTGGAGTCCTTAGCATATTAAACATAAGTTATTTTCAATAGCCCATCTGATAATTCCAGAATTTCTTCCATTTCGGAATCTAGTTCTATTATTTTCTCTGTCTCTTCAGACTGGGTGTTTCTTGCCTTTTAACATGCTGTGTAATTTTTTGTTGAAAGCTCAGTATATCATATTGGGCAGTAAGAAGTGAGGTAAGTAGACCTTGAGTGTGAGGTTTTATCTTCCTATGGCTGGCATTTGGATCCTGTTTAATGTTTGCTTTCTCCAGAGGTCCTCAGGGCCCTAAAGTCATCTACTCTCCTTTGTTAGTTTCATCTGTTTTCTTTTTTTTTTTTTAAATCTTTTTTAAAATTTTTATTTATTTATGATAGTCACACAGAGAGAGAGAGAGAGAGGCAGAGACACAGGCAGAGGGAGAAGCAGGCTCCATGCCCCGGGAGCCCGATGCGGGACTCGATCCCGGGTCTCCAGGATCACGCCCTGGGCCAAAGGCAGGTGCTAAACCGCTGCGCCACCCAGGGATCCCAGTTTCATCTGTTTTCTTTGGACTTTTCTAAAAACTGCTCTTTGTGTCTTGCAGCTCTTTTTGCTATAATCCATTGTGATTAGCCTAGAGCCCTGTTTGTATGGTGGGAAGGTTTATGTAGGGGAAACACTCAATCATTTCAGTGTCCAAGTGGGCCAGTGTCCCTGTGCTATGGCCTTCCTAAGTGTTTCTTAGACTTTAAATCATCCTTTAGGTGAAACAGGATGCTAGAGGGGCATGGAGGCATGCTTCCCACAGGTGGAACAAGACTGGTAAAATCTTTGTACCCCTGAGAATAGGCCTTTCTTATAGAGAAGGTTCTGTTCACATCTCACAGTGTGGTTTCTCCCTCCCCCTGTCATTGCCATCAAGGGATCTTTTTAGGCTCTTCACCATGAGGAACTGGTGGTGTGCTTAGAGGTAAAACACACAAAAATAGGGGAACAAAGACTGTGGCACCATGTTCAAGCTAGTCTATACTCAGTCTCCAATAATTTGTCATAATTGACGTTTTTTTGGTTACCCATCTATGGCTCCAGGAGCTTCTGAGGTGAGCAAATCTCTGTGACTGTCTGGTTCCAACTCTACTTTCAGATTTCCGGGTTGCAGTTTGTCCTGAAACCTTAGCTTCCCAAGGGGCCTAAGAAAAGTCATTGATCTTTGATTCGGTATGTTTTTTTTTCCCTGGTTGTAAGGATGGGAGTGGTGACTTTCAAGCTCTTTACATATCAGCGCTGAAATTGGACATCTCTGTTTGGATAATTAGAGAACTTTGTTACTCCATATGACTTCCTTACCAGGGGCTTGTTTGTGGCTACCAGTGAATTAGTGCAGGAGAACTCATGTCCCACTGTCTAATGGATAGCAGTAATTAGTTTGAATAGTTGGGGATAAGAGAGTTGTTCAACAATCAGCAATCTTACAATTCATTCAGTCTAAACGTCCTTGTGTTACCGCAGAGGAAAATAGGGCTGTCTGAGCTTCTCGTTCAAAATAACTAGTTAATGAGTGGGAAATATCAGAAAGGGAGCCAGAACATGAAAGACTCCTAATTCTGGGAAACGAACTAGGGGTGGGGGAAGGGGAGGTGGGCGGGGGGTGGGGGTGACTGGGTGACAGGCACTGAGGGGGGCACTTGACGGGATGCGCACTGGGTGTTATTCTATATGTTGGCAAATTGAACACCAATAAAAAATAAATTTATAAAAAAACAAAACAAAACAAAATAACTAGTTAGTCTTTAAATTAGGGGTCTGGCTCAGGCTTTCCCAGATTCCTTTTTACTAGTCTGTAAGGAAAAAACCTGTGTGTTAATCGAACCTAGAAGATCTGTGGAGTATAATAAATATATGCATTTCTTTTTTGTTTCTGACTCCTGGTACAGAATATCTAAAACCTTTCTAATCCCCTGAGTGACAAGAGTATCTTTTGTTTTTTTTTGTTGTTGTTGTTTGTTTTTTTTTTAAGAGTATCTTTTGTATGCTGATAGGATGACTCTTGTCTGGGGGCCTTTAGATTAGCTTCAGGAGTGGGGACTGGTCTCCAGAAAGGCCAGGTTGTTATTAGGGGATTGGAACTTTGACTCCCAACTCCCAACCTCCTGGAGCTGCAGAGGGGGTGGAGATTGAGTTCAATCACCAGTGACCAATGACTGAATCAATTGTTCCTTCATTTAAAACCCCTAAATAATGGGATTTGGAAAGCTCCTGGCTTGATGAACCTGTGGCAGTGCTGGGAAGGTGGTATTCTGCAGAGGGCATGGAAGCTCCTCACTCCGTCCTCCTGCCAGCACCCTCCCCAACTTTGCCCTATATATTTCTTCAATTTAGCTGTTCTGGGTTTTCTCCTTTATCTCGAAGCAGTAAACATAACTAGTGTCTCCCTGGTTCTGTGAGGCATCTGGCAAATTCTTGAACCTGAGGAGGGGATTATGGGAACCTCTGATTTATAGCCAGCTGGCCAGAAGTACAGGTGGCCCCAGGACTGGTGACTAGCTTCTGAAGTGGGGGCAGTGGTATAGAAATGAGCCCTTAACCTGTAGGGCCTGTACCATGGTTAGTGTCAGAATGGACTTGAATTCTTAGACACCCTATTGGTCTCTGAGAATTGGAAAAAACCTCACACAACCTCCCATTTCCATTCAGATGAAATGAAAGAACAGGTAGGTGGTTGTTATTTTCAAGTGTCTTCAGTGTCCACAGGAACAACATGATGCTTTCTGGCACCTCCTTGCAGAGCTCTCATTCAGTTTGAGAATGTAGCACAGGTGTAGAAATGAAATATTCTTGCTTCCCATAGCATTAAAAAAAATGGAATAGGTGCTTCAGGTGACATACAGTTAAATTTTAGGATTTAGTTTTACATGTGGTTTTTAGCAAGTTGGCTTCTCTTAGGTAACCACTTTCTAGAGGAAAGCACTATGTGACTGTAGATGTTCCTGGCGAAAGAGAGCATTCCATTAAAGACTTTGGTTTCCACCTAATCTTTACAAGTTTGCCTCCATCCCATGGATGTCTTTTCTGGGCCCATGTGTGACTTTTTTGGACTTTGCTGCTGGGACACTTTCCATCTCTCTGAGTGAGTTGGTCTCTAAAGCAGTAAGACAAATTTTGTATGGGTCTGTCGCATCTCTCATTGCTTTATGGTCAAACCCCATGTTTTCTAGGTTAGAATTGAAGCATTTTTGGAATTATAAAATATTGAATTTTCCTCTGGTCTAGCTAATGCATTTGAGCATTTTTAACAAACCAGCAGTTATGATAATTTTAATGGGAGATTCGTGTTCTATTTTGCATAAGTGATGAATTTAAATTTGATGGAGTCTTTGAATATAAATCCCTGGAGTGTACAGATCTAGTGCCTTAATGCTTTGAGGTCTGTCCCTGCCTATTTTTATTAAAATATTTCCTTGGGATCCCTGGGTGGCACAGCGGTTTGGCACCTGCCTTTGGCCCAGGACACGATCCTGGAGACCCGGGATCGAATCCCACGTCGGGCTCCCAGTGCATGGAGCCTGCTTCTCCCTCTGCCTGTGTCTCTGCCTCTCTCTCCCTCTTTCTCTCTCTCTCTGTGACTATCATAAATAAATAAAAATTAAAAAAAATAAAATAAAATATTTCCTCATTTTAAATTATTGTATTTACCAGATTATTTTAAAAGGAGCAATATTTTGCCTGTGGCTTTATAATTAACCTAATCTGATTACTGTGGGTTTTTTATCGGACAATAGGCAAAAATATGTTAGTGAAGTTTTAAGAACAGCAGGCTGAGCATCTGTGGTGCCACATACTAAATATTATTTATGGCAATAGCTGTATCTTGTTTCTTTGGACTAGTTATATGTTATTGTATGTACCTGGGATTTCAGTTTAGCAATATTGAGTATACACTGGGCATCAATTTAATTCTATTCTAGAAAAAAAAAAACAGACAAAAAAGAGGCTGTTTTGTATAATTATCAAACTGAAATAGTTTAATTCTTTATTTGTCTTTGAAATATTCTCTTGCAATATTACTTTAATTTTGTGTTTAATAAAATGCTTTGGTTATTTGTCAGTTATACTCACATATTGATTTGTTTTATATTTATGTAAGTATAAAAAATAACCAGCCCTTTGTTCAATCCTGCTACATGACTGACCTTTGTTATACCATTAATTTGCCTTGTGACTTAGGTTTATGTGTCCTTCATTTAAAAATGAATGAACCAAAAAGAAAAGGAACTGAGTTTTCCCAAACATAGGAAGATTTTAAAATCCGGCTACACAACTTAGAGCTGAGATCTGAACCTACATCTTTTTCTTCCTTTTTTTTTTTTATTTTTAATTGTGGATAATTTCAAATATATGCAAAGGTAAAGAAAATAATGTATCAAAAATTTTTAAAGATTTTATTTATTCATGAGAGACACCGAAAGAGAGGTAGAGACACAGGCAGAGGGAGAAGCAGGCTCCATGTAGAACTCAATCTCAGGACCCCAGGATCATGACCTGAGCCAAACCCAGGTATTGGACTTGATGCACCCATCAGTCAGCTAGAGCAACCCCTTGGCCATTCTTGTTTTACTGATACCTTCCACCATTGGTCCTCTGGATTATTAAAGCAAATATGAGACATCATATTGTTTCATTTCAAAATACTGAAATATGTATCTGTAAAGGGAAAAGGTTCCTTTTACAAAATGATAAAGTTGCAAAGCCATTACCACACCTAATAAATAGTAGTAATTTGTTTTATAATAAAATATCCCATGTTCAGACTTCTCACACTGTATCTGTCTGTGTCTCTTAAGTCTCTTTCTCTTTAAAAAAAAAAAAAAAAAGTCTCTTTTTTATTTTTTTGCTGGACCAGATGAGGGGGCTGCTAGAGCCCATATAGCTCTTGTTATCTGTTAATATATACGACTAGAGAGACACAGAGAAATTGCTTACCCACCAATCCAATATGCTGATTTATTTCATTTTGCTTTTGTTTTTAGGGATTTATTTTTTACATTTTGATTTAATTTTGTGTCATGATCATATAGAACATTTACCGTTACAAAGTCAAAGCATATTATATAAGGATTTTTGGAGAATTTTAGTTGTCATCCTGTCCCCTTTATGCAGTTTCTATTTCTTTCCTCTCCAATCCCCCACCACTTCACCTCCAGCCCCATGGCAACCAGTCTTAGGGACTTTTGCCTTATACTTTCATCTAAAAATTATAAGCATGTATGTGTACTCTACACATCCTGCATGTATATTTGCATACTAGAAACACCGTCTTAGCTCTTGGTTTGTAACTTAATGATATATCTTGGGGATAAGTCTATAGCATCGTACAGAGATAATTTCTCATGCTTTTTACAGCTGCATGATACTGCAGCTGCTAATGTGAGGGATGTCAACCCTTGTCTATGATACTAATTTATCATTTGTCTTTTTTTATTTACTTCTGGTGGGTTTTTTAATATGTAAAGATTGTAATTTCTATATAGTTAAATTTCATATGCTTTTCCTTTACTGCTTTGGATTTTGAGTAATAGGGAGTATTTCTCAAGTTGTAGCTTGTAGAGAAACTCCCTGTTTTCGTCTAATACTTAGATGGAAGCTCTCTCTCCTTTCCCCCCACCCGTCTTTACTTTTCTACTTAAATGTCTGATCAATTTAGAATTAATCCTGATCTGATTTGTGTGAAACAGATATATATTTTTCCTTTTCCATATGACTATCTGGTTATATCAATACTACTTATTAGAAAATCTATTTTACCCTCAGTGGTTTGAAAGGACACCTTTATTATACCCTAGATTCCCATAAACAGGACTATTTCTGGATATTTTAGTTCCATTCCATTGGTCTGTTAATTCATAAACCAGTACTATGTTGTTTTGATAATAGAGGCTTTATAACATATTTTAATATATAGTAGGTTAGCCTTCTTCATTGATTTATTTCTAAGGTTTCTTTTGAGATTCTTGCTTGGTTGTTCTTCCAAATGAACTATATAACCAATATGCCCGGCTTCTAAGAAGCAATGGTGAGATGTTTTTATTGATATGATTTTAAATTTATAGGTTAACCATGGGAAAACTGACATCTCTGCTGTTGACTCTTCTTATCCAAGAACCTGGTGCATTTTTTTCATTTATTCAAACTACTTTTTTCTTTTATGAATGTTTTACAATTTTCTTTATGTAAGTTTTAGACATTTCTTATCAAGTTGACAGTGATGGTATTTCTTTATCTATTTTACTGTTGTAAATGTGGTCTTTTCCTGTATTATATTTTTTGACTCTTGTCTTTGGTATGAATGAACATTATTGATTTTTGTGTATTTATCTTAGTACCTGTTTTGTTTTTGTTTTTTACACAGTTTTATTTTTCTGTGTGCTTGTTTTACATGAATTCTTTTGGTTTTCCACATATATAATCACATGTTCTGCAAGTAAAGATATTTTAACCTCTTCTTTCCCAAACTTTATGGCTCCAGTTTATTTTTCTTGTCTGATTAATGGCTAATCCCTTGAACTCAAGGTTAAAAAGTAGTGGGCATGGTAGGTACCCTTTTCTTGTTGCAGACTTTAGCAGAAAAACTAGTATCTTCTGTATATTCATAGGCTAGCTTTTGAGGTGAGATTATGTTGTACATTGTATGTTTTCTATTATGTAGGATGTGACTTTATCATCTCCCTCAGTTCTTGGTTTTTTGAGTGTTTTTCATATGTACAGATGTTGAGTTGTTTACATATCTTTGTAGTATCCTAGAGATTATCATATGATTTTTCTCCTTGGCTCTATTAACACAAGGAATTGTATTTCCTACTGTGAAATCACTCTTGCATTTCTGGAATGAGCTGCATTTGGATTAATCTTTGTCTTCCTGAATCTACAGTCTTCCCTGATTTTCCCTGTAGCTGGACAAAGTCTTGGTCTGACTTGTATCTTCAATGCCTAAAACAATATATATATACATATATACTCACACACACACATATATTATGTATGTATGTATATATATGTATGCATATGTATATATGTTTATCTAAGGAATGTTTAGTGGATTTTCTTCCTTTTAAAGTAATGATTATGTTCCCTGGGTGGCTCAGTGGTTGAGTGTCTGCCTTTGGCTCAGGTTGTGATCCTGGGGTCCTGGGATCAAGTCCCACGTCAAGCTCCCTGCATGGAGCCTGCCTCTCCCTCTGCCTATGTCTCTGCCCCTCTCTCTGTGTCTCTCAGGAATAAATAAATAAAATCTTTTAAAAAAATAAATAAAATAATTATATTTTTAAAATAATGCATATTTCTAAGAAACTAAGCAATATAGAAAAGTTTAACAGCAAAAGCAATAAATTAACAGAATTCTACCATCCAGAAATGATCTATTTTTTATATTAGGTGGCCATAAATTCAGAAATCTCTCCATGCATATAGCGATAGAAGATGCGAGCTACAAGGAAATAACACTCTGTGTGTTTCAAACAACTGTTTTTATTTGAAATTAATAGAAAACGCACTGAAGCAAAATTAAAGTTAATTCTAAACTTCAGCCCTGTGCTCCTTCATGGTAAGACACCTTCGTTTCTAGAATTAAGGGAAAAAACTCCCAGCCACCATTCAGATCCTCTTCGTTGTAATTAATCCCATATCACTTGCCTCCACGAAGTTACTGTGGCGATCTCACGCCTTCCCCCATACCAGTACCGTGATTTTCGCTCATGTCTACTCTGTCTGTTGCTGTTTTCACATTATTTATTGGATGTGCCGTGGTGAGGGTTTAATTCTCACTTTGTAATTGGTTTCCTTAGTTCTGTCGCCAGTGTCCTATAATCATACTCCAACCGTTTATCACCTCGAGTGCTTCTGGTGTTGGATTTATATTCTTATTAGGATCTTGAGTTCCACGAAGTACTTGCAGGGAGCTTCTATTTCTTGGTTTATGTTTTCTTCCTGGTTGTCTGGCTCTGTTTTCGCAATCCTTCTGCCTCTGTTTGTTGACTTGCCTGTCTTAGCAGTAGATGTTAGTACGTGCATCTGCCAACACTCTGTCTCGCTCATGTGCGATGCCATTGCCTCCATATCTGTGTTCTTTGGCTCCCATGTGTGTGACTCCTGTCCCATCACCTTCATCCCAGTCTATTGTCCCCTGTCAGAGACAGATGTTGCCTGCTAGCCTTTTTGTAAGCGTCCAGGAGATGATGGGGAGGGCCCATGCAGGCTGAGCGCTGCCCTTGCCAAGGCCCTGGAGTCCTGCTTTTCCTTCTGAAACCCCATGAAATGACTCCTTGGCTGAGGCCTGGGTGAGTCCCACTACTGTGAGCATCAGCCCGGCCCCTCAGTCTTGGCCCTGTCTTCCTTTCTGGAGCCATGAGGTACATACAACATGTGAGCTGCTTTTCCAAAGGGATTTTAAAACCGTATCTCTGGGGCACCTGGGTGGTTCAGTGGTTGAGCATCTGCGTTTGGCTCAGGTCATGATCCCAGAGTCCTGGGATCAAGTCTTATGTCAGGCTCCCCACAGGAAGCCTGCTTTTCCCTCTGCCTATGTCTCTGCCTCTCTCTGTGTGCCTCTCATGAATAAATAAATAAAATATTTTTAAAAAAGTAAAAAAAAAAACCCAAAACAAAAAACAAACCATATTTCCTAGAGCCACCTACCCCCAACTCAGTTCACATTGTTACCAGGCAGAGAAACAATTCTGAACTCAGGTTCAGCTGCTCCCCACTTGAAAGTCAATGCTGGAAAGACAAGTATTGGTGGGAAAGGAAAGGTTGCTATATTCAGGCAGCCAACAACATGGGGAGACGGTGGACTGATGTCACAAAGGCTGTCTTCCCTGTGTAGGGGAAGCTGGAGGGTGTTCCGAGGGAGGACATGGGGAAGGGAGGGGGAGCTGTGTGCAGGAGAAGCAATTGCCCAGGCAGAGAGTTGTATGTCCACATGACCTGACCAGACCCGCTGGCATCAGCAGGAGCTATTTCTGAATGTGGTCAGGTCTTATCTTATGGGGAGGTCTAGTCCTTTGCTCCTTAAAGCCAGCAGTCTCCAAGTCCCTGGGAAAGCTAGTTAATTCTGTGACAGACCAGGGAACTTCAGTCAGCAAGCAAGGAGTGCCTAAGCTTGAAGCATGTGCACACCTCAGATGGCTTCATGTGCTCTTGGTGTCACTTCAGACTTGCAGGTGTTGCTGAGAATGCTCAGGACTCGATTTACCTTCTGTGCTCATGCAGACTTTTGAAGGCCATGAGGGGGCAGGGATCAGATCCTTCTGGCATCTCCTATTTCTTCCCATGTTTCAATCTTCAAGGTCCCTTTCCTACTCAAATATAATGTAGTACCTTCTTCTCCCCCCCCCCCCCCGTTTTTTAAGGATTTTATTTATTTATTCATGAGAACACACACACACACACACACACACACAGGGGCAGAGACACAGGCAGAGGGAGAAGCAGGCTCCATGCAGGAAGCCTGATGCGGGACCCCATCCCGGGTCTCCAGGACCATGCCCTGGGCCGAAGGTGGTGCTAAACCGCTGAGCCACCCGGGCTGTCTCTTCCCTTTTTTTGATTGTGCTGGTGAATTTCTTAAAACATTTGTCCTGTGCCTTTCATGAGGAACCGAAAGAGGGGCCTGTGGTGTTGCCTCACATGGGTATTTAGGTGAGTTCCGGGGCTCTGCATTTCCTCCTTGCACTCTGCCACCCACCAAAGCCAGTAGACATTTATGGAGGGCCGCTGAGGGCAACATGTATCATGTTTTAATCTTTGTAGTTGTCCTTTGTGATAGGCATTAGTATGAACATGTCTATAGACAAGGACACTGAGGCACAGAGAAGCCAAGCAACATTTACTTAATTTGTACCAGGAGAGTCCTAGTCCAGAGCCTGAAGTTTTTTTGCACGATGCTGCCTCTGTGTGAAAATACAGGAGGGAATCTCAGGGCATGGAAACCAGTTACTGTGACGGTGTAGGCAATTCCACAGCATGTGAGCAGGCAACCATGTTATATGAACTGAGAATATTTTTTTCAAGAAATTACTCTGGGCACTGTCACTGTTAACCACTCTCAAATTAATGACTTCTGAGGGTATTTCTTCTACTGTCATTCAATCGCTGTAGAAATAGCTTCCTATTAGGTGCCAGGAACTGCTCTGGGTGCTTATGAATGTTGGTCTCTCACCCTTCCCACTGACCTGCAAGGGGCTCTGATCTTTGAAGAAAGAGGCGGTCAGAGAGAAATGGGGTGATTGCACAGGGTCACCCAGCTAGTGAGGGGCAGTAGCTGGATTCACATTCAGATCCACATGGCCCCTGAGGCTATGCTCTTTGAATTTGCTCTGCTGCCTGGGGTTGATTGAGCTTTTGATACTGAGTTTTGAAGAGCTCTCTGCTTTGCCTGTGACCAGTATTTACCATCTTTAATGCATGTGCCAAGACAAGTCCCCACACTTTAAAAAAAAAAAAAAAAAAAAGATTTATTTATTTATTTATTTATTTATGAGAGTGTGCACAAGTGGGAAGGGGAGAGGGTGTGAGAGAGAGGGAATCTCAAGCAGATCTGTGCTGAGCATGGAACCCAGTGGGCCTCCATCTCACAACCCTTAGATCACTATCTCAGCTGACACCAGGAGTCAGACACTTAACCAGCTGTGCTACCCAGGCACCTCAGCAAGTCCTTACACTTTTAAACAAGCATCAGAAGGGTCTATATTACTGTTAGGGGAAATTGTTGGGGTCACAGTATATGAAAGAAGTGATCTATAGCCAGGAAATCTTGGGGGAAGAAATTTACTTAATTTACAACTGTTTGTTTCCCAGAAAAAATAATAGAAGTATGTGAAAACATTTTTACTACTTATTAGTTAGTATTTAACTCCGCATTTTTACATAAAATGTAAAAAAATAAAAGTCAAATCTTCTTAATAGGTATCTTAGTTCGGGCTGCCATAACAAAATACCATAGACTTGGTGGCTTAATAACAGAAATTTATTTTTTCTAAGTCCTGGTTAGGCTCTGCTTCCTGACTTGTAGATGGCTGGCTTCTTGCTATGTCCCTACATGGCCATTCTTTGGTGTATGCAAATGGAGAAAGAGTGATCTCTCTCTCTCTTTCCTATAATGGCCACCAGCCCTATCAGGTTAGACCCTGCCCTTATGACTTATCTAACCTTAATGATCTCCTAAAAGCCTATCTCCAGATTCAGTCACATTGTGGGGTTAGAACTTCAACATATGAATTTTGGGAGAACACAATTCAATATTTAGCAATAGGGAAGTTGTTTTTGTTTTTTTAAAATCTCATTTCTCCTTTTTATGTATTTTTGCTGTATTTATATTTCATTCAATTTTGCAGCTGAATTCTAAACACCAGTCAGAAGGATCTGTTTCTAGCTGATCTACAAACCACTCAGCACATTATTAATTTTTTACTGTAAGTGGTAATTATTATAGAAGGTAATGAGAGTGATCAGTATGCTTAGATTATTTAAAAATTCTAGTAGACTTTGAGTATTTTATATGGTAGCTGAAGAATAATGTTAAGTCAACTTTTAAAAGGCATGTCAATGAAAAAGAGGCTGTAAAGAAACCAAAGTAGGTATTTGGAGTTTTGGGGATTACAATCCTGGAGACACAAAGTCCACTGAAATCAAAAGTGTCCTCCAAATTGCTAGCAGAAGTTCAGGTTTATAAAGGCAAACTCCCCCAAGTTACATAACTTGTTTTGAAAGGATTAAGATGGTGCTGGCAGGGTTTAAACTAACAGGTGTTAGATTATCTTTAGTTCAGTCCAAAGTAGAAGGATGTGTTCCAAGAAGTGGTGGAGTTGTAGCTGATTAAAGTAAAAAGTTCATGGTGTTCCGGAAATTGAAACAGAAGAGGTGCATAGGCTCTATTTCCTCAACTTCTTTTCTACTCTATTTTGAGTGACTCTCTTAACAGTGTTATTTCATTTTGAATCTCCCTTCACAGGTGGCTCTTCAGATGTTCATTCTATGGGATCAAGTAATCATCGTGTATTTTTTATATAAGAGAAAGGAGAGGGTGCTCTGTATGGCTTTTGTAGAGAGATACATTCAGAATTTAATGTTCTCATTTAGTTACAGAAAACTAGAGAGAACTGCTGCTTTAAACAGTTGGGTTCTTGGCAAAAGAACTTAAAAAAGAATATTGCCAATTTTCCCTGTGGGTCGTAGGTGCCTTGATATAACTTGCTCTTGGGGAAAAAAATATGAGACAAGTATAAAAAACTGGCTCAGTGTGATTAGAAAGGAAAGTCTATCTTTTTAGAAATGTGCTGAATTCTGAAAGTTAATTAAAACTAAGACATTGTCACGTGGTATTCTAAACTTCTTATATTTAGCTTTTCCCTTAAAAAAAAAAAAGATATTTCTTTCTTCTCTGTAAATGTAACTGTCCTGGTGTCTTAAATCTTCTAGCCAGAGGGGATCACCATCTCCTTTAATATTCAAGTGAACCTGTTTACATCCCGGTGCCCTGTATTTGGGAAACCCAGCATGTTCTGTCCCTCTCCTCTTTCCCTAAAGATGGTTGTGCTTGGTCTTGGAGATTTTCCTGGTCACACAGACTCTGGTTTTCCAGCCTGCTGAATGCTAAGATCCTGAATACTGGGTCTCTCATGACTGGCCTGTACCCACTCCACCTGCCCCAGGCTGGGCACTGCTCCCCAATCTCAAAGGAACTGACACATGTTATGACAGCAACCTAGGGGGTACCTGCCACACTGGCAGTTCTGGAACTGTTCCTGGATTCCTTTGATCATCACAATGCAAATTCAATAGTCATCGTTGGCTCATCTTCCTTTCCATGTGGCTTATAGATCAGTTGAGTCTCACAGGTCTCCCCTACTTCACTGGCTACCCCCTCTCAGCCTCTCTGCTGACTTTTTCTCCTGAAGGGTGAAAAAGGGAGAGTCCTGAGTCTTACTCTCTGTCCATGTTCTCTCACTGCTGTGACTTCAGCTAGACTCATGGCCTTAAATACTACCTCTAGTCCAACCTCTTTCTTGGGCTCCTGCAGACTCATGTATCCAGCTGCCCAGTCACCATCTTTATATTAATGTCTGATAGGCATCCCAAATCGAATATGTCCAAAGCAGAGTCTTCATTTTCCACTCACGTCTGTTTCTTTCAGCTCTTTTCCACATTAGTAACTGATACTGCCATTTACCCTCTTGCCCAGACCAAGCATTTAACAACCCTCTTTGACTGTTCTTTCTCTCTCTACAATTCCATCAGCAAGACGTTTTAGCTCTCACTTCATGATATACCCAGAATCCCATTCCTTCTCATCACCTCTACCATGACTTCCCTAGTCAAAGCCACTATAACCCTTTGTTAGACCAACACAGCCATAATACTATCTACCTAATTCCATTCTGGCTTCTAAGTCTGTAAAGCCACACAGGTGCCTTGGTGAACATATAAAACCCTAAGTCACATCACATCACTCCTCAGTTCACAGTTCTTTCGCAGCTACTAGTCTCACTCAGAATATTAATCTCAACTCCTCATCATGCTCTACAAGACCATGTATGATTTGTCCCTTGCCCACCTCCTGGACCCTCCTCCACAAGCCACACTCACCTTCCTGCTCTTCCTTGTACACCCACATGCCTTCCTTCCTTAGGATCTGTGTGCTTGCTGTTTTCCCCCTGCCATGCTTTTCCACAAGATCTTACCATGGCTTTCTCCTTCTCTTCTCTTAGGCTATTGCTCAAGTGACAGCTCTACACAAAGGCCATCACTGACCATGCTACCTAAAATACTCCCCGTGCCCAGATTATTTAATGCAACAAAATCTGGTCCTCATTCTCCTTTGCTTCCTTCTTCCAAAATGAGTAGAGTTGATGAGTGGAATTGAAGATGAGAATTTGGGAGAGAGGGACTCCTGAGGTTTTCTATTGTGAACACTAGATAAAACCACTGATTTTCTTGAACAACAAGCCAGTTCCTTGAGATGGTTTATGCCTCTTCCATAATACTTGAGGACAGCTAAAATCATAAAGCTTAGTTTTAAAAGCTAAAATACTAGAAATTTAGATACTTTTTTCCTTCTGGCTATATAACAAGTAGAAAAAATATTGTTATATTGGTATTCTTACTGTGCTATCCAAATAATTTACAGCTCTGGATTGCTTATTAGATATTGTGGGTCCTGAGTAAGTTTCTCAGGGTTATCAGGTATTTTCATATTTATGGCAGAGAATTTAAAATATTTTTAAAATTTACCTACAGTAAATTCCACCTTTTTCTGACGTACAGTTCCATGAGTTTCAACATATATACAGGTTAATATAACCACCACCACCACAATAATATTCTCTTATGATGCCCCTTTATAGTTCATTTTTAACTCTACTATTAATCCTCGGAAACAAATGATCTGTTCTCCATCCATATAGCTTTTCTGCTTCCGGAATATCATCTAAGTGGAGTCATGCAATATGTGCTTTCATGAGACTGGCTTCATTTACATTTAAGACTCATCCATGCTGTTGTACATATAAATAATTTTGTTCCTTTTTATTGTTGTGCACTGTTTATTCATGTGGATGTAACACAGTTGCTTTATCCTGTGGCCCAATGAAACACTGCATTATTTCTACTTTTTGGTGATAGTGAATGAAGCTTCCATAAACATTTGTTTATAGTTTTTGTATGGACATACATTTTGGTTATCTTCCAATGAAATACATGGAGTAGGATTCCTGGGTCATATGCAGAGGTAAGCCCAACTTTGTAAGCCATGGCTAAACTATTTTCTCTGGGTGGTTGTACCATTTTGCATTCCCTCTAGCATATGGGACAGTCCAGGTACTCTGCATCCTTACTAACACTTGCCTAGTCCATTTACTTTGTTCTGCCATTCTAATAACTGTGCATGTAGTAATATATTATTGCAGTTTTCATTTGCATTTTCCCTAATAACCAGTGATGTCCAGCATCTTATCATGTACTTATTTGTCATCTGTATATCTTTTCACATGGAAATGACTGTCTGAACTTCTTAAATTTTTATATGAAGGTGTTTGGAGGTTCATTACATATTCTGGATGTAAATCATTTGTCAGTTAGGTTATTTGAAAGTGTTTCCTTCAAATCTATGGCTTCTCTTTTCATGTTAACAGTGCCTTCCCCAGAGTAAAAGTTTATTGGTTATTTCTCTTCCAGTTGATCAGTATTTTTTCCTTCAGGGATCATGCTTTTGGTATTGTATCTAAGGATCTTTACCTAACCCAATGTTCTGAAGATTTCTTCCTTTTTTTATTTTTTTTTTTTAGTTTTTTTTTTTTTTTTAGTTTTATATATTACATTTAAGTGTATGATCCATTTTGAGTTAGTTTTTGTGTATGATGGGAAATGTACCTTGAAGTTTATATCTTTTGACATTCAGGTATCCAATTTTCCCAGCACCATCTTTGGAAAAGACTACCCATCTCCATTGAATTGCCACTGTACCTTTGTCAGAGTACAAGTTGGCCACATTCGTGTAAAAGGATGTTTGAGCTCTCTGTTCTGTTCAATTGATCTGTGTGTCTACCCTTTGGCAGTCCCACACTGTATCGATCACTGTAGCTTTATGGTGAGACTTTAGATCATGTTGTGTGAGCTCTATAAGGTTGTTTTTTCTCAAAAGTGTTTCAGCTATTTGAGCTTACTCTTGTTTCTGGGGGCACCTTTTTTCAGTGATCTGACTATAAAATGTAGGCCTTTGCCTTCCCACATCTTCATGTACTTCCCATTTCTGCGCTTGCCTCAGAGCAAAGTGATTAGAAGGAAGAATCTGCAAGGGTGCCAGCATTGCCACCTTCCCCACTGCCCACTACCCCAGCATCTGCTTTCTTACTGCAGCTTCCACACTAAGGCTGTCCTCAGGAGGGGTCAGGAGAATCAAAATAACTTTGTCTAACAGTCACCCCTCCTTGCCCCTTTCCAAGGGACTCTGATAAGGTAGAGTGAGTGTTTTCTTGGAACTTTTATGTCTCTACATAGTAGAATCTAAGCCAGGGGACAGTGGGGGCTAGAAATTAAAACTAAGTGCAAACCAAAAAACAGGGCTAGAAATTAAAACTAAATGCAACCATCACCATATGGTTCTTTGAATTTCTGTTTCTTACCCAGTTAACCTGCTCTTATTAAGTTCTCAGAGTCCTAAGATAGTTGCTTTGTATATTCTGCACAGGGTTTTGAGTTGTAATCAGTTGGAGAGTGAAGGTGGAATGTGTTGTCCCATCTTAACTAGAACCAAAAGCTCTGATAGAGAATTTTAATTAAAAATGTGTCTTTGCATTTATAAGTCATTCATCTATTCATTCAACTACTTTTTACCTTCTAACTACTAGCACTGTTCTGAGCATGTGAGTTACATCAGTGAATAAATTATATAGAAAGCTGATATCCTAATGAAAGTGTCAAGTAATAAAATTCAAAGGGTAATGCTGTATGTTAGAAGATATGTGCCAGGGAAAAAGGAATAGGTAGACTGTAGTGCAGAGGACTGAGAGAGTGATAAAGGAAGAGGTTACTATTTTATTTATTTTTATTTTTTGAGACAGAGGGGTAGGGATAGGGGCAGAGGGAGAGAAAAAATCTTAAGCGGGAGCCGTGCCCAGCACAGAGCCCAATGTGGGGCTCAGTCTCAGGACCCTGAGATCATGACTTGAGCTGAAATCAAGAGTTTAACCAACGGAGTCACTCAGGTGCCAAGAGGTTGCTATTTTAATATGGCAACAGCAGGACTCATTGAGCAGATGATACTTGGGCCAAGTGAGGGAATGAGGAAGTGAAGGAGTTAGCCATATCTGGGGCAGAAGGAATAGTTAGTGCAAAGGCCCTGAGTGGGAGTAACAGGTTCTAACAACAGCCAGGGGGCCACTGTGACTAGAGGGAAGTGAGCAAGGGAGGGAGGAGGAGTAGAAGATGAGGTCAGAGGAAAAGAGCAGAAAATAAGGTATAGGTCCTTTAAGTAAGTTGAAGGACTCTGTGTGAAATGGGGAGCCACTAGAATGTGTTAAGCAGATAGTGACATGGTCTGATTTAACTTTTTAAAGGATCATTCTGGCTGCTGAGGAGGGATGAGCTGCAGGGGAGGCATGGAAGAAAGAAGAGCAGTGAAGAGGCTATAACAGTGTGATGGCTAATTTATGTGTCAACTTGGTTGGGCCAAAGGTACCCAGATATTTGATCAAACATTTTTCTGGATGTTTCTGTGAAAGTGTTTTTTAGGAGAGACTAACATTTAAATTGGTAGATTTTGAGTAAAGCAAATTTCCCTCCATAATGTGGTGGACCTCATCCAATGAGTTGAAGGCCTTAATAGAACAAAGACCGATCTCCCCTGAGCAGGAAAAAATTCTGTTAGCAGACTGCCTTTGGACTTGATCTGCAACTCTTTCTCCAGTCTCCAGCTTGCTGCTCTATCCCCAACAGATTTTGCATTTGCCAAGCCTCCACAATCGTTTGAGCCAGTTCTGTAAAACAATCTCCCCTGTTCTTCACTCTGTGTTTGTGTGTGTGTGTGTGTGTGTGTGTATATATACATATGCGCCCCTCCCCCCTGAATATATATACAAACACACACATCCTGTTGGTTCAGTTTCTCTGGGGAACTCTGTGTAACCCAGATAAGAAATGACGGGCACTGAGGGGGGTGGGGCACTTGACGGGATGAGCACTGGGTGTTATATGTTGGCAAATCGAACTCCAGTAAAAAAGTATACAAAAAAAAAAAAAAAAGAAAAGAAAAAAGAAAAAACAGAAATGATGGTGGATTGAATCAGGTGGGGATAGTAGTAGGGCTAATGATAAATAATTAGATTTAAGGTGATTTGCATAACCTCCTGAAAGTTTGCATATGGGATTAAGAAAAAAAGAAAGGTTAAAGGTGACTCAGAGGTTCTGTACAATTTCAACAGAATGACAAATGTGAGAATGCTATAGAAAGCAGAGTGATACTTAATTTAAAAAACAAACTCCTTAGAACATATATTGGGAAAAGAGATCTTCTTTAAAAATATTTACAAAACTGTAAAATACTTAGTCCTAAAATTAACAAGAAATATTATGAACCTATAGGCAAATAAAAACACTGAAACTCTACAGAAAATCATAAAACATGATTTTTAAAAACTGAAATAATTGACAGATACTCAATAATAGATCTCAATTTCTAGAGAATTTTAATTTTCTAGATCTAGAATAACATATAAATGTGATTAATACCAATTAAAATAACTAGATTGGGGCATGTATTAGTTTCCTAGGGCTGCTGAATCAAATTACCACAAACTGGGTGGCTTAAACCAAAAAACACCTATTAGTAGAAAATTGATCAGATCAAATTTTTCAGTTAGTATGCTTTGGAACACTGATGACCCATAAATGGGTTGCAGGTGTCTTCAGGTGGTGAGGTGGCATTCCCATATCTTAGGTTACTTGAAGGTGCCCCCCAAAGAAGCTGGTTCTAAAAGTGCATGCTATGTGGTCTCTTCAGGGAACAATATCTAGCATTCCATCTACCATCACAATACTCTGCACCAGTGCTGTTCATTGAAGGCCCTAGACTCATGGAAGTAATGGAAGAGTTTATGTTCTAGCTGTCCCAAGGTTGTAGGTGGATAGGTTGCAGGAAGGCTGAGCTCCTGGATGGAGGTAGTAGCTATAGTTGGTAGCATCAAAATTATGTCTTCATCTATATCAGATACTTCTGGCTATTTGAGCTTATGTGTCCTTTCAGTGCTATCTACACTAACCATAGGGGAAATATTCCCACAGGGCAAGCACATTCTGCAAATTACAGTACCATGATCATGTGGAAATATGAATAATTCTGAAAAGATTTAAAATCCATTTGCATTATTAAGAGACATTTCTGTATTACATTTATCAAGAAAAAAAGCAGTATTCAATTTTTTAAGTATAATTTCATTTGTAAAGTTGTATGGAAAATATTGTTTTTAAATTTTTTTTATCATCTACCTGTATATTTCTCACAAATAAGACTATCAAAAATTTAAAGAGCTCATTATTTGAAAAGTCTACTCAGAGAATTCTGCTTCCCATCATGACAGCATAGCCAGTACTGAATTAGCCCTCCCACTACAAATAATTACAACAATGGACAAAAAAAAAAAAAAAAAAAATGAGGCAACTGTTTTCTGATATTAGATAATAAGTACTACAAAATTACAATTCTTCAGAAAGGAGAAACTTATAAATGAGTTCTACAGTCATCCTAGTTTTCTGCTCCAGATACCACTTTCCATACCACAATGTAAGGAGATGGAGCCTAAGCAGAACACAGTTGTCTCACTGAGTTTGGGGGACGTAGAGTAGAGCTACTAACCTGAGTTTGGAGGGCAGCATATTGGAGAGAAGGGAGCTGTACAGAGAAGGAGCTCCAGAAGTCTTCATAAGAGTTCCCCAGTTACTTAGCCAAATAATTAAGCTGTGCGTATGCAAGATGAGATTCTGCAAGGCCTGCCAGAGAAGAACTGTTGGAGGGCTATGAGCTAAACAGATTCTAGAAGTTGCATGAGAAAGCAAGGAGTTTCAACCATGGACAAACATCGTTGAACAGCATCGGCACTGAGCTCACAGCCTAGAAAGGCCATGACTTCAGAGTAGATCTACCAAAGCTCTAGAGAAAGGGCTACTCCAGACCATGGGTTGGCAATCTCTGGTTCATGAGCCAAATATGGTCTTTTGCCCTTTTATACAGCCCATGAGCTAAGAATGATTTTCACATTTGTAAAGTATTATAGTGTTTAAAATAACAATGAAGAAATATATACAACAGAGAACATACATGTGTAAAATATTTACTATAGAAGAAAAGTTTGCCAATTTCTGCTCTAGATCCATCATAATAAATCTTAAAAACAAGCTCAGAAGGATTGAGCTGATCCACCAATAAATCAACTATTGACTAGAACAAAATTCAGCACTCTCTGAAAAAGGAAACTAAAATCCAGATTCTTGACAGTGTCACATTCACAATTTCTAGCATACAATCAAAAATTACTAGATTAATTCATTAGAGAATAAGTTTCAGACAACCAAAATGACCCAAGACATTGACAAAAGACAACCAGAAAGTTTTTACTGGCCCAAATAAGGACAATATGTACATCAAAAAGAATAAAATTGCAGAGGAGTGAAACACATTAAATATGTTTTGGTCTATAAGTTCATAATGATCTTTACCAAAAAAACGACTTGCTACTCCCAGAGGATGCTATTTTTTTGAAGACTAAATAAAGGGAAGGATTTAATCATAGTAGAGAAGTGGTTCCCTCTCCATATGAAAGAATTCAGACTTATAAATGAGGAAGAAATAATATAATTAGAATATCGTCACTTTGCAACATCCACTGTAGTAATGCATCCAGGCATTGGCACCTAGACTTGGCATGCCATGTTGTGAATGAACACAGTATGACCTATCATCTTACCAAAAAGAAAGAACCTGAGTCCAATCAAACCTCTAAATCCTATTGCTTACTTTTTGTTGTTGTCACTTATTTACAAGACATACATGTGAGAAGTGAACATTTTGAACTTCACCAGAAGTAGATAATTAGTAAATGCATACAGGTACTACAGGGGAAATGCCTAGGGTCCTTCAACACATAACATGTAAGGAAGAGGGAAGACTGAAATTAAAAGAGACAAGAAGACATAATAGGTATTTTTTGGCAATTAAAATGCTTTATTTATATGAGTGGTAGGAGTAAATAAACAAATTGAAAATGTGATTATCACTTAAACTACATCCTGTCTTTTATAACTATTGCTCTCTTGGTGGGAGAGTCCTCCAGATGAATCCTGCTGCTATGTCATGAGGACACCCAAACAGCCCATGGAGAGGCCTACTTGATGAAGAACTGAGGCCAAAAGAGTTCTAAGTAGAATGGAAAATTCTATAAACAATTTTACCAAAATCTCAAAATGCAAAATTTCTGAAAAATGGGACAAATATGGGGCATCTGGTGGCTCAGTCAGTTAAGCATCTGCCTTTGGCTCAGGTCATGATCCCAGGGTCCTGGGATCAAGTGCCATGTTCAGGCTCCCTGCTCAGTGGGAAGGGTGCTTCTCCCTCTGCCCTTCCACCCTGCTTGTGATCTCTCTCTCTCTCAAATAAATAAATAAAATCTTTTTAAAAAAGTTGGACAAATAGGCTTTACTTTTCAGCTGTTCAACCTGTTTCTGTTAGCAAATTTTCTTCTCGGCAAAAGACTCTAAGGGCTGTGGATCCATTCTTTTAGTTCTGTTCATCAGTAAAAACCAAGTATATCAATTAGACTATTTAGAATCACTGTTTTTATATTGTAGTTTATTTTAAATATTTCCTAAGCTATAAATAAAATAGCTATTTCCTAAAGAGTTCATTTGAAATCCTGGGGTGCCCATCCACAATGGGCCCCAAATGAGTATACATTTTAGGAGGATTGGGAGGAGGGAGGGAGGATCTGTATATCACATATAAATCTGCACTATGGAAGTGAATATTTCTTAGAGAAGGTAATATGTAGTCATCAAAGGTGTTTCCTTCTTACAAAAGATCCAGAGTGGTTTATGCAGTTCTCATTGGTATCTGATTGGGAAGAGAAAAGGAGAGAGAGAGAGAGAGAGAGAGAGAGAGAGAGAAAGAGAGAAAGAGAGAAAGAAAAGAAAGAAAGAAAAGAAAGAAAGAAAGAAAGAAAGAAAGAAAGAAAGAAAGAAAGAAAGAAAGAAAAGAAAAGAAAAGAAGAAGGAAGGAAGGAAGGAAGGAAGGAAGGAAGGAAGGAAGGAAGGAAGGAAGGAAGGAAGGAAACGGAAATTGGAGGGGAAGAAGAATAAGGACAGGAGGGTAGAGAGGTAGAGAGGTGAGGTTGAACAGAGTGTGTCAAAGAGGTTGGAAAAGCGATACAGAGAAGGACATTTGCTATAATGTCATTGATGGTGAACAAATCACTGCCCATTTGCCATCTCTTGGAAATCTTTCGTGACCCCTCCCCCAATGCATTGTCCTATCCTTTTTACTATTGATGCATAAATGAATTAACCCAAAAATAAAGACATAACAGTCTTTAAAATGAACAGACTAAACTGTAGTGTCTTAGTATTCACATTCAGTGTTGAAACAATAAAAGAATGCAGCAGCAGAGTATACACGGTTCCTGAACATGTAGAATATTTATAAAAATCAGCCATACACAGGGCAATAAAGCAAGCTTTACCATGTATCAAAGGTTAGAAACACCAAGAACATGGTCTCTGAGAATAGTATAATTGAGCTAGAACTATATATGAAAAAGATAAGTAGAAAAGATGTGTATGTTTGGAAATTAAGTACTATACTTCTGAATAGCCTATGGATCAAAGAAGAAATCATAATCAGTGTTTGGAAATATTTTGAACTGAATGGCCAAGCAGAACTAAGGAGATAGAGGTAATGCTGTGTTTAGAGGGAATATATAGCTTTGGAAGCATATATTTGAGAAGAAGCAGAGCTACAAATAATGACCTAAGTATTCCTCTCAAGAATTTAGAAAAACAACTGCAAATTAAATGGAAATTTAGTAAGGAAGAAATAGTAATTATAAGCATAGAAGGGAACAAAATAAAATTTCAACATACAATAAAAAGTATAGGGACAGCCTGGTGGCTCAGCGGTTTAGCGCCGCCTTCAGCCCAGGGCCTGATTTTAGAGACCCAGGATCGAGTCCCACGTCAGGCTCCCTGCACGGAGCCTGCTTCTCCCTCTGCCTTTGTCTGTACTTCTCTGTCTCTCTGTTTCTCATGAATAAATAAATAAAATCTTAAAAAAAAAGTATGAATAAAGGCCAAAGAGGATTTATTGCTCACCCATAAAGTTGGTAGATATGTGGCAAGACTGATAAAGAAGCAAACCAAAGGCATAAATCCTTAATATCAGAAATGAAAAGGAGGGATCCCTGGGTGGCGCAGCGGTTTGGCGCCTGCCGGTTTGGCGCCTGCCTTTGGCCCAGGGCGCGATCCTGGAGACCCGGGATCGAATCCCACGTCGGGCTCCTGGTGCATGGAGCCTGCTTCTCCCTCTGCCTATGTCTCTGCCTCTCTGTCTGTGACTATCATAAATAAATAAAAATTAAAAAAAAAAAGAAATAAAAAGAAATGAAAAGGAGATATCGGGCAGCCCCGGTGGCTCAGCCGTTTAGCACCGCCTTCGGCTCAGGGCCTGATTTTGGAGATTCGGGATCGAGTCCCACGTCAGGCTCCCTGCATGGAGCCTGCTTCTCCCTCTGCCTGTGTGGGTGTCTCTGCCTCTCTCTGTGTGTGTCTCTCATGAATAAATAAATAAAACCTTTAAAAAGAAAAGGAGATATCACTTATGATCCTACAGACATTATAAAGACAATGAGAGGATATTGTCAACAAATTTATCACAATACATTTGAAAATTTAGAAAAAATGAGGAATGCTTAGAAAAATACAACCTAAAAAAAGAAAAATACAACCTACCAACACTGACACGAGAAGAAATACACAATTTGAATTAACTGTTTAAAAAACTGAATCCATAATTAAATACCTTACCTGGAAGAAAACTTAAGGCCCAGATGACTTTACTGGTGAATCCTGCTGAACACACAAGGATGAAATTGGGTCAGTTGTACACAGACTCTTCCAGAGAATAGAAAAGAAGATTATTTCCCATTTATGAAGGTAGCATGACCTTAGTACCAAACCTAACAAAGGCTTTATGATAAAGGAAAATTACAGAACCATTTCCCTCTTGAATATAGATGCAAAAATCCTTTAAAAATTTTAATAAACATGTCTCTGCAATCAAGGGGAAAAATCAAAGGAGAAGAAATAACCATGGAAACAAATTCTTAGAGATACATAAAAAGGATGGCACATTGTGATCATGAAATGTTGGATGCAGGACTGCAAACTTGATTTACACCCAGGACAGATTGAAGAAATTTTTTTTTATTCCTTAAAAGATGAAGGAAATTATGTGATGAGCTTCAGCAAATATTCATGATAAAAGTTAGCATATTTGGTAGAGGTGTCTTGGCTACTACTTACTGGTACACATAAACTCTTCCAGCCTTAACAGGAAAACCACTTGCCTCTGCTTATGGGTTCTGTGGGTCAAGAATCCTCAGGGCACAGAGTGGGGTTAGCTTGTCTCTGCTTTGTGATGTCTAGGCCTCTCCTGGGAAGAATCAATAGCTAGAGGGCTGTGCTACCTCTTCAGCATCACCTCCTACCACTCATCTCCAGTACCATTGTGCTGCAGCCCCTGGCTTCTTGGCTGTTCCTTCAACACACCAGGCAGGCTCCTGCCTCACAGGCTTTACACTTCTGCCAGAGCCCTCTTCACTCAGATATCCACCAGGTTAGACACTCACATTTGTCAGTTGCCTTCTCTTTGAGGCTTTCCCTGGACTCTGTAAAGTGAGAATCCCCCTCTAGTACCTTCTGATACTAGCTACCTTTGTAACTTTGCTTATCACCTTCTGATAATAATTAATTTACTTAACTATACTTTTATTCTTTTTCATCCTTTCTCACCAGAATGTAAGCTTCATGAGGGTAGATATATTTTCTGTTTTGTTTACTGCTCTGTTCTCTGAGTCTAGATTACCATCTGGCCTATAAGGCATTCAAAAAATATCTGTTGACCACATGCAAGGATGGATGGATGGGTGGATGGATGGACGGATGGATGGATGGATTAAGATGAGGCATGGAATCACAATGGTGGGGAATCACCAGGTAAAAAGGGCGTGAGATATTATGCCTTGACTATTGGGAAGAATGAGTTAAAACTCCATGTCTTGTTGTAAAACTTACTCAGACTTACTATGAGAAAGAAGCAAGGTACAGGACACAGTTTAGTATGCCCTGTTTCTATCCATCTAAAAAATAATTTCTGGATAGATGAATATGTATAGAACAATCATCAGTGTTTTCTGGAAGGAGTCAAAAGATGCTATTCATAATGGAAGCATCAGAGAGAGGGCCTAGAACTTAGATGACAATGAAGATCTTAACCTTCTTATTTAGTACTTTTTCTGTACAATTTGAATGTTCTAATCATGTTATTCATATTTTTGCTTCAAAACATTAGAAGGGGTTTTGTGAAGTTTTTCTTTGCAGTGCTCATTGCTAAAATAATAAATAATTGCTATAATTTTTTTTAAGAAAGGGAATTTCATTTAACAAAATTCATGAAAAGCATTGCTTATCTTTAGGGACTTCCTTGAAGTATGGAGAGGTGTTGGTGCATCAAATAAAGATTAGATGGCATTCAGGATTTCCTGTTTGCAGGAAAGGCAGAAGAAAACTTTTACTTATGTCCTTAAGGTATTCATCAACAAAAACTTCAGCTCCTCAGAGTGCTTTGTTCCCTAGCTGTCTGCTTTCCTGTATTGTTACTGAAATCCACAGTAGATTGACAGGCTTTTAGCAAATGGGCAAAGTTTTAAAATTTTTATACTGAGTTTTCTGTCTGAGTCTGTGACTCTGTGTGTTGCCTTTGACTCAATGATGCCATGGTTATCAATTAAACTGTGGCTCCCTGGAGCTCTCCAGGAGGGCAGGACTTTGGAAGCCCTGGGATCTTTGTCCAGCTTTGTATAGTTAATCTATAAACCAGTGTCCATTTTCTCTGTGCTTTTTCACTTTTGATGCTTGTTCACTTTGTACATGATCCCACTCTTCATCCTTACACTACAAATATCTGATATAATATAGCATTTGCTGGAGGCTTCTTATCCAGTAAAATCCCAAGAGGAGAATGAAAAAACAAAAATCTTTTTTTTTGGAAAATTGAGAAAAGCCATTTTAAGAATATATTTGATTAGCAAGACACACACAAATATTTCATTTATCATGATGAGCTTTTCATCTCTCTTTTCATCTTAGAATGTGAAATATAAAGTCCCCATTTACCAACTATTTTAAGTATGGTGATGCTGGCTTAGAGAAGTGCAGAGGTTAGTGTTTTAATGGGCCTGTGCAGCTCACTTGCACTCAAGGCAAATAGGAATTAATTCTACTGGAACTTGATAAAGTTTAAGTCCATCAGCAGCCAGACTACTTTATATTAGATTTTCAAATGAATGAAAAATTAATGAAGAGCTCTTACAATAGCTTCAGAATGGGCATATTTATAACCTTATCCTGCTTGCCAAAAATAATTACTCCCATTTTTTTCCTGCCAACCATATTAATGTCTTTCACAGAAAATGGGAAGAGGGAGTTGGTACAAATTGGGTATTTCCTATAAGAAAGAAGAAAGGTTTTGGGAATTTTTGAGCAACTTGTAAGTCTTGTCAATTGAAACACTCTGCTTGGAATGTTTCCTATTTTTATGTTTATTTGTTTACATATCATTTATCTTCCAGGTCAATTACACAGCATTTATTTCCAAATTCCATAATTATGAAAGTCTGGCATCACATTAGGAGTTGCTTCTTACTGTGCTTAACTGTCTGCTGAGGATCCTGGATTTGTTTTCCCAGCGGAGGCTGATCCCAGTCACCCTAGCTGATCCAATTCTGGGTTAGCCTGGGGAGGAAAACACCTGTCTGACCTGGCTTGGAAGGACAGAGGGAGGACTCGATTCTACTTAGACCCATCTTGCCCACATTCCACACTAAAGCTCTGAGAGACTCCTGAACCCACCCAGCCCTCTTCCTAGAAGCTGCACCCTCTTGCCCACCTTTTGGGATATGGGCTCTTCGCACCTGACTCTTCTCAGTCTCTGGGGAAGACACTGAAAAGGAGACAGAAAGGGTCCATTTTTTTAATGTTAAAATGTTTTAGTATTATTGCTCCTCATTCGGTTTATAGTTGTGTGTAGTTATTTCCATTTTTAGATTTGTATTATATGTTCTGAACAAGTTATGGTTTTTGGTTTTGGTTTCTAGTCAGTGAATCCAAGTGCATGGAAATGCTTAATGTACACCCAAAGCAGATTTTTATATTTACTCTAGAGCCTCAGAGAGTTTTTTTAGGTGAATCTTGGGCATTCTTAAATTAAGAAAATATGTCTAAATGGACATAGCTTTAAAAAGAGGGTTGAATTAATAAAATTAGAATTAATTTTTTAAAATATTTTATTTATTTGTTTGAGAGAGAGAGAGAGACAGAGCATGAATAGGGAAGGGCAGAGGGAGAAGCAGACTCCCCACTGAGCAGGGAGCCCAATGCAGGACTCGATCCCAGGAACCCAGGATCATGACCTGAGCTAAAGGCAGATGCTTAACCAAGTGAGCCACCCAGGTGCCCCTATAATTAATTTTTAAAAAGAAAATGAACTACATTTAAGAAAAAAAAACAATTGTAACTAACTAACCATAAGAGTACAAAGTGAGAATGGGCAGGGCAGAGGCTGGGATTCCTGGACAGAACACAGAGAGGAGATAAATTTTATGTTTTGAATATTAAATTCCTTTTAAGAAAGTAATGATTTCTTAGCATGGTGATCAAGTCAAGGAAACTGGACAATATGAATTATGGTATCATGTAGAAGAATGATTATGTACAACCTGGAACAAATAATAGTATTTGTCTTTTGTTTTGTTTTCTGACCAAGTATAATTACATACATTACGGCAACAAATTTTGAAGTATAATTTTAATAAAAACAGATTTCTGTTGCAAAAAACCCAGAATGAGCTCCAGCTTTAGACTTATTCGTTGGCTTATTTGTTACTGTATGATAAACAGTGTATCCTTTAGATAGATAGATAGAGATTCTTCTCATATTTTCTTTTTTTTTTAAGATTTTATTTATTTATTCATGAGAGAGACAAAGAGAGGAAGAGACATAGGCAGAGGGAAAAGCAGACTCCCTGCAGGGAGCCCAATGCAGACTTGATCCCAAGTCCCCGGGATCATGACCTGAACCAAAGGCAGACTCAACCACTGAGTCACTCATGTGCCCCTTCTCATGATATTTTTTCTTTTCTTTTCTTTTTAAGATTTTATTTATTTATTCATGAGAGAGAGAGAGAGAGAGAGAGAGAGAGAGAGGCAGAGACATAGGCAGAAGGAGAAGCAGGCTCCATACAGGAAGCCCGATGTGGGACTCGATCCTAGGACTCCGGGATCACGCCCTGGGCTGAAGGCAGATGCTCAACCACTGACCCACCCAGGCGTCCCTCATGATATTTTCTTATATTCAGAACCTCTTGACTTGAGTACATATTGCACCATGAAAATCTTCTTAAAGAGTGTAGTTCTTAATTTGAAAACATTCCCCCAGTTTTATTGATATAATTGACATATAACATTGTGTTAGTTTTAGGTGTACAACGTAATAATTTGATGTATGTATACATTGTGAGATGATCACCACAAGTTTACTTAACATCCATCACCTCACACAGTTAAAAAGTTTTTTTTTTCTTATGATGAGAACTTTTAAGACTTACTTTCTTAGCATCTTTCAAATATATGTCATGGTATTATTAACTAGAGTCACCATGCTGTACATTAAATCCCCAGGACTGACTTCTCTCAACATTGGAAGTTGGTGTCTTTTGACCATCTTTACCCATCTTGCTCACCTCATTCCTGCCTCTGATAACCATCAATATGTTTTTTGTGTGTAGAATTTGGAGTTTTTTAGATTCCACATATAAGTGAATTTTTTTTCTGATTTATTTTACTTAGCATAATGCCCTGAAAGTCTATCCATGTTGTTCCAAATGGCAGAGTCCCCTTTTTTTAAAGGTTTTTATTTATTTATTTGAGAGAAGAGAGAGAGAGAATGAGTGCACCAGAGGGAGGAGGGGCAGAGGGAGAGGGAAAAGCAAGGCTCCCCGCTGAGCAGGGAGCCCAACCAGGGGCTTGATCCCAGGACCCTGCGATTATGACCTGAGCCCAAGGCAAACACTTAACCGACTGAGTCACCAAGGCCCCCCTTGAGTTTCCTTCTTTTCTATGCCTCAATATTACTCCATTATATCTGCATATGTATATTATATATACATACATAGACACCTTCCTAGATACATATGCAATTTCTTTATCCATTCATTCCTCAGTGGACACCTGGGTTGTTCACATATCTTGGCTATTTAGAATAATACTCCAGCGAATATGAGAGTACATGTATCTTACCAAGATAGTGACTTTGTTTCCTTTGGATATATGTATCTTATATTTTTAAGCTCAGATTATTTCTGGCGCTGGCCCTTCCTCTTACACGGTGGACCTCACCATCAGCTTTCGTTTCTCCCACGAGGGGATGCTGTGGCTAGGAGGTATCCACTGCTGCCTCCAGGCCTCCCTGGTGACCATATGAAAGAGGACAGGGAGTGGAGGTTAGGCTGTAGGGAATGGTGAGATCACCCACCCAGTATCAATTTCCTGTCCTGCGCTTACTGCAAGAGCACTCTGTCAGGACAGCATGAGGTATTGATTTGGATGTGGCGATTAGTCCCTGGTAGGCTGGAGAATCCCACTCCTCAGAGTATCTGGACTTAATCTGTCTCCAGTGGCAAAGTTTGAAAGATGCTGCTCAGCACTGCCCACTTTCGTGCTTCTCAATGTGTGTTGAAAGCCATGCTCCAGGGAGAGTGTAAATCCAAGGACAGAGAGATGGGTTTCTGTCACTTACAAACCAAAGATCTGTCTACTTAATACATAGGTTCACCTCTGTTTTCTATCCTCTTCATTAATGTTTGCCTCTCATAAGGATCTTAATTGAGAAAAGGCCTCATGATAAGCAATGGTTGTTGTGCTGTGAATCATATAGATCCAGCCTGCTGGTGTGTTTTTGTGACAGCATCATTGATACATGGCCTCTCAGACAGAATCTGTGTGCATCACTGCAGTAGAGAAAGCATTATCATTGTGTTTTAAACTCTTTTTTAAATTATTTGTTTATGATAGTCACACAGAGAGAGAGAGGCAGAGACACAGGCAGAGGGAGAAGCAGGCTCCATGCACCGGGAGCCCGATGTGGGATTCGATCCCGGGTTTCCAGGATCGCGCCCTGGGCCAAGGGCAAGCGCCAAACTGCTGCGCCACCCAGGGATCCCTCATTGTGTTTTAATACTAAGTAGTATTGAGAAGCAGAAAACTTTGCTTTTTATCTTGTTTCCTGTGGCAAATGTATTTGACCTGCATCTGGCATTTTTTTTTTAATAATCATGCATTCTAGAGAATACATAAGAATGGAGAAGAATTGAGAAATAAAAGAAGCATTATCCTCCCCCACTCTGTTACTTTTTAAAACAAGATGTCCAACTATACAATGGTGAACCTCTGCATTTTCCAATCCCAAAATATTTCTCTCCATTATGTTATTATACCTTTTTGTGTTTTGTGACATAACCATGTTAAAAGTCATATATGAAATTATGAACCAAAGCCTGTGATGACTGTATTCATATATTAGTGAAATAACTTGTTAAGGTCCTCAAAGTATTGGCAAAATTACAGTCAGGCTTCAGCTAGGTATTCTTTGATACAGATGAGCTTTTTCTTTAAAGTGGGGAAATGGCATATAAATTAAAGCAGTGTGGTAGTAGAAAATCAGAAAACCATGAGATGGGAGCTTAGATTGTATTCCAGCATTTAAGTCATGGACAGTTTCTAAGACTTCACAGGGCTGTACTCTATCTAGTTTTCAAAAAATAATAGTCACATTTCCTTTTGTTTTAGCTGACATTTAAAATGAACTTCGAACTTCTTAGAAGAAAAAACTATGTGAACCTAAATGTTTTGTTATTATTAATAATAACTGTAATAAACATTCAAAGTAAAGATTCAATAAATATTGTTTATCAGCATTTCTCCTGAAATACCAATAAAATGGAAATAAAGGAATTGGGGCATCTGGGTGGCTCAGTCAGTTAAGCACCTGTCTTTGGCATGGGTCATGATCCCAGGGTCTGGGATCCAACACTGCATTGGGTTCCCTGCTTAGTGGGGAGCCTATTTCTCCCTATCCTTCTACCCTCCCCATGCTCTGTCTTTTGCTTGCTCCCTCTCTAAAATAAATTTTAAAAATATTTTTAAAAATAATTTTAAAAACTCATAAAGAATAAATGAACAGATGGGAAATGCCAGCAGAGTTTTGCAAGGATGAAAAACATAGTTGCATGGTGAGCAGCTTAGGTGTCTGCTTTTCTCCATTCTGCTGAGTGCTGGGGGTGCAGGGTAGAGCCAGGAGGAAACAAGTTCATTTGTGCCTAATGGCCCTGAAAAGTTTCAGGAATTGGAGGCATTGGAGATTTCTGAAGGCAAGGATATGGATGGGGCAAAAACTAGAGGTTTGGTTTAATCTGTATGGTAAGCAGTTAAACCTGTCCCCTCCCCTGAGTCCCAAGCTGAGACTGTACAGCTTTGAAATTGTCCTTCTCCAAGAGTAGACAAGGGTTGAGTCAAAGAGACATTAGGATTAAGGGGAGTTGGAGAGATGACAGGTACAACTAAGGCAGAAGTGTGATGCCTTATGGGAAAGTCAGGATGAGCTAGTCTATGCTTCAGTAACAAACAAAAAGACTTTGAAATTTCAATGGCTCAACATAGCAAAGGTTTGTTTCTTGCTCACAAAATGTCTTATATTGGCTAGGCAACTCTTTGGGGCCATGGGAGGTATTGAGACCACTTCTGTTTGTGGCTCTACCATCTTATCTGTGGTCCCCACATAGCTGCCTAGGGAGAAGAAAGGGGTGTCCCCCTCACTGCTAAGTGCCTCGGACTAGAGGTGACACAATCCTGCTGCTCCAGACTTAGCCCCATGACCCATCCCATCTGTGAGGGAGACTGGACCCCCTATGGCACACATGGATGTTCTGGGGACACATAAGATTAAATGAGGTTCTGGGGGGGAATAGTGAGGCCATGCCTCCATCTGCCATCTCAGCCTCCCTCTTTGTAACTCCCAGAGCACTGACTGCTAGTCCCAACCATCCTTAGGCTGAAGCATGAAGATTCCTTTCTGTAGAAATCCATTGTCCAAGGGGAGAAAAAAAAATCACAGTTCTGGGGAGATAGGGGAACTCATCAGTGAGGCCCACTGGTAGACAAGTTCCTCTTGAGCATAGAGAGCTTCAGTCAACATTTTAGCACCTTTTATGTCGTTGCTCTTCAACAGGATTTTATTGAGCACCTTCTGTATGCCAGGAGATGTTCCGGATGCTGGGGATATAGCCACGAAAAAAATAAACAAAATTTCCATTCTCATGAAGCTTTATTCTAGTTCAAGGAGATGGAAAAACAGGTAGTAAATCATATGTAACATGCAGATAAGTGGAAAACAGGAAGCACATAAGGAATATAAGGTATGAGGCTATTTTAATAGAGTGATGAGAGATACTCTCCTGTTGCTGGAGACCTGGAGGAGGTGAGAGTGAGCTATGTGATCATGGCCTGGGAGAGGGCTGGGTTGGAGAACTTCCCCGGAAAGGGACTAGCTAGTACAGAGGCCCTCAGGTGGAAGTATGCTGGACACACTCAAGAGACAAGGAGAGGTATGCTGGAAGGGACTGTGTGAGGGGTAAAAGGCATTGAAATTAGAGGTCCAACAGGGGCTACCTTGTGTGGAGACTAGTGGATGATTTAAAGGACTTTGTCTTTTACCCTAAGTAAGGGAGCTCTGTAATAGTGAGCAGAGGAAGGGCTTTGAAAAGGGTCCCTCTGATACCTGTATTCCAGGAGGTCAGGGCAGAATCCACAAAAGCAATGAATGAGGAATGAGATTCATTCATGTTGGTGCATTTAGATGGGGTTCCTTAATTCTCATTGCTGTATTGTGTTCTACTATATGTCCCACATTTTATATTTACATGTTTTATTGTGGATAGTCAGTTTGATTACTTCAATTTGGTAACTATTGGCAAATAATGCTGCTATGAATGTTCACTTAAATATCTTTTTTGTGCACTACCTAGAACTGAAATTCTGGGGTGTGTGGGTTTAGCTTCAGTAGATAATGCCACATATTTCTCCACAGTGATTGTTCCAGTTTACATTATTTCTAGCAGAGTATGAGGGTTCCGTTTTTCTCCATTATCACCGGTACCTGGTGTTGCCAGAGATTTTCCTTTGAGGCATATGGTGGGTGAATCATGGTATCTTACTATAGTTTTGTTTTATTTTATTTGTAGCTTTTATTTTTATGCATATCCTTAATTACTAATGAGGCTGAACACCTTTTCATATGTTTATTAGACATTTAGGTACCCTTGTTTGTGAAGTACCTATAAAAGCTCTTGCCCATTTTCCATTGTGTTGTAAGTACTTATTTGTTTTAAAGAGTTCTTTATATATTCTAGAAAGAAGCCCTTTGTCAAGTTATTTGTATTTGTCAGATGGATATATATATACACACACACAATCACAGATATATATATATATATATATATATATATATATATATATATATATATATTCTTGCATTCAGAGGCTTTTTATCTCAAAACCATCTTTTTGGTGTCTTGATTAAAATAAGGTTTTCCTATCTCAAGGTCATAAGGATTTTTTCCTGTTATCTTTAAACATCTTTAAAAATAGTATTATTTCCCTTTTTGCATCCAGAACTATAATTGCATTTAATTTTTTTATAATATAGTTTCATTTTTTTAAAAGATTTTATTTATTCATGAGAGACTGAGAGAGAGAGAGAGAGAGGCGCAGAGACATAGGCAGAAGGAGAAGCAGGCTCCCAGCAAGGAACCTGATGCATGACTCCATCCCAGGACTCTGAGATCACACTGAGCTAAAGGCAGATGCTCTACCACTGAGCCACCCAGGCATCCCTATAGTTTCATTTTTCGACATGAATATCTAGTTGACCTAGATCCACTCAAAAGACAGTCCTTTCCTCATTGCTGTGCAAATATCATCCATGTGATGTGGAACTGTTCTATCCATGGGTCACTTCCTGGATTCTCTATTTGATATTTTGGTCTTTTTGTCTATATTATATATTGTCTTAAATAACCATAACTTTTAAGTAAATCTTGGTATGCAATAAAGTAGACACTTTGTTCTTTAAGATTGTCTATTCATGGCCCTTTGCATTCTTGTATAAATTTTGTAGTCAGCTTGTCAAATTCTACAAAGAAACCCTGCTAGAATTTTTTATGGGATTATAGTGGATCTGTAAATCATTATGGAGACAGTTGACATCTTTACCACAGTATATTTTCCATCCTATGAGTATTTATTTGGATCATCTTTAGTTTCTTTCAATATTTTTATAAATATCTGAGTAGAGGCATTACATGTTTTTCATTAGCTATAAGTCCTATATCTACTTACCTATCTTTAATTTTTTTGGCAGTGTTGTGCATAGTGATCAGTTATCGATTGCTGTGCCACAAGCCACCTCAAAATGTCATGGCTTAGATCTCTACAGTTTATTATCCCTGAACGATGATTCTGTGGGTACTGTGCTGGTCTTGCCTGAAGTCCCTCCTGTGATGGTACTCAGATTATGCTTGGCAGTCCCAATGGCCCCACTTGAATATTCAGAACTTTGATGCTGCTGAAGTTGGGCCTCTCATCATCATTCATTAGTCTAGGTAGGGCATCTGTCCACAGTAAAGAGAGCACTATAAAAGGGAATATCCCAATAGGACAAAAGCAGCCGATGCAGGTGTGTTCAGGCATATGCTCCAAAATTCACATCATGTAACTTCTACCACACTTTATTGTTCAAAGCAAGCCACAAAGTTAGTCCATGTGTGAGGGGGTGAAAAAATTATCTGCCTCTTGATGGGAAAAGCAGCCACCCACATTATAGTACAAAAGGGCATGTAGGATCCATCTTTGGGAAAATGTGTCACATATGGCATATATTTTAATTGCATTTTCTTTGTCATTGAAAAGTGGAAATGAAACGGATTTGTGCCTAATGACATTGTCTTCACCTACTTTGATAATTTACTAATTCTAATGGTTTATCTGTATAGTTTTTTGAATTTTCTACATCTAGAATCATGTCATTTGAAAAAGAAAAGACAACTTTGTTTTTTTCCCAATCTTTGTAACTTTTATTTATCGCAGAGGAACATTTTCAGTATTTCATAATAAAGAATGATGTTTAATGCGGATTGTAGTGATCAGTTAACTTCCCCTTCTATTTCAAGATTTGAGTTTCTTGTTTCGTTAATATTTTTTAAGATGGATATTGAATTTTCTCCCTTGACTTTTTTGAGATGACCATATGAAAGATCTTCTTTATTCTGTTAATGTGGTGAATCACCTTGATTGACTTTTGAATGCTCAGCCAATTTGCCTTCCTAGATTGAACTCAGCTTTCTCAATGCTGAATCTCTTGATGTTCTCTGTTTTGTTCGGGGCTTTTGATTATATATTTGTGAGGGATATTGGCCTTTTATCTTCATTTTTCAAAATGTCAGATTTCTATACTAAGGTTATGATTTCTTTATAAAACACAATGGGAATAGTTCCTCTTTTTCTTTTCTGGAAGCATTTATTTAAGGCTGGTGTTATCTCTCATTTAAGTGCTTGGTAGATTTCACTAGTGAAGTCTTCTGGATTGAGTTTTTTGGGGGTTTTTTGAGGAAAGATTTAGAATTACAGAAACAGTAGTTCCTAGGACTATTAAAACTTTGTGTATTTTTCTTATATAAGTTTTGTTTATATTTTTCTAGGAATTTGTCCATTTCATCTATTTCAAATATGTGAACATTGTAATTAATATTCCCTTATCCTTCTAATATATATAGGGATGTAATTTGCCACCTGTGTGACAGCACAATGAGGCTGGTTCTGGGAGTGGAGGTTGAAACCAGTTGCTGCTGCCAGGACAGGGGTATTTCTAGGACCTTACTGACTGGAAGAGCAAGAAAACGAGAAGCAAGGCCTACCAACAGAAACCAACAGGAGGCCATCTATGGTTTACAGACACCCAACCCCAGCATAAGTGAGCAGAGGACTTGGAACAGAAAGATCAGAGCTTAATAAGCAGCACACCCTCCCACTGAAATAGCTTCAGTGTCCTCTTCACTTCTGGAAGAGACCCTTAGAATTATTTTTCTTTACATCCCCCACCTCTTCTCCTTATTCCTGGGGTATGCTGAGATTGTTTGGGTCCAGGATCTTACCAAAATCTTATTCTTCTACTTCAGAAATTATGATCAACTGTAGAACAATTTACATTCACATTATCATTGTCCATTAAGATTTTAAAATAAATATTACAAGATTTGTTCTGCTTACTAAACTCTGTTTTCACATCCCATGGTTCCTTGTTTGATATGATACTTTGGTGAGAGTATTTTGGAGTATTCTCAAAGAGGACACCTGGGACACCTGCTTCCCACTCAGCAAATCGCATAATCTGCTCCTTTATACTCACATAATAGTTTGCATGGGTAGAGAATTTTTTAATTAAAACTGAGAAATGTGATATTAGATTGTTTCTAGAAGCAATTTAACTCTTGTCTGGAAGCTTATATGATTTTTCTATTCTTGAAATTCAGAAATTTTAGTAGGATGGGTCTAAATTCTTTTTCCAGAGCCCTTTCAAATAAGAAGACTTGAGTTGATTTTCCCTTGATATAGTTTGCATATTCTGTCTTAGGTTGTTCCCCTAAATGTCTGTGATTTATTATGTCTCCTGCTCTGCCCTTCATATCTTGATATTTCACTTGTGATTTTTATTCCAATAACTCTTGTCCTGTATTGTGTAACACATCTCTCACTTGAACCTTCTAAAATTGTGATTTCGTTTTTAGCAGGGACCATTCTCTTATAGTACTTCTACTAGAATTTTAAATTTAAAAACCAAGAATTATTTTGTTCTAGAAGCATTTTATTGTACTCTAATAATAGTTCATTATATGTTCTCATTATATTTTTATTTGATAGTCTATTTCTGTTTCTTCTATTAGTTCTGCTCCATAGTAGCCATCTGTTCTGGAATTAGGCTGTCTTTTTCCTTCAAACCACTGTGCTTCTGAGATATGCATGTGAGTTTGCTTTGCCTGATCATGTTGCTGGGAGTTTCCCCAATGTTGGTTTGGGCTCAGCTGGTGTCTGTGACAGGATCCCTTAGAGATGAAGAAGGGTGAGACTGCTTTTCCCTCTGTGGGGAAGGGGCAGTTGGGCTGGCAAACTCCACTGTCTCACTTTAGATATGGCCGGAGGAGGTGTGGGGATAGGGATAGTGTCCATTTTCAGAATCAAATAGAGCTAGATTGTCTCCAGGCCTACCTTGCAACTTCTCCTTCAATGGAGACAGCTGGGTAACACCTCAGCCATACTGGGTCCCTCTCTGCTGCTCAGAAGTCCCCTGGGTTATCCTACTCTGGGTTAGGATGGCTGCTTCTCACTCTGAGCTCTTCCACAGATTCAGCTTTTCTCCATATTACCTGACCTTTGGTCTATAAAGTCTTACTGATTTCTGGCTCTCTGTGCTAAGTGTGCACTTTTATCAAAGGCCATGGGGAACAATAGTGGGTCAGCCTCTGGACACACTCCTACCCTAGGCATCATCAGTAGCCACAGGATGCAGGAGAACATTTGCTGGCTGGCTGGCCTGGGGCTCTCAGAGCATAGCTGTCTCCTGGTCGTTGTCATATTAGGAACAGTTACAGGTAGGAAACAAGGCTAGACTTGAGGGTGCTGCATGAGTCCAGGTGGTAAGGATAGATTGGAACTCCCCAAAACCTCCAGAGCCTGAGGTTATAACTTCCTGTCTTCTCTTTCCAAGAAAACTGGAGACCAAGTATATAGCATAGAGTCTCAGGGGTCACAAGTCCACTCATAAACCAGTCACTTGTTATGTTGGTTGTATAGCTTATTTATATATTTAGAAAATATCACCCTTGAGTAAGATTAATCAAATGAACATGTGAATGGATGTTAATATTAAGTGGCAATTGAGTTGGGCTGAATTTCTGTAATCTGCACCTAATAATCACACCTGGGCACAAAGGATTAAACATAACAGATATAGCCACATTAATTACTGTGTGAAATTTCCCAATATACAGTTTTTAAGTGTGTAGAGTAATAACCACACTGAATTAGGTGATTTGCTTAGACATAAATGTGAAAGGAAAAGAAAACATGCATGAGTAGTATGAACCACTTGGATAATTATAATCAATTGTGCAGTTCAAGAAAATTTCGTAAGCACATTTTTAATGACTGATTGGATCATAGGAAGTGGTTAATTAGCTAACATTTTCTTTTCCCACACCACCTCTCTCAAAATTATGGGATTAATAAAATCTGAATTTAAAAAAATGTCATCCTTTTCAAGAAAGATGCCTTGGTTTGTCCAGCCAGATTATGGGTTGTTGCCAGCTTCAAGAGGCTGCAATCTTTCAGAAAACCAAGCTCCTCTGCCTCTCATGCATTTACAGCTGTGCTTGCCACACGGTGGCTTCCTGGTTGCTGGAAACAACATTGCAGCCAAGTCAGCTGGGTCAGACACAGCAGGTAGGCAGCAGGTTACCCTCTGCTCTTTCTTCCTTCACAGATGGATGTGATTTTCACTTATGTGTGGGGTTTTATCTCTTCCTTAAATCACTTTCTCAACCACAGCACTGATGTGTATTTATAAGGTTGCCATTTTTCCCTGATGTCAAAAGGTGTGTTGTCTTACCCTTTCTGTTTCTTTCTTCCCCAAGCCTTATTTGTGTCTCCTTTTGTCCAGTTAAGATCAAACTTGTTTATTGCCTGGAGTGTCATTCTTTCTGTTCAAGGCTTCTGAAAGCTACACACAGCATCCACATCTCATGCACATGCAAGGAAAGGAATATAAAGGAATTCTTTACATATATTAATGTATATATCATATATAATTCTTTATATTTAGAATTGTTTATATGTTTTATATAATATAAACACACACACATGTGTGAGTGTGTGTGTATATATATATATATATATTTTTTTTAATTAGAGGTGGGGAGGCAGAGAATCAAGCAGGTACCACACCCAGTGCAGAGCCTGACAAAGGGTATGATCTCACAAACCTGAGATCATGACTAGAGCCGAAATCAAGAGTCAGATGCCTAACCAACTGAGCCACCCAGGAGCCCCTATTTCTTTCATATATTAATGGGATTTTACAGCTGAAAAAGTTTGCTTAAGTCAGCCCTGCCTTTCTGCTGGTGAAGAGGCTGAGATCTAACTATGAGAGGCCTTCCAGGACCCAGAGAAAATTGGTGGCAGGGGAAGGATGAAACTGTGTTCCATTAAACCATGTAGCAGAAAGATGTTCATTTGTTGCCTAAAATACAAACATCTTTGTGATAATAGCAGAAATCATTTCAACAGTAGACTCTGCTCCATTTTAGTGTAACTTTTTAATTAAAATTTCTTTCTGTTGCTATTGATTCAGAAAGTCTAGGTGCCCTAACTACATCATTTGATGGTTCTCATTACTGTTTTCTTAGACTTCTTCTGTTTCATCTCATTACACTTCAGAAGGAGCAACTTATTAAAGATTCTTCAGCTTGGCCTTCTTCAGGTCCTTTTTAAAATAGGTTTAAGACATAATTAACATATCATAAAATTCACTTTTTAAAGTATACAGTGTTTTTTAGCATACTTCAGAGTTATGCAACCATCATTATCTAATTTTATCACATTTTCAATCACCCCCAAAAGAAATCTCATATCCTTTAGCAGTCACTCCCCATTCACAATAAAACTGTGTTCCACAGAAGCTGTACCATTTACATTCCCAACGGCAATACCTGAGGTTTCCAATCTCTCTGCCTCCTTGCTAACACTTGATATTATCTGCCTTTTTTGTTTATAGCCATTCTGGAGTGTGAAGTAGTATATCATTATGGTTTTGATTTGCATTTCCCTAATGACTAATTATGCTGAACATCTTTTCATGTGATTAGCCATGCTTACATCTTTAGAGACATGTCTATTCAAATCGTTTGCCTAGTTTTACAAATGGATTTTTGCAAGTTCCAAGAGTTGTTTATATGTTCTACATATCATTCCCTTATTAGATACATGATTTGCAAATAATTTCCCCCAGACTGTGTAGATTGCCTTTTCACTTTCTTGAGTATCCTTGGACACAGAAAAGTTTTTAACTTTGATGAAGTGTAATTTATCAGTCTTCTAATTTAACACCTCTGCTTTTAGTCTCTTATCTAAGAGGTCTTTGATAAACCCCATGTCATGAAAATTTGCTATGTTTCATTCTAAAATGAGTTTTGTAAGTTTTATTTCTTACATTTAGGTCCATGATCCACTTTATAATTTTGTATGTGGTGTGAGGTCAGGGTCCAGTTAATTCTTTTGCATGTGGATATCCGTCACCCCAGGACCATTTGTTGTTACTCCCATTGAATTACCTTGGTCCCCTTTAAAAAAAAAAAAAATCTGTTGACCATAGATGTACAGATTTGCTTTTGCACTCTCACTTCTGCTCCATTGCTCTATATGTGTATCAGTTTACCAGGGCTGCCATAACAAATACCATGGCTTGGGTGGCTTAAACAACAGAAAATTTATTTTCTAACAATCTGGAGGCTAGAAGTCCAAGATCAAACTGTTGGTAAGTGTGGTTTTCTCTTGAGCCTCTCTTCTTGACTTGCAGACAGCTGCCTTTTCACTGTGTCCTTGCATGGCCTTCTGTGTGCACACATCCCTGGTATTTCTTCCGGGGATGAAGAAGTATGGTGTCCTTCTGAGGGCATCAGTGTTATTGGATTAGCAGCCCACTCTAATGGCCTCATTTTAACTTAATCCATTTAAAGACCTTACTTCCAAATTCAGTCACATTCTGAGGTACTAGTAATTGGGGCTTCAACTTATGCATTTGAGGAGGAGGAGGGAAACACAATTTAGCTCATAACAATATGTCTGTGCTTGTGCCAGTACCATACAGCTTTGATTACCATGGTGTTGTAAGTTTGGACATATTGTAGAAGTGTGAGTCCTCCAACTTTGTTCTTAAGTGTTTTGGCTTTTCTGGGTCCCTTGAATTTCCTGATGAATTTTAGGATCAGCATTTCAATTTCTATAAAAAATGCAGCTGGGATTTTGTTAGGAATTGTCTTCAATCTGTTTTATATATTGTTAGATTTTGTCTGTTACTATTTTGATAAGGATTTCTGCATCTGTATTCAAAAGGAATGTTGGGGGAAAAAAACAAAAGGAATGTTGCTTTGTAGTTTCTTGTAATGCCATTGTCTGATTTTGTATCAAGATAATACTGGACTCAGAATGAGCTGGGAATTGGTTCTTCAGTTCTCTGGAAGAGTTTGTAAAGAGTTGGTCTTAATTCTTTTTAAAAGAATTTTGGTAGAATTCACCAATGAAACCACCAATTTTCTTTGTGGGAGGTTTTTAAACTACTAATTCAGTCTTCCTTTGTTGTAGGTTTATTTATAGTTCCTATTTCTTCTTGAAATCTGTGTCTTTCTAGGAACTCTTCCATTTCACCAGATTTATCTGATTTGTTGGTATATAGCTGTTTAGTGCTCACAGCATTCTAATTTTTTTCAAGGTTGGTAGTAATATCCCCTCCATTCCAGATTTTATATCTGGGTGTTCTTTCTTGGTCAGTGTAGCTTTTTGTCACTCTTACTGCTTCTTTGAATTCTTGGATATCTAATGAGCTGTTTTATTTCACCTGTGCCAGGTTCTGTACTTCTCTTTCCTCTACAGATCATGCTGCTGGAGTTGCTGGTAAGTAGGCTGGGAAGTGGTGAGAGGCTCAGAAGTTTCTGGCACAACAGGTTTTGCTTCTATGAACCACCGTGAATCAAAGAACACACTGTTTATGGGTCTCCTGAGGTACCGTGAAGCAGCCTCTTGGAGTCCAGACTCAAAATGTTTGAAACTCCTCAAGGCCTCTCCCAGCCTCAAGGCCTGATAGCATTTTGACCTGTCTGTAAGGCTTCCTCTAAGGGCAGTTAGCAGCCTGGGCAAGCACTTGGACTACTCTCAGAAAGATGGCAGCAGTAGGCTTTCTCAGAAGGGAGACATGGGTTTCTGCTAGCTGAATATCCAAAGTACCACAAGATCCTGGGTCTTCCCAGGCCTTGGGAGTGTGCAGGCCTTCTCCTTAGCAGGTACCTAAGCTCTCATTTGCAACTCAAGGAGGAAGAAGCCTTGTCCTCTCTCCTTTGCAGATTTTAGAGAACCCATGGCCTTTGTGTATTCTCCAGACTTGAATGCATACCTGTTTTAGTTGTTGATTTAGTTCAAGGAGGGGAACAAGGAAAGAGAGGGGATCAGAGATGGTATCTGTGTCTACCTACCATCTCGCCAGGACTCCTACAGCCATCTCTAGAGTACCTCTGAGTATTATTTCTGGTTTTCTATTTATGACTGTTGTCTCCTTCAGGAGCACCAGTTATACATACATGTGAGATGTATCTTGTCTGCCCTCATATTTTCATATTTCTTTCTCATTCATCTTTTATTCTTAATCCATTTCAATTTGTTCAGTTTTCTCAAAACAACTCTCTTGGGAGTATTAGCCTTGTCCATTCTCCTCTTTGGTACCCTTGCCATGTGAGTATACCTCTGTTCTAAAATGAAACCTAGAAGAATGAGGCTTCTGTCACCTTGAATGGTGTGGCCTGTGGGAAAATACTTTGTTACATATGGAGAAACAACTAGAGTAACAAATGCTTTAAAATATGTTCCAGATTGTCTGAAACTTTTTTCTGCAGAGGTAAATCACCAGATTAGCTCATATGTACATTCTTATATGGAAAAAGTCTTTCATGATTTCTACTTTGGCTTTATTGCCAGCAATTAAAATCATTAAGTGCATTCTTCAACCACAGAACGTGGCAAGAAACAATAAAAATATCAAATTATATTCAGAGTGCCTCTCATTACTTTCAGCAACTTTATAGGTAATAACTTTGTTTAGCTCCATTCTCTTGAAACCAAGTCTCTTTCCTTAGTACCTTCGTTTCTCCTGCTTAATTGGGCTTGGAACTGTTTAGCCAGAATATTTCCAGTTTCAAGTGAGGAGAATCAACTGGAAGCAGATAAAGCAAAAGATCTGACTTGCTTCAGTAAATAGTTACCCAGGAGTCTGACCTTGAACTCAGGATCCAGGAATTCGGATGGTAGCATTAAGACTGTTTCTTCATCTCTTAGATCTCTGAGTTGGCTTCACCATGAAGCAGGCTACACCCAGGCAAAGGTGGCTAGGTTTACATTACCACTGAGCTTGTTAGCTTGGAGAAAAGAGAACTTATGTGAACCTTTGGAGGATGCTGACTGGACTGCTAAACCAGTCACTGTGTCTGGCCTGAATCACATGCACTCAGGTAGAGCCTTACCAAGGTCTCTTAGAGATGGGAAGAAGCAGTTTGTAAAGGGAAAAGATGCAGAACAAGAGGCAAAACCAAGCAAACAAGAAGAAACTTATTGGCCACTATTGAGACCTTATGTGTAATTTTATAACCTAATAGACCTTAATGATTTCCTTAAGTAAAAAGTTACCCTCGGTAACTGGAAGATTTGTATTTCTTGAAAAGAGAGTCTAAGGTATTTCTGGGCCAAATGGCTGCAGTGCTTGAAAGGAGCTATCTCATCAAGCTATACCTCTTCACCCCCTTCCACCAGCCAAGGACAGCTGTATCGCCACGTAAAGTATTCTTGCTTGAAGGACAAAGTGTTATCAAGTAGTCCTATTGTGTGATTTAACTTGTATATATCTTTGTTACAAATGAGTGGACACAAGGGATTTTATTGCAACCATTAAAGTATACGGAATCCTTTTCCTATCTACTCACCACAACAGGATCTGCCTCCCCTGCTCCAACTCCTTTGCTCACATGCAGCACACCGTCCCACTTTCTTTCACTGGAAAAGGCAGTGAAGCTGCTCATATACGGTGGCTGCATCCTTTTATCATTGCTTTTCTACCCAGAAAGCCCTTACCTGCTTTTTGCACTAGGCTGCTGACAGAAAATTTAAAACCTTTCTTTGGTTTTGCAAAAAATACCAATGAATGAAGAGGAGAATCCAGTAGATAATAAAGATGATTAGAGCTTGTTGGCAGTCATTTGCTACCAAGGAGATGAAATAAAGCAACTAATTACTCAGAGACATCTAAAGAGCAAGTGGTAACTGGGAAGCATTTTTGTTCAATACATTTGAAATCTTAGCTAGCTTAATTTTTGCCTCAAGAATTTTTCTTTTTTTCCCTTTTCAGTCTAGTAATAAAAGTGTTTAGGTCATTAACATAAGCTGAAAATGTTTTTTTTTTTTTTTTTTTTAAACTACCTGTCTTTGTTACTTCACTGGCTGAACAAAATCACAAATGTCATATTCAAGTCACACTAAATTTACTGAAAATTTGAATGTGTGTAACTGCTATAGCATGGTGTCAATGTGAAGTTAAAATCATTGAGAATATATTTCTCATTTATCTCTTAAGCAAGACAATCAACAATGAGTTTCATTTTTAAAAGAAAATAACTTTAATAGCACTTTGTTTCTTTCCAGACCTTTCTCTCATTTTTGTGTGTAGAAGTATTACACTGCAGTAAACATCTTTCTACATACAGCTTCGTAGAGTCCTGAGATATTTTCCTTAACATAAATCCTGTGGAAAGAAGCAAACTGTTATCAACTACCCTGTTCCAACCTTGTGCTAGGTACTTGGCAAACGTATCTCATTAGTTCCCTGATGCCTGGGCTATTATAGTAAGCTCCCCCCGCCCCCCCACCTGTGGTTTCGCTTTTCACTCTTTCAGTTACTCTTGATTAGCTGTGGTCTGCAAGCAGATGATACTCCTTCTAACATATTCTCAGAAGGTCAATAATAGCCTAATGGCTACATCAGTGTCTGTGTCATTCACCCCACTTCATCCCATCACATAGGCATTTCATCATCTCACATCATAAGAGGGGTGACATTTTGACACATATTTACATAACTTTAATTAGATATACTGTTAGAATTGTGCTATTTTATTATTGGTTTTTGATTTTAATCCCTTACTGTGCCGATAAATTTTATCCTAAGTACATATGTATGCATAGTACATATAGGATTCATTGCTGTCTGCAGTTTTAAGCATGCATTGAGGGTCTTGGAAGGTATTCCCTCTGGATACGGAGACTACTATCTCATCTTGTTACTTTGGAAACAGAAAGGAACATCAGTAGCTCCCCCAAAGTCACACAGGTTTCTAATTGTAGGTCCATCTGACCTTTGCTTTCTCAAGGACCTCATATTATGTTCTCTGCTTCAACATATGGTTAAAAGCAGTGTGTCTGGAGGTACACTGTCTTATTTTAATTTATTCATGAGAGACACAGAGAGGCAGAAACATAGGCTGAGGGAGAAGCAGGCTCCCTGCAGGGGAGTCTGATTGGGGACCCAATCCCAGGACCCCGGGAGCATGACCTGAGCTGAAGGCAGACGCTCAACCACTGAGCCACCCAAGTGTCCCTGGAGGCAGGCACACTGTCTTAATTCAAAACCAGATCCACCACCAGAACCACCTATTTGCTATAAGACCCCAAAACAGTTAATATTTCCCTCTGTGCCTCAGTTTCTTCCTTTGTGAGAAGAGAAACATAGTCAACACACAGGCCTCATAGGGCTGTTGTGGTAATTAAATGGAGTAATACATGTAGACGACTTAGAACAGAGTCTGACCCACAGTTACCTTTGTAATAATCATCAGCTGCTGTTTACATGTATTATTATTAGTGTTGTTACTACCATCATCATAACAGTTTTTCCCTAAACATCCATGGCTTTCCATGTCAATCTGAAATGGAGGGTGGCTGGGTAACTTCTCCATGTGATGCTTAAACTTCATTCTAATACTATTAGATGTCTGTATTTTATCACCTGCATTCTTCTGGGCACAGTGTAAAGAGGTAGTTTTAACTGTTATCTTTTCTGACCTATTTTGAGTATGACAATCTGCTGAGTAAAAATGCTGCTGAAGGATACTGCACATTTACACTGAAAATGCAGCCTAATTGTTAACAATGGTTTTCATCTCATTTTTCATTTCTCTATTATCTGTTGGTTGATTTTTTTTTTTTTTAACTCAGGGTACAAATGATCCTTTTGGAGAATTCTGCAGAATTCTTAATTGCAGGAGATTTAACAGAAGTCCACATTTGTAAGGAAAATGAAGATGAATTTTCTCATTGTATAAAAAAAAATGAATGCCTTGATGTATTTGTTTTTCTTAGTAGGCTTCTGTCATTAAGATGGATGCTTGAGGATATATTGTTAGATCTTGTGTAGAACAGAAAGTTATTACTCATAGTTTGCCAGATTTGCATACTCGCATCACAACACAGAATATCATTTTACATTTAGATTCACAGTCCCACTGCCATTATCAGATTGCATTTTCATATTGAATTACAAACAAAAATTTTATGTTACTAACACTTAATGAAATTTTAATAAGGCTGTGTTTTGGTGCTATTATTCAAATAATGTGTTTTGAATTGCTTTCCTTTGAATATATTTGCATTAAAGAGGAACTCAATATGATCTGGTTCTTTGAAGAGTGTTCCCACTTTCTGGGCAGCTTTAAAAAGACAAAGTAGGAAATTGTTTCTTCTCTGCAAGTCTGTAAATCGAAAAGGAACACATTTGCTAAGATCTGTAGAAGTGATGGCAGCAGGCTGCAGATGGTCTGAGTTAATGAAATGACTCCTGTTGGCTATTAGAGCTGCACAATTAAAAATATATAGACAAAGTGCAGACATCACAGATTATAAGGAATGATACCCCTGGGTTCTCCTTTCTTTCTCACGGAGCCTTCAGGCTAAGATATTAAAAATCAAGACATTTAAGAGATTCACATTATTCCAGTTCTTGATCAGTGATGCCCCAAATTAAAATGGGAATCTCTTGAGACAGCACGTTTCTGTTTGTAGCATTCTTCTTGGCCGTTTCTGTGCAAATGGTGATGCTGGGCTCAAGGCAGTTTTTTTTACAGGAGCAAGTGCTTTCCAAAAGACGTAAGCCAAGACTTCACTGGCACATGCTTTGTGTGGTTTCGTCCTGGTTGTCCCACAGGAGGCAGCTGAATGCAGAGACCATAAATACTGAAAAAGGGACACCTGGGTGGCTCAGTGGTTGAGCATCTGCCTTCAGCTCAGGTCCCGCATCGGGCTCCGCGCACGGAGCCTGCTCCTCCCTCTGCCTGTGTCTCTCATGAATGAATGAATGAATGAATGAATGAATAAATAAAATCCTTAAAAGAATAATAATACTCAAAGAGTGAAAACGTGCTTAGAAATCCTGCTTGCAAGGCAAGCCGGCTTCTACCAAACATTCGTGTTTAATAAACTCTTAAGGGCCGGACAGAAAGTAACTGGTGGTAAAGGTTCTGGAGGGTCTGGACCGCAGCCGAGGGAAAGGCGTGGCCAGGGCAAGCCAGGTGAGGAGTCAGCTGGGTCTTTTATCCTTTCTGCGTAGTTTCGTGTGGAAGGAAATGCTTTTCCTTCGCTTCCACGCACGCTCTCCTCCTCCTCCCCTCGCCTTACCTTTCCCCCCACATTCGGACTTTTAAGTACGCTCTACCTAAAAATACTCGCGATTTTCAAACTCTTCGTACTCACTCTCTGCAGTACTTGCCCGAGCCGGTGTGGTCCTGAGCTTGGCTGCGCACACCTGCCTACGAGCCTTGGTTCCTAGTGTCTATCTGGGGGGTCTGGCGAGGACGGCCCGGGACGCCGGGACCACAGCCCCCGCCGGGACGCCGCTGCTTTCCGCCGACGCGCCGGCCGCGCAGACGCCCCTGACGCAGCGCGCAGCCATCGTGACGCGGCACGCAGTCTCCTCCGACGCAAGCGCGGTCTCCGCGCCGCCGCTCGCGCCGCTCTGGCCCCGCCCACGGCCGCCGGGACGCGCTGCGCGCCGACCCACAATTCCCGCCGCGTTCGGCTTCCCGGCCCCCCGGCCTCCCCGCTGCCCCGCTTCCCAGCTGCCGCGGCTTGTGCTGCCCGTTACGGCTCCCGCCGCCGGGGACATGTTGCAGAAGCCGAGGAGCCGGGGCCGCCCTAGCTCCCAGGCGGACAGGGACAAGGACTGGGGCCGCGGCGCCGCCGAGGAGGCCCCGAGCACCTCCCGCGGGGCGGGCGGCTCCCAGGAGGCCCGGGGCGCGGCGTCGCAGAGCGCCCGCCGGGCCGGGGCCTCCCCCGAGGTGGGGCCCCGGTCCCAGCAGCAGCTGGAGCTGAAGGTGGCCGAGCTGGTGCAGTTCTTGCTGATTAAGGACCAGAAGAAGATCCCGATCAAGCGCACCGACATCCTGAAGCACGTCATTGGGGACTACAAGGACATCTTCCCCGACCTGCTGAGACTGGCTGCCGAGCGCCTCGAGTACGTCTTCGGGTACAGGCTGGTGGAGCTGGAACCCAAGAGCAATACTTACATCCTCATCAACACCCTGGAGCCGGTGGAGGAGGATGCCGAGGTGAGAGGCGACCAGGGCACGCCCACCACCGGCCTCCTCATGATTGTTTTGGGTCTCATCTTCATGAAGGGCAACACCATCAAGGAAACGGAGGTCTGGGACTTCCTGCGTCGCCTAGGGGTGTACCCCACAAAGAAGCACTTGGTTTTCGGGGACCCAAAGAAACTTATTACCGAAGAGTTTGTGCGGCAGCGTTACCTGGAGTACCGGCGGATACCCCACACCGATCCTGTAGACTATGAGTTCCAGTGGGGGCCCCGAACCAACCTGGAAACCAGCAAGATGAAAGTCCTTAAGTTTGTGGCCAAAGTCCATAATCAGGACCCCAAGGACTGGCCAGCACAGTACTGTGAGGCTTTGGCAGATGAGGAGGCCAGAGCCAGACCTGAGACAGGTGGCCCAGCCCCCTCCTCTTGAAGTTCCAGGCTTTCAGAGGGACCCCTGGAGAGGGTCCAAGGCTCTGGGCGAAGGGGTAGGGGTAGGGGTGGGAGGGAGCCTGTTTCTGTAACGCTTAAATGTGTGTGGCTTTAGGACGTGTTTGCAAAACGTCTGTTCTCTTTTAATGTTGTAAGTTATTTGGACCCACTTTTAAAAACAATCAGGAGAGGATTTTTGTTTTGATTTGTTTGACCTGTATGTTTTGGCATAAAGATTTTGGTAGCTTTATGCAGCTGATTGGAAGACTTTGTCCTATGATCTGGGACAGGTGTTTAAAAAAAGGAACACATCAGTAAATTGCTTTGGCGCCAAGAAAATAAAAGCGAGGTGGCTATTATTTGGTCTCCTAACTAACCCAGTTTGTAAGTTAAAATAAAAGCCTGTATAAATTAAAATAGAACTGTAATTGTCTACATCCTTTTTCACCTGAAGAAATATTTGTATATTTCCCATATATAAGTATTATGCATGATGTAAGCAACGTACATGTTGTATTTTCTCTGAATAGCACTTTTTTGGTACTCGTGATTATCACTCAGTTCTGTGGCTGACCATTTAGTTCTATTTAGTTTTTTGTCCCTCCCCCTTTTTTGCTGCTATAATTGTAATAAATATTGTATATCTCTGAAGCAGTTAAATATTGTGCATTTTTCCATCATGGTTCATGAGATATTAATTTCGTGACTCAGAACTAACATCTTAAAAATTTTTTTCCTTGCTACATATTATTAAGCCAAATGGTGTTTTGTAGAGATTGGTCCTTTATATGTGTGTGCATATTGGATAACGATCTAAAATAGAAAATACATTTCTCACTGGGTTCAAAAAAGTTGACAAAACTGTTTGTGATTAACCTTGCCTAATTGGGAATCAGACTACCTGGGTTCAGCTCCTGGCTTCACATAACTAGCTCTATGACTTTTAGGCAGGTTACTGTACTTGTATACAGATGTTTCCTCACCTGTAAAATATGCTGATGATGCTCATGCTATGTGTGATAATGTAGTAATTAGATATTGGAAGTATATATAAAGTTCTTGGTGCAGTGCCTGGTGTGGAGGACTTTAGTTGTTAACTTGTTCCTTAATTTTTTAAATTTGTTTTTTAATCTTGGTCTGGAGCAGTTAAATGTGTTTTTTCCAGGTTTTCTCATTATCTTCTAAATCACAGAGTAGGAGTTATTAGTTCAAAATTATGTCAGTATTCTAGCCTATTGTGTGGTGCCATGGAAAAACATAACTCATGGTATATAGTCAGTATAGCCCACATAAAGTAGAGCCGGACAGTGAGACATAAGATCTCCCCTGGGCTTGAGAGCTAACTATAGTGAAAGGGTGTGGGTTTTGAGGTTGTCTGACAAGTGGGACTTGAATTAGGGCTCATGCTATGTCAGCATGGTGATTTGGGGTAGATTTTAAATTCTCTCTGTCTCAATTTATCTGTAAAATGGAAAAAAACAGTAGCTATATCATAGTACGTTACATGGATTAAAGGAGTCCAAAGGAAAGATCTCCTAGTTTCTTCCCATTGGTTTCCTTCGATAGCCTCTGGCAAAATGCTGTTTATATTCAGGGACTCAACAAATAATTATTCAGCAGGTAAATAAGTGTAATTGTTTGCGAAGGTACTACAAATTAACCCTCAAATGAGCTTGAAATAAATACTTTAGCTTAAAAAAAATTGGTGGATTTGATCAACCCTGGACTAAATGCCATCTAGAAGAGTCTATGGTGCAGTGGAATGGAAGAATGTGATAGATTAGTGAGTTTTATTTCATTCTGTTGAAATGGAATTTGCATTTATTTCATCAATGGAATGTAATTGGTCCTTGAAGGTATTTCTTCTTGGCTTGAATTTTATTTCATTGTATAAATTACTTTGTCATTGAACATCCTGCTTACTGGTCCCTTACCTCACAGACTGCTTTTCCTTCTGGAGTGTTTTAACACTGGTGTCTTCCTCTGTATGGTGAAAACTATCATTACTCAGAACCCACTATCAGTTATGTCTGAGGCACATCTCTTCTCTCATGCTTTTCCATAGAGATGTTAATAACTTACCTATAATGAATTACCATTTTGTTTCAGATTTTATTCTTTATTTTTTTGAATTTTTATTTATTTCTTTTAAGCAATCTCTACACCCAACTTGGGCCAGCCAGCACTCACCACGCTGAGATCAAGAGTCACATGTTCCTCCTACCGAGCCAGCCAGGCGCCCTCGGATTTTATTTTATTTTATTTTATTTATTTATTTTTTAAAAATCTTTTATTTTTTTATTTTTTAAATTTTTATTTATTTATGATAGTCACAGAGAGAGAGAGAGAGAGAGAGAGAGGCAGAGACACAGGCAGAGGGAGAAGCAGGCTCCATGCACCGGGAGCCTGACGTGGGATTCGATCCCGGGTCTCCAGGATCGCGCCCTGGGCCAAAGGCAGGCGCCAAACCTCTGCGCCACCCAGGGATCCCGCCCTCGGATTTTAAAATGTAAAACATTACAGGCCAGATGAAGCCCTTAAGTCTTTTTACCCTTCTCAGAGGTGTTAAAGTTTGTGGATATCATTCCATTGTTGGGTTTAACACTTTTACTATATATATAGGTGAACAATGTATAGTAGTATTTTGTGAGCTTTTATGTTATGACTTATATAGGGGGTATTATACTGTACTGTTTTGCAACTTGCTCTTTTAACTCACCTTGTTTTTCACATTTACCCACAAAGATCTGATGTATTCATTGTAGTTGTTCTTTACTGTAGAAAAAAGTAACAGTTTATCCGTTTCCTGATGATTGGAGAGGTTCTTTCCAGTTTTTAGCTATTTGCCCACAGTGTATAGTGCTTCCTTAAGCACATGCTTGAGTTTCTCTAGCCAGAAATAACTAAGAGCAATCCAGGGGCCTGCCAGATTGCTCTTGAGCTTGTATTAAGTTACAATCCGCCAACATTTTAGAGTTCCTTTTTACTGACCCACCCTATCACCCCTTATGAAACTTCGGTTCTTCCAAATCACCACACTTCTACTGTGGGTATGCAGTGATAATTTATTGTAATATTAACTTGCTTGTCTTATTTACTAGTGTCGTTAAGTATTTTTTCTTCTGTTGTGTGGGTTTTTTTTTTTTTTTGCCTTATTTTGTGTTCTGCTTTTTCTATTTTTTATTTGTAAGATTTCCTTATATGTTCTGCATATTAATCCATTATCTATTATATCTAGTGCAAATAGCTTGTCACATTTCACTATTTGTTCCTTTTTTTTTTTTTTTTTGGTCCTACAGATGATTTAATTTTAATGTGTCAAAATCATTGCTGTTTTATTTTTAAAGGCTATGTTTTTTGTGTAGTGCTTTTAAAAAATCTCCATAATCCTAATAAGTGTTAAAAATTTTGACTTTCACATTTAATGCTTTTAATCTATTTTTGTATATGATATGAGGTATGGGTGTAATTTTCATGTTTGTCCTATATGGATTGCCTAGCACCAACTTTTCATGGTTTATCCATACTGATTTATAATATGTTCTCTAATATATCCAATATTAATAAATTTTGGCTAGGACTAAACTGATTTATTTGCTATCCCTTTGCCAATATCATGCTATTATAATTCTATAGCATCATAATGTAAGGGTTTTTTTCTCTTTTCCAATTCTTATACCTTTTATTTTAGTCTTGTCTTTTTTGCATTGGCTGGAACTGCAATACATTACTGAAAAGAAGTAGGATTTTTAAAAAACTTTTTAAAGGTTTATTTATTCATAAACATAGGGAGGTAGAAACATAAGCAGAGGGAGAAGCAGGCTCCCCGTAGGGAGCCCGATGCAGGACTCTATCCAAGGACCCGGGATCACACCCTGAGTTGAAGGCTGACACTCAACCACTGAGCCACCCAGGTGTCCCATGAAATGAAATGGTAACAGGTTTCAAGGATGTTCCTGATTCCTTGTTCCTGATTTTTAAAGAGAATCATTTGTAAAGTTCTGCACCAACTATGTTTGCTTTTAGTTGTTTTCCCCATAAATATGTTTACTTGTATTTTTAAATTTCCCCCCATTCCTAGCTTGCTTAGTAGTATTGACAAATTATGAGTAGCTTTTTAAATTTGTATCCTGCTCTTTATTAATCTAATGTGATTCAATTTTTATTTTTACTCTGTAAGTTCAGTATACTTTTTGATATAGTTTAGGGTAGTAACACTGATAGGTTTTTCTGATATCTAACAATCCTGGGACAAATTCTTCTTGTGAATGATACATTTTAAAACAATTTTTTTATTTGCTAAAAATTTATAAATTTTATGTCTTTAGTCATAAGGGGAATTAGCCTATAATTTTCCTATATTGCGGGAATCCCTGGGTGGCTCAGCAGTTTGGTGCCTGCCTTTGGCCCAGGATGTGATCCTGGAGTCTCAGGATCGAGTCCCACGTCGGGCTCCTGGCATGGAGCCTGCTTCTCCCTCCTCCTGTGTCCCTGCCTCTCTCTCTCTCTATGTCTATCAGAAAGAAAGAAAGAAATCTTTAAAAAAAAATTTTTTCCTATATTGCATTGCATTACTGGCTTTGAGATTGCACTTACTTATTTTATTTTATTTACTTATTTATTTTTTATTTAATACCTAAAAAAGTTGTAAGGAATTACAGTGCAAGGAATTTTATCCCTCCAAGCTATTTGAGTGCATTCGTTATGATGTTTCTTTAGTCTCCTTCAATCTGCAAACAGTTCCTTAGTCCTTGATTTTTATGATCTTGATGCCTGAGGAGGGATCCCTGGGTGGCGCAGCGGTTTGGCGCCTGCCTTTGGCCCAGGGCGCGATCCTGGAGACCCAGGATCGAATCCCACGTCGGGCTCCCGGTGCATGGAGCCTGCTTCTCCCTCTGCCTGTGTCTCTGCCTCTCTCTCTCTCTCTCTCTCTCTCTCTGTGTGACTATCATAAATAAAGAAAAAAAATTAAAAAAAAAAGATATGTTGATGCCTGAGGACTACAGGTGTTATTTTATAGAACCTCTGCAGTTGGGGTTTGTCTGCTATTGTTTCATGATCAGATTCAAGTTACGCATCTCTATCAGGAAGTGATGCGTCTTTTTGGATCCTATCAGTGGCACAAGATTTCAATTTCTCCTGTTGTTGAGACTTTGTAAATATTCTGCACCAAATTTTTAATTTATTCATTGTCTGTTTTTATCTCTGTAGACTGATGGGTTATAAACTTTTATTTTGATACTCAAATCATCTCTGATTTGGCCAGTGGAAACCTTTTAAAGCTGACTTGTAGGTCTTCAGCATGCCCCCGTTGTGAGCACTTCCTTACTTTCTGGATCTATTATCTACTGAAAACTCAGATTATATTGATAACGTCATTCCTATTCTAATACCAGTGTTCTTCTGGTTTTCCCCCCTCTATTTGTACCTATCTTCTCTCCGATAATGAGTAACTCAGATCCCATTATCCTTATACTGTGTATTTGATTAATCCCCCTATATATAACCAGTCTCCTGTTGTGACTGCCCCACCCTCCCACGTGGGGAGCCCTTTACTCCCTAGTGCTGAGCTGACATCCCACAGGAGCTGCCCTCTTGGGCTTACACCCACCTCAATGCTTGGGCTCCAGTTCCTTGGGCTCCTTGCCTTTCATTCCCCTCCCATGTGTATCTTGCTCTGTTCTACTTCATGCCTTTAGCACTGAATTGCCCAGGAAATAAAAAACATTGTTCCATTCTCATAAATGGTTGGGCTGCTTTTCTTTTGCCATATTAGAGAAGGATTGCATGTTTTTGAAGGTTTTGAAGAAACCCATCTGTAAGAGGCTCTAGGCCTGGAGTTTTTGGTGGGTAGATTTTGAACTACTGATTTTATTTCATTAATGGGATGTTCAGGTTTTCTCTTCAAATTACTTTTGGTCACTTTATTTTCTAGAAAATGTTTTCATCTATTTTCTGATATATTAACAAAGTTTTCTTAGTATTTTCCTTTGATTTAAAAATAGTTCTTTAGCATCTTCATTTATATCCGCTTTTGCAGTCTCAACATTATTTTTGCTTTCACTCTTTTTTTTTGGTTATACTCCAAGCGCCAGTTTTGGCCAGGAGTTTTGGTTATTCAGGGCTTCTTGAGTTTCATGCAAACTCTAGTGTTTTAAATATAATACGAATTCTTGGTTTATATCGGCATATAGCTTTACTTTGAGCATGTAAATAAAACCTTGTCATCCTGTTGCATAACTGTATAGAGAATTGTCACTGTTGGAAAGATCCTATTATGAGTACATGATGAGAAAAATAGGATTTTTCATTATTTCCTTCCCATTTATTTAACAGAACAAGTACTAAGTTGGCCATTTCAGAGCTCTGTTGTAGTTAGCCCAGCCTTGGGATACTCCAGAGTTTCTGAATATCAAATCCTGTTCTCTGGTTATAAATTGTCTAGCCCTAAGGGCAGATGAGGGAATACAGTGAGCTTCCATACACATTTGCAAATCTGTTTTATTTGTTTTGTTTTATATGGGAAGAAGAGATTTGAGAAGGTTTAAATGTTAGGCCATATGAAGAAAGAACATACAAGCCATATAGAATTAGTGTAATGACAGCTTGAAGACTGCAAAACATGCTGATTTCTAAAGATGAACTGGAAGGTAAACTTAAAGGAAAGAGCTGACCTTTTATGATAACAGAGCAACACAATCACTGTGTTTACTGGTGAGTCTTTTCATGGTAGTTATCTCGTTTTGTACCTTTTGTGAGCTTTCCTTTTTTTCTCACTGGGAAATAGCAGGCCTACACAAGTACCCTCTAAAACTTAAAAATGCCTTTTCCTTATTTGGCAATTTAGATTTTCATTTTAGGCACTTTTTTTTTAAGGTTTTATTTATTTATTCATGAGAGACACAGAGTGAGAGGCAGAGACATAGGCAGAGGGAGAAGCAGGCTCCCAGGAGGGAGCCTGATGCAGGGACTCAAGGGGACTCAATCCCAGGACCCTGGGATCATGCCCTGAGCTGGAGGCAGATGCTCAACCCCTGAGCCTACCCAGGTGCCCCTAGGCACTTTTTTTTTTTTTTTTTAAGGAAAGAATGAGTCATTGTTTCTTGCCCTTATATGAGAGATGTTATAGTTAAATGTTATCAGTTGTGTTTTGGCATTTGTGAAGGCAGCAAACATGGATTCGGAGGATCCAATTCCTATGAGAAATTACTGAGTTTATGACAACTCTAGCCATCATTTGTTGGATTTTTTTCCCCTTGTGTTGCCCTGCATTTACATCTAGCCCATTATATGCTCAGACCCCTTTTCCTATCTCCTTTACTAATATCCCAGTGTATTTTGTTTCATAAGATATGTTTTAAAGGACTAATTAGCTTTTATGGTTTAAAATTTTTTTCATTGTTAGACTAATAATCTGCCTAAATATTTAGATCCATGGTTAATAACTTATTTTTTTTTTGTCTTGGTCTCAGATGTTCAAAATAGTTTTTCCCTATTCTACGGCCAAAAAGTTAATGGACTCCAAATGGAATTTATTCTGCTACAGATTATCAGTAGCTCTGTAGTTACCAAAATGTGTGTTCATTGCTTGCTTGGGATTGAACTGAAAGTTTTGAAAATCTAAGTAGAAGAGTTTTCTATGGACTAAAACCATATCTTGATGTCCATGTCCACAAATTAATTTGGTTTTGTAGTAACACTTGAAATTGAGTCTAGGAGAGCCATTGCAGCAGTACTGATCTCTGACGATGTAAAGACAAAGGACCTTTCCCAGGTCAAAATCATTCCCTAAAATATACCAGACTGTGGATAGTCAGATTAGAGTCTGGGTGATTTTATTGGACCTTGACCAGAGAGGGGAGTCTGCATCTATCTGTTTTGGCATCCACACCACTTTTTACAGCATCTGGCTCCTGATAGAGGCTCAAAATATGCTGAAGGAGTTAATGAATGGTCCATTAATCCCTTCTTGCATAGTCATATTAATAAGAGCTGACATTTAGTCATCTTGCCCTCTGCTTGGCATATATGCAATAAGTGTTTGATGAACTGTCAAGCTGATCTTCAGTGACATTGTTTCCTCCCTGCCTTGCTTCTTGCAGATACTCATTTCCATTTTGATCATTGTGCAGCTGCTGCCTATGGATTTCTCCCTACAACCTTGTATTCATTCAGTAAACATTTCTCAACACCTGCTGTGAACTAGTAGCTGAGAATGCAGCTGTGGGCAAGATACACATGATCTCTGCTTCTATAGTAGAGAATCCAGCCTCATCTACAGGGGTCGATGAAGGCTTCTCAGAAGAGGTCAATATCAGATAATGGCTTAGAGAAGAGTAAGAATCAGGCAAAGCAGCATGCAGTTTTGGGAAAAGAAAATAACGTGAACAGAAACTTGAAGATTTTCAGGAATTAAGAGATACTATGGCTAGATGGTAGAGGGTGTGGCAGGAAAAGCTGGGGACAGGCTGAGGAAATAGGAAAAGGCCAGGTCAGCCATTTACAAGGTGTATTGGGTCTTGGAAATCCAAGCCAAGGAGTTTTATTAAGGCAGAGAGATACTACTGAAGGATTTTGAGCACAGGAGTGACATCATTCATTCATTCATTCATTCACTCATTCAACAGATATAGATCAAATGCTTGGCTATGGTCTTGAGGTCATCAGTGAATAAAACAGAGGACTCTGCTTTTGATAATCCATTCGTATTTTAATAAGATAATTCTGGTTCCAGAGTCCAGGGATTCAAGACCAGAGGCAAGAAGAACAAAGAAAAGCCACCATGGAGAAGATGATGATCATTGAAATTATAGCACTAGTGGAGATGGCAAGATTTCTTATGTAGAATTAATAGGACTTGCTGATTTATTGGGTGCAGTCAAAATAAGGAAGGGTGAGTGAAAGACATCTCACACCTATAATGTGGGAAATTAAGGAGACTGGTGATGCCGATAGTTGGGCAACATTTCAGGAGGATTTTCCTGATTTTGATTTTCTGTGCTAAGTGATTATGAGAAAGCTCTGGTATATCCAGGTGGAAATGTTGAGCAGACAGTTGTTCATATAATGGTAGGATAGGGCTGGGAGAAAGACAAAAATAAGAGTCATCAACATAAATGGAGCCATACTTCATGTTCTTAGATTAGATAACACAGAGGGAATTTACAGTATAAGAGCAGTATATGGATGTTGTGGTTATTAGGGATGTTCACAAATCATCCAGTTCTTTCTTTTCAGAGCATATGGTAGGACTGTACTTCCCCATCCTTTGGATGTAGAGCGTGGTCATGTGGCTTCTTTGGCCAATGAAATGTGAACAGCTATTGCATGTGACATCTCCAGGCAGGAACTTTAAGTTCCATGGCTGAAATGATTGTAGGAGCATCGCTAAAGTAAAGCCTTCACTGGCTTGATTGGCTAAGTGAACCTGGGGCAAAAACCACTTGACCTGTTTCCTATATAACAAAAATTTAAAAATACACTTCCATTGTGTTAGGCCACTGAGATTTTAGAGTTATTTTTAACCTATCCTATCCTGATTGGTCCAGAAATTGATCCAGAAATCTTACCCTGATTCAGAGGAGGTTGGAAAGATGACCATACATGTTGTATAATGGAAAACTATTTGGTAAAAGCGACTTTTGTGATAACTTGAAGAAGCAGATTATACACCTAATGAACCTGTAATTCTAAAGTTAGAAAACAGCAGTAGTAGCATGAATGTTGGTGCCTGTGGCTGCATCTAGCAAAATTTTTAAGAAAGAGACGAAATTGGAAGACACTTGGCTGGTATATGTTCAGGGATGAATAGAATACAGAGAATCCAGAAGTGTATGGATATGCAAGTGCTTCTGAATCACCAACCAATGAAAAATAAAACTGAGCTACAAAAGCAAATTAAACCACATTCTTGGGGCAAAAATCAAATCTATGGTATAGTTGTCACTCCCATTGTCAATACACATGAATGTATTAAAGCGGTTTAGGCTTAACTAGGAGTTGGATGTCTCATATTTTTTAAAGGACAAGATGAGAGAAAGAGTTTAAATGTAGTCTGTCCATCAAATACATGAAGACCGAAAGTACACAATCAAGTAGAGAGAGAAAGAGGAACATGATAGGATATATATAGCAAATCTAAGATGTATACCTAGAAAACAAGTATAGATGTGGCTATTGGCATATGCCCCCCCCCAAAAAAAAATCAAATTGTTTTTAAAGATCTGACCTGTTAAAAAAGCCCTGGCGTGAGCATGCAAAGACTGTGACTATCTGAGGTTTAAAACAACCTTAGGTCCCCACCTTTTGTGAATCAATGCCTATAGTATATGTGCCCTAGAAGGATAACGGGAAAGGTAGAACACCAGAATAGAGTCAAGGTGTATGGTCTCAAAATAAATGTCATGACCTTGTTTACATAAAAAAATTAAAATCTTATTTTTTCACTATGACCAAGTGGGATTTATTCCCGAAATGCAAGGTGATTAAATACATGAAAATCAGTGTAATATGCCACATTGACAGAATTAATTTTTTTAAAAAGATTGATCATCTTAGTTGATGTAGAAAAAGGATTTGAAAAAATTCCCTTTTGTGGTAAAAGCACTCAACAAGCAAGAAACAGAAGATTTCCTTCACATAGTAAAGGCACTATATAAAAAAACCCACAGGTGACCTAACACTTAATGATGAGACACTGAAAGCTTTTCCTCTAAGATGAGTAACAAGACAAGGATGCCCACATTCACCACTACTGTTGAACGTAGTATTGAAAATCCAGTTAGGCAAGAAAATGAAATAAAATATATCCACACTGGGAAGGAAGAAGTAAAATCATCTCTGCTACAGATGACATGATTTTACAGGTAGATCTCTAAAGGTTCCATTAAAAGAACTCTTGGAATTAATAAATGAATTCAGCACAGTTGCAAGATATAAAATCAAAGTACAACAATCAGTTGCATTTTTATAGACTAGCAATGAACAATCTGAAAAAGGAGTTAGGAAATAATTTCATTTGCAATAACATGGTAAGAATTAAATACTTAACCAAATAGGTGAAAGACACTGAAAATGATCAAATATTGCTGAAAGAAATTAAAGAATGCATAAATGCATGGAAAGACATTCCATGCTCATGGATTAGAAGACTTAATATTTTAATAGGCTGAAAGGCGCCAAAGGTGACCTGCAGATCCATGCAATCCCTATCAACATCCCAACATTTGTCTTCAGAAAGAGAAAAACCAATCCTAATATTCATATGAGATTTTAAGCAACCCCCCAATGACCAAAGCATCCTCAAAAAAGAACGAAGTTGGAGGACTCACACTTCTGATTTCAAAACTTTTTGTAAAACAGTACTCAAAACTGCATGCTACTGGTGTTAATGACAGACATATAGGCCAATGGAATAGAATAGAGAGCCACGAAATAAACCCTCACAAATACAGTCAAATGATTTTTGGCAAGGGTGCCAAGATCGTTCAATGGGAAAAAGACAATCTTCAACAAATGGTGTTGGAAAACTGTATTTCTACATGCAGAGAATGAAGTTGGATTCTTACCTTATACCATATGCAAAAAAATAATTCACAATGGATCAAAGACCTAGTTTTTTCTTTTGCTGCCTGCCATATCTAAGAAATCATTGCCAAATCCAATGCCATAAAGCTTTCTATGTTTTCTTCTAAGAGTTTTATACTTTTAGTGCTTAGCCTTAAAACAGAAGGAAATCCTGACATATAGTACAATATGGATGAATCTTGAACATGTTATGCTAAGTAAAAAAAGATACAAAAGGACAAATTCTGTATGGTTTCACTTATATGAAATCCCAAGAGTGGTCAAATTCATAAAGAAAGACTGTAGACTACTGGTTTCCGGGATTTGAAGGGAACAGTGAGTGAGGAGTTAGTGTTTAATGAGCATGGAGTTTCAGTCTGTGAAGATGAAAAAGTTCTAGAGACGGACGGTGATGGTGGCTGAATGACAATGTGAATGTACTTAATGCCACTGAACTGTACACACAAAAACCATTAAAGTGGTCCGTTCCATGTTATGTACAATCACAATAAATACATAATTTAAAACATGGTAAATTTTTTGTTTTGTATTTTACCACATTATTTTCAAGAGTAAACATGAAAAAAAATCTTATCCCTTTTGTTCCTCAACTTTCTAGCGTTCCTCAACTTTCTATATTGTTGAATACCACCTGTGTCTCACAATAGTCTCTTTTCTTGGCTTCTGTGTAGATTGCTGTCCCAATGTTTTTAACAATTATTTCTGAGCACCATTTTGAAACTTTGTGGACTAGTTCATTTCTATATTATTTGATTGATAATATGGTACTGTTGTGACATCTAATGTAGAAAATTAATGCTCACCTCTGTGCACCTCTTACACAGGATGCTGTAAAAATCTACAGCTACTAGAATCATTACTAAAATATTACTAACATGAACTTGAAATATTTCCTAAATTAACAAAATATCCTCTTTTGTTTTCTACCCTGTGTGTGTATTTTAAAGGAAAAAGAAATTTTGCTATATTTGGTGGAGATACATTTATGGGTAATAAATGATAATACTGATTTTTTTCCTATACTTAATTTAGCCAAAACATTTTAGGTATTTTTTTCAAAACATTTTAGGTATTAATAAAAATTAAGACCTTCTTACTTTTAATACATTGCTGGTAGGAATGAAAAAAAATGATATTACTTCTATGTTAGGGAATTTGGCAGTGTCTAGCAAAATTAAATATTTATCTTTTGATCCAACAATCCTCTTCCTAAGCATATATACCAAAGTCATATTGGCAATCATTTAAAAAGATGTATGGAGGGGTGCCTGGGTGGCGTAGACTGTTAAGCGACCAACTCTTCGTTTCTGCTCAGGTCCTGACCTCAGGGTTGTGAGGTGAAGCCTTGCATTGGGCTCACTGCTCAGTATGGAGTTCGCTTACTCTCTCTCCCTCCGCTCCTCCCTCCTGCTCTCTCTCTGAAATAAATAAGTAAATCTTAAAAAATAAAAAATGAATATGGCTGTTTGTTGCAACATTATTTACCGTAAAATACAAAAGACCAAAACAACCCAAATATCCATCAATAGGAACCTGGTTGAATAAACTATGGTACATTTGAGCAATGAAGTACTATATAGCTAAAAAAGGAATATTTCTGTGTACTCTTATTAAGTGCTTTCCACGATATTTGGTCAAATAAAAGTGGATGGGGAAAATATGTATAGTATGCTAATATTTATTTGTCTTTACTAAAAACCAAATAATGGAAGGATAAGATTTAAAAATAAATGGCTACCTATAGGAGAAGCAAGGGAACAAAATGGAGATTAGAATAAAAACTAGACTTGTTTGAAACTTATGTATTTGACTTCAGAATCCTTTTATACAGTTCCAAACAAAACTAAATTCAAAAAAACTAACAATAAAAAAAATGAATCTGTGTTCTCAGTCAGTAGCATAAGCACACATCAAGGAACTCTAGTGACTCTAAAACACCATAATTTGACTACTTTTTCTTGGTAGAATGTACTCTAAGGATAGAAAGAAATATACAAATCTTGAAATGTGGGACGCCTGGGTGGCTCAGCAGTTAAGAGTCTGCCTTCAGCTCAGGTCGTGATCCTGGAGTCCTGGAATCAAGTTCCAGATCAGGCTCCCTGCCTGGAGCCTGCTTCTCTCTCTGCCTATGTCTCTGCCTCTCTCTGTATGTGTCTCTCATGAATAAATAAATAAAATGTTTTTTTAAAAAAATTTTAAACTTTTCAATAATCATGTTTTTAGTGCTAGTATTAGTATTGTTATTTTGGGACTGTTGTGTGGGTATCATGAGATTGAATCGGATGGATAATTGCAATGAGAAATAAGATTTTTGGCATGGTTGGAAGGAAATAGAGATATAAGTTTGATGTGATTAAGTAAAAACTCCGTGGTTCTAAATTTGAATCAAAAACATCAGTATGATGTTATGATATGTTGTATCTAACAACTGAAAAAAATTAAAAACAATGATCAAGATTCAGAACAACCAATTGTACTATATGGAGCTCCTTTGTATCCTTGTAAACTTATTTTAAAAAATTGAGACAATTAAAGAAATGTGAACTCTGAACATTTGATGTTAATGAATGATTTTTCTAGAGGTGATGACATTAATTTGGTTATATTTTCAAAAAGTCTTATTTTAGAAATATACACTGAAAGGATGAAATTATATCATGTCTGATATTTACTACAAAATAATCTAGAGTTAGTGGTTGAGTCTGGATGATAGGTACATGGGGGGGCATCATTAAGCTATCTTCTCTGGTTTTGCATAGGTATGAAATTTTCCATAAAAAAATTAAATTTAAAGGCCTCCTAATAAACTTCTTTCTGTTGGTTTTCTTTACTAAATTCTAAAGTGTTATTTTTTAGACGATATAAAAGTATTATGAGACTGTCTCGTGTAGAGTATTTTCAAGTTTAGCCTTTAAAAAATTTTACAGTGTAAATCAAACTTTGAGAAATAATACAATCCTTTAAAAAATGCAACTATTACTCATGTAATTATTTGATCAGCTTAAAACTTTTTTGAAGCCAAATCACTTTTCCTTCAAACTTCTCCAAGTGAATAATAAATTTTTGTTTGGTTTGTTTCCAGATAACCTTTTTCATGCTGCTCTCTGCAGTGTGTGTAATGCTGAATTTGGCTGGTTCAATTCTCTCCTGTCAGAATGCTCAGCTAGTCAACTCCCTAGAAGGCTGTCAGTTGGTGAGTAATGAAATGCAAACCTTTTAGAAAAGGTCATAGGCTTTGATTTTGCCTGAAAGTAATTTCAAAAATAAATTTGATTATATCCTTGGATTTAGTCTGATGTCTTATAATTGCATAATGAATTTTTTGTAAGTCAAATGATTATGGACTTTAATGACATCTACAAAATACCTTCACAGCAACATTGAAAAACCGGGAGCTTATGGCCTAGCCAAACTGACATAAAAAATCCATCCTGCCTTCCTTTTAGATTGATACATCTTTGACCGACTCCATTATCAACTGGAAGGAATTTAAGTTGATTCATTTCTAAAAATTATTTCAAACTAAACCTTGTCCTACTTGTAAGTCAGTTGCTAATAGTGTATTTCTAAGGATCACAGTATAGTACTGTTTGAGAGCAAATGTTTTTAGTAATGATTATATTTTGGCATTTGTTGCATTGATTTTTCTCTGCACTGAATTTTTAAAAATAAATTTTGTAAGTCAGTTTTAAGTGCCATATACATATAAGTTTGATAATGGGTACATTGAAATAATTTAGTTCACATTTTGTTTTGTTTTCAAACAGTAGATTATCTTTTAGATCTAGGAAAATGGTAGACAGTGTGCTATGTACATAGTATGAGATCAGTACGTAGTTTGCCAGATAGAAGCTTCATTCCATATAGTGACTTAGCTCCCGAGATGGTAACATGTGCTTCCGGGTGGGACAGTCAAGTTCAGTAAGGGTTAGTTTAACTCCGGAATATGACCACAGCTGCCAGAGGTGGACACTTGCATTTCCTGATTTATCCTGGAGACGCAGGGCTACCTTTTAGAACTATTCTCCTCCACAGCTGCCTGTGCATTTGCTGGGCCTGCAGCTGTGATTTCTGAGAGGTCAGGGGCCATCCTGAATTATCTGCTGCTTTTCTTGTAGCAGAGCCATGCTTCCTTTTATTGTGGCCATGCTGTCTGAGTTCAAAGGAGCAGCTGTTGGGAAGCCTGCTGCTCTCTACAGTTTTTATCCATCAAAGCTAGAAGGATGAGTGTAAGTTGGCACAGTTTCAATGCAGAAGCACCTAACTGAGCTCCAAAAAACTCATTGTGAGAACTCTGTCTTGTTATTTTCTGTTCAGTGTGGCCTAGACCACACTGATCAGATTTTATCCCGATGTGATATATTGAGTATCCTTGGTATGGTGCAGTATTGCTCATGACTTCTAATAATTGATAAAACCTGGAGCCCCACCACCATCAGAAAGTAGTTTATACTTTCATAGTTCATACTTTATACAGAAAGTAATTCATACTTTTATATACCAAGGTGGTATAGCGCCACCTTACCAACTTGTCTCCATAGCTAGGGTCAGCCCCTTTATTCCTAAATACTAGGTCCTGTGAATATAATAACATCTGGCAACTGACAAGGAGCTGGCCATTTTTTCCTCTGATCCCCATTTTTTAATGCAAGGCCTTGTGTGTGGGACACAGTGTTTAGGGTGATGAGAAGTGACAGTGCACAGTGGTCTAGACCAAACAGAAGGCCCACATTGTACCCTGCCTAGAAAGGCTGATCCCTCTAGGTCTTATCTCAGACCCTCTTTTCCTATGTCACAGCAGCATGAAAAGATAAAGCAGGTAGATTCAATTTCCTTTATTCCTTTCTGCCTTCAGGAAACCCCTAATTAAATTAAAGGAACATCATGTACACAAGTGCACTTTCACATACATCTTGCTTATATAGTACCATGGAATCATCAACATTTTTCTGACTTTAAACCTTAATCCTAAACTTAATCCCACTCTCTTTCCAGACACTTTTTTAAAAAGATTTTGTTTATTTATTGATTTGAGAGAGGGGGATGGAAAGGGAGAGAGAATCTGAAGCAGACTCCATGCTGAACCCAGAGCCCGGCACAGGACTTGATTTCACAACCGGGAGATCATGACCTGAGCTGAAACCAAGAATTGGATGCTTAACCTGCTGTGCCACCCAGGTGCTCCTCCATTCCAGACTTTAATCAACTTTTCAAAAATATTCTTAGAAGTTAGCCTCCAGATGAGTTTTAAATTTTTTGGGTCAAGGCTCAAAAGGAATAGATTTGAGAGTTGAACTGGAATCACATTAAAATTATAGATTGACTTGGAAGAGAATTCATGTGTTAACAATACCGTGTTTTCCCATTCAGGAGCATTGTTTGTGTTTTTGTTTCTCCAAATTGTTTTTATAAATCCTTCAGTGCAGTTCTTATTTTCCTTTAGGACACCTAGTGCATTTCTGTATCTATATGTGTGTTTGTCCTTTTCCTATGGATTATTAAAAATTAACTCATTTAATCTGCATATGTATGTATATATACTATATATATATATATTCCAAATCCTCATCCCCTTCTAGAAAGTTTTTGGTAGTCAGACATTTTGTATGCTTATTTTATGTATTATCATTTTTACACTCATGGGGAGTCTATTCTAAACATCATTATTCACATTGCTTTTGTCAGCCAGCCGTGTAGCTTGGCGACATTTGTATAACAGCATTTGGAGATCTGCCCAGCTGTTAAATAGAGAGCAGCAGAGAATTCCACTGGATGGATGGATGCAGGATAATTTATTTAGCTGCCACTTAATGAAGGACAGGTTAGGGATGTTTCTAGTGTTCTGCTAAAACAAACATGGCAGAGAAGATTACCCTTTGTGCACATTCATTACTCCACAAATAGAGTGGCTGTGCTGCTGCTGTGGGAACTGACCTAAGTGTAAGAGGTACAGTGGCCAACCAGAGTAGAATGTGCGAGCAGATCTTGAGAAAAAATTACTAAGCGTGTCCTTTCAGTCAAAGCTTAAGAGTGCACTTTAAATTTAGAATTTTATTCCTGTATTATCCTCCAAAGATGGGACACCAGACTCTTGCCAACAGTACATGACTGTGGCCGTTTTCCCAGATGCATGCAAACTTCTGTGTATCATCAGAATGTTTTTTGGTCCTTACCAGTCTGACAAAAGTGGAAGATCTTAATGTGGAATTTGCATTTCTTTAATTAAAAGTAGGGCAGCCGGGGAGGCTCAGCAGTTTAGCGCCACCTTCAGCCCAGGCTGTGATCCTGGAGACCCGGGATCGAGTCCAAGTCGGGCTCCCTGCATGGAGCCTGCTTCTCCCTCTGCCTGTGTCTCTGCCCTTCTCTCTCTTTCTCTGTCTCTCTCTGTCTCTCATAAATAAATGAAATCTTTAAAAAAAATAATTAAAAGTAAAGTTGAGCATCTTGTATGTTTATTTAGATGTGATTTCTTTATTTGCTAACTGCCAGTTTATTTGTGTTGCCTATTTTTCTGTGAGGATGTTGCTATTCACAATTGATTTGTAAATGCACTTCGTATATTAAGGAAACGGCCCATTGTTATATGCGTTTTTGTTATATATGTTTTTTTTGTTATATATGTTTTTTCATAGTTTGTTATTCTTTTTTTTTTTTTACTTTTTTTGGTATTCTTTCTTATGTGGTAATTTCACATACTCAAATTGATTTTATTCGTTTATATATTTCTACCCTTATGATTTCTGGCTTATATGTTTTGTCTAGAAAAGCATTTCCCTATCCAAAATTATAAAAGTTTTCCTGTTTCCTTCCCAGAATCTTAGGGTTTCACTTTTTAATATTTATATATTTCATAGATCTTGCGTGTAGTTTGCTATAAGTATCATTATGTTTTTATAGTTTTAATAAATACACATGTGGACTTTCCGTATTTCTTTTAAAGTTTAGTGTTATAAATTTTAAATAACTTGCTGCTCTGGTGGGTGCATTTTTAAAAATTATTTTTTTTTCTAAAGATTTTATTTATTTATTCACAAAAGACACAGAGAGAGGGAGATAGAGACATAGAAGGAGAAGTGGGCTCCACGCAGGAAGCCTGATGCGGGACTCGATCACACCCTGAGCCAAAGGCAGACAGACACTCAACCGCTGAGCCACCCAGGTGTCCCTAAAAACTATTATTTTTTTATTGCAAGACGCCCCTAATGGCAGATAAGATTTTTAGTGATTTTTTATTATTTATATTTAATAGTATGTGCCATTGAATGTACAATTGAGTCTTTGATCCATAGTCTGTCAGAGAAATTAATTATAATATTGTCTCTGCTTTCCAGTGTTTGTGTTTGTTTTGTTATGCCATGTAGTTATTTTGTCTAAAATTATCAAAATAACATTAGATATTAATGACATTTTGTTGTCTACATTTTGTTCCTGAGTATAATGATTTACTGTCAAACATGATGCTGAACGATAGTTTCAGATAGCCATTTTATAACGTGAGGGTGATAATTTTCCATTCATATTTTACTAACAGTCTTTAAAAATCAAATGGAGGTTGAATTTTATCAAGTTTTCTTTGGACATCTGTTAAAATTATATATTTTTTATTTTGATCCATTGGTATGACAGGTTATACTCATAGATTCTCCAAATTAAGCAACATAGAGCATAATTGGAATGAAATCCCCATAGTCTTTAAAAATATTATTGGATTCTGTCAGTTTACTTTATGTATTATATTTCACTTTCATTCGTGATTTTTGTTTTATATTTTTCATTCAATTCATGCAGTTAATTTATAGTTTTTGGTTTTCTCCTGCCCTTCCATACTTTGTTTCATGATTGTAGTAATTTCATAAAAATTAGTTGAATAAATGAAACCTGGGGAATTTACTGTTCCTTGATGGATATTGACACTCAAGTATATATTTCTCTGGGTCCAACACTATTTTATAAAACAGTTATTTGGCATCATTTTCTACTCCAGCTTTTTTCTATTTCTTTCCAAACTTTTTTTTTTTTAAGAGTTTTATTTATTTCTTCATGAGAGACACACAGAGAGAGGCAGAGACATAGGCAGAGGGAGAAGCAGACTCCCTGCAGGGAGCCTGATGTGGGACTCAATCCCAGGACTTTGGGATCACTCCCTGAACCAAAGGCAGACGCTCAACCACTGAGCCACCCAGTTGCCCCTATTTCTAAGCTTTTGACAATGTCTGTATTATTAACATGTATTGATCTTTCCACATTTATTAATAGAAAGTAATACATTGAATTGTCTTAAAAGTGTCTTTGGTCAATATCTATGTTCTTACTCCTTTTATTTGTATTCATACTGCTTTATATTTTCTATTTCTCTTCCTTTCTTGTTATATTTTTCCAGAAATATATCTATTTTGTTTATTTGAAATGTATCCATTGAAAAATTAAAAACTACAGAAGTATAAGAAAACCCCTTATTATCTCAGGTGGCATGCACCCTTATGGAAATTTCTATATGTAAAACTGAGAAATAGCCTCATATCTAGTCTGTGTTTTTGATTCCTTCATTAGATTCTATGGATGCAACTTGTACACATTATGTAACAAGCCACCAACTGCAAGGTGCTTACATGGTCTCAAACTTCTAATTTCATAAATTATGCTGGAGCCCATAGTCTTTTTTTAAAAAAAAGATTGTATTTATTTATTCATGAGAGACACAGAGAGAGAGAGGCAGAGACACAGGCAGAGCCTGACATGGGACTGGATCCCAGGTCTTCAGGATCAGGCCCTGGGCTGAAGGCGGTGCTAAACCGCTGAGCCACCCTGGCTGCTCTGGAGCCCATAGTCTTATTATAAATAAGTCTGTAGCCAAACCTGTGTATATTTATGTAGGATAGTTCCTAAAATTTGGATTGATGATGGCCCAAAGGCTAAATGCATTAAAAGTTTTGATAGATACTGCTTTCCAGAAAGGATTATGTTCATGCATACTTCCACCTGCAGTCTGTAGGAATGAGTATGTCCTACTCCATGCCAGCATTAGATATTACCAATGCTGAAAATGTTTGTGATTCTGAAGGATGAAGAATAAAATCTCATTATTTTAATTTGCATACTCTGGTCACTAGGGAGGTTGAGCTGCTTTTTTTTGTTTTTCCATAGGAGCAGCATTGAAGGAATAGATACACTGGGAAGAATTGAGTTCTATGAAGATCAAGTTTTTAAATCCAAAAATGGATTATTTCTTTCCTGTTTTCAGGTCTTTTGTGTCATGAGGGAAGTCTTACAGCTTTCTTCATGAAGTGGTTAAACATTTTATATTAACTTTTCTCATTTGTTTGCAGTTTTTGATGCTAATATCAAGGGTATTTTTCTTCATTATTTTTTTTTATAATTGCTTATTGCTATGCTATAGGAAAGCTATTGATTTTTTTAAATTAACCTTTTCATTTTGAGATAATCATGGGTTTGCAAACAGTTGCAAGACATTATACAGAGAGGGACCCTTGGGTGGCTCAGTCAGTTAAGTGTTTGCCTTCGGCTCAGGTCATGATCCTGGGGTCCTGGGATCGAACCCCACATGGGCTCCTTGCTCTGCGGGGGGTGGGTGAGAGAGGTCTGCTTCTCCCTCTCCCTCTGCTGCTCCCCCTGCTTGTGCTCTTTCTCTTTGTCAAATAAATAAATAAATAAATTTTTTTTAAAGAAGAAATTATAGAGAAAGACCTATGTCACTTTTCCCAGTTTTCCACATTACTAACATTTTACTAGGCTACTTTATACTGATACAGTGAAGATGCAGAACATTTCTACCACCATACAGGTCCCCTCATGTTGCTTTTCTATAGCCATCATCACTTCCCTTCCACCTCCACTCCCTCCTTAACCCCTGGCAACCACTAATCTGCTAGAATACTCCATTTCTGTTATTTTTTTAATTTTCAAAATGTTACATAAGTGGAATCATACAGTATGTAACCTTTTGGAATTGACTCTTTTCAGTCAGCACAATCCTCTGGAAATTCATTCAGTTAGCTGCCATCTACCAGGAATTTCTTCCTGTTTACTCCATGGAGTGAGATTCCACTGTAGGGATATACCACTGTTGGTTTAACCATTTACCTGGGGAGGGACATCTGCAGTAATTCCACTTTCTATTACAAATAAAGCTGCTATGAACATTCACATAAAGGTTTTTGCATGAACATAATTTTTCATTTCTTTTAGATAAATACCCAGGAACACAATTGCTGGATTGTACGGCAGGCACATGTTTAGGTTTTTTTGAGACCCTGCCTAGCTGTTTTCCAGATTGTCAATCATATTTTACCTTCCGACCAACAGTGTATAAGAGGTCCCATTTCTCTGCATCCTTGCCACCATTTGGGGTTGTCACTTTTTTTTTTTAACTTGAGCCATTCTCATGGTATGGAGTTATGTCTTGTGGTGGTTTTCCTGATGAATAGTGATGGTGAGCAGCTTTTGCTGTGCTTCATTGTGTTCCATATATCCTCTTTGGTGTAGTGTCTGGTCATATCTCACATCTTTTGCCCATTTTCTTTATACTGTTGAGTTTTGAGAGTTCTTTATATTCTAGATACTAGTCCTTTGTTGAAGATGTGCTTTGCAAATGTTTATCCCAGTCTATAGTTTGCCTTTTCATCCTCTTAATGGGATCTTTGAAAGAGCAAAAGTCTTTAATTTGATAAAGTCTAATTTATCAATTTTGCTTTTATGGATCATGCTTTGGGTGTTAAGTATAAGCATTCTTTACCTACCCCTAGATCCTATGAATGATTTTCTCCTTGATGGGGCAAGAGTTGCCTTTCCCCAATAGGCCTCCACTGATACCTGCCTTGCTAGGAAGGGTGAGAATCCATCATTATTGCTCCCCAGGTGGCTTATACTAACATGGGGTTGGGAGGTGGTCTCATTACCACTGTGTGGTGCTCATTTAACCTGGAAGAGGAGGGATTGCACCTCCTATTGCTGGGTGCAGTGGAAACCCAAATTCTCCTTGTGGTCTTCTCAATACTGTGGGTGTTAGGGAAAGGGGTATCTGTCTTCAGGTCTTCCTCCAACTACAGGATATATGAGGCAAAAAGAAAATCCAGGAAACTCATTGCTGTTCCCTTCCCTGGGTCCTGGGTCCCTAACCGGTCTGTCTTTATACTTTCCAGTCTTTTTTTTTTTTCTTTCCAGTCTTTTAATATACATTTGATACCTAATGTCCAGGGTTTTTTTAGTTGTACTTAGAGGAGTAGGAAAAGGTACATCTCTATCTTTACAAAAGTAGAAGTGGTATTGATTTTTGTTTGTTTTCTAGAACTCTTTTTATTCATTCTAAAAGTTTTTCCAACATATCTTTTCATGTCCAGGTGGACTGCCATATACCTGTGAACTTAAGGGTGTTGCCTGTCTATTATGCAAATTTATAGCTTGTATATTTTCTCTTGGCTTTTTACATTGATAAAGTTTTTTAAAAATTTTATTTATTTATTCCTGAGAGACACAGGGAGAGGCAGAGACATAGGCAGAGGGAGAAGGAGGCTCCTCACAGGGAGCCCGATGTGAGACTCAATCCCCAGACCAGGATCATGCCCTGAGCCAAAGGCAGATGCTTAACCTCCAAGTCACCCAGGTTTCCCCATTGATAGAGTTTTAAGTTGGCATTCAGTACCCTGCAGTGTAATAGGCTTTTAATCTAACCACTGAGCTTCATAGAAAGACACAAGGGAAGAGGCAGGGCATAAAGAAGGGAGAGCCCCTTCATATCATCAGGTGGCCCAACAACTTCCCTTGCCCTTATCTACAAAGCTGTGTACCACTCTCACAGAAGAGGTTCAAGTATGCACAGGCTACCCTGACTCAGAAGAGCCATGGCCTGTTTTCCAACAGTTTTTATAACATGTGGGAGTCTCAGAGGCCCAAGGCCTGCCTCCCAACACACAGCTTTCCTGATAAGGTGGACTCCTGAAGGGCGAGTGAGGCGGGCAGAGCATTCCCACACTGCTGTGTAGTGTCTAAGAAAGCAGTGTGACATAAGAAGCCAGAACTTCCAGGTCACTTTCCCAAGTACATCTGGATCAGCCCAAACTTTCTGTTACCTCTTATTCACCATGAGGATACACAAGGGAAAAGTTTGGTTCATAAGAGACCTTTTTCATACCATGTTTCATTCCTGACTTTCAGGGGGTTCAAAATGAAAGGGGTTGACCTGAGGAGTCACCATTTAGCGTAATGGTTGCTGTCAGCTTATGAGAAAAAGTGCCCTTCATAACTCACAGCACTTCCGTCTGGCCTGGCTCTTGGAGATTTTAATTTTAATCAAGAATGCATGTAAATTTTATCATCATCTTTCGACATCTGTGAAGCTGACCATACAACATTCCTCTTTTAGTTTATTAATGTAGTGATTTGCATTAATAGATTTCCTAATGCTGAACCAGCTTTGTGTTATGGAAATAGGTCCTCCTTGGTCCAAGCGCTTCTGACACAACCTATTATGCTACATTCAAATTGCTAATATTTTATTTAAGAGTTGTATGCCTAAATTCATACATGAGACCAATCTACAATTTACCTTTAGTTGTGACTTGTGCAGTTCTTATATTGGAATTATGCTGCTTTCATGGAATGAATGTGGAAGCATGTGGTTTGATCTGTGTTCTGAAACCATTTAAAGATCCCAGGAATTATTACAGTTTGTTACATTTTGGGGAGTTGATTTGGCAGCTTTTAAATTTTTACATAGGGTCATTGTGTTATTTATGTTGTTTTGTGTACTTTTGTTTATACGTATCTTTCTAAAATTGTGTACTTCATCTCTTGTATTGTTATAAGGCTACAGGTAATGTTCTTTAATAATTAAAAAATGACTGTTTAGCAAATCTATAGACATAGAAAGCATGAGGGAAGGCTGGAGGGCATGAGGGAAGATGGGGGGTTTGGGCAGAGCTTATGGTTTATTTTTGGAGTGATAAAAATGTCCTAAAATTGACTGTGCCTGTATAACTCTGTCAAGATACTAAACACCAATGAATTGTAAACTTTAAATAGGTGAATTGTATGTGATTTGGACCCCAATAAGGCTATTGTAATTTTAAAAGCCTTTTGGTTGATGTCTTCTCAGATTTCTAATGCTAGATTATGCTTCCTCTCCCTTACCTTCTAAAAAATCGTTTTCCCCTCAAAGAACCAGCTGCCAGTTTTATTAACCATGATTACTCTTTGAGTTGTTTCGTTGACCATGTTTTATTTTATTAACCCTTTCTACTTCCCCAAGGACTATTTTGTTCACTTTCTACCTTTTGTAGTGGAATGACAGAGGTACACAGGGCTCTCTCCCTGAGTTTCATTGAATTACAATGAGATGATAATTCATTGTTGCTTTGCTGTTTAATCTAAGCATTACTGAAATTTATAATTTCCTGTTTTCCTGTTTCCTGTTTCAGCTTAACTTTCTAGGTACCTAGATTTTTTTTTTTCGTTTCTTTTTTTTTAAATCTTTTTACTGTTAATTTCTAATACTATTACATGAAAGCATGTGTCTTTTAAATACATATGTGTATATATGTATATCTTTTCTCAGTGTGTTAGGTTCAGAATTAATTCACAGATTTTTGTGTGGAGAGCTTCTCAAAATATAAATTCAATCCAGTGCTTTCCATTGCACCTGGAATGCTGTTCAGAGAGCACTCCTTGTGGCCTGTGAGTTCTTTGATTGGGTCACTCCTATATATATATATATATTTTTTTTTTTAAAGATAGTATTTATTTATTTATTTATTCATGAGAGACACAGAGAGAGGCAGAGACAGGCAGAGGGAGAAGCAGGCTCCCCACTGAGCAGGGAGCCCAACATGGGACTCCATCAAAGGACCCTGGAATCACGGCCTGAGCCTAAGGCAAACGCTCAAACCACTGAGCCACACAAGTGCCTCAGGTCCCTCCTCTTTCCTGTTTCTGTGGAGTCCTTTTGCCCCACTCCTCCTCCATCCAGCTTCCCACTTACCCTCCAGGCCTCCTCATTTTTCTATTCTCCTACAGCTTCAGGTGGTGGTCCTTAACATCCCCCACCCTTCCTTATAGCTTATCTTGGTGTGACTTCCTCCAGTATGGCTTCCTCCACCCCAGACTTCCCATGCTTTCCCTTCCCCTCTCCCCACCTTTCCAGGGGTGCCCCTGGCCCCCCACCCCACCCCGTCCCCAGCCATGGGAGCTCCAGGCTCTTTCTCATCTTGAGCTGCTCCTACAAGCTGCACTCTCTGCATGGGGAGGGTGGGTTGGGGTGGTGTTCATCCTCCCAGGTGGCCAGCAGTGGGAGGTTCTTTCTCATCTTCTAGATTCCAAGAGTAGGTGGTACATCCTCAGAGATGATCCCTGAATCACCCTAACCCAGAGGCTCCCCACCTGTGATATTCTTCCCCTAGGGCATTCTTTTCCTCCAGAGACTGGCCTCTCCCTCATCATTTCCTACTTGGCAAAGCAGCAGAAGGGAAAAGACCACCTCTGTGTTATACCCTGGGCCTGGTGCCTTTCCCAACCCACAGTGCCTTTGAGTGAATCAACCAGTGAATGGCTCCTGGCTGCTCTTTTCCTAAGAGCCCCAGAGGAAAGCAAAAAAGGGATTTTAAGTTAACATGCTGTTTTAGGTTAATTACAAAACAAACAAACAAACGAACAAACAAAAAAACATTGTTGGTTTTCAAAAGACTTTTAAAATGCCTCATCACGTTTTGTTTCTTTTTTTTCACGTTTTGTTTCATTTGAAGCTGCTTCTGCAATGAAATAGTACAGCATCAAACTTGTGTTTAAAAATCCTTTCCTGTGGCTTTATTTTATCAGTTCATTCTGCAAAAGTTTTGGGTTTTGGTTCACACTTTTCTTGCTTTTTTAAAACTGTAATTTTATATCAAAATGTGGTTGCCACACAATGTTACATTAGTTTCAAGTGTACAGCATAGTGATTGACAATTCTGTATGTTATTTCTTACATTGCTTTTAAATGATAGCATAACAGAATGCTCTTCAAATGCAGATCATTATGATGTGATGCATTATGTGTGTTGATAAGTATTTGTCTCAAATGAAAAGATGCTGTTTCCCTTTTTAAATGTGAAATAAAATATCAGAAAGGGAGACAGAACATGGAAGACTCCTAACTCTGGGAAACAAACTAGGGGTGGTGGAAGGGGAGGAGGGCGGGGGGTGGGGGTGAATGGGTGACAGGCACTGAGGGGGGCACTTGACGGGATGAGCACTGGGTGTTATTCTGTATGTTGGCAAATTGAACACCAATAAAAAATAAATTTATTATTAAAAAAAGAAATAAAATATTAATAGTTCTTATTATAGAAGACACAAGAAATACATAAATTAGAATAAAAATGAAAGTTTCCCTCCCACTCTCTACCTCCCACTCCCTGCCATCCTGTGCGATTACTTTATGATGCATCCAAGTCTCTCTGTATACATATATATTTATGTACATCTATGTGTACATGTATATGCACAGAGAGATTTTTTCACATAGTTTTTTTTAAAAGATTCTTTATGTATTTGAGAGACAGAGATCATGAGCAAGGGGGAGGAGCAGAGGGAGAGGGGGAATCAGAATCCTTGCTAATGCAGGGCTTGATCCCAGGACCCTGGGTTCATGACCTGAGTCAAAGGCACTTGCTTAACCTACTGAGCCACCCAGGCACCCCTCATATAGTTTTTTTTTAATAGACTTAAATAATTTTGTCTCATTTCCCTACAGAATGATATCATTTTAGACATTTTTCCCTGCTCAATGATATTATTTCAGACATTTCTGTGGAAGTATACAATTGACCCTTGAATAGTATGGGTTCGTTTTTATGTGGATTTTTTTAGATAGATACTATACTGTAAATGTACTTACTCTTCTTTATGATTTAATAACATTTTCTTTTCTCTAGCTTACTTTATTATAAGAATAGAATATATAATTCATATAACATAAAATATGTGTTAATCAACTGTTATTATTGGTAAGGCTTCTGGTCAACAGTGAAGTTTTAGGGAAATCATAAGTTATATGTGAATTTTGGACTATGTGGAGGATGTTGGCATCCTAACCCCCAAGTTGATCAACTATATGAAGGGAGTCCCTCATTCTTTTAAAGGCAGTTTTGGGGGGCAACTGGGTGGCTCAGTCAGTTAAGCAGCTACTATTGGCTCAGGTCATGATCCTAGGGTCCTGGAATCCAATCTCACATTGGTTCCCTGCTGGATGGGCAGCCTGCTTCTCCGTTGGTTCCCTGCTGGATGGGGCAGCCTGCTTCTCCGTCTCCAACTCGTGTGCTCTCTCCTGCTCTCTCTCGCTCTCAAAATAAATAAAATCTTAAAATAAAAATAAGGGCCATTGTGTGCACTTCCCCTAGCACACCATATTTATCTATACTGAGAGGCACAGACATGACCATATTGAACATTCATTTTTGTCCTTGTTTTTGGCAAATTTAAACACAGATACAAATTTTATTAAGAAGAAAACAAACATAATCTCTGTCACTGTAGTATGGAGTGGATTAAAATATTTTTCTTTCTCGGTATTGCCACAGGAACTAGAAACTTAGGTGGAAAAATTTCATAAATGGTAGATATTTAACTCATTTTATTTTATTTTTTTTTTTTTTTTTAATTTTTTTTTTTTTATTTATTTATGATAGTCACAGAGAGAGAGAGAGAGAGAGGCAGAGACACAGGCAGAGGGAGAAGCAGGCTCCATGCACCGGGAGCCCGATGTGGGATTCGATCCCGGGTCTCCAGGATAGCGCCCTAGGCCGAAAGCAGGCGCCAAACCGCTGCGCCACCTAGGGATCCCTAACTCATTTTAATATATATTTAGATAGAAGCTTGAAATGTGCTCTTTGATAGTTTTATGCAAAACTACTACTAATTGTTATGTGATGACTGCTGAGTTTCTTGAGCACTTGCTATGTTGAAGGTATTGCTTTGAGCACATTATATATGTTGATTCATTTACTCCTGACAACTATCAATAGGGCACAGGTACTATTTTATCTTTACTTTACAGGTAAAGAAACTGAGGTGTTGGGAGTTAAGTCAGAGAGCTAGCAGGTGCTGGCATTAGTCACCCTGTATTCACAACCACTGGCAAATCATTACAGTTCTGTTTATGTAATATTTTAACTTTAGAATGATACTAACAGCTAAAAAAGGAGAGGATAAGAAGCATTAGGCAGTGGAAGTAAAGACAATGTCTCATTTATTCTTTTTTTTTTTGTCTCATTTATTCTTGATCAAAGTCAATCACTGAATACATGGGAAGTAGCTTCCTGTATAGAGAATAATTTCAAGGATCCTAAATCATAACTTCTATGTCACAGAAAAGAGAAGTGAAAACAATGTGTTGTTTTGTAAGAAATGTGAGTTCTTCTCCAGCTATATCAAGCATGTAACTGGGAGAAGTATCCTTCCCTATAAATAAACAGTAACATGAATATATTGTGCTTACCTATGATCACATCACTGTTTTTCTGACCCTAAGTCCTTTTTAATTAGATTCATCACACTCCAGGGACAGTGCAAATATATCCTTGTCAGCTGGAGAGCCTGGCTGTCCCTGATCCTGCTGTGCCTGTTATCTGCACACTAATTGGACATCTCTAGTGTCTGCTCAGGTTTTCTGTTATGTACCTGTAACTGCAAGAACAAAATAAAAAGTGGCCTCAGGAGATATGACACCTGGGCAAGTGTTTTGATGGGAAGCAGATCACTACCTTCTTCTTTTCTTGTTTGTTTGTATTTTTGTTTGGAGAGCTTTATTTCAGCCTCTCCCCTATGAGTGCCTCCTAGGTATGATGCATGATTTCTGGTAGGTGAAGCCAGAGTACAGCCTCTTTTCCTAAAAGTAATGAGCAAAGAATATTTCAAAGTACCCAGGAGAGCAGGTGATGAAAGAAAAGCATTTGGTAGTAAAGGAGGAAGGCATGATGTACTTGGGAATTAAAACTTCCGCCTTACCTTTATTTCCAAGTCCATTTAAGGGATGCAGAAGGGATTATGATTTTGTTAGGAACTGTTACCTTCATTTATGTGCAGAAGTAGCTACTGATGAAAGGGTGTGCTGGAACAGACTTGTATCGATTTGGGAGAATGGCTTATTAAATTATCAGATTTTGTGATCTAGTTATAGCCATTATTAAAAATTAACTTCTATAAATTACAATTAAATACATTCTATTAAAAACAAAAATAGGGACGCCTGGGTGGCTCAGCGGTTGGGTGTCTGCCTTTGGCTCAGGGTGTGATCCTGGAGTCCCAGGATCAAGTCCCACACTGGGCTCCCTGCCAGGAGTCTGCATCTCCCTCTGCCTATGTCTCTGCCTTCTCTCTGTGTCTCTCATGAACAAATAAAATCTTTAAAAAAACCCAAAAATAATATATATTCTAACTCACCACTTACTTTTTAAAAAACAAATACACTCTTCTTTCCATGATCTTGAGGTTATTTACATCTATTATATCCTTATGGTAGAAATACTGTATTATGTGTTATATTAATAGTCAAGTTTCTCCAGAGAAACAGAATCAGTAAGAGACAGAGAGCTGACCCTCAGAGAGCACAGGTTTGAACTGCATGGGTGCACTCCATGGATTTTTTTTTCCCAATACAGTACTATATTGTAAATGCATTTTCTCTTCCTTAAACCTTTCATGATAACATTTTTCTTTTTTCTGTCTTACTTTATTATAAGAATACAGTATATAACACACATAACATACATAATATGTGTAAATTGACTGTTCATGTTACTGGTAAGTGTTTTAGTCAATAGCAAGCTATTAGTAGTTAAGTTTTTGGGGAATCTAAAGTTACATGCAGATTTCCAACCATATGGATGATCGGTACCTGTAACCTCTGCATTGTTAAAGAGTCAACATATATACACATACAGAAAGTGTCTGTAGTCACTACATAAAAACACATATGTGGAATTTATTATATATGAAGAGATTTGTTATGAGGAATTGCTTACATGGTTGTGGAGGCTGAGAAGTCCCATGATCTACTGTCTGCATGCTGGACTCCAAAGACCTAAGAAACAGGGAGCCTATAGTATAAACCCCAGTCCAAGGACCAGAGAAGATGAGGTAAAATGTCCCAGCTCAACAATGAGGCAGGAAAGGGGCGCCTGGGTGGCTCAGTTGGTTAAGTGTCCTTCGGCTCATGTCATGGTCCTGGGGTCCTGGGATTGGGGACCCTGCTTCTCCCTCTCCTTATGCTACTCCCCCTGCTTACACATTTTCTGTCTCTATCAAATAAATAAAATCTGTAAAAACAACAATTACAACAACACCAATGAGGCAGGAAAAAAGAGAGTTTTTGTTCTATTTAGGCCTTCAGTGGATTGGATGATGTCCACTAACTTTGGGGAGGGCAGTTTACTGAATCACTGATTCCCATGCTAATCCTATCCAGAAATACCCTTACAGACCCAGAAATAATCCAGGCACCTCAAGTTGATGTGTAAAATTAACCATCATATGTGTACTATTGTGCTTCTCCTCACAATTCTGCTTTCACTGATGTCCTGTTGGTAGCTGGAAACTGGCCATGGTGGGAGTAGATTATTTTAAATCATGTTGCTTTCACTAAAACATTGAATTCTCTTTCTTGGAACCTTTATTTAGAATGTTAAACATCCATGTGTTTTAACTTTTTCTGTTATAGTTTTAAAGTCATAATTATAATATATCAGATACAGAAAGATTATCAGTCCATCTCAGTTCTTGCAAATTTTATTTAGCACTTTAGTGCTAATTTAAGTAAGGTACATTTTGGAAATCAGCAAAGACTAAGAATCAGGGCTTTATTTATTAGTTTGCTGATTTTCTGTATCAGGTATAGGTTTTTAAATTTTTGTTTCTGTTTTGTTTTGTTTTTCTGTAAAAGGCCGAATAGTAAATATTTCAGGCTTTGCGGAACAGATCGTGTCTATTGCAACTATTCAACTCTACCACTGTAGCACCACATCAGTCATAGACTTTAGGTCAACGACTGGGCATGCCTATATTGTGATAAAACTTTATTAAACCAGGCAGTGGGCTGGATGTGGCCCATGGAGTATAGTTCACCAACTCTGGATATAGATTTAAGAAAGTAGTGGAAAAAATGTTAATGGTGCAGATTAAATATAAAAATGTGTTGTGTCTATAGCCACTACATTGAATGTAGCACAAAAAGTTGAGGACATATTCTTCCCCTATCCAAAAATAATTATATGATTCAGCAAAGAAGTTGCTCATTTCAGGTAAAGTTCCAAAAGCCTTTATTTCTCTTTCACCATACTGATTAATTTATACAAAAATGCCAATCAAGCACATATTCATAAACTGATTTATTTGAATAATAAAAATGGATAATGAATTTTGCAAGAAACAGCAAGTCAAAAATTGCTATAGATAAGAGGGGGAATTTATAATGATTAAAATGTCTACACAAAAGGAAAATATGACAATTGTAAACACATATGTGCCAAATAACAAAAAACTGAAATACATGAAGCATAAACTGACATAATGAAAGGAGAAACAGTCGATTTAACAATAACCGTTGGAAGCTTCAATAACACCCTTTCAATGATGGATAGGACAACTAAACTGAAGATCAATAAGGAAGTAGAAAATTTAAATGACAGTATAGACGTTACAGATATTTATAGAACACTCTACCTGACAACAATGGACTCTATATTCTTCTAAGTTGCACATGGAACATTCTCCAGGATAGACCATATACTAGACCATAAACTAAATAAATTTAAAAGGACAGAATAATACAAAGTATGTTCTCTGACTAAAATGGAATGAAATTAGAAACCAATAGTCCAAAAAGAAAACTCACAAAGATGTGGAAATTAAGTAACACTCCTTAATAATTGGGTGCAAGAAAAAAATCAATAGGGAAATCAGAAAATACCTTGAGGTGAATGGGAATTAATAAATAACCTACCAAAACTTAGTGCAGCTAAAGCAGTGCTTAGAGAGAAATTTATAGTTTTAAATGCTTACACTGGAAAGAAAGGTACCAAATCAATACACCTAATTTTACATATTAAAACACTGGAAAAAGAAGGAAAAGCTAAACCTAAAGTGAGCTGAAGTAAGGAGCAGAAATTTATGAAAAAGAGATTGAAAAAACTATAGGGGGGGCAGCCCCAGTGGCACAGTGGTTTGGCGCCACTTGTGGCCCAGGGTGTGATCCTGGAAACCCGGGATCGAGTCCCACATCTGGCTCCTTGCATGGAGCCTGCTTCTCCCTCTGCCTGTGTCTCTGCCTCTCTCTCTCTGTGTCTCTCATGAATAAATAAATAAAATCTTAAAAGAAAAAGAAAAAAACTATAGGGGAGATCAACAAAACCAATGTTTGTTCTCTGAAAAGATGAACAAAGTTGGCAAACTTTTAGATAACTTGACTGGGGGGTGGGGAATAGAAAAGAATCAGAAATGAAAGAGGGGTGGGGGGAACTACCAAGCTTATCACATAATAAGAATTATAAAGGAATACTATGAGCAATTATATATCAACAAATCAGCTAACAGGTGTAATGGACAAATTTTAGAAACAACAAACTACCTAAATTGACTTAAGAAGAAGTAGACAGTCTGAATAGACCGATAACAAGTGAAGAGCATAAACTACCACCAAGAGTCACACAGGTGCAGATCGTTTCACTACTGATTTTTCTTTTTAAGATTTTACTTATTTACTTGAGAGAAAGGGAGAGAGAGCATGAGTTGGAGGGAGAGGGGCAGAGGGAGAGGAGAAGCAGACTCCCCCACTGAGCAGGAAGCTTAATGTGGGAGCTCGATCCCAGGACCTTGAGATCATAACCTGAGCCGAAGGCAGATGTTTAACCAATGGAGCCACCCTGAGGAGGGAAGAGTGGGAGGAAAAAATAGTTAATGAATTAGTGATGAAAACAAAGAAGACCTTTTCTTCAATGAATAAATATCAAAGTGTACTGCACCTTACTGCAACATTATGTCTAGTCAGGAGCAAGAGTTTAATCATCTGCTATCCCTGAGATGTTGTATCATAGACATGTTTTGTATTTGATGCTATTTTTGTATTTGATGCTATTTGATGTGACAATGTGAGCATTGTCACAGTGGTTATGCCTTTCTTTGCATATGCATCTGCCTCTGTGTTATTCTTTCTTATGTATTTTAAGGCACTTAGAAAAACCATCTAGACCTTTATTTAAACTGTTTAATCTCTCAGCTCTTGATTGCTCATGGCTAACAGGAGGAAGAAGTGAAATGGTTAATTCAATACAATAGGTCAGACTCAAATTTACTTTCTTTGGGTACCAAATCATTTTTACAGTTTATAATTACATCTGCAATCCACTGTCTTTGTAGAAGTTTATACTTCAAAAAGGGTTATGCAGTTACCCACATTTTCATTCCATCCCTGACCCAGTCATCTTATAAATTGTTATAAAGCAGTTTTGGGGGGGATAGGAAAAGAAATGAAATGTTTTGGTTTAAAGTGTAGACCTGATTGTTAAGGATTTAAAAATGCATTCAGACTTAGAGCAAAATAATACATGCTAGCGTGGAGAAAGGAGCAAATTACAAAGCAATTTCCCCTTGTTTCTTTTTTCTACATTAATACTTTTCATGTAAATGAGTAAATTGGAAATTGGAGTAGAATGAACACATAGAATTATACAGAAGTAATGAAATTTAGACATTGTCGATGTTAATCCTCTCATTTTAGAAATGGGCAAGGAGAATAGGTCTATCTGTGTTGATCAGATAACTTCTATAAAACAGAATAACCACAAATCCTTTGTTTTTACTCCCTATAGCTATTAGATCTGAAAAATCTCAAGAACCCTGTGAAAATGGGTACAAAGACTTATTTTGTATTTAATGCTACTCCACAGTGAGCATTTATATTAATGTCATCTACAAATGCCCTATTTCTAAATAGAAACAGAAGAAGGTTAGGATTTTTTCCATTGAAATTTTTACTAAGAAATTTGTAGATTTATGTGGAGTTGTTAGAAATAATAGAGATTGTCTGTACACTTCTTCTGATTTCCCCCAATGGTAACAATATCACAACCACAATATTGATATTAATACAATTAATTCATCTTATTCAGATTTCCCCATTTTTACTTGTATTCATTTTTCTGTTTGTATGAGTATTAGAGTATGTATATTAAGTTTTATGCAATTTTGTCACCCGTGTACATTCGTATATCCACAACACAATCAAGATACTGAACCACATATTTCAACACCATAGTATTCCCCATGCTAGTCTTTTTATAACCATACCTACTTCCTTTCCACCCCATCCTGGTAGCCACTAATCTTTCCACTATTTCTAAAATGTTGTCATTTCCAAAATATTATATAAATGAAATGATAGTATGTAATTCTGTGGAATTGGGTTTTTTCATTCAGCACAATTCTGTGGAGATTCATCCATGTTATACTGTGTATCAGTAGTCTATTCCTTGTAACTGTTCAGTAGTATTCCATAGTACATATATATGACTGTTGAACCATTATCTGTTGAAGGACATCTGGGCTAACTCCAGATTTTGGCTATTATGAATAAGGGTGCAATGAACATTCATGTACCAGTTTTTGTGCTATCACAAATTTTCATTTCTCTGGGATGAATATCTAAGATGTGATTGATGTACCATATGATAATTATATGTTTAGTTTTATAAGAAACTACCAAATTGTTTTCCAGGGTGGCTGTATCATTTTATATTCCCATAAAAAATGTATGAGTGATCAAATTTCTCCACATTGTCTTTGCTTTTAGTCATTTTTGTAAGTATATAGTGATATGTTGTCATCTTATTTTTCATTGCCTTGATGGTTAATGATGTTGAACATCTTTTCATGGGCTTTACTGACCTCCCTATATGTGGTTTAGTGAAATGAATATTCATGTGTTTTGTCCACTTTCTAATTGGTTTCTTTGTGTTTTACTATTGAATTTTGAAATTTCCTCCTATACTGTAGATACTAGTCCTTTGCCAAATATGTAGCTTGCCAATGTTTTCTCCCAGTCTATAACCTTGCTCTTCAAACTCTTCAGAGAACAAAAGTTTTTAATTTTGACGAGGTCCAGTTTGTTATTCTTTTCCTTTCAGAAATGATGGTTTTGGTGTCAAGTATGAACACTTTTCCCCAATGTCTTTCCTTAATGTTCTGTGGCTTTACACTTTAAACCCTAAAAACTACAGAACACTTCTGAAAGAAATTGAGGAAGTCACAAAGAGATGGAAAAATATTCCATGCTCATGGATTGGAAGAATTAATATTGTGAAAATGTCAATGTTACCCAGGGCAATTGACACGTTTAATGCAATCCCTATCAAAATACCATGGACTTTCTTCAGAGTTGGAACAAATCATCTTAAGATTTGTGTGGAATCAGAAACGACCCCGAATAGCCAGGGGAATTTTAAAAAAGAAAACCATATCTGGGGGCATCACAATGCCAGATTTCAGGTTGTACTACAAAGCTGTGATCATCAAGACAGTGTGGTACTGGCACAAAAACAGACACATAGATCAATGGAACAGAATAGAGAACCCAGAAGTGGACCCTGAACTTTATGGTCAACTAATATTCAACAAAGGAGGAAAGACTATCCACTGGAAAAAAGACAGTCTCTTCAATAAATGGTGCTGGGAACTTGGACATCCACATACAGAAGAATGAAACTAGACCATTCTCTTGCACCATACACAAAGATAAACTCAAAATGGATGAAAGATCTAAATGTGAGACAAGATTCCATCAAAATCCTAAAGGAGAACACCGGCAACATCCTTTTTGAACTCGGCCACAGTAACTTCTTGCAAGATACATCCATGAAGGCAAGAGAAACAAAAGCAAAAATGAACTATTGGGACTTCATCAAGATAAGAAGGTTTTGCACAGCAAAGGATACAGTCAACAAAACTAAAAGACAACCTACAGAATGGGAGAAGATATTTGCAAATGATGTATCAGATAAAGGGCTAGTATCCAAGATCTATAAAGAACTTATTAAACTCAACAGCAAAGAAACAATCCAATAATGAAATGGGCAAAAGACATGAACAGAAATCTCACAGAGGAAGACATAGACATGGCCAACAAGCACATGAGAAAATGCTCCGCATCACTTGCCATCAGGGAAATACAAATCAAAACCACTATGAGATACCACCTCACACCAGTGAGAATGGAGAAAATTCACAAGACAGGAAACAACAAATGTTGGAGAGGATGTGGAGAAAGGGGAACCCTCTTGCACTGTCGGTGGGAATGTGAACTGGTGCAGCCACTCTGGAAAACTGTGTGGAGCTTCCTCAAAGAGTTAAAAATAGAGCTACCCTACGACCCAGCAATTGCACTGCTGGGGATTTACCCCAGAGATACAGATGCAGTGAAACACCGGGACACTTGCACCCCAATGTTTATAGCAGCAATGTCCACAATAGCCAAACTGTGGAAGGAGGCTCAGTGTCCATCGAAAGATGAATGGATAAAGAAGATGTGGTCTATGTCTACAATGGAATATTACTCAGCCATTAGAAACGACAAATACCCACCATTTGCTTCAACGTGGATGGAACTGGAGGGTATTACACTGAGTGAAATAAGTCAATCAGAGAAGGATAAACATTATATGGTCTCATTCATTTGGGGAATATAAAAAATAGTGAAAGGGAATAAAGGGGAAAGGAGAAAAAATGAGTGGGAAATATCAGAAAGGGAGACAGAACATGAGAGACTCCTAACTGGGAAACGAACTAGGGGTGGTGGAAGGGGAGGTGGGGGGGGGGTGTTGGGTGACAGGCACTGAGGGCAGCACTTGATGGGATGAGCACTGGGTGTTACGCTATATGTTGGCAAATTGAACTCCAATAAAAAAATTTTAAAAAATAAAATTAAAATTGACCCATTTGAATCAATTTTTGTATAAAGTACGAAGTTTAGATCAGGTTTATTATTTTCCTGTGATTGATTGTTGATTGCTCCAGACCATTTATTGAAAAAGCTATCCTTCCTCCACCAAATTGCTTTTGCACCTATTTAAACAATTAGTTGAGAATATTTGTGTGGGTTTATTTCTGTGTTTTTTTGTCTGTCTCATTGATCTATGTGTCACTGGGCACACTGTCCTCCACTACCACATTGTCTTGGTTACTGTAGCTATAGAGTCAGCTTTAACATTCGGTAGAGTGATTCTTCCCACCTTATTCTTTTTTGTCAAGATTATTTTAGCTATTCCAAAAGCTGTGATTTACATGTAAATTTTAGAATGTGCTTGTCTCTGTCTCCAAAAATTACTGCTGAGGTTTTAGTAGGAATTATATTAATTTTATATAGTAGTTTGGAGAGAATTGACATATTTCTGTGTTGAGTCTCCCAGTCTGTGAACATGGTATATCTCTCCACTTATTTACATCTTTTTAAAAAATTTTTTCCTGATAGCATTCATTATTTTCAGCATACAGATCCTCTACATATTTGTTAAATGTATATTTAAATATTTTGCTCTCTTTGGATTGATAGTAAATGCATCTGACATTGGTTTTTAATTTAAGTTCTGCATGTTTATTGTTACTGTATAGAATATGATTGGGGATGCCTGAGTGGCTCAGTGGTTAAGCGTCTGCCTTTGGCTCAGGGCATGATCCTGGAGTCTCAGGATCGAGTCCCACATCAAGCTCCCTGGATGGAGGCTGCTTCTCCCTCTGTCTATGTCTCTGCCTCTCTCTCTCTCTCTGTCTCTCTCATGAATAAATAAATAAAATCTTTTTTTTTAAAGAATGTGATTGATTTTTATGTGTTGATTTTGTATTCTGTGGCCTTGCTGAATTCATGTTTTTAGTTCTAGGAGATTTTTTTGATAGATTCCCTGGTATTTGCTTCCAATTTGTGTGCCTTTTATCTTTCTTGCCTGTTTGCACTGGCTAGAATTTCTAGTATTTTTTTAAAGATTTATTTATTTATAAGAGACACAGGACTCAATCCCAGGACCCCAGGACCATGACCTGGACCAAAGGCAGATGCTCAACCACTGAGCCACCCAGGTGCCCTGACTTTCTAGTATTATATTGAATAAATGTAGTAAAGATGGACATATTTGCTTCATTCACAACCTTAGAGGGGGAAAGCATTCAACCTTCCACCAGTAATGTGATTTTAGCTATAGGGTTTTTGTATACATTTTTTTCGTGTGTGTGTGTGTGTGTGTGTGTGTTTCAGAATGAGTTCATTTCTTTCTATGCCTAGCCTGCTGACAGGTTTTTATTTTTATTTTTATTTTTTTATTTTTTTTGCTGACAGGTTTTTATTTTTTTATTTTTTATTTTTTATTTTTTTTGCTGACAGGTTTTTAAATGAATAGGTGTTGGGTTTTTTAAATGTTTTTTTGTTATTAATTAATATCACGTGATTTTTCTATTTAGTCTATTGATAAGGTGGATTTCACTGATTTTCTAATCTAATCAGTTTTACATACATAGAATAAATATTCTTGGACATGGTATATAATCATTCTCATACATTTTTTGGATTTAGTCTGCTAATGTTTCATTGAGGATATTTTGCATTTAAGTTCATGAGAAATATTGGTCTGTTTTGTTTTTCTTGTTGTCTGGATTTGGTAGCAGGGTAATAATGACCCCATAAAATGAGTTGCAAAGTTCTCCCTTCTCTTTTCTGGAAGACATTGTATAGAATTGTTGTTAATTTTTCTTAAATTGTTTCACAGAATTTTTCAGTGAATCCGTCTAGGCCTAGAGACTTCTTTATGGGAAGATTTAAAATGATAAATTTAATTCCCTTAATAGTAATAAAGCTATTAAGATTATCTATTTCATATCAGTTGAGTTGTGGTTGTTTGTGTTTTTCAAGAAATTGAATCTTTTCATTTGGATTGTTGTTAAATTTATATATGTAGAATTCATATTATTCCCCAATCATTACTTTAATGTATGTAGGATCTGTAGTGATATCTCCCTTTTCATTTATGATATTGTCAATATGTGTATTTTATCTTTTTCCTTGTTAGAGATTTGGCAGTTTTGTTGCTCTTGCCAAATAACCGTTCCCCAAGTTGTCTGAGAGTGGTGATACTTGAAGGATAGTTATTTGTCAATTTTTGTATTTTTTTCATATTTGTGATCTATTTGGGCTTTTAATCATTTTTTAAGTCATGAATATAAACAATTTATAATATTCTTTTATAAATATTTATAGCATTTCATATATTTTTTTCATTTTGTATATTTTTATCTATTGTTCCACCATATGCAAAGTTTTACCCATGATGTTGCTAATTTAGGCATCTTGCTTTTCTTGTTCATTGCCCTTATGAGTTAATAACTAAATGTTAAATTAATCTGCTTATAAAGGTGAGAATCTTCTTTCTCCTTTTTTCTTTTCTTTTTTTATTAAGATTTTATTTATTTATTCATGAGAGACACACAGAGAGAGGCAGAGACATAGGCAGAGGAGAAGCAGACTCCCTGCTGGGAGCCCCATGTGGGACTTGATCCCAGGATCTCGGGATCATGACCTGAGCAAAAGGCAGATGCTTAACCACTGAGCTACTCAGGTGCCCATCCTTTTTTTTTTTTTTTTTTTTTCTATTTTGGTAAAATAAACATAGCATAAAATTTACCATTTTAATTACTTTTACTTGTGTAACTCAGTGGCATTACGTGCATTCACATTGTTGTGCAACATCACCACCATCCATCTCCAGAATTTTTTCATCCTCCTGACTAGAAACTCTGTGCTCATTAAACACTAACCTCTGTTCCCTCCTCCCAGCAGCATCTGGCTACCATTTTATTCTACTTTTTATCTCTGAAGTTTTGTCTACTCTGGGTACCTCATATTAAATCATACAATATTTGTCTTTTTGTTTCTGGCTTATTTCACTTAGCTTAATATTTTCAAGTTTTTTTTTCCTTATCTGTAAGTTTAGCCTATTTATTTGTATTTATGAAAGCATTTTGGTCTCCTTCCTATTGACTTGTATTGTGTGTGGTGTATTTAAATTTTCATTATGCCTCAGAACTGCAAAGTGTTTTCCTCCTTTTCTGTAATGCATCTTGACTTGGCATGTATCTACTGATTGGAAAAATAAATTAGACTCTTATCTCACTGCAAAGTAATTTAGTCTCTATCAGTTTAAAACAGTCTCTCCTCCAAGATTAACTCTCTTCCCAGAAGACATTCAGCCCTTCAGCACTTCTTCCCTCTTCATCTCCTCCTTTTTTGTCCCTGGTGCTATCCAGGTATAGGGGGAGCAGATTTAGCATCACAAAAGTGGGAGTGGTGGACATAGTGGTTCCTGTCCTTTGTGTCCTCCGAGCTCTTGCTGGTGCATAGATGATAACCCATGGCAGATCCAGCTGAAAAGTCTGTGCTAGCATCTGCTAGGATGTCCGAGGTCCTTACCAGGGTCTCAGCTCAAGACTTACCTGCTTGGGATTCTCCCATCTCTTCTCAGGACCACTTGGGACACAAAGGAATTCTGGGATCCCTCATGTCCCCACTTGTCTCTTTTTATTTTTAGGATTTTATTTACTTATTATTTATAGTGTGTGAGCAGGGGTGGAGAGGCAGAGGAAGAAGTAAAGGGAGAGAGAGAATCTCAAGCAGTCTTCATGCTCAGCATGAGCTTGACACATGACTCATGACCTGAGATCATGACCTGAGCTGAAACCGAGAGTAAGATGCTTAACCAACTGAGCCACCCAGGCATGCCCCAGGTCTCCCTTATGAGTGTAGGTGTGAGAGGCAACATCTCAGACTCTCTCACCTTAAATATGCCACTCCTTTACTTCTACTGCCTTGCATCTGCCCCAGGTTAGCTCCATCTTAGAGACCAAGTTCCAAGAAAGGAGGCTGATCCCCAGATGCTCACAAACACAGGATTTCTACAGGCTAGTAACCCTTCTCCCTTATTCTCAGCCTGATATCAGAGATATGAAGGTACTGGGCTTCTGAGAAAGGACCCCACATGAATTCTGACCTTCCAGTCCTTTTCCTGGCTGGTCAAGGTATTACTGTCTTTCTTTTTGGAAACTCTGTCAGTCTACCTTCCCTCTAGTCAGTCCTCCACACTGCTACTCCCCAGAACTCTTTATTCTCTTGGGATCCAACACAAGGCCATGATAAGAGCTCAGGAAACATTTGCTGAGTGCTGGTCTGAGCAGGATCTTCACAGCAAACCTCGCCTCCTGTGTGTGATAGCTGGTTCACTTAGCCAAAATAATCAACTGAATAGTTTAATGATTCAGTCTGTTACTGTTTTTAAAAAGTCATCTATAATTTTTATGAGCCAGTTATTTTATGCTTTGTCAGTGGGTTTCTCTGGACCACAGGATGAGACCCTCAGTGGCACATTTTGTGGATGACGACCTTAATTTTGTGGTGGTCTCATGCTTTCCAGAGCCTTTTAGAGTTTTTTCTTGTGGCTCGTAACTGCATTTATTACCACCACTCCAGTCTCAAAATTGAAATCATCCAGTAACCAAGCCAACGCCAATTATGTAGCCACAGCCCTCAGAAGAGCCCCTCAGTAACCAGGGCAACCCTGATTTAGCTTCATCGTGATGAATAATAAATTACGACAGGATTGGGTCTGAGGCTGAGGCTCATGGAAATGGCTGGCTTTAAAGATGAAGGGAAACTTGCTGAAAGTCCACAGCCACTCTCGAGGTCTTGTTGGTCCCCAGGTCCTTCAGTTTCCTCTGTGGCCAAAAGATGCAGCTTTCATTCTGCTAATCAGGAGTCAAGAGTAGCCGTGGCCTCTCTCCACTTCACAAGAAATTTAGCACTTGATGGCTCTTTGTGGTTTGTCATGATTACACAGAATCATTCCCCTTGTAGCAACATAATTCTGCTTTAACTTGTCTTCGTGTGCATTTACCATTATCCTGGCTAAAGCAACAGTTTCAAAGTTGATTCCAAACTGCAAAGTTTTCTAGCAAAGAAACCATTCTCAGCAAAATAAAAATTGTTATGTTTAAAGTATGCCAGCGGTGGTTCCATACAAATATTTACCTGTCCTGCATACATTCACTGACTCTTTCAGTCATTGGATCAGTTTGTTTTTACAGAGGCAGAGCCATGTGTCTGGCACATTCTGGGTGCTGAGGTTGGATCAGTGACAAGACGGACGAGTCCTGGCTCTGCCCCTTCCCCGTGTGCAGCATTCCTTCTAAGAGGACAGGGGGATGACACATCAACAAAGGGCTGGAAGGAAGTGGACAGGGAAGTTTCTGACAACAGAAAGTGCTATAAGGGAAACCAGGAATGGAGGTGTGAGGAGGCAGCCCTGTGCTACTCCAAGCATGTGACACATGACCTGGGGCCTGAGCAATGCATGGAAGCCCTATGAGGAACAGAGGAGGAGTTTAAGGAACAGGTTTGAGGAGTGGGTGCAGCAGGGATGAGGTCCTAAGGGTAATGGGATGAGTTTAAAGAGCAGGAAGGAGGCCATGCCACGGGAATCCTATGAGTGGAGAGAGACTCCCTGAACTTACACTGTACCCCCTGCTGTGTGTCCCATGGCCCTTGTAGTGCTCAGACCCTGAGACTTCTCTCCACTGGACTTGATACCTACCTCTAAATAAGATCACTATACTGTCCTCTAGTGGTTTTGCTTCTGTAACTTTGTGGCTGGGGTACTTTGTGACTGTTTTCCTGCCTCTCCAGTCTCCTGCCACCTGTTAGGTGACATTTCCTCATCCTTGTACCTAGATCCACGTAAGCTGTAGGTGGGATTGGTTAACTGCCCTGTCTCCCACAGTTCATGGAAATGTAACAAGGGATTGAAGGTTGGCCATGGTCTATCCTAACAGTGTGGACCCTGATATAACAGCTAGTGCTGCTTAGGAGATGCCGACATGTCAGCATACGTGAGTGATTTTTCTCAGACACAGGCTTTTCTGTTCTCTGAGCCTACAGTTAGGGCTGTCTGTGTTTGAGGAAGGCAGCCCAAGTGGGCAGCTTCAGACTTTACTTAATCCATTTTGGTACTTCTTTACCCTCCCTGGTCCTCTGTCAGATGTGCCTTCTCTGGAGAAGGGTCTTCATTCTGCTGAGATGTACAGGGTGTGAATGAATGAGGCCACCTGGCAGGGCCCAGGGATGGAGATGGAGGTCCAGGAGCTGCAGGTCCAGCTTCTCAGGGGACCCTTCTACCCCCTCCACCTCCTGGCCTACTGGTCCAGTGTCATATTTTGCAGGCTTTTAATATCTACTAGAAGTGTGGGCTCTAGAGGGGAAAAAAATGGTGATTAAAACTAGCTCTTTCTCAAGGTAGCTGGGGGCAGCCCAGGTGGCTCAGTGGTTTAGCACCACCTTTGGCCCAGGGCGTGATCCTGGAGACCCGCGATCGAGTCCCACGTCAGGCTCCCTGCATGGAGCCTGCTTCTCCCTCTGCCTGTGTCTCTGCCTCTCTCTCTCTCTCTCTCTCTCTCTCTGTCTCTCATGAATAAATAAATAAATAAATTTTTTTAAAAAAGGTAGCTGGCATAGTCAGAGCATCCAACTGCATACAGTTTATTCAGCTGGTGGGCTTGTGTCTGCTTCTTCCAGAACCCCACTAATATTTCACTAGAGGGTTATAATAGGAACAAACTTACAAAGGACAAAGTGGGGGCAGATATGATGGTGGGAAGGGGAGTCCACATTGTAGAAGAGAAAAGGTAAGTGGAGAAGGGGACTTCACTTGGCAGAGAGGAGAAAAGAGAGACTCATGGGCTACTGAGGGTGAAGCCAGGTGCAAACTCACTGGAGCTTTAAAGCCTGGAGCTTTATCTTGAGGGACCAGCTCCCACCAAACACTGAATGAGCCTGGAACTGGGAACTTCTCAAGAAAAGCTAGAAAATAAGATTTTTATGTGAAGTTCCACAACATTACCCTTAAGCACTAGGTGAGTTCCCACAAGAATGAAAGAAAGTAAAAAAAAAGAAAAAAAAAGAAAAAAGAAAAAGAAATCACTGTCCATTGCCCAGAGGGTGACTGTGTCTGTAAACAGTGATTCCAAATAGGAGGAGCAGGAAGGAGCTGGTGGCCCTTGTACTTGCCCCCCTAAAGCAAGGGTGGAGTGTGGAGGGGAAAACAGGTCCCCCCGCAGCCACTCCGGAGCATGAGTCACTGAGATGTGAATGGATGTTCTTTTAAAAAGAAGGACTAAGTAAAGAAATGGGGTGAGGAGAGAAGGAGGGGAGGGATGTGGTCAACTCAGTGTGCAGTTCTCTGCTTGGGAACGGAATAGTACACGCTTTTGATTATTAAAACTCTGAGAAGTTATGCATAGAGAGAGCCCCATTTAATTCTTTAAAACATGATTTCCTGAGTTCATTTGACCAAAGAACTTCATTTAGCCTCTTTGTAATTTTCTCTGTTATTCCAAACACGGCTGCTGCGAACATTCTTGTCTGGGTCTCTCTGGAAGAAAAGCTCTAAATGCTCCTCATTTTCCTGTTAGCCAGCACAATTGTTCCAGCCCTTTCACCATTTCTGCCAGCCACGTGGAGCTCTGCTTTGATTACAGTGTGAACTAATGAAATCTCAGAGTCTGGACTAAAATGGCAAGTCTGCGCAATTAACCCAAGGCTTCCAGAAGAAGAATCTCTGTGTCCAACTAGCTCCACACTACTCACCTGATGAGACCGTCTCAAGAAGAGCAGTTTTTGTTTTCCTCTTCCCAGCGGGGCCGATGCAAAACATTCATAGCCTTCCAACTTGCGCCATCCTTGAAAGTGCCATTTGAACACAAAGGTCTTATAAAAATCTGCAAGACCGAAGAAATTGTTGCCATGTCCTACGAAGATAACCTTCAAAGAGGACAGTGAGTCTGGCTTGGTGTTCTCATTTGACAACTGCTACCTGGTAGGAAAGTTGCAGTTGGCACCTTCCAATTCTCACACTCCCTTAAAGTCTGTCTCTCATCAGGATGGAACATGTGATGAAAAATTTGAATATCCAGAATATAACCACACAAAAACTGAAATAAAGGTAGCAGAGCTGTTGTTTAAATAACAAAGAGGTTTTGTTTTATTTTTTTTCTCATGAAAGGTCAGGAAAGGTTATAAGGCTTAGTTGTATGATTTATATTGTTAAAACAAACAAAATCCAACTGAGTACATTTGAATATCTAATTGGTTTTGTTACGTGATTCTTGAGTCATCAGGCAGGTAGAGGGGAAGAGCCCTGAGTTGTACTAAAGGAAAGGTTTTTATAGGAAGGAGGGTGGGGCAAGGAGTTAATAAGAAAAGAAAGGACTGTTGGAGGGGTGGCCACTTTCCCTTTCTTAGGGGGAAAAGCAGGGGCTCTTATCGGGCAGAGTACCTCTGTTGTGCCCAAGATCGCGAATCCGAGAGACCACCGAGGAGCCGACACCGATGCAAGCACACGAGGGTTTATTAACAAGCTCGAGCTTGGGTCCAAGTGTACCCCACACAGCGGAGCAGGGACTTGGACCCCGAGGTGGGTTTCAGCTGGGTTTTTATGGGCTGGACTAGGGGATTTCCAGAAGGGATGGAGGGATTTCTTAAGCTCCGTTTTTATTCCGATATGGGGCTTTCAAGGGCATTAAGCTCTGTTCTCATTCTGATATGGGACTTTGAAGGGCGTTCTGCGGTTTTTCCTGTAACTGAAGTAGGGTAAAGTTCAGCTCTTATTCACTGGGCCCTGAGAGGGCTGTACTTGTGCTAACGCTGAACTTGAGGTGGAATGGCCTTAATTTTCTCTGCCTCCACATTTCCCCCTCTCAGAGGAACCTAGGGTCCAGGTTGGTCTCAGTGTGAGCCAGGGAGGAATGATTAAACCAGGATTCGAACCAACCTTGTTGCTGTTCTCATTCCCATTTACGTCTAGCCAAACCTTCTCTGACTTTTGCCATAGATCAACATTCCTCGTTTAAGGCAGCACCTAACCCTCCTTGTTGTAAGAAGACTAAGTCTAATCCCCTTCTGTTTTGAAGGACAACCTCAGACTAGGGAGTTCTGGAACAAAGTCCTTGAGAACGGTGTGTGGGTCAGCTGGCTGGACGTGGGTGTAGTGGACCCAGGGAGTAATCCCGTCGACCTTGAGAGCGGTGGGAGTGGTCAGGATCAGGAGGTAGGGTCCCGTCCAGTGAGGCTGAAGTGTCTGGTGTTGGTATCTCCGCACGTACACCCAGTCACCCGGCCGATATCAATGGGGGTCCAGGGGTAGCTTAGGCCATGCCTGTTCATGGGTTCATTGTAACATTTGGAAGGAGAAAAGGAGTTGATGATCATCAAATTCAGCAAGCACCTCAGGTTTTAAACTGGGGATAATAGGTGGAGGAAGACTGAACATGATCTCGTAGGGAGTCAGACCCATCTTATATGAGGAGTTCCTCACCCTATATAGGGCGAAGGGGAGAGAGTCACCCAGTCCCCGCCAGTCTCCAGGGCTAATTTAGTTAAGGTCTCCTTTAATGTTCTGCTCATCCTCTCTACCTTGTTCTGAGCTCCGGGGCCTATATGCACAATGTAATTTCCAATCTGCCCCAAGTACTAGGGCCACTCCCTGTGTTACCTTAGAGACAAATCCTGGCCTCTTGTCTGATCCAATCTTAACAGGAAAACCATACCTTGGTAAGATGTCTTCTAGCAGTTTCCTGGTCATGATCTGTGCTGTTTCATGTTTGGTGGGAAATGCCTCTGTCCACCCTGAAAAAATATCTACAAACAGTACTAAATACCTGTGTCCATATTTTCCAGGTTTTACCTCAGTGAAGTCCACTTCCCAGTAGGCTCCTGGGCAGTCCCTCTGGAGCCAGGTACCTGGGTTAGATCCTTGGGCAGTGGCATTAGTTAATTGGCATGCGTGGCAGCTTGCCACAATCTGCTCGATCTTTGCTCAAGAGTCTTTAAAAGTGATCTTTGCATGTCGTATGAGGTCTTCCATCTTCCTTGTTCCCATATGAGCACTCTGATGCATTTTGAATAGGACTTGTCGTCCTAGTTCCTCTGGCAGGATGATGCTGGAGTTTGCAGTTTTTCCCGTAACTGAAGTAGGGTAAAGTTCAGCTCTTATTCACAGGGGCCTGAGATGGCTGTACTTGTGCTAACATTGAACTTGAGGTGGAATGGCCCTTGTTTTCTCGGCCTCCACAACCTCCTCCATCCTTTGGGAGATAGAGAGGGCCCTGTGACAATTACCTCATTGATACTAACCAGAAAATTCCCCAAGTGACTGGGTAAGACTCCATTCCTCAGGGATGTTGAACCTGCAGTTAGGTTAGCTATGAAGCCCTGGTGTACTGACTTGGGGCTTTCATCTAAGTAGTGGCACTTGGGGTCTGTGATTTTCCTTTTAACAATCTGATGCAGGCTACAATAAAGGTCCTATCTTCTGGAATCAGATAATTTTTTCCTGAAATGTTTTATACACATATACACATGTGCATACACACAAACACACTCATTCAAATAAAAAAACCACCCTAGATTCTCATCAGCTTTGAGTTTATAAAAGAATATTTTTTTATAAATTTATTTTATTGGTGTTGAATTTGCCAACATATAGAATAACACCCAGTGCTCATCCCATCAAGTGCGCCCCTCAGTGCCCGTCACCCAGTCACCCCCACCCCCTGCCCACCTCCCCTTCCACCACCCCTAGTTCGTTTCCCAGTTAGGAGTATCTCATGTTCTGTCTCCCTTTCTGATATTTCCCACTCGTTTTTTTCTCCTTTCCCCTTTATTCCCTTTCACTATTTTTTATATTCCCCAAATGAATGAGACCATATAATGTTAGTCCTTCTCCGATTGACTTATTTCACTCAGCAGAATACCCTCCAGTTCCATCCATGTCAAAGCAAATGGTGGGTATTTGTCATTTCTAATGGCTGAGTAATATTCCATTGTAGACATAAACCACATCTTCTTTATCCATTCATCTTTCAGTGGACACTGAGGCTCCTTCCACAGTTTGTCTATTGTGGGCATTGCTGCTAGAAACATCGGGGTGCAGGTGTCCCGGCATTTCACTGCATCTGTATCTCTGGGGTAAATCCCCAGCAGTGCAGCTGCTGGGTCATAGGGCAGGTCTATTTCTAACTCTTTGAGGAACCTCCACACAGTTTTCCAGAGTGGCTGCACCAGTTCACATTCCCACCGACAGTGCAAGAGGGTTCCCCTTTCTCCACATCCTCTCCAACATTTGTGGTTTCCTGCCTTGTTAATTTTCCCCATTCTCACTGGTGTGAGGTGGTATCTCATTGTGGTTTTGATTTGTATTTCCCTGATGGCAAGTGATGCAGAGCATTTTCTCATGTGCTTGTTGGCCATGTCTATGTCTTCCTCTGTGAGATTTTTCCCATATATATGTCTTTTGCCCATTTCATGATTGGATTGTTTGTTTCTTTGCTGTTGAGTTTAATAAGTTCTTAATAGATCTTGGAAACTAGCCCTTTATCTGATACGTCATTTGCAAATATCTTCTCCCATTCTATAGGTTGTCTTTTAGTTTTGTTGACTGTTTCTTTTGCTGTGCAAAACCTTATTATCTTGATGAAGTCCCAATAGTTCATTTTGCTTTTGTTTCTCTTGCCTTCATGGACGTATCTTGCAAGAAGTTACTATGGCCGAGTTCAAAAAGGATGTTGCCTGTGTTCTCCTTTAGGATTTTGATGGAATCTTGTCTCACATTTAGATCTTTCATCCATTTTGAGTTTATCTTTGTGTCTGGTGTAAGAGAGTGGTCTAGTTTCATTCTTTTGCATGTGGATGTCCAATTTTCCCAGCACCATTTATTGAAGAGACTGTCTTTCTTCCAGTGGATAGTCTTTCCTCCTTTGTCGAATATTAGTTGACCATAAAGTTGGGGGTCCACTTCTGGATTCTCTATTCTGTTCCACTGATCTATGTATCTGTTTTTGTGCCAGTACCACACTATCTTGATGAGCATAGCTTTGTAGTACAACCTGAAATCTGGCATTGTGATGCCCCCAGATATGGTTTTCTTTTTTAAAATTCCCCTGGCTATTCGGGGTCTTTTCTGATTCCACACAAATCTTAATATAATTTGTTCCAACTCTCTGAAAAAAGTCCATGGTATTTTGATAAGGATTGCATTAAACGTGTCAATTGCCCTGGGTAACATTGACATTTTCACAATATTAATTCTTCCAATCCATGAGCATGGGATATTTTTCCATCTCTTTGTGTCTTCCTCAATTTCTTTCAGAAGTGTTCTGTAGTTTTTAGGGTATTGATCCTTTACCTCTTTGGTTAGGTTTATTCCTAGGTATCTTATGCTTTTGGGTGCAATTGTAAATGGAATTGACTCCTTAATTTCTCTTTCTTCAGTCTCATTGTTAGTGTATAGAAATGCCACTGACTTCTGGGCATTGATTTTGTATCCTGCCACACTGCCAAATTGCTGTGTGAGTTTTAGCAATCTTGGGGTGGAGGCTTTTGGGTTTTCTATGTAGAGTATCATGTCATCGGCGAAGAGGGAGAGTTTGACTTCTTCTTTGCTGATTTGAATGTCTTTTATTTCTTTTTTGTTGCCTGATTGCTGAGGCTAGGACTTCTAGAACTATGTTGAAGAGCAGTGGTGAGAGTGGACATCCCTGTCTTGTTCCTGATCTTAGGGGAAAGGCTCCCAGTGCTTCCCCATTGAGAATGTGGGAGCTGCCAAATATATCAATCAATTAATAACCAAAGTTAAGACATACTTAAATAATAATACACTTATACTTGGTGACTGCAATGTAGCGCTTTCTACAATCGATAGGTATTCTAAGCACATTCCAAAGAAACGAGAGCTTTAAATGATACACTGGACCAGATGGATTTCACAGATATCTACAGAACTTTACATCCAAATGCAACTGAATACACATTCTCCTCAAGTGCACATGGAACTTTCTCCAGAATAGACCACATACTGGGTCACAAATCAGGTCTTAACCAATACCAAAAGATTGGGATCGTCCCCTGCGTATTCTCAGACCATAATGCTTTGAAATTAGAACTAAATCACAAGAAGAAGTTTGGAAGGATTTCAAACACATGGAGGTTAAGGACCATCCTGCTAAAAGATGAAAGGGTCAACCAGGAAATTAAGGAAGAATTAAAAAGATTCACGGAAACCAATGAGAATGAAGATACAACCAACCGTTCAAAATCTTTGGGATACAGGAAAAGGAGTCCTGAGGGAGAAGTACATCGCAATAGAAGCAGCCATCCAAAAACTGCAAAGAACTCAAATACAAAAGCTAATCTTTTTAAGGAGCTAGAGAAAAAAACAGCAAATAGATCCTACACCCAGCAGAAGAAGAGAGTTAATAAAGATTCGAGCAGAACTCAATCAAATAGAGACCAGAAGAACTGTGGAACAGATAAACAAAACCAGGAGTTGGTTCTTTGAAAGAATTAATAAGATAGACAAACCATTAGCCAGCCTTGTTAAAAAGAAGAGAGAGGAGACTCAAATTAATAAAATCATGAATGAGAAAGGAGAGATCACTACCAACACCAAGGAAATACAAACGATTTTAAAAACATATTATGAACAGCTATACGCCAATAAATTAGGCAATCTAGAAGAAATGGTTGCATTTCTGGAAAACCACAAACTACCAAAACTGGAACTGGAAGAAATAGAAAACCTGAATAGGCCAATAACCAGGGAGGAAATTGAAGCAGTCATCAAAAACCTCCCAAGACACAAAAGTCCAGGGCCAGATGGCTTCCCTGGAGAATTCTATCAAACGTTTAAAGAAGAAACCATACCTATTCTACTAAAGCTGTTCGCAAAGATAGAAAGAGATGGAGTACTTCCAAACTTGTTCTATGAGGCCAGCATCACCTTAATTCCAAAACCAGACAAAGACCCCACCAAAAAAGGAGAATTACAGACCAATATCCCTGATGAACATGGATGCAAAAATTCTCAACAAGATACTAGCCAATAGGATACAACAATACATTAAGAAGATTATTCACCATGACCAAGTAGGATTTATCCCCAGGATGCAAGGCTGGTTCAACACTCGTAAAGCAGTCATTGTGATTCATCATATTAGCAAGAGAAAAACCAAGAACCATAGGATCCTCTCAATAGATGCAGAGAAAGCATTTGACAAAATACAGCATCCATTCCTGATCAAAATTCTTCAGAGTGTAGGGATAGAGGGAACATTCCTCAACATCTTAAAAGCCATCTAAAATAATATTTTTTAATATTGTTTCATTGTCCCTTTGATGCTTGTTCCAAAGTACAATTAAAAACCAAGAATGTTGCAGCTCTTTGCCTTCAGCAGCAGCACGAGTGCTTTTCCTGGACCACGTGTCTTTGTTCTAATGTACTTCAATTATATGAAAAGTGGAATTTGGAAACATTGATCTGTCTGTAACTGCCAAGGTCCTTTGATGGTGTAAAATGTCATAGTGAAAGCAGTGTAGGGACCAGAAAAGCTCTCTCAGTGTAAAGGTGGAAATTTAAATTCTAATGAGCTTGGAGGCACTCAGAACAAGCCCAATGGGAACCTTCATGGTGCTAGATGAAAACTAGTCAAGCCCCAGCTTGGGGACCTGTCAGCAGGCTCTGGGCCTTGGGGGTGGTCCTTAGGATAATCTAAGGCAGGAGGGATATTGGAAGGGGAGGTGGGCGGGAGCATGGGATGACTGGGTAATAGGCACTGAGGGGGGCACTTGACGAGATGAGCACTGGGTGTTATACTATATGTTGGCAAATCGAACTCCAATAAAAAAATGTACAAAAAAAAAAAAAAGGAGGGATACTGGCCTGGAATATGAGCTATAGATGCCAGGTGGTTGGGGGTGTGGGCTCCAGGGAGTGGCTGCTTTGCATATGAAAGGCAGATTCGCCAGCAAGTTGTTTACTCTTCAAATCTTAGCTAGCCCAGGAACAGCTGTCTCTCCAGGACCTATAAGATCCCGAGATGTCAGAGCATCAGAAAGTGCAACACATAAAAAACATAATTAATACAAAACCTCTTTGAAGCCTCTAAAATCTGACTGAATTATCCTAAACGACACTTCGCATCTACCTTTTTTGTGTACTAACTCTTCATCCCTGCATTCAGGGCAGAGTTGGTTATGCAGGCCCTGCCCAGCTGGGGTGGAGAAGGCAGTGCTCGTCCTGGGGCAGTTTTCACTCTGCTGGGGTATAAGTGGGTGGTGTGCATTGTACCCTGAGAGATGCTCGCATGTGGGACTCAGCAAACTCGAGCCTCAGAGTACTAGATCCCACTGGGGAGGACAGAAGAGACTCCTCACTGTAGGGGATGCTTTAGCCAAGTTTTGGAAAACACAATCCATTCCTTGTATTCTTCACATTGGGTAATGGCAACAGTGCAAGCCGGGTGTATTCCCGGCAGAGGAAACGGTGTCTGAGGAACAAAAATCAAAACGCAACTCCTCTCTGGTTTCCCACCATCATTCAAAAGTGCCCCCCTGACACACTGCAAGTGTCCAGCTCAGTGACTTCTTAAAAACCTTGTGAACAAGCTGCAGATCCAGAGATAACATGGCCAGTATCCCCAGGAGTCCCCATCTTTCCTTTTCCCAGGGTTCACCCTCCCCATGAGCAGCCACCACCTTAACCTCCATCAGCTTTCCTGGCTTTCAACATTTTATAAAGAGAATCATACATTAGAATAGTGTTTCCTTCGTTTTTATTCTGCCTTTTTCATCCAACTCTACTCTGTTGGAGTCAGTCATGCCATTGCAAGTAACTTTGGCTTCTCACTGGATGGACACACCACAGTTTATTTTTCCATTCTTCTCTCAACAGACGCTGGGTTATTCCCAGAGAGGCCCTTGAGGTTGGTGGTGCTATGAATATTCTAGTGCACATCTACTGATGAACATCCCTAAGCCATTCTGTTGGTGATACGTAGAAGTGCAATTTCTGGGACCTAGAGTACACATGAGTTTGGCTTTGATAGATGTTGGCAAACACTTTTCCAGAGTGGTTTGAGCTAATCTTCATTTCCACCAGGAATGCATATGCTTCCCATTTGCTTAAGAATCTGACATCCATTGGGTGCTGGTGCCTCCCCCAAACCCAGGGTATAACTTGGGGCAGAAGCACTGAGGGGAGAATTGTTTCTCCCAGCTGCTGGGCAGAGGCAAGGAGAACACTTGAGAGCCTCCTTATATGATATGATGCCAACATTTCTTGATCATTTCCAAGTAGACCATACCTGTGTAAGGAATAAGCTAATTCGCTTTTCGTTGAACATCAACATTTTACAGTATCCTTCTGTACATTTAGTCGGAAGTGGGTTTTTTTTTTGTTGTTGTTGTTTTTGCTGTTTTTGGTCACCAAATCTGCCATGCCACATGGCAAGTAGGTTTCATCTTGCATGCCAATCTCTGTCATCTGGCAGTAAGTGCTGAGAGCAGTGCCTTAAATAGGAATCTGACGGTCTCTGGACTTCCTGGGAAAAATGTATGGAAGCTGTGTTTACCATAAACAAAGAAGGGGGACATGAAGGGATGTGTGTCTTGTGTTTGCCATCTCTTCTATGGGGAACACAAAAGTAAGTCCCAATTCTCAAGAATTCTACAATAGCTTTTTTGGAAGGAAAAAAAACTTTATGATAAAATATCATCATAAAGTAAAATAAACTGAGTGCTATCATTTAGAAATGGGAGAAGAGAGGACAAAGGTTTTTAAATATCACTGTGGGAGGTACACCTGACTGGTTCAGTGGTTAAGAGTCTGCCTTTGGCTCAGGTCCTGATCCTGGGGTCCAGGGATCAAGTCCCACTTAGGGCTCCCCAGAGGGAGCCTGCTTTTCCCTCTGCCTATGTCTCTGCTTCTCTCTCTCTGTCTCTCAGGAATGAATGAATGAAAATATATATATATATATATATATATATATATATATATATATTTACACATATATATTGTTGCCATTACCCAATGTATATATCCCATGTTTTCTGGAATTTTACCAGTGTCATTCAGTGTCCTCAATGTATCCACCAGCATGAGAGTTCTCCAGTCTCACATCAGTAGGGCCTGTGTTTTAGGAATCCTCCAGTGCCATCAGCAGGGATGCTGTAGAACAGAGGGGTCACTCAGAATAAGCAGGGCCAGGCCGGGCGGGGGGCGGGGTGGGCGGCAAGTTATTGAGTTTGGCAGTTGTCAGCAGATTAATGAGAATGTCTGTGAAAAGGCGAAATGCTGGAAGTATTCGAAACTAGGGGCAACTTTTTGCAAATCTATTCTCCAATTACAGTGATAAAATGAATAACACCAACTGTTAGCAATATATATATATATATATATATTTTTTTAATACCACTGTGGAGATCGGGAAAGTTTACACAAAGGAGGGGAGTTGATCTGGGCCTTGAGGATTGTGATTCCTGGAAGGGGTTGGTTGAAGGGGGCAGTCCAGGGAGGGAACGCTATTAATAAAGATGAGCATGGAAAGGTCTCAGCTTGTCCTGGGGATGTAAGCAATTTGACATCTCTGAAACACAGGCAAAGTGGAGAAAGAGTGGTACAGACTTCCGAATACAAGTTCTGGCTCTGACACTTGGGCAAGCTCAGTGATCTTGGCGAGTCACTTAGCTTCTCTGAGTCTTGGCTTCCTTATTTATAAAGATAATAGAGATGGAAAGTTCTTAACACAGTCTGGCTCACAGACTTGGGTAACTGTCAGGTCATCAAGTAGCAGTACCAATTATTCATCACAACAGAGTGGTTTTATGTCTACTTATAGTTAAATGTAAATATACATGTGTCTATATTGGCAGATATGACAAATTGGAAAATTTCACTTAGGATAATGTTTATTTTAGTGATGGACAGAAGTCATTTTTTTTCTATCCTTTTTGGTCTGTGTTTTCTCTTTTTAAAGCCTGTAAGGGATACAGGTAACTTCACTTGATATTTCTTAAGAATCTAGGAATTTTTAACTTTATCATATTTTTAGATTATTTGAAAAATGTACTTGAAAAGTTTTTCTAAGGATAAATCTATCTTTACAATGTATCGCAGTATCTAAATTGGTTTAAGAATTAACTTCCCTAATGAAAAAGGTGTGTTTCCCATTTCATTCTTAAGGTAGGATACAATCAATTCATCTATATGTCTCTACCTATTTATTTGACTTTTTTTTACATATTTCCTTTAAAGTGTTCAAGATTCAGACTGTGAAATTTTTAAAATCTCAAACACTTTCCAAGAAATAAAAAGTGGTAGGATAATCTGTAACTAATTATTAATAGTTATTGTCATTACTTACTGTTCTCTCAGCAAAAACATTCTAAAACAATTGTTAAATGACATGGATACATTTTAAGAGGACCATTTTCTCTTGAAAAAAAAAAAAAGAGAAAATATTAGCCAAGACCCACCTATGTGAAATCTAAATCGTAAGAAAGCTGAAACCAGGACACCTGGGTTGCTTAGTGGTTGAGCGCCTGCCTTCAACTCAGGTCATGATCTCAGGGATCTAGCCCTCTGTTGGGCTCCCTGCTCAGTGGGGAGTCAGCTTCTCCCTTTCCCTCTGCCCCCCCAACTCATTCTCTCTGTCTCTCTCAAATAAATAAAATCTTAAAAAAGAAATGAAGCTGGAATGTGGTTTGGTGGCTGTGGAGGGGGACACAATTCTGTGTTCTGTGGCATCTTCTCTAGGCCATTAGTGTTTACTTGGCTCATGGTCTCAGAGATTTTGTTATTATTAGGATGTTTGTTTGGGTTTTTTTCTGAGTCCTTATCCTTACAAGTGGATGAAAGTTGAAGAAACTGAGTTTTTAAATTTCCAGACAAGCCAGACAAGCCATGGTACGCAGGTCTGTGGGTTGGACCTGGAGTCCTTCCTAGCTTCTCTGTATGGGACAGTGTGTCATGTTGTGGGGCTGTTGTCTGTGCTCCCTGCAAGAGACATTTTGCAGAAGCCCTTACTTTTTTCTTTCCCAGGGTGGGTGACTCCCTGAGGCAGAGTCATGGATATATCAAAACTACTGCTGAGATGTTGTATACCTTAGATTTAAACAATGTTATATGTCAAATGTATTTCAGTTTTAAGAAATACAGCTAAGACTTAGCTATTTCTGTATTTTCAAGGTCAGAGTCACAAGTCAAGACAGGATTGGAAAGAGAGGCTTCCCCAACCCCTTCTACCCTCATCCCTTCCTAGGAACAGTTTGCCTAGAATATTCCTTCTGGGGCTGTAGGCCTCTGGGGGAGAACCAGGCCAGGAGAGGCCAGACATGGAGTTGTGTTATCTGGGGTGCCCCGCCCTCCCTGTGACTGGCTGGCTGCATCTCCAAGCCTGGTGGGAACCCATTGCCTCTCTGGCAGGAATAGGTACCCTAGTCTCTTAATTCTTCGAGAGCAGGGAAGAGCCTAAGAGACCAGGAAAGGGTCTGGCTTCAGGGGCTGCTGTGGCAAATGGATTTAGATGCTTGGGAAGAAAGGGAGTGGTCTGCTGTCATCAGCCCAGAGAGTCTGGGTAATGCTGAGCTCCCAGCAGCATCACATTGGGGAAACTGTGATGGAGAACGTAGAGTTCATTGGTCTTAAACTTTCTATGTTCATGGAACACTTGTGAATATTAAACATTTTGGCAGAACATTGAAGCTAACTCAGTGATGACAATTGTTTCTTGTTTTAAGTACCTGTCGTGATATAATTCATACACTGTTTTATTTACTCATTTAAAGTATATAATTCAGTAGTTTCTGGTGTAGCCCCAATATGTGTAACAATTACCACAGTCAATTTTATTTTTTTTAAGGATTTGGTTTATTTATTCTGAGAGAGAGAGTGAGGGGAGGGGCAGAAGCAGAGGGAGAGAGAATCTCAGGCAGACTCCATGTTGAGTGCAGAGCCTGATGCAGGGCTTGATCTCATGACCCTGAGATTATGACCTGAACTGAAACCAAGAGCTGGACACTCAGCCCACTGAGCCATCCAGGTGCTCCACTACAGTCAATTTTAGAACATTCTCATCACCTCAAAAAAAAAAATCCAAAAAAACCCTGAAAGCCCATATCCTTTACTTATCACCTCCCTACACCCTTATTCCTACCTCCACCCCCAGCACCAAACAACCACTAACTAACGACCATCTACTTTCTCTCTATAGAGAGAAACATCCTGTACTGGACATTTCATATGAATGGAATCCTATACTGTGTGGCCTTTTGTGTCTGACTTCTTTCACTCAGCATAATGTTTTCAGGGTTTGTCATGTTGTAGCATGCTTACTAGAGTTTCTGGGATTTTACCAGTGTCATTCAGTGTCCTCAATGTATCCACCAGCGTGAGAGTTCTCTAGTCTCACATCAATAGGGCCTGTGTTTTAGGAATCCTCCAGTGCCATCAGCAGGGATGCTGTAGGACAGAGGGGTCACTCAGAATAAGCAGGGCCAGGACTGGGGGGGGGGGCAAGTTATTGAGTTTGGCAGTTGTCAGCAGATTAACGAGAATGTCTGTGAAAAGGCAAAAATGCTGGAAGTATTCGAAACTAGGGGCAACTTTTTGCAAATCTATTCTCCAATTACAGCGATAAAATGAATAGCACCAACTGCTAGCAATCTTTGTGCTTTGCACTTTTACCCCAGGAACAGGAAGCTCAGAAATCTCCATGCTTTGCTTACCCCATGTCTCAGCAGGCTTGTCACCCTCAAGGACAGTCAGCCCACTGAGTGTCCCTGGGATCTGTGAGTGTCCCCAGAGTCAGCCTTCCCTGGTGCTTTCCTTTTGGGAGTGTCTGAAGGTCACATATCTGTCTCATTTGTGCTTCTTAAAAGAATCACAGGGGGCATTCTTTTCTGTTGGACGAGCCCTTTCTACTCCCAGACAAGCTGATGGGCCATAAATAAGGGGGGCAGGCTGACTGTTACATGCTCCAAAGAGATTCATGAAAAATTACAGCAGCTTCATTTGCAAAGCTCTGCTGTGTCATTCCAGTGACCCGAACACTGAGGGGCACTCCCGAAATAAATCTGTCAGCCTCTGCACACCCCAGATGTTGAGGTCAGAGAACTCATCAGGAGGTTTCCAGAATTTTTCTTAGAATTAATCACAAACTCGGTGAAACAACTGATGGAGGAGATTTATTTGGATGTCTATTCCCAGGGGTCATGGAAGGGTTAGTTAATGTGATAAACTCTGCTTTCCAGCCAAGCCCAGTCTCTCTTTTCCTCCCCCTTGCTCCTCCACCCAGGGAGCAGTCTTGCCACTTACTTACATCAGCTCCTTCTGTCTTTGTGCCAAGGTGGCGGCATGATCATGTGAAATGATTCCTTGCATAGTTTTGAGATGTGAGAGAGCAAACCAGATCAGGAGAGCTCTGGACACTTTGTCCAGTTGATTAGAGCAGAAAGATACACCAAAGCCAAAGACAGTGCTTCCAGATCCAAAGGCTGAGAATACCCATTGGTGCTTGCCAGCCAGTGGTCATGGCATGAGGAGAACTTGCCAGAGTGTAACATGACTCCTGTGTATTACTATAGTTCTATGGGAAGAAGAAATGGAAAACAACCATTTGGTACATTTCTTACAGTTTCTTTTTGTGAGTTGATCAGACTCTAAACCAGATGATACTTTTTGGAGTGCCATTTGTCCTGCTTTCTTTTGGGCAGCACATTTTCCCATTATCGACATTCTTGGTGCCCAGCCCTCAGCCATGCGGCAGGCCTATGAACCAAGCTGTTCCAACTGGAATTCATCTCCAGGACTTGGAATCTTTAGTTGAGTCATCAATAGGTGAGGGAGATGAGGGATTTTATCCCCGCTGTCCATCTAAAGAAGATGGCACATATTTTAGGCCACCTTAGATGTCCTCAGGTGCCCATGCCTTGTAAGATTCCTTCTGTGGTTTGTAGTCTTGTCCATTCTTTTGGTAAACCTGGTTGTTCCATTTTTGTTTTGTTTTTCACATTGCCAATTTTATTAGTTGATGTTTTCATAGAAAATCATCCATTTTTTCTAGATTTTCAAATTTACTGGCACAAAGTTATTACTTGCCTTTTCTTCTCATTTTTAGTGCCCTATGTATTTGCATTTATGTTCCTTTCCTCATTCTGAAAACTATTAGGGATATTAACTCTCTGCTCACCTCCTGAAAACATATCCAAGAGCTCCAGACCCATAACCTAGTAGGTTAGCAGCCTTGGTGGAAAATGTGTGTGTGTGTAGTGATTGCTGTACTCCAGGACTGGCTGGCCAGAGACTTTGTCCTGGTCTTTTATTTTGAGAATTTTAGAGCTTTCTGAGATTTTTGGTTTACTTTTAAAAGGACTGTACATTCTGTGCTTATGAAACCATTCTTTTACATTTTTCTGGGTCTTTATTGTTTTACTTTAGACTCTTAGTCAAATACATTTTATTTTTATGTTTTGAGACAATTATAGATGAATAACTTATTATGCCGGCACCCGTTATTAAGTAAACTGTCTTTTTCCTGATGAGTTGAAATGCCATGTTTTCCATAAACTAAGTTCCTATAGATTATCATTCTGATTTCTGAAACTGTTCTAACCTGTTGAACTCTTTATTTTTTAAGCCATGACCTTAGTGTTTTGATTAGAACACTAATATCTGTTAAGACATCCACTCCTCCCATTATCACTTTTCTTTCCAAAAAATTTTTGGGGTTCTTTCATATTCATTATTCTATAAATCTTTAAAATAATTTTGTTCAGTTCTATCCACTCCATTGGGGTTCTGATTGGAATGCCAGCACATGCGTGCATTTCTTGGGGAGGATTAGCAATTTTTTAGGATATCACATCCTTCCATTTCCAGTGGGGCCTATGCCTCTCCACTGACTCAGACAGTATGCATCAGTCAGGGTTTTAAGTTGTGAAGAAACCATCTCGAGCTAGTTTTCACCTAGAAGGAACCCAAGAGCTCACAGAGTCTCCAGGATGGCCAAGAACCAAGTTTGGAGGCTATCGGGCCAGGAAAGGAATGATGCTCCAAGTGATACTAAGGAATTGCTTTGAGGAAGACCCCATCATCACTGGGCTGTGACCCCACCAGTAGTGTGTCAACTGACCCTGATGATCCTAGGCTTTGGATACTGTTTCCAGAACCTCAGTGCCTGCCTCCTCTGGAAAGTGTGTGTGTGTCTACTGCCCCCTATTTCAGAATGGAATCAGTTCAGTACATACGTCTGTGTCCCAAGTTCCCACCTGAGGTCTGATGCGGGCATGTCTCATGGGTGAAGCCCTCTCTCAAGTGCTCCCTCTCAACAAGGCAGGTCTGGAAAGCATTTCTGGAGAAGGTGGAAACTCATAAGGTGAGGGTTTCCCAAACTGAGGAAGAGGGTTGAATGGTGGTGGCTGGCCATATAGAATGACCCAGGTTTACTATACCTGAGTATTTGCATTTTAAGAACATTTTATACATAGCTTCACAATGGTTATTTAATTTTCATGATTAATGCATTTCTAGGTATTTTGTATTTGTTACTGTTAACTTTGGGTACAATATGGTTGCCATTTTTATTTTTTTTAAGTTTTATTTATTAATTTTTTTAGTACACCCAACATGGGGCTCAAACTCACAACCCTGAGATCTAGAGCCCATGCTCCTCTGATTAAGCCAGCCAGGTGCCCTGCCATTTTTATTTTGTTGCTACTAGTATCATATTTATTATATTCAATGTAACAAATCCTCTTAATTCCAGTTGTTTTTTAAGTATATTCTCAGGTCTTTTTAGATACTCAGTCATATCATTTGGAAAGAAAGACAATTCTGTCTTTTTCAATATTTACACAGCTTATAATATTTTCTTACCTTAATGCAGTAGCTAAAATGTAGGAATTATCTTTTCATTAAAGACTGGAATAAACTGAGCTTGAAATGCCATTTTGGACTTTGCAATGTCTTCTTTGATTATTGGATTTCGGGTTTACTGCATCTCTTGGACTAAGTGCAGTAGTTTATATTTTGCTAGGAAATATTCATGCCCTCTAGATTTTTGGATTGATAGCTGAGGGGAAGCCTATATTTTTTAAATCTCTATCATGTCTATAGTTAAAGCTCCTTTCTCGTTTCTAATGTTGTTTGCTTTGGCTTTTGTTTGTTTATTTTTAATCCTACCCAGCTTTTCTCTGTTTTGTTTTGTTGTGTGTGTATGTGTGTGTGTGTGTGCGTGTGCGCGCGCGCGTGTGTGTGTGTGTGTGTTGTCTATTCAGGAATCATCTTTCAGCTTTATTATCCTAACAGCTTTATTTCTATTACATTAGTTTCACTTTTTTATGTTAAATTCTTTTTTTCCTATTTTCTGTTAATTTGGTTTTGTTCTTTTCCTAATTTAAGTTTTGCATTTTATTTCTTTTTAAGCAAGCCATTTGTTTTTAATTCCATTAAGAATATAAAAGATATTTAAGAAAGTGTACAGAACAAAAATATAAAGCTCAGCTCTTTATCATGAGGCAAATATCCATGGGACCTCCACTAAAATCTAGAAATAGAGCTTCCCCAATAACCCAAGGTCCTCCTGATGCACTCCCAATTCACTGCCTTTCCATTCCCACTGAGGATAATCACCATCTTAATTTTTAGGATATTCACATCTTTTATTTTCTTTATAGTTGTACCAACTATGCATGCACCTCTGAACACTGTAGTTTAATTTTGCTTATCTTTTGGAACTTCATCTGAACAAAAATATTTCTTATTTCTTCTTTTGTGACTGCTTGCATTCAACTTTATGTTGTGCAACTTATTCATGTGGTATATAGCTATAGTTCACTCATATTCACTGCTTTATAATATTGCATGGTATGAGTGTAATATAATTCATTCATCCATTCCACTGTTGATGGACCTCAAGCACTTCTCTGTGGGAGGCTATTTTGCATAATGTTGCTATGAACTTTCTAGCACATGATTTTTGTTACCATTGCATACATTTTTTGGCTGTGTTCCTAGAATATATTTTGGCTATTACATTATATTGGGCAGTAACCTTTAACGTAAATAGGTAATGCTAAGCTGTTTTCCAAATTTGTTGTTCCACTTCACAACCCCATCAGCAATATATAAGAGTTCTTGTTGTTTTACCTCCTTCATATCTCTTGGTATTGTCTATTGTAATTATTTCTCAATTTTAGCCATTCTGGTGAGGGTGTGACTGACATCTCATTATAACTTTGATTTATGTTTCTCAGAGTACTATTGCGGAAGGGGCTCCTTATCATATGTTTTATATTGTTTGTCTTTTTCTTAATGTTTTGAGAGGGTTTTTCTGTTTGTTTATTTTGGATCTAAGTCCTCTGTACTTATACTACGTGTGATGCAAAATCTTCTCCTGCTTTGACTCTCATATGGGTAGTTTGATGAAAAGAAGTCTTAATTTCAAATAGATACACCAGTCATCTATTTATGATTAACACATTTTGAGCCATGTTTAAGAAGTGTTTTCCTACTCCAAGGACATGAAGATATTCTTTCTTTTCTTCTCACAGCTTTACTGTATTGACTTTCATATGTTCATCTCTAGTCCATGATAAAAAACCTCTCTGAAGAATTATGAACATTCTTGAAATAAATGAATAAATAAAAAACTTCAGCAAAGAGGTAGAAGATATATAGAAGAACCAAAGTTTTAGAAGTTTTAGAAGCTCAAAATGAATGAAATGAAAAGCTCATCTAGCTCAATGGCAGAACGAAGGGGAAAGAGAAAAGAATCAGTGAATAGGAAGATGGAACAATAGAAATTACCCAAATTGACCACGAAAGAGAAAATCGACTGGAAACAAAAATGAACAGAGCCTCAGTGACCTATCATCTAACATTCATGTCACTGAAGTTAGAGAGAGGACCAAAAAACAAAGTTCAAAAATACTTGAAAAAATAATGTCTGACACTCTCTAAATTTGGCAAAAGACATTAACCAAATTTGGATTTGCTCAAGAAGCTGAGCAAATCCAAACAGGATACTCTGAAAGAAATCCACACCAAGACATATTATGGTCAAACTTATGACCTTAAAGACAAAAAATCTTGAATCAGCTACAGAAAAATGATAATTTACTTGTAGGGGGAAAAATAACTAGGAAGAAAAGATTCTCTGTTTTCTAAAATAAATAAAATAATAGTGAGGGGTCCTGTTTATAGGCTATGATTCTTTATTTGCTCATTCCCTATCCCTTTTCTTGGTGTAAGATATTTATGTGGTTGCCATATGTTAAATTTTTCATCGTACTCATCTTTTACATGGAAGTTCTGGCCATACTATAAGTTTTCTTTACTATTATGATGACTATTTCTAAACATGTGGAAGTTAAATAACACACTCTAAATAATCCATGGATCAAAGAAGAAGCCTCAAGGGGAATTCAGATATATTTAGAAAGGAATGAAAATAAAGCATGGCATATTAAAATATGTGGGATGAAGCTAAAGTAATACTGAGAGGGAAATTTGTTGCACTAGATGCTTACATAAGAAGAAGTCTCAAATCAGTAACCCAATTTCCTACCTCAGGAAACTAGAAAAGGAAGACAAAATCAACCAAAAGCAAGAAGAAAATAAAAGAGATAAGAGCACAATTCAGTGAGATTGAAAATAAGACAATTTTAGAAAATCAATGAAAAAAGGAGTTTATACTCTGATGAGATCAATAAAATTGACAAACCTCTCCTCAGTAAAAAAGATAGAAGACACAGATTATCAATGTCTTAAATGAAATGAGGAAATATGTAACTTCAGACTCTGGAGACATCAAAAAGATAAAAAGGGAGGGGCAACTGGGTGGCTCAGTCCATTAAGCATCTGACTCTTGATTTCATCTCAGGTTATGATGTCAGGGTTGTGAGATCAAGCTCCATATCGGGCTCCACACTGGGCATAAAGCCTCCTTAAGATTCTCTCTCTCTCTCTGTCCCTCTGCCCCCCCCCACACCTATGCACATGCGTTCATTTGCTCTCTGTTCTCTCTCTCTCTCAAAAAAAAAAAAAAGTAATAAGGGAATCGTATGAGTGCACAAATAAATTTAGCAATATAGATGAAATGGATCGAGTCCTTAAAAAACACAAAACTACCATAACACACAGTATGAAACCTTTTGAATTGTCCTATAAGTACTAAGGAAATTAAATTTTTAATTTTAAAACTCCCCAAATAAAATCTCCAGGGCCAGGTAGTTTCACTTGAGAGTTCTATCAGATATTTAAAGAAGAATTAACTCCATTTTCACATGCTCTTTTTGAGAAAATAGAGGAGAAGGAAATACTTCCAATTTGATTTTATGAGTGTAATATTATTGTCTACCAAAACCAGAGACAGTACAGCAAAAGAAATTAATATAGATGCAAAAATCCTTAACAAAATACAAGCAAATAGAATTCAGCATATATAAAGAGTACATATATAAATTGTACAGCATTACCAAGAGGGGTTTATGCCAGGGATGCAAGGCTGGTTCAGTATTCAAAAATCAATCAATGTAATCCATTTTATGAATAGACTAAAGAAGAAAATCACATGGTCAGATCAGTTGATACAAAAAAAGCACTTAACAAAATTGAATACCCTTCCATGGGAAAAAAAAATCCTCAGAAAAATAGGCTTAGAGGATAACTTCCTCAACTTGAAAAAGAGCATCTACAAAAACCCTAGAGCTAACATAATACTTAATGGTAAAAAACTAAATGCTTTCCCCCCTAAGATCAGAAACATTCTTGCCATTCTCACCACTATTTTTCAACATAGTACATAGTACTAGACGTTCTAGCTAATGCAACAAGGTAGGAAAAGCAAATTAAAGGAATACAAATCAGAAAGGAAGAAATAGGCACAACTTGGTGGCTCAGTTGGTGAAGCATCCAACTCTTGGTTTGGCTCAGATCATGAGCTCAGGGTTGTGGGATTGAGCCCCTCATTGTGGATCCTGCTTAAAATTCTTCTCTGACCCTCCCCCTACCTCGCTCACACATGCACCCACACATTCTCTCTCTCTCAAAAAAAATTTTTTTAAAAGGAAGAAATAAAACTAACCTTATTTGTAGATAACATGAGTCATCTCATGCACCCACACATTCTCTCTCTCTCAAAAAAAAATTTTTAAAAAAGGAAGAAATAAAACTAACCTTATTTGTAGATGACATGAGTCATGTAGATGACATTTTGTCTATAGTCACATGAGTGTCTATAGACAAAATCCCAAGGAACCTTTAGAAACAATTCCTTAGAATTTATCAGCAAGTTGAGCAAGGTCACAGGATACAAGATAAACATACAAAATTCAATTGTATTTCTCTATATTAGTAATTTGTATATGGACACTGAAATTAAAAATATGATCCTATTTACAATCACTCAAAAAATGCATAGGTGTGACTCAATTGGTTAAGCGTCCAACTCTTGATTTTGACTCAGGTTATGATCTCAGCATTGTGAGATCAAGCTCCCTGTATCAGGCTCCACACTAAGTGTGGAGTCTACTTGGGATTCTCTCTCTCCCTCTCACTCTGCTCCTCCTCCTCCTCCTCCTCCTCCCTCTCTCTGTCTCTCTGAAATAAAACAATCTTTTTTTAAAAAAAGACTTTATTTATTTATTCATGAGAGGCACAAAGAGAGAGGCAGAGACACAGGCAGAAGGAGAAGCAGGCTCCCCTCAAGGAGCCCGAAGTGCAACTCGATCCCGGACCCCAGGACCACACCCTGAGCCAAAGGAAGAGGCTCAACCGCTGAGCCACCTAGGCATCGCAATAAAGCAATCTTAAAAAAAAAAAAACCTATGTAGGTATAAATCAAAATAGTTATTGGACTTGTACATTGAAAACTACATAATCAGGATCCCTAGGTGGCTCATTTAACGCCTGCCTTCAGCCCTGGGATCCTGGAGCCCCGGGATCAAGTCCAACGTTGGGCTCCCTTCATGGAGCCTGCTTCTCCCTCTGCCTGTGTCTCTGCCTCTGTGTGTGTGTGTGTATGTGTCTCATGAATAAATAAATAAAATCTTTAAAAAAAAGAAAACTACATAATGAAGATAAAATAAGTCAAAGAATTCTAAATAAATGGAGAGACATACTACATTCATGAATTGGAAGATACAACATAATGAAGATATCAATTCTCCCCAAATTGACGTGCAGGTTTAATGCAATTCCTATCAAAACCCCAGAAAGTTTTTTTGTAGACATAGACAATCTTATACTAAAATGTATATGGAAAGGCAAAGAAATTTTTTCTTTTGGAGAGAGAGAAAGAGAACTTGAGTGGTCGGGGAGGGGCCAAGGGAGAGAGGGAGTCTTAAGCAGGCTACATGCTCAGCACAGAGCCTGATTTGGGGCTAAATCTCATGATCCTGAGATCATGAACTGACCTGAAATCAAGAGTCAGATGATTAATCAACTGAGCCACCCTGGCGCCCCTGGCAAAGAAACAATTTTGAAAAAAAGATGAAGGGGAAGAATCAGTTTATTTGGTTTTAAGACTTACAGCCATAGTAATCAAGGCAGAGAGAGAGAGAGAGAGAGAGAGAAATAGACACATGGAACAAAACAGAAGTCAACCAGTCCACATTAAAGCAGGAGATAGAGGCTCAGTGGAATGGTCTTTAAGAAGAAAATGAAGCTGACAGAGCATCTGATGAGTAAGATCATACTCAGGATATTTCCAGTTCTCTTGTAGAGATTGCAGGTGCATTAGAGAAGGGCACATAGGATACTAAACAAGCAATAAAACAAAAGTTAAAACTTCAGAATAAAAAACCAAAAAATCACATATATTACATGATTTTGTTGACTATGTGGTTTGCAAACATTTTCTCATGGTCTATAGTTTGTCTTTCATCCTTATAACGGGTCATGTGTAGCACAGAAATCAATGTTTGCTCTTACACATCTGGTGTCACTTCAGGAGCTCTTTGCCTCGCCTTAGATCCTAATGATTTTCTCCAATGTTTTCTCTAAAGATTGTGTAAGATTGCTTTTCTGTTTTTACATTTAAATTTAATTAAAATTAAACTACATTAAATTAAATGCCAGCCACACCTCAACAGTATTGGTCACAGTAAATTGCTGGGCTGTACATTTACTCGTGTGGGTGATGATTGGTCTTGAGCATAACCTGAGGTACTAAGTACTTAATATAGTTTAAATAGATCTCCCTGATTATGGAATCTTAATTCGTCAGTTGGAAAAATGTGTGTGTGCTCTGTAGAAAGTGTTGGGCTGTGGTTTTGAATTCAGAGTGGGCATACTTAGTAAGTATCTAACATAAGATATTATTTCCAACTTACATGCAGACTTGGCCATGTGTACCTTGAGAATCTTGGTGTAGGTCTTTCTACTCCCTTGAAGGAGACTTACCTAGACCTGCCTATTCCCCCAGTTATCTCTTCCTTCCTCTTCCAGCATTAGGCTACTTTATCCCCACAATAGAGGGTGATGTGATAAGCTGATTAGACCAGTGTGGCTAGTGGACAGTGTGATACCCCTTTCCAGGGATCTTTTCACAAAGATGCCAAATAGGCTAGTTACCCCTCGTGTTGTTCCAGCCGGGGTGGCAGGCAGGCGGTGGAGAGATTGGGAGGGAAAGCCATTCTCAGCCAGCACTGTTGTAGGTTCTGGCATGCATCTGCAAATAAGACAGACCCAGATCCCTTCCTTATATACTCTTGGGCAGAACAGAAGATGGAGAGAAGGAATCAGTCCTAGGGCATGTGAGAAGGTGGTAAATGCTGCGGGCAGAGGATAAAATAGAAGGGAGTGAGGGGGATCAGGAGTGGGGCTGAGGGAGGGAGAGAACAGAGGAAGGGCTCTAGGGCAAAAGTTTCTAGAACATAAGTCCCTGACATCAAGCTTTTGATTCTCAAGGCATTCATTTCAAAGACATCTGTCTTGAATAAACACATTTCCCACCATTATAAGCCATGGAACTAGATGAGGACCAGGATGCCTCAGCCATGAAGATTCCCTCTTAGAAAGCCCTAGATGACCTCTTGAGTGACCCTGCTTTTCCCCCTTCCCGTGCCCTAATTCCTGCTCTTGTGGTTTAAATTCGCCAATAAAGAGTGAACCTATGAAAGCCTAGGCACCGCACCCTCGACCACAGTAAAGGTAAAGCCACAGGTTGCCCAACTCAGGCGGGTAATGTCTTTGGGGGCTCATCACAGGTAATATGGATCCAGGTGAATCCCCCCAGGCATTCCTAGCCAATAACATCACTACCAAAAGGCTGAAACCAACATAAAACAGTTTCCCGGGCAAGAGGAATGACTGCTGTACTTTCCCATACTTCTTCATTTCGTGGCATCTCTACTTAGAGAAAAACCTGCAGTCCAAGGGATCAGCTATGGAACAGTATCCCTGCACACAATACAGCCCTGGCCAGCCGGCAGCAAGGGGCCTTGTCCAGAGCACACATGGGATGTGTGGGATTAGGGGGCGCAATCCCCGCTGTCCCCCCTTGGGGATCTGAGTTCTGTGTCTTCTGTGGATCAGAAGGACAGGCTGCCCTGTGCAAAGGAGTGGAGCCACGGGAGGGATTTGTACTGAGTGGCCTGGCCCTGCAGACCCCAGCGTGGGTGGCGGCTGCACCTTCTCTTGGGAAGTGTCACAGGTGTGTTGTGAGGGCCCCCTTAGCCAGGCTGAATGCTCAGTGTGGACTTCAGCTCTGGAGACTGGAGACGTTGGTAAAAGCATGAAAGGCAAAGGTGAATTTTAGAGCCCCGTTCCCATGGGTGGGTGGCCAAGGGCCAGGGTGGTGGTTTATGCAGGTGGTTTACGCAGGTACAGCTCTCCTCCTGCTGCTGCTGCTTGGCTTCCAGCCTCAACTCTTTTCCTCCAGCCTATCACTCATTACTTTATTATTTTTTTTAAGATTTTATCTATTCATTCAGGAGAGACACACAGAGAGAGGCAGAGACACAGGCAGAGGGAGAAGCAGGCTCCTTGTAGGGAGCCTGATGCAGAACTTGATCCCAAGACCCTGGGATCAAGCCCTGAGCCAATGGCAGATGCTCAACCACTGAACCACCCAGGCGTCCCTCATTACTTTAGAAGATTGAATTAAAAGAGCAAACACTGCAGCATAAAGTAGATAAGGGATAAACTAGGGATCCCTGGGTGGCGCAGCGGTTTGGTGCCTGCCTTTGGCCCAGGGCGCGATCCTGGAGACCCGGGATCGAATCCCATGTCGGGCTCCCGGTGCATGGAGCCTGCTTCTCCCTCTGCCTATGTCTCTGCCTCTCTCTCTCTCTGATGTGACTATCATAAAAAATAAATAAAGCAGAAAAAAAAAAAGATAGGGGATAAACAAACTATCCAGAGGTTTGCAATAGATGAAAATTTGGCCCATGGGCAATAGTCTTGACCTGTGGCTGTCCCTTTGTCTTTCTGGAAGTCTGTGTTTGTGAGCAGTTGGGTGTGTATGGGATAGCAATTAGGCGTGAAAGGCTCAGCTGGGAATGGGAAGGAGGAAATGAGGGTGAGCCGGTAGGGCCGAGTGAGTGGCAAAATGCAGTCATTTCTCATTTCTGCAGTCTGGCTGACGCGTGCTACACCAGGCTGTTGGGGGGGGGGGGGGCGGCTGGCATGCTCTGAGGATCTCCTGGGCCCTAGGCTTTTTAAAACATTTGTATTGCATTATTTTTTCTTTCCATGATTTTTAATTTTCCAAGATATTTTTATTCTGCATTTATTAAAATGCCGCACCTCATTGCATTGTGAGTGCTATGGTGGTGACATGTAGTGGCTGCCCTCAGGGGAACAGGGAGGACGCAAGTAACTGCAGAGAGATAGAATAAGTCTCCAGCGGGACCTGGGGTGGGAATATGTTGCCCAGGGGAGAGGCAAGCAGCTTGTGGGGGGAGGCGGGGGAACCAGACAAGACTACCAGGATGACGCTGGAGTTGGGTCTTGACGCATGAGTAGGAGTTTGATGGACCGTGCAGTGAGTCAGGAAACTGCTGACCATGGGAGCAGCATAAGCCAAAGCACAGAGCCATGGTCACACATCTCCATGCATAGCTTGACATGAGCAGTTGTCAGTTCATTGACTTTAATCTCTGTGACTCATCTGAAATTGTAACGTCATAGCTTAGGTCACTACAAATTTACTTCTTTTTTATGAATCGCTTTTAAAATCGGAATTTGAAGTTATTCCTACTAGTGGTTTTCTTTGTTTTTTGTTTTTCCCCCAGCTTTGGTCCATAAAAAATCATTTCGGCTTTATTACTTAAAGAAAACTGAACCAGGGTGCATTTTCACACAATCTTAACTGTGTAGCTCAAGTGTACCCACCAGGGCAGAATGCCGTTTTAATGGTGAGATCTGTCTGTGTTCCTCTGTCTAGATTAAGTTTGACAGTGTCGAGGTGTGTGTCTGCTGTGAAAGGCAGCACCAGTCGTCGGGCTGCAGCAACCTTGGGGAGACGCTGAAGCTGAATCCACTGCAGGAGGACTGCAACGCCGTGAGGCTGACGTTGAAGGTGACGGCCAAGGGCACTCCCTGTTCATGCATTCCATCCCATGCATTTACAGACATTTTCGGGAGACTTTATTCATGTATATATTCCTTCCACTTCTTAATCCACCTCAGTCTCAATACAAGAGGGAATATCTTTGCAGAGAACATTTTCCAGAATTATAGATTTTCACTTTAAGAGGTGTTGCTTTCTGGATCTCCTTTTCCATTTTTATCATCCCACTTTCCTGCCTCTGACATATGTGAAGGAGGATATTGAATGGTTGAAAGGGGTCTTTATAAATGTGGATGTGAAGCATTCTACCGCTTTTCTAACATTTTTTGCTGTTCTGCCATCGGAGAACAGATGGGTATTTATTTTGCCTTTTTAAAGATATTTGGAGAAAGACATTTTACAATTTCCCATGGCAGTCTGTTCTCATGTACAGCATCTGATTTTTTTTTAAGTGACATGGAAAGTTGTTTATATTGTTCCTTTTTTTTCTTCCTACAAGTGTTTTTGGTTTGTTTTTTGTTTTTTGGGGTTTCTTTTTACTCTTGGAAACCAAAATTGGCTGCTTAAAAATAGCTATGAACAATGAACCCAGTTCTTCTCTTTTCCCTGGACAAAAGTGTGCTAAAATTTTTTAAAAGGTTGAGAGCAGGGCAGCTCTGGTGGTTCAGTGGTTTAGTGCTGCCTTGAGCCTAGGGTGTGATCCTGGAGACCCGGGATCGAGTCCCACATTAGGCTCCCTGCATGGAGCCTGCTTTTCCCTCTGCCTGTGTCTCTCTGTCTGTCTGTCTGTCTCTCTCTCTCTCTGTGTCTGTCATGAATAAATATATCTTTAAAAATCTTAAAAAAAAAAAAAGGTTGAGAGCAAGGTCAAAGGATTCTTGGTGAGTGGTAAAACTGTGTTTACACGTTGTAGGGAGCTCTAGAGAATGTGCATAGGGAACACAGTAGCTAGTAAACTGGAGACTCCAGAAAGCCACCCTGGAATCTGGGGAGAAGCAGAGAAATTGTTGCCCTCTGGAACTGGGTACCTGGGATTCATCCTCCCTGAGTGTCCTTTCAGATGCTGGCAAGAATGACTCCTCAGTCTGGGTGAGCTCCCAGGGCACCATGAAACAGAGATACAAGATATACCTAAAGTACAAGGTGGGGCTGGGTCTGGTGCCCTGGGACCTGTCTCATTTCTCAGGGAGGAGTGGGCCAAGTTCCGTGGTCCCAGATGAAAAAGGAAGAGTTTAAACAATCCATCTAGAGTGACAGATCCAGCAGGCTCAGAGGAGCCCAGACTGCAGCATTCAAGGGCCTGGTTCTTACGCACAAGGTGTGTCTTATTGCCTTACATCGAGCACAACCATGGTTTCTCTCTTACTGTGTCACAGGGCTTGTGCAGGGTCAGTGCCTGAGGCCCGCCATGGGGGCTTCTATGGGGTCGGGGTGTGGGCAGCCAGTGCTCACTCTGAGATCTCCTTCTGACAACTGCTAAGTCACCATCTCAAACTGGACACCCTTTCTGGTTCTAGCTCTCCAACTTCCCTTCATGTGGTAACATTATACCGCCTAGTCTCCTTGTGGTCGTTTAGGGCCATGTGAGCAAAACTTACGTGGATCACTTCCAAGCCCGAGTATTCCCTGTAGTGTGAGATTGTCCAGAGCTCTCTTTCCTTCTGGCATGGTAATTGGCAAGTTGTAGATGGGAGCTGTACCATCAGTGTGGGCAACTCTAATGAGTAGGGCCCCCATAACTCACCCACATTTACCAACATTGGACATTGTAGCATGAGTGAGAAACACACTTTTGTTGCCTTAACCCACTGATATTTGGGGGATACTTGCTACCATGGCATAATCTCACCCATCCTGTCTATGCAAGGCAATGGTTTTTTTTGGCCCAGGTGTCAATAATATTTTTCAATTATAAAGTCCATTTGCTTCACTGTGATACACCTTGATATTGGTCAGCCTTTAAGTTTCAAATGGTAAATGTTTGCAGAGTGAGTTTGCATCCTGCTTTATTTTGGCCTTGAACTAGAAATCTGAATTTTTTCCTATTCTCTTTGTTTTAGGGTAACTGCATTTCTTGAACCACTTTTACCCATCTTTAATAACTATCATTTTTTTCCCCTCTGATTGTTTAAACTCTTTCATCTTATTTTGCTCGGTTTCTCTTAAGGCTCTCTTCCTATCTTATTTTCTGCAGGAAATATTATCTTTGTGCTCTGCTTTCAATGTGTTCTTGAGCTTTGGCAGGTCATTTTGCAAGTCTCTGCTTCTCTGTGTCTTATTCCCTGAGCCCTTGTGTCTCTGCTTTAAGCCTTTGGGTTACAGCGACCCTCTGTTTGTTCCCAATTGTCACCGTAGATGTCTCTAACTGGTTAATTACAGTGGAGTTTTCAATGTAATTCATATCTTTCTTAGATCTTTTCTGACATATATGGATACTTTAAAGCACAAAAGCTAACCTGTATCAAGCGTTGTGCTCTATCTAAATAGGCTTTCGCATAATGAAGATTTTATACTTCCTTCTCATAAGATATGTACTGCTTCCTCTGAGATTCATATAGGTCTAACATTCTTTAGTTTTCTTATAATTAGTGGTGCAGTTATTTTTAATGTGGTCATTACTCTTGATGTCATTTGAGTTACACTGTGCTTGATGACATCCACGCAGTAAAATACTCTGCAGCAGGGACCTGATGGTGTTTCTGGGCATTAAAACTCTCAGATCAGGGGCGCCTGGGTGGCTCAGTTGGTTAAGCATCTGCCTGCAGCTCAGATCATGATCCCAGAGTCTTGAGATCAAGCTCCTCGTGAGAGCTTCCTGATCAGCGGGGAGTTTGCTTCTCCCTCTACCACCTCCTCCTGCTTTTGTTCTCTCTTTCTCTCTCTCTCAAATAAATAAATAAAATCTTTTTTAAAAAACCTCTCAGAACACACATGGGTGGTAGGAAGAGGATGCGTTCTTGCCAGACAAAGCACATTTCCATGGGAGCCCCTTCCTGTAGCTTGCAGATATTCTCAACCCTTAGTCAAAGGAGACATAAGGGGGAGTCATTAGTTTCCCTTGCTCGTTCTTTTTTGGTCAGCAAATTAGGGCAGGTTCACTGGTCTCTTAATAGTCTGATTTGAAGCTCTAGTTATCTGATTAGTAATACTCCATGCCTAAATTTCCATATTAAATTATGGATTATCCATACTCTGTATCTAATGAACTTAGTTTGTGCCGGGGAAATCTCACGTAACTGGCTAAGGAATCAGAACTCCTTTGACTTTAGTTGTGTCTGAGTTAACTAATAGTGACTTAATGATATTGGTCTAACTACTCATTTACCATTATGCCACCCTCCTCCCTGCTACGCCCTCCACCCACCCATACCAGAAGGTTGTACATGCACAGTCAGCCATTAGGGAAAACAAGCAGAAACCAATCTTTTTTCCTGGCTAATGAAGAATATATTTGAAATCCAGAAGACGATGCAGACACTGTTTTACTCAGCCGTAAGATTATGTTCAATGGCTTGGAGGCCTGGAAGCCCCCTCTCCTGTTGGTCTCTTTTCTGGCCTTCCCTACAGCCTCCATTCCTGGATTTGCTTATACTTCAGCCAGAGAACACCTGGGGGCAGACAGGCCTCTCTCGAGGGTATCGATTACCAGTTAAACATAATGCATCATGTCCTGCCAGAGTGTGCTGCTTCATCCTCACCACTGGGGTGAGGACAGGGCAGAGGGCTCAAAGGGGATCTAGGACTCCATCGTGCCATGGAAGGATCCCAGGATGGCAGAGCCAGGGGATGAAGCATCCTGACATCCAGCAGTCTGTTGTGTAGCTAGAGTGAGGTCGGATGGCTCCTTGCCAGTCCCTGAGCAAGTCTGGTGGTTTTGGTTTTCCAAGGATCTGGTGTTCCAAGATTCCAGTTTCTGCTCCCTGATGGTGGGAGCTGGCTGTGGGCATCCCATTATGAATAATCTGTGATAAAAGGTGTTTTGGTAGTTGAATGGTCACTTGTGCCAAATCAAACCCAACACAAGATTGGGACATATTTTCTGATCAGTATTAACAGAATTTTTAAAAGGTTACAAAACTCAGAATTATTAGCTGGTGAAATATGCCTCATCATATGCTGATATGATATCCATCCCAACTTTAATTCTTTGCAAGATCCCAGAATGTCCTTATGGTTTTATTATAATGATGTAATTCTAATTCAGAACAGAGTTAAAAATCTATTTCTTGCTTCATCTATCTGGATTTAATTTATTGAGCCATAGGGAACCAAATTACCCAAAGAAACATTATCAATGGATAAGGAGATAAAAGTTTCCCCAGAAATCAGTTATCGAGTTTTTGTGCTTTTTTGTCTTATCTTATAGATGTTTTATCTTTGTTTCTTTAAAAAAAAAAGGCAAGATCATTTCCTAAAAGACTTAGGAACTTGGAAAATGAACTCATCATTTAACTGTGGTTCTCTGGTATGTTCTTAACCATGCTAAGAAATAAATAAACATGATTCTGAGCATAAGTGAATAGTCAACATTTTGTGACAAAACTTCCGGCCTGGACTGGCAGCATGCAGCACCATGCACACACACACATGCACCTGCTAGACGTGACCTTGACATTTTCAGAAGTGGGCAGCCGCACAGTGTAAGGCAGATGTTTCTATCCCTGTACAGCTTTCTTCCCACCCCTGAATTCTTAAGGGGAACAGAGATGGGATCCTCTCTGGCCAGGCATGATTCTCTATGCTATCCCACTTATGCCAGCAGCAACCATGGGCCCCATGTAAGGGAATGTCTGGAAATAATGAGTTCTCCTGGCCCTTGAACCCAACTTATGTCTGACAGGGCTGCCCCCTCATGATGGAGAAGGGGACCCCCCTTGTCCCTGAATGGCACATCTGCCCCTGGTTTCCAACACCACCGAAAGCCTGCCTTGCCACCCTCTGGTTCTAGTGGTATCACTCCCACAGCCTGGTTGTAATACGGAGTTTGGTGGATATCTACACAGACTTACGTAGTATCAGTTCAATGAAACAGCCTCTGGAATAATCATACAGATCAAAGGTTCCACCCAAGAGTGCTGTGACTCATCTGCCCCTGCTGAGTTGAACCAGAGTCCAGGATACTCAGATATTGAGGTGGAAGTATTTTTAGTGATATGTTCATAACAGTCCCATCCCATGCAGGTGGGTTCACTGGTCTGGTTCCCTCTCAAGGTCTTGTGGCACTTCCGGCCTTGCCCAGGACCAGTGGATGGGCTGCAGGTGTGCCCATACCTCCTTGTGCAGTGAGATGAAGGAAGGGCCAAGCGTGGAGAATATACGCCCCAGGAGGGCTTGCTCACTGCTGAGGATCAGAGCACTTTCTGCAGTGTCAATCCTTTGCCTTGTCCCGTCCTTTTTTTTTTTTTTTTTTTTTTTTTTTGCCTTGTCCCTTCCTTTAATGGCTTTTTCTCTAAGTCTCCTTCTCTTTCTGGTTTCCCCAGAAACATAGCATGCCAGGGAGATGCCTTATTCTAAGCCCTGGAATCTCATGATATTAACACCCCTTCTCTTAACCCCACCTTCTCCATAACAGCCCCTTACCCTGCTCCAAGGTCACCATACAACCTGGTCTTTTCCCTGAGCTGTGTCACCTCCAGGATGGCTTGGCAGGGCACCCCAGTTCTCCGGTCCAGCCTTGTCACCTTTACCTTGCTTGTCCAGCTTTCACTCCCACTAGACTTGCTGTCCAATCTCAGCTGGACTCTACTGCGCGATACCACACTTTTCCCTATCTGTGAGCCATATCCACCGCGTCAAGGACACAGGGACCAGTGTGCCAGAGCTCCTGCCCTCTCTTTTTCCTAGTACCTTTCTGGCTGGCTGGCACACACTTGCTGGATGATGTGCACTCTCTCTCTGACTCACCCTGACCAACAAGAGTAGCAGACCTTGCTGCAAGGCCTGTGGCTTATGCCTTATGCTCAGGGGTCACCAGCCTCCCCTGCAGTCTGTGCGCAGCACTCCTTCTGAGACCTTCCTCCTCTGGTCATCTCATTCCTCAACTCTGTAATCTCTCCAGTATTTGTCAGGGTTTTTCAAAGAAACAGAACCAGAAAGATGTATGTAGCAATGCATACACATACTTACACATACATGCACACATATGCTATGTATATACACATATAAACAGAGACAGATCTTAAATAATTGGCTCATGTGATTGTGGAGGGTGGCAAGTCCAAATCTGCAGGGTAATCCAGCAGGCTGGAGACCCAGGGAAGGGCTGTTTTTGCAGTTCAAATTTGAAGGCCATAGGCTAGCAGAATTTCTTCTTGCTCTGGGCAGGTCAGTCTTTTTTGTTTCTACTTGGCCTTCAACTGATTAGATGAGGCCCACCACATTTTGGAAGACAATGTACTTTACTCTGAGTCCACTGAGATAAATGTTAGTCTCATCCAAGAACACCGTCATAGAAATATCCAAAATGTTTGACCCTATTTGCTAGCACCATGTGAACCAAGTTGACACAAAAAATTAACTGTCACATCCTGCTCCACATTGGTCTCAGTGTATTTTCTGTCCCCAGCATCACACCACCACATATTGATGCTAAAATTGTACAACTGATTGGGTCACTACTTGCTTTTAGGGCAAAACCCTAAATCTTGATTGTGTTTTAGAGTCCTTATCTCCTCTCTGGCCTCAGCTTGTGACATTCTTGTGTCTGCCCTTCCTTGCAGTCACACTGGTCTTCTTTAACCTCTGGGATGCCCTACAGGGGTCTCTGCACTATTCTCTTGGCACATGATGCTCTCTGTGTCCAGAACATTCCTCTTCCCCGTTTCAGTGAGCTTATTCCTCCCGACTCTTCAGCTTTTGCCTTTCCCCTCAGACCAGACCAGGCCACCCTTGTGCTAAATTCTCGTAACTCCTTATACTTGATCTTCACGTGATAGCTATCATAGATTGTGACTCTGCCTTTATGTAACTTTTTAATTAATTCCTGCTCCCCCTCTAGGCAGTAAGCTCAGGAAAGGCAGAATGGTATCTTTGGCTTACTAGGACTTCCAGGGAAAGGCACCGCATGATCAACACTCTAAATATTTCTGAGATTGGTGCATTTTTAATGCATTCATTCAGGAAGTTTTTTGAGCATTTTTGTTTCGTGCCTGAGTTGGACACTGGATGTACAGAAATAAAAGACAGACCCTCCCCACTAGGTCTAATGGAGAAGTCACAAGCAGAGGAGCAATTTCAGTGCACTGTATTATTTCCACTGTGAGAGGAAATAAAACTATTAAATCATAAAAGAATTTTCAGTCTTCCCCTCTGTCCTAAGAGAGGCCATTATTTTGCTGAGTGGTGTCATGGATAAAGTTTTAGATACACACAGGCGATGGGGATGGGTTAGCTATAAGGATTAATTGGTGAATTAGAATTGGTGACATGTAAGAAACTGAGGAAGTAGGAAGAGAGGGCAAACATTTTGGATTCTATTGCCAAATGATCCCAGACACACACAGCTCTAGATGCAGTGATGCTGCCAGCATAGGTGCTTGGCCACACACATACCCCATCTAATCCTAACAGAAATGACTGAAGACCCATAATAATAGATTGTATTAGTTCTGCAGATAGACAGAACCAGTAGGATAGACACAGATATAGGTATAAGCATAAATACAGATATATGGAGATCTCTTACAGGAAGTGGAAGCCAAGAAGTCCCACAGTCTATCATCCACAAGCGGGAGAGCCAGGAAAGCCCATGGTGCAATTCAGTCCAAGTCCAGAGGCCTGAGAATTGGCGGGGGTAGGGGTTGGAGGTGGTGATGGCATGAGCCATGGTTTGAGTTTGAAAGCTCAAGAAGCAGACACACCAACGTTAAGGGAGGGGAAGAGATGACATCCCAGTTAAAGCAGAGAGCGCGAATTCCTCCTTCCTCCCCATTTTTGTTCTAGTCAGGCTCTCAGTGACTTGGATGATGCCTGCCCACATTAGTGAGGATGATCATCTTTACTCAGTCTCCTGATTCAAATGCTTATCTCTTCTGGAGACGTCCCCCCAGATGCACCCAGAAATAATGTTTTACCAGCCTTCTGAGCATCCCTTAGCCCAATCAGCACATAAAATTAACCATCACAGTATGGAAAAGCCTGCAACACATTGGACATTAAGGAAGGCTATCAACCTATCCTTTCTAGAAAGCTTCAGAATTTATTGGTGTAAGACCAAAACAAAGACAGATAGAAGGGTGTGGCTCACAACTCATCTCCATGAGGTCTTCTTGGAAGTCACTGGAAGCCATCCTCCACCTTAGGAATGTGTCCCAGTTTTGAAGAGCCCTTGTTCCTCAAATAGGTGAGGTGGTTGGAGGTGCAGATGTGGAATCCATTGTGGTGCCAAAGGGTATTTTTGACCCCCATCATCCATAGGCTGCACTCCCATTCTTTGAAATGGATAGCAGACATTTTTAAGGTCTGATGCAATGTGCTCTGTAAACACAGCTTCAGGATCCACTCCACTGCCCGCTCCCCACCCCAATTCCACCTAGATTACTATCCTGGAGCCTTCTAGACAGTCTGGAGCTCTCACCAAGGGATAGCTCCAGAGTCCTTTGGCTGTAAGCAGAACTACAGACAGCTTCTCAGAGAGACTCCGGACCAGGGTCCTGTACCACACAGGTAGACACCTCTGCACCCTCCGCACTGGGACCCGCAGTCTTTGGCATATTCAGATAAGGAACCACAAAGAGATATTGGCCGCATTCCTTCCTCCCTCAGGCTGCAGGATCTGTGCAATGTTAGCACAGCCTGCATTTCAACACTTGATGGGGAGCGTTCTGACAAACAGTCTCTCTGGGACAGTTGCAGCATAAGTAATAATAGACAACATTTTCATTCCTGAGAGTGTCCCACTCTGGTGCCCAAACAAAATCAGGGATTCCAGGAGGAGTGCCATTGCTTTGTCTGGGGGCAAACAGACTGGTGGAAACACTCAGGATTTATACAAATGAACCGGAGGAGACAGCGTGGGGACCACACTGGAGAGGCGAGCTTATTTCTAAAGCCTTTAGTTATTTTCAGGGCTCTAAATTAAAATAGGGTTGCTGGGAGGAAGAGGGCATGAAGAGGAAAATATGCAGCATGGGAATTTTTCAATATAATTCAATAATGAAGCCATTTGAATGAATGCAAAGGAATAGATGGCAAAAGGGAACATGAAAGCACAAAAGCATTTATAACAAAGGAGCCAGATGCAGCTTTTGAGGGCAGGAGATAAATTCACTGTCTCGACTGTGGTTCTGGCTACTTGGGTGTGTACATGTGTCAAAAATCAAATTGTATGTTTCAAATATGTGTGTTTTATCCTATGTCCACTGCACTTCAATATCTGTTCAATATCTGTTCAATATCCTTCGTGGCAGGAGAAAGGAATTAAAGACAGAAGCTAGAGTCGGGATGATACAGGAATTCAAACATGAGTCTAGGACGTTTGATTTGATCCAGAAATCAGCAGGCAACTGGTTGCAGAAATTTAGAGTAACGTAATCACGGCAGGGCTGAGCAAAATTGCTTTGAGCCATAGTGGAGATGGGCAAGAGAAGTGAACAAGAGTCCCCGGACAGAGCACATTTGGCTTAGGAGCAAAACATATGGCTAAGGAAACCACTCAGCAGAGGAAGAGTGCAGTGATAGCGTTCCTTTACATGTGGCCCCAGTTGGGCTTTTCTGGGTAGCCGTCTCTCTGAACTGCTTGGCCAGCCTGTTCAGATCCACCACGTTGTGTTCTCCATTATTCCAGCCCCCGTGAGGTCTGAGACGCAGACTTTGTCATTTGCCTGTCAGAGATGAGAAAATAGGTCCAGAGTGTGCAGGGCTGAGCTGTGGTCTCCTAACTGGTGGTGGATCCAGATTCTGTCTTTAATGTCAAATCTGGCGTTTCCTCCACCACCACCGTGATCTGCTTAGTAGGAAGCAGAGGCGGAGCAGTGACAGGAGTGTAGTCATTTCTGTCCAAACAGCGATGTCCCAGGCAGGCCCTTGCCCTGTTCATCTGCAGGCACATGTGAGAGTTGACGCCTCTGTCCTGCAGAAGTTAGGAGCTAGTTCAACATACCGAAACGTCTGAGAATAATGTAGCAAATACCACCCAGACTGGCCCAATTTGGCCCGATCCTGCTAGATTTATAATATTTGCTTCTAATCTTTTTTTAAAGTAAGAAATATATTATTATAAACCCAGCTGAGACTCCCTAGCCATGGCTCCCCCTCTGTCTGAAATTAGAAGGTGCCCAGGGGTAGTCACTATCCCAAGGTCTTGCCATCCTCATACATTTTCCCATACTTGGCTAAAATTTTACTTAAAATTTGACACAATCAGTACCAGAAGCTCAGTCTTTTAGCTTCACCCACCATCGTGATGTTTATCCACGTGGATCGTGGATATGTGTAGCTTACTTCTGCCTTTTACACTTCTGTGTAGGTTTGTAAAATCCAAATGTTCTTCACTCATCTCACTTATCTGTCTCGTGTTAATGGACATTCATGTGTTTTCAGTTGTGTACTATCAGAACAATAATAGGTAGCCATGCACTCATCGACATAAGCACATGTGCTAGGTTTTCTCTGCATGCAGACTGTAAGGGTATAAGGGGTGTGCACCTGCACTTTTACAGGACATTTCCTATTTCTCTACAAAGAAATTGCACCCACCTGCTCTTACTGCTCAAGGAAGGGGTTGCCTTGCTCCAACCACGTGGATGCCAAGAATTCTTGAGGTTCAGACTTTTCATATGATTATCGCCTGTTTGTGTTTCTCACCAGTGAACTGCCTGTTTTGTCTGTTCGCCTGTTGGGCAATTTGTTCTTTGTTCTAAATGATACCATTAGTCATAAACATCTTGCATGCAGTCTGTGGCTTGTCGTTTCATTATGTTTTGGATGGCATTTGTCAGAGAGAAGTTTTCCATTTTAACACAGTCAAATTCTTTTCCAGAATGATGTGTCCTGTTTTTGCACTTAAATATTTTTCCTCTCTGGAGGTCATGTAAATGTCCTCTATTTGTTTCTGTCAGTTTGAAAACTTTGGCTTTTCACATTTAGTTCACTAATCCACCTGGGGTTTAATTATGCATTTGGTATGAGATGTATCTAATTTTATTTTATTATTTACATATAATCACCAGTTAGTACCAGTCTGTGGCCATTTATTTGTATAGCCATATATCAAGTTTCTATATTTGAAGACATCTATTTCTGAGGTTTTTCTTTTTCATTGGTATATGGCTTGACTCTGTCAATACCACATTGTATTAAATGCTGTTCCTTTTTCTTTTTAAGATTTTTATTTATTCATGAGAGACACAGAGAGAGAGAGGCAGAGACATAGGCAGAGGGAGAAACAGGCTCCCTGTAGGGAGCCCTGTGTGGTCTCAATCCCAGGACCCTGGGATCACAACCTGAGCTGAAGGCAGATGCTCAACCAGTGAGCCACCCAGCCATTCCTAAATGCTGTTTCTGTGTTAGTCTTGTATTTGGTAGGATAAGCCAGAACTTTGTTCTTCAAAATAGTCTTGATTCTTTTTGGTTCTTTGTTTGCCTCCCTCCCTTTCCCCTTCCCCCTCACCCTCCACCCCTACCTGCACACATGTGTGTGCGCACACACACACACACACAACCATTGTTCATAACTGCATTGCATTTTTAGATTAATGTGGTGAGAATGGTCATTTTTATATCTCCATTTATTTAGCCTTCTGTTATGTATTTCAGTAAAAAATATATAAATTTTGACTACGGTCTTGATCATCTCTTCTTAGATGTTTCCAGGTGTCATGTTTTGTTGCTGTTGGAAAAGTAGATCTTTTTAAAATTATATTTTCTGATGTTTACATTTTTATATAGAGAATCCATGTTCATTTGTTCATTGATCTCACATCCAGTTACTTCTAACTCCATTTACCCCAGAAGTATGACTGTAGATTGCTTGGGATTTTCTATTTACAGAGTTCCATTGTTTGGGCATAATGACAACTTGCTTCTTCTTTTCCAACTTTTACATTTATTATTGATTAATTTTTCCTGTCTTCCTGAACTGGCTAGGAGATTTTTTTAGTCTAGTACATTTTTTAAGGTTTTTAATTACCCTGTGCTCATTATGACAAGTGGACTCCTTAATGCCTATCATGTATTTAGTCCATCCTCCAACCAACCTCCCCTCTGGTGACCATCAGTTTATTCTCTACAGTTAAGAATCTGTTTCTTGGTTTGCCTCTCTTTCTCCATCTCCTTTTGCTCATTTGTTTTGTTTCTTAAATTCCACATATGGGTGAAATCCTATGGTATTTGTCTTTGTCTGACTTATTTCACTTAGTATTATACTGTCTAGCTCTATCCATATCATTGTAAATGGCAAGATTTCATTCTCTTTGATGGCTTAGCAACATTCAATTGTGTGTGTGTGTGTGTGTGTGTGTGTGTATACATACGTACACACACCACATCTTCTGTATCCACTCATCGGTTGAAGGACATTTGGGCTGCTTCTTTATCTTGACTATTGTAGATAATACTGCTATAAACATAGGGATGCATGTATTCCTTTGAATTATTGTTTTTGTATCCTTTGAGTAAATACTCCATAGTGCAATTACTGGATAATAGGGCCTATTTTTAACTTTCTGAGGAACCTCCATATTCTTTTCAATAGTGCAAGAGGGTTCCTTTTTGTCCACATCCTCACCAACACCTGCTGTTTCTTGGTTTTTTTCATTTTAGCCATTCTGATAGGTGTGAAGTGATATTTCATTGTAGTCTTGATTTGCATTTCCCTGATGATGAGTGATGTTGAGCTTCTTTTCATATATCTTGGCCATCTGGATATCTTCTTTGGAAAAATGTCTCTTCATATATTCCTCCCATTTTTTGTTTGGATTATTTATTTATTTATTTATTTATTGGGTATTGAGCTTTATAAGTTCTTTGTATATTTTGGATACTAACCCCTTATCAGATATATCATTTGCAAATATCTTCTGCCATTCAGTAGGTTTTCTTTTAGTTTTGTTGATAGTTTCCTTTGCTGTGCAGAAGCTTTTTGTTTTGATGTAGTCCCAATAATTTATTTTTGCTTTTGTTTCCCTTGCCTCAGGAGAAGTATGTAGAAAAGTGTTGCTATGGCTGATGTAAGAGACATTAATGTCTGTGCTCGCCTACAATTTTTTATGGTTTTAGATCTCATATTTAGTTTTTTTTTTATTTTTTTAAATTTATTTATGATAGGCACACAGTGAGAGAGAGAGAGAGAGGCAGAGACACAGGCAGAAGGAGAAGCAGGCTCCATGCACCGGGAGCCCGACATGGGATCCGATCCCGGGTCTCCAGGATCGCGCCCTGGGCCAAAGGCAGGCACCAAACCGCTGCGCCACCCAGGGATCCCATATTTAGGTCTTTAGTCCCTTTTGAACTTATTTATATATATGGTATAAGAAAGTGGTACAGTTTCATTCTTTTGCATGTGGCTGCCCAGTTTTTCCAACAGTATTTCTTGAAGAGACTTTTTTTTTTCCCACTGCATGTTCTTTCCTGCTTTGTTGAGATTAATTGTGGATTTATTTCTGGGTTTTCTATTGTGTTCTTTGCTTTTTGTGTCTGTATTTGTGCTAGTACTCTGCTGTTTTAATGGCTACAGCTTTGCAATATAACTTGAAGTCCAGAATTGTCATGCCTCCAGCTTTGCTTTTCTCTTTCAAGATTGCTTTGACTCTTTGGGATCTTTTGTGCTTCTGTACACAGTTTAGAATTTTTTCTAGTTTTGTGAAAAATGCTGTTGGTATTTTGATAGGGATTACATGAAATGTATAGATTGCTTTGGGTAGGGATCCCTGGGTAGCTCAGTGGTTAAGTGCCTGCCTTCGGCCCAGGGCGTGATCCTGGAGTCCCGGGATCAAATCCCACATCAGGCTCCCTGCATGGAGCCTGCTTCTCCCTCTGCGTCTCTCTCTCTCTCTCTCTCGGTGTCTCTCATGAATAAATAAATAAAATCTTTTTTAAAAAAAGATTGCTTTGGGTAGTATAGAAATAATCTTAAGATTTGTGTGGAACCAGAAAAGACCCCAAATAGCCAGGGGAATATTGAAAAAGAAAACCCAAGCCAGGGCATCACAATGCCAGATTTCAAGTTGTACTACAAAGCTGTGATCATCAAGACAGTGTGGCACTGGCACAAAAACAGACACATAGATCAATAGAACAGAATAGAGAATCCAGAAATGGGCCCTCAACTTTATGGTCAACTAATATTCGACAAAGTAGGAAAGACTATCCCCTGGAAAAAGGACAGTCTCCTCAATAAATGGTGCTGGGAAAATTGGACAACCACGTGCAGAAGGATGAAACTAGAACATTCTCTTATACCATATACAAAGATAAACTCAAAGTGGATGAAAAATCTAAATGTGAGACAAGAATCCATAAAATATGCTATATGTTGACAAATCAAACTCCAATAAAAAAATATTTACAAAAAAACAAGAATCCATCAAAATCCTAGAGGAGAACACAGGCAATACCCTTTTTGAACTTGGCCACAGCAACTTCTTGCAAGATACATCTATGAAGGCAAGGGAAAGAAAAGCAAAAATAAACTCTTGGGACTTAATCAAGATAAAAAAGCTTCTGCACAGCAAAAGAAATAGGCAACAAAACTAAAAGACAACTACAGAATGAGAAGATAATTGCAAACGACCTATCAGATAAAGGGCTAGTATCCGAGATCTATAAAGAACTTATTAAACTCTTTTTTTATTAATAAATTTATTTTTTATTGGTGTTCAATTTGCCAACATACAGAATAAGACCCAGTGCTCATCCCGTCAAGCACTCCCCCCAAATGCCCGTCACCCATTCACCCCCACCCCCGCCCTCCTCCCCTTCCACCACCCCCAGTTCGTTTCCCAGAGTTAGCAGTCTTTATGTTCTGTCTCCCTTTCTGATATTTCCCACCCATTTCTTCTCCCTTCCCTTCTATTCCCTTTCACTATTATTTATATTCCCCAAATGAATGAGAACATATAATGTTTGTCCTTCTCCGAGTGACTCATTTCACTCAGCGTAATACCCTCCAGTTCCATCCACGTCGAAGCAAATGGTGGGTATTTGTCATTTCTAATGGCTGAGGAATATTCCATTGTATACATAGACCACATCTTCTTTATCCATTCATCTTTCGATGGACACCGAGGCTCCTTCCACAGTTTGGCTATTGTGGACATTGCTGCTAGAAACATCGGGGTGCAGGTGTCCCGGCGTTTCATTGCATCTGTGTCTTTGGTGTAAATCCCCAACAGTGTAATTGCTGAGTCGTAGGGCAGATCTATTTTTAACTCTTTGAGGAACCTCCACACAGCTTTCCAGAGTGGCTGCACCATTTCACATTCTCACCAACAGTGTAAGAGGGTTCCCTTTTCTCCGCATCCTCTCCAACATTTGTTGTTTCCTGTCTTGTGAATTTTCACCTTCCTCACTGGTGTGAGGTGGTATCTCATTGTGGTTCTGATTTGTATTTCCCTGATGGCAAGTGATGCGGAGCATTTTCTCATGTGCGTGTTGGCCATGTCTATGTCTTCCTCTGTGAGGTTTCTACAGCAAAGAAACAAATAATCCAATCATGAAATGGGCAAAAGACATGAACAGAAATCTCACAGAGGAAGACAGAGACATGGCCAACAAGCACATGAGAAAATGCTCCGCATCACTGGCCATCAGGGAAATTCAAATCAGAACCACAATGAGATACCACCTCACACCAGTGAGAATGGGGAAAATTCACAAGACAGGAAACAACAAATGTTGGAGAGGATGCGGAGAAAGGGGAACCCTCTTGCACTGTTGGTGGGAATGTGAACTGGTACAGCCGCTCTGGAAAACTGTGTGGAGGTTCCTCAAAGAGTTAAAAATAGATCTTCCCTTCAACCCAGCAATTGCACTGCTGGGGATTTACCCCCAAAGATACAGATGCAATGAAATGCCGGGACACCTGCACCCCGATGTTTATAGCAGCAATGTCCACAATAGCCAAACTGTGGAAGGAGCCTCGGTGTCCATCGAAAGATGAATGGATAAAGAAGATGTGGTCTATGTATACAATGGAATATTACTCAGCCATTAGAAAGGACGAATACCCACCATTTGCTTTGACGTGGATGGAACTGGAAGGTATTATGCTGAGTGAAGTAAGTCAGTTGGAGGACAAACATTATATGGTTTCATTCATTCAGGTATTATAAAAAACAGTGAAAGGGATTATAGGGAAAAGAGTGAAAATGAGTGGGAAATATCAGAGAGGGTGACAGAACATGAGAGACTCCTAACTCTGGGAAACAAACAAGAGGTAGCAAAGGGGAGGTGGCAGAGGTTTGGGGTGACTAGGTGATGGGCACTGAGGTGGGCATTGATGGGATGGGCACTGGCTGTTATACTGTATGTTGGCAAGTTGAACTCCAATAAAAAAATATACAAAATAAAAAGAAATTCTAACAATATTTGTTCTTTCAATCCATGAGCATGGAATCTTTCCATTTCTTTGTGTCCTCTTCAGTTTCTTTCATGAGTGTTTTATAGTTTTCAGTATACAGGCCTTTTACCTCTTTGGTTAGGTTTATTCCTAAGTAGCTTATTATTTTTGGTGGAATTGTAAATGAGACTGTTTTCTTAATTACTCTTTCTGCTGCTTTATTATTAATGTATAGAAATGCAACAGATTTCTGTACAATGATTTTATATCCTGCAACTTGACTGAATTCTTAATCAGTTATAGCAATTTTTTGGTGGAATCTTTTGGGTTCCCTATACAGAGTATCATGTCATGTGCAAATAGTGAAAGTTTTACTCCTTCCTTGATATGGATGCCTTTTATTTCTTTTTCTTGTCGTATTACTGCAGTTGGGACTCCCAGTACTATGTTGAGTAAAAGTAGTGAGAGTGGACATCCTTGGTTCCTCACCATAGAGGAAAAGTTATCAGTTTTTTTCCCCGTTGAGGATGATGTTGGCTGTGGGTTTTTTATATGGCCTTTATTATGTTGAAGTATGTTCCATCTGTATCCACTTTGTTGAGGGCTTTTGTCATGAACAGATGTTGTACTTTGTCAAATGCTCTTTTCTGCATGTATTGAAATTATCATATGGTTTTTATCCTTTCTCCTACTGATGTGATATGTTCTAGTACATTTTTGAGTGGAGATTAAGGCAGTAGGTAGCCTTGTCTTCTTCCTGATTTTAAATGAAATATGTTCAGTAATTAAGAATATATCCAATAATGTTTGTTGAAAATTTCTGTACCAAATAGTATTTGCCATGTTAAGGGGATTACCAGTTTGCTAAGAGTTTACCACAAAAATTTTAGAATTTAGCAAATGCTACATCTCTAGAGATCAGTATGTATGCATGTGTTTTTATATATTACATATACATATACATTTGAATGTACAAATGTATATGTACATACTTATCTCAATAAGGTATAATGCTCAGACACAGCTATTTGCTAAGACTTAAAACTCTGATATATGTATTAATATATTAATTTAATTAATTATAGAATTATAATTTATTTTATATTAATTATATAGTTAACTAAATTGTAGTAATTAAATATATTAACATATTTAGGGCAGCCTGGGTGGCTCAGCGGTTTAGCACCACCTTCAGCCCAGGGCGTGATCCTGGAAACCTGGGATCGAGTCCCATGTCGGGCTCCCTGCATGGAGCCTGCTTCTCCCTCTGCCTGTGTCTCTGCCTCTGTCTCTGTGTCTCTCATGAATAAATAAGTAAAATCTTTTTTAAAAATTAAATATATTAACATATTTAAAGCATCAGATGCATATATATGTGAATTTATATATACTCACACAAATAATTCTATTCTGTTGATATAGTGAATTACATTAGTGAATTTTTTGTTTTAAAGATTTTATTTATTTATTCATGAGAGACACAGAGAGAGGCAAAGACACAGGCAGAGGTCGATGTGGGACTCGACCCCAGGGCCCTGGAATCACGAACTGAGCCAAAGGCAAATGCTTAACCACTGAGCCACCCAGGTGCCCCTACACTAGTGAATTTCTAAAGTAGAACCATTCTTGCATTTCTGGGATAAAACTCAGTCATGTTTTCATATGATTATGAAGATCCACTTTCCTTATGTTTTATTAAGGATTTTTCATTATTACTCATATCATCTTCCTCCTCCTTCTTGAGATATTCTTAGTATATTTTACTTTTCTGGAAGAATTGTTCATTTTGTTTAGGTTTTCAATTCATTGACACATGTGTACTGTGCCTATAATTATGTCTCAATTTCTGGTGTTTGTAATTTTTCCCTTTTCTTTCTTTTGTTATTCAGCCTTGCCAGAGCCTTGCCCGTTTTACTAGTTTTTTTTTTTTTCCAAAGCACAAGCTTCAGATTTATTGATCCAATTGTTTTTTTTTCCACATATCCATAATTTCTGCTCTCATCCCCCATTGAATCCTTCCTTCCAAATTGCTCTCCCTTTTGTTCCCTCCCCAGGGTGTGTGCTTTGTTATAAATTTCAGCCTTTCTTCTTTTCTCATATAAGGACATAAGATTTTTTTTTAAAGATTTTATTTATTTATTCATGAGAGACACAGAGAGAGAGAGAGAGAGAGAGGCAGAGACACAGGCAGAGGGAGAAGTGGGCTCCATGCAGGTAGCCTGACATGGGACTCGATCCTGGGACTCCAGGATCAGGCCGTGGGCCGAAGGCAGGCACTAAACCACTGAGCCACCCAAGCAAGGATCCCCTAAGGACATAAGATTTTAATGTCTCTCCCTGCATACCCCAAGTTTTGATGTCATTTTTGTTTTTCAGTTCCAACCTTCTCTGATTTTCATTATAATTTATTTTTCAATCCCTGAGTTACTGAGCAGTATATTTTGAATTGTGCAGATATATGGAGGGATTCCTTGCTTCCCTTCTTTTATTAAAAGCAAATGTAATTACACTGTAGTCAGGTAACCAACCGATGCACAGGTGTTTTTGGTATTAGTTCACTGAACTTTACTTTGTATCCAAGTTTGTGGTGAATCTTTGTAAAAAGTCCTGTATAATCATGTTGGACACAGGGTTCTGGTAGGTGTATTAGATCTGGCATGTCCGGTTCTCATCTGTCCTCCCTAACTAATCGTCTGCTGGGAATGTTGAGACAGGTGTGTTAAAAACTCCATTGTAGCAGTGGATTTGTCCATTCATACCTCTAGCTGTTCTTGGTTTCCCTTCTCTGGTCATTCCCATCTATTTTTTAAGATTTTATTTATTTATTCATGATAGACACACAGAATGAGAGGCAGTGACATAGGCAGTGAGAGAAGTGGGCTCCACGACATGGAACTGAATCCCAGGACCCTGGGATTATGACCTGAGCCAAACGCAGATCCTCAACCACTGAGGCACCCAGGTACCCAATGGTCATTCCCATCCTGATGGAGTCAAGATTCTGGGCTCTAATCCAAACATGCTTCTGGCATTTAAGGAAAAGTGTCTAGTCTGGTCAGATACAAAAAGAGACATGCCTACACCTTTAAAGAAATGTCACATATCAGTTAAGTACAGATCAGAAATGGTACTTCTGGTTATAAATAACTCCAAGTACACAAGAGGGGAAGGTTAATGAGATCGTTTAAATTACTTCTGCTGCGTGTTCTTGAGTATTTCCCATGAGTTTCTCCATTCCTCTTAACTTCATTTTGATCCGCCTGGGCTCTAATCAAACTATTCTCTCTCACACATAACCTCAAGGCTGAGGGCTAGGGGAGGCAGGGCAGCAAAAATAAGCAGCCATGGGACAGAACTTTTAGGACACAGAAAAATAGCAGAACAATGAAAAGTGGACTAGCATCAGAATTCTTTCCCCTCAATTGAACAAAAAAGAACAACAGTATAAGATCAGTTCAGAAGGCAAAAGTGTATTCTAGGATGGACATCTAATACTTTTTGGTGCTATTTTTTGAAGCTTTCATGGACAAGGCCTGAAAGTCCTCTGTTGAGTTTATACTCTGTTGAGTTTATATGTGTGTTTTTAATCAGAGGCACTCAGGTCCCCAGCCATGTATAATAATCATAGCCAGTGTTGATTAAACCCTGCCGTGTGCCAGACATTGCTCTCAGCACTTTGCATTTATGAATGAATTTAACCTTTGTGACAGTCCTGTGAGGTTTGAGTATCATTATTCCCATTTTACAGATGAGGATACTGAGGCACAGCCAAATGAAACACTTCCCACAGTCATGCAGATGGTACAAGAGTCCCAGCCAGTCAACTCTGAATGCCCAGCTCCCACTGCCATCTGCAGGGAACAAGTAGACCTACTACCCAGGACCATGGCTTAGCCAGAGGACAGTGAACACACATGCTCAGAATAAGCTTCAGCAAGAAACCAATTGCTTTCTTTTTTAAGATTTATTTATTTGAAGGGCAGAGGGGCAGAGGGAGACAGAGAGAGAGATTCTCAAGCTGACCCTGTGTCAGGCTTTTGCTTTGTGCCCAGCACAAAGCCTGACACAGGGCTCGATCTCACGACCCTAAGATCATGACCTGAGCCGAAATCAAGAGTTGGACGCTTAGCCAACTGAGCCACCCAGACATCCCAGAAACTGATTGCTTTCTAAATTACCCAAAATTAAACTGTGCTCACTCTAATTTGTGTTCAATGCCTTTAAAAAAAATCTGTGAAAATTGATAAACCACAAAGTAATGTTTTACATATGTGATAATACTCTTTGAACAGAATGTTTTGTGTTGCAGGACACCTGGGTGGCTCAGCAGTTGGGCATCTGCCTTGGACTCAGGGCATGATCCTGGGGTCCAGGGATCAAGTCCCGCATGGGGCTCCCTGCAGGCAGTCTGCTTCTCCCTCTGCCTGTGTGTCTGCCTCTCTCTGTCTCTCATGAATAAATGAATAAAATCTTAAAAAAAAAAAAAAAAAAAAGAATACTTTGTGTTGCCTAAGTTCCTTTTACCAAGCAATCCAGGTGAAAAGCCTTGGCATGTTGTGTATTCCGCCCTCTGTGAAGAGAAGTTCTTGGTTTACAAGGCAAAGCTTTAGGGCTCCTGGTATGAGGTGTTTCTAGTTTCGACAGACTCCTGGGGAGGGCAGTTTGCCCCTTCCTTACCAGCTAAATAAAATATCAGTGAAGTACCCTTGCAGTTCCATTCTCTTGTCATGCAAGGAATGAATTGTCATTTTGATACATGGGGAAAAATGATATGTCATCTTCCACGAAGTCAACATTGACGCACAAGTGACAAGTGACGCTTGGGATCCTCCTAGTGAATGAGGACACATCCTAAAGCTCAGGGGCAGTGCCTGTAACCAAGTCATATCTGCAGGTGTCTTTATTCAGGAAATGGCGATCTTAACAAGCCCTCATTTGCAAATTTTTCTTTGAAGGTTATGATTATCTTACTTTCCTTTTAAAATAATGCCCGAAACAAGGTCTACTCTATTTTCTGAATCCCACGTATTTCCCCATTCACCTAACGTGAGTGGAGTATCCTTCCTTCCTTCCTTCCTTCCTTCCTTCCTTCCTTCCTTCCTTCCTTCCTTCCTTCCTTCCTTCCTCCCTTCCTCTCCCTTCCTTTATTTTAGCTGTCAAGAGATTAATTTTAACTATAGAGTTTTCACTTATAAATAGTTATAATCAATTGCTTGTGTACCTGCTAAATAAGAGATTCTAAAACATTTTAAAGCATTTAAAGCAATTAAAATGTAATTAACATTAGAAAGTAACATGAATACATGTAATTATTTTAAGTGTTAATTAGCTGGAAATGCTTCCTAATTTTACAGACGAATAACTTACTTATTTTGCGCATGGCCACCTAGGAGCCGGCCCATGGAGAGAATGGGAGGATGCTACCATGGCCGTGAGGCAGAAAGGTTGATGGAGAGAACGACAGGCCAGGGAAGCAGTGTAGATTTTGTTCCGCTGCTACTGGCATCCTTCATGGACTTTAAGCTGGGAGAGACAGGAAGCAGGTACCCTGGAGGTTCTTGGAGGGGGCACTGCGGATGGCAGGAATGGACCGTGGGGAACTGGGAGCCCCCCACCCCACCCCAACTCTGAGGGGAGGATGAGGACTTTGCTGGGAGATAGGCAGAGGACATATTTCTGGGACCTTGGTGGCTGTATCAACAGCACCATGGAAGGTTTGGACATGGGGTGTGCAGGACAAGTGGATTCAAGGATGATGCTAGAATTTGGGCTCTACCAACCGTACAGATGGCATTTTGGTTAAGCAGGAATGACAGACATTGTGGAAAGGCAAGGGGACCTGTGTTGCTGTCATGTTCTCCATGCTCCATCTTCCTTTGTCCCCCATGGACTCTGCTTGTCGTGCCTTGGTAATGGTAATAGGCTGCCTACTTGTTTTCTCTCTCCTCCTCCATTGGCCTGTACCAGTTGTGGCCTCATTGCCTTCCTCAAGGGTGTGGACTTCTGTACAAGTACTGGAGTCTGGGTCATTACGTGTCCAAATCTCCTCACTTGCTGACCTCCCCTTTCAGCTAGACCCCCTCCAGATGGCTGTGTAGCCAATCCCCATGGAATTTACCAAGAAAGGTACCAAGCGGATGCTGAGTTAGTTAGTCTGGCGCTTGCCCAGATAAATGAGTCAATCAGTTACTGTCCTTCATAATCAACACTAAATCAATAAATAATGATGGAGTAAGAGTTTGCTGTTTTGATCTAATTCCTAAAGTCCAGATTGGTCTCTGGCCTTGTGATTGTGTGGATTTATAGGGCCAACTAATTGATTCCTGAAAGAGTTTCTTTTAAGAAGGCTCAAATGTAATCAAGTCTTCAGTTCCGAAGCATAGGAGGTATATATTAAGGGTACTTTCATGAGTGAAAACACTCCACTGCTCTTTGCAGTCAATCAAGGCTGACAAAATGTATGCCGCAGCACCGCATGAGGATCCTTTTGTACACTTGGTCAGTATTGGCTTCTAGACCTTCACAGTCAGGGTTATGGATGACAAGAGTGGTTTAACACAAGAGGAAAATCTAAATGGATTGCCAATAGGTGCACAATGTAATGTCTAAAGCTACAATCTTGGAGCATCTGGGTGGCTCGGTTATTGAGCCTCTGCCTTTGGCTCAGATCATGATCCTGGGATCCTGGGATCGAGTCCCACACCGGGCTTCCTGCATGGAGCCTGCTTCTCCCTCTGCCTATGTCTCTGCCTCTCTCTGTGTGTCTCTCATGAATAAATAAATGAAATTTTTTGTCTTTTAAATTTTTTTTTAAATTTCCCTTGCAAATCATTCTGCATGAAAACAAAGAAAACACCTTAAGGCACATTGTTGTTTTAACCAATGGCTGGTTGAGTTGGAGTGCCCCTTGTGCTGGCTGTCCTTTTGGGCACTGGGTCTCCTGCCTTGCAGAGCTCCCTCACCTGACTTGACTGCTCAGACATCACCATCCATCACTGCCTCCAGCTGTGCCCTGTGGACTCTCCTTTCTGAAATGACAAGCTTGGGCAGTTTCTCTAACCTCTGGTCACTCCCAGCTCTTGACATGAGATTTGGTCTCCTCCAAAGCTTCACTCCACCTGCAGTTCAGGTGCCCCTTCTCTGGGCTCCCTCTTGACTCTCTCCATGCTAGCAGCTGTGGGGTAAGAGCTGGGACACTTCCATCCCATCTTTCTGGGGTCTAGTCCCTCCAGGGCATTGGCAGGTAAAGGGATGAGAGAAGGAGCCTTGCTCTTTGTCTTATGTCAGGGGTGGGGCTGCCATGCCTGCCCTCCATCATACTGATTCCTTGGCTTCCATGGTGGCCTCTGTGTAGATGGTGTGGTTGATTTCCCATGGCATCAATTTGACCCTGTCCTCTCCCATATTCCGAGGGTCAGCCAGGCTTTCTCTCATTTTGGCAGTAGTCCATGCCCCCAACTGCACCCCCCTTGCTCTGTGGCTTACCAGGAGGCAGGAGGACACTGAATTCTGCACCCAGGATGTGTCCTGCAGAGGGGCTGCATCCCTGCCTGGTGTAGAAGAATTCACCGGCCCCCTGGGCACTGGCTTAGCACCTTCATGTTGCCCATGGAATCTTTTTAGAACTGAACATTACGTTTAAGAAAAAGTGAAACTTCCAGCAACCAACCAGATTGACAAAAAATTGACGGACATTTTTTAAACTTTGGCCTAGCCTGAAGAACCATGTTTGAGAGGAAGACGGGTTTGCTCTGCATTGGCTCTCTCGTCCCAGCTTCACCCCGGGCAGCCAGTGACAAACCATTTGCTACCAGCGCCTCCACTTATCTTATCAAAGCATTTGTTTTGAAGTTGTTACACTGGCGGATGAAGCATCTAAAACTGATCGTTGCCGATAAAACTTCTCTTGACTCGAAGATTGGTTTAAAAAAGTTATCACCTCTTGGTTTTCCTTTTCCCTGTCAACTATTTTGACATTACTTTGGCATTTATTCAAGAAAATTTAAAGCTTTAGGACTGACTTGATATAGTGTCTTGAATGTGGAGAGTTAAGACAACTCCCCCAAATTATTCTTTTTTAAAAAAAGATTTTATTTATTTGTTCATGAGAGACACACAGAGAGAGGCAGAGGCAGAGATATAAGCAGAGGGAGAAGTAGGCTCTGTGTGGGGAGCCCAATGTGAGACCCAATCCCAGGACCCTGGAGTCACACCCTGAGCCAAAGGCAGATGCTCAACCATTGAGCCACGCAGGCGCCCCTTCCCAAAATTATTCTGAGAGGAATTTTATACAGTACATTTTAGGGTTTTTCCTCAATACTCTATTGATTCAAAAAAGAACCTCACTGAATATTTTCTCATTATAAAAGCAATACTTGACCAGTGTGTATGTTTTACAAACTAGACAGATAGATGATTGATAGATTGTTAGATAGGTAGATAATTTTAAAATGGATATGTTGTATACTATAATTTTTCTGCACAACACTCATTTATATTTTATAAATAAGTCATATATATATATATCTTAACACAGAGCAGAAGCTGTGTTAATAGTATTAGGAACTTTGGTTTTTTTCCAATTAATATATCACATAAATAGATAATAGATATGCTAGTTATTGATTATTGGTTATTCCTCTTTACCTCAGACCCTCCCTCCATTATCAGCTCAAGGCTGGTCCTTATATTTGGAGTGATCCAAATCCTCAGACTCCATCCCTCTGGCATCTACTTGGGTATTCCCAGTGAGAGGCACCAGCAGGAGATTGGAGGGTGGGAAGAGAAGTCAGGACATCTACTTTCAGCCTCCCCTTCTCACAGACTGTGGGTTTCTACCTGTAGCCCCAGCTTTTCTGGAGGGGCTTCCTCTCTTGGCTATACTTTTGCTGGGTCCTGCTAGCATGGCTCCCTTCCTTTGTACCCTCAAGCATGGAGTGCTACCAACTCCCTCTTGCTGCTGGATGATTTGCCATTCTTTGTTTGTTTGCTCAACCCTGTCCACAGAGATTATTCATGAAATTTTCTCTAGTCAATCTCAATACTCAGTACTCAAGTGTGTCAGCTATGTACTGCCAGGAGCGTGACTTACAGAGACAAACGGTTGTGTACACAGATATGTGTGCAGGTGGACCTCATTTTTTGTAGTCCCATAGAAGGTTCCACTGTATAGGCTTCTTATTGACATTTTTATTGACTAGGAAATAGTTAAGATACACAGTATGGTCTAGAAAATGATGCAGTTAATTCCCATGTGCCAGCCATATGTGTTAGAATAGAAAGGTTACTAGTTCCACAAAAGTGCCTCTCCATAATTGCATCTCATTTCCCCCTCTTCCCTGTGTTCAAGCTCATCATAGTTGGGGCTATATTTGTGTCCCTAAACAGCGGTGTCAGTTTCTGTTTTTAGATTCACGTAAATTGTGTCTATTCTCATTGTAGCCGCCTTTCACTTACGTAGAATATTATTTGTGAAAGTCATCCATGGTGGTGTGTAGGACTCTGTTTCTGCTGCTGTACTATCTTCTATTATAGGGATCCAGCAACATTTATTGATGGAAATTTGGAATCTTTCAAAGATGTTTTCATTACAGATAGTATTACTCTACACACTGTTGAGCATGTGCCCCTGGGCTGCTGTGTGAGCATTTCTCTAGGAAATGTTCCTCAGGATGGTCTTGCTGGGTCCTGGGCCTTAGGCCTCTTCTGCTTCTCTAGGCATTGCTGAGTCATTCTCCAAAATGGTTGTGCTGGTGTGCACTCCCACCAGGGCTCTCTCATGATCCCCATTTATCTATGACCTTGCCAAGCCTTCTACTTTTGCCATCATGAAGAGGAACAGTATCTCATTATGTGTGCCAAGTGCATTTTTCTGACCACAGGAAGGTGAAACATTCACATGCTAAGAACCATCCCGTTGCCTTGTCCATACTTGTTTCATATCTTTTGTTGCTTTTTATATTAGGTTGTCTTTTCATTTTTAGAAGCTTCTTATATATTCTGAATCCTGATCCTTTCTTGGTTGTTCATATTGTAAGCATATCCTCCCATTCTGTGTGTGTGTATGTGTGTGTGTACCTGTCTGTTTATGATGTCATTTGTCATATAGAAGGTTCACCATTTCAATATAGTTGATTTTATCAATCTTTTCCTTCTGGATTGTTCCTTTTATGTCTTGTTTAGCAAATATAGTTGATCCTCGTTATTCATAGTACTGATGTTCTATAAAGTAATTGCAAACACTAAATGAAGGAATCCTGAACCATTGCTCCTAGAGGAAATACAGGGTTAGGTTTCTGTGAGTCTTTGGTCACAACATTTTCATCAACCCATCAATATAGAACTTTGTTGTATGTGTCATTCTGTTTAAAGACACCCTATTTAATACATATATTTAATATATATTGTGGGTTCACTGAACTTGAAGTCAAGGCCAACAGCACTAGAAATCATGCCTGAATGAAGCTCATAAGGCACATTACAGGCTTCCTGCACTTTATTTTTTTTAATATTTTATTTATTTATTTGAGAGTGAGAGAGAGCATGTGCGAGAAGGGGGGAATGGCAGATGGAGAAGGAGAAACAGACTCCCCCACTGAGCAGGGCTGGATCCCAGGACCCCAGGATCAGGACCTGAGCTGCAAGTAGACACGTAACCGACTGAGACCGCCAGGCACCCCCTTCCTGCACTTTAGAAATACAGCACTTTAACACTATGCTTGGGGGGCATTTTATTTATTTTTTTTTCATTTTTTTTATTGGTGTTCAATTTACCAACATACAGAATAACCCCCAGTACCCGTCACCCATTCACTCCCACCCACCGCCCTCCTCCCCTTCTACCACCCCTAGTTCGTTTCCCAGAGTTAGCAGTCTTTACGTTCTGTCTCCCTTTCTGATATTTCCCACACATTTCTTCTCCCTTCCCTTATTTTCCCTTTCACTATTATTTATATTCCCCAAATGAATGAGAACATATAATGTTTGTCCTTCTCCGACTGACTTACTTCACTCAGCATAATACCCTCCAGTTCCATCCACGTTGAAGCAAATGATGGGTATTTGTCATTTCTAATGGCTGAGTAATACTCCATTGTATACATAAACCACATCTTCTCTATCCACTCATCTTTCGATGGACACCGAGGCTCCTTCCACAGTTTGGCTATTGTGGACATTGCTGCTAGAAACATCGGGGTGCAGGTGTCCCGGCGTTTCATTGCATCTGTATCTTTGGGGTAAATCCCCAGCAGTGCAATTGCTGGGTCGTAGGGCAGATCTATTTTTAACTCTTTGAGGAACCTCCACACAGCTTTCCAGAGTGGCTGCACCAGTTCACATTTGCACCAACAGTGCAAGAGGGTTCCCCTTTCTCCACATCCTCTCCAACATTTGTTGTTTCCTGTCTTGTGAATTTTCCCCATTCTCACTGGTGTGAGGTGGTATCTCATTGTGGTTTTGATTTGTATTTCCCTGATGGCAAGTGATGCGGAGCGTTTTCTCATGTGCGTGTTGGCCATGTCTATGTCTTCCTCTGTGAGATTTCTGTTCATGTCTTTTGCCCATTTCATCACTGGATTGTTTGTTTCTTTGCTGTTGAGTTTAAGAAGTGCTTTATAGATCTTGGAAACTAGCCCTTTATCTGATACGTCATTTGCAAATATCTTCTCCCATTCTGTAGGTTGTCTTTTAGTTTTGTTGACTGTTTCTTTTGCTGTGCAAAACCTTCTTATCTTGATGAAGTCCCAATAGTTCATTTTTGCTTTTGTTTCTCTTGCCTTCATGGATGTATCTTGCAAGAAGTTGCTTGGCCGAGTTCAAAAAGGGTGTTGCCTATGTTCTTCTCTAGGATTTTGATGGAATCTTGTCTCACATTTAGATCTTTCATCCATTTTGAGTTTATCTTTGTGTATGGTGAAAGAGAGTGGTCTAGTTTCATTCTTCTGCATGTGGATGTCCAATTTTCCCAGCACCATTTATTGAAGAGACTGTCTTTCCTCCTTTATCGAATATTAGTTGACCATAAAGTTCAGGGTCCACTTCTGGGTTCTCTATTCTGTTCCATTGATCTATGTGTCTGTTTTTGTGCCAGTACCACACTGTCTTGATGACCACAGCTTTGTAGTACAACCTGAAATCTGGCATTGTGATGCCCCCAGCTATGGTTTTCTTTTTTAAAATTCCCCTGGCTATTCGGGGTCTTTTCTGATTCCACACAAATCTTAAAATGATTTGTTCTAACTCTCTGAAGAAAGTCCATGGTATTTTGATAGGGATTGCATTAAATGTGTAAATTACCCTGGGTAACATTGACATTTTCACAATATTAATTCTGCCAATCCATGAGCATGGAATATTTTTCCATCTCTTTGTGTCTTCCTCAATTTCTTTCAGAAGTGTTCTCTAGTTTTTAGGGTATAGATCCTTTACAGCTTTGGTTAGGTTTATTCCTAGGTATCTTAGGCCTTTGGGTGCAATTGTAAATGGGATTGACTCCTTAATTTCTCTTTCTTCAGTCTCATTTTTAGTGTATAGAAATGCCACTGATTTTGGGCATTGATTTTGTATCCTGCCACGCTACCAAATTGCTGTATGAGTTCTAGCAATCTTGGGGTGGAGACTTTTGGGTTTTCTATGTAGAGTATCATGTCATCGGCGAAGAGGGAGAGTTTAACTTCTTCTTTGCCAATTTGAATGCCTTTAATGTCTTTTTGTTGTCTGATTGCAGGCTAGGACTTACAGTACTATGTTGAATAGCAGTGGTGAGAGTGGACATCCCTGTCTTTTTCCTGATCTTAGGGGAAAGGCTCCCAGTGCTTCCCCATTGAGAATGATATTTGGGGGGCATTTTAAATAGCAAAATCGACAACAAAAAAGCACAAAAAATATGGCACTGAATAGGCCATGAAAAGGACACTTGTTTACAGTGTGAGAGCTGAAACAAGAAAGCAGAACATATCCTTCGTCAGCTTAAGCTTGGAAGTATGCACATCAGGCAACTTGAATTTTTTCCCACTCCATGCATGTCCTCAAATGACCAGGAAAGCACTGTGGGTGATTTTTGGGGTTGCAAATGGATTTTAGCAAGTACATGAATTTGCAGATACGGAATTTACAAATAACGAGGATTGACTATACTTTCCTTCCCCAAAGTTATAAAGATAGTCTCTTCCATTCTCTTCTAATAGTTGTAGAGTTCTGTTTTTCAGGTTTAGGTTTTTTAAATTCCCATTTGTGAATGGTTGTGTAATTAGTAATGATTTTGTATGGATAAATAATTATCCTAGTACCATTTATCACTATCCTTTTCCTACTGATTTGTCATATGTCAGTTTTCCATATACATGTGGTTCTTTCTGTGAACTCCTCTGCTCCGTTAGTCTATTTTTCTGTTTTTTATCACTCTACTTTTATAATAGCTCTTGATATGTGATGGATACAGATTCTTTCACCTTGTTTTGTTTAATTTCCATTTAGTATCTCTTAATGCAATAATGGATACAACAATAGAATAAGTATTATATAGATTATAATGCAGAATACTAAAATGAACACCTGGGACTCACTGGAATATCACCAGTCCTTGGCATCTACCTGTGTGCTTCTCCAGCAAAGAATTTGAATTTTGTATTTTACCATCTTGAATTTTATATATTTTATTCCTTAATTGTTTCTTTATAATTTAATCACATAGGCACATGTGCCTGTATACAATATGATTTAGTTTTGTGCTTTTTCCTTACCTTTACAAGTGGTATATAAGCATTTACTACTTATTTTCTTAAAATTAATCCATGTTGTTTTGTGTAGTTGTAATTCATTCATTCATTCTCACAGCTGTGAGCATAACACAATGTATTCATCACTTCCCTTGTGGAAGGACACTGAGTGGGTCCCTGTTTGCTGTTAGTAACAATACTGGTCTGAATGGATACCTATGCATACGTCTTATGGTCCATGTGGTAAGAGCTGCTTATGACAATAGTCTCAGGAATACAATTGTTGCAAATATTCAACTTTAGAAGATGGTGCCAAGTAACTGTATCAGTCTCTGCTCCCATCAGTCAGCATCCTCATTGGTCCACATCACCAGCACTTAGTATTTTTTAATATATTTTGCCAATCTAGCAGGCATACAAAAGGTATTGTATGATCACAATTTGGATTTCTCAGCTACTACTGAAATAGATCATCTTTTCAGATAGTTATCATTTCTGTTTCCTTTTTTGATAATTATCTTTCATGTTTATTGCCTATTTTTCTAATGATTGTCTTTTTAATTGATTTGTATAAGGTTTGTTTTTTGTCTTGTTTTAGAAGCCCATCCCTATTTCAGGGCAGAAGGCTACTCTTATGTATTTATTTGACTTAATTTTTCCTTTCACATTTATGTCCTTCATCTATATGGCATTGATTTATCAGTATGATGTATGGATAGCCAATTATTTTAACATAGATTATTGAATAGTTCATTCTCTTTTTTTTTTAATTTTTACTTATGATAGTCACACAGAGAGAGCGAGAGAGGCAGAGACAGAGGCAGAGGGAGAGGCAGGCGCCAAACCGCTGCGCCACCCAGGGATCCCAGTTCATTCTCTTAATAAAAATCTTCTTTGTATCATCTGTCATGTATTGTTTTAATATTTATTTGCATCTTTTCCCACACTCACTTTTTTGTTTATATGAATGAATCTTCTTTTTCCCCTCTGTTGGTACCACAGTGTCTTCATGACTGCAGTTTCATGATGTCTTGATAGCTGGTAAGAATTTAAACTTATAAATGTACCCCAAAGTAAAACTATTGTTCCCTCCCATAAGTGTTAGTATGTAGTCCTTACATTTGATATCTACACTCCTCTGCCCTGAGCCTTTCTCTGGAACCCAGGATCTTTCAGGATCCAGCCACTGGGGCATTATGGGCACCCTGTCATTGCTGAGCTCTGCCTGGTTGGCTGGTGCTCAAGTTGTGCCAGCTGTTAAATCTTTGAACTCTCACCTCTGCCATAACCTATCAAAATTAAGCAGATTTGTTGAACCTTTTAAATAATTTTTAGATCTACTAATTTAGAGTTCCTTTTCTTGTCTTTGCATAATTACTTAATACAGATTTGATGTATAAATTTCACAAGCCAATAGCATCCTGCATAATGACTCTTAATAAACTAATAAAGAATCAGCATACTCCAAATCAATGATAGCTTAATTATGCTCTTGTTCCATGCAAGAGGAGACAAAAGAAATAAAATCCAAATTTACTTCAGGCGTACCCTTATAAAAGCTGGTATTCAGAAGAGATGGCTTAGGCAACCAAGAGCTGATCTCCAGCTGCTAAATTAAAACAAAAAAAAAGATAAATAAAATAAAATAAATTTAAAGACCTGATGTTCATTCCGGTCATCTTTATTCATGATTTATCATTGTGCTTCCATTTAAAAATAGTTCCTTAAGCATATACATAGCTGTTCTGTACTCCGTATCTCTAACAATTCCGGTATTTGAAGTCCTTTAGAATCTAAATCTGCATTTTATTCTTTCTGATGCCTTCCACTGGTGGGTGGCTCGTGTCCTCATATACAGGATGATTTCTGATTGAGAACTCCTATTTGCTTAATCCTAATGTATAGGAATCCTGTGGACCTAATTGAGGACTACTTCCTCCAAAAACAATTCATCTTTGCCTCTCCTAGAAGCCAGGAACTGTTGCACACTTTTAGTTTCTTTTGAGTGTCTAAGCTGAATTCTGGAATCTTTATTCACTGACCCTTTTTACTGCTAGCCCAAGGAACCAAATTCCAGTTCTGGTGTTAGCAGTTACCCTCTGGACAATCCTGTTCCTAGACTTGCTCTCTGCTCACATCATCCAGTTCTAGTTTTGGCTCATAAGTTGGTCCTCCAATTTGGAAGGAGGAGTGGAAATGAGGTCTTTGGAGATCTCCTCTATTTCTGCAATGTCATCAATGCATCAAGAACCACACATTATTTGGAATCTGTTCTACAGATGGGGAGGGCCCCATCTCAGGAAGTCTGCCAACCCTACTACCTGAAGTGGAAGTCTGCCATGGCAATTCTTGGCCTTATACTCTGCTCTCTAGGTTTTAGAGTCATCCTGACAGTCTATACACACATACACAGAACCTTGTTGTCATATTTACTGGAATTCAATTAGGTTTATAAATTAATTTGTAGAGAATTAACATGTTAATGACATTGAGTCTTCCTATTCATGACTACAGTCTGTCTTATTTATTAGTTCTCAATATATTATTTATCATTTCATCCATTTTTCTATATTCTCAAGTGTATTTTTGTTGCTGTGATAAAATCATACTTTTTTAAAGACTTTTTTGTTCTTTTAGAGAGCAAGAGAGAGGATGAGCAGGTGGAGGGGCCGAGGGAAAGAAACAGAGAGACTTTCAAGCAGGTGCCCCATAAGCTCAGAGACCGATGCAGAGCTCAATCTCATAACCCTGAGACCATGACCTGAGCTAAAATCAAGAGTCAGATGCTCAACTGACTGAGCCATCCAGGCACCCTAAAATCATATCTTAGAAAAAATTGTTCTTCCTGTTTGTTGCTGGTATATGATAATGCAATTAATTTTGCATATTGATCTTATATCCAGCAACATTGTCCACTAATCTTAATTTAAATATTTGAAAATGTTGTTGGGTTTTATATGTAAGTAATCATATCATATGGAAACAATGGCAGCTTTTCTTCTTTTCTAATTATATGTAATTTACTTCTTTCTAGTGTTTCATTCCAATGGTTGAGATCTGCTATATGGTGTTGAATAGAAGTGATAATGGTAGCCATCCCCATCTCCTACCTGATATTTGCTGTAGGGCTTCTTAACTTAAAGGACCATTCATGTATTTTTAGTTTATTAGGAGCTTTTAAAGTAGTGTTGGAATTGCAACCGCTATTTTGTATCTATTGAGATTAAATATGGTTTTAATTTAAATGATATTAAATAATTTAATTAATTAATAATTTTAATTTAAATATGAGATATAATAATTTAATTTAATTTAAATATGAAATAATTTAATTTAAGTATGAGATTAACTATGGTTTTGAGATTTAATATGGTTTTCATTTAATGGGGTGAATTCCGTTAATAGATCATCTTGTGTTAAAACATCCTTATAATGGAGGAATAAAACAAACTTGGTCATAATGCTTTTTTTTTAAAGTAAGCTTCACGCCCACCATGGGCTTGAACTCATAATTCTGAGATCAAGATCTGAGCTAAGATCAGGAATTGGACACTCAACTTACTGACCTACCCAGGTGCCCCTTATAATGAATCTTTTAATATGCTACTGGATTTAGTTTTTTAGCAATTTGCTTAGCATTTTTGTGTTTAGGTTCACAAGGAAGAATTTTCCTCTCTTGTTCTTTTCATATCTAGATTTGTCTCATTTGTTTTTTAAAAAATGGCTAATTATCCCAACACAAGTAATATAATGTGCCATTATTATGATAAGGATCTGTACCTTCTCTTCTATATAGTTATATATCTATATATATATCTATATAGTTATATACCTATAACTCTTCTATTCCTGTATCAGTGCCACACTATTTTGTGATTGTAGACGTATGGCACATTTTCAGGTGTGCAAAGCCCTTCTTCTTTTCCAAAGATTTCTTGACCACATTTGTTTATTTTTTCTTTCCTAAATATATGGTAATGTTTTGTTTGACACTGTTTTAAGGCTAGAGGCTAGTTAGAATCATAGTGAGTTTTTAAAAATTCTGGATTTATGGGAAAAATATATGTTATAAAGGAATATATAGGAAAGATATATTTTGTAAAATATATACAGACCATTAGAAGTATATTTTATGTAAGCCTCTGGGTAATCACAAAGAAAATACCTATAAAAGTTAAACAAAAGAGAAAGGAATCATCACCAAAAAAAAAAAAAAGAACCAGAAGACTGGAACACAAAGGAAGATGACATGAGAAGGAGAAAAGAACAAAGGCCTAGCAGACAAACAGAACACAGTTAACAAAATGACATTAGTAAATCTTTCTCTGTCAATAATTATGTTAAATCTAAATGGACTAAATCCCCAATAAAAAGATATAGAGTGGCTGAATGGATTAAAGAAAAATCCAACTCTGTGCTGCCTACAAGAAACTCACTTTAGATTCAAGGATACACATAGGCTAATAGCTAAGGGATGGAAAAGGATATTCCATGTAAATGGTAACCAAAGAAAATGGGTGGCTATGCTTATATGAGAGAAGGTAAACCTTAAGTCAGAAACTGTTTATAGACAAAGAAGGTCATTGATAAAGGTCAATTCAACAGAAAGATATAGCAGTTGTAAATAAATATGCACTCAACATCACAGTACCTACATAGATAAACTAATATTGACATATTTGAAAGGAGAAATCAGCAAAACAATAATGGTAGACTTCAGTATGCCACTTTCAATAATGAATAGAACATCCAGACAGAAAATCAATAAAGAAGCAGTGAACTTGAACAAAATAGACCTAACAGATACATACAGAGTATTTCATTCATCACCACAAGAATACACGGAACATTCTCCAGGATAGATTACAGGTTAGGGCATAAAACAAGTCTTAACATAAACTTAAGAAGATTGAAATCCTACCAAGTATCTTTTCTATCCACAATAAAGTGAAACTAGAAATCATAACAGCAGGAAAACTGGAAAATTCACAAATATGTGAAAACTAACATGCTCTTAAACAACCACTGTGTCAAGGAGAAAATCAAAAGGAAATTTTGAAAAAACTAATATACATATACAAAGATCCATATATGTGCACACACATGCACTCATACACACACAGGTAGAGGAGCTTATTTTTTACCTGATTACCCTTTCTTGAATTTCAGGAACATGGCAAATTGTTTTCTTGATGTTAAAACTTGATAGAATTACAAGAAAATAATTAGTCTGTGAATTACTGTTACTTATATAGTTATCTAAGCAATTTATATCCACCAACTAGAAACCAAAAGCTAATGCTTCAGGGGGCAAAGAACAGGTTTTGGATTACCAAATAAGGTGCAGTTCTGCACCATTGTGGGGAGTGTAAATCTCCCCTGAGTCCTTGCTCAAAGTTAAAAGTGTGATTGAACAAACAGCACATATTGTATGAGAAGCAAACCTGTCCTCTTCTAGTAGTATTTGTGTTATTGATGATGCTCAAGAGGCCAAAGCAAGACCAAATTTCACTTAAATTTGTAGGGATCCTAAGTAGAATGTTTGCATCTGGAAATAACTTTCACAAGTTCCTTCGTAAATCACTCACCTTTTCTATATGAGCCTAATTTTAGCTCCATTTGTAAGATCAGTATTCAAGCCAGCCACGAAGACTGCTGTCTGCAAGAACTGCTTTCTACAGAGACAAATTAAATGGCCTGGGATCTATTCCAAGATGTGCTCATCACTTGAAAAATTTTATGGAAAAGAGAAGTCACAAATTTTACACACACACACACACACACACACACACACACATCATACTACCAATGAGAGTTCTTATTCAGAGTCTTTGCTTATCCATGAATTTACTTGGGTGATGGTGAATTTTTCTGTGTGTGTGGTTGGAAATTTAGAAATTCAGCATCTCATTTCCTTCCAGTCTTCTCTTAAAACTCAGAAAAGAACAATGAAACATCCTGTACATTTTCAAACAAGTGTTTACCAGTCGCTTATTTTGAGTGAGGTATTCCATTATAAATAATAACAGAAGACTGGGTCTCTGTTCTTGCTGTCCTCTCAAAATTAAAATGGAAATATACTGTCAGGAACTATGCAGGGTCTGAGATTGTACTTGCTCTCAAGCTAACAAAGTAGCCTATTGCACTTACTGTCACTTCTCAGGCAGAAGACATGAGACCCCTGACTCAGAGACAAAGGATTCTATTACTCATGGCAAAAGCAACTGCCAGAACTTCATGTTGGTTTGTGTCAGTTCCCTGTGGCCCTCAAGTCTCTTGGGACAATTGCAAAGGGCCCATCATGAATGCCTGCACACGCAGTGAGACTGCATTATGGGAGAGAAGCCCTGAGCCTGGAGAATTTGCTGCATTTGTAATAAGCCTACACTTTGTCTAAGGTTAAGGATACCTCCTTCCTCAAGGTTGCTTCTTGCAAACCCAACCCTGGGAAATGAGTGGGGTAATGAGCAGTCCAGGTTTCTCTTCTCGGCAAGCGCAGCAGGAGTTTACAGGTATGCTCAGGGTCCTTGGCAGATTGCTCCTCCCAACGCAGATCTGCATGCAATGTCAGGTAACAGTCCATGGCCAATGTCTAACATCACAGTGCAATAAAGAATACATGGTGCAGGTCATCCTGGGGCTTCAAAGGAGGAAAAATTCTTTGGGATATCGGCTGTTGGAGAAGAAGACCCTGGGGGAAATGAGATTCAACCTGGACCTTGAAACTGGAGTCACATGTGGATTCAAGAGGCAAAGTCACATAAGAAAGGACTGCAATTAGAGAATACTCCACCTGGGTAGGGTGAGTCAGAAGAGGTAGAGAGCAGTTGGGAAGCTGGGGTAGGTTGTCCAGGAATGTAGGTGTGAATGAAGGCCTGAACTGGACAGGCCTGGGATTCGGGAGCAGGGGACAGATGGAAAAGACCCACAGAGGATGCTTGCGTTCAAGCTGGTGACATGAGAACTACTTGTGCAGAGTTTTGAAGTCTTAATGTATTTGCTTCATGCTCAGAGCAGAACAACCCAATTGCGAGTGTACCTTATGCTTCCATACAGGAGATTCTAAGCCCTGGAAGTTACCGAGCATGGCCCTACCCACCTGGAACACAGAGCAGGATGGGGATAGCATAGTTTCTCTGGTCATACTGCCCTACACTTCCATCCACCTTTTCTAACATCCAGTTTTTCCACATTTGAGTCCCATTCCTACCATGAAAGACCCTCTAAGATAGACATCCCTGCATTGAGTAATTAATAAGCTTCAATAGGATAATTCTGATATAGCCCAACTCCCATCCCTTAATTATAACAGACATAAAATTACTGTTAGCTATGGTCTCCTCACTTAATTTTTATGCTGTGGCTGATAATGGTCTCCTATGGGATCTCTTTTTTAATTCAAAGAAAGAAAAGAAATATTTAGGGGGACAAATGGTCAGGGAGCTAATAGAAATGAACGTAAGACCATTTGTCCTCTGGGCAAATTTTATTGGAGTGAGTATGCACAGTGGCTGGCAGCGAAACTTAGCATCCACAGTGAAGACATGCCTTGTTTTCACACTTGCCATTTTGAATGACCTTATAAAAATATTTTATAGAACATGGATTTCAGTGCTTGTGGAGGAATCTCTGATAAAGCTGTCAAAGGGCAGAAGTAAAGGTATTATTTAAGCCAGAAAGAGAATTCCAAAGAAACACATAAGCATAATTCCAGGTGTTGTGCCATTATCGGGGGGGGGGGGGGGGGGGGGGGGGGCGGGGAGCCAAGCATTTTAACAACTGGAAGAAGAAGAAAAAAAGTCTTTTTTGGTGTGTGTTTCAAATGAATACACTCCATGAGACATAAAGCGGTGTTTGCCTCATGATGCATATTCAAAAAAAGGATGTGATTTGTGGGGGGTTTTTGAGAGGTTTTATTTGGTTGCAAATGAGAGTATATATAAAGTTAATATTCTTTTCAGAAGGGCATTTCTTTTAAGAACAGTGGAATATATGGTCAATAAAGTTGAAATTTTTAGATTGAGGACAAAATTAAGGCATTGATTATATTTTTGGTTATGGTACATTATGAGCTGTCACTATATTGGTTCTAGTTTTTAAAATTACCCCCTGAGATATATATATATATATATATATATATATATATATCTCAGGGGGTCATATATATATATATATGATATATATATGTATATATATAAGATTTCTACATACTATCTCAGGTTATCTCTGGTGTATCTTTAAGGTGATAATGGCAATTTCATCAAAGAATGCCCTCTTCTCTGGGGAGTCTGAAGCACCCTAATCCCCTGCAGTCTGGTGGATCTGGAAGAGGGAATGAGTAAACCCCAGGTCATCAGATATATCAAAGGGTACCCACAGAGGAAGACACATATTGATTCTGTAGGGATGACACCTAGCCTGCATCTCCTGTCCTGATCTTCATCATGAGCTCCAAGCCCACCTTTCTAACTGATCATGAACATCTCTCTGGGCAGGTCCCTGGCAACCAGCTTTATGTGTCCCAGATCACACTGGTTATTCTTCAAAGACTGCCTCTTTCCCACAGGCCCCTGGCACACTGCTAGCATCAGGCTCCCATTCTCAATATATGCCTCAGAATCATCTCCTACTCTCATTCTTCTCCCTCATGCTGGTCTGTCCCCAACCAGTGGCCATGCCCTGTTGATTTCAGCTTCATAGTCATTCTAAGACTCCCAGTCTCCATGTTTCTTCCTCCACATGCTCTGGTTTCACCCTTCTGCTGCAGTGGAAACGTGCTCACCCCCATGTTTCCACCCTCTCATTTCAACACATGTTTACTGAGCACCTGTTACATCCCAGCTTCTGCAGTTGGCCCTACAAAAGGTGTCTCAATCATTTGTGAAAATAGTTTGTATTATCTCTTTCCCAACATCAACACACCTTCAGAAGTATCGCATCACTTAGAGAATAAAATCCAAGCTCCTTAGCCTCTCTCCAACCACATCTGTGCATGTATTCTTCCACAACTGAGCTCCCACCCTGCTCCATCCTTAGTGGCTACAGGGGCAGGGAGGACACTCGGGATGGCCATAGTAATGTTGCAAAAGAACTTAAGGCAGCTGTCTAAGTCCTGCTGCAACCACTTAGGAAATGAATACCAAAAAAGCCACCAAGAGCTTTTGACCAAGATGGAATTATAAGGACTGGATTTAGTCTCCCACCTGTGAAGTGACTCCCCACGGTCCCAGCCAAGAAAAACCAAAAGAGACAAAATGTGAAGACACACCAGGCAATAAGGACAGTGATCCTGAAATATGGTCAACAAATGAGGTAAGCCCTCGAGGGGCCCCAGCTTATAGCCTCGAAGTCTCCAGGTCATAGGGGATCTCAGGAGGATCCCTGCAGACTCCCAGAGTTGGAGACATAGAGCTAAGAAAATTAGGGAGACTAAGGCCTGGGGACTAGAGTTCCCAGGACAAGAGTAGTGGAGGGAAGAGAATTTTGAGATCTTCAGAGGATCCCCCTGGAGTAGTCAATTGAATATTGATTAGCCCATGCATATGAAGAAACTATTGGAATCGTAAAAAAGAATCACAGAAAAAGGTTTAGAAATTGGTGCAGGCCTGAGAGTAGCACCTGTTCCCACATTGTTCAGAGGGCCCAGAACACTCTTACCTCAGGAATGGGGAATACTTAGCCCTAGACCAAACTCTTCTCTCTTCTGCCTAACAAATCTTACAAACAAGATTCAGTTCTCTCTCTTCACATTGTCATTGAATGATTTAACATTGGGGATGTGTTTAAACATGGTATGTTAATTTTGTCCCCTATAATATTATCATTATCATCCTCCTTTTGGCTATTTTACAAGGCAGCTTTGAGAGCAAATGAGCAGGGAAAGGGGTTGCACAAAGGTGTGATCACAATAATTTACAGGCGATTGAGGAACTTTCTTAAAGGATGGTATAGATAAGAATACATTTCATGTATATATGAGTAAAACCACTGGGAATGCTCTCAGACCAAAAGGTCATTTGGACACATACCTAGTGCATATATCAAGCATTCCATGAGGAAATACAATGAGTATATTTTCTCGTGAGGATTTGTCAACCCCTTGATTCGATCATTGAAACTAGCCTCATTAATACCATTGTCTTTTAGGTGAAAGATCCATTTTTTTCCTGATAGCTTTTTGAGTATGTACAGTATTTTGTACATTTTTGTATGAATAAGATTAGATTGGAGGATATATCATTACAGGAATACCTTGTTTTACTGTGCTTCATTTTATTGTACTTCTCAGATACTGCGTTTTTTACAAATTGAAGGTTTGCTTTGAGCAAATCTATTGGCAACGTTTTTCCAACAACATTTCCTCATTTCATATCTCTTTCATATTTTGGCAATTCTCATAGTATTTCAAACTTTCATTGTTATTATATTTGTTATGGTGGCCAGTGAGGAGTGATCTCTGATACTACTATTATGATTGTTTCGGGGCATCACAGACCATGCCCATGTATAGGATGGTGAACTTAATTGATCAATATTATATGTATTCTGACCACTCCACTGGCTAGCCATTCTGTAGCTCACTCTCTGTCCTTGAGTCTCCTTGCTTCCTGAGAGACAACAATGTTGAAATTAGGCCAACTAATAACCCTACAACAGCCTCTAAGTGTTCAAGTGAAGGGACAAATTGGATGTCTCTCACTTTAACCTAAAAGCTAGCGATGATTAAGCTTAGTGAAAAGGGCGTGTTGAAAGCTCTGATAGGCCAAAAGCTAGGCCTTTTGCACCAGCTATCCAATTTGTGAATACAAAAGAAAAGTTCTTGAAGGAAATTAAAAATGCTATTCCAGTAAACACATGAATGTTAAGAAAGTGAATCTTATTGTTGATGGGGAGAAAGTGTAGTGGTCTGGAAAGAGGATCAAGCCAGCCACAATATTCCCTTAAACAAAAGCCTAATCCAAAGCAAGGCCCTATCTCTCTTCAGTTCTACAAAGGCTGAGAGAGGGAGGAAGCTCAGAAGGAAAGTTTGAAGCTAGTAGCAGTTACTTCTTGAGGTTTAAGGGAGAGAGCCATCTCCATAACATCAAAGTGCAAGGTGAAATGGCAAGTGCTGATGTAGAAGCTGCAACTAGTTATCCAGAAGATCTAAGTTAATGAAGGTGGCTACACTCAACAGTAGATTTTCAATGTCGGCAAAATAACCTCATTTTGGAAGAAGATGCCATCCATCTAGGATGTTTGTAGCTGGAAAGGAAAAGTCAATGCCTGGCTTCAAAGATTCAAAATACAGACTGATTCTGATGGACATACAATGAAATTAATGTTGTTTTCAGGCCTATCAATACATCCATTCTGTAGCCTCAGATCAAGGAGGATTTTAACTTTGAAGTATTATTATTTAAGAAATACATTTCAAGCACATCAAAACTGCAGTGAGATACCACCCCACACATATCAGAATGGCTAAAATCAAAAACACAAAAAAACAATAAATGTTGGTGAGGATGTGGAGAGAAAGGAACCCTCTTGCACTTTTGGTAGGAATGCCAACTGGCACAGCCACTCTGGAAAGCAGTATGGGGGTGTCTCAAAAAGTTAAAAATAGAACTACCCCAATGATCCAGTAATTGCACTACTGGGTATTTACCCAAAAAATGTAAAACACTAATTCAGAGGGATACATGTATCCCTATGTTTATAGCAGCATTGTTTACAATAGCCAAATTATGGAAGCAGCCCAATTTTCACTGACAGATGAATAGATAAAGAAGATGTGGTATATATATACACAATGGGATATTATTCAGCCATTAAAAAGACATGGTATATCATGGTATATCATTGCACACTTATCAGAATGGCTAAAATAAAAATAGTGATACCAAATGTGGGCAAGGAAACAGAGAAACTGGATCATTCATACATTTCTGTAGGAAAGTAATATGATTCAGCCACTCTGGAAAACAATTTGGCAGTTTCTTACAAAACTAAGCATTCAATTACCATCTGACCCAGCAATTGTACTGTTGGACATTTTTCCCAGGGAAGTAAAAACTTAGGTTGACACAAAGACCTGCCCACAAACATTCATGTCAGCTTTATTTGTAACAGCCCCAAACTGAAAACAACACAGATATTTCTCACATGATGCCCTAGTAAGCAAACTGTGGTATATCCACAATGGAATACTGCTCAACAATAAAAAGGAATGATCACATGGAACAGAGTGGATGAATCTTGATGGAATTATGCTGAGTGAAAGAAGCCAGTTTTGAAAGGTTATGTGCTGTACGATTCCACTCGTGTACCATTCTTGAAAGGACAAAATTATAAAAATGGAGACCAGACTAACGGTTAATAGGGTTTGGGAATGAGAGATGGAGCTGAAGGATGGGGAGAGAGGTACGTGTGTTCTGAAAGGTCATCGTGGGGTGGGGATCCTTGTGGTGATAGAAATGTTCTAGATCTTGACTACATCAGTTGTCAGTCCTGGTCATGATATTTTACTGTAGTTTTGTAAGATGCTACCATGGAGGAAACTGAACAAAGGCTAGGCAGGACTTCTCTGTATTATTTCTTACACCTGCCTGTGAATCTACTGGTACTTCAAGGTAAAAAGTTTAATTAAGGGATGTCTGGGTTGCTCAGTGGCTGATCATCTCTCAGGTCGTGATCCCAGAGTCCTGGGATCGAGTCCCACATCAGGCTCCCCAAAGGGAGCCTGCTTCTCCCTCTGCCTGTGTCTCTGCCTCTCTCTGTGTCTCTCTCATGAATAATAAATAAAATCTTTTTTTAAAAGTTTAATTAAAAAGCTTGGCATTTTACTAAACTCTTCAAAATTTTGAGTTACATTTTAATTGCCAAAGATAGCCCACCCACTGAAATGTTGATGATTTCAAGATTTTCTCAGACAGTGAGTGCCTGGTAGTGATTGAAAGTGTGAAATACATCATTTAGTATCTAAGAATAATTTGATCAGCACTGTAGAAGGATAACAAATGTGTCTCTGTTAAAGGCCAGTTTTGATTATTAAAAAAAAAAAAAAAAAAAAGAACAAAAGTCTACAAAAGAAAAACCTACGTGGAGTGGATGGCATTTGGCCACACTCATTCCAGACCTTGATGGAAATGCTAAGGATCTGCCATGTTGTCAGATGAGACTGACATTCTGCTGCATTTTTCTCTCACAGGATCTCCTCTTCAGCGTGTGTGCCCTCAATGTCCTCTCCACCATCGTGTGCGCGTTGGCCACAGCCATGTGCTGCATGCAGATGGTCTCTTCCGATGTCCTGCAGATGGTGAGTGGGCCCCTTCCTTCCCAAGCTACTTTGAAACCAATGGAGAGGGGGCACTTGGGTGGCTCAGTGGTTGATCATCTGCCTTTGGCTCAGGTCATGATCCTGGGCTCCTGGGATTGAGTCCAGCATCAGGCTCTCTGCAGAGAGCCTGTTTCTCCCTCTGCCTGTGTCTGCCTCTCTCTTTGTGTGTCTCTCATGAGTAAATACAATAAGAAAGAAAGAAAGAAAGAAAGAAAGAAAGAAAGAAAGAAAGAAAGAAAGAAAGAAAGAAAGAAAGAAAGAAAGAAAGAGAAAGAAAGAAAGAAAGAAAGAAAGAAAGAAAGAAAGAAAGAAAGAAAAAAGAAAGCAAGCAATGGAGAGTAGACACTTGTAGCTTCCAACCAGAAGTCCCAAGGGTAATGGGCCCTGAGAGTCCATGGTGCTTGGCAGTCACCTCATGCTGAGAACCTGTACATTTGGTGCCACTAATGTATTTCTTTTAGGCATTGTTGGAGTTGCATGTTAATAGAGTCCTGCCACCCTCTTGGTCCTCTGGATGGCTCCTTGTGTGTGCCTTTGAGTAATTTTAGTAACAATCCTATAGCCCTAGACACCCTCTGGGCCCAGAATCTCCAGAGCAAAGTGCTTCCTCAAGCTTCAGAATTTTCTTTTAATAAAGGAGGGTTTTTTAGAAAATGAGTTCCTTTCAAATTGAAAAACTGCTCATCTGTGCTTTTTAGATTTGCTAATTAACCCTGAGCTCATAATTTAGTGGCGGAGTCACTAGCTGGCCATCATTTGACACTACCCACCGCCCCCCCACCAGGGTCTTACAGTCTAAGAACCGCTGCTCCCACGGGGGAGAAATGAGAATAGAACCAAGGGTCACACGCTTATTAATATACATTTATAAGTACACGCTTAATAAATAATGAAGGCTCTTCATTATTTGGATGTGAATGAAACGCAGCCCACTGTACAGTATATTACCACTAAAAACATTACAAAAACCAGAAACTGGAAGATACGTTCTCCGGTGCTAAGGGTAGAATCATCTGTGTGTCTGTCTGTCTCTGTCTTCATCTCTGTCTCTGTCTCTCTCTTTTTGCTTCTTCAAGACCTATCCTGCTTCCCTCTCAGTGTCTTAGGCATCTCATAAAAGAAAAAGCAAGTTATTCTTGTAGTAGGCTGTTTTATTTGCTCTTTCTTATCCACCCCATGGCAATACATCAGTTCATCAAGTTACAGGGCCAGAGAGCATCATTACCAAGATGTTAAAAATTCATTGGCTCTAATCATATGCAACGTCCGCCTCTTTGTCCCAGTGTATATCTACACAGCTGTCACAGCCAGGCTGACCTTTCTGAGAGGTGGCAGTTTTCTGAAAGGGATCTAATTAAACAGTTATTCAGCTGTGATGAACTTTTGGCCTCGCTCACCGAGGCCTCATGTTGGTGATTTTCTCTGGTGTGTTGTATAAAGGAAAGGTTAAGTACTGTGGGGTTCTACTCACCTCCGCACATTTTACTATTGATTTGTAAATACCACACCAATTTGACCAAACTAACAGAACCAAAGGGCTATCAGTGTAAAAGTTTGCCTTCCCTGGTTTGAAGCATTAGAGTGAAAATTACCAACTAAATCCAAATCAGGTGTACGGTGGCTGTGATGGCATATACAGCAATAACATCGATGCAGGGTCATGCTGTCATTCCACCATGCGGCACCTGAGTGGTCCTGGAATCAGCTACGTCTGGGTCAGAGTTCCACCTCTTCTGCATATGAAGCAAGTGACTCTAGATGTGTCACCACACCTACCGGAGCCTTGGTTTCCTCACCTCCAAAGAGGACCTAATGGCATACCTGGTGAACATTCAAGAAGTGTGACCTATTTGACTCTTAAATGCGGGGGGAGTATTGGTTTGTTATTGGGAATCTCCTGCAGCCATGACCATGAGTGCCATGGTCCTTGATCTACTGTCAACTATAAAACACCATAGGGAAGTGAGGTCTTGTCATAATGAACACAGCCACCATCAGGACCTCTGGTTTTTCTCTTGCTGGGTATTCAAGGGTAACTTTGCTTCTAGCCCCTAGCGTGGAAGTAGAAATTTGTTAAATCCCTGCTGGTGAGTCCTTTTCCCTTTGCTACCAGGGGTTACGGGACCAGACAAGGCTCTGCTCTCCTTCTGAGTCCCTGGCTGTGCCGCTGACCTGCAGCATCTCCGGGGAGTCAAAAGGGAACTAGTGGCACATGACCATGGTGCCTTGTGGGACCAGTGAGTGACCTTGGGGCATGTCACTGCCTATTTATCCCAGTTTTCTCTGCTCTATGTAAGACTGTTCATACTTTGCTGTCCTCATGGGGCCGCTGAGGGAGGAATCAGATAGTACATGTGCATGGGCTTTGAAAAACCCTGCTGGCCACGTGGAGGAGGTTGGCTTTTACCACATGGGTCAGAGGCTGGGCAAGGCTGGCCACACAGGCCGCATCTGGGAAAAAGGAGAAGAGGGGAGGCCCAGGGGCTTATGGTTCGACCCGAGGGATGGAACCTGGAATTGAGTTATTCATGAGCATGCCTCACAAGTTCTTTTTAATTTTTTAGAAAAGTCTTCTCCTCTTTTTCCAGCTTTAATTTGACTTGACTTTAATTTTCTGACTTCACTTCATTAGACTGCTTAATTAAAGAAGTAATATATGATCACTGAAACAAGAAAAATAGAGAGATACATAGACAAAGTTAATAACCTACCTTCTCCCACCTCATACTCCTGAGGAAAGTTTACAGCGAATCCTTCCATTTCTTTCTTGATTTCTTAGGTTTATATTAACATAAACAAATAATCTATATTCCTTGTCCCTCCTTCCCTCCATTCTTCCCTTATGTCTTCCTTTTTTTGTTTTTAAATATTAATTTATTTGGGAGAGACAGCATGAGCACAAGCAAGGGGGAAGGAAGAAGCAGAGTCCCTGCTGAGTTAGGAGCCAACACAGGGCTCCATCCCAGGACCCCGGGATCATGATCTGAGCCAAAGGCAGATGCTTAAATGACTGAGCCACCCAGCTGCCCCTTGTTGTCTTCCTTTTAACTACATGGAATCACGCCATTTATATCACTCTGAAACTTGACTTTATAACCTGAAACTATCACAGATGTCCTCTATGTCAATATACACAGAAATGTCTTCATGTCAACATTGATCTGTACCATGGATGTAATGTCAATCAATTGGCCACTTCTCTATGTGTGGGTGCTTGAATCGTTTCTGGGTTTTGATTTTGGTTTTGTTTAGGCCTGTGCAGATGGTGCTACCAGAAGCTCCTTGCACATACAGTCCTAGCTCTCTTGGTCTACTTATGCTAAACCCACTGGCTCAGTGGCCACGGTTCTCTATCCCACCCGTAATGTGCCCTGCCCACTCCTCATGGCACAGCCACCTACTGGCTGCTTCTGGGGTTCACCCACATGCCAGCTCTGCTCCCAGCAGTTGGGTCACAAGTTTTCCAAGGGACAATTGTAGCTGTCCCCAAACCAGTCTAGGCCAGTGGTATTTGGCTTGTGAGTACATACTGTAGTGCTACATAAGCCAATGAAATGTGAATGCAAAAAAGATCATTGCTTAACCAAAAAAAAAAGTGCTTTGGGAAGATTTGGTGAAAAAGGGTCCCTAGATATATTGCTGTCAATTTTGATGTGAGTGAGACAATTAGTAGGGGTTGGGTTACAACTTTTTAAAAATATAGGAGGTGTCTGCATACATGTTGTTTCACAAGTACCATTAAGTTCCAGCTCTACTCCAAAAACAGAAACAGGAAGCAAGATAATTCTCATTATTGTCGTTTAGGCACCAAAGGCTACGAGGCACTCCAGACAGCAGACTGACTCACAGTGAGGGCCTTAGTCTGGCTCCAGGGGAACCCATAATTCCTCCTTACTTCTGGGGATTCACATCTTGGGATAATTAACCATTTTTGAAACTTATTCATGAATGCATGTATACATGAGATGCAAAGTTTGATGTCTAGCATCAGAATTTATAAGGCTGAAGTACTCTAATATGTTTGGGAAATAGTGGCAAAAGGCGACTGATTATAAAATTCAGTTTATTAATAGTTTCGTGGAGAAAGCTTTTACCTCTGTGTCTCTAATCTCACATTTTTAGTTTTATTCCTTGAGCGTAATTTCATTTTTCCCATTTTTTCATGTAGCTCTTTCTTCCTCATGAACTTTATTGCCAGCCACTTTAAGGGACATCATTTGCTATTACATGTGCCTCCATTAGGCACTTGCTTGTGAACTTCATCTTTTATTATTGTCATTTATGTTCTCAACACTAGTCATACGCCCTGTAAAGCAGAACGCCTCCAGAAAGTGCAGAGTGCCACGCCTTTCCCAGACATGCTTGCTGTGGTCTTTGCCCATGGAACTAGCAAAGGGTCAAGGGTGGTTGTAACACCACCTTCTGGAATTCCCAGAATCACTCAGATTTACCAGTATTTTCACCTCTCCAGCTCACCCCAGTGCCCCACAGAGACTGGCCCTCCTTGGACCCACAGTGATCTTCCTTGAGGTCTGGGTTTAACAGAAACATCTCTGCCTAGTAGGTGCTATTTATCTATCAGACTAGAACTAAGTATCAGATTAATCTTTTTTTTTTTTTAGATTTTATTTATTTATTTTTGGGGGGGTGGCAGAGGGAGAGGAGGAGAGAGAGACTCTCAAGCAGACCCACACTGAATGTGGAACTTGACTCACGGCTGGATCTCACCACCCTGAGCCGAAATCAAGAGTTAGATGCTTAACTGACCAATCCACCCAGGCGCCCCCTATATCTTAAAGGCTAGTTACAGCAGACAGTCCTAACAGTGAAACGAATTTGCTGCAAACATTTTGACTTTAAATATGCAGATGAGCCTCTGTCCACCAGGGTTTTGATTTGGGGCCAAGATCTTCTGTTCAATTGTGGGTCTATGTCTTGGTGTTTCAAGTTGTATTTCTTGTATAAACTTCATAAAAGTTGCACCATCTGTGATTTCCAGATTCAGTTCCTTTAAATTGGAGTGAGAGACCTGCAAAGTGAGCAGAATGCAGGTCTCCCCTGGATGTTTTATGACTCTTGTCCACTCCCTTATAGCTGCCTGGCCAGGACCCAGCTTGGCAGCACTTTCTGCTCAGTGGCTGTCCTTTGTCAAGTCTTTCCAAAGCATTCTACTGGGTTCTCATAGAACAAGCAAGTTCTCTCGCCTGCATTCATGTCATGATGAATTACAGCAGTAATTAAACTGGCCTTTAGCTGTTCAGAAATGCACCCCTGTGCCCCGGGTAGACAGGGAAGGCACCTGGCATGCCTGGTGTCCTGGCAGGACCAGAGAGCAGCAGTGTGCCTCGGACAAGCAGGACTGCAGGGTCTGTACCGGGAGGGGAAACCCAGTTCATCCGGTCGGTTGGCGATGAAAAGTCGATTAAGAAAACTTCTCCTGTAGTAATATTAGAGTATTTCTGCCAAGTCTCGGGAAGGGTAGAGGAAGAGGGCTATTGCCCTGTATTTCTTAGTCCTTATGGGAAATCTCAAAGATGTGGGTGATTATTCAGTAGCTAGAGTGTGGTAGGGAAGCCGGAGGGTGTGAGGGGCTGGTCGGGAGCCTGGGGAGGGATGTAAAAGGAGGCTGGCAGGCCTGCCCAGAGGAGAAAAGGCAGCCCAGAACCCAAAAGAGTTCCTGGAAATTCTAGCCCCTTGTCCTGCCCTCCATCCCTTACTCCCCCACCAGCCCCTGTGACAGGAGATGGAGGCATTAGGGCTGCAGAGCTCATACCAGTGATCTGGTCCTTTGTTTAAGCCACACAAGTCTGCCATCTGGGTCTCTGACTGAGAAGTGGTGTTTCCCAGTGTGACCTGTCAGGCCAGGTGGGGTCAGGGAGGAGGATCGAGACTCAAAGGGACCAGAAATGTGATCACAGTCTCATGGGCCCTCAGTGGTCAGCCAGGGTCACCCAAGCCCACTCACCTCCTCGCACCCCCAGCAGACCCGCTGTTCTTATAGAACCAAATTTAAGGGTATCTGTCGATGGGCCTTGGGAAGATGCCCTAGGCCAGGTGGTACCCCAGCCCTCCACCCTGGTTCCAGTGCACCTGGAAGGACAGTGCACATCCATGTTGGGGTTCCCTCTGCTGAGTAGACAGATGAGGAGGGGCTAAAGCACTCCTCGATTGTGGATGACAAGCGCTGGGCAGCATGATGCTTGCATCAGGTGTGTGGGCACCTCAGCCAGGTACCAGCACCACTCCACTCCACGGGGACAACCGGGGCAGTTGCAGGTGACCCACCTGGGAAAGAAGTGACAATTCAGAGCCACTTTTCCACCCACCACAGCCCGATGCAGGCTTATTGCGCCTGGCCACTCCTTTGCAGATGTGAGAGCATGAAGTGTGTGGTGAGTGGGCTGGCCGGGGGCATTCCTGCCAGCTCCTGAAGGATGACTAGGAGGTTGCCAGGTGAAAGGGAGGTGGGGAACATCCAGGAAGAGAGAACATACACAGGATGCACATCCATGGAGGCAGCTTCCACCCCTTAGGGTGGAACACAGGGGTAGGAGTGGAGAACAGGAGCTCTCTTCTTCCAGGCTCCCTCTAACGCCCCCTGGTGGCAGAGCCCAACAGGGAACCAACTGACCCGGGAGTCTGAGCCACGTGGTTTGCAGACTTCCAGCCCTAGCATCTCAGAGCCATTCGGAGCAGTGACCTTGGGCTTAGAGACAGACCCCACCTCATCAGAGAGATATTGATGGCGGGGGGCGGGGGGGTGTATGTCAAGTGTCACTTGCAGGCTTCTGCCTGGGAAGGCTGAGAAACCTAGGTGAATAGGACAGTTTGCAGCAAGCTGAGTCTTGAGTTGCTTCCCCAAAGATGGAGCCAACACACCACTGGAAAGGTGATCTGGAGTTTAGAGCAGAAGTGGTTAAACCTGTCATTTAGCCCTTAAAAAACCTCTGGTGTGTGGCAGCATCTACAAATTTAAACCTGCTAATAGGATCATCTGGAGCGCCACACCTCTCTCCTTGAAAATGCTTGTTATTCCCATTCCTGGTGGGATTGTATGTGTAATAGGAAAGCATTTTGGCTTTTGCATTTCATGCTTGAGTGTGCTATTGATTTTTCTAATTTCTGATAGAGACTAATTCAAAATATGTCCCTATTAGATCTCAAGGACATTTGGCCTTGTCCTAACTGCTCTGCTTTAGGCAATAAGCATCAGGGCCAACAGCTTTCCCAGGCAGAGGACGATAGACACACATTCAGCTCATAACCACTGACTCACCTCTGTTTCACATAATTAAACAAAGCCATGGCTCAGGCCTGCTGAAAAGGCAAGGAACGTGCTCTGTGTGCTAAGAAAGCCCAGAAGAGACAATTTCAATCCGATGTGTTATGTGTGTAGACAGGTCACTATTCTTTCTCTGTTAATCCAGAGCATGATAAATTCATGGCATTTGATCACATTCATGATCATGACCTCACTCATGCTTGTGCAAAAATGTCCTACCAACCCAGACTCTTATCAAGTCCAGACCACCCTACCCACTGCTGCCAGAAGGCACGTCCTACCATGCAGCTTTAATAGTGCTACTCCCTGGCTCTAGCACCCTCCATGGCTCCCCAGTGCCTCCAGAATTAAGAATTAACTTCTAGAGTCTTATATAAATTTGCTTTTCTTAAACACGTTTCATCAGCTCACCTGTTCTTCTTGAGCCTGGCATACCTTCTTGTAAGCCCACCTGTTGAAATCCTACCAATTTTCAGAACCATTCAAGAGTCATCTTTATTAACCCTTTGTCGACTCCAGATCCCTGCACAGTGCTTGGAGAGCTTGTTTACTAGCGGAATTGTCCTTGCTCGGCCATGTATAGTTGATTGTCTCACCCATCCCTCACCCTCCATGCGGTGGGAGGTCCTAGCGTTCGAGTAGCACAGAGTCTTCCTGCACCGGCAGGCACCCACAGTGAGGTATTAATTGGAAATAGAGGAATGGCTCAGACATCTCCATGCCACAGGTAACCTCTGGGGAACAGTGACCAGAGGATGGGAAGTTATTGGCCAGTGCTTCCCATGGGCAGAAATGGAAAACTAGGCAGAGGTGGGGTTCTTTTTGTTTAAGCTATTTTACCTGTTTGCTCAAGCAGCATCTTGGCTTTAAGGTTGCACCCAGAATGTTCTGGAGCTCATGGTTTCTTTTCCTGAGGGAAAAGTATTTTACCAAGTTTATGAATCCTAGGATCGAGAAGTATTCATTCGTCCTATGTGTCCAAAGGGACCCATAATGAAATATTTGAGAAATGTTCTGTGAATGGGTTAAACAGATTTTTTTTTAAATACAGACCTTCTCAGGGCTTTTAACACACTAACATGTGTTATAGGGCTCCAAGAGGGGAGAACGATCTGTAGCATTTCCCAAATTTCTTTCACTGTAGGAATTTGACAGGGGTTGGAGATGAACATCTGGAGGGTCTGGTGTTTTCTCACGAATGCACTTTGGGAAGGGCTATCTGAATTTATGGATATCAGGCACCCTTTTGACCCACAGGCTTTGAGTAGTATAATCTGAAGAGAAAGATTTCAGGGTGGGAATAGAATTAAAGACTCCCCAGACTGTATTTCTCCTGAGAACGGAGGCATTCTGTGTAGCAGTGCAAGAAACAAAGCCTAAGGAAGGAGTTTGGGGGCGAGGCATTCCTCATGGAGCCATCATTTTGAAGCGTGTGTTTCGCTGTCATAGCCCGATGGTTTAAATTACATAAGTTCTGAACAGACCATTAAAGCTTATGTGTAATCAGCTTAATTAGACACAAGCCACACAAGATATCCCGAATAACTCTGGATCTCTCTGTTTTCTAGTTCCTTCCACAAAGGGCGCATTCCGCCAGCCCGGCCTGCGTGACCCCCCATGGCACCGTGCTCCACCAGACCCTGGATTTCGATGAGTTCATCCCCCCGCTCCCACCTCCGCCCTATTACCCGCCAGAGTACACCTGCACGCCCACCGCTGAGACCCACAGGTGGGTCTTGCCGCTGATGGTGGCAGCGACCCTCAGGGACGCAAGGAAGGTAGAAGCAGTCCAGGATGTGGAATTGGCGATAGCCGTGCTTGTTTGCACTGGGGCAGTTGAGCCGAGGAGAGGGGACATCTGAAAGGCGTATTTGATTAGAGAGTAGAGCATGAACGGTGCCCGGCGAGAGAGCCCTGGCTTAGAGAGAGAGCGTTTCTCTGGCTCTCACTGCAGTGAGAAAAACACAAAAAGCAAAACTAGCCCGACAAGAGCGGCTCTGTTATGTTCTCTTGAAATGCAAAAGTGCCATTGAGTTATGGTCATTAACATGACCTGTAAAATTTAATTAAACATTTAATCGGCTCTATGATTATTTTAATTTTAATGGACAGGGCCAGAGAGTTTATTGAAAATGTCAATATCTCTCCAGGAAAAAAGAAGAAACAAAACAAAACAAAAAAGCCAAAAGGTAAAACTGCCTAGCGAATGAGCCTTTTATTTCAAAAACACAATGAGTATTTGACCAGGGAAAACCCTGACGAGTGATGGTCTGATTGCTTTTAAGAGAAATGTCAGCAGTTCAGGCTCCTTCTCCTGGGAGCGACAGTGTCATGGTTCTGCCTTTTCAGGGGCCTCCACTTGGACTTTGCTCCCTCTCCATTCAGCACTTTGTATGATGTTGCCATCAACAGCCCCGGCCTGCTCTATCCTGCCGAGCTCCCCCCGCCCTACGAGGCCGTGGTGGGCCCGACCACCGCCAGCCAGGTGAGACCTCAGCCCCAGACAAGCCACTGCTCTATAATAAGGCCCACTCTTTGCGTTTGTATTTCTCTCTGTGGTTTTGTGGACAGGAGGCAGCAGGCTCAGAGAGTAGAACCTGCAGAAATCCCACCCCAGGCCTCAGGATGCCAACCCAATATTTGTGCTGTTCCCCTGCAGCATCTTTCAGATGCACCTGAGCCTCACACCGGCTGGTGGTATATCTGGGGACACAGTGCAGAAGGAGCTGGTGCAGGTTGAAACCTGGGAGCAGAGACCCTGGGGATAGAGCTCAGGCCGTGAACCACATACCCAGGGCACCCCGGCCTATTTCAGCTCTGTGCCTCTGTCATTGTCCACGGGGGAGGTGAGACACCAGTCCAGGATCCCTAGTCCTGCCTGATGCCTGGCAGCTGTAGGCCAGGGAGGTGCCAGAGCCACCAGGTGGGTGTAGTAGGCCTTCTCTGAGCCGGGGGAGCCAAGCCCTCCCACCACCTTGGGGTTCCTGACCCACAGTGGGCATGTGCTGGGGATGTGTTGGCAGATCTCAGTTTCCTCGTCTGTAAAATGGGGATCATAATAGTACCAAGCATATAGCAATGGATCCAGCACAGCACTTGACACAGAGCAGGTTTTACCAAAAGTCAGTTGCCCGTTTTATGGTACCATTGTCATCGTGACCGTTATCATCACAGTTGTCACTCCGGCATATCGAAGGCCACTAGCCAGGGCAGAGAGATGGCAACACTGAAAAGTTCACACAGCACCCGAGTGCAGGACTGGCTGCGGGAAGGCCACAGGGTTGGGGGCGCATGTGAGGAGCACAGCAGATAAGCAGAGAAGGGGCACATTTAGGGAACTGAGAAATCCTGCCAAGGCAAAGGCTGCAGCGAGTTCTGAGATCTGAGCGCGGGGCAGAGGAGAGAGTAGGCAAGACCAGGACCAGGAGCAACTGAAGGGCATCACAGCACTCTCCGGAGCCCGTCTGCACCCACATACCTTGGGACTTCTCAGCAGCACCCTAAGCCACCTGCCAGGAAGGGGTGCAGGCCTCAGACTTGGCGTAGACCTTCTAATGTCCTCTGACATCCTGGGCCCACGTGGTGAGTGAGAAGGCCAGGAGACGTGCCCATCCTTTCCCGAGCCACCCACTCCGGAGCTCCTGGCCCACAGGGACGTCTGTGGGTGGAGAAACTTTTGCATGATGACTGATCAGACTTAGCGTCCGCAAGCCTCTGAAGATGATCGCATCCCCAAGGGAGAGGACATTCTGCAGGCTGGACAGTTGTGGGACTGGAAGAGAAGGCAAGATGTGCCTACCTCTAGGCCCAGCGGGATGTTGGCCACACATTTGTTGCAAGAAGGATTGTCCTTGAGGGTCACCTGGGCGGGACTGCTCACCCTTGCACAGGCGACAGTCAAGGGCCTTCTCTCCTGCTCTTGCCCTGGAGCATCCTGGACCAGCTCATTAGGCTGCAGACAGCAGAGCGGGACTCGGCCAGGGACTCTTGACCTTTTTTCTGCCCACAGTAGAAACAGATGCATGGGAGCTGCCGGTCCGGGGGTTGGGGGGATTTATTAGCGAGAGGCATGCCTGCAAAATCTCGTTTTCAAACGCACAGTAATTGGATTTCTCTTGAATTTCGTAAAAAGCTGAGTGAAGAGTTCTGCCATTCTGAAGTGATTTATTTTCCTCTTAATGATAAAAGTATTTCAAATCAGTATTGCCAATGAAAACTGTGTCCTGTAAAGAGAGTCATAAGGACTCTGAGGGAGCCCTCTGTCCTGCTGGAGGGCACTGGGCAGGGGCATCCAATTCATATTTGGGGGGTCCAGGGAGCCTCTGTGAGCTGAGGGCTCAGGCCGAGCGGGTTGTGGCAGGTGGCAAGGCTCAGAAAGAGGGGCAGCACAGCATGCGTGTCCTCAAAACAGAAAGCTGCTCAGGATGTCTGACATGAATGTGATCTGGGTAGAGGGTGACCTGCTCAAGGCAGCTCATTGGATTCAGGGGTCATCAGGACCTCTCAAGCAGGTGTCCACAGGGTAATTGGATCTCTAGCTTGTGGCCTTGGAGAGCTCCGGGTTGGCCACAGAGGCGGTCACTGAATTCCGGGGAACCAGGAAGGGGTGGGAGACCACTACAGAATGACAATACTTTGAGTGCTCGAGGAACAGGACAGGCTGCAGAGTCAATAGAGCACAGAGGGGGTCCTCGAGGGCCTGGACTAACAGACACAGCGCTTCAGGAAGGGACGGGTCAGGTGGTGCCCAGAGGCTGTGGAGGGCTGACCCGGGTGCCTCTGGCTCACCATCCACAGAATGCCGGTGAAAGCAGCATTCCTTCAGCTTCAGCAGGAGCAGCTGCAGTGGGGCAGTGGAGCAGGTGCTGGCACTGGCTAGAGGAGGGGGTGGGCCACGAGGTGTAGCAAGGGTGTGGGCTGGTAGTTTTTGGACTCCAGAGGGCCTCCCAGGCTTGTCAATCAAATGCAGATGGCCGAGCCCACCCCCAGAGTTTCTGAGTCAGGATTGGGAAGGAGAATCCTGTAAAGAATTTGCCTTCCTACCAAGTCCCAGCTCTGCTGCTATGCTGCTCTTCTGGGGAGACACTTTGGCAAGGATGAGAGAAGTTAGGAGATAGTTAGAAGGACGTTGGCCTTAGGGCATGAGGGCTTACCAAGGAGATGTGGAAGGGCCCAGAGGATGGGACCAGCTGAGCCAGGGTCAGGGAGGGAAGCCTATCGAAGGTAGGAGGGGAAGGCTGACGGAGCATCAGATGGTCAGCTCTGCCCTGTAACCAGCAGGGGCACCAGGCAGGGCAGTAGACAGGCCTGGAGACCCCTAGCAAGCCCACAGAGGTGTGCTTCTCCACGGCTGCCTTGGGAAGAAGAAGGAGCTCTGCTCTCACCCTTCCACCTGCTGCTAGAGGCCATCAGAATTCCAGATCCATGCTGGGGGCCAACCTGGGCCTGCCTCTCCATCCTCCCTTTTGTGAGTTGTTACTCCCATTTCCAGCAGAGAGAATGCCATGGAAGGATGAGTGATTATGTGCCCACTACTCTCTGGAGAGCAGCAGGACTTCTCAGAGCCCTTTGCTTCTGGATCTTGATGGCGAGAACCCCCCAACAGCAGTCCTAATGATGAGATTGTGGAACGTCCTTCTCCATCCTGTCAAGGACCCCAGGTCCTGGAAAGTGGCCTCTGGATTTGGGTGTGACGTTTGATGCACCACCCCACAGTTTCACACCAGAAGGATATTGATGAGTGTTTTATCGCTGGTTTACTCTTTTTTCTCTGGAGCATAGAATACAATTCTTCCTTGACTTATGATGGGGTTATAACCTGAGAAACCCACATAATTTGAAGATATCCTTAATACCCCTAACCTACCGAGCATCATAGCTTATCCCAGGCCTCCTGACATGTGCTCAGAACACTTACTTTAGCCTACAGTTGAGCACAACCATCTCATACAAAGCCTATTTTATAATAAAGTGTTGGCTATCTCATGTAATTTCTTGAACACTGTCCTGGAAGTGAGGAACAGGATGGTTATGGTACAAAATAGTTGTGAGTTCTGTGGTTGTTTACCCTGGTGACTGAGTGGCTGAAAGGGAGCTGGGGCCCCTGCCTCTGCCCAGCATCACAGGAAAGGATCTTGCCCCAGATTGCTAGCCTGGGGGAAAAAATTAACAGTCAAAATTCAAACTACAGTTTCTTTGTAATGAATGTGTTAACCGCATTTGCACCATCGTAAAATTGAAAAATCCTAAGTCGAACCATCGTACGTTGGGGACCGTTCGTATGTGGGAGGATAATACTGGGTCTCATATGACACCGTTCTCCAGAACTATTGAGAACTCTTTAAATGGAGATTTCTTTCACATCATTTTAATGATAAAATCATCAGGGAGGAGGAAGGCCTGTCTCCTAGTGCGTTGACTCAGAAACCGCCAGCTTACAAGCGCCTTGTGTAGCACCATCTGCAGAAGCAATGTGTGTCTGCATGGCCCTTCTCTGGGCTGGCCCTCCTGGGGAGGGGGGAGGATCTGGTGATTCAGGGGCCACTGCCATCCTCCCCTCCAGGGGAGGCCCATTCTCTTGGACCCCGTGGTCTGGCAGCACTTTTCAATTCCACAGACACCTCTGGAAGTCTGGAAGTCAATGAAACTCATTCCCGTGCACAGAGGGAAGGCTGCGCTGGCCAGCTGCCCCCTCCTCTGGGGCAGCCCTCCCATCTGAGGACAGCAAGGAGCTTCCCCCCCTTTACAGCACCATCCTCTCTCCCAGGGGGCGCGGGGGGGGGGGGTTAATTACTTCCCCTTATGGACAAATGTCATGGAAATCGCCTCTCAGTACAGGTCTGGATAAAGAGAGGAAGACAGAAAAGCAGAATGTGCATTATGCAGGCCTTGTAGAGGGGCAGGAGGCCGTGCATCTGGGAGGGATTTTTTTATGCAGGAAGGAAAAGCACCCCTTGGCTCAGCACATTGCTTTTGACCCATTCGCTCTGCTGGATTGGCCACATGCATGTTGCATTCTGACTTCATTTGCAATATCCTTTTCTTTCCCATGGCTTAAGACTACAACTGCAGGACAAGATGAAACGAAGTGCCTTCCTTTCTATAGCAGGAAAGTTCCTGAGATTTTGCCAGTTTGATATTCCTACGTGGATGATGGGACTTGCATTCCAGGGATCACGAAAGACTGCCGTGATCTGTGGGATACAGAACCATGAGCTGAACAGGATCCCCTCCTCATGGAACTAACAGTTTGGCATGATGACGGGACAAACTCTAAGAAACTTCTCCCGGCTTCAGGGGAAGAACCAGCCTTGACAGGTGGAGCGGGATTGGGCGTGTGAATAACAGGCAAGGTCATCACGGTACAGCCTCGGCAAAGACACGGTGATGGGTCAACATGGAGCCTGGTTGGGGAACGTAAGGTAATGAAGGATGTTCACTGAAATGATTTGGGTACAGATTTTATGACCTTGGATGTCAGACCCTAGCAGTGCCTTTGAAGACGTTGGCATTTGGAGTTGACGTGATCCAGTGGTGCTTTAGGAATTTTAATTTGGTGGCCGTCTGGCAGGCAGGAGGGAAACCCGAGATGCGGGACTAGAAATTGTGAGAAAGGCACTGGAGGTGGCCAAGGTACAGCCAACCACAGGTCCTAAAAGTTAGAATTTATAGTTTTGAATGCAATTATTTTTACACTTAAACATCTGCAAAGCGAAGCTGCTCTGAAGATTGCCTTGAGAAACTAGCCTAAAATCTTAATTCACATTTTCTGTGATTGCAGACAGTTGCCCCCAAAGAACAGCTTTTTATAACTCTGACACTACCTGGTTGACCCAACCCAGGAATGGGAAATTTACTCCAGAAATAGTAGTAGGCAGAATTTGCATGCGAGTGTCTTAGCTATAGAGCTTCCTAAAAGAAAGGGAGGTGAGGAGACTTAGCTTATTTGCCAAAATTCCAACTGACTTTAATTTTTTATTTATGAGAGGGAGAGAGAAAGAGATGAGCTGGAGGGGAGAGGCAGAGAGAGAGAGGAAGAGAGAGAGAATCATCAGCAGGCTCCACACCCAGCATGGAGCCCAAAGCAGAGCTCGATCTCATGACCCCGAGATCATGACCTGAGGTGAAATCAAGAGTCTTATGCTTAACCAACTGATCCACCCAGGCACCCCCCAAACTGACTTTTTTAATTCCAACAACTGGTCAACACAGTGTGTCTGGGAATAAGTAAATGCAGCCTCCCTGAGTGTCCCATGTGAAGCCACATGCACAGCCTCACCTCTCAGCGGCCCTCTCCTGCAAGAGCTATGTTGTAAGCCTTTGTTGCTAAATTCAAATTTCAACTAAAATTCTGTGCTATAAATATATTTCTTCTCCCCCTTCTCCGCTGCCTTTATATTTAATGGAAAATGCCATGTGAACTGCACAGCTATTACCTCTGCGGCTTTCGTGTGGCAAGGTGGCCTTGGCCATCGAGGAGGGCCAAATTCAAATTAAACCCTTGACACCCCGCTTACAAGACATGATAGATATGCTGCCAGGAGCCATCTCCTCTCAAAACCAGATTTGACCAGGAGCCAGAGGGAAGCCAGTGCCGCTTCTGCAAAATATGAAATGAATCCAATTTCCTCCCGACCTTGTCCTGCTGGGCCTTTTATTTTTCTTGTTTTATTTATATTTCTTTATTACCAGCAGCGCTTCTCTGGACCTTGAGTGTCCAACTGACAACCCATCCCTGCAAAATAAAAAAAAATAAAAATAAATAAAAATTTAAGAGTCAGGACGGAGCCTGGAAGGAAATGAACCTTGAGGGCATTGTTCTTTTTTTGTGTGATTTAGAATATTCTCAACAGAGATGTCCAACATCATTTGTAGGCATATAGCGACTTCTGTGAAAAAGCAGGTGTGCACTGGTAGCCACGTGATTCCTCCTCCCCCGACTTCCCCCACCCTCTCCAGCAGGATGGGCGTGCTGAGGAGGGAACACGGTGTGTGCAATATCACACATAAGTGGGATCAAAGGGAACAGTTAGGTGGCTATGGGTCTTCACCACAGGTGCAGTTCTTGCCCGCCAAACCTGGCTGCAGGTCCCCGTCCAGGGCACGCTTCCCCTTCTTGGTGTTGGTGAGGGGGCTGCAGCCCAGCACCTGCCACAGCTCCAGCCTGGTTGAAAGAGGAGAGAAAAACCGTTCACTATCTGATTGAAGTGGCGGGAGACAAGGGAGGCAGGAATGTAATTACATGAGCTGGAATTGGACCAAGCTGCAGGGGCCCATCTCACCTTCCCAGGCCTCCCCCAGAACTCATTATTTGCAAGTAGGTCCCCAGAGCAATTGTGAAATAACACAAGCATCCAGAAATCGTTTTTTGAGGTAGCACAGGAACACACGTGTACAGTGTTCATAACATTGAAGCACATGGTCTATTTGGGGCCACTGTCCCCCTAGCAGTAGCAATGGAGCAGATGTGGTCACCCAGGGTGGGAACTGAGGATGTGAGCAGAGGATGGGCAGGAGAGCAGAGGTGCCCCATCCCTGCCCTGCAGAGAAGGCCTCTCTGGGCAGAATGATCCATTCAAGAAGAAATCTGCAAGAGCACGATGACTCAAACACAATGCAAGCTGCACAGCCACCCACTCCCTCAGAGCAGGACAGTGTGTCCTGAGCCATGGGGCCCACATTCAACGCAGCACATGGCCCAAGTGGACCTGGACTCGGAGCCCAAGCTCAGGCAGGGAGGGCAACCTTGGAAGCAACCCCTTGATTCCATCTGCTGAAAACAAAAGGTTAGGAGGAGCAAATGCCAACTCCGGGCGTAGTCTGGGAGCTCACCGAAACTAAGATTGTTTGTTAAATGTCCAACCTGCGTCCAAGCTGTGCTGGCCCAAAGCATTACAGGTCTCATGGCTGTCCCCTGTGGCTTTTTTCTTCCTGGTATGGAGGCGGAGAGGAGAATGGCTGAGAGGAGAGGGTTACAAGTGAGGCCAGGGGCTATCCTGCCTCTTAGAGTGACTCTGGAGAGTCCTGTATGCCCTTTGTCCCAAACAGTGCCCCTGGAAGTAGAAGGTGAGTGGGGTCAGGGTGGCTGGCGCCTGGCCCTGCTGAGCTCCCAGGGAATGCTCAGCACTCTGCTTTCAGGAGGGCAGAGAGATGGGCTTTGGCCCTGGCAGTGGTCCTTTGGCTTTGGCATCCTCATTGACCCCATAAATTTCGGGGAGAAGAGCAGAAATGTACGTACATGTCATTTAGATCTTCCTAGAAGATGCACTCTCAAGTCAGCCTTGATTTCTGGAGGCTGTCGTGAGGTCCCCTCCAAACTGCAGATGACCTACCTGATGCCTTGTTTCTTGCTGCAGCTTCCGAGCGTAGATCAACAGGCGACCGAGTCCAGCCCCGGGGACCCAGATGCCATGGCTGGTTGCAGCACACAAGGTAATCTTAGCATTTGGAATAAGACGTTTCTATTTTTCAAAGGATGTCCTCTTTCCTTCTTTTTCCTTCTTTCTTCCTCCCTGCTCCTGTACTCCCTCCATGGCTTGCTCTTCAAGAGGATGGAATTTGCTCCAGCCTTTGCTGTTAAATACCATAGAAGTTCTCCACTGTACCTCCCTTAGCTGCATGCGGTAGTAAGTCAGTGCACCTGAGGCCTCATGCTTTCTTGGGGAAACTTGCCCCCAGAACCCTTTCTCCTTCATTTGAGGGGTACGGGTTTGAAGAGACACTTGACTCGATCTGGGATGGACCTTTTTCTTTTTCTTTTTCTTTTTTTAACAAAAGCATTTATTTGAGGTCTTAGAATTGCAGGTGGGGAGCACAGAGTCAGGTGGTAACCCAAACTATGTCCCACTAGGGAATAAGAGGTTATTTTTTTATTATTATATTTTTTAAATATTTTATTTAAATTCAATTTGCCAACATATAGTATAACTCCCAGGGTTCATCTCACCATGTGCCCTCCTTAGTGCCTATCACCCAGTTACCCCATCCCCCCGTCCACTTCCCCTTCTGCAAAACTTTGTGTCCCAGAGTTAGGAGTCTCTCATGGTTTGTCTTCCTCTCTATGGGATGGACCCTTTCTGGAGCTAAAACTATATACCAGGCTCATGTCCACTGAGCTCCTCCCATGGGAGGGAGCCATGCCTGGGCCCCTGGGCCCTCTCGCTTTGGCGAGAAAGGCTGGGGTAAGGATGCTGGAAGTTGTGTCCTGGCGGGAAGTTGTGCAAGGTCTCGCATCAGACATAAGGTGGGAGCTGCAGTACAAAGCCAGAGGTGGAGAGATAGTCTGAGGTGTCAGGAAGGCAGACGAACCCCTGGTAGCAGAGGGAACAAGTGGGCAGGGGCTGGGTCCTCAGGTGGGCTCTGGTGGGTAGGTTACTCAGAGATGGAAGTCAGCTAACACATGAGATAACTAAGAGTCCCTGAAAGCACCACTGCTATAGTCCAGGGCTGTCTGCCCTTGACCCCAATTCTGAGTTAACATCCAAGAAATGAGAAAGGAGCATCCTTCTAGAAGGATGCCGCTGGGTTGTAGGAGACCTGTCTCTGCAATTGTAGGATTTGGAAGTGACCTTGTCTTTCACTTGGTGGCTCCTAGCAACCCTCAAAAGCCATGTCTGAGAGGTGGTGCCCTGTGACCTGCCCAGAGCTATTGTGACCGCCTTCAGGGCACCGTGGGCCTCAGTCTCCTAGCACAGGTGACCACACCAGCCCAGTTCTTTTATTTTTTATTTTTTTATTTTTTATTGGTGTTCAATTTGCCAACATATAGAATAACATCCAGTGCTCATCCCATCAAGTGCCCCCACTCAGTGCCCGTCACCCAGTCACCCCCACCCCCCCGCCCACCTCCCCTTCCCTCACCCCTAGTTCGTTTCCCAGAGTTAGGAGTCTCTCGTGTTCTGTCTCCCTTTCTAATGTTTCCCACTCATTTTTTCTCCCTTCCCCTTTATTCCCTTTCACTATTTTTTATATTCCCCAAATGAATGAGACCATATAATGTTTTTCCTTCTCAGATTGACTTACTTCACTCAGCATAATACCCTCCAGTTCCATCCATGTCAAAGCAAATGGTGGGTATTTGTTGTTTCTAATCAGCCAGTTCTTTCTAGACTTTGGACTGACAGGGCCCCTTTCCCCATTCCAGCCACATCCCTTCTGAAAATATAAGTTCTGGAGGAAAGCATGGTTGGCAAAGCCAAGCAGCCTGGTGGCTCCCGGAGCCCTGGGCAGACAGAGGTGGACAGAGGAGTCAGGAATGCATCTGGGCAGGGCCTTCCTTACTGCGCAGCATTTGGGCGGTTAACCGAGCTTGTCCAAGAAACTTGGGGCTGCTTCGGACACCAACTCCTGGCAGAGGGGCCAGCCTGGAAGTGGGCAAGAATGTATGGAAGGGTGCTGACAGACACACTCATGGGACAGCAGGCCAAGCAGGTTTCACTTTAGCAAAGATGCCTCCCACCAGGTACTTGCTGTACAGGCTGAGGGTGAGGTCCATGTCACTGTTTTGGCCTGTGCATATCCAACTCTTCCAGCTCATTTGTAGCTTTGGTGCCTTGTTAAAAGTCAGCTGGGCATAACGGCATGGGTCTATTTCTGGGCTCGGCATTCTCTTCCATTAATCTGTGTGTCAGTCTTTCTGCTAGGATGGCTGACGCCCGGTGGGAAGCCTTTGTATCAAGCACAGCCACACCTCTACTTTGCTCTTCTTCACCAAGATGGTTCTAGATCCTCCAGGGCCATGTGTTTCCATATCCAGTTTAGAATCCACTTGCCTGTGTCCACAAAACACTCTAGCTGGGAATGTAGCAGGAACAGCATTAAACCTGCAGCACATTTGGGCGTCTGAGCCTTCTAGTACAGGCACACATCACGTCTGTCTCTCCGCTGATTTGGAGCCTCTTTGATTTCTTTCATTCACATTTTCAGAATACAGATCCTGACCATGTTTTGTTGTGTGTATAGTTGGGAGTTTCATTTTCTTTGGAGCCACTGTAAGTGGTATTGTGTTTTTACTGTTGGTTTCTGCATGCTCGTTGTTAGTACCTGTGACTGACCATGGTACAGATGGGATTCGTTCTTGTGTGTTCAGCTGGTATCCTGCAACCTTGCCAGACTCATGGATTAGCTCTAGAATTTTTTTTTTTTGGTGGGGGTGAGGGGTTGCTCAGAATGGGGTAGATGCTGGTGGTATTGTTTCTCATTTATTGAAATAAAATAGTGATGAGGACATGGATGCTGGCAAGGGCCCAGGGAAGCTGCTACACCCAGCGCTGACTGAAGGCTTGTAAATCAACCCACCCCTTTGGCAAAGCATCTTGATAAAGAGCCATAAAAATGTTTATGCCGTTAGATGTGGTGATCACGCTTCTGGAACTGCCCTAGGAGAGTAACATAAAAAAAAAAGAAAAAAGAAAAAAGAAAGAGAACCGTAGGCATGAAGATAACGTGCATTTTTCTTAGGAGTAAAAGCTTCCAGGGGCAATGAAGTCTATTGGTAAGAGTCAAAGAAACTATGTTACATATGCTAAATATGTCATTATACATTAATTCATAAAAAATGCTTGTAATCTGTTAGGTGAAAAACTGGAAGTCCACTAGGGTTATTGCTCCTGTGTAAATGAGCTCACAATACAAGCAGGTGAGAGAATCTTGGCCGATGAGCTTCCCCTATCAGGTTATCCTCATTCTCTAAGTTTCCATTAATTACAGCTATTCAGAGCCAAGTCACATTTCTCTCTCTGTGACTCTATTTTCTGGAGGAACTCAGCCATTGGATTATTGCTGACATTAAGAAAATTGGGATCAAGGGTAGATGCTTATGTCCAATCTCATCAAATGGTACATATTAAAAATTGGCAGGTTTTTGTATATCAATTATATAATATGTTAAAGCTGTAAAAAAAAAAGAAAAAATGAAGATCAAAAGACAGCAGCAGGAATGAATATTATTCAGAATAATTTTAATATGCTGCTGTGTAATTTTGATCCAGTTAATAATTACACTTACTGGTTTGAAGTTTTCTAACCATAGAGAGAAGTGTTTCTTTTCTACATCGATACATTCACCTTTGAGTGCCTGCCCAGTCATTCCCTTAGAATAAATCGCTATGAGTGAGATTGCTGAGTCCAAGGAAGTGGGTATTTTAGGTTTTGATGTGTCGGCCATGTTGCACTCTGGAAAAGTTTTATTGCTAGTGTATGTATCTACCAACAATGTTCATGACACCCTGAGACATCATCATTCCTGATAATGTCTGTCACCCCTGCAGCTGAACGTGATATGCACGCAAGATTGAGCACCTTTTTACATGTTTATTACCTATTTGTAGGTCAGTTTTCCACTTATTTTTTTGCAGTGTTTTGTTGGGGGGGTGGATTTATAAGAAAAATATTTATTAAATAGAGACATTTTCTCACCTTTCCTAGTCATTGCAGGGGTGCTTTCCCAGTTTGTGTTCTCCCTCCTATTTCTTTTTTAAAGATTTCATTTATTTATAAGAGAGAGAGAGCATGAGGAGGGGGCAAAGGGAGAAGAAGATTCCCCACTGAGCAGGGAGCCTGACGTGGGACTCAATCCCAGGACCCTGAGATCGTGACCTAAGCAAAGGCTTAACCAACTGAGCCACCCAGGCACCCCGGCTTCCTCCCTATCAATGATGTCATTTACCATACAATTTTTATAATTTTTTTTTACAATTTTTCTTATTGTCAGATTTTTCAAACTTTTCCTTTCTGGTGTCTATCATTTTTACAAAGTCTTTCTTCACTCCAAGTTCGTAGATTTATTCTCTTATATTTTCTATGAGTATTCTTCTAGTACCTTAAAAAAGAAAAGGATTGGGGCATCTGAGTGGCCAGTCAGTTGAATGTCCGACTCTTGGTTTTGGCTCAGGTCATGATCTCAGGGTAGAGAGATTAATCCCCACATTGGGCTCTGCACTGAGTGTGGAGCCTGCCTAAGATTGTCTCCCTCTGCCCCCTGCCTCCCCTCTTTCTCAAAAAAAAGAAAAGAGAAGAGAAGAAATAAAAAGATTAATCATCTTAAAAAAATTTTTTTTTTGCTATGATTTCTGAGGTTTGGTTCCTCTTTCTGTTTCTGCTAATTGTCTCAAAGCATCTAGTAAGGGAGCAGGGGGTAGACAGGGGAGGGCAGAGGAAGATGGTGGAAGGCAGGGGTAGACAGGGGAGGGCTGGTGAAGCAAGAATACTCTAGAAATGGCCTCCTCCGTTCCATGGCCTCGTGACCCTCTTCCCCTGAGGCCCCTCAGCTGTGTGTCCTGCGTGTTGGCCTGGGCCGTGAGGTCACCAACCCCTTGGCATGGGCAAGCTCGCAGGTAGAGGGCACTGGAAACAGACCTCCCACAGGACCCATGCAAAAGGATGGAAGGAGTTGCTCACGCGGCTGTGATTCTTACAAAGCTCCCCGCAGCGAGCCGCTGACCTCAGATGTCTGCCCCGATGGGTGAGGAGCCTCATGGAAGCCGCTCTGACGTTGTCTGGTAGAGGGATGAGAGCAGAGGGAGCAATGCTTCCTAAACCTTAATAATGTGCACACAGGCCCCTGGGATCTTGTTAAGACAGATTCTGATCCAGTCCCCCGCTGGCCCGGGTGCCAGCCTTGGAGTGGTGAGGGACAGGAGCCCGAGCTGGCCAGCATCACAGGGAGAGAGGGCAGGGGTGAACACTTGAGGTGGGGTGGCATCGGAATCACCTGGGGGCTTGTTCGAACCCCAGTGGCTGGGCCCACCCCCGAGTTTCCGATGTGGGGACCTAAATGTGACACGTGCCCCAGCGGTGCTGATGCTACCGGCCTGGCCCGGGCTAGCAGTCCAGGCCCTGGGCCGTTCCTCCGTGTGCGGCAGGCAGCTTCTCGGGCCTGGGAGGGCCTGGCTGGGGTGTCCGACGGCCCCCCGGGCCCGCCTTGCTATGCATGGGCTGTGTCCACGGAGCCTCCTGTGCCGCCTCCTTCCTGTACTTCAGATGCCCTGGGCATGCCCTGGATGGGAGTTGGGGCTGGTTTCTGACTTCCAGTCCCTTGTGGAATGTGAAGAGTGTAAGTGCCCTGCACCTATACCCCTCCTGGGATGATTTTTGGGAGGTCATCTGGTGTCCACCAAAACCTTCCTGCCATCAAGCATTTGTGAACCTGCTCAGTGTTTCCATGCCCTCAGGATTACAGGATTGTCTAGATTTGGTGTTGAAGGGCAGCCTGCTCAGGCCCCCTGGGAGGGCTCCAGGAGGCAGAGATTTTCACTCTCAGCTCCAACAGGAGTGTGGACAGGCCCCATGCCTGTTGGGTGGCTCTGTGGTAGCCCAGCGTCCTTGCTAACTAATACTGTCCCTTGCCTTGCAGAGCCTGTGGATAGCTCGAGCCTCCTGGCATCCGAGGGTGCCACTGCACCCGGCCTAAGCCCTGAAGACCCCATGGGTGCCTCGCAGCCCCTGCCACCCAGCCTTGAGCCTCCAGAGGGCCCTGACCAGGGCACGCAGGTGGTGCCAGGTCCTGGGCATGTGGCCCGCTCCACCAGCGACCCCACTTCGTGCTCATCCAGTGTGGCAGGTATGACTGGTCCAGTGCCCCTGTGTCCCTGGCGTGTGCCCTGCTCTGCCCCTGGACACTGCAGGCCTTGGTGAGCTGAGAGTCAAGGCCAGGCCTTGGGACCTCTGTGCAGGGAATGTAGCCTTAATGCCCGAGGGCCCTAGGGAGTGGTGGCCAGGTAGGGGCCCCTGCTGTACACCCACCAGGCTTCCTACTTTCTAGCTGGGGAGGAAGGGGAGGAGAGATGGAAGGTGATGAGAGCTCACCTGGGGTCAGCTAGCCTCTGACTTTATCCTGCTGGTTCTGCACTAGCTCTGGGGCTCAGGTGGGGACTCAGGTCAGGCAGGCGACCAAAGGCTGTATCCATCAACCGACCTTGATGGCTCTTCCCCGGGACTAGCCTGGGCTCCACACCTGTGGGCCGTGCCATTGCCTGGTTAGTGGTCTGGTGGGACCCAGGGCCACATAAGGCAGGGCTGTGCCTCAATGGCAGTGCTGGGTTGGTGGGGTGTCCTCTGGCCGGAGCCGCCACAGGCATACACAGGTGTGTCTCCAGTGGCACTACACAGGCACCATTGGCAGCACTCCCTGTGTGGCCTGGAGCCCGGGTCAGAGTCGCCCCTCGTGACTCTGAGGGGGTGGTGCCCTCCCTGGGCTGCAGCTCCCCAGGGGTCCCGTGTGCCCTGGAACTAGAGAACCACCACTTCCTCCCACGGTGCTAGTTTTGAGTGGGGAGGATGGCAGTGTCTACACCGGTAAGGACGGGTGGGAATTATACGGCTGCAGGGCCGTCGGAGTGTGGACTTCCCACCCTGGAACCAAACGAGGCCTGAAGAGGCCCACTGGGTGCCTGGCCTCAGTGGTCCAGTCCAGCTGAACCCCAGATAGACGAGATCCGTGTCCCAGGAGAATTGTGTCCCTGGAAGGAACCAGGAACCTGCCCAGGTCATTGCCCTCAAGGGCCCTCCAGGTAGAAATGCCAGATTTGCCCCTCCAGGCTCCTGGGCCTGCGCTCCTCTGTCTCTGCCCAGGTTCAGGTGCCAGCTCACCACACAGGACTCCATCAGAGGCTTCTCCTGAGGCCCCTCCCCCACCCCGTGCTGGGGGATTCCAGACTCAGCCCCTCTCTGCTCCTGTGAGGGCTGTTACCTGTAGGATCCCACATACCTGGGGTGTCTGCTCTGTGGCCTCTCATGGCTCCCTTGGGCCTATCCTCCATTTAGGGAAATTGGGGCTCGGCCGATCATGACATTTTGGGGGTGGGGATGAGGAGAAGAGGTGGCTGGATGACAGGTTGTCACAGGGCCTTCTCTGCGTCCCCACACCAACCCTCTTCTCAGCCAAACAAGGTAGTGTTCGGACTGGCAAAAGCATGTGCGTCCCCGGGATCTCTGGGGACCCTCAGGTGCAGATGGGCATTCCGATGGAGCGTGCTGGGTTTGCTTGCAGCCCTGGCCCTTTGCTGGGCTGAGGATGTAACAGGCCCGGGGCGGCCCCTGCCTTGTGGGAGCCAGCAGTGGGCCTGCTCCCATTGGATCTGCACACGGGTTGGCGGCAGTACGGGAGGCCCCCCTCCGCTGGTCTGGCATCTAGAGGGTACTTCTCAGCCACGGGAGGGGGATTGTAGTGTCCTCAGGAACTCCTTTCTCCCTTCCACGTGTTAACTGAATACTCTCTCTGATGAAGGCAAGGCCTCTTCACACACCCCCTCCTGCAGCCGGGACCTCGAAGCAGGACCATCCAGGGCTGCTCTGGGGACTGGTGAGACATCCTTTTCTAAACCACTTCGAGACCTGCTGTGAATGGGGGAAGGTGGGCAGGGGTGGGGGCAGTGTCTGGTGGTCCTTGGCTGCCCGTGTGTGTGTGTGTGTGTGTGTGTGTGAGAGAGAGAGAGAGAGAGAGAGAGAGAGAGTCGGGGCCTCATGGTGTCCCCCAGGAGCACGGGCTCTCCAGCTCTGTGGGCTTTGAAAGGACAGCCTTGGGGCACCTGGGCGGCTCAGTGGTTGAGCATCTGCCTTCAGCTCAGGGCATGATCTGGAAGTCCAGGGATCGAGTCCCGCATCGGGCTCCCTGCAGGGAGCCTGCTCCTCCCTCTGCCTGTGTCTCTGACTCTTTCTGTGTGTCTCATGAATAAATAAAATTAGAAAAGAAAAGAAAGGACGGCCTTCCCTTGCCTCTGTCTCCTCAGGAGAACACCTGAGAGGCTATCACTGAGTTAGCATGCACGTGGTGCTTGTTTCCCTGTATTTATGAGATGCTATTTTAAGGGGAGATTGGCCTCCCATGTGAGGATTTTTTTGTTTCTTTTTTTTTTTTTTTTAACAGTTTCTCTTGCTTAGTTGTCAGGCTTGCCCCACTGCCACCAAAAGTATGCCAGACCACCCAGACTGTGTTTCCTTTGTGTGACTTGAAACATGCCGTGGGCAAGTCAGGCCTAATCTAGCGCTTGGGAGATGGTCACAGGAGCCTGCCCAGGGCTGGCTCTCCCTGGAGGCACTGTCAGGCCGTTGTGCATTCCCTGGCTCGTCCGGAGTGGCCATGGGCCTTGTTGTGAACTAGTGTTGTTTCCCTGGCCTTGCCTGGTGGGGACTGGGAGCCAGACCCTGGTGTCCTGAGCCCTGGTGCCAGGGAGAGGTGGTGCCAGGAGGAGGAGTCAGGTGCTCTCACTGCTCCTCTGTCACCCCCAGTTCCGGTCTTAAGGTGGCCCTTAAGGTGGTCTTAAGATGCCATCAGCCCCACCTTAAGGTGGTCTTAAGATGCCATCAGCCCCACAGGGGCAAAGGTCATTGAGCCAAGGACAGCTGAGAAGGGTCAGCCCCCTGTGAGTGCAGGACTTCCCACAGAAGAGACAGAAGGAAAGGGGTCCCGACCTGTACCTGGCCCTCTCTCCCTACCTGCTTTGCATTTTGCCCTCCCGTCTCCAGTCCTCCAGCTCCAGGTGGGGTGAAGCTGTGGCCCGTCTGGGTTAACCCCAGCTCCATTCAGGGCTGAGAGGGGCCAGGCCACCCAGGGGACGAAAGGACATGGAAGCAGGGTCAGTCCCATAGCTGCTGGCCCCGGAACGTGGAGATGCCAACAGAAAGCTTGTCCCCAGTAGGCTTGTGTTCACTTGTCAAGAACTTCTATAACAGCGGCCATCTGTTTTGTTCTGGTTGTTTTCAGATTTTATCTTTTCCCTTGATTTCTAGTTTCACGATCACACTCCATCACGGCGGCCTGTGCATGTCGGCACCTGCGCTCGCCCCCTGGCCCCCTGGACACCTGGAGAACGGACCAACGGGCAAAGCCAGAGGCCTTACACACCGTCTTCAAAGAGCGGCCTCACTCGTTAGTGCACAGCGAGGCCCACACAGACCCCCGGGGTTTGGTGGTGAAGTTCTTGGAACACTCGAACTGTGCGCTGCCTCCTGAGGTGCGGCACGTGGTGGGCACATTCCGCCCAACGGTTGCCCCTGATGAGCCCCACACGGAGGAGGCCGTCCTCAGCGCCACTGTGCTGGACCAGGTGTGAGCAGGCCGCAGGGCCCGACGGGGACATGGACAGGCCCGGGCCAGAGTGTCCCTGCTGGCGGGCCTGCTGCCCAGGAGTGTCCTGGGTGGCCCGGGTGGGGAACCCCTGTCTTCCTCTGGAGGAGGATCTGGTCCCTTGTTTTCTTGGGGATGACACTTCCTGCCTATCCCAGTAATACAGAAAAATGACTCTCAATGGCCATCGTCAGTTCCTTGGTTTTTTCAGGCACATCACACCCCACCAGCGTTACGGGAACACAGTGACAGGTGACAGTGGAACTAGAGACAGTGAAGTAGCTTCAAAACCTGGGCCATCCAGAAGCAAGATTCTCTCTCCCCCCACCTCTGAGTGAGCTGAGTGTTCCGTGGCTAGAGGAGGGTATCCAGTAATGAGACCATTTTCTTATATGGTTTGTGTCACGCAGTAATCTACCTTTTATCGTCTGCTGAGTGGAAAGAAAATGGGTAATTCTAGCACGGATGGCAGCCTGGGCCCAGCTCCCTGCCTGCAGGGTGCAGGGCTATTGTGCTTACAACTCACAACAGGGGACCTTGCTGTGGCTGTGGCCTGGAAGCAAGCTGGTGTGGCAGGGAGCTTTGCTTGACACCCCCACCCCCATCTGCCCCCATCACCCAGGCTCCTGGGCCTCCCGTCGCCCCCCTCCCTCCATGGGGTGCCCTTCACACTGTCTCTCCAGCTCTTTCCCTGTCTACCGTCTCCTACTCTGCAGACACCTTTGGCGAGCCCCTGTGGGGCTTCTCGCTGTCTGGTGTCCCCAAGATGGCCTGGAGGGGGTGGGGGTTTGGGGGTAGAGGCCTGTATCCCAGGATCTGTGCACCTCCCCACAGAGCATGTCACGGATGACCCCAGAGCATTCCCTTCCCAGCCAGGCAGCAGCCACGTCTGCATTGGAGGATGCAGGTTGTAAATCGTTTCTTTCCATCCAAAACCCCCTGAATTGACTACTTGGAAGCAGGCCAGCCCAACCTCTCTGTGGGGGCAGCTTGGGCATTTTGACTTTCTTGGTACTTCTCCCCACCGCCACCCCCCATGTTCTGGCAACCTTAACAGTAGCCACTTCCCCACAACGGCCCTGGAGCAACACTGTTCTCAAGAACCTTCTGCAGCGATGGGAATGTCTGTCCCTGTGCCATCCACAGCAGCGGTCACCAGCACCTGCACTGCAGCCCTGCATCGAACAAGGAACTCACGCTTCTCAACCCAGAGCCCAAGGATTGAGAGAGCCCAAGGCCTGGCACGGAGAGTGCAGGGGGGAGGACCCGATGGTTACCCACTGTTGCTCGCTGTCCAAGAGTCTAGGCTCTGTGTGCTGTCCTCCCCTCTGCTCTGCGCCCCGCTGTAGCCAAACTGCTGGGTGGAAGCTGGGAAGGGGGTGACAGGGAGAGTCTGCAGTCCAGACGCCAGGAGCCTCCCTGGGAACGGAAGTTCAAGAAGCCTGCGGCGACGGTCAGCTTGGAGCACTTTGCTTCAGTCGTGTTCCTTGTTCACTGCCTCCTTTGCCTCTGGAAGAGGTGAGAGAGCTGGAAAAATTCCCATCAGACCTTTGGATGCCAACCAGAACTTTTCCACTGGAGAATCCCAGAGATGAGCACTTTATCCAGACTATCAAATGGCAAATCCCTAATTTCTCTCAGCTGAGGGCTTCTGAAGTACCCCCCAAAGCAAATCCCTTCCAGGTACGTTTAACCAATAGTTTTTCCAAGTGGCCTCCCCTGAGCCCATCCACAAGGCATTCATGGCCTCTGAATCCAGGCATTCTCAGTGTCACTGGCGTGGGAAGCGGAGTTTAGCAAGCTGCAGGAATGTTCGTCTGCACATGCTGGGGCCCCACTTTCAGGCTTGGGGCCCACACAGCAGTGGCCCTGGGCCGAGCCCCAGGGCTAAGCCAACCTGGCTTCAAGTTGACTGAGGCAGCCCCTTGCCCTCCCTCACACCTGTGGGGTGGAGCTCAGGCATCAGTATTTTTACTGTGCACCAGGGGGAGCGGCCGCCAAGAGCTGCCCTGGTGCTCTGTGCCCTTTGCTTCTCCTCCCTGCAGCGGTACAGTGTGTTTTCTGCCATCCGGGGCTCCTGCTGCCACCTGGGCCTTCACTCATGTACAAACGGGTGATCCAGCCAAAGCCCAGAGTCCCAGATGTTCTCAAGGGCTCTGCCCTTCACACACCCTTCCACGCTCAGTTGTGCTTTTGCTCTCAGCAACTCTGTCTTGCAGTAGAGGAGAGTGTACTCAATTTTATACCACTGAGCTAGAACCTTCTGCCCATCTCCTAGGTGCCCCAGGTGGCCCATGTGGGCTCTAGCAGGGCCCAGATCCTGGCTTTCTGGAAAGGTTCCAGATGAGAGAAGTGACAGAGCCACTAGGAACAAGCCAGGGAGCGGACCTGCCAGTTCTAGTACCCGAGACCCTGCTCTGCTCAGTGGCATCTGGGAGCCAGGAGCCCCAGCAGTGGGCACCCCCAGCCCTGACCATGTGGGCGCATGGTGGAGCGCGGTGGGGAAGCTGGTTTCCTCCTTGTGCTGGTACACCCTCTCCCACCTCTCCTCTCTGTAGAACATCAGCAGAGCCCGACACGCTGTGCTAGGAAGCTAAAACATGGGACCCCTACCTGCAGGGACCCCCCCCACTGCACAGGCCTGGGTCCTGAGTGCTCTCCTGGCCTTTTCCCCACAACCCAAATGGGGTGGGTTGGGGTGTGTGTGTGTGTGTGTGTGTGTGCAGAGCCTGTCCATACACTGCCATTTGCCTGGGGGACGGAAGAAGGTTGTGGTGGGTGAGCTCCGGACCCCACCTCTCTGGCAAACAAGGGGGGACTCATCTGTCACAAGGACCTAAGGTCTTCTTCAGCTGGTGACAACAATGCAAATTAAATGCTTGTAACAAACCATGTAACAGAAAGCTCATTTCAAATGGATGTTTCCTGCTCCGGCCGCCCCTGCCCCCAGCTGTATTGATTCACAGATGCTGCTATTAGGCAGAATTTATAGGCAATTGTTTTCAAGCCACAGGAGACCTGTTTGTACAACTTGAAGGTTGTATTTATTTAATGTACCTCAAGGTGTTTTCATAATGATCAGTGTTTTAATAAAAACTATTTCTGGCCTCTGTGTCTCTGGGTCTAATTGGGACCGACAGGCCGAGAGCCCGTGTGGGCCTCTGAGGACCAGGATCTCCAGCGGCGTCAGGGAGCATGAGGCACCCACGGCTGTCCAACCGTGACTCCCAATATCTTTCCAGAAAAGGGCAGGGCGTGGGGGCCAGGAGGCGGGAAGGTGCCCCCACCCCCCGACGCAGGCCCTGCCAGAGCTGGCTCGGAACATTCTTTAATTTGGATTTTTTATGTGAATCATTTGGTGGGACACCCCCCGCCATACCCCACCCTCATGTCATTTGCTAGCCATGCCTTTTGTCTCCGGAGCCTGTTCACCTGCCCTGTCTTGGGCAATACAGGGACCTACCTCTTGGCTCTCCTAGGCTAAGGTCCGTTCCCTCCAGCTTTTATCCATGTGACATTCCCTGTCATCACCCAAGGACGTGGGCTATCTCTGGCTAGCAGCGAAGGGCCTCTCATCAGTAGCTCACAGCATGGAGTGCAGATTGCTGTGGGGAGACCAGAGGTGGGTCCCACTGCGCCGAGCTTCCCAGACCATCAGGGGGACACATCACTCCAGGCCTTGTGATCAAAGCCCATGTTCACCCCTACTTCCCTATACCAGGTGACAGGCCACAAATAACCCTACAGGTAAGCAAACACCACTGGGATGGGTTGTCTAAGTTTCTGTTTTACACACACACACACACACACACACACACACACACATACCCCTCATCTCTCCTGGAGATAACTGAAATTTAAACCAGGAGAACAGCAAGGCTCCTTCTGTCCCTTATTCCACCAGCAGCCTGTCTCCTCCGCGGGATGGGGTGGGTGAGGCAGGCCTGGTGACCGGTCTCCATCACTAATCCTGCAGCCCCCCAATGGCCAGCCCAGCCTGACCCCTGGTGCCTCGAGCACCCACCTCTCCGACCCCACTGGGGAGCACCCCTGAGGCCCCAGACCCCAAACCCGAAGGGGCTGCCATCAGCACACGGCACCACCGCAGAGCCACGCTGTGAGGCGTTGAGGTTGAGAAGTCAGGCATCCACTTCTCCGTGAACAAACCAGCCACACAAACAGCTTTTCCTCATGACTTCAGGTTTATTAGTGAGATTAGCGAGTCTTCCTAAGGTCGGCTGCATGCAACACAGGTCACTCCTTGAATACAGTAATCCTAAAGCTTTAGTTACTGCATGGTAAGGCTTCTTAAGTCACAGTGTATTCTTCAAGGCCTGGGCAAAAGAAAGAGACTTCCAGACAACATGACGTCAGTTAACAATGACCTCTAATGAGCTGAACTAGACTACGTTTCACTTGATGTACACACACTCTAATACTGCTCGCGGTGACGTGACGCCCGGCTCGCCGGCGATCTGAGCTCTCCTCCGGCTGCCCGGGGGCGGCAGGGGTGGGGGCGCTCGTGTGTGGATGCGTGTGTGCAGACAGAGGTCTGAGACGGAGGGCCGCTGCCCCTTGTCCCTGGGAGGGGGAGCCAGTGGGCCCCAGCCTGGGAAGGGGGGTGGCTCGGTGGCCGGCTGGAGGGGTGCCCACGAAGTCCAGCCTCCAGCGAGGACAGGAGCAGCAGGTGTGGTGGCAGGTCATCCAACAACCCTAGAGTCTCAAGAAGGGCTGGTCAAAGCAAAAGTCAAAACCATGATGTTATCTAAATAAATATGGAGTTTTGATGTTGTAGCCATCATCTTTTATTTAACTCAGGAGCGTCTCCCTGCTGGTTAAATACAATCACATGTTCCCGGACTTCACATATAAGTCACAGCCTGGGAGCCGGGCTGCAGCAGCTCCAGCGGCCCTTTCCCCCGAAGCACCCCAGGGCTCCCCCCCACCCCAGGGAAAGGGGCAGAGGGGGACAGTCACTGCCACCACCACCCCCACCCCCACCCTCGAGCCTGCTGCCCTCGCCGGGCTCCCTTCACGGCCGCTCCCCAAGGCCTCAGGGAGGAAAGATACACTCCACGCCACACACAGATACAAACACACACCCTTGTCCATCGCAACGAGGAAACGGGTCAGAATGGGCAAAACACGGGACTGTTCTACAGAGATTGCTTCCTGTGACTCTCCTTTGACATACCCCTTTTTATCCAAAAAAACAAAAAAACAAAAAACAAAACCAAAAACCAAAAAAAAAAAAAAAAAAGTGGGTGGTGAGGGCAGGCCCTGCAGAGGAGCCAGTGTCCTTGGGTGGGCCGTGGGGTCAGGGGTCAGGTCCTGGGTCCGGCCTTTCCAGCTCCTGCGAACCCAGGTGGGCTGGGTGGTGCGGGCTGGGCGGGCCTAGATGTACAGCGGGGTCTCCTGGCCCGTGAGAAGCCTGAACATGGCAGCAGGCATGGTCTTCATGTGGATCTGTCAACGAGAGACAGGGGCTGAACTGGCTCTCCCTCTCTGGCCTCTCCCGTCCCCATGGTACTGTCAACCAGAAGCAAACGCTGGGCAACCAGGTCGCTCTGGGAACCCCCTGAAGGTTTTCTGCGCAAAGCACCAGCTTTCAAAGTAGAGGAGGAATGACCACACCTCACTGGAGATTCAGGAAGCATTTCCTGACTCTCATCTGGCCTCCCCATCTGGGTCTCCTAAGGGTTTACACACGTTCAAGGGCTAGCTTTCCCCTCTGCTCAAGCTGACAGCAGAGGAGCGAAAGATCAGACTTTTAGTTGTGACTACAGCTTGCCCACTCAGCTGGGGGCAGGCTGGGGGTGCCCAGGCCTCTGAAGCCCTTCCTGTGAAGCCAGGGAAAGTGAGTGTTCTGGGGTCCAAGAACTGGCTCACTGAGGGCCAGGGACCTCAGCCCCCTCACCCTTTGGGGCTCAGTTAGCATGTGAGCCTTTGGAGCCTGGCCTCACTCTGTGGCGCAAAGGGCCTGGGTCGACAAGCAAGGTGCAAGATGGGCCCCTGGGGGACCGACCTTGTGGGGCCCACCCCCTGTGGAGGCTCTGGGAAGAATCAAACCAGTGAAAGCACAGAGGAGGTGGGCTCTGCTTCAACTCATCTCTTCTTAGTGTCCTCCCAGGATGATGCCAGGACTGAGCATTGTGGCTCTAGGAGGTCTGGATGGCCTCACCCTCCTGGTGCCCAGTAAGAGGTGGCCGGTTGCGGTGGGGGGCATGGTGTGGCTGCCCCTCCTCAGGCAAGCAGGTCTCAGGTGTCGTCTGACCAAGCCAGAGAGGTCGGTTGTGCAGATAGTTCTCACAGTGTTACAGGCTCCTTGCCCAGCCCCACTACCAGGATCTGTTTGATCGATTTAGATTTTAGTGCTCCCACCACCCCCAGCATAGCTTTTTCCATCAGGAGAATATTCTGTGTAATTCCTCAATCTGAAACCCACCCAAAAAACCTCAAGTCTTGGTATCAGGGACTAATGTTCCAAATGTGCTCAGAGATGGTGGAAAATGCAGGCAGACACTGCAATCCCCCAGCCACACCTCGGCTGCTTCTGTGCCTCTTTGAATGCCAATTCATCTCAGGTCTGAAGAGTTGAAAACGTTTCTCCTCCACCCGATTGGTTTCCTCGTAAATGTGAGGCTGATCACCCCAGCGGGGTGGCCATTTCAAACATCCACTAAGGAAAATTGGATTTTCCTTTCTTTGAAGCCATTTGTAAAAGGAGGCGAAATGTTGCCTACCTGGCACCCCTCTTCCTCTTGAGAACCAGCCATCTGCCACCGCCCACCTACAGGAAAACAGGCCTCCTCCCCCAAGCTGGGAGCTTCACAAAATAGAGTGTAGGCCCCCCAGGAAATGCGGTCAAACGCCCCCTCTGAAACAGCACCTACCCACTCACCTAGGCACCAAGCTCCACCTCCAGTGGCTACCACAGAGCCTGAGCCTGTCACTGCCCTGCTCCACCCTTCAGGGTATGAACCCCCCACATAGCACCTATGCCCTCTACAAATGGCCCCACACACACACCTACCTCTGCAGCTGTCTCAGCCTCTCCCAGGAAAACCCTCAGCCCATTTGTCCTGACTCTGGGGGCACACGGCCACGACACCCAGACATACTCATGCTGGGTGAGGCTTCCTTCTGGACACTGGGTTCTTAGACTCTGAGCACCATACTTCTCACCCCGAATTACCCTCTTTACTTGTGAGCTCCTTGAGGAAAACTGTGCCCTCCCCTCCGATTCTTGTCTACCTCAAGCTGACATCATACTGGTGCCAGAAAGAACTAGAAAAGGAGGAAATTTCAAGGCAGCAAAGCAGGAAAGCATGCAGCAGCCACAGCTGGCCTGCTCTGCGGGCAGGAAGACGGCAGGAAGCAGGCAGAGGGGCAAACCCTGGACCACAGGCTTGTGCCTGGTGAGGTGGGTCCTGTGGAGGGCAGGGCTCCCTGACTGAGCATGCAAGACCCAGTTCCAGAAACCAAGTCAACCACCTTTGCCCTCCTATCTGCTGCACTGAGCTGGAATGAACAGCCAAATGCCTGCGACTCTGCTCATCCTTGTCACAGGCACTCCCTGGGGCGGGAGCCACAGCCTTGCCAGCTCAGTTGAGGCCCAGGGCCTCTAGGAGAGGGAGTGACTCACAGAGGTCAAGGTGGGAGCCCAATGACCAGCACAGGCATGTTCCAAGGTCCCAGCAAGGACAGACTCTCCTGAGAAGGTAGGTTTTTCTGGGAAGGGGACCAGTGTCTTTCCCGAGAGCCTTATATACCGCCCCCTCTTCAGTAGCCTAGATATTGGTCTTGGAAATGTAGGGCCCAGATGGCCCTAGGCTCCAGTTCTGACTCCAGCAAGGGGACAATGGAGTGTGGCCTTACCTCTCCAACGGAGTTAGAAAGAGCCTGCACTATCTTCTCATGGGCTGTGGCCACCACACTCTGCCCGTTGATCTCAATGATGCGGTGGCCGACTCGGACGCCTCCTCGCTCTGCGATGCCCCCTCGCATGAGGCTGCAGATCTAAGCAGACACATGTCAGGTCAGCACACAGGTCTCCCCTCACCCCAGGTGGAAGGCAGGGATGTTAATCACACAGAAGGAGAAGCCCACAGGACAACTGCTTCTACATGCAATCTGCTGACTGACGGGGACATTTATAATGTGTAAGAGGTTAAAAAACCCAAGTCGACAGCATGGCCAGTGGGAGAACCCTGTGGGCCCTGGGTGGATCTGCCCCCCTCCTACCCCCCAGCCATTCAGAGCCTCTGTTCCTGTGTCAGGGGAGTGTGGAGGGCTGGTGGTGGACACAGTTGAAGCACATCCTAGAAGATTCTCCACCAGCTACATTCTGCTCCTCTTAGAGGTAAAAAAGTCATTGTTCCCATCTCACAAAGAGATATGAATTCATGAGACAACCAATGCAAAGAGTTTGGGGAAATGACAAAGAAGGCCTAAGTTTTTTATATCCGCCCCCTTGTGGGATTCACTAAAGATCACAGCCTTAGAAAGCTGGCCACCTGCCCAGACCACGGGTAGATGGAGGCAAACCCCAGAGGGGGTTTGAATTGCTGAGAACTGCTGGCTCAGGGGGAGGATGTGGGCCAGCTGTACCCCGATGGCCCTGCAGGAGGAACGCTGAAGTCCTGGAGATGCGGCAGTGGAGGGAGCAGAGGGGACACAGGGTCCCTCCCCACCACACTGCTGCCCAGGACCCAGTGCAAGGGTGGAAGCAGGTCCCACAGCAGGGACCCCTGGGCTGTGGTTCCTGCAGCCTCCACTGCTGGAGGTCTCTCCCGTCTGCTCCCCACTCCCCTGGCACCTGACCCCAGATGCCTCTTCCTCAGCCTCTGCTCAGCAGCCCTGGAAGGCTGCACCCCACCAGCCATGCTTGAGAGCAGGGAAGGCCCAGCCCAGAGCCAGTCAGGAGAAGGCCCACCCAGGAACCAGCCCACATCATCTAAAGGCCTCACTGAATTCATGGGGGCCTCTGTGCTTATGGTTTCCTCAATCCAGAAACATTACCAATACAGCTCTTGTCTCAGTGAGGATTTGGTCACTTTTTAAGGCATCTTCACACTTGAAAAGGCAGGGGACCCCAAAAGAACCAGGAAGGGTTATTCTGATCAGCACCTGAAGAGGTCAAGGGTTGGCCTACCTACAAGTAGAAATAACACGCAGGACCAGCCAAGCCCTTCCTCCCACCTCACTGTTCTCATTCCATGGCAAGGCTCTACATTATCCAGGACTCTGCCTTGTGGTGAACACCCTCCTGCCCTCACCCCAGCGACCCCTGCCTGTGTCAGAGCCACCCCTGATCCCACCATGGCCAGGCCTGCTCATTAAGCTGGGGCCTCTGATTTCCAAGGCTGCTGGGGGATGACTCTCCCCTTAGACGGGACAGCCCTGCCCCCAGCCCCCACCCCACTTCTCTCCCTCAGATCCTGGCATGGCAAGTTTTTAAGGCTGAGACAGGCTTAGAAGGCCACTGGCCATAGGCTGACCTTGGCACCACATGCAGGATCCCATCTGTCATGTGTTCTGTGGATCTTGCCTTGTCACTGATGCCACAGGCCTTTCTAAACCAACCATGTGGGTCCCTCCCAGTCCTCAGGGTCTCTGTCTTTCTGGTAGAACACATATACACAGACTGATGTCATGGTTCCACACCACTACTGCCCAGCCAACTGGACTCCCCCGGCAGAGCTGATCACAGTTTAGGACTGTGATCCCTTGAGTCGGACAGGGCTCAACCAGGAGGTAGGCAGAGAAAGAGAAGACGATGGCCCCAATTCTCCATACATGAATTAAGGAGTAACTTCTAGTTTTTATCTCCCCTCAGATGATGTAAGGGCATTTTTGCGCCTGTTGTAACTGGGTCTGTGAAGATCCTGAGGAAGGTGCTTCAGGATGACCTGGCTCACTTCCTGGCCTGACCAAGTAAGTGCCAGAAGCTGGCACACTCCACAGAAGGTGCAATCTTGGTTACACCCCTGGTGGCACCTTCCTCCCTAGCAATGGAGATTCAGGGAAAGAAAGTGAAGAGGGAACGGGAGACAATGGCTTTGCACCTTTAGAGGGAATTGGCAGGAGCATGGACCTGGACCCTGGCAGGAGACTCCAGCTGGAATCCAGGGGGCAGGCAGGGGAAGAGGAAAGAAGAGGAGCAGGACATACCGATGAGAAAGCCATGTGCATGTGTACACGAGTACACACACACACACACACAGGCCCTGGCCTTCCCAAATGATGCATGCCCACAGGAACCAGGGTGTATTCCAATTTCAGGGGGTACATTTCTGCGGGGGGAAGGCTGGTGTCTCCCAGCGGGAGACGTCTTGATTTCTTGAATGGTGTTGTGGAAAGAGAGAGGAAGGATCCATTTAGAAATAGTGCTAACTGGGTCATCCGGGACCTGGCTGCAAACTAATGCCTTGTGCTTTGGGTGTAATGAAGCTGAAAATGGAAAAAGCAGTTGTGCAAGACAAACTCAGATGCCAGCAAACTTTTCCAGGGGATTCAGGGGAACTTGGTCACGTGGGACACCCTCACTGGTAGGCACAGCAATCCCTGCAGTCTTAGGGAGGAGAGAAACTGGCAGGCTCACCACCAAAGCCACGATCAGGGCCCCGTGTACACTTACAGGAGTTACTAATGCTCTGAGCCCTAAATACAGACTTTTCGGCCTCTGCACTGCTCACAAATGCTGCCAAGTCTATGCACACCCTCGCCCATCTGCACACAGGGCCAGGGTAACAACCTGATGATGGGCAATGAGAGTGTGGGCATGCTCTTCACGACAGCTGGCCTCAGGCACAATCAATCCCTGCTCTGCACCTTCCCAGCTGGGAGCCTGGGGGCAAGTTATGTGACCTCCCTGCTCCTTAGTCCTCCATGAAATGGTAACAGAACATGGTCCCTAACTGGACCAGCCTGGCAGACACCAGCTGCACAGGGATACCCTAGGTTTGTGGGAAGAGCTTACCCGTGGGGTGGCCTTCATTTCTTGGTTCCTAGAATGGATCACCCCAGACAGATGGGCCAGGGGGCCTCAGAGCATGTGCAATAATGAAACTAGACAGACTGTTCACAGCAGCAGGATTCACAATAATCAAGAGGTGGAGGCAACCCAATGTCCACTGATGGATGAACAGATACATGCAATGTGGTCTAGTCACACACGGGAGTATTAGCCCTGAAAAGGAATGAAATTCTGGCACAGGCTACAAGGTGGATAAGCCTTGAGGGCATCATGCTGGGAGTTAACTAACCCAGTCACCAAAGGGCAGGTACTGTCTGATTCTACTTATCTCTACAAGGTACCTAGAAAAGTCAAGTTCATGAGACAGCAGGTACAACGGTGGCTGCCAGAAGCTGGGCTTAGGAGAGAGGAATGGGGAGTCAGTTTGTATGAGTACAGAGTTCCCCTTTTGTACCATGAGACTTCTCGAGACTGGTTGCACAACAGTGTGAACGTACTGAACACTTGAAAATGGGTAAGATGGTAAATGTTATGTTAATCGATTTTACCACAATTCAAACAAACAAAAGAAAAAACAGATGTCCGAGTCGAGAGCTGGGGCTGAAAGAAAAGAGGGTGGGTAAGGCTGATTCCAGAACATAATACAGCTTCTTAGCCACATGGGGCCTCTCATTTTGGAGAAAAGACAGGTTGTGCCAAGCTCCAGGAGGAGGCCAGCACCAGCGCTAGCACCTTTCCTGTGCACACACCCATGTGTACACACAGACGTGAATGTACACTCTGACAGGTGTGCAGAGGACCCTTCCCTCTCATGTGACAGCACCCCGATCTCCTTCAATGCCCCGGTGCTGGGACTTCTCTCATCTAAGCACTTATCCTGCACAGTAATAGCTGCCGCCCGCCACAGCAAAGCCTTCTGTAGTAATCACGCAGAAAACCACCGTGGGTGTGCACAGGAGCTAACTAATGCCATTTCCTAGCCAGGCATCCCGTCACCACCCACCCCTGCTGTGGTCAGGTGGTGTGGAGGTGGAGGGGCTCCTGCACTGCAGCCTATTTTGCTTGGAGGACACAGGCTGCCTTGTGGCTGCCCCAGGCCAGCTAGGGGCTTGGTGTGGGGGGACTCCAGGTGGGGCTTGGTGAGGGGAGAAGGGACCTCTGAGGGCCTCGCTGGCACTGGGGACCAGGAGGCCAGAGGTCATGAAAGAGGTGCCAGCCTGGGGAGAGCTCCACCACTGCAAGGCAGCAGGAGACCACAGAGGAAGGGACGGTCACCAGGCCAGGCCCCTCTGGAGAGGCAGGGTGGGCTAGAAGTCCAGGTCCAATCTGATCATGCTGTGAGAGGCAAAGCCTGACTCTTCTGTCCTCAGAGCAAGCTCTTGGTCAGGAAGAGCCAGCATCCTCAGGCCTCCTGAACGTTCTCCCAAATATACTCCTCCAACAAGGCCTCAGCTGAGCAAGGGAGCCTGTGGCATTCATCAACCACCACGGATGATGGGACATGGCCTGAGCAGTGCTGGTGGTGGCAGCTGTCTGAGTAGAAGGGCCTCTGAGTGTCTGGGTGGGGGTAGGGGGTGCTGAACCTGGACAGCCAGCTCCTACACCCACACCTGCCCATGGCATAGGTGTGCTACTCATGGAGCAGGTGCAGGAAGACACTGCAAGCACTGCTGACCTGAGGGTCACTGCTGCAAGGCCAGGAGGAGATGTGGGGCTGATTTGTACAGCTGCCTGCAGCCCATTTCCCAGGTCATGACAGGAGCAACCACGCAGATTCACTTGCTTTATCTAAAACGCTCCCTGGTACTCTGAGGGCAAGCTGCCGCATACTCGGAAGGAAGTCCTCATGAGCCACCACAGCCCCCACCTCTCTGGCATCAGCCACCCCACTGCTTCTCATCCTCAGTGTCGCCCCCAGGCACCGAGCTTCACACACACCCTGGACTCAGCCCCTGGAGCAGTGGCCAACGTGGCAAGAAGAGGACAGCACTCTTGTCTGTGCATCTGTGACTGGGATGGGCGGCCCTGGCAAAGCTGTCCTCAGCACTGGGGGTGATCTTCCCCCCAGCTCCAAGACCCCCAAAGCCTAGATCTGCTGCTACCTCTAGCCCCACACCTCCCAAACCTCAGAGAAGCCCTCTGCCCTCCTCACTGCCCTCGGCCTCCCAGCCACCCACATGGATGTGGCGTGCCCCTCCCCCTGCAGAGACCACCCCCTCCACCTCCCCAGGACAGCCCCCCCACCAGTCACCCTGCCTTCTTCCCGGCTGCCTCCCCTCCCCACCTCTGAGAAGGAAGGCTCACGCTTCACCTCAAACCCCCCAACCTGTCCTCACCACTGCATCCGCTTCCTCTCCCATTTGCCTTGATTTAGCCCCAATCAAACACAAACCAGAGCCCGGCCCCTTCCTTGTCTCTTCTTGCCCCCAGCCCTCTGCCCCCTGCCTTCTCTCCTATAGTCCCAGATGGCCTGGCTAGCTGTGTGACCCGGGGCAAGTTACTAAATCTCTCTGTGTGGCAGCTGCCTCCTCACCAGGACCCACGCTCCTCTTTGTGCCCGCGTAATTACACAAGCTGAAGAGAGGAAGGTGTTTGGGGAGGGGGCGGCCATCAGGCTTGTCCTGGGCTCACAGTCCCCAAGAACAGGCAGTCCTCCTAGCCACCACCCAGGAGCCTGGGAGGGAGGCACTTCTGGAGCAGTACGGCTCCCAGGCAGGCCCCGTGTGAGGGCTTGCCATGTCAGTGGCAGGTCAGAGGCCTCTGTCAGCCCCTCCCTGAGCAGGGGCCTCTACACAGTGCTCACAGCGGGTGCAGGCAGAGACCCTGGGGGGGTTTTGCAGAGCTGTTAGGGCAGCTTCTTGTGCCCAGGGCACCCACATATACAGAGGGCCTGGCAGGGCAGGGCCAGGCCAGACCACCAGCTATCCACCTCCTGGGACAGATGTACTGACCTGGACAGAAGTCCCAAAGGCGATGCAGATGACCCCTTGCCTGGCTGCAAGTACCAAGGGGCCTATCTCCTCTGCAGAATCTGTGCCCCAGGGGGCCTTCTTTAAATGTCTTGATTTACTTTATGGATTTTCTTAGTTTATCTTCATAACCACATTTTAAGGAGAGTCCAGAGAGGTTAAGTGACCAGCCCAGGGTCACACAGCTTTGGCCAACTGGTCACACAGGCTAAATGCCCCCATACCCCTTCCCTCTTTGTCATGGGCACCAGATGGCCATCTTCCCAGCCTGCCCTGTGTTTTGTGGGGCATGTGACTGAGCTCTGTCTGGCCAGTGAGATTTGGCCAGAAATGGCAAGGGTCACACCTATGTCCCTATCTTTCTCCAGCTGCCAGCCAGACAGAGCAGCCAGTGGGGGGCCTCCAAAACCCAGCTGAGGACATGCCTGGGCCCCTGAGTGGCCCTGTGGAGCAAAGGCCCCTCCCACAGTGGGAAAAACCCACTGAATGAGAAACCAACTCTTTGTATGCTGAGATTCGGAGAATATTTGTTATAGCAGCAAGGGGCACTAACATGAGAAGGATGGAAATGGCCCTGTGACTCTCCCAGCTCCATGTACCTCTCTATACTTCTGCACCAGAGAGCAACAGGGATAATTCTGACTCATTTGTAGTTGTCTTTCTAGAATGTTCTCCCATTGTGTTTCCTCTCTTCTCACGGGCAGGCTAATACATATCCCCACCCCTTACCTAACACTACTCCCACCTACTGTACAATCTCTTCCTCAGTTCTTTACTACTCAAGGCTGGCCTAAGCAATCTGGAAATGACTGGACTCGCCTCTTCTGTCCTTCATCTGTGGCCATGTTTTTGCCTGCTGGGACCTTTGCACAAGGAAACACCAAGAAACAGATTCATTCATTCCAGCCAAAAACTCAGTCAAAGAAAAGGCAAGAACTCTGAATGAAGAGCTTTGGCCTGAGGAACAGGCACAGATGTCTGGGCAGACCAAGGCTCACTCAAGCCCAGAATCACCTCCTCCTGGAAGCCCTCCCACTTCCTCAGTGCCTGACACAGTGCAAGCACTTCACACATGGCTCTGAACGGGTGAATGAATGAGTGAATATCTGTTTGTTGAACACAGAGAGTCGGATGTTGCCATTGGCTGGATGTGTCCAGATTGCAGTAGTTAGAAAAACCTGCCTCTCCTCCAAGGCAGGTGTTTGCCAGTAATAGACATCACAGGGACATTCCCTGGCTGCATGCCAGCCCTCCCTCCTACCCAGGCCTGCGCCAGGAGCTGCCAAAAGCTCCTGCCTGGTGTGGCCTGGCTACTGGCAGCTGTGCCCACCAGCTGGGGCCCACGCCTACAGACAGAAGGGGCCTAGGGAGCAGGGTGGGTGGAGAGCTGCCACCCCCAGCCCCCTGCATTCAGGTCCACGCATGCACAGGGGAGGTGGCCAAGGCGGAGAGGGCAGACTCACGATCCCGTTCTGTACGCTGAAGCCCAGTTGGTACTTGAGGTCGGGCCGCTTGATGAGGACTGTGGTGACAGGTGGACAGCTGACGATGTTGAGCTTCACCTGAGTCTGGTTCTTCAGACCCTGCAGAATGGGGCAGGGGCCACGGGAGCCTTAGATGCCACCTTTGAGCAGGCTCTCATAGGCCCAGTCCGAGGCTGCACCAGCAGGCAGGGTGGAGGCCCTGAGTGCAGGGGAATGAGTCTGGCAGGTTAGCCGCCTCTCGGCTTCCACAATCCTCCATGTGACCCAGAGATTGCCAGCTACTGCAGGTGGGAGCCAGCACCATGGCCCACTATGCTCTGGTGTGCTGTCGGACCCAGGTGAAAACAGGCTATTCCTAGAGCCAGAGGGGCCAAGCCAGCACACTATGGTGTATGACCAATGGGACGGCAGCAGGGTCACCCTCACAGGGTCATGGGAGGGGTCATCCCTGCATTGAATGCAGGAGGAGCACCTTGTTTGGAAGGACCGTGGGGGAGCCCTCCTCAAAACAAAACATGTCAATGGCAGGGGTGGGGACAGGGAGTGAAGGGTTCAGTGACAATCTGTAAGCAGGAGGGTCTATTGTCCATAGAGAGACTAGCCAGCTGGAGCCAAGGGCCACCTCAGGCCCTGGGGAGGCTGTGACTGTCAGCAGGTGCCTCAGGCCACGGTTGTGAGATTAGGTTCCGGGGGAGGAGGGGGCAAGGGGCTCTAGTTCCATCTTGTTCCTCTGGCCCATCAGAGCCTGGGTGACCAAGTGCCCTAGGCACTTCAGCCCTCGGAGGGAGGCTCCTGGCAGACCAAGCCTCTGGTTCTACAGGCTGAGGCCTTTGCCTCCTCTACCCTCTCTCTGCCCAGGTGCTCACCCATCAGGCAGATGCTCTGCTGGGCTGGCGCTGAGAGCTGGCTCATGGGATGCTATGGCCCCAAGAATGCCTTTCACTTCTCAAGCAGACAAGGGAGGACACAAGTGTGTCCTCTAGCAGCGAGACCATACTGGGTGAGGAGGGAACAAGCCACAGAGGGCTGGGGACAGATTGCAGACAGAAGGCCTCAGGACTATCCACAAGCAGACAGAGCACGCTGTCTGGAGACCCTGGACAGAGCAAAGGCACTGTTGTGCTAGGCCTCCCGAATGGCGTCTCTGATCTTAGTGCCCTAAGGCTCTTCTAGACCTGGAACAACCAGGTGTGAAGACCCCCCACCCCGCTCCCAGCAGGGACCAGCAGCTCAGTTATCTCCCAAAGCTGCAAGCTCAGGGGTCACACCGTCAGAGCAGCCTCCCTGCTCTCAGACCCATGCAGGGTGACCAACCCTCCTGGTGTGCCCAGAAGTAGGACCCTCGGGAGCTAACCTGGGAAAGTCCCATGTGAACCAGGTCACCCTGCACCTGCGCATCTATGTCACTCGGAACCAACATTTGTGAAACCCCCAAGGGCAGCCCAGGGCCTTCTCTGACTGCGGTGCTACAGTACAGTTTTGGGTCTCTCTGGACCCGTTTCCTCATGTGTCAAGGGGGAAAAGACAATGCGGCAAGAATAAAAGTAGGCAGGGGCCCTGCGTGCGTACCTTGATGATGCCCTGGCAGGTGGCGAGGGGCAGCCCCACCAGGCTGGTGCCGTTGATGGACATGATCTGGTCCCCAATGCTCAGCTTCCCTGAGCGGGCCGCCGGGCCGCCATTCATCATGTTCGCCAGGATCACCGTGGGCAGGATGGAACCCCAGCCTGACTCCACCACCACCACGCCCAGGATCTCGCCCTTGTGCTTCTCCAGCTGCAGCTGCAAGGAAATGAGCAGTGAAGGGTGCCCGTGATAGGGGCCTGGACACCTGCGCACCTACCCCCGGCCTCGCCCAGCTCTGGCTCCAAGCCCTCGAACTCCCTCCCATCCATGCCTGGCAGGGACGCCCCCAGGCCCAAGCGTGGCTCCCGCGTCCTGTCTCCTGCTCTGCTCACCTCCCACAACCCACGGAAGCGAGAAGAGTGTTAGATTCCAGGGCTCAATTCTGCCCCCAGCTCCTGCTCGTATCTAGAAAAGGTCTACCTTCTGTCCACCCCAAGGGACACTCTCTCGGAAAGCTGCCTGTCATTCATTCAGCAAGAAGCCAGGATCATTCATTCATTCATTCATTCATTCATTCAACAAGCAGTCTGATCATTCCTTCCTTTACTTCTTTACAACTAGTCAGGGTATGGGTGGTCCCCAGGGTATCTGCTCCCATGTTAGGACACAGAGGACTTTCTAAAGATCCCTGAGCAGCACACACTGAACCATGTGAGGGAGGGCCTCCACCACTGGCAGCTTTGAAACTCCCCTGGGCAGCACACCCAAGCTCCCCGATCTTAAAGATGCTTCTCATATCCTTTTCAGAAACACCTCCTGGGTGCTGAGCTCCAGTAAATGATAATAGCAGCATTAAAAGGCACATTTTCAAGGTCATTAAGACAGATCGTAATCAGTTCCTTTGTTACAACACCACCTCATTTCACACACAAGTGCTCAGCTCTCAAGGCAGGAGCAAATGTACCGCCCTTCATTCTGCTGTGAGGATGTGGATTTGTGTGCGAGGGCCCTTGGAGGGCTCACTCTCCAGTGCTCTCACCAAGAGTGCTCTGGGGCATCACCAGGCAGCTCTGGCTCTGCAGGAGCTCAGCATGGGTGGCAGAGGCTACTACAGCATGGTGGCATCCCCATGGCATCCCCATGGCCCACCCAGGGTGCATGTGGCTCACCTCCTTGCAGTTCTCAGAGTTGGAGAAGTGGATGAGGTCATCGTTGTACATCTCCTGGGTGTTGATGATGTCACTGTACTCTTTCTGGCTCAGGTCTTCGGGATTTATGCCGTTGGCCCGCAGGAACTCCTGGTAAGCCACACTGAAGGCCTGGCCGATGGACTGTGCGATCAGCTGGGCCTGCAGGCAGGGAGAAGCCACTAGAGACCAGCACAGAAGCACAGGCACCACGCAGCCTGGAGAGGAGGGGCCGCGGGCTGGCTGCAGGGCACACACATAAGCCTGGACTGGGCCCTTGCCTGGGCTCAACAAGCAAGAGTGAAGCTACAGGCTCTCATCCGGTGACAGACGTCTTACTACCTGCACCGTTTAGTCACCTGCCATGGGCCAAGCCTCTCTGCTGCCTCATCCCCATCAGGGCTCAGTCCTGGCTGTTCCCATCTGAGCCATTTACATCCTGGACCACCCAGGACAAAGCACCATTCCAAATAAAGTTGGGGAATATCACAAATTATTTGCTAAATATCCTTTTGTGGCTTTAAATGACTTTACCAGGTTTCCTTTCCACCCATCTTATTGCAAAAATCGACCTGAGTTGTGTTCTCTGAGGAGGGTCACAGAGACTCTTAGTTGCTTCCCCAACATTTATGTCTCTGTAGCAACAAAACCCAATGTCAACGGGGGAGACAAGGTATGTGTCCAGCTGTTCTTGTGGGGAGTTGTGGCTGTTCCCAGCTGAGACAGGTCAGAAGTACAAGACCTGGGACCCCAGCACAGACTCCACAGAGCAGAGTACTTCTTTCTACTGCAGGGAACTGTCTGCATGGACATTAACGAATTTCTGACACTGCAGAGTCTTGGACATGGAAAAGTTACTGCCAGGCTTCGTCCATCACCAGCCAGTGTGCAGACAGGGGACTGCAGGGTGGCAAGAGCTAAGGCCCCGAGCTCCTGGAGGGACACCAAGCACTGGCAACAGTGTGGCCACCAAGAACAATGGGGCTCCCAGGGGCTTGGCCCCCAGCAATGCCTTCCCCCACCCAGCCCTGACCGCAGGAGCCTCCACCTGCCTCCCACTGGCCACCAAATGGGCCTTCTGCATGGCTGCCCCCAGCAAAGCTAAGGACCAGAAAATGGTGAAAACAAAGGATTTGACCTAAATGCTAAATCCCTTCCTCCTACGTACTGCATATTTAAGTGCTACAAATGAACATGCCTCTGTAACAAAGCGGGCGGGGCCAGATAATAAAGGCAGAGCCAGAGCCAGAGCGTGGAAGGCTTTCCTGAAATAGGTATGGATTCTAGATTGAACTGCCCTCCCACACTGGGCCCAGGACAGTTTACATGAGGGACAGGCTGATATATACTTGGCAGAAATAAGCCCTGCTCACTCCCAAGACCAGTATCTTGGCATTTTGGCAGCACTGCTCAGGGTGGACTGGCCAGAGATGGCCAGGTGACACCCTGACCTGGACAGGTGTGGAGTGGAGGGTGGGGAGCCCAGAGATGGTGCACTGGGAACCAGCAGCCAGGGCTCTGTTTGAAGCTAGGAGTCAGGCCTGGGGAAGAGGCCAAAAGAAGGTAGAGGGTGAGTGTGGTGGGGATGGGAGCCTGGGACATCCCAGGGCTTGCCGCCATCTGCTCCCAGGTCTCCGGGTCTGTCCCCACTGGACTGTGGTCCCCTGGCAGGGAAGGGTTCTGGGAGTATCACTCCCTCCACCGCTGCATGGATAGCCTGGCAGCGCTGTCCAACATTCTGGGACTCTGTCTAGGGGTCTGCCTGGGCGCCCCACCCTGCCAGGGTTCCTCTGGGTGCAATCCAGGAGCCCTTGGCATCTCCCCACTGACTGCTGATGGCAGTCTCCTATTTCCCCAGCCGCCTGTGTCCTGGTGTCCCTCCCAGTTGGTCTGGGGGAGCCCATGGGGAGCACCGCAGGCAAGGCTTCCCTGCTCCCCAAGTCACAGCCAGGGCCTGTGGGTGCTCAATGCTGTGAGGCCAGGAGCCCCATGCAGACAAGTGGGAGTGCAGGGGGCTCAGAGAGGAGCTGGCATTGGCAGCTTGGTGCTCAGAGTTGGCCTCCTGCAGGAGGTGAGGAGGCTATCACACCTGTGTGTTATTATTACCTGTGTGGCTCATCTACCCTGGCCTCATCCCTGCAGTGCCTCAGCTCCATTTTATAGAGGGAAACTGAGTCTCAGAAAGAGCCTTGGTATCTGTAATGCCACCTTCCAGGTGTTCCACTCCGCTGTCATCAGATCCTCAAATCCCTTACTTGTCCCCCACAGCCCCCTGGAGGGAGCCACCATCCAGATGCTATGCTCTGGGCAGATGCTGAGTGTCCCCCCACACTCCACCGGGTGGATCCTTCCCTCACTCCTTTGAGGACCACTTAGAGTCCCACTCACGCCCACTTCGTCCTGCCTTCAGCCTTATCTTCCCCCTGCACTGAGAACACCAGGGTCAGCACCATGGTCAGCACCCCTGACAACAGCACCCCCAACTCTAACCTAAGGCCCCCAGCCATCCCTGGGGCTGGCATCTCAGATCCCCATTATGCCTCCCCATTATGACTTCTCTGCTCACCCTGTGCCAATGGCTTTACCCTGCCCTTCACTCACAGCCTTCCAAGGGCCCATCTCCCCCAACCTGGTCTCTAAGATATCCTTAGGCCCTGAATCACACAGATGTCCCCATCCAGGTGCCCACAGATCTCTGCATTGTGGTGAAAAGAATCTGTGTGCACCAGTGGGCTTGCGTTTAAATTTCTTCTCCAATCAACAGACCATCACTTCAAAGCACTTCTAGATGACTTCAACTTTTTAGCAAAAAGAGGACTGCCTCCACCCTTCAGCCCTGTCTTCAAATATAAAAATCTGGGGGTCAGTTCCTTCTGCTTCAGGTCCCTGACCTGCAAGTTCACCTAGAACAAGAATGCCCCTTTCCAAATATTCACAGAAGAAACTGCTTTTTAAAAATTATACTTTGGCAACAGCCACAAGATCTGCCCGCCAGGGGGCAGGAGAGAGACCTGGGCCGCTGTCCCCAGTGTTCACCTCTTGCCCCCACCCCCCTCCCTGATCCCTTTCTCCCAATTCCGGGCTGGGAAAGATGCTCTTATCCCACTGCAGGAAAGGGCCAAAGGTTTCGTGGTCTTTTAGTGAGTCTGAATTATCATAAACTCCAGAATTACAATGTGGAATAGCCATGAGCAAAAGCAGAACTGCTCCTCGGGCACAGATGTCGCCTCCCCGTACACAAGCCTGGCATCTGAAAATGTGCACCTAACCACAGACAAGCCAGGGAGTATTTTGTTTTAGGAGAAAAAAGGCTGTGTTAAAGGATTTCTGCAGATAGCGCCCCAAGCCTATTTAACTATAGTTCAATTTATCAACTGCCCTAAAGGAACTTACCTCACAAAGTGAAGTGAAAGTGCATTCACTGTCTCTGCAAACTCTTGAGGGTTAGAAAACAACCCCACTGATTCCCCTGGAAACATCACTGACGGTGCACAGGACTTCTCTACCTGAGACACGGTTCCCAAAGAGCCGGGGATGCCAGAGCCCTTGGGAAGTCGGGCCAATGGGAGAGCTGGCATGCCTGCGTGGTCACTTACGTCCTCAGACTCGAACACATGGCAGATCATCTTGTACTGCTTCTTCCCCTCTTGGGCCCCAGGGGTGGTCTCGATGCAGTCCTGCGAGGCTGACCGGGGCATGCGGCGCCTGGCCATCAGCACCACGATGTTGCCAATGTCTGCTATGTAGGAGATGGTGCGCAAGGCGTGGTCCATCATGGTCTCCTGTCAGGAGGGGGGCGGGTCCATGTTAGGAAATGTTAGGAAGAACCCACTAGTAAAAAACTCTCAGGTTTGGGATTCCTCAGCCTCGACGATAATGATGTGTGGGGTGGGTCATTCTTTATCGCGAAGGGCTGTCCTGGACTCTGTAGGATGGTTAGCAGCAGCTCTGGCCTCTACCCACTAGATGCGGGTAGCATTGCCCCCTTCCTAAGTTGTGACAGCCAGAAATATTTCTAGCTTTTGCCAAATGTCCCCGTGGGAAACAAAATCATCCCAGTTGAGAATTGGTGCTCTAGCAAACAGTGCCAAGGTAAATCTGACTTTGCTCTACAGCACCCTCCCACTTCTCAGAGGCACATGTCAGAGTGGAAGGAAGACAGGAACACTGGCAGGTGGTGACACCCGTCCCCACCTGATCAGAGACAGTCTGTAGCTCTGGAGAAGGGTCCCTTCCCTGCAAGGCATGTGCTTCTCCCTAGCAGATGAGGAAGGCTTCGAGGCCAACTGTTTCCACAGATGGGTTCTTCTGGGATCCCAAGCAGCATGGGCCCTGGTCAGGGGACACTGAGGCAGCTCCCCTGACTGATCGATGGGCCTCTGGAGCTATTCAATTCCCTCGGCTCCTGGCAGGTCCATTACCCTTGAAGGCTTTTGTTGTCTGACAGGAATCTCCACTGAGTGTCTTGCCTATGACCCCTACCTAACAAGGCTGCATACAAAGGCTCTGAGAAACTAATCAGCTGGTCTTTTATGCCTTTGTGCCTTTTCCACAAAAGAAAATTGGCTGCTGCTGCAACCTCTGAAGCCCCCTTTCTTTATCACAGAATCCATTTTTACAGCAGGTATTATTCCTTGTCTGTCCTCCAGGAGTTGATCTGTTTTCTGGCCAAGGCTATGGGGGTGGTTTCCAACCACAAGAGCCACTTTTCAGGAAGGGGACTTGGAAGAGAACTGTCAAGGGCAGCTTTTCGGCATTTCCTGATTTCTGGCCACATGACCAGGGCAGAGCCACCTTCCTCACAGATACAAGGAGGAACTCTGGGCTTCTTAAAATACATATGCTGTCTAGTTCTCTTCATTGCAAGGGTCCAGGACCTATGACCACCCCCTGCAACAGTGAGCATGGCCAGCACCCAGGTCTATTTCTGTAATACCATTTCCCACTAAAGGGAACTGTGTGTGCCTCCTCGAAGTAACAGGTAATTCGAGGTCTGGGGCAGGAGCAGCCTAAGGAGAGCTCAGAACACCTCACCACTTCAGAAAGCAAGGACATGATCAAAGACTAAGGGGAAGATGTCAAAATCACACAGGACACAGATTAAAGGTCTCTGGCCGAATCAAAAAGAATAATGAGGATAATGATTAAAGCACAAGCTTAAAAAAAATCTACCAGTCCACAGTGAAAAGAAAGAGAAAGAAACAAAAGGTCTTCTGTGTGGGGAAAGATCTGATCATAAAAGTGGAGAGCGTGGCCAAAGTAGAAAATCAGCATTCTGCACTTCCAATGCTGGAACTAACTCAAGCAAGACACTCACTGGGTGCTGAAACCTGCAGGCAAAGCAGGTGCTGGGGAACAGGGTATCCACACATCTGGAGTGTCACCATACAAAATGACTGGCTGATGACAAAGAAGCAAAGGGGTCATTCCCCGGGCATCTGGTGGCCCTCAAACAGCCCATAGGGGGGTCTAGTCCCAGGGTGAGTGGGGCTTCCCTCTCACTCAGCAAACCTCCAGCACACGGCACTGCCTGAGGTCTTCCCAATTCCTCCTTCCATCTGCCCCGTACCCTTGACCTCTGCCCTCTTTCTCCTCAGCTTCAGGCCTTTATATCTTGCATGGTTCACTTGCTCCTCACAATCTGTCTTCTCCACCAGCAGCAGATTAAGGCCCAGGAGAAATGAGCAGAAGCTGGACACATGGCACATGGTTTACAGGTAGAAAATCTTAAGACAGCATCCCCTGCCACCCCGCTGGAGCACCACCCACTCAGAGGGCCCAGAGCTCACACAGGATTTCCACCCTCCCGTTCCATCCCCCAGGCCTGGCATGCAGAGGTTTCAGGAAGGCCCTCCTAGAATCCTGATGGTGAGCACACACACAGCTTCTAACTCCCTGTTTTCTTTCCCTGTCATTTTGCCTACTTAATCTCAGCTGAAACAGACCTATACCACATCCTTGTCTCTTCCCAGCCTGGTGCTCCTCAGCTCCCTGCAGCTTGCTCAACTCATCCAAGACTCAGGGTCCGGAGCAACCATCCTTGGGGAGGACAGCCGTTCAGCTCATCCCAGAGGGAAAGTTCTCCTGCAGCCAGACCTTGTTCTCCTCTGGTCCCCGAGGAGGGAAGCTAGGGGTTGAATTACCTGATTTTAAACAATGGTCTTTAAAACACTTACCTGTGTGTCCGCATTTAAGACCTTGATCCTCTGGGTGGAGATGAAGAGATCCACCTCAGTCAGGGTCTGGGCATCCCCCTCCGAATTCTAAGAAAAGACAGTGGATACTGTCACAAATAAAAAAAAAAACTAATTTGAACAAAGGCCTGACAATTTTACTAATGACCCTGAGTGCCCCTAGAGGGAAATGCTACTCTAGCTTGGAGCAGCCAAGGGAAATCTAAATTGCATGCCGTCTTCCAGCGCAATCTGTAGCGAAGTGAGTTCTAAAGGCAGTTTGCACAGGGCGTGAAGAAGGAGGGAGGAGACAGCTTCCGGAAGCCTGAGCATGGAGGGGGGCTGGACACCTGGGGTCTTGGGTCCCAGCATCCAAAGCGCACCCCCTCCATTCCCTAAAAAGTAGGCCTGCCTGCCAACCCTTATCAAACTCGGCAAAGGCAGTCTGTGTACTCGGGCTACATACGTTCCTCGGATTTGGGATTCCAAATATCCCCAGGAAATGCAGAAGAAATTTTCAAAGGAGTTGGATTAGATTGTCAGCATCCTCTTCTGATTTAAATAGTCCCAGTTATGTCAACCCCCAGCAGGCTTAATGCTGATCTTCCAAAAACCGGTAAGGGAAGCAAGACCTCAACTGGACTCAGTGCTGCCCTCCTAGCAACGCAGGAGAAACCAGAAGCTGTGACACAAACACCCCTGTTTTGTCAGATCTTGGAGTATGTTTGTCATATGGCCATTACTTATGTGTACATGGAATGTTCTAGAAGCTGAGTGAACTATTTATTCAGGGTTTGCTCTAAACCAGGACAGTCTTTCATTGGTTTTTATATCAATGGGAATCCTAATTACTACTGCACAGTGGCAATGAAATACAAATTCTTTCGGCTTAGCCACTGGGGTAAGTAATTCTTTATGGTCACTGGGAGCCTACAGAGGCATATCTTCCACTTCAAAAGAGCAGAAACTGTGATTTAATTCCTCACTAAAAAATCGAAAATCCCTCTGCTGAAAACTCCTCAAGAAACTGGGAGTTGCAGAGAGCCATTGTATAATATTGATAAATTTGGATTTTAGACCAGTGTTCAGGGGAAAAGGTCTTCTGGGCTTTCAGCCCACCATGAGGTGACACTGCCTTTAACTGATCTTAAAGAGAAGAGAGTTCCAAACAATCCACTTGAAAATAGTTCCGCAGGGATGTGGAAGAACTACTTTTTCTGATTTGAGAAACCAGGTTATATTCTATGTCCACATGCTTTTAAATGGTACATATTATGGGACTGTTCCTCAAACCCCTCTTGCTGAAAAAAGTAGATTGGGCCAGAAGCAAAAAAGAAAAGAGAAAGAAAAGAAAGAAAAGAAAAGAAAAGAAAAGAAAAGAAAAGAAAAGAAAAGAAAAGAAAAGAAAAGAAAAGAAAAGAAAAAAGGAAAGAGAAGAGAAAAGAAAAAAAAGAAAAGAAAAGAGAAAAGAAAAAAGAGAAGGAAGGAAGGAAGGAAGGAAGTTAGTTGCAGGTGGACTTGGTTTTAGTGACAATTTTTGGAGGACATTTGAGTGCTGTACACTTGCTTGGAGAAGAGGGACAAATGTGGAGCTGAATGAGTTCAAACCAAGGATGAATGGATGAAGCCAAAACCTGGTCATTAACAGGAAACAGCAAAGCTTGCCCCGTCATCCTCTCTGCTGGAAGAAAGTGAGAGTGCCAATAGCAGGAATCCAACAGAGGGCCACCAGACAACAGGGTGGGCATGTTGTGGATGCGGGGGGGTGGGGTGGTGGCCATGAGCCCATAGCCACCAGTGGGTTAGCTATGCGGGGGATGCTGCTGACTCCTGGTCCCAGGCTCATGAAGCACTGTCCTATCAGGACCCGCCTGGCCAAGTGTGAACAGACCAGGAAAGGGGCCCTCCGCAATGATCCTGGACATTTCCCTGCCTGAAGGGAAGAATAACTCTCTACAGATATAACTGGCAGGTGGCGGGATTCAGCAGGCTGCAGAGGCTGTTTTGAGCTGAATCCTCCTGCTCCCAGCCCCCTTGGGCTCTTTGGATGGCAACCCTGGAGGACCAGGCTGCCATGGACGACAGAGCCTTGCTATAGCTGCGTAGAGCTTGTGCAGCCCAGGGGTACGCTGGGCAAACTGCAGGCAAGGGGGCCCTCTCCCTTACAGGGAAGCACAGCCTCACTACAGGTCTGCAAAGCCAGGCCCATCTACACTGCCTGGAGGCACCCAGCAGAAAGCCGTTAGGGTAGAGGGAGTTGGGTGAGTTCCTCCGTCTCCGCCAGCTCAAGGAATCCAAGGAGAAAGCACTGGGCAAAGAGCAACTGTCACAGGGAGTGCAGTCTCACTGCAAGAGAAAGGGAGCGCCCAGATGGGCTTCTCTGGCCACGCAGCCAGAAAATGGTGTTCTAGGAGAGGAATGGAAGATTAAATCTCTTGCTGTTTAAGCACCAAGCCTGCACGAAATCAGTCCCTTCCAACCACCAAGCATTTGAGGTTTTCTGTATCGGGAAGACCTGGCATTTACAAAATGACCAGGTTTACAAACAAATGACTGGAGGTCAACTTGATTTTTTTTTTTTTTTAAGTTGGTTCCTGCTCCAGAAACTCTTCCCCCACCCCTTTTTTTAAGTACACTCCACGTTGGGCGTGGAGCCCAATTTGAGGCCAGAACTAGGAACCTGAGATCAAGACCCGAACTGGAATCAAGAGTCGGATGCCTAACCAAATGCACCACCCAGATGCCCCGCAGCAACTCTTCCCAGTGGGGAACGCATCCCATGGGCAAACTGACCTTCTTCTCATCCTGATTTAGTAAATCAGCTTAACAAGTCTTTAAATATCAGAACAATTTAATGAACTTTGTGCAGGAGGCCTAAGCAATAATGCGTCACATGGTCGTATCAAATGCCACATGTAGAAACGTCTGCATGAAACTAACATCGAGGCATTAACCACGTTCTAGCACAGGAGAGACTACCCAAGAGACTTATAAAAAGGGCAATGATGAGGCTCTTCTGTAAGTGGGCGGTTAAAAGTTTAAAAAAAAAAAAGCATCTGCGGTTTCGTTCAAAAGCCTACTATATATCTGCCAACGGAAGAGGAAAAAGCTGTTTGCCACGTGATGTGTGCTCCCACCAACAGGACCATCCCCCAGACTGCACGGGACAGAAACACAGGCAAACCCCTCAGCCCCACACACCGCTTTTTTCTTGATTTTAGCAGCCTTTTGCATCCTCTGAGCCGCATGTAAGAGAAGAGAAAAACAGATAAAAGAAGAAAGAAAGGAAAAGAAGGTAGGGCAGCCACATTATTTCGGTCTTGTTGCCAATACCCCAGTCCTATGGCCTGGCCCTTAGAGGAAGCTCCCCCGCCCAGAGGCAGGACAGGTGGGTGGTCGTCACTTCAGGGAGCGCTCACGCTGGCCACGAGAAGCCTCAGCACCTGTCCGCTGAGCGCTGCACATCACCAACAACCGTCCAGATCCATGAGGGCAACACCGGGGATAAAAGACGCTGCCCGCAGAGGATCAGGACTGGGGTCTGGGGCAGGAGGGCCCAGGGCTCTGCACTTCTCTTCCCCTGTCCACCATAGGCTCATGCCCAGGCCCCTGCACCTCCATAAAGAAGGTCAGTGCATGGTAAGAACACTGGTGAGACCCCTGATGTGGTTTCTCACCCCACGGGGGCTTGCAGCATCTACAGACCCCGTCCTGCCCAGAGGGGGCACCTCCTCGGACCACCACGCCCTTCCCTCCCCACCCCATTAGTTTTGCTGACTTGGCTTATCCACCCCCTGCCCAGATGCACCCACCTTTCACAACCAGGCGACTCAGGATGTACCCAGAGCCGCATGTATGGCAGAGTTTTCCTCGAGGTCATGAATTCAAATGACATGAGATTTCTTTGTTTCCACTTTCTGAGAGCACCGTGGTGCCAACGATACACATATCATCAAAATGTGCCTGGGGAATGCATCCCAACATGTTTTATGAGTGGAATGCTGTGGAACAGTCATCCTTTAAAAACTGTTTCCAGGGGCCGAGTGGTGTTTCCTCATGAAGGAGCCAGCTGCATCTGCCCCCCAGCCCTGCCACGGCATTTCTTCCAGACAAGCCAATGCTGCCCTTGGCCTCGCCAGACACCCCAGGCCTTCCTGCTCTGTGTGGAGGGCTTTGGGGTCCCTCTCTCCCACTCCAGCATCCCGCCACCCCCAACAAAGTGAACCAGGGCTCCACTGAGCCCACCAGTACCTTGACCCGGCTGACGGCCTCCTGTGCCTGCATCATTCTGATGTTTTTGGAAGGGTTACGTTCCGAGAGCAGCTGCGTGGACCCCAGATAGTTGGCAGCAAAGATGATCCCATCAATGAGGTCTTCTGGTTCACAGGGCCCTGGAACTAAAGAGGGCACAGTTGGGATCTTCCCAGAGGACAAAGGAACACGGCCTCAGGGGAACGTAAGACGAGGGCTGACCCACCGCCCACCTGCAGCCTGCAGAGGGAGGCCGGTCTGCTTCCCTCCTTGCTGCACGGCAGTGCATGGTGCAAGTACCTACACAAAACCAACATCCAGGCCAGAAAAGTCCACATGCATGGCTCAGGAGGACACCTCCTGGACCTCGGGCAGCTGTCACTTGGGGCACCTCAGTCTCCAAGGTGACAACCATGTGTTGCAACCCCAGGGATGCACTTTCCCAAACTAGGCACCAGTCCCATGCCGCCCCAGAGCCCTCCAAACTCAGGACCCGCTACACTCCAGTTCTTCTGGGGCCTCTTCCTCCACTGCTCTGCTGCAGGGGTCTGGTCCCATCACACACCTAGGTGGGGTCCCCCCTCCATCCCACACACCTCCACCTGCTGCCTCTAGATCAGTGCTGTTGATGGGACTCTCTGCCAGAATATAGAATGTTCTATCTTGGTGCCGTTTAATAGGGGAACCACTAGCCACATGTGGTTTTTGAGTGCTTGAACTGTGGCTCTCGCAAGAGGAAATGAGTTTTTAAATCTTATGAAATCAAATTAATCTACATGGAAATAGTCGCACATGGCTAGTGGCTCCTGGCCTGGGCAGGCAGCAGTAGGGAAGATGAGCGAATCTTTTCTGCGAGGGGCTAGATGGAAAATCTCTTGGGCTTTGGGTCTGTGTGCAATTAGTCACCTCTGCATCCACAGGACAAGAGCAGGCACAAGCAATCTGTTCTATGAGTAGGCACCACTGTGCTCCAGTAAAACTTTATACACGAAACTGGGTGGCTGGAGAATTTGGGCCAGGGTCCATCATCGGTAACCTGTGGACCATCACTCGGCCTTCCTCTGAGACCCACCACCTCCCCCACCATGTCACTGCTTCTTCCCTCTCCCGGCCCACCTCTGGCCAGACCCTCCGTCTGAGAGACCTTGGCTCAGGCTCTCAGGCTCCTCCTCTGTCCAGTGTCCACAGGGCTAATGGTCCTGTGGCTCCCTGGTCCCCACGGCCAGCTGTCTCCTCCTGTCCCTCCCCCCAGCCAGATGTTCTATATTCTCACCTCTGACTCATTCTGCTTCTAAAAGCATCAACTTGCCTAGCTTGGATGCTGCTGTCTACCAGTTCCATAACATGAGCCCAGCACCCTCAACTCCCTGCCCCATGCCCTACCTGTCAGCCCCAGGGAAGTGATGCAACACCAACCACCTGTTACCAGGTACCTGCAGCTAGAAAGAGCTGGAGTCACCCAACAAGGCAGGTTGATTCCATTACAAATTCATGGGCCAGGATGTCCTCAAAACTTGTTGGCCACCCTGAAAGGTTCTTCTGAGAGGTGCCCCCTCTCCCTCTGTGCAAGCACCATGTCATATTTTTCCTCATTTTCTTGAACTTCCAGCTGCCCCTCCCTTGGCTGTACCTGCAGAGCATCACCTTCACACCCCATGTGGCAGGTGTCTGTCTGAGCAGGCCTCCATCCTACTGTTCTGTGCAGTGGTGGGTCCCCCCTAGGGACCAAGGATCACCTGCTATCCCATTCCTCTCTGGACCAAGTCCTATCAGTTAGGTCTTCCCATGGCTTTAAAATATCCTCCAGCATCTCCAGGCAGGTTCAAAACCCTCCTTCACCACATCCCTGACTCCAGTGGGGCCCCCTCCCTCCTCCTTCCAGAAGGCAAATGTCCAGAATGAACTGCCTATTTGGCTGGCACCCCTTCCCCAGCACATCCCCACCTCGCTGTTAGCTCCCTGCTCCCATGCCGCCAATGATAACACCATGTGTTATCACCTCAGTGCCCTCATGTCCATGGTGCCTGGTGGTCACCGGGTCACCATGGCCCCCCCTTCCTGAGATACATCTTCCTAGCTGGTCAGTCACTCGGTCTCTTCCTCCCTCTCTGGCTGTTCCTTCTTGGTTCCCTGCAGGCTTGGCCTCCCCTACGGGGCCACTGAATGCTCACAATCTGGGAACTTGGTGCTGGTGATGGGTACTTAGTTCTCTGAACCCCAAACCCACATACTCAACAGCCCAAAGCAAAGCCTGGATCCTCCTCCACCTCAATCTGGGCACTGAAGCTGGCTCCTCATCTCAGACACCACCACCTTCCCAGCTACACAGGTCTTCACCCCCGAATCCAACCCATCCCCAAGTGCTGTCCACTTTGCTACCACAACAATCCTGTGTCTACCTTCCTCAGGTTCAGCCACCACACTCTCACTCCACCCTGGACATGAGGACAGCCTTCAATTGGCCCATGTGAGCTGCAACAGACTGTTCATGTTCCTCCTAAAGTCCTGTGTCAAAGCTCTAACCCCCACTGCGATGGTATGAGACGTATGACCTCTGGGAGGTGATCTGGGAGGCCGGGAGGGTGGGACTCTCAGGAATGGGATCAGTGCCCTTACAGCAGGGACCCTCTGCCTGCTTATAGCAGGCACCCCCTGCCTGCTTCCTGCCACATGTGGACACAGAGAGAAGGCCGTCTGTAACCCCGAGGGGGGCTGTCACCGGAATCCAACCATGTGGGTGCCCCGGCCTGGGACTCTGTCCTCCACAAGTATGAGAAATAACTGTATGTTGTTTATCAACTCCCCAGTCTCTGGTGCTTTGTTACAGCGGCTGGACTAAGACGGGAATCTTCTACCCACAGACCACTCCCCCTGCTGCCACGAGAGGGTCCTTCTAGATGGGAGATTTGATCTTTTTTCCTCCCCTGCTGCAAACTTCACGGGGCCTCTCATTCTCTCAGGACACAGCATCCCTGTTCAGTGGTATGTGTGTGAGGGCACAAGGAAAGTTTCGCTGGTCTCTGTCACCCACATCATCAGACCCCCCAAGCCTGGGCCCCTGGCTCTGGCCCACAGGCAGCTTGGGCACTGGGAGCCTAGTGAGTGGCCTGCAGTGAGCAGGCTGTCACCCCAAGAAGCGACCCCGCAGCTTCCCTGATGCCAGGCCGATGACACTAGATTCAGGGCAAGCCTCCTAAATGGCTCTCTGAAACCTTAGTTCTCTTCAAGCCACAGGAGTAAATGGCATGAGGGGAGGTGCCTAGAGGAAACCTGTGCATTAGGCTTTCACCGCAACCAAGTCCAGCTCTGTGGACTTGCTGTTAGAGCTCCAAAGCTGGTCCTAGTATGTGGCCACTGGCCTCAGCTGCCAGCCTCAAGACCCGTACCCAGGGGCACGCACATCAGACTCATGCACGGGGAACTACTCCTGTGTCTTTCTCACCTGCACCACAGCTCCCGCTAAAGCCAATTTTATAAAGTGCTTTAGAACAAGGCGAAATATTCTGACTTTGGAAAGGAATCTGTTAGTAATAACAGGCCCCGGCAGGTCCCAACTTAGGATGCCTCATGCCCTGCCCCACAGAACTGTGGGGGGCCTCCCATCATGAAACTGCTGCCCTGGAGACGCCCTCCCTTTCTCCCCACTGACCCTGGCAGCCTCCCCAGCAGCACTCAGAGGATGCACCCCTTCCTCCTGGGTGCTCCAGTGATTTACTCCAGGGATCTTGGATGATGCTTCTGGAAGCCTCTACCAAAGCCTCAGGGAACCACGGCCCAGGCCTCCTCTCTCGGCATACCAGCCCTGTCTGCAGAAGCCACTGATTCCCTCTCAGTGGATACCCTGGTGACCTCCACAGTCTGCTGGCAAAGTCTCTCCCCAAGCCTGAAGCCCCTCCCTCAGCCCCAACTCCGATATCTGTGTCTGGAGGAAAGAAGCATCTCCTGCTACAGAAGTGAGTGAAGGGGTCCTTTCGAGAGCCGTGGGTTGGGTCAGAGAGACATGAGAAAGCAGGGCCCCTTTCCTTTGGTAGCCACATTGAGCCTGTGTCTGAGGAGTGGACAGCTGCCCCTCCCCATGGTCTCCCCACCGCATCCATTTCTCTGGGAAAGCTCTTCCCACCCAGCTGACATTGCTGGGCCTGGGGGAGGTTGCCTGTGATAGCAGAGATGAAGTGCTCCATGGCCTCGGGGTAGGAGTCAGCAAAGGTCAAGGGGGGTTGGGTACAGGAATCCGAGAAGGGGGTCTGAGGGCCTGAGTGGGGAGCGAACTTTGGGCCTGAGGGCTGGGAGGGATGTGGGGGGGTGGGAGGCAGGGGTTGGGGCAAGGTACACTGGAGGGCCCATGGGGCACCCTAGCTTCCTGGCAGCTTTATAGGCTCACCCTTTCTGTGTTTAAGAGATACCCAAGAAAAGCACAAGAACCCCCAACACATGTTCAAATCAAGCATTTCTCATCCCATTATTAGGGCAAGTAGCCACATGGGCTCGTGCCTTCTCTCCTAGCACAGCCCACCCACATTCCTCTCGGGGTACCCACTCTGGCTTTGGTGGGAGAACCCTCCTGCCGCAGGTATCTGGGCAGTGGGACCTCAGGGCCAAGGTCCTCTGAGGGCTCCTCCCAGGCCCTCCCACCTCACCAAAGTCCATCAAGGGTCAACACGTCCTTGCTGCCCCAACACACACACATGAACCCATACACGAGCACACACACTCATGCATGCACACGTGATGTCTGCAAAACTTCTCACACAGGGGCCGTGGCTGTGGCTGTGACCCCCCAGGCCACACCTCCTAACTGCTCTGATGCACCTACTGGGGATTCCAGATGAAGTGCCCACCACGGCACCAGGGCCTGAACATACAATGAGGTGCCTTCTGCAGGCCGGCACTTTAAATTGCCAAGGTAATAAAGCACCTATATTACTACAGGCCCAAATACAAGAGAACGATGAGTCCTGCAGACAATGTTGAGATCTGAGGGGAAGGTGATCCCGGCAGTAGGTAGCCCGGCACCCTACATTCCCAGAGTGTGGCCCTGCCCTATGACCAGCTTCTTCACCCTCATGCGGGGAGCAACAGGGGAGCCCACCGCTGCAGGCAGGCCTCTCACAGAACCAAAGACAAGAAGTGCCACCCAGGAGAAAGGCCCCACTTCTGAGCCTGCAACTCCCCAGGGCTCTGACCCCAGGCCCACTCGCTCCAGAGCCCATGCATGATGCAGTAAGGCAGGGTCAGGGCTTCGCAGGGGACCAGGCACAGAGCAGAGCTCACCAAGTCATGCTGCCACGAGGAGTATTTCAATATTGCAACAAGAACTTGGGGGATCTGTGCGGGGCGGAGTGGGGAACCAACTGTCCCTCCCAATTCTATAGAGGGAAGGCACCCGCCCCTCCCCCTCCACCTGTCACTGTGGAGGGCCAGGCCACATCCTGAAGGCCGGAACAGCCATGGCAAGGATGGGGACTAAGGCAAGGGGGTGCCCTCTCTCAGAGAGTTGGGTCAACAAAGCAAACAAAAAAAACAAGGGCTTCTCAGACAATGCGAAATAGGAGGCAGGAAGCAAAACCCAGTGTGAGGTGACAGGGACGCAGTCCGGATCTGATGAGGAAGGGGAAGCCAAGGTGAACAGAGACCTGAATGACACAAAGGAAGATAGAGATACTTGAAAAGGAATGTGTTTTCTGGGGAGTTCTGTGAAAATAACAGCCTCACGGGGTCCCAGATGTATGAAGGGAGGCAGGAACAGCCTTCCGGGGTCAGACAGAGTCTGCCCAGGGATCCAGACACATGCCGAAGTCTAAGTCCTTCCACCTGCCCTGCTCAAAAAGGCTTTGTGCCCTTGGGACAGTCATCTCTCTCTGTCTGTCTGTCTCTTTCTCTCTTCCTCTCTCTCTCTCAGTCTCTCTCTCTCTCTTTCTGGCCTCAATTTACTCACCAGCAAAATGGGATGAGGGGGAACTCCTCTTAGGGGTTTTGCAAAGGTAAGAGTAAAAGGATGAGGTTCATAAATGCTAAAAGCATATAAAGTACAAGGCATAAGTTAATGAATTCTTAGCTTTTATTTGCATCTAACTCAAAGGACACATCATAGCACTTCACGGAGGCAGGGCCTCAGGCACCAGATGAGGGAGGCAGTGGCAGTGACAAGTGGCAGAGTCCAAGGCTGGCAGATGTGCTTACATGGCCTTGTGGGCATGCTGCATGACAGCACACTGAGGCTCAGAGGACAAAGGGATGCCACGGTCACACTGATATTAAGGGACAAAGTAGGACCAGACCAATTGTAGGCGGCCTCCGCCATCATCAACATGGGGAACCCCCTGGCTGCAGGTACAAAGTGGTGCAAGCCTCTTCCAAACCCTGTACCCAAAGGGGTAGTGGGAGGTGGCAGGTCATTTAAAACATCCAAAGCCGAAGTCATGTGAGGATGGAAGGAGTGACAGAAGATCTCAAGCAGCTCCTCTGTTCCTGGAATCATGTTCAGAGCCTGAGAAGCCTGCAGAGTCCCCAACCTCATCTGAGTGATTCTGCCTCAATGGACCTGGAGTGGGGTCTGGGAATGTGTACTACACACATCCCTCAGGTCACACTGAAGGGATGCTCACCTTTGGATGCTCACCTTGAGCACCTTGGACAGCTCGCCAGACCTTTCTAAAGTTCATATCCTGATCTCTAGCACACAAGCACTCCCCTCTTCCCTGCCATCTTAGAAGCAAAGTCCTCTGAGAGGTCAGAGGTCTTGCCAAGGGCAAGGCACCTGACTGCTCCTTCCATTTTCCTCTCTTGGTCCTTGCTCTGTAGGACCCCCTCCAGCTAGCCAGGGCTGGTATCACCAAAGGAGAGGAGGGGGGCGGGGGACGGCTGCAGAATGGGAAAGGGAGTGGAAGGAGGAATCTCTCCCTGTCCATCCATCAGCCGCCTTGGTGTGTGCACTGCAGATGCAATGGCACTTGTCACCGAGGCAAAGGCCCGTGTCACCCCCTGCCCCAGAGGGAAAGGGGACTGCCAATCACACCCTCCTCCCTGCCCCTCAGGGCATCTTACTAAAGTATGTCCATTTTTATTGTCTTATGCGATCTTCTCCTCCGGCCTCATCCTCTCCAGGGAGTGTAGTGCCAAGTGCCTGTCAATTACTGAGGGTCACCCCACAGCAGGACCCAAGCCACTGTCTTGCCTGCAGTGACCGTGAATGACCAGTAGATGGTGGCGCTGCATTCTGCAGGGAAGTCTGGGTGGTGCCAGCAGCCCACACCCACAGCAGCACCCAGGGCCAGGGCAGGGGCCAGGGTCCTCACGCCCTGTGTGTAGGCTGGAGTCGAACAGCATTCCGTGGAACCCATCCCTGAGAGTAGGAGTCAGGCCTTGCCTTTTGAACAGACTCCCACCTCTGAGGCCACTGTCCTTTGACTTTCCCCTTGCCAGTTCCCAGGATGACCTTGCACAGCTTGCCAGACTGTTTCAGCTTCCATCCCTGAGTTGATATATTAAAAGCTGGCTCCATCTCCCTCTCCTTGAGTGAGCCCCACCAAGTCTGGGGGAACAGACCCCCATGTGCAAAGGCCACCCCATCCTGGGCAGCGGGATCCAGCACCAGCACCCATGGACACCTGCTCCCTGGGAAGAGGCCAATGGAAGATTCAGGTCTTTGTTACAACTCCAAAAGACGCCCACCTCCACTGCCCATCTGCCAGAGGTTCTTGTCATTTCTGCCTTGGTCTTTTTTTCAAAAAGGAAACAATACAAAACGGTGCCTCCAGCATTCTGCCTGTCAGACCCACTCCCACTTGCACACTTATTATGAAGCAGAGAAGAGTAGCCCATGTGGGGAGGCAAGTATCACAGACAAAGCTCTCAACTCCAATCATGAAATGCAGAACCAAAAATCAAACAGCTTCATTACAATACAAAAGCAGCTCACCCTACATATCAGCATAAATTGTTCTTACTTGGCTCAACCCTTGAACTAACCCTATGCCAAGACCACCAGAGGGAGACAGAACGATAAAAGAAGAAAGAGAAGTTTAATGGCAATCCTACCTCCCCAAGAGACTGATTTCTCCTTTTTGTTTTCTTGTTGTGACATATATCATACAAACATAAGTGTATGCAGAATGAATCTGCATGGTTTGGACATGAAGAACAGGGTGCACCAACCTCCTTCCTCCTGGAGGAAGCCTCCATTTGAAACGTCTATTGGAGGGACACCTGGGTGACTTGGGGATGGGGATTCTGGGAGAGTCTAGATGCAAGAACCTGAGAGTCTTCCAAAGAAGCTCAGGAGGCAGGTGGGCTCAGAGGTCCTGATAAACTTCCTGTGACTACCAGGTAAAGCTGCAGACACAGAAGAATCAGCAGGGAGAGAGGGGGCTGAGTGGGGAGAGGTACCAGGACCCAGCTCTGCCGAGCTCCAGCACTCTGTTCCCTAGGGGGCATGCCCAGCTGTGCCTATGCTGGCAGGAGGAGAAAGGAGGCCTCGTGCTTCTGCAGAGGTGCACAGTGACCAGGAAGCCAGCAGTGACCTCGGAGAGGAGCTTCAGAGCACAGCAGGGCAGGAGCCAGCCAGAGGGTTGCAGAGTGTAGGGGAGATGTGCAGAATGATGCCACCATTACCAAAGAAGAAGAGGAAAGCAGAGTAGTGGCTATGGATACATGCAGGCTGGCACAGATGCACTCAGAAGCCAGCAGAGGGGAGAGTGGAAGACATCAAATTAGGTGAGGTTCAAAAGCACAGAGAGGGACCTAGTCTCAGCTGGAAGGAGGGTTCACAGCTCTGAGGGAACAGGACAGGGAGCAAGTGCTAGGAGCAGGCCAAGTGCCGAGGCCATGTGTCGGGCAAGCCACCGAAATTAGCGCAAGAGCTGGCCCAGGGGAGGTGTGGCAAGAGTGGGTGAGGAGGCAGGAGGAGATGAATCTCAGAGTTGTGAAATTAGACCTCAGATCAGACCTTCTACCCACAGACCTGGGGTGTGGTCTCACAGCTCTGGCATGGCTCCACCTGCCCTGAATACCATCCCTGCCACCTCGGCACCAGCCTGTGTCAGAGCCAGACACCCAACACTGCCGTGAGCTGAGCTATACCTCCAAGAAGCCTCCAAGAAGTTAAAGGTGATCCTATAAGAAAGGCTGATACAAAGGAGAAGACACTGTCTAGAAACCAGAGTCCTAGAACATTCACCAGGGAGAAGGCCTGCCTGGGGCTACAGGACAGGTTGGGTCATCACTGAAGGAAAGGATCTGAAAGTTCTACCATGTGGAACATTAGACACCCAACAAGCGAGATGAAGTCACTGGCTGCCAAGAGGAAGAGAAAGAGTCACGCAAGGTCAAAGTCAAGCTCCTTGCAGTGGACAGATGTGTCCAAGGCAGATCCTAAATATAAGTTTGTACCTGGGAGAATTTCATCCCAGTAAAAGCAGAATGAATATAAAAACTGGCCCAAAACAGGGAAAGGCACAGGCATAAAGCTGCTCACGGCAGCACTATTTATAAGACCCAAACCCTGGCAACCACCCAAATGTTCCCGCATAGGGGACATCCATCCTCACAATGGGCATCCAAACATCACAAAGTACCTCTAGGTACTGCCCTGCATTGCGTGGAACTCTGGCACAATCTCCAGGGTTTAGTGTGAAGTGTAAAAAGCAAGATGGACAAAAGGGTGTTAACTCATTAACATTCACCTAAGAAAGGGGAAGATTTAACTAAGATAATAAAAGTATGGAAAATGTTAAAACTGGTTATCACTAGAGGGAGGAAAGGATTTGGGAGGTGGGGTAATAGGGTGGGAAACTAGACACCTTGATATACACCTTGTTCTGTACACTTGACTTTAGAATCATGTGAGTATTTTCTATAATTATAAAACAAAACTCAATGAAAAAAGCAAATTCCTAAGGGGAAAAAATGCATCTAAATGTGTATGCAGTGGTGACATGGTAATGAAGAGAACTATTCTGAAAGATTTTAAGACAGTAATTTTACAGTACATCCCTCCTGGACTATTCTCTGAAGACCAAAGTCAATGCAAATGAATCTTGAATTGTATCTATAAACATATGTCCTTGGTGATGTTGGTCTTGTTATTCTGAGACTATTGTATGACTGATGAAATAAAACAAATGCAGAATGCTGTTGGTGTCCTTGAGACCAGGTATTTGGGGCATAGGAATAAAAACCCTATGGTCCCGACAATATGAATTCTGATCCATTTTATTTTAAAATCAGTTTGAACCATGACACAGTCTATCCTAAAAACATAGAGGATATTAGTTACCTATGTGCATGCATAGCAAATTATCCCAAAACTTAACAGCTTAAAACAACAAATATTTACTATCTTAGTTCCTGTGGGCAGAACGTTTCTGGCTCGGGGGCTCTCCTAGGGCTGCAGCCATTTAGAACAAGGGAGGTTCCATTTCCAAGTTCACTGATGAGGCTGTTAGCCAGAGTAAGAGAGGTCAATGGGACCTAGATTTCCCAACCGGGTTTCAAATGGAGGCTTCTGATATTTCATATACTAACATAAAGGTAAATTTAATGCGTGCCAAATAAAAATTCCAGTAGGAATTATTACTGTGTAACTAGAAAAACTAATTCTAAATGTTCTATGGAAAAATAAATACACAAGAGGACCTGGGGAAGTTCTGAACAGAAATAATGGTGACAGAAGGCAGAAATTAGCCTTGCAGGTAATAAAATGCACTATAAATCCCCAGTTAAATAAAGCCGCTTGGTCCTGGAACCTCAGTGAAGATCCAGAAACAAACCTAGGTATATATGCTAATTTGTTATATGATAAATGCAGCAGTTCATAAAAGTTCTAGAAGGAAAAACATAATGGTAAGAGTGCTGGGGTGCCAGGGTGGCTCAGTTGTTGAACATCAGACTCTTGATTTTGGTTCAGGTTGTGGGATCAAGTCCTGTGTAGCTCCATGCTCAGCACAGACTATGAAGTACTGGCTCTCTCTCTGCCTCTGCCCCTCCCTCCATTCCCATGCACACTTCCTCCCCCTGTCCCAAATAAATAGTCTTTTTTAAAAAGAGTGTCAAGGTCATACTAATCTCAAAAACTTAGTAATTTCAAAGGAAAAATATTAATATAGTGTATTCCATAAAATGTTCAGCAAAGTAAAAATATGGAGGGATTTCTGAGTGGCTCAAAGCAACTGGGCTGAGCAACTGACTCTTGATTTCAGCTCAGGTCATGATCTCAGAGCTGTGGGATCAAGATCCTTGTGGGGATCCGTGCTGAGCATGGAGCCTGCTTAAAATTCTTTCTCTCTCTCTCTTTCTCTCTCTCCTTCTGCCCCTTCCCCGTTCCCTGCTCATGCCCACTCTTGCACTCTCTGTCTAAAAAATAATAATAAAATAACATGCATTTTTTAAAAACATAAAAATATGGAGGCTCCTTAAAAGTTAAAAATGGAACCAGTCTACAACCCAATGATTGCAGTACCAGGTATTTATGGAAAGAATACAAAAATACTAATTCAATGGGATATACATACCCTAATGTTTATAGTAGCATTATCTACAATAGCCTAACTATGGAAGCAGCCCAAGTGTCCATCAACAGATGAAGGGATAAAGTAGAGGTGGTGTATATTTATGTATGTGTATATAGATGATATATATAATTGAATATTATTCAGCCATAAAAAATGAAATCTTGCCATTTGCAATGACATGGATGGAGCTAGAGAGTACATTGCTAAGTGAAATAAATCAGAGAAAGGCAAATACCATATGATTTCATTCATATGTGGAATTTAAGAAAAAAAAAACAGATTCAGCAAAGGGAAAAAGAGAGGTAAACCAAGAAACAGATTCTAAACTGTAGAGAACAAACTGATGGTTGCTAGAGGGGAAATGGGTGGGGGGATAGGGAAAATAGGTGATGGGGACAGGGAGGGCACATGTTATGATAAGCACCAGGTATTGTATGGAGGTGTTGAGTCACTATACTGTACACCTGAAATTAATATTACACTGTATGTTAACTGGAGTTTAAATTAAAACTGTAAAAAATGCAAAAATGTCAAAAGATGACGGTAGCTTGGAGAAAACTTTTACAATATAAATCAAAAGGCAAATTTCCTTTATATGTAAAGAACAGTGCAAATCGATAAGAAACACCAAAACTCCGAGAGAAGAGTGGGCAAAGGAAACAGACAATGCATAGGAAAATAAACACAAATGCCTATAAACATGTGAAACAGCATTTGGCTTCACTTCTGATGGAAGATATGTGTGTAAAATCAACAACACACCACTTTCCATCCATGAGCCTAGCTAAGATCAAACAGTTGGATGGCATACAGTGTTGGTGAAGCAGCACTCTCACACACAACTGAAGGTGGCGTACCCGTCTCCCTCTTGGGCTGTTTCTATCCAAGTCGGTGTGTTGCTGGCCTGTAACCCTGCTCTATCTAGGACCAGCTTCTGTGAAGGCACACACACATGAACACGGAAACACATCCATGAGGCTCCTTACTGCTGCACTGACTAGAAGCAATCAAGTAGTCCATAGGGGACTCACTAATACCCATCATATGGCCATGAACCTGAATCCCGGGGAGCCACTTAATAATTCAGTGGTCCTATAGTAAGCTTATCTCTAAGAGGTACCAAGAAATGAAAAAGCAAAGTGCACACCCACGTGTCTAAGTGTAATACCTATCTTAAGAAGAGGATCTATAGTTTTGTATATGTCCAAGAGATTTCTGGAAGGATTCATAAGAGACTTAAGAGTAGCTTCTATTGTAGAGAGGGCTTAGGGGTCTGGGATATACAGAGAGAAAAGTGTGAAAAGTACAGGGATGTGCAGATAGAGAAAGGATTTCCAGGGTAGAATAAATTTTTAATTATTATGGCCTCTGGCTTGTTCTAAGCACTGTTCAGAAATATCTTAACAAATCTCTACTGAATAAAGGTTTCTATTTTAACATTTGTCTAATCCCTATTCACGACTCCATTTGGACAAGATCAAACATTGTAAAAAAAAAAAAAAAAAAGGGAAAGTCATTTTGGTTTTCATAACCTCTCTTTAGAATGCTCTGGGTCTCCCTAGTCCCATGCATTTATCTAACTTACTCCAGTTCTCCTGCCAAAAGCACCCAGACCCACGCCCACCAGTCCCTTCAGGTGTGCCTGCTCTGTGCCTCAGGAGCCTGGCCCCTCTAACAAGCTGAAGAGGAAGAGATGTGAGTGGCCTTCAGTTTAGGAGTCTCATCTGAACAGGTTCACCCCAACTGTTCATTTTAAGAGATCGGATCATAAGTGTCCACTATGTGAAAAAAAAAACAGTAATCCAGTTTTAACCAGCACCACATGTCAAAAGCTGGGCAAAACCCATTTGAGCCTACTTGAGTTGGTTAAAATGGAATCAAGTTTATATGAACAGTATAACAATGATTCCAATAGTTTGAAACTGTTTTTAATCCAGTTTGAGCAACACTGAGCCAATATAATGTTGAACCCGCCAAAATGAGATTGAGCCAATCAATTCATTTTCAGCCAGTTTGAATGGGGTTAGCCTGGTTCAAACTAATCCCTTGAAAGGGAATTTGGGGGCCTTAGTTTACCAGATGTCATTTCTTTATTAAAAAAGAAAATCAGGGGTAGGAAAGGTTTTAAAATTATTTATCTCTGAAGATTGATTTACCTTACTCCCATAAATATTCATAAAAATTAATTACCAGCTTACTGAAATAATTAATAAAATTCACACATTTTATTGTAACTCTAGCAAGAGCAGGAAACACCCTTTGGCTGAAGAAAGATCCTATGGTGTTGTTGGAGGACCTCAGAAAGGAGTGGCCCAAGGTTCTCTGAAGCCATCCAGACAATCCAAAATTGACTCAACGCTGAATGCTTAAATCCAGTATTACCCCCCTCAAAAAAAGACAGGAGAATGGAGGGAAATGAAGAGTCTGATAAAGGAGTAACAGGCTGAATTTGGATGCAATTATATCCAACCTATTCAAAATTATTAGATCATAATGACCAGCTCAAAGTGAGCTGCATGACACATTTCAATCTATTAAATTCAACAAACAGTGTCACAGGGGAGGCCATTAGGGATGGCCTACAGTTCCCTAATCAATGGAACCACGCCCCTGTAAATATGGGCTTACAAAGTGCACAAACAACCAAATGCCTGAGCACCTTTGCTTGTTTTTACCTTGAAGGTGTGCTTTCTACACAAGCTTTTTTACAGGAGGAAACCAAAAGTAAAAATACCATTTGCTTTGAGATAAAAATGCAACTGTTCTCTAAGAGAAAATTCAAGGTCACTTACCAGCCACAAAACTTGGAAATGATGCCACCTTCTTTGTCTGTTAGGAAATATGAAAAAAAGAAAGAAAAGAAAAGAAACACATGACAGTTCTAAGTAGATGGTCTGAAAGATCTAGGCTATGATGAGTACCATGTATGAAAAGCTAACCCCCAATGAGCATCTGATGTTTCCAAAAAGTCAGCTTCATAAAGCAAACCAACATCATTCAGGCACCATGGTGTTTAGGCAGGACACATGGAATCCATTCCATGGGAAAACCTGAGGTACTAAAGGCCATCATCTAAAACTTAGGGACTCTCAGATTAGCATGTCACTGCTAGAAGGGAGCCTAGAGACCGTATAGCCAATGGTTCTTCAACTGGTGGGCATGAGAATTACCAGGGCCCATATTTTAAAGCAAGATAAAGGAGACTGGACACCACTCTATGGATGGCCAGACTTATTTCATCAAAGCTAGAAAATCTCATCTAAACAATGTCATCCAGAAAAGGGAAATTGCTTGCATAAGGCCTCATTTTAACAACATCCATCAAGGCAGTATTAGTTTGTATAGGATTGTTTTTTAAAACCGTGCTGTTGGTTTAGAACAATGGTTCTCAACCAGAATGATATTTGTTCCCAAGGGGACATTTGGCAATGTCTGTAGACATTTTTGGATGTCACAGCTTGGGGAGGAGGTTGTGTGCTACTAGCATCTAGTGGGTAGAGGTCAAAGATGCTTCTAAAAATCCTATAGTAGAAAGGACAGTCCTTCATGACAAAGAATGTTCTGGTCCAACACAGCTGTCAGATAATGGGATAGAATGAGTTCTTGTCAAAGAATGGAGCACAAACGAACCCTCCACCCCAGCCCCCCACACACAGGTCATTGGAAAACATAAATACACAGTGGTGTGAGCCTGAATTGGCAGGAAAGAACCTTTCCTTTCTTCTACAGGGACACCCACTTTGCTTAAATGCACTGAATCCCCTTTTCCAAGGCATTGGGTGGGATAAGTACATGGTAGAGAGGGTGAGCAGACCATGATGGCATGGGTAGCTTCAATATTAGGACTTAGACCACAACTCTTATCCTTGGAAACAATTACCTCTGGGATGTTGTTATTGTCCACAGGTCCATTGAGATCAGAGCGCTGCTGCTTCCTTGGCTGCTCCAAGCCATTGTAAACCTAGAAACCCAGAAGTTAAAGATGAAGATGGTGCTTTTATATGTTAGAGAAGTGAACCAAGATACAATCTAATACAATTCTGTGAAATGTATGTGTATGTAAGTATGTGTGTGTATATATGTGTGTGCACACATACAGTTTAAACTTTTCTACAATTAACATGTATTCTATTGTATTTATAAAATGTTTTGAATCATATTTTCTCTTTTTTTACCGTCACCACACAGGATTATTACAATATTATTGACTACACATCTATGCTGTACTTTTCATCTCTGTGACTTATTTTAAAACTGGATGTTTGTGCCCCTTAATAGCCTTCCCCTATTGTGCCCATTCCCCAACTCATTACCCTCTGGAAACCACCAGTTCGTTCTCTGTACTTATGACTCTGTTTCTGTTTTTTGTTGGTTTGTCCAGTCTTTCAGATTCCACATATAAGTGAAACTATATGGTATTTGTCTTTCTCTACCTGGTTTATTTCACTGAGCATAATACCCTCCAGGTCCATCCATGTTGTTATAAATGGCAAGATCTCATTCATTTTAATGGCTGAGCAATATTCCATTGTATTTATATACACATCTTCTTTATCCATTTATCTATTGATGGGCACTTGGGCTGCTTCCATATTTTGACTATTGTAAATAATGCTACAATAAACATGGGGGTGTATATATCGTTTTGAATTAGTTTTTTTCTTTTCTTTGGATAAATTCCACCAGCAGTGGAATTACTGAATTGTAGGGTAGTTCTATTTTTAATTTTTTGAGGAACCTCCATACTGTCTTCCACAGTGGTTGCTCCAACTTACATTTCCACCAGCAGTACAAAATAATTTCCTTTTCTCCACATCCTCACTAATACTTGCTATTTTTTCTTTTTTTTTATTTTAGCTATTCTGGCATATATGAGGTGATACCCCATTATAGTTTTGATTTGCATTTCCCTGACACTGAGTGATGTTGAACGTCTTTTCATGGGTGTGTTGGTCGTCTGTATGTCTTCTTTGAAAAAGTATTCATGTCTCTGCTCATTTTTTAATGGGTTTTTGTATTGGGATTGAGTTGCATAAATATTAACTCCTAACTGGATATATCATTTGTAAACATCTTCTGCTCTTCAGTGGTTGTCTCTTGTTTTGTTGATGGTTTCTTTGCTATGCAAAAGCTTTTTATTTTAATGAAGTCCCAAGTTTATTTTGCTTTTGTTTCCCTTGCCTCAGAAGACATATCTAGAAAAATGTTGCTATGGACAATGCCAGAGAAAGTAGTGCCTTGGTTATCTCTTTGAGGATTTTCATGGTTTCAGATCTCACATTTAGGTCTTAAATTCATTTGGAGTTTGTTTATGGTATAAGAAAATTTCCAGTTTCACTCATCGGCATGTAGCCAGCTGTCCAGGATTCCCAGCACCATTACTGGGAGACCATCTTTCTCCCGCTGTGTATTCTTGCCTCCTATGTTGAGGTTATTTGACCATATATGTGTGGGTTTATTTCTTGACTTTCTATTCTGCTTCATTGATCTGCTGTGTCTATTTCTGTGTCAGTACCATACTGTTTTGATTACTAGCACCTTGTAGTATATCTTGAAACCTGGGATTGTGATACTTTTAAGCTTCATTCTTCTTTCTCAACATTGCTTTGGCTATTTGGGGTTTTTTGTGTTTATGTACAAATTTTAGGATTATCTGTTCTAGTTCTATGAAAAATGCTATTGGTATTTTGAATGGGATTGCACTGAATCTGTAGATTGCTTTGTGTAGGATGGGCATTTTAACAATGTTAATTTCCATTCTATGAGCATGATATGCCTTTCTATTTGTTTTTGTCTTCCTCATATTTTGAATCAGGTTTTCTAATTTTATTATTTATTAAAATTGTGGTAATATACACATAACATTAAATTTGCCATCCTACCCACTTTAAGTATATGGTTCGGTGGCATTAAGGGCATTAACATTGTGCAAGTATCACCACCATCCATTTTCAGAATTCTTTTCATCTTGCATATCTGAAACTATGTATGCATTAAATACAAATTCTCACATTACCCTCTCTCCCTCCAGTCCCTGGTGGTCTCTATCAATTTAACTACTCTAGGTGGAATCTTACAGGATTTCTCTTTCAGTGACTTGTTTATTTCACTCAGCATCATGTTTTCATGGGGTTCCCTCATGTTGTAACATTTGTCATAATTTCCTGCCTTTTTAAGGCTGAATAATATTCCACCATTTATATATACCGCATTTTATTTATCCATTCATCTGTCGATGGACACTGGGTTGCTTCCTCTTTTTGGCTATTGTGAATAATGCTGCTCTGAACATGGGTACGAGAACTCTTAGAGTTCTTGTTTAAGTTCTCTGGGTATACACCTTTAAGTGAAATTGCAGGATTACACTGTGATTTTATTTTTAATTTTTTTAGGAGACCACATATTGTTTTCCATAGCAACTATACCATTTTACATTCCCAACAATAGTGTCCAAGAGTTAAAATCATACTTCTCAAAAACCCAAATTCTTAATTTAATGCAAATTCTAAACTCTAAAATCTAAATTCATTAATTACTGCAAAGTAATCAATCTACTACTAGAAAAAACAAAATGCCCCAAGCCTACGTCAAAAGTCTTCTCTTAAAGAGAGCATCCAACCAGAATTTCAATTAACAAAATTTAAAGTTTAGGTATCTCTATTTAGTGCCTTGTACCATCCAGAAGATAAGTGGCCAGATCCATCGTACCAAAATCACTGTCCAAACCACAAAGGAAGGTTTTAGTAAGCCATCACGTGAAGTTCCAGAACTTTCTGGAAATAAATTGTCAAGCATTAACAATATAATGATGATGATGATACAATGACATTAATAAGTCATACTTATAAATAAGTACATTTATATTTACATTATAAATATAAATATATACTATACTCATGCTTATTTAGAAAATAACTATGTTATACTATTCCTACGCTTGCTTTACAATTGACAAGACTGAGGTTCTCACTCACTTACTGAGTGCATGTTGGCACTAAGGGCTAGGTGCCCACAGGTCTAGGTGGCATAGCACAATGTCACTGTTGGTCTTCTTCCCTGTCTAGACTGTCACTGTTGTGTTCCTTAATATCATTCAATCTGTCTGGGAGAGCTAAAGAAAAATGAAGAAGTAAAAAATAAAAAGAAAAAAAAATGAAGAGACATGGGCTCACCCTCCTGGCACTGATGGCACCAAGCAGCTCAAGGGTTCCTAGTTGAGGACCCACCACTATGTTTCAGCAGCAGTGGGGCAGGGACAGTAGGGAGGACAAGAATGTCTCAGTTGGGAGGTGGGAAAAGTGGGGCTGGACTTCAAGCATGGGGAAGATTTTGCACAGAGGAAGAAAGTAGGGCATCACCATATTCCGAAAGAAAATCAGAACTCAAGCTACAGGAAGAAACGAGGCTTTCCAAGAATGAAGGGAATGCAGAGGTTCAGCTGGGGCCCAGAAGATATTAAATATATCTGGTTGGTCCTTGCTTCCTTTGCTGGAAGCCCAAAGAACCATCCTTACCCCAAGCCCCATGAGCTCTCAGATAATGCACATGGGCCCTGGCTTCACCCTGCTGCCCTAGTACGTCCTAAGGTAGGGCTCTGGGGCTTGGGCAAGTCTGAGATCACTGGCATGCTCCTCTGCCCTTCCTAGCCCTTCTTCTGGGAGCTGAACCCATCCTTCCCTAGATGAGAGAGCTGTGATCCACCCAGGGTCTCCACCTCAGTAGACCCCATGCTGACCAAGCCAAGCTGACAGTACCCCTTCCTATAGGGCCAAGCCTGATACTACTCTTTCCAGGTTCCTACTGGAGCCAGGTTTGTATCCCAAAGTCAGAGTTAGGTCTTCCCTCTGCCTCACTGGTTCTGCACCTCCCTTTGTTGCCAAGGTATGCCAGGCAAACTCTCCCAAAGGGTACAGTGGGAGCTCTCATCTGAAATGCTATTCCCATCCACCTTAAGTAAAACTCAAATTTGCAACATCCTCCCAGAAAACTTTGTTGTCTTGTACCCCTAGCTATTTCAAGGTCCACTTGAAATATAGCACATCTGTGTTTTCCCTTTTGTTTGAAAGATCTCTAACCTGGTGACTTTCCCTAGGCTGCGTTCACAGATTCCATTTCCTAAAGGCGCTGCATTGCCTTACTAGAAGCTAAACGGACATTTCAAAAACCCCTAAGGAAACGAAACAAACAACTGACAAGCGAAAACAGGCCAACCACACCTAGTGTACACTGAATATGTCCCCATCAATTTCATATATTGAAACTTAATCTCCAAGGAGATGGGGCCTTTGGGATATAACCGGGATTAGATGAGCCTGTAAGGATGCAGCCCTCATGAATAGGATTACTGTCCTTACAAAAGAGACCCCAGAGAGCTCCCTCACCCCTTCCGCCATGTGAGGACACAGCGAGAAGACTCTGGCTATGAACCAGGAAGTGGCCCCCACCAGACACCAGATCTGCTGGCGACTTGATCTGGACTGCTTGCCTCCACAACTGTGAGAAATAAATGTCTGTTGTTTATAAGCCACCCAGTCTATGGTATTTTTGTAATAGCAGCCCAAACGGACTAAGATAACACTGCTTCTACAAACATTACAGCTTGGGATGGGATCTAAATTTTCTGCCATGGATATAGGGCAACAGACTGTCGTCAGGGTGCCAGATCCATTATGGAAAAAGGCAATGTCAGGACTGCTGCTTGTCTTACACTGGGTGGCTTTGGCAAATGGAAGAGGTGACCCTCTGCGGGCACAGCCCCCATGGGATTAGGGCTTGGTCGGGGGAGCATAGGCTGGATGCTGCACCCCCCTCCCCATCTGTCCTTAGAACACCAGGCACAGGGCTATAGCATGTGGTGACCATGGGCAATACAGGGTCTCAGATTCACTTATGATGGCAATTCCCTGCCCCCCCCCCCCAAGCCCAAACCTTTCCTCTGTGTCAGCATTTTCTCCACTCATCACCATGACAACCACATCTCCTAATAAACTGCCAGGGTTGTTTTCAGAGAGGTGGCCTGGGAGAGCCCATCTGGCGCTCTAATTTTCATCTTGAGGGCAAGGCGGGGGTTGCGCTTGGCAGCATGGGGTGCAGCATCTGAAATTAACATCGTAGAGGCCCACGTGGATTTGGGGGGCTCCCGGCATCTGAGATGAATCCTTTTGTGCACTCCCCAAAGTACAGCAGCTAGCCAGCCTTCAAAAAAGAGATGCCAGCCAGAGACACCTCAGTTCTTCATGGCCAACAGGGAAGCAGGGCCATGTCCCTCACCAGGTGAGAGCAGTGGGGTGTTCTTGTTGCCATGGGCTAGAAGCCTTGCCAACCATTCACTGAGAGAAGGATGGTAAGTGAAACATGTGAAGTAAAATCTGGCGATATGGTATGTGGTGGGACCCCCTCCCTAGAGCTCTGAGAGCACAGAACATGAATGTGTGGCACAGACAAGTTATGACATGCCAGGACCAGAGACAGCTGCTCAGGGCAGGGATGATTTGCCTGCAATAAAAATATATTAATTCAAATAAATTGTTCTAATAAGTATCTTGGCTCCAGTTGGTGCAACTAAAACTAGGACTTTTTTCAAGTGCCAATTCTGATTTTGTCTGCTTGATTAAACAGAAAATACAGCAATGTCACCCACATGGCTTGACATGAAACAACAGCAAACAAGTATACCCACACTCATGCCATCTATAATAAAAACCAAACATTCCCAAGCAGTCTCCTGAATGACAAGCATATTAGTGACACATGGAGGGACAGAGTGTCAGCTCAAAGCCAGGCAAGCCACAACCTTCCCACAAAACTGTGCTGTCTCCCCTCCCACATGACTCCTTGTTAGAGAAAACAAGCTTATGAATGACTCAGGAGGTGGCAGCCTTCTCTGGAAATCACTTCATGCTCCCTGTTTCCAAAGGCATTGGCCACCCAGCAAAGATGCCTTCCTCTGTCCCATTCAGCAGGGGTCAGCCAGGACCTGCTGCATGTCGGGTGCTCAGAGGTGGCTGATCTGAGAGCATCAGCCACCACGGTCCACATGAAGGTCTGACTTTGCACCTGAACAGATTTCACGAGCCCTTCTCCTGACAGGCAGGTGGCTCAGAAAAATGACAATATTGTTCTTTTCCTTCCATTCCTCTTATGATTCTGATCACTCCCATGACATTTGTCTAGAGAAGAATGAGTGCCTGGATGGAGTACTTATTCTTATAACAGTCAGCCCCATGGGGGTGATCATATCTTTTTGAAGCCAATCTGCAGCTTAAAAGAATTATGCCAAAGTCCATTAGGAAAACCAGCCAGTGGGTCTATCTTTTAACATCTCCAAGTGGACCTGGGAACAGGAGGAGGAATGAGAGTCTCTCCCCACTTGCCCTCCACCCACCCCTATCTAGATATTTTATGGAATATACCTATACTAAAAAAAATTATGCATCATCTGTCCAAAGTTCAAGCTTAACTGAGTGTCTGATTATTTACTAGATCTGCCAGCCCTACCTGGGGCCTGGCAGGCTGCCACCTCCACCAACCCCCACCTGGCACACTCAGGGCCTGGTCTTGTTCTCTATACCTGGTCTGCTAAAACTTCTACTGACCACCAGGACCACCTCGCATGTCCTTGACTCTGTCCTTCACTGGTGCCTGGGGTGCTTAGCCCAGCATTTCAAAGTAGAAGCAAATTACTCCTTCATGAAGCACTGTCCGAAGGCTATGTCCATAGAGCCAGTCCCAAGCAAGCACCAGCTAGGTATCCTGCATGGTGCCGAGTGCCTCACATTGAGGATCAGAAGACAAATGCAATGAAGATCTTGACCTGGGGTAGCTCCCCATCCAGCATGGCACAGCTCAGTAGTCCTGCTAGCTACAGACCCTCTGTGGGGCAAGCCAGACATTGAACAAATGCACAAATAAACAACAAAAGTTCCTGTGTGATCTGGCCTGAAAGGCTGAAGGGGGAGCCCAAAGGCTGAACCATCAAAGCCTTAGGGGCTATTAAATCTTTTTCATTTGAGTGCAACCAGGACCCTGGTGCATTGTTGGTGGAAACGTAAAATGTTGAGCTGTTGTAGAAAACAGTATGAATCCTCAGAAAGGTGCACACTGAATGCCTATATGATCCAGGAATTTCACTCCCAAAAGAGCAGAAAACAGCGATCTACACAAAATCTCGTACCCAAATATTCATGGCAGCATTACTCACAACAGTCAGAAGGCAGAAACAACGTGAATGTCTGTCCACAAATGAATGGATAAACAAATATGGTATATCCCTTCAATGGAATATCACTGAATCATAGAAAGGAACGAGTTCCTGACATATGCTATATAACATGAGGGAACCCTGAAAACAACATGCTCAGTGAAAGAAGCCAGACACACAAGGTCACATACTGTATGATTCCACTTAGATGGAAATGTCTAGAAACAGGCAAATCTATATATGGAGAAAGTAGATTTATCATTGGCAGAGGCTGTGGTGAGGGGGAAATGCATAGTGACTGACATAAGTATGGGCTCTCCTTTTAGGGTGATGAGAATGTCCTGGCCAAATAGTGGTGATTGCACAACACTGCACTAAATGCCACCAAACCATACCCTTTAAAATGATCAAAATAGTAAATTTTATGTGTGTATCAGTACAATTTAAAAATAATGTGGATGGGGCTCCTGGGTGGCTCAGTGGGTTAAGTGTCTGACTCTTGACTCTGGCTTGGGTCAATGATCTCAGAGTACTGGGATCAAGCTCTGTGTTGGGCTTTGCACTCAGCAGGGAGTCTCCTTAGGGATTTCTCTCCCTCTTTCTTTGCCCTTCCCCTGGCTCGCTCTCTCTCTCTCTAAATCTTTAAAAATTATTTTTAAATATTGTGGAAAGGAAAACTAACCAGAGCCCTTTAAGGATCAAAGATGTACCACCCTTGACTGTGTTATTCACTTTAGTTTAGCTGAAGGTCACCCACCAGCTTGTGCAGGACTGACTCTCTCCTTGGATACGAAGGCCAAAAGAAGGAGGTGAGCTGTCCAGATGTCACAGAGACTCATCTCTCCTGGTCACCTGCCTCACATACCGGGTCACATTTGGACTCATTTGTGGAAAGGAAGGCGCAAAGTGTGCTATGGAACTTGGGAGCCTTCCATTTGGTTTCATTCAATTCTCAAAGGAGAAAACCTACACCACCCCTTTCTAAAACTGTGGCTGGGAGGCCATGGGGGCTGCTTCTCCCATAGGTTCTACAAGCTGGCTGGAAACACTGGTGTATCTTCCCATCCTGCTAATTTAAAGGTGGGAAGCCCTGTGTGAGCAGTTTAATGACAGCAGCCCTCCAGGACAGAAGAATAGTTCTCTTGGCCCTTCTGGCAGGTGCTTGCATTCTCCCAGGAAACTGAAGCTTCTTCCCATACCCAGTCAAGAGCCCCATGCTCCCATTCTGCAAAAGCTAGCTTGACATCTGAGGAAGGAAACAAAGGTGCATAAGTCAAAAGGAAATCAAATGAGCAATACTAAGTCAATGTTGGAATTCTATATTGGACTTCTACTCATCTAAACACACCACTGTTCCCTACATGGAACTGCCATGACCACGTTCCTCTCACACCAGGACTTCTATGTTTCAGTCATTATTATTAGTCCTAAGTAATAAACGACTAGGCCTGCAAACACTAAAACAGACTAAAACAAAGTCTTATGATTCATAATTTGAAAAATAAGTTTAACCAGCTAATTTGGAAAGAGTATTCCAATGACCCACCCAGTTAACTTCTACTAAATCTACCTGCTCAACTTCTGTGATTATACAACATAGAATATTCGGTTTTCCTAACACTGAGGATAAGGAGGGAGAAGAGAACTAGCTGTTATTCTTTTTAAGATTTTTGTTTATTATTTGAGAGAGAGAGAGAGAAGGAGAGATTGTGCAAAAGTAGGGAGAAGGGCAGAGGGACAAGCAGACTCCTCACTGAGCAAGGAGCCTGACACGGGGCTTGATCTCAAGACCCCAAGATTGTGACCTGAGCTGAAATCAAGAGTCAGATGTTCATCCACTGAGCCACCCAGATGCCCCAGAACTAGCTGTTATTTTAATGATTTATTTGAATGATATCAACAAAGTAGGACCTCAATTATCTTACTTAAAAATGATCAGACCCACTGCCTTGTGGCCACACATATCATTGTCCACAGGCCCAAATGAATGAGGTCAGTTCATCTTGACTGCAACTACGCCAAACTGGTTTTAATTGGCCCAAAATGTGTGTGTGTGTGTGTGTGTGCGCGCACGTATGTTTGTCTGATACTGGTTACATGGTTTCAGATTGGCTCAACTTAGTTTTAGATGATTCAAATTGGCTCAAGCTAATAAATGAGCCAAGAGCCTTTCTTCCCTTTTTTTTCTTTTTTCTTTTCTTTTCTTTCTTTCTTTCTTTCTTTCTTTCTTTCTTTCTTTCTTTCTTTCTTTCTTTCTTCTTTCTTTCTTTTTCTTTCCTTCTTTTCTTTTTTTTCTTTCCTTCTTTATTTTTTTATTGTGGTAAATATACATAAAATAAAATTTATCATTTCAGTCATTTTTAAGTGGACAGTTAAAGTGGCATGAAATGCACTGACACTGTTGTGCAACCATTATCACCACCCATCCACAGAACTTTTCATCTTCTCTAACAGAAACTCTGCACCCATTAAACATGAACTTCCCATTGCCCCTCTCCAGCCTCTGGGAGCCATCATCCACTCTGTGTCTCTATGAATTTGATTACTCTGGGAACCTCACATACGTGGAATCATACAGGATTTGTCTTTTTTGTGACTGGCTCATTTCACTAAGTGTAGTATCCTCAAGGTCCGTCCATGTCGCAGCAGGTGCAGGATTCCCTTCCCTTTTCTGGCTGAATAATATTCCACTGCATATAAAGGTCTTTTTTTTTTAACTTTATAAAAAGATTCCATTTATTTATTTGAGAGATAGAGACAGTGGGGGGGTTGGAGGGAGGGGGCAGAGGCAGAGGGGGATGGAGACTTCCCCACTGAGCAGGAAGCCTGATGTGGGGCTCAATTCTAAGATCCTGGGATCATGACCTAAGCTGAAGGCAGATGCTTAACCAACTGAGCCAACCAGGTGCCCTAAGTCTTTTCTTTTGTACTTTATCACAACTATGGTTCTTTGGGTTGTTAATTCATTATGTTTCATTCTTCTTGGCATTTAAAAGAGAGTTGGAGGGTAGCCTGGGTGGCTCAGCGGTTTGGCGCCACCTTCTGCTCAGGGCCTGATCCTGGGGACCCGGGATCGAGTTCTACGTTGGGCTCCCTACATGGAGCCTGCTTGTCCCTCTGCCTGTGTCTCTGCCTCTCTCTCTCTCTCTCTCATGAATAAATAAATATTTTTTCTTTAAAAAAAAACAAGAATAATGAATCCAGTCAATTGAAACCCACTAAATACATATAAAAAAAGAGTTGGGGATTAAATATTAATGAGATATTAGGCAAGAAAAACCTTGGGCAGCAATTTCATGCCACAACATCTCCCATAATTGCAAATTTGATGCAGCAAAAAGAGCCCTGATCTGCCATTGGTTTTGTTTTCTGGAGCAGGTTTTGAGGACTGATGAGTGGCTAGATCACTCCTCTTCTCTTAAAGATTAACATTCTTATTTCTCAAAGTAACTAATATGCTACCTTTATATACTTGGGTTCCAAGAAGGGATGGAAGGAAGGAGGAAAGGGAGGGAGAACGGGAGGGAGGGAGGGGGAGGGGACAGATTATGAGAAGGAGGAGCTTCTATTTTCAATAGACCAGGAAAAAGAGGAAGCAGGGGCACCTGGGTGGTTCAGTCAGTTGAGCATCCAACTCTTGATTTTGGCTCAGGTCGTGATCTCAGGTTTGTGAGTTAAGCCCCACATCAGGCTCCATGCTCTGTGGAGAGTATGCTTAGGATTCTCTCTCTTCCTCTGCCCCTCTGTACCCACCAGCTTTCTTTCTCTAAGGTAAATAAATTGAGAGAGAAGAGAAGAGGAGAGGAGAGGAGAGGAGAGGAGAGGAGAGGAGAGGAGAGGAGAGGAGAGGAGAGGAGAGGAGAGGAGAGAAAAAAGAAAGTAGCAGCAGGAGTGGTCCCAAGATCCCAGAAGCACCCAGGCACCTGGCCTGAGTGTGGCATAGTCCAGGTCTAAGCTTGTCTGCTGAAGACAGTGGGGCAGTTGAGTCTGTGTCAGTGTGCATAATGGTCAAAGTCAGCAGACCCAGGGGTGCTGGGAAGGAAAGTTAGGAACAGCTGTCTCCTCTCTGGCACCAAGGGCTGATCTGAAGGGAAGCAAGAGCCTCAAAGGCTGGGTGGGGAGTGTTAGGGTAGGGGTCAGGCTACATCAGAAATCAGAGTGGGCAAACAGGTCTCAGAGGCAGAATGAGAGGCCACTTGCAAGTGTCCAGGCCAGTGAAGAGGAGGGCTGACCAGAGAGGATGAATGAGCAACCTCCCCAAACAGCAACACCCCTCCAACCTTTATAACATGCCCAAGCTTCTCTCCTGAGCAACAACCCTCATCCAGAGTCAAGTTCAGGTTCACTGACCTGTATGGCCTGTGTGCTCTCACAGCAGGGTAAGGTGGCCAACTCTGGGGACAGATCCTGCAGTGCATCAGCACCCAAGACACTACATGGCCATCTCAGTCAATGTATCTTAAAAGGAGACGGGAACCAGACAGATGCAGGCCTGGACCACATGCTCCCTGTTGAAACCAGAGGAGCCAAACAATGAGATTCTGTAAGCACAGTTCCAAATATCCTTCAGCTCTAACAGTTTGGGCCTTGGCTTGGAGAGATGCCGGCTTCTCTGCTATGAAGGCTGATGGTGGAATGAGCAAACAGATCTGGACCTGACAGGGTCTGGGGAGTCCATCCACATCCCTGGAGGCGCCATGCTGCCCCACACCTTTCTCGAAGTTTCTAAGATGTGCTCAGGCTTCCTGAATTGTCTGTGGTGTTAGCCATATAGGGTTGGGAGGTATTCTCTATTTGCCTCCTGTTATCACAGTCCCATGACGCTTTAAGTAATGGATTAGCCTTGGCTGCAATCAAAATGCTTTGGGTTGACAACTCCATGACTGCCACCCCCACACTGTCACACCTTGGGAGAGGGCACCATGTGTGACATCACACATCTCTGAGTCTTGTGTTCAGCAAAGTGGCCTTTCTTCCTGAACAGAAGATGTTTCTAAAAATTATTCCATGGAGCCTTGCACTTCCTAGGGACTGTCATGTGACTCAGCAGTTTTGTCAGCAGGCTGTGTAGTTGCAAGCCCCTGGAATATGTGAGGGACTGTGGGAGGTGCTGCAGGGGCTGAGGCGGGGAGCTGCCTGTGGGCCAACTCCCTGCCTCAGTCCCCTTCCCACCCACTCCTCCCACTCCCCAGACCTGCTCCAGACATACACACTGCAGGCTACTCAGGTCGATTCAAGATCCACACGTGCTGGGCATCCTCTCCCTGCTGGCACCTCCTCAGGCCCCTCCCTTCTTGTCCTTATAGACACGGCTCATTTACTGGCTTCGGTTCCCAAATGTGAACCTCTGCCCTCATAATCCATCAGAGTTGCAGGGGGCTCCCCAGCATGATCTCTCCTAAGAGGTTCCTCCCTCTTCCAGCCCCCATCACAATGCCAGCCCCCACGCACCTCCACCTTCAGCATCACCTGGTTAGTTTGCTTCCCAAGTCTCCCCCCCCCCCCGCCCTCCGTGAAGTCCCACAGCTTCTTGGCTTCTCACCTCTGCTGCAGTCAGTCCCTCTCCTAACCACCTGGCCCCATCTGGGCTGGGGAGTCTCTATCTCCCTCTAGAACAAGGCTTGCAATGTGGGCTTATGTCACTTTTAATCTTTGCATCCCCAGTACCTAGCACATCACAGGTGCCAATATGCAAGGGCTTCTGGGGAAGGAATGCAGATGCCAGCAGCCCAGGGAATCTGGGAAGCCTGGTGGAGACACTTGGCTTTGAAGGAGAGCGGGACTTATGTGCAGATACTCCAGGTTAAGGAGAGTGCCTCAGACAGCCACTTGGAATTAGTGAGAGATGGTGGTCCAGAGCCCAGCTCATCTGCCCAGAAAGTGGAGTTCTCTGTTAATTTCCTATTAGGAATGTGGTGTGGGGAAATGAGGGCAACCCTTGGAGATGTGTAGGTGTCACTCTGTTCCCCAAAATCAGACTCCAGAGCAGAAAGAAACTGAGGATGTCCCCAGGTGGGCACGTGAGAACTGCCTACTCCTGACGTCTCTGCAGAAGACAGGGCCCACCTGAGGAAGGCCTGCAGAGAGGGGAGAGCCCAAGGACACCTCTGTCAGCCAGGTACCTCTGTCCTGCCAGGTATTACCCTGACCATATATATATCCCACCTGTCTGCGGTATCCCTGGCCAGTCCTGGTCCTCCTCCCACCTTGCCTCATAGTGTTGGCTTCAGCCCTCCTGTGATGGCACTCCAGAAGGCAGTGATGCCCACCTGCTTAGAGATGTGCCCAGTCCTGCACAGCTTGGCCCTGGACCCAAACTGTTTGCAGAGCCTCACCCAACTACCTCCCACCACATCCTGAAAGAGGCTCCCCTGGACTTGAAATTATCACTATCACCATCCAGGGGGGTGCTCCACACCCCTCATATCCACTGCAGACTCTGATCCATACCAACTCTGCTCCCCGCAGCCCCAGGGTATACATAGTTGGTGCATGTAATGCGTCCAGAATGTTCCAGAACTGGAAGCTAGGGCAGCAGGATGAGGTCCAGGCTTCCTGGCTCTGGCATCTACTCTCTTTACCACTGCACCTTACTCTGTCATCAAGGGCTAGAGGCGGGAACATTTCTTTCTAGATTATTGCTAGTGGAAGGGCTCTACACAATTTTCTTGGACAATAAAACAGTATTTTAGAGACCCTGGCTTTAATGAGATTTTAAAATCACCTAAGCAATCCCAGATTCCTGATAAATAAGCTGCTCTGTGACAACAACAGCCACCTCTGGTCACATGTCCTCAAGAGGCTTCATAAAAATCAAATAAGGCCATTGTGCTGACTTAACAAATAGGCCCAGAGATATCAAATTTGGAAACCTAAGCAGATCAACGCCAAGACCATACCAGCCTGTTGTTTCTCAGGGTGGCCCCAGGAACTAGTTATGGCAGGTGCCACAGCTACCCATCATCCAGAGGAGCAGAGGAGGCTGGAGAGGGGCACAGGAGCCCCCAGGACTCTCCCGTGCCACTTCCTCATGTGCACAAGAAAGACAGGACCCAATGCTATGGGTGGGAAGAGGAGCAGGGGTGCCTTCAGAATCGGGGGGCAGGGCTGTGGGAAGAAAGAGGCCACCTACACTACATAGAAACACAGGGGGTGGGGGAGGACCTTCCCCGACTGGGCCATGCCTTTGTCTCCCCAAGAATTCCTGCCCTCAGAGCCTGCCCCCAGGTTTTCTCCAGCTCTGTTTCACTTATGGCAAGCTTTGGAGGGAATGCTCCCTCCAGGGCACAGTGCAATCACCAGATCCCTTTGAGCACCTGCTGCCCCATAGCATGCCAAGAGAGGTTACCCGGGAGCCAATAATCCTGGGATACCCCTTTAAGCCTCTCAGGGCATGGTGCCCTTTACTGCTAAACAGGTGCCCATACCAACTTCCTATGCCCTATGCCGCTGAACAGGGCACGCATGAGAAGCACCAGCCCAGAGGAAGTGCCCACAGCACCACTGTCCACCCTACCCCCAGGCAGGCTGAGGTCACCCATGTACTTAGCATCTTCCCTCTGTATTTGGTGCCAGCATTCCTACCACAATTCAAAAAGTCCTTCAAAAAGCCAGCCTCAACTGAATGCCAAAGCACAGCAAAGCCATCCCCACAGGAGCAATGATAAACACTTGTACATCTGATGTGGTCTCGAAGCTCTGCATCATGCCTCAATTTAACTGTTGTATTAAGCTGGCTATGATGTATTGATTTTCCTTTTTTTTCTATTGTCAGAGGGTTCTTTTCAGAAAGCGCTGGCTGGACCAGTGATAAACAGAAATCTTGAAAATCCCCAAAAATCCAAACATGCATTTAGAGTGCAATCTCAGCATGCAAGGCAATTCTGGGCAGTTGCCACAGAAATCAAACTCTTTGAACTAGATGGTCATTGAAGTCCTGATGTGCACCCAGCCCACAGAGGACACATAACAGGACAGGGAATGCGTGCAGCTCAAGACATCTCTCAGAGCCCAAAGGAGGAAGTCTATTAAGGGGGGAGTCTCAGGCACAGAGCAGATATTTTCAGAGTACCTCTTCTCTAGCTAGATGTCCCAAGGTAACACATGAAAAAGATGGGATTCCAAAAGAATCAGTCCAAATCGAACCCAGTCCTCATCAAACCCAGATGCACTACGCATCACCCAGAGACTGCAAGAACCCGTCACTTCAGATTAGGTTTGGATGGAATGCTCCAAATGAGGCAGCTGAGGCTTACGTGGGAAAAGCACCACACCCGTGGTCACACAGCTTGAAGATCTGAAGATCCATAGATCTGAAGATCTATGGAACTATGATCTTTGGTGCCAAATATGCTCTTATAGGAACATGGAGGAGCAGCCCCAGGAGAGCACTGATCAGCAAGCCCCTCTTCATAGGCAGTGTGTGGATGCCTTGCCAAATTCCCAAAGCTCATTCCTGGGCTGTGAGACCAGAGTCCTCCCTCTACTCAACAGAGACAGGTGCAGAAATGGCAATTCAGTCTGGTTATTCAATACTAACTAGGCTGGATGCAGCTCACGTATTCTTTAATCATTATTTCATAATTATATATATAATATATATAAATATTTTTTTATAATATATATAAATATATCAATATTTCATATCAACCTGGATTAAAAAAGCTGGATAAAATTAAGGAAAGTAGTTCACAGATAATCTCTATTTGACTACTTTGATCTGTAGCCTGAGACCTCATGAAGCCAGGATGTTAGGACAATTTTACAGACCAAAGGTTTTGAGGACTCTGGGTACCTCACTGGTATCATGACACACATATCGTGAACCATGGAGCACATCAGGCCTTGCAGCTACCCAGTAAATAAGGACACAATGGGAGAGATACTGCTGTCGGGGAGGAATACTGCCCAATTCATCCACACTGCCTCATTCACCAGCAGGCGGACTCAAACACCCCTGCCACAGAAGTCAGCATTAGCTCTTCTAGAAAGAAGCCCTTCAAGAGCTGCATGGTGCAGTGGTGAGAGGCATGAATCTTGGTGCAACACAGACTGTTTACCCCTCGAGCTGTTTGACCATGGGTGTGGTGCTTTTCCCACGTAAGCCTCAACTGTCTCATCTGTAAAATGGGAATAATCCTAGTTCCTATCTCTTCCAACTGTTCTAGGATTCACTTAGATTGGACACAGGAAGCCCTGGGCACAGTGCTGGCTTGCAACCACCAAACAGCAGCCTCACCTCCATCATCACCTGGGATTTCCCACAAATAGCAAAGCAAGAAACATGAACTCCTCAGAAGCCAAGGGTCCCTATGGCAACAGAGGTGACACCTTTTCTATCATCAGCATTTTGGGTTGATGTTGAACCATCCTGGAATAGAGCCATGAAGGGAGAGATCTAGGGAAGTCTGGCTCCCCGTCCCCTAGGATGGGCAACTATGGTCAGTATTTTTCTGACAGGCTCTGCATGGAGAGAAAAGGGTCTAATAATCAAGTTTTTTTGGGAAACACTGGCCAAGCAGGGCTGGAGGTATCTTGATTAGCACTGAGTCTGGGACTTCGCACAGCACACATACAATCAAGGAGCAAATCTCTGAGATGGGAAACCTCTGCAGTAAAGTTTCTCAAACGTCAACCAGATGCAGTCAATGCTCCTTGTCTGTGAGAGTTATATTCCATAAGCCTTCTGTGAACTCCCCGTGTGTGAGTACTGACCCACCTCCTAGGAGAAAGAACCCGGATGTGGTTCCTGTAAAATCTGTGGTCATCATTTTTGTTGATCAATCAATACATAACCATGTTTTATGTGTTTCTATTTAGACACCTTATTTAGTGTGTATTCCCACAAATAATCATATCTAGTATTTCTTTATAATAAAACAAGTCGATAGGAGTCTAACATTTCCCTGACCTTGGATAATGAGACCATAAATTTCTTTTGCTCTCAGCCTCATCACAGTGCCTTCCTTATGCTCTTTTGATTAGTGGGTCATCTCACGAATTCACAAAGTTAGCCCCTTTCCCAATGCTTCCTCATATACTATACATATTACTTTAGCACTTTGCAGAGCAACCTTGTGTACAGATTGGCAAATTCTCTCTTCCTCTTTCTGGCTGTGCCATATTGTTGACTCATGGCCAACAGCTCCATAACTCACACCTACAGAAAATATCTAACACAACGTATCCATAATGCACATCACAGCTTTCTCATGCTTAGAAACATCAGACAGCACACCACCACTGCACTTGGGGGTCATTTTACCATCCCACAAAAAAAGCACAAAAATGCAAAAAAAAAAAAAAAAGATCACAAAAAAGATCATGAAAAGGACACCTGTTTGCAGTGTGAGAGCTGCAACAAGAAAGCAGTGTCTCCTTGTTCAAACTCAACTGGGATCATGCACGTGTTTCTGCCTCTCTGTGCATGGCCCACGAATGCTTGCAAAGGTGCCACAAGTATTGATTTTAAGCTTACCCATAAATGTTAGTGAGTACGCTGATTCACAGATAATGGAATCCATGAATGACTAGGACCAGCCAGGCTGTGTTTACAGAACACATCTAACAGGATGCTTTGGGAAATGCTATCAGGTAGTTTGCCTCTTTGATTTGAAAATTCAGTGACAGAATCAGGCACTGCCACATAGCAAGATTTTGGGGTTTTCTTTGCTTCTGCTTTCCAAATTCCCCTCAACAAACCTGCACTGCTTTGAAATAGTTCTTTCTTCTCTAGGAACACTCAACACAAATCTCTGTTCCCCACAATTCCATTCTGTCTTGAAAACAACTTGAGCCTATCTCCTCTGGGTTCTCTCACATCCTGCCCTCCCCATCCCACCTCCACCTCCTAGTGCAGACCTCTTGGTCTCACCAGGATCACACAGGTGAGAGGTCCACCTGCAAACTGGAGCCTTTTCCAAAGGAGACACACCAAAGGAAACATCTGTAGCAATTAAGTAGCATCTGGAGCATACAAAGTGCTCCTAGGAAATAGAAAAGCATCCAGATACCACAAGATAAACAGCACACATCAAGCAATTCATAGAAAAGGAGAAACAAGTAGGCAACATAAACTTGGGGAGATGTTCAACGTTCATGTCCACTATGGGAATTTATTTTCACATAATAAACCAGAAGAAGGGAAAATTGTAAGAGATGTCTATGCCAGTTTGACTGGTAAAAGACAATGCCACCTTCAACCGGCAGGCTCAGTGTCAGGGTATGTGGGGATGAATGAATTAGATGTCACGTGGCCTGAATGGAACATTCAAAGGTCAGTAAAAATGATTCCAAAAACTACATGGCAACACAGAGAAACATTTGCAATATGTCATGTTCTAAAAGGTGGATGGCAAAATTACATCTGGACTTCAATGACAGCCACATACATTATTCATGTTCAATGCTAGAGTCTGAAGAGGAACACAGAAAAACCAAGAGCTCATCTGCTAGGGCGGTAGGAGACATGGTGGATACTTTCTCCATATTCCCATTTCTAATTCCATTGTAATACTGTTGTCCATGCAAGGACAAAATAAAATGCTAGGCAATACTGTTCAAAGAGGCCATGACGTAACTTCTCCAGCTTTAAAATGAGTGTCAGAGGGACGCCTGGGTGGCTCAGTGGTTGAGCGTCGGCCTTTGCCTCAGGTTGTGATCCTCAGGGTCCTGGGATCGAGTCCCATATCGGGGTCCCTGCATGGAGCCTGCTTCTCCCTCTGCCTGTCTCTCTCCCTCCCTCTCTCTCTCTCTCTCTCTCTCTCTGTGTGTCTCTCATGAATAAATAAATAAAATCTTAAAAAAAAAAAAAAAAGATGATCCTATCACAGTGGCTCTTTTGGTCCAATTTCAAAGGGTTCCTCATCTGGAGAATGGGTCACTTGGATTTTTGAGATGTAAAGACCTAAGTCACATTCATTCAGACAGGGCACAGCACCTCAGGAGTCCTCGGGCCCCGTTTTCATCCACGACCCTTATTGGCCCTGAGCTGGGAACCACCAGGCTTTCCCCTTGATGGAATTCATTTGTGAGAATGAATGAGAGAGGAAACCAAAAAAAAGCTCTGCGATGATTAACCAGTGTGAAGGAGCTTTTCCAGTGTCTGGGATAAGAGTGTTAGCTTCAAGGAGACACTGTATTTAGGAAGAGAAGTACCCTGCTCTTCCAATCAGTGCCACGTCTCTGAGGAAGGGCGCCCCTGTGGGGTCTTCATGGCTTGGGCTACCCCACCTCCACCACCTCCACAGCCCTTTGAAACCAGCACCACCACCCGTGCATTCATCCTTTAGTCTCTCCAACCCAAAGTCTGCATCTGTTCTCAAATTAGCATCTAGAGGTTCCAAGAAAGTGCAAAAACAGCAAAGCATCTGACATTGTCCACTCCCTGTCATGCTCTAAAGGTAATGTCCTCTTGACAAGAACTTTGTCAGGGAAGTCATTTGTGCAAGGCAGAATATGTGCACCCGCCCTATGCAGCCCACACCTGTCCCTGGGGTGCCATAGCCACTGTTAGGCCATGAGTTCAACTCCACCAGAGTGAAGTGGACCAGCAGTGTTTTGGCCTAAAGCTCAGACCTTAGGCCCAGAGCCACCTGCCCTTGGCGGGGGAGCTCCCCACGTCCACTGGTTCAACAGCAGTCTCTCTACAGCCTCAAACCCCTGGTGTGTGCACAACTGCCCTGAATGACAGAAACACCCTGAAAGTGAAGTCAACTTATATTTAAAAACCTTTAAAAAGAACAAAAGGCATCAACATGCAAGTGCTAGAAATCTAGCAGCAAGCAAATATGACTTATAACTCAAAGACATGTTCTTAGCATATGTATATCTGTTTTAAACTCATGGCCTCTTCTCGGTGGGGGGGGGGATAATAATTAAGGCTTTGAAAAATATAAAAGCATTTTGTTCTCATGCCCATGGCATTGGCCAAATAGAAGTTACTTTACACAAGTGTAACAATCACATCTTCTTTATGTATTCACAGAGGGGTGTTATTCTTTTCTTTTCTTTTCTTTTTTTTTGAAAAGCAGCTTTTCAAATATAGCTATTAGAATACATGTTCACTTCGATATAATTAAAAGAAAATATAGTTATGCTTAAATCCATTGGCCTCATTAACATGCATTTTTCTCCAACACTTTGTCAAACCTTCAAATAATTATTTTCAGAATAGTTATTTACAGCTAATTGCACAGAATGCCAAGCCCCCAAGCTTTCAGAAAAGTGTCACCAGGATACAATGGCCCCTGTGAAATGTGCTTAAGTCGCTCTCCCTTGTCACTGGGGCATCGAACCACTGTCTGCAGACTGCACAAGCCAGCCATTCCACATCCTTGCCAATGTCCTGTTGGCCTGAAGAGACCAGTTTGTGGGGGGATGGTACTTGCACAGACCATCCAAACCAGGAACAGATCCCAGGCAAGTGGGCTAGAAACCAAATCTCTATTAGGTAGGAGGGAGGTGTCTTCTGGATGGCACTAGAACATCCATACACCTGCTATGTAACTAACTGAACGAATGAGGAACTACATGAGCATTTCAACTATGGGCTTTGGCATCCATGTGGGTGACACCAGAGCATCCTTTGCTCTCTGGACCCCTCCACCTCCTCTTCCCTGGGGACAGCCAGAGTCCTACCTGCTCTTGGGGCCACTTTGCCCTCTCCTCTGGAGTCCTGGACTTGGTCTTGAAGCCTCTCTGGGGGTCTCCGGAGTGCTTGGCCTCAGGAGGGAGGTTCAGTGACTTGGGCCTTCCCTCGTGTCTGCTAGGGCCATGGCTGGCCTCACAGGGTGGGCAGGTTTCTGTAGAGCCCCCGGGGCCCGGCTCAGGCCCCCGCACCAGTGTGTGTTCAGGGCTGGCCTCACCGGCACTGGTGATGCTGGTCATGCTCAGGCTCATTTTGATCTCAGCCACAATCTGGTCGATGTCCTCCTCCTGATCCTCCAGGTCCCCGTCCCCACGCCTTGGGCGATAGGGGGAGGCACCACCCGCATTCCCGTTGGCCTCCGTGGGGTAGTAGTCCTGGTAGCCCTCTTCACTGGGACAGTAGTGGACGCCTTCTTCCTGGTCCTGGGCCTCTAGGGCGGAGGCCTCATCCTCCGGGACGGGGAGGTGGCCATCCCGGTAGTCTGGGCTGCCTCCGTCGGCGGGGCCGTGGGGGTGGGGGCCCGCTGAGTCTGTCCACTCCTCCACCGCCTCCTGGCACTCGTCCGTCTCCAGGTGGCGGGGGCCGTGGGCCAGGTAGCCCTCCCCGTTGCAGTCCATGCCCTCCAGGTAGCTGTCATCCTCGGGGCAGTAGCGGATGTAGTAGGTGATGCCCTCCTCCTCCTCGGGGAGGCCCTCGTCGTAGTCCTCCTCCTCGGAGGTGTTGTTCACGTAGTCGGAGCTGGAGTCCCCATCGGGGCTGTGGTCGTGACAGCCCTGGTCCGGGGGCGCGGGGCTCTCGGGCCGCAGGGCGGCCAGCTCCAGGCGCTCGGGCACGTACTCCTCGGGGGGCAGCTCCGCCTCCCCGCCGCCGGGCTCGGGGCCGTGGGGAGCAGGGCCCGGCCTCGCCCGGTGCTCCAGCGTGCCGCTCGCCGTGCTCTGGCGCTTCCGGCTGGCCATGGCGATGCTCACGCGGCCATCGTCACCCCCGGGCAGCCGCTGTGGGGAGGAACGTGGGAGAGGACAGTCAGAACCCCACCGAGCACAGCCGCCCCGGCCCGCTGTGGCCACCACGCTCGTCCTCGCACAGCCTAGCAGCAGGGCAGACGGCAGCTGCCGCGCACTCCCGGCCAGAGCCCCGCGCCCACGTCACGCGGAAGGGCGCCGAGGGGCCGGAGGCCAGGCACCTGCCGTTCACCCGGAGGGGAGGGCGCCTCCCTCCCTGCATCCCACCGGCTCACTCAGGACTTCCCAAAAATGCACACGGTGGGCCGCCGGGGTGCTCAGCGGTTGCGCGTCTGCCTTCCGCTCGGGTCATGCTCCCAGGGTCCCGGGATCGAGTCTCGCACCGGGCTCCCTGCAGGGAGCCTGCTTCTCCCTCTGCCTGTGCCTCTGCCTCTCTCTGGGTCTCTCATGAATGAATAAATAAATCTTTAAAAAAGAATTGCTCGCCCAGCTTAGGTAGCCAAGGTGACAAGACACAGAGTCATCAGATCAAGTCATTTGCTCCCAAAAAGAAAAAGAGAAGCTTGCATTCGGAAGACATGATGAGGTCTGATGAGGAGGGATCCTACCTCTCAAGTCTAAATCTGCTGTTCTTCAAAGGTACCCTCATATTCCCTCCTTGGCACACAGAGGCCTCTCCTTCCTCCTCCTGCTCAGACAGCATCCCCCAGTGTCCAGAAGTGCTGGGAACTGTCCAGGCCAACTGCACAGGGACACTGAACCCCAAACCCTGGCCTCATGCATGTAGCAGCAGCAGGGGGAGAGCCCAGAAGAGGGTGACCCTGCAGGGAGGACAGCACTGCCCAGCCACGGAGAGAAGGGGAACCCACAGGAGGGGGCCGAGGGTGGGTCATGGTTACTGCAGGGCGCCTCAAAGGTCCTATGTATCCAAACCAAGGAGGTCCTTGTCCTACCACCCAGGACTCTGCATTTCATCTCATGAACCCTGCAGAGTCATCAGGCAACTTTCAGCAGGTGCATGACATGCGGGATTTCTCTTTTAGCCTCACTTCTCTGAGCCTGGCATAGAAGAGACACTAGGGATGAGAAAGCTGTGGAAGGGAGACCACTGACAAGTCGATTCCCATGCTCTAGGGCAAGCAAGGGGCTAACATCAGGGGAAAGGCACAGAGGATATTCAAACAGATGGTTAATGCTTTATTTCTTCAACTGAGTACTTCTCAAGATGTTTGCTTTATTCCTTAAATTGTGCTTTTACATTACATATGCCTTGTTTTTGTTTGCATCATAGTTCATTTAAAAAAATTTTTTTAAGATTTATTTATTTGACAGAAAGAGCATGTGCACACAAGTGGGGGAAGGGGCAGAGAGAGAAGGAGAAGCAGACCACCCCTCCCTACCCCCACTGAGTAGGGAGCCCAACACAGGGCCCAATCCCAGGACCCCAATATCGTGACCTGAGCCAAAGGCTGATGCTTAACCAACTGAGCCACCAGGTACCCCACAGTTCATATATTTTTAAATAAATAAATAAATAAATAAATAAATAAATAAATAAATAAATTTATTCAAGATTCATTTCTTCCCATGTCCAGAGAGAAGAAATGAGAGCCTGTACCCATGAAAATGATTACAATGGTAAGTTTCATGATATGTAGTTTTTATCACCATTTTAAAACTTTTTTTTTTTTTTTTTTTTTTTTAAGAAATGTGAGCTTAAACTAAACCAGTGGAAAGGAGAGAGAAGACATGACTCAGGGAATATTTGGGCAGCAGAAGCAATGGGATCTGGAATCAGCAGGAATAGAGAGTAAAGAATGGAGACAGGGGCTCTCATAGCACTTCTGGCTCAGGCTCGAGCTTGCTGGGCTATACATTCTCTTTCTTCTACTTTACCTCCCAGAAAAGTCCTAAACTAAAGACCCTTTGCATTCTGTATTTCCCAGGGCACCCACACAGTATTTTGCTTGTAGTAGAGCCTAAGACACGTTTTGCTATGACACTGGGTTTATCAGATGGCCAGTCACAACATGATGACAATAACATGGATCAGTCCCTGACCTTCTAAATAAGCAGGCTATCATGTAAGGCAATCCCAGGCAAAAATCTCAGTGGAATACTGGGGAAACTTTGACTCGATAATTCTCAAGTTCATTTGGAATAATAAACATGTGAAAATAGCTGAGAAAGACCTAAAAATGTGAGTAATGAAAAGAACATTACTCTGAAGTCACAGTAATTAAAATGGCCTGGTATCATGACTGGACAAACAGCAATGGTATAGACTAGAAAGCCCAGGAACAGATCTACATTTATACAGTTTTATCTATAAAATGTAGTTTGCCTGGGACTGAGGAGTTTCCCAAGACACAGAGCTTCCAGTGCTAAAACCAGAATAGGTGGTCACCCTAAGGCAGGTGGGGAAAAAAGATTCTATTCAGTGGCAGGCATGGGGATTCTAAATTTTGGTGATTTTATTTTTTTTTAAGATCTTATTTATTCATGAGAGACACACAGAGAAAGGCAGAGACAGAGGCAGAGGGAGAAGCAGGCTCCCTGTGGGGAGCCTGATGTAGGACTCCATCCCAGGACCCCGGGATCATACCCTGAGCCAAAGGCAGATATGGTCAACTGCTGAGCCACCCAGGCATCCCAAACTTTGGTGGTTTTTAAACTTTGCTGCACGTTGGAATCACCTGGAAGATCTTTACAAGTGCTGATGTCTGGCATTCCAAGTTCATTGGTATGAGGTATGACCTGGCATCAAGATTTTTAACATGTAGCAAAATTTGAACCCCACCGGGATAACCATTTCAGAGAAAACAATGCTGCTTCCTATGTTATAGGTACATACTTTTCAGATGGAGTAAATTTTTAAATGTAAAGAATCAAGGTTTCCAGATGATGGCTAGGTTTGCTGGCTTCAAGGGGAAATGGCCCCTCCTATGGGAAATCTAGAAATCAAGGTGCCAGAGAGGGAGTGCAGCTCACAGACACAAGGCAGGTCAGAGGAAGCACTTGTGTCCTGTGGCTTTAAAAGGTGTGGACATCTTCCCTTGAAGCAGCAGATTCAGCAGAGGACAGCCCACTTTTGTCCAGACTTTGAAAATCTCAGAGGAGTCTCCCTTCTCACATGTCAACCACAAGGTCTAGATGGTCAACCTAATTACTGCCAACTCACGAGAAAAATCATCCTCCCCCTGTACCTCTAGCCCCCTAAAATGAGAAATTTTTGTATGTACAACACTGGGCCTTTTCACCCAAGAAATATCTTCCCATTTATTCAAGTCTTAAATATTTCTCAACAGCACTGCAGTATTCTTCATAGTTAGTTTATTCTTAAATTATATATATTTTGTGTGTGTGGCTGTGTGTCTCCCAGTATATATTTACCTGGCTATTGTTAGTACATAGAAAAAAATCTATACTGATATTGTAAAAGTCCATTTTTAAATTCTAATAATTTTCAGTTGGTAAATTTTACTCTTCTCATTTCCAGCATTTGATCACCTTGTCTGGCTGCACTGCTCTGGACTTCCACTACACAGCTAAGGGATGAAACAGGCATCCTTGACTTATTCCTAATTGCAATGAAAACTTCTTTACTTCTTAATAGGGCTGATCCAGGGTGAAGCATGGATGGCACTTACCTCACTCACACAATTTAATAGAGCACCAAAAACCTCAGGAATTAAAACAGAGAATTTTTTTTTTTAAGAGAGAAGCAGGAGGGGCAGACGCAGAGGGAGAGAGAGAATCCTAAGCAGGTTCCATGCCCAGCACAGAGCCCAACATGGGGCTCAATCTCACGACCCCAAGATCGTGACCTGAGACAAAAGCAAGAGTCAGACACTTAACTGACTGAGCCACCCAGGTGCCCCCCACAGTGAATATTTTAATGCAATACTTTAAAAATAAAAATTAATGTAAGAATAGATGATAAATAAAATATCGAAGTTTTAAATAAAGATGAGATCAGTATTACTGATTTTTCTTTCTGTCTCAGCTTCCCATAGGGCTCTGGCAGGACATTGTAAATGATGTTTTGTTTTAAGTTTTCACCATTAAATACCATGCTAGTTGTTGGCTCTTCTAGAGCTTAGTAGTATGGACCTTCTAATCTGGTTCTCTTTTCCATAGATACAGATGGAAAGGGACCCATGGCAGAACCCTAGACAGCAGGCAGCCGTATCTTTGAAGGTTTGCAGAATTACATTTCACCTTGGGTATAAGAAAAAGAAACCTCCTATTAAAGATGAAGACAGAAGGTCCTGTTTAAATTCAGACCTCCATTTACAGTCAGACCTCGGGCAAGATATTTAACAGAGGGATTTAACCTTCTGCCCTTGGTAAATTGGAAATGATAGCACCTGCCTTCAGGGCTTGACGTGGGTTAAATAGGAGAATAACCCACACAGGCCTCAACTCTGTAATGGTTGTCTCTTTATACTATATACATGGAGTCAAGGAAATTTTTAAATGAAATCTGAAGGCAGAGAATGCTTGACTAGGTGCATGTCCTAGATGCAGAGCCTATGCTCCCTTGGATGGGAACTTGCCAACATAGGTAGATGGGCACCGCTACTGTCAGGTGACAGTGACCTTGGCCAGGGACATAATGTGCATCTCTGCGATGGGATACAGGTGCATCCAGGTGGGACTGCTGTAAAGGGAGTGGTCTTGAGGAAAGCCAAGAGTTGTTCCCCCATAGCAGCGGTTCACTCATATTGATGGGTACAAGGCCTACCTGCGGAGTGTGCAGGTTCACGGGAGTGAGATGCTGAGGAGGTGAGCCAAAAGCCAGGCTTAGAGCTGCAGGTGATTCTGATGTCAGAGGCTCTAGGACTCTACTTGAAACCCTGCCCTAAACAGATGCTTGGGGGTCTCCGGGGGCTTCCCGCTAACTACAAAATGGAAGTGACATCCTTGCTCAAGAAACATAAGACTCTTCCCTAGATTCTCCATCATGTTTCATGCCTTCTCTCCCTAACCCTTTTCAAGATCCATCTCCTGGGTCACCTATACTCCTTGCCAACAGGACAAAGGTGGGTGGCCTGGGCAACACAAGGGCTATTCAAGAACAGCAGACACTTCCCAGACCGGGAAGGTGTGGTGAGGCCAAAGGCTAGGGAGAAGGAGAGGTGGGAAGAAACGCTGATGGAGCGAAGTGGTTCCTGCAAAGAAAGAGCTCTGAGTTTATAATATCCAGTGGGGCTCAAGAAAGGTGCATCTGAAAGCACAAAGTCCTAACACATAGCCTTTGCTTCAGAGGCACTTGCAGCTTGATGATCAAGGATTCCACTTAGGATACGTCACTTACGAGCAGCTTTTTCAGCACCCTTCGTGTCTGCAGGAAGGTCCCACAGAGCAGCCAAATCTCACCTTCCTGGGCTGCAAGGCTCTCTGCAAGCTCACAGTCAGCATCTCCTGGGAAGATCTGCAATGACTTCAGCGCATCCTCCTTCTGGAGGTGCAGCTGTTACAAGGGGGACAGCTGCCCTGTAGGAGGCTGTGAAGAGCTTCACTCCCTGCCTTTGGAGAGGGCAGGACACATGACTAATCTTAACACATCATTTGTTAAGCAACTGTGGGCAGATTTTTGTACCCAGGAGGTGACTGCTTCTGAGGGCACAGTACTTCCCAGGGATACAGATTACGATTTGTTTTGCTGCGTATTTAACAGAGAACACAGAAAGGAAGAGACACCCCCTCATAGCTGTTCTGTCCACAGATGGCTACTGTTATTTTGTGGTATGTTTCTCTCCCTTATCTTCTAAACATCTCTTTTGTATGATAGAGGTCTTACTGTATAAACACGGTGCCATGTTCTCCTCTCTTCTCTTAACATAAGCAGTAGGGACTCTCTATAATTATGATTTTAATGGCTATACAGCATTTCCTGGCCCAAAAGACATAATCTAACTGTTCCCTATTGACACATGGATTGTATCCTATTTTTGTATGATAAAAAATTGTTCTGGTGCTTCCCTGAGGACCTACTCTAGGCCTTTTACCTGCTTCCAGGGCTTTTATCCAGTACCCTCTACAGTTTCTTTCAATCCAAGGTCCAGGTGCTCAGAAAAGCCCCAGGAGGCCTGTGGCCAGGAGAGAGTTAACCACTCCTGCCTGCACCCTGGGAGGCTTTGCATATGAGCCTGCAAGCAAACATATTGAGGTCCTCTGCTTCTGATTAATCATATTAAAGATAAATCCTTCACAACAGACCATCTGGAAAGCAATTCAAATGTACAGAAGAAACACAATTACCTGCTATGCATCCAAGAAAATGAAAATGAGGCCCTATGTCCAGACTCAATTAATTCTAGAACAGCACATAAATCAATAGAAAATGCAGCCCCTGACTCGGTGCTCACCACTCTCCTCCTGAAACATCCTAATGAGATGTCGGAAATAAAGGCTCATTGTCAACAATAAAAAGTCCCAGAGTCTTATTCTAAACCACATTTCTCTTTGACATGGAAAAATAGCATTGGCCAGCTCTCAGAAGCACTAGTCATATAGCCTACCAAGATGGAAAGAGAGACTCTGTGGCCATAGCGCAGGCTAGGTAAAAACATCATCATACAAATGAGATGGGTACTCAAGCAAATTGCTGCTGCCCACAAACTTGTTCCTCAGTTTGGTCTCACATGTTGTAGAGATAACACTCTTTTTTTTCCCTCCCATATATAACTTATGTGCTTTGACTGCACACAACCTGGGCTTACACACTCCTCGAGTACACCTGTACACTCCACTCGAGCATCTCAGACAAAAGTCATTAAGTATCTTGCTACAAGATCAGACAACCATGAGCTCTGAAGGGACATTAATAATCTTCCAGATACCAGGCTGAGTTCCAACATGATCACACAAGACACTACAACCTAACTTAGTTCACAACCGAGAGCTATGCTTCTCTTTGAAAAATGGCAGAAAACAAAAGGGCAACAATGTTGAGCACACTCCAAACCTTAATAAATAAAATCTTTAAAAAAAAAAAACCTTCAATAACAGGATCTTACTTATGCCAGTGTCAGCACATCCACAAGACAATCACACAGCGATTAAAATATTTACTAAGAGTTTATCACATACAATGCATTGCTATAATGTCTTCACATCCAAATAAACACAGTAAACTGTGAAGAAATACATTAAAACACCAGCAAGGATTTCCTCTGAGTGACAATTATGGCATTTACTTTCCTTCCTTCTTCCTTTCTGAGTATGGTACTTCTATAGACATATAACATATAAAAAGACAAATGCCGCAGAGGGTAAGCCTGCTGCAGCCATACCTGCCGGGTGACACTGCTGCACAGAAGGGACGTAGGTCTCAGCATCCCCTGAAAGGATCCTGGGACACAACTTGTTCCATCTGGGCTTTCAATACGCCAGCATATCTGCCCCACCACATCTTCATCTCAGAATGAACAAAAGGGAATGATCTGACCCTTACATACAATTTAAAAATGCCGTCAGCCCCTCACCAAAAGCAAGTCCCCAGGAGCTGGTACCTGCATCCCACAACGTCATCTACACCTGAAACCAGCATTCATGCTGTAATGAATGGCAACATCGTATCCTTGGGCCAGTAGACACCTGCAATTCTTACTAGCTACCCCTAACTGTAAGAAACGAACTTTCTCCTGCAAGAACTCCTGGAACCAGTGGGGGCTTACTAAAGTCTGCATCTGTTCCTACTTGCCTTCAGGAGGAAATCCAGGATCCAGGTAAGAAGGCAATTAAACAACACAAATATTATCAGCACTGACCTTTTTCTCAACACGCTTGAGAAAAAGGTATAACATCTGCATTTCCCAAGGCCTTGGGCCAGGAAGGACATTCTAAACACATTCTTTACCAAATCCATCCCCTGAGACAAAGGAATTGGTCACCCCAGAGGAAGCAACCACAGGACAAGAGGGAAAAACAGATTCATTCATGCTGGTGGTCCAGCTTTTTCCATATTTTTTTAATCGCTTCCAAAGAAATGTATCACTTACTCTCCAGCTATCAAATAAACCATTATGGGCTGCATTGGGTCCCCTCCCCCTTCAAATTTATATGTTGATGTCCTCACCCCAGTAGGTCAGAATGTGGCCTTGCTTGGAAATGGGCATTGCAGATGTAATCAATTAAAATAAGGTCATTAGGGTGGGCCCTATTCAATATGACTGATATCCTTATATAGAAGAAATTTGAAGACACACACAGGGAAACCACCACGTGGTGAAGATGAGAGATGAAAGCAGGGCTCTACAAGGTATGGAATGCTAAAATGGTGAGCATGAAGAGCTACCAGAGAAGCATGGAACAGATTCTCCCTCACAGCCCCCAAAAGGAACCCATCCTATTAACACCTCGAACTCAGACTTTTGGCCTCCAGAACTATGATACAATACAGTTCTTTTTTTTTAATTAAAGATTTATTTATTTATTTGAGAGAAAGGGGGGGTAGCACATGTGAGTGGGGGAGGGACAGAGAGGGAAGGGGAGGGACAGAAACAGACATCCCACTGAGCACAGATTTCACAATCCTGAGATCATGACCTGAACCAAAACCAAGAGACAGATGCTTACCTGACCGACCACCAGGTGCCCCTGAAACAATACTTTTCTGTTGTTTGTGCCACCCACTTTGGGCTACATCGCTACAGCAGCCCTAGCAAACTAATACAATCCTAAGGATTATATGTACATTACTCAAGGGAGATCTTGTGTTTTTTTTTTTAATCTTCTGCAGAATTCTCCAGCATGTAATCAGGGATGTGTTACCACCTTGAGTCTGCCCATTTTGTCAGTTATTCATAAGTTTCCTTGCCTTTCCGCCCTACACATTTTATTTTACTTATTTTTAAAGATTTTACTTATTCATGAGAGACACACAGAGAGAGGCAGAGACACAGGCAGAGGGAGAAGTAGTCTCCTTGCAAGGAGCCCCTTGTGGGACTCGATCCCGGGACGAGGATCACACCCTGAGCCAAAGGCAGACCCCAACCGCTGAGCCACTCAGGCATCCCCTATACATTTTAGAATCACTTTGTCAATACCAATACCTATTTTTAAAAATCTTGCTGAGAATTTGGGAGTGCATCTAATCTACAGGTTAATTTAGGAAGAATTAACATCTAAACTATGCTGAATTTTCCAATGCATGAATATGATATATCTTTCCATTTATTTAGGTCATCTTTGATTTCTCTTATGAGTACTTGTAATTTTCAGTGTATAGATCTTGCACATGCTTTGTCAGAATTATATATATTTCTTTTCTCTCTTTTTTTTGGTGCATTTGGAATGTTCTTTTTTGGGATGCCTGGGTGGCTCAGAGGTTGAGCGTCTGCCTTTGGCTCAGGTAGTGATCCTGGAGTTCAGGGATCGAGTCCCACATTGGGCTCCCTACATGGAGCCTGCTTCTCCCTCTGCCTGTGTTTCTCTGCCTCTCTCTCTCTCTCTCTCTCTCTCTCTGTGTGTGTGTGTGTCTTATGAGTAAATAAATAAAATCTTTAAAAAAAAAAAAAAGGAATGTTCTTTTCTCCTGACAACTGCTTTAATTAATATAGTCTAGAAATGTAACTGCTATATAGTGACCTTGCTAAATTCATTTATTAATGCTAGGGCTTTTTGTAGATGCCATTGGATTTTGCAGACAATGATGAAGTCTGCAAATAAGAGTTGGTTTTAGGAGCACCTGAGTGGATCAGTTGGTTAAGTGTCCAACTCTTGATTTCAGCTCAGGTCATGATCTCAAGGTCAGTGGGCAGTCTGCTTCTCTCTCTTTCCCTTTCCCTCTGTGCCTCTCCCTGCTCACCCTCTTTCTCTTTTAAATAAATCTTTTTTAAAAAGAGTTGGTTTTATGTACTCTTTTGCAATCTATATGCCTTTCTTTTCTATGCCTTACCACACTGCTGAGGATGTACTCTATAATGCTGAATAGGAGTGACAAGAGCTACCAGCCCTTGCCTTGCTCTTGATCTTAGGTGCGAAACACTCAGTTTTTCAATATAATCTTAGCTGTACCTATTTTGTAGATATCCTCTTTCAGACTGAAGATAGTCTCTATTCCTGTGTGCTGAGTGTTCTTTTTAAGTCATGAATGAATGTTGAATTTCGCCAAATGCTTTTTCTACCCCTATGTGGTTTTTCTTCTGTACGCTGTGTAATACATTGTTTGCCTTTTGAAGCAACCTTGTATTCCTGGGATAACCCTACTTGGCCATAATGTCTTGTCTTTAGGTGTTACTGGATTTGCTTTGCTAATATATTACTGAGGCCTTTTATTTTACCTCTATGTTCATAATTATGTCAAATTACTTGGCACTCAAGCTTTGACCTCCCTCCTAATGGTGTTGCATTTTATCTGTCCAGAGTTTTTAGTTTTAATGAATGAGAGAGAGGGGCTCTAGGGGGCTTATTTAATCCTGGCCAGCACTAAATGTCCTCCATTGATCTGTTCATACATTTTGAAAGGTACATTAATGAAAAACCTAGTTATTTTTATTTTCTTCAATTCATCAAACACATGTAACTGCAATTGATGATTCTGGCTCACTCTGCTATCAGCTGCAGCCATTGCACCAGCAGAGAAGCTATGCTGGAAGGCAAAGTGAACATTTCTGCCAGTCCCAGAGTCCTCAGTCCTGGCTGCATGTTACAGTCAGCCGGTCCCAGTCCCATAAAGTCAACATTTCTGGGTGGGGCCCTAATACCAGCATTTGGACAGTCCAGTGATTCTGAAATACAGCAAGACTGGAAGCCACTGAATTGAGTATAATGAAAATATGGTTTATGACTTGTCAAGGAAGACCCTATAATCCCCCAAGGTTTACAGTCTCCAGATAAGTAGCTCTGGCCAGGAGAAAAGGGGGCAATTGCATTGCTGAAGGTTGGCCAAGCAGCCTCTCTTCCACTACCCACCCCTGCAGGCATTACATGTCTTTGGTGTCTTTTTCTAGTAACACATAAAACCTCTAGGGCTCTCTAGATCCTGGTCCTTCATAGCTATTTTCCCCTTGGGTCTCAGGAAAGCAGTGCTTCCCTTCAGCACAGGCCCCAACACACACAGAGTGTCTTTCCCTTCTTTTACAGCCTGGCATGAAGCTGAAATAAGGTGATACGTTCAAAGGACGCTTTTAAGACTGGGCATGCCCCTGCCTCCTCCCTCTGTCGTGATCAAGAATTGTATGATCATCTCCAGGTCTTTCTAGGAAGTGCAGACAGACAGGGAGACAGACAGGGGCCGGGAGGGAGGTCCAGATGGGGGTCCAGATGGGGGTCCAGGGCTTCCTTCCCTGGGCATTTGACATAATGTTTTAGTACTGACTTGTGGTCTCTAATAGCAGGACTGAGAGTTTGCAAAGTAACCAGATCGGCTGATCTGGTTCAGCCTTGTGTAAACAGCATATGAAACCAAACTGTATCACAGAGAGACATGGTCATTTTCCAAAGCTAACGATCCGATGATGACCCCATGGCTTAAATTTCTGTACCTCTGCACTCCTCCACAGCTGGGGTCCTGTTAGTTTTCAAGTATCCCTCTGAGGCTTTGGTCACTTGGAGCTGGAAAAGGTTGTTCCCCAGGGCTACGGAGGAGGGCAGTGCAAGAACAGCTCTGCGGGAACAGAGCAAGAACAGCTCTGCGGGAAGCCACGGTTCACCACTACCAAAACGAAGGGGGTCCTTGAATTAGGAAAGCAGTGAGCAGAGGCTGTCAGCACAGAGCCAGCCACCACAGGGCCAGCAGCCCAGGCCAGAGCACAGAGTCTCAATGGCTGGCCCAGAGATGGCAGCTGGAGCATGGACCGGCCCAGGACATAGCAGCCCAGGATCCTTCTGGAAGGACAGCCCCTCCAACAGGGAGAATCAAGGGTCCCACTCACTCTGGCTCTGATTTCTCCTAACTCAGGCAGGAAATAACCAGGCCAGAGAGGTACCTCTCCCTGCCTGGCTTGGGGCCTCCTCACCCACAGGACATGCCTATAGACACTCCTCTCCTTTGAAGCTCCCACCCTAGTCCCAACAAACCCCCTGGAGCCACTGGGTCACGGTGATGGCCAACCTGTGATCTCACACAATCATTTATTTGCTTCATCCTTCCAGCAAGTCACCCCAAGCCATCTGCTTGGTCTTCTGGAACATTCTTTAACTCTCTACAGATGGTGCCTACACACACACACACACGCCTGGTTCATAAACCAGTGGAGGCGGGGATGGGTCTCATGTTTAGGGATCCTGCAGTGCCCAGAAAAAGGGGCTCAATGAGACTGGCTGAAAGTGTAAATGAAACTCCGCTGTAGAGATGAAGATCCAGAAATTGATACAAATTGTTGGCTATTCAATCACTTTGTCAAATAATTATCTTCTGAATAAAAGATCTCCCACAGGATTTCCTTAAATAGCCAGCTTCTTCTGGGTGGTTTAAAATGACTTAAATTTATTTATGTGTAACTCTTCTACAAATGTTTCCACTGTGGGAAGCAGGGAACTCTGGGTTCCCTGGGGAACTTGGCAGGAGCAGGAAGGTGTCGTAAAAGAAGATGCGCGGTCTCCATGCCCCCAAACCACCCCCGCAGTAGGCTCTCTCAGAGTGAGCAGGCCCCTCACCTTTTGCTGGGGAAAAGGCAACTCTATCCCAAACCCCAGTTCTTGGGGTCTGCTGACAGCCCACCAGATTTCTCCAGAGCTGCCCCCCACCACCCCTGGGCTCAACTATTATCTGCCCTCCTAGCTGAAGTCTGCACGTCAATTTTGATCCTTACGACAGGAGACCTGGATGGCCTTTTTCTCCTAAATAAGGTTTTCTTCCCCAAGGAAAGGGTGATAAGGGGAGAGACAGTGGGTACTCTCAAATTAGGGCCCTGGCTGTGGCTTTTCAAGACAAAAATAAAAACTATATCTAGTGGCCATGAGGCTGAGGCCAAGCAGAGATGTGTGGTGGGCAGGGAATGCAGAAGTCTGGGGGCAGAGGCTCACCTGCCAGTACCTGGTAGTGAGGGGTAGGTGACCCTCGGCACTCCTCCAGCCTAGGCCCGAGCCAATGGGCAGGGGAAGGCTGCCTGCCACCAGCAGCCTCTGGGCCCTGGCCTCCAGCTAGGGACAAACAACCCAGTGCTGCCATGGGTTGGAGGTCTCCAGAGCCCTGCATCTTTTGTCTCCTTATGGTATCTCTGGCCTGCTTTGCTTCCCAGCAGCCCCTTCACACAGTGGGCCTCATTAGGGTTACCTGTGGGGTTTGTTAAAATGCAGAGTGCTAGGCCCCACTCTTAATGCTTCTGACTCAGGAGGCCTGGGAGTAGGCCTAAGAATGTGCATTTCTAGCAGGTGCTAGGTGAGGGTGACGCTGCTGCGCTAGGACCAAGTGTGGGGCACCACATTTACTGAGATGTCAGGCCCCCTGCCAACCCTCCAGCAGCCACCTCTTTGGAATCAATAGTAAAGATCCCACGATTACTTCCAGGAAAAAACAGCATAACAAGTTCCAGATCTGAGACAGGCTAATGCACAGTATGCCTCTCCCCTCGGGGTACCTCCCCCATCCCACCTTCCTCACTAAGCATGAAAAAGAAAAACAGGATTTCACAGCCACACTTACTCATTTAACTAGCCTGGGCAGAGTCCAGAGCTCAAAGGAGCCCCTGCTGGAGAGAATAGCAGATTCACCCTTTCCTGCCAAAATCTGGGCAAATACACCTAACTACTCTCCCAGGCTGTTGATAAACCTATTTTTCAACACTGATGCCTATTTACTACAATTATTCTAATTAGTCCTCAACTGCAACACATTAAAATGCTAGTTCATTGGCAAGTCCTCGAGGCTCTGCTTGTCTGGCTCACTGGTTCCTACCAATGAGGGAAGGCCAGTGTCCCCAGGTGACGAGGCCCAACAACCAAGTTGCGTCAGCCTGTGGCCTCGTAATAAGCTTTAAGAGCAGGATGGAGGTCAGATGCCCCCTGGAAGTCGGGGGCTCCAGGACCAAGCTTTACTGACACCCACATCCAGAGCTGAACACTCACTACCCCCCCCACCCGCCCCCAGCAATCTGAGGCCACAGTCCATACAGGAACTTCTTCCTGAGGCCAGCTATTTCCATTACAGTCAACCCAGTCCTAAAAGCCAATGATTGAGCACAGCTGGGCAGAGGCGCTGGGGCAGGAAGAACCTCCTTGGGAGCCTGCGTGCATAGTGATCTCTATTCCAGCCAAACTGTCCATTCTGTCACTGCAGTTTAAAAATGATGGCCAAGGGGGCAGGCGCCTGGGTGGCTCAGTCAGTTAAGCATCTGCCTTTGGCTCAGGTCACAATCCCAGGATCGAGCCCCGTGTCAGGCGCCCTGCTCAGTGGAGAGGGTGCTTCTCCCTCTCCCTCTGCTCCTCCCCCTGGCTTGTGCTCTCTCACGTTCTCTTTTACTCTCTCTCTCTCTCAAAAGAATAAATACAATTTAAAAAAAAAAAAAAAAAAACAATGCCCAAAGATCCAAAATGAAAACCCAGCAGAGGGTTCACCTCAGTGGCTCAGTGGCTCTCTAAGCATGGCTCCTGGACCAGCACTGTTGGCATCACCTAGGAATTTGCCAGAGATGAAAACTCTTGGCCCCAGACAGACTCAGGGTGGGGCCCAAGAATCTGTGTCTTCACAAGCCCTCCAGGGGATTCTGATGCAACCTCAAGTTTGAGAACTACCACCCCTCAATCCTGTGATTGTGGGCGGCCTATAAAAGTGGCATCGGTTCCAATTAGGCTTCACTCTTCAAGGTAAACAAATGACATATATACATTTTTTTTTTTTAAGATTTTTATTTATTCATTCATGAGAGATGCAGAGAGACAGAGAGAGGCAGAGACACAGGAAAAGGGAGAAGCAAGCTCCATGCAGGGAGCCCAACGTGGGACTCGATCCCAGGACCTGGAATCACACCAAGCCAAAGCCAGACACTCAACTGTTGAGCCACCCAGGCGTCTCTATACATTCTTCCGAGTACTTTTTTTTTTTTTTTTCATAAAGTCTTCATCACGGTGGTTGGGTCTGACCTGAACTCTAAAGGGACCCTGAGCCATTCTTCATTAACTGCTAAACATGACAGCAATCAGTGGCTGTGTAATAAAGAACCTGGCTGGCCCACATCCCTGGTTCCTGGGAAGCAGCCTGTAAACATTTAGGATTCCTAAGTGATAGGAACATCTGTCTTATCAGGTGAGCTTCCCCTGTTGGCAGTACTATTCAATTACTACCACACTTCCATGGTGGGAGAACATGTCCCTGAGGACTACAGAAGCTTCCTGTTTTGGAACCCTCCCAGACTTTGCCCTGTGTCTCTTGGTTCTTTTAGATTTGTATCCTTTTGCTATAATACAATAAAAATGCTCATTGTTAAACACAGCGCTTTCCTGAGTTGTGGGAGTCATTTTAGCAACTTCCCAAACCTAACGGTGGTCCTGGGAACTCTCCAAAACGGTGGTCAACTGCTAAGACATGAGAGCGGTCATGGGCACCTGAGGGCACAGGATGTGGCTAGCCTGGGCTGGCTGGTTAAAACAGCTCCTCCTGGTTAACCTGTTTAAGCAGAGCATGCACAAAACAGAAACAGGCTTCAGGCTAGACCAAGGCCAAGTAGCTTCTAGCTTAGCCTCAGAATAGGACAAAGGTAGATAGAAGGCAAAACAAGCAAACAAAAACACAACATCCAAAAACCCTGAACATCTGCAAATTGGTTCAGTAAACAATTATATCTATGTAATGGATCACCTGCAGCCACTGAAAGTGGTAGATGATCTCAGCCCCAGGGACACGTTAGTGGTCCATTTTTAAAATGGGCCGATACCCAGGGCCCCACAGTCAGAGCACCCGATTTAAATATCAACTAGAAAAAAAAGGATGGGGAGATGGAGGAACACTATATATAGTTTTCACTATATTTATATGTTTCCTCTTTCTCTCTCTCTCTCTCACCTCCAGGATCTCCACACCACCCTCTCTCCAAAGAAGCTTGGGATGATCACTGAGTCTATTCTTTCCTTTGTGCTTTTCTGCATCTTCCAAATGTTTGACAACAAATACACTGTGATGGTTAATTTTATGTGTCAACTTAACTGGCCAAGAGACCCTGGATGTCTGGTTACACATTATCTCTGAGTATGTCTGTGAGGATATTTCCAGAAGAGATTAGCATCTGAACTGGTGAATTGAGTAAACTGCTCTCCCCAGTGTGGGTGGCCACCAGTCAATTCATTGAAGGTCTGAATAGAAACAAAAAGTAGAGGAAGGTTAGACTGACTCTGCCTGACAGCTGAACCAGGACACTGATCTTTCTCTGCCCTCAGTGCTCCTGACTCTCAAGCCTTCAAACCTTCAGACTTGGGCTGGAATCTGTACTATCGTGTCTCTGGCTCTCAGACCTTCCAGCTACACGACTGGCCTTCCTGGGCCTCCAGCTTGCAGATGGAGGGTCACGGAACTTGTCAGCATGTGTGTGTGTGTGTGTGTGTGTGTGTGTGTGTCCTAGTAGCTGTTTCTCTGGAGAACCCTAATATTTATGTAATCAGGACAAAATGAACCTCCTAAAGCAAGGATGGAAAGGGTTTCTTGAACCATTCACTGATTCTTTTGCTAAGTCAGCTTCAGCACTTCCTGAGCCAAGCACCCAGACCAACTGCTCTGGAGATTGAGTCCTTGCCCTTAGGAACACCCACTCTGAGGGGTCCATGGGCAGTAATGGGTCTGAAACAAACCCCACGGGCACTGATGTTCCCAGAAAGACAGGTGTCCCAGGCACAGCACTACTGACGTGAGAGCCCTCCCCAAAGAGGTGGCACTTGAAAGAAAAAGTGCATGAGACTTTGCAGGGAACCCACACAGGCAGCAAGAGGCAAGAAGGCTGAGCTGGTTTGCCTATGACACCAACAATGAGGAGGACAGTTCTGGATCATGGCTAGGCACTGAGATCATATATCCAGTTGGGATATATATCACTGGCCCTAAACACTTCAATTTATTAGAAAGTTCCAGCATCCACATCATCTAAAGCTCATCCAGGTTGACAAAAATGGATTTAGGGGCAGGGAAAGAGGTGGTTGGTGAAGAAGACTGATAAGACCATTCCTGATCCTGGGAGAGAGGTCTTACTACAAAAAACAAGGAAAGAGAGCATCAAGAAGCAACATCAGGTCAAGAAAGCGGTGAAACAGGAGAAAGCCAAACAGCAGATGCAGGTCTTGTCAAGCCCTTGGACATAGATCATCCTTTTCTCTTTCTAAAAAACCTTTTTAAAATTAATTAATTAATTAATTAGAGAGAGAGAACACGAGCAGGGGCGAGGAAGAAGCAGACTCCCCACTGAGTGGGGAGCCTGATGTGGGGCTGGATCCCAGGACTCTGGGATTATAACCTGAGCCAAAGGCAGACACTTAACTGACTGAGCCACCCATGCACCTCATGGATCATCCTTCTGCAGGTTGTCCAGTGCAGAGCTTCTCAACCTTTAAAGCACACCAAAAACCTGGGCATTGTGCTGCTTTGCTGACTCTGAGAGATTAGGGTGGGACCCACAGCATGGTCTCGGAGGAGGGACCAGCCCCAAGTGGTACAGTTTAGATAAGGATGGAAAAGGCTCCCAATCCACAGTGGACCAACCAGAAGGCCAGACTTCTTGCTGACCCATCTTGTCCTAGCAGCCCATAAAGTGATGATGCCCACACTATGACCAGACCGCATCTGTCTTTCTGACTGGTCTGTAAGTATTGTCCACCTTCTGTGTGATTCCCACAGCAGGGTGGAGCAGGCTACGGAGAAAGGCTCCCTGATCTCAGGGCTCAGGATCCTGTGTCAGAGGGAAGATTCATAGAAATGAAATAGAACACTGCCCAGCACCATATGACGTCAAGTGCTGAACCCTGGTCCTCTATGAACTGAGCAAAGAAGCCAGAACAGGGCTAGTCAGTGCTACTAACTGGAATGCAGAATTGGGGGGCGGGCAATACAGCATCACCACTAGGGATTAAGAGTCCAAGAGACAGATGGCTTGTTTCTGACTCTGAGGTTGTCCCGAGTTAGAAGTTAGTGAGAGAGCCAGATGGATCCCCAGATGAAAAAGACTACTACATCAGTCAGGGTTCTCCAGAAAAAGAGAACCAATATGATATATATAGAGAGAGAAAGAGAGAGAGAAATTTATTTCAAGGAATTGGCTCACAGAATTCTGGTAAGTCTGAGATTTACAGGGCAGGCCAGCAGACTGGAAATTCTGATAGGAGTTGCTGCTGCAGGGATCCCTGGGTGGCGCAGCGGTTTGGCGCCTGCCTTTGGCCCAGGGCGCGATCCTGGAGATCCGGGATCGAATCCCACATCGGGCTCCCGGTGCATGGAGCCTGCTTCTCCCTCTGCCTGTGTCTCTGCCTCTCTCTCTCTCTGACTATCATAAATAAATAAATTAAACAACAACAACAACAAAAAAAAAAAAACAGGAGTTGCTGCTGCAGTCATGAGCCTGCAGGCAGTTTGGAGGCAGAATTATCTCCTCTTCAGGGGAAGTCAGTCTTTTCCCTTAAGGCCTTCTACTGATTGGAGGGGGCCCACCCACATGGTGGAGAATAATCTGCCTCCAAAGGCTACTGATTTAAATGTTAATTACAAGTTAAAAAAGAAAAAACAAAAAACAAAAAACTTTCACCGCAAGAGATGGGTGTTTGACCAAGCAACTGAGCACCATAGCCCCGCCAAGTTGACACATCAGATAAAATCTTTTTTGAAAAAAAATTAACTATCACAACTGCGCAAGTATTAGTCTTCCTTCAACACATCAGCCACTGGTACTAGAGAAACAGAAGTAAACAAGGCAAGGTCCCTTTTCTCATGGAGGTGTCACTTGTTCCTGTTTTGGAGGAATTGAACATTCTTCCTCTCTATGGCCCTTCCAAGGAGACTCTGGTTTGGCACATACTTATGGCCCCTACCCATGATCTCCTCCTGTTAATGCTACTTCCTTTTCTCAAGGAAGAAGCATCCATGGGGTGCTGGGCGGCTCCATCAGTTAAGCATCTGCCATCAGCTCAGGTCATGATCCCGGGGTCCTGGGATCAAGCCTCATGTTGGACTCCCTGCTTAGCGGGAAGACTGTTTCTCCCTGTGCCCTACCCCACTCATGCATACACTCTCTCTCTCAAATAAATAAATGAAATCTTAAAAAAGAAGAAGAAGAAGAAGAAGAAGAAGAAGAAGAAGAAGAAGAAGAAGAAGAAGAAGAAGAAGAAGAAGAAGAAGAAGAAGGAGGAATAAATGTTCAAGTATACTCAGAAATGTTTGCCATCCATACATTAGGACTAAATCGCCAGAAAATCCAAAGGACCACCTTCTATATAATTTGGGAGTTGGGTCTCATAAAATGAAAATTGTAGTATGTATCATAATTTGACTTTTGGACATACATCTCTGGGTCTTTTCTATCTATCCTAAGCCCTCTGGAGTTCTCCACCTTCCCATAGCAACTAAAGCTACTTTTTCTGAAAATAACTCAGAAGTAGGCAGAAATGCATGCTAAAATATATGCATAAAAGAGGAAGTTCTGGGGAAAGTGAACAAGACTGCAAAGTTGCCCTGATGTGGCAGACTGCAGGGTAGCAGGGGCCCTGAGCAAACAGGTGATTAGGTGGAGTTTCTAGAGTAAGATCAACTGGTAGTCAACCCTACCCATGCCTCCATCTCTAGAGCCAGGCAGCCTTATAGTATTAGGGTTTTGTCAGCAAGGAAGGAAAAGGGTGGGGGGAAAAGATGTTAAGAACCAACCAGCAGTTCTGCTGCCCACATCATAGTGAACCTTCAGGGCAGCATGGAGAAGAAATCCTAAAGGCCTCGAAAGGTAGCAGTGGCGATTATATTAAAAAAAAAAAAAGCCAAAACCAGCTTATGGGATTGATATCAGATTTTTCATCAGCAACACGGAATGTAAGAAGACAATGGGAAACTATCTCTAAAGGTGTAACAGAAAATTGTCAGAATTTATATCCAGCCAAACTATCATTCACGTGAGAGGTTAAGATGTAGACATTTCCAGCCATGCAAATAGAACATGAATTCCTGACAGTACTGTCACAAAGAGGAAAGAGAGTACAAGAGGAGCCACAGTGATGGGGAGGGAGGCAGTGAAGCATTACTAATCATACGTAACTGATGGCGGTGAAATAGTTCAGTAATCTGGTATTCTAGAACTAAAATCATAAATTATATCCACAACAAGAGCAGAGGGCAGGGGGCAAGCAGAGGGAGGTAGAAGGATGCCAATGTATTTTTTAAATTTATTTTATGTAAATTCAATTAATTAACATATAGTGTATTATTAGTTTCATATGTAGAATTTAGTGATTCATCAGTTGCATATAACACCCAGTGTTCATCATATCACCTGCCCTCCTTAATGCCCATCACCCAGTTACCCCATCCCCCACCCACCTCCCCTCCAGCAACCCTCAGTTTGTTTCCAATCCTATGATGAAATGTCTCCTATGGTTTGTCCCCCTCTCTGATTCCATTTTATTTTATTTTTCCCTCCCTTCCTCTATTCTCCTCTGTTTTGTTTCTTAAACTCCACATATGAGTGAAATTATATGAGAATTACCTTTCTCTGACTGACTTATTTCATTTAGCGTAATGCCCTCTTAGCTCCATCCACATCATTTTTATAAGAGAACATATTCCTTAAGTCTGGATGACAACACAAAAATGCAAGTTTCTCTTTGATCTTTAAGAAGAACAAAATGCCTAATTTCTAAACCATTAGAGGAAAACAAAGGGAACTCAGAAAGCTCAATCCACTCAACCAAAAGTAGAAAAGAAACAAAAGAGAAGCAACAGGAAAATATTAACAAACTACAATGTCAAGAATAGTCCGAACATGTCAGTATCCTCAGATTAAATTCACCTAATAAAAAATATTTTCATATTAATCTACAAAAGCAACATAAAGTTTAGTTATGTGCTTGTATGGAGTGAATCATGTGCCCCCCAAATTCATATGTTGACGTTCTAATCCTCAGCACCTAGAATATGATCTTATTTGGAGATAAGGCATTTAAAGAGGTAATAATTAAGTCAAAATGGGGCTATTAGGGTGGGCCCTGATCCAATGTGACTGGTGTCCTCATAAGATAAATCTGGACACACAGAAGACACAAGGGTAGCACAGGTAGAGAAGGACAGCCACATGACAAGACAGAAGGGGACAGCCATCTACAAACCAAAGAGCGAGCTCTCAGAAAAAAACTCAACCCTGCCGGCCCCTTTATCTTGGACTTCCATGGTATTTTATTATGACAGCCCTGGGAACTGTCATAATAAAACTGGGAACTGGGAAGAGTATAAAGAACTCTTTTAGTCTGTTTCAAAAAGATAGATTTTTCAGATAATCTTAGAAAATCCAACTATGATGCCTTAATCCATTCAGGCTGCTATAACATAAATACAATAGCCTGGTGGCTTTTAAACAATAAACATTTATTTCTTACAGGTCTGGAGGCTGGGAAGTTGAAGATCAGGGTACCTGCAGCTCTGGTATCTGATTAGAACCCTCCACCTGTGAACCAGGTGCTTTTCTCACTGTGTCCTCACCTAGCGGATGGGGTGAGGGAGCCCTGGCATCTCCTTTCTAAAGGCACTAATCCCATTCATGAGGGCTCCACCCTCAGGATTTAATCACTTGCCAAATGCCCCACCATCACTTTGGGGATTAAGTGGAATTCTGTTGTCCATCACACGACATAGAGTGACATATATCATTCACACATATCACGAAGGTTGTGTTCAGGGCTGCTTTGCTGGCAAGCCCCAACAGACGGTGTACAGCCACCTGTAGCCAGGAGGGTCACACCCCAAACAGTCATTACACTTCTGCATGCCCCACATGTCTTCTGCCCTTGCCAGCATCTGAGTTCACACTGCAGGCCCATACCACCAGTTGCGGATCACCTGCTCCTGCCTGCACCTCCATCAAGGGTGGCCTATTGTTACAACACAAACTTCCTTGCTCCCTGGTGGCTAATCTATACCTTCTCCAACAAGAGCATGTCCTTCCTTGGATCTCTTCCAGGTTTATTCTTCTGTGCGTACTCTCCCTCATACCTAGGGTACCAGAGAGGGTTTCCCGTATCTTAGAATTGCTCTTTTAAAAGACTTAATAATTCTTCTTTAAAAAAAATTATTATTTATTAGAGAGAGAGAGAGTGAGCGAGTGAGAGGGAGAGCACAAGTGGGGCTCAATCCCAGGACCCTGAGATCATGGCCCAAGCCAAAGGCAGACACTTAATCAAATGACCCACCCAGGCGCCTCAGAAGACTTAATAATTCTTTATAGTAAGCTCCCCCTATTTAACCTATGCCATGATTTTATCTCCTGAATGGATTCAGGCTACTGCAAGACAGTTAAAAACAATAAAAACAACTACTGTTATGGCTTAGATTTAAAACATATCCAAAATGTAAATTATAAATTTTTAGAAATGAACAAAAAATTGGATATCACAACTAAAGAATGTGGCCACATTAGTACTCTCTAGGAAATATATACATTTCCTAGAGAGTTGCTTTTTTTTTAAGTAGAAAAGATGGTCAAAAGTATAAAAGAAGCCTAAAGAAAGGAAAAGTGAAAATTTAAGATACAAAGCAGAAATTAGTAAAATATGAGAAAAAAAATTAAATGACAAAGTTCATCAAAAGTTGGCTTAATATAGGGAAACCTGGGTGGCTCAACAGTTCAGCGCCTGCCTTCAGCCCAGGATATGATCCTGGAGTTCAGGAATTGAGTCCTACATCAGGCTCCTTGCATGGAGACTGCTTCTCCCTCTGCCTATATCTCTGCCTCTCTCTCTCTCTCTGTCTCTCATGAATAAATAAATAAATTCTTTAAAATTTTTTTAAGTTGGCTTAATATAAAAAGAACATATACACTAAAGCAAACATGACCAAGAAAAAAAAAAAAAGGAATAAATATAATTGAAAAAGTGGCCATAATTACAAATGGCCACCTTTAAAAATTTTTTAAATTACAAGGAAATGGTTTTTAGAATTTTATATTGAGGGATGCCTGGATTGCTCAGCAGTTGAGCATTTTAGCTCAGGTCATGTCCCTGAAGTCCCGGGATCAAGTCCCGCATCAGGTTCCTTGCATGGAGCCTGCTTCTACCTCTGCCTATGTGTGTGTGTGTGTGTGTGTGTGTGTGTGTGTCTCATGAATAAATAAATAAAATCTTAAAAAATAAATATATAAAATGGAATTTTTATTGATAAACTTACAAATCTAACTGAATGAAAAGGAAGATTTTCTTAAAAACAAAAATTACAAGTATCTGAATAAGTACAAAACGTGAATAACCATAGAAAATATTTAAAAATAAGTAATAGGTGTAATTTTAAAAAGGCACCAGATCCAGATAAGTTTATCCAGATTTATTAAATTTTTAAGGACCAGATCATCATGTCATATCTCAGAAAAAGATAGAAAGCTAAAGCAACTTGTTTTATGAAAACCAATCCAGTCTCCAATATGAACAGAGACAGAAAAACTCTAAATAAAGTTTAACAAATAGGTTCAGTATGAGTATTAAAAGACCAATATACTATGAACAAAAATGGTTTATATCATAAAAGGGAAGATGGTTCAACCACAGAAAATCTACCATATGATTAAAATTGGCTATTACACCAACTTCTTATTCTGAAAATTAATAATCAAAGGGAAATAAGCATTTATTCTATTTTAACCATAAAAATTAGGGGCACCTGGGTGGCTCAGTCAGTTAAGCAACTGACTCTTGGTTTGGGCTCATGTTATGATCTTGTGGTCGTGAGATCAAGACCCGTGTCAGGCTCTATGCTGGCATGGAACCTGTTTAAGATTCTCTCTCTCTCTCTCTCTCTCCTTCTGCCCCTCTCCCCTGCTAGCATGCATGCTCTCTCTCTAAATAAAAAAAATAAAAATTATAAAAATAATAGAAATTATATTATAGGGTGGTCCAGTTGATGGGAGAAGCCTATTTTTCACAGAACAATGCCAGGTAATAAATGCAAATTATATGAGATAAATATGAAATCCAATTTAAAACAACTAGCAGGTTAGCTGATTTAGGCCAGGATCATCCATGCATCATGCAAGGTTAACTGAGCAACCAATATATATGGTACCAAGGAGCTATTTGTAGATCACTTCTAAGTCCCAAGAGGAATAAACAACTTGCAACAGATGATGAAGCTGTCATTATCTTAACCCAGTGATTAATTATAACTAGTCAGATCAAATGGCAATAGTGAGATAACCACATACCATGTGTGAATTGTGGTATGTTGCAATATGAAACATACAACATAACTTATAAAATATTCTTGCCAAGAAATTTTCATCTCAATCTAAACATGCTTTGGTAGATTAGATTTATCACTCAACATATATCCCTTCCTCCATGGATACCTTCCCCCCCCACTCTATTTATATTGGGTTTGGCGATGTGACTTGCCAATGGAATATGGACAAAGTGACAATATTCAAGTTCCAAGACTATGCCTTGAGGGCCATCTCATCTTTCCACTTACTACTCTTGTATTCTTACGATCCACCATGAACTATGTATGCCCTAGACAGCCCCTGGGGCTGGGTCTCAGAATAACCAGGCTGCTTCAGACCAGCCCTGGTTTCAGAATAAGCATGTGAAAGACAGAGCTATCTCAGCAGATCTGCAACCTATACAAACCCGCCCTCACTGCTCCACAATCTGTGAATATAAAGAGAAATGCTGATTATTGTGTCAGATTCTGTTGCTGTCTTATACAGCATGAACTGACTAATACACAAGTCATTGGACCTAAATTCCAGTTTATAAGAACCACAAGAGATGGAGAGAAAGTAAAATGATACTACAAGAAAGCAATCAAAGGCTGAAAATTGGACTTGATACACAACAATTGGTCCGGTTCAGTCTTTACAATCAGTAAATATAATGGGGGAAAAAAAGCAATGGGGGAAAAAAAGAGGGGGTATCCTAGTTAAAAAGAGAAGATTTAAGAGACTACAACAAAGCACTGTCTGGTTCTTGACTGGGTCCTGGTAAAGAGATCAGCTGTAGAAGATGTTCTGGAGATGGCTAAATGTTTAATATAGATAGGGTATGAGGTGATATTAATGAATTAATGCTGACTTTGTTAGTATGACAATGGTATTCTAGATGTAGGAAGATTTGCTTACTTTTAAAGTGCAGACTGACTTTTTATGAGCAAATAATGATGGCTGTACTTTATAACCTTTAGCAAAAAAGGAAGAGAGACCAAATGTGACAAATTCTCAACAACAGAAACTAAGCAAATATGGCAATGGATATGCTTATTATGTTCTCTTTTCCTGTGAATTAGAAAATCTTTAGCTCAGAAAACAAAAGTATCATGACAGTTAGCTAAAACTTATCACCACTACTGACACCTCTTCCCCAAATCCATCAATGCCAGATGATGCCATATGATCATGACAAAAAAAAAAAAAAAAAAAAGCTTGATGAAATCCAATGAGTAATTCTTGATTGAAAATCACCTTAAGAAGCAGATCAAGAAGCAAACTTCCTTAACTTGATAAAGGATGTTTAGCAGCAAACATTTTATGACAAAACAACAAAAGCATTCCCTTTCACCTAAGGAACAAGATTAGGATATCTATTATCACTGTCACTATTCTATCTTATACTAATAATCCCAGGCAGAGCTACAAACACAAGGAAAAATCTTACGAGGTGGGAAGCTGAGAAGAGGCATTTTTGCTGGTTAGCTCTGGAGAAAAGCAAGAGAATCAACTGACCAATTACTAGAAGTAAGAAGAAAGCTTAGTGAGGTGGCTAGGCACAAGTTCCACCTATAAAACTCAATGGCTTTCCTAACCATTAGCAATTACTGCTGAGAAATTATAATAATGAAAAAGATTTCAGACAAAAAGCAACAAAACTGAAGCATCTAGGAAAAGAATGTAACAAAAATATAAAACTTTAACAAAAAACATACATTGTGGAGACAACAGATAATATTGTAAACATAATATAATTACATATAATTATATATATAGTATAAACATATAAGTATAAAACTATATGCATACACAAAATTATAATATAATAATATATAATCATTATAATACTATTACAAATACTTTTATTTGGTCCAAATCAATTTATAAAATCTCAATTCCAGTAGAATCTCAGTAACAATAACAAAATCCAGGTGACAGAGGAAGCAACTGCAGAAACACTGTAGAACAACAAAAGATATAAAAATAAAAATGATTTTTTTGTTGTTGATATAGGAATATACAAATGAACCAATAGAGTGGTGAGTATCTGGAACAGCCCAACATCTATGATAATATAATATGCAATGAAGGCAATATTTAAAATCACTGGGGGGAAAATGGGCTGTAATTATTACAACCCATTTAGGAAAAAAGATATCCCTGCCTCAGGGATCCCTGGGTGGCTCAGTGGTTTGGCGCCTGCCTTTGGCCCAGGGCGTGATCCTGGAGTCCTGGGATCGAGTCCCACATCAGGCTCCTGGCATGGAGCCTGCTTCTCCCTCCTCCTGTGTCTCTGCCTCTCTCTCTCTATGTCTATCATAAATAAATAAATCTTTAAAAAAAAAAAAAGATATCCCTGCCTCATACCCCTTTTGAAAATAACTTCTGGATGGACTCATGATCTCAGTATAAAGGAAATTACTCTATAACAGTAGACAGTCTATGGGATCCTTGGGTGGCTCAGCAGTTTGGCGCCTGCCTTTGGCCCGGGGTGTGATCCTGGAGCCCGGGGATCGAGTCCCGCATCAGGCTCCCGGCATGGAGCCTGCCTCTCCCTCTGCCTCTGTGTCTCTGCCTCTCTCTCTCTCTCTATGTCTATCATAAATAAATAAAATCTTTAAAAAAAATAGCAGTCTATGTAGGAAAGACTTTCTTAAATAAGACAAAGAAAAATCATTAAGACTAATAAATTTCCTGGGGCACCTGGGTGGCTCAGTGGTTGAGCATCTGCCTTTGGCTCAAGTCGTGATCCTGGGGTCCTGGGATCGAGCCCTGCATCAGGCTCCCCATAGGGAGTCTGCTTCTCCCTCTGTCTACATCTCTGCCTCTCTCTGTGTGTCTCTCATGAATGAATGAATGAATGAATGAATGAATGAATAAATAAATCTAATAAATTTCCTATATCAAAATTTTAAACCTGCATAAAAAAAAAACACCTAGAAAAGGAAGAAAAATTAACAGACTGGAAGAAAACAGTGAAGAGTATATAAGACAAAGGATTCACATATAGGAGGAGTTACAACATTTGCTTGTACACAAGAGACCCAAACATTCACACCAATACCAAAACTTATCCTACATATCAATAGGAAAAAGACAAGCCAGTACGAGACAAAGAGTAAAAATAACTAATAGAAATTGACCCAAGAGACAATACAAATATTCTTACCCTTATAAATCATCAGGGAAATACAAAGTAATACCATAATCTTCCTCCCATGATATCAGCAAAATTACAATATCAAGAGCTAATTGTCCTGTAGGGACTAAAGGACTCTGTAGCCACTTTGGAAAGAAACCTAATCATACCTATTACCCTGCAATCCCACTTCTTGCTATGTACTCTAGAGAAACATGAGCCCATGAACATTACTGCTTGTACAGCAAACATCAGAAAACAACCCAAACATTCTTTACAGAAGAGTGTTCATGCAACACTACACAGTACACGTAGTCACTGGAAGCCGACAAAGTTAAAACAAAGCAGCAGTACTAGGCAGTACTGTATGTGAATTCTCTGAAATATCGTGCAGTTGGACATTCAAGTAGCAGAACAATGCATAGACTCTGAGATACCCTCCATTTGCGTAAAAACAAAATACAGCCACATACTTACACAAATGCACATATGCTTATGTTAGAGTGCAGTAACAGATCCAGAGGGAAACACTGTAAACCCTTAGGAGTAGTTCTCTCCAGGGAGAGGAAGAACACTACAGTTGGTGATCAATGGAGCGCCAGGCTTTATCTGTGACATCTCAATTTTGTTAGAGAATGTACATCTGTGTTGTGCAGATCTTCAAATGTTTTACAAAGAAAATATAAACAATTTTGGCCTTTCTATAATATCCTTAACCAAAAATAAACTGTCCTGAGCCATAGGGGAGTGCAGAAGGCCAGCTTCCTCCTTAGAGAACTGACACTGTTAGACACAGCCCCCACCCCCAGGGGAATAGGATGAGTAAAAGGAGAGATAAGGATAAGGTGGGGGATAACCTGGGGCCCTCCTGCCAAGAGCCTGGCACCCTTCTGCCCAATTCACTGTGAGTAAGAGGGCAGCCTGGATAGTACCCTGGTCTTTTGCTTATTCCCTCTCCCCTCTATCGTCATGCTTTATCCAGTCTGCAAGTTCAAGAGCAAACTTGATCTCTACTACATGGGAGAAGGTTATACCATAAACACTACAATACCAAAAAACACCAAACTGGCCTCTTGTGCTCCTGCCTTCACAGCCCTAGTCCCCAACATGCACCAGCCCATTTACTCTCTTGCTAGGCAGGGATGTCATGATCCTCCTTTTCCAGTTGAAGAAGCCAAGGCTCCAAGAGAAGCTGTGGCTGAGACAAGGTCACATAGCAGTGAAGGATGGTGGCCCAAACCCTGGACACTTGTCTCACCATTCCTGTGCTGTCCAGTCTTTCCCACTGTCTCTCCACTCTCAAACCATGGCTTCTTTTTACTATTGGTGTAGATATATTGGCATTGATACACCATATCCTGCCATTCTCAGCCTCCACTCTTCTCCCAGTGGTAAGGAAAGGGAGGATTGGCTTTACCAGAGCCCAAAGGCCAAACTCTCTGGCCTCAGTCAAAGATTCCCTCACAGATCCCAGTTCATTTCCCAGCCAGAGGCTGCTCACTGGCTACGTCTGCTTCAGATCATCCCTCCTGGATCCCCCTCTTCACAGCTGGACTGACCTGCTTCTTCCCATATTTCCTATTGCAGCTGTACAGATGCCTTTGGCAGATGGACTGCCTGGCCCCCCTGAGATGTGAGCTTATCCTTCCTGTCCATAGGTTGCTAAAACTTAAAGCACTAAACAGTCCCACTCTGCAATCTGCCAAAGGTGCAGAAAGATGGAAAATCAGATGGAGGCTATCAGAGTCTCCTAGGCATCTGGGTGCATTGAAAAGCTCTAGAGCAGTTTCAACACACAGTAAGTATGCAAACTCTCAAAAGAATGAGCACTGTCACCCCAAATGGTACCCAGCTAAGTAGTGGTTCTCAGCTCTGGTTGAACATTGTAATCACTGGTGAATTAAAATCTATGTCTCCATCTGTATATCTCTATCTATCAATCTATCAACACCCAGACCCCACTCTAAGAAATCTTGATCCAATTGGCCTGGGACAGACACCCAGGATTGGCACTTTTTAATGCTCCCTGGGTCATGAGTGTGTAGCCACAACTGCAAACAGAAATTCCAATCCACTTTTGGGGCTTTACTCCTCAATGTGAATGAACAATCAAGGATCACAGATTTGGGAGGAAGGCCTCATACAGAAAAGAAAAATCCAGATTAGTGAGTACAAGGAAACCAAATGAAACTGATAAGGCAAGAAACAGGAGAAACTGCCAAAAATACATAATAGGAGTACGTGGGTAGCACAGTCGGTTGGAGCATCCATATCTTGATTTCAGCTCAGGTCATGATCTCAGGGTCATAAGATTGAGCCTCGCTTCAGGCTCCATGCTCAGCAGGGAGTCTGCTTGAGATTCTTCTCTCCCTCTGCCTCTCCTCCCCACTTTTCTCTAAAGAAAAAAGAAAAAAAAAAACCCAACAAAATAGTAGTGCCATCAACAAATGGAAGAAGATACTGCTCCCCAAACAAAAAGCAGAGTGCTCCAAAAAAGAAATGATGACAGAACAGAATGAGCTCTTAGAAATTAATAGTAGTAGAAAGTATAAAAAACCTCATTATAGGAATTTAAAGATAAAGTCAGGAATATCCCCAAAAGCAGAACAGAAAGGAGATAGAAAACTATAAAAGACAAGAAAGATGTATAGGATGAAATTAGGAGGTCCAACATCAGCTAAATGGGAATTCTGGAAAGAGAGAAAAGAGAAGGAAAGCATCAACGAGAAAATAAAAGGAAATTTCTCAGAGCCAGAGTGCTAGGTGAATCTGCTCTGAGTTCTGATTCTCTTTCCAGCATGGCCACCAAGATGCACCAGCTCAGGGAGCCAGAACATCAAACTCCAAAGTTTCTCATTTGTATGCAGGCAAGGCACTGTGCTGTGCAAACTCACCACTGAAACCATTTGCCCCAGGACCCAACCCTCCTTCCTCAAAAGTGATGTATGTCTTGCATCATTATTGTCTACTTGTACTCAGAATTTATAATCCTTTTTACTGGTTTTCTTGGAAAGAAACCTAAGCATAATGATCGCCGGCTTTATTTAATAAGCATGATCTGGAAGAAGGAAGCTGTTTAAAGTCTGAAGGGTGAAGGAGAAGGGAGAAAGAACAGGAGATGGAATGCAGGGAAAGAGAAACTGAGGCAGAGACCAAGGAGAAACAGGCAAAGAGGAAAGGGAGGAAAGAGAATCTCAGAGAGTAAGAAAAGACCCTGAAATCCAACCACACATAGGGATGGGCACCCCACGGACAGAGAGAAGAGCTGCTCCTCTCTGCTCACCAAGCCTATCACCTGAGCTATAGTGTGACCATAGGATCACTGCCTTCTAAAATGCATTTCAGTGGTTCCTGATTTTCCACTGACACTTTTCTTTAATCATCGATCATAATAATCCAACCGGTGCTTTGCAGGGCACACTGCCCCTGGCAGCACATTCTCACACAGGGCCTTCAGGTTAGAAGCTGGTATTGCCATCCCCACATCACTAGGAGGTGCTACAGGCTAAGAGACCTTCCTGTCTAAGATCCTATGGAGAAGTCTGGATTCCTTAAGAACCAAGGGATCTCCCCATGAAAAAGAATAGGCCTGAATGTTTACTAAGCATCCATGCTGACAGTCATACTCTTCAGGCTCTGGATGCCTCATCTAGAATGAAGGCTAATACAAGCTGACTCTGTACTCTGAGGATCAGAGATACGTACAAAATGTCTAACACAGCTCCTGACACATAAATGCTTCTGGTCATCATAATAAGTCTGTGAAGGTGGAAGGGGCAGGGAAGGAGACTGAGTCTCTGCACTGCAACGACCTGCCTAAGGTCACACCATGGTGTCTCTGCCTCCCAGCCCAGAGCTCGTCCTTCCAGTTCTTCCTACACCCTTGTCCCCTCACATCCTTGACTCACGATCTGCTACTTGGGTGCAAACATGCCGAGCAAGCAAGTATTCCAAATAGTGGATGGATCTTCCTGAGCTTGCCTGATGACTCCTTTAAAATATATATATATTCTCTCAACTAAAAAAGTTCTTTTTCTTCTTCCTGATATGATAATAAGCTCTACCACTAACAGCGCTGTCCAGAATCTAGGTCCTAAAATATTTCTATCCACCCCTCTCTCCTTACCATCCACCAGCAAACTAGACTGGTGAGTGCAGATCCTGGTATGGCAGCCATGAACTGGACAGGAGAGGTGCTACCCACTAGCAGCTGAGGTCATCACCCCAGGACTAGCTGGGGACATTTTTGTCTTTTAAAACAGGAAAATTTCTTCCACTGAAGATGCTGTAAGAGACATAAATGAGGGACCCCAGACACTCATTTTACAGGGTCCTCACTCACTGTAACTACCCTCAATGACATCTACTTAAGGACCAAGACGACTTGGCTGATTCTCCAAGAGCATGCCTTTCCTCTCTCTTTGTTTAAAAACAGGCATTCTGGACAAGCAACATGTAGGTCTTAATAGGAATGACAGTCACATAAACACCAGCAAGAGACTGCTCTTTTTCAGGCACAAATCCTCAAATACCAGATGTGACTCAGTTTCATTTTTTTTATGCAACTTCCTTCAAAGCTAAAAAGGTAGTCCACAGCTATCCAAGACCCTTCTTATAAACTGTTCTCAGCACCAGAGGAGCAGAGTCACTTTTGATAGTGATTTGGGAGAAAATGTAGGAAAGAGACAGGTGAGAGAGACTGTCTATAGGAAAGCACCATGTAGATGTCTGTAAACGATGAAAGGGCAATCTGCAGACTGGTGAGCTTAACTGATTCTAGAATCAAGATTTTAGAATGACTGTTCAATAAAAATTTTTGCAATGATACAAGTGTTTTATTGGTGCATTGCCCAATAAACCAGAGGTTTGAGCATTTGAAAGGTGGCTAGTTCAACGAGAAACTAATGTTTTAACTTGCTTAATTTTAATTAATTTAAATTAAATATGAATAGCCACATGTGGCTAGTGGCTGCCATACTGGACAGAGAAGTTCTAAACTGTACTTTTGAAAGGGCTGGTTTAAGAAAAACCAACACCATCACCTTTAAGAAAAATAGCCATTGTGACAGCTAACCACTTGCCTGTGAAAATGACTCCCATTTCTCTCTCTGATAGGATATGTAGAGAGGTACACAAAGGAGACTCTGAAAAGAGAATGCACCTGGATTTTAACAAGATACATGACAGGTCCCGCCCAACAGTTTTGTGGGTCAAACTGAAATACATTAAATTGGATGTGACAAAATGAGATCGATTAGTGCCTGATTAAATGATCATACTAAAATGGCATCAATTCGTGGATAACTCGATCTGTGAGGACTTTTACAACAACTTGGGTGTTGTAACAACAACTCATGTTCCATCATGAGTAATAATACAGAAGACAGCTGCTCTTCAGAACCACAGAATACACAAAAACTAGGGTGGGAAGATATCCAGCCCAAGTGCAGGGATAGCAGAGGCAAGGTTTAGCAAGAGCTCACATGGAAGATCCTACATGTTGTGCTCCATCTAGGTAAAGGTATGCTTTCACTGCCAGATACCCTAACGTGAGTCACCAACTCGATCCCTAAAGTGATGTCCTTTCACAAAACCATTCTTAACCATATAGAGAAGCTTAATATCTTTAAGGTCTAACCAAAAATTTGTATCAGTAATTGCACTATTTCTAGGTCTCCAAGACTGAAAAGCTCAGTTCATGTAGCACTCCCCATCTGTTCCTTCCATCAAAAGTGTTTATGATGAAGGTTATCTTCTTCCAAGATCATTATTTTTTCTTTACCTCGAAGAGAAGTCAGTAGACAATTCTTTATAGCCCTTGTGACTAAGAGTATAAATAAAGGATGTGTAAAGAATGATCTGTTTTCTTATATGATGTCTAAAATCTGTATTACTTAGGATATCTGATGACTGGAAGCAAAGCCCCAAGTCTTCAAATTTTATGAGGCACCATTAACCATGACATAGTGGAGAAAACAAACAACATTATGCTTGATAAGTCCTAATTCTGGCTATGATGTACCAGTTTGTGCCAGACTAATGCTCTCACCAAGAACAACCAAAAACTCTTAATGGCATTTTTAAGAATCTCTATGGAAACATTAGAGAGCTGCCAATGCAACTAGGACTCGAGGGGCTAAAATCCTGACAAGCAAGAAAAGAAAAAAAAAATTTTTTTTTTAAATAGGATCCATGACCAGTGTGGAATCCAATGTGCGGCTTGAACTCACAGTCCTGAGAGATCAAGCCCTGAGCTGAGATCAAGAGTCAACTGCTTAATTAAATGAGCCCCATGACAAGTAAGAAAATATAACTGAAATAAGCTCAGCATTTTGTGCAGCTTTTCTCTCCAGGGCTTTTGTGGATTCATAACTGGTAGGAGCCAAGAGGCTTAAAAAACAAGCAGAAAGTGGTAGTTAAGACGGGACAGTACTAAACAGAACTTTTGGCAGTCTTACGAGGTTGGGGATACCAGAAATCGTAGTTTAGGGCTACTAAAGCAGTGAGAACCTGAGAAATCAACTCCTGGAAGGAAGAGGGAAAAGAAAAATGAGTCTGATATTTGGATATGGATAGGAAAGAGTGAAAGGTGGAAGAATGTGAACAAGAAAATAAGTAACATAGTATTTGGCTTACAACCCTAAGTATAAAATAAATATCCAGAAGTCCATACAGACATAAAATTATATGAATGAGTATATCAATAGATAAGAGAGAGAAGACAAATCTGTGTACAAGAATTCCATATAATTGGTTGGCTCCTGTCCCCTCATGGAGATGAAACATAACTTCCAAGTGATCAAGGTTAATATCAACAGTGATACGTTACGTATCCTTGATTTGATATGATGAGAATGGTATTTTTCCTTAGGCAGGCTTTGGATCAAGAGCCCACAACTCTTTTATAACCATTAGAAAAGTATCAGACACACCTAAACTGCAATATATTCTATAAAATACCTCACTAGTACTCCTTAATGTTGTCAAGGTCATCAGAAACAAGAAAAGTCTAAGAAGCTATCCCAATCTAAAAGTGCCTAAAGAGACATAAAGATTAAATTCAATGTGGTATCCTAAATAGAATAGCTGGAACCAAGAGAGAGAGAGGGAGAGAGAGGGAGAGAGAGGGGGAGAGAGAAAGGGGGGAAAAAGGACATTAGGTAAAAACTAAGAAAACTTGAATGAAGGACAGACTGTAGTTAATAACAATGTATTAATACTGGTTTATTACTTGCAATGTACCATTCTAATGTAGGATGTTAATAATAGGGAACAGTGGATGTAGAATACATGAACTCTGCTCTACTATCTATTCAACTTCTCTATAAATCTAAAACTGCTCCAAAGTAAAAAAAAAAAAAAAATCGTCTAAAGAAAGTTGGTGTAGCTATAGTGATAGATAAAGTAGACTTTAGGAAAAGAGGCATTTCTAAGGGGAAAAAAGAAGTAATTCATAATAAAACACAGGGCAACCACTAGGAATAAATTCTAAATTTCAAATTTATACATATAAATGTCATATGCTCTCAAAATGCATAAAGGGGAAAGTTGACAGAACTATAAAAAGACAAATCTAAAATCACAGTGGGACACTTTAACACACTTCTCTCAGTAAATGATAACAAGCAGAATAGAGTCAGAATGGAAATAGATATGAACACCATAATTACCAAAATTTTCCTTGTTGATATATGTAAATTACTGCACCAAGAAACTACATATGAGTGCACATGGAAAGTTTTACAAAATTAATCGTATAGTGAGCAAATCTTAAAATGACTCCAATAAATTTTTAAATGTTAAAAATCACAAAGGATGTGTTTCTGACTACAACAATTAAACAAGAGATAAATAATGTGTTTCTGACTACTATAATTAAACAAGAGATAAATAATGTGTTTCTGACTACTATAATTAAACAAGAGATAAACAATAAAAATGTGACTAGAAAACATGCAGGTACTTGGAAACCAACCACTTTGAAAGAACTCACATATCAAAGAAGAAAATCATTACAAAAATTAAAAACATTTGAACAGGGATCCCTCAGTGGCTCAGTGGTTGAGCGTCTGTCTTCAGCTCAGGGCGTGATGTGCTGGGATCAAGTCCCACATCAGGCTTCCCACAGGAAACCTGCTTCTCCCTCTGCCTATATCTCTGCCTCTCTCTCTCTCTGTCTCTCATGAATAAGTAAATAAAATCTTTTTAAAAAATACAACCTATTAAAAAATAGTGTTACATACTCATATTCACAGCTGCACTATTCACAAGAGCCAAAAGGTGGAAGCAGCCCAAATGTCCATCAATGGATGAGTGGATAAAGAAAATGTGGCAAATAGATACAGTGGAATATTATTCAGTGTTAAAGTGGAAGGAAATTCTGACATATGCTACAGCATAAATGAAACGTGAAGACGTTATGCTAAGCTAAAACAAGCCAGTCACAAAGACAAATACTGTATGATTTCACTTATATGGGGCATCTAGGAATAGTCAAATTTATATAGAGAGAAATTAGAAGGGGAGTTGCCAGGAGCTGGGGGAATGGGGAAAAGAGAAGTTACTGTTTAATGGGTACAGAATTTCAGATTTGAGGGAATATAAAAAGCCCTGGGGATGTTTCACAACAATGTGAACATTGTTAACACTACTGAACTATACACTTAAAAATGACAAATTCTAGGTTATGTGCTTTTAATCGTAATAATTAAAAGTAGATTACAGCTAAAGCAGGTTTACAGGGAAATGTATAACTTTAAATTGCTTTATTAGAAAATGAAAAAGGCTACAAAAATAAATAATTTAGATACCCATTTACTTATTTGTGTATTTGTTTTATTTATTTATTTATTTATTTATTTATTTATTTATTTATTTATTTATTTAAGAGCCAGCAAGCCTGAGTGGGGAGAGGGACAGAGGATGAGGGAGAGAGAGAGAATCTCAAGAAGTCTCCTCACTGAGAGTTGAGCCTGACATGGGGTTTGATATCATGACCCTGAGATCAAAGCCTGAACTGAGACCAAGAGTTGGATGTTCAACCAACTGAACCACCCATGCACCACATGGGAATCTTCAATTTATAAAAACCTAGCAAGACTGATAAAAGTAGAAGTAGGAGGTAGAAGAGGGAGCATGTACAAATCATAATATTGGAAATGAAAAGGAAGGTATCACTTGTAAAATATAATGATGGACATAAATAATACAAATAATTGTGACAATTTTTATGAAATACACAGCTGCCCAAAACACAACTTAGCAAAACTGACAACTGAAGAAACAAAAAATTCAAATGGTCCTGTATCCACCAAAGAAATTGAATCTGTAATTAAACTTCTGAAACAATTTCCAAACCCAGTGGCTTCCCAATTGAAATCTTCCAAAAAGAAAGAGAAAGAAAGAAAGAAAGAAAAGAAAAAAAGAGAAAGAAGGAGGAAAGAAATAGCAACATTGCTCCAAATCTTCCAGGGAACATAAAAAGAAGAAACACAGCCCCATACGTTTTATAAAGTCATCGCTGCCTTGATTCCAAAACCTGACCTTGACATTATATGAAAATATTACAGGCAAATCATTGTTAAACACAGTTGCAAAAAAATTTTAAAAATTATTAAATCAAAAGGAGTTACACAAAAATCATATCATATCAGAAATCAGTTGGATTTAGTCCAGAAATGCAAGGTTGGTTTAATATTCAAACTCAATCATATAATTCACCACATTAATTAAAGGGAAAATATTCAATGATTATTTTATTAGGTACACAAAAAGTATTTGATAAAATTCAACCTCCATTCATGACAAATCTGTAGTAAACTAAAATAAAAGGGAACTTTCTTATTCTTATAAATACTATTCAAAAAAAAAAAAAAAAACTGAGAGCAACCAGCTTAATTCAAAGTGAAATACTGAAACCTTTTTTCCTCAAGAGGGCACTCATTGAACTGGGGCTTGCCATCAGTGCAAAAAGGAAAAAACAAAAACAAAAACAAAAAAACAAAAAAAAATATTACAACTAATAAAATAATTTAACAAAGTAGCTAAACACAAGGGAAACAAGAAACAGTCACATTTATAAATACCAGATAAAAGTAACTATAATACAGAATTTTAAAAAGCACACAGCAACAATAACAACAGCAAACAAAACAATACCCAAATACCTTGGAAGAAATCTAATACAGGGGCTCCTGGGTGGTTCAGTCAGTTACGCATCTGCCTTCAGCTCAGATCATGATCCCAGGGTACTGGAACTGAGCCCAGAGTATGGCTCCCTGCTCAGCAAGGAGTCTGCTTCTCACTCTGCCCTTCCCCCTGCTGGTGCTCTCTCTCACTCTCTCACTCTCTCTGTCAAATAAATAAAATCTTCAAAGAAAATACTTTAAAATAAAAATCTAATAGAAAATGTTATATATACAACTACAAAATGTATCGAGAAAATTAAACCCAAAAAGAAAGAAGTTACATGTTCGTGGATTGGAAGACAGTATTATAAAGATATCAGCTCCCTTTCAATGGATCTATAATTCACAGGACTCTCATCAAAATCTCAGTAGGATTTTATAAGCAAATTTCTATACAGAAATTGAGAGAATGATTCTAAATTTTATACAGAAATGCAAAGGGCCAAACACAGCAAGATAATCTTAAAGAATAAAATGAAAGGACTTAAAACTAGCAGAAGTAAATGCTTATTATAAAATCACAGTAATTAAGATATTGTGATATTGGTGGTACTGGATCAAGAATAGCAGACCTGCAGAACTGAAGAGACTCATACATGTACAGTACTTTTAATGTTGTAGTGTGTTGTGATCATGTCACAGAGGGTGGTTATCTACCTCCCCACACAAAACTGGTTTGAATGTTGAGACTGGTAACACCAATTATCAAAAGGGTATGAAGAAATTAACTACTCACATATTGGTCTTTCTGGGGGAACATGGCAGGCACAAAACCCAGGCCGTGGTGGTTAGGGGGTGGGGCCACAGAGGAGTGTGCAAGCAGTGGCTGGGGCTTATGAGGTCTAAACTTTACCACCACCACCTCTCTAGGTTATAAGCGAGCTTTCTTTTTTTTAAAGATTTTTATTTATTTATTCATGAGGGATACAGAGAGAGGCAGAGACATAGGTAAAGGGAGAAGCAGTCTCCCCACAGGGAGCCCAATAGGAGACTCAATCCTAGGACTCCAGGATCTTACCCTGAGCCAAAGCCAGATGCTCAAACACTGAGCCACCCAGGCATCCTACATGCAGGCTTTCTTAACAGCTTTTCCAGATACAGGGCAGAAAGAAAAGCAGGAGGTGGAGTCTGAAAGCTGCCAGCAGTCAAACATCAAAAAATAGAATCAGACCTTTATTACAGAGAGCACTGGGGCTAATAAATGGTGCTGATTCAACTAAATTCCCACTGGAAGAAAAATGAATCTTGAAATCTACCTCATGCCATATAAACAAATCAACTCCAAGTGGATTATAGATCTAAAAGTGAAAGTTCAAACAATAAAGCTTCTAGAAGGAGGAGGAGGAGAATGTTCTCATATTATTGGGTATTATAAATTTCCTAAACAGGGCACAAGAAGCAATTATCTTAAAGGGAAAGATTAATAAACTAGGCTTTGCTTCACCAAAAGATACCACTGAAAGTGAGAAAGGAAGAATAAGAAAATTTGTGGAATGCTGGCATCCAACAAAGTGATCAGGTACCGAACGTGTAGAGAAATCCTACAAAGCACACAAAGAGAAAGAAAGCCCAACAGAAAAATGATCAAAAGACTCACACAAGAACTTCACAAGAGAAGATACCCAAAAGGGCAGTGAAAATACTTTTTTAATTTAATTTTTATTTTTTTAAGATTTTACTTATTTATTCATGAGAAACAGAGAGAGAGAGAGAGAGAGGCAGACATAGGCAGAGAGAGAAGCAGGCTCCTTCAGGGGAGCCTGATGGGGGACTCCATCCCAGGACCCTGAGATCACCTCCTGAGCCAAAGGCCGCTCAACCACTGAGTCATCCAGGGGCCCCAAAAAGGCTGAAACTCACTGATCAGTTTTCAGTGAAATGCAAATCAGAACCACAGGATCCCACTCTGTATCCACCCAAATCAAAATGACTGGCAACCTGTTGGGATACAGAACAACTAAAACTCTTACACTTATAGGTGGGGGTGGAATTTGTTATAACCACTTCAGAAAACTGGTTGGTAGTGTTCACTAAAATATAAACATACCCGTCCCCTACGATCCACCCATTCCATCCCTAAGTAAGTCAATAGAAATGTGATCGTGTGTGCACATATAAGAACGTTCACAGCAGCAATAATGACCAAAAACTGGAGAAGATCCAAACTTCCATCAAAAGTAGAATGTGTAAATTCTAGTATATTTACACAATACACAACTACCTGACTGAAAACCAGTGCAACACCATGAATGATTCTCATTGAGTAAAAGAAGCTACAACAAAAGAGTACATGCTATATAGATTCATTCATTTAAAAAAATCCAAAAATTAGCCCTTCCGCCGCCGGAGCATCGGGCAGCAGCAGCCGTCTGCAGCCATGGCCCTGCGCTACCCCATGGCCCTGGGCCTCAACGAGCCTACAAGGTGATGGAGAGCGTCAGCAAGCCGAGGCCCAGCTGCCGCGGGCGCCTTGCCAAGCGCACCAAGTTGGTGCGGGACAGGATCCGGGAGGTGCGCGAGCGGGGGCCCCGGAGCTGCTCCAGGTGGCCGAGGGCACGCGCGCCCTCCAGCTCATCAAGAAGCGGGTCGGATGCACATCCGCGCCAACAGGAAGACAGAGGAGCTGAGCAACGTGCTGGCGCCATGCGGAAAGGGGCTGCCAAGAAACACTGACCTCCCTCCCCCCCCACCCCCCCTACCCCCAATAATAAAGCCTTCTCGGAAGCTCGGGGTCCTGTGCTGGCCCGGGCTCGCCGGGAGGGGTCTGGGGGAGGGGCGCTGCACAGACACGCGGGCAGCCAGGCAGGACTGGAAAGGGTTTTAATCATCAGTAGATAGTTCATCTATGCCGGAAAAATAAATAAATAAATAAATAAATAAATAAATAAATAAATAAATAAATAAATAAATAAATGAGTAAGTAAATAAATAATCAATCCGAAAATTAGCAAAAAAAGTATTTGGTGATAAGATTCTTGTTCCTTTGGGGTTAAGAGGGGATGTAGCTGGGAGAGAAGGCGAGGGGGATTCTTGGGTTCTAGAGACACTTTATTTCTTCATGGGGTGATAGTTTCATGGATGTGTTCACTTTGAGAAAATTCAAGGCAACAAACACTTAGGATTTCTATGCTTTTCTGTTCATGCTATACTTCAAGTTAAAAAAGTTATTTGAAGGCAGCCCCGGTGGCTCCCATGGAGCCTGCTTCTCCCTCTGCCTGTGTCTCTGCCTCTCTCTCTGTGTGTGTCTCTCATGAATAAATAAATAAAATCTTTTTTTTTAAGATTTTTTATTTTTATTTATTCATGAGAGAGAGAGGCAGAGACACAGGCAGAAGGAGAAACAGGCAGAGGGAGAAGCAGGCTCCATGCAGGAAGCCCGACACAGGACTCGATCCCGGGTCTCCAGGATCACACCCTGGGCTGAAGGCGGCGCTAAACCGCTGAGCCACCCGGGCTGCCCAATAAATAAAATCTTTTTTAAAAAAAAGTTATTTGAAAAAAATAATATGGTAGTCTACAGTGCTGGTCTTGCGCATTATGCAATTAACAACATAGGCTTTGAACAGGTGGGTCTCCAGAGCCTTCTTGCTTTTCCGGTCACAACGTTGTTAGTAAGTCCTAGTGGTCATGATGGGGTGTGGACTGTTAGTGGGAAGGAAGGGGAATGCAACTCACAGGAGACTGGAGAAGCCACCAGATTATGGGCAGGGGCTCAGTTTTAAAAGTTTTCTTCAGATTCCATTCTGAGCCAAGGGCTCTGTCTGCTGTCACGGCACGATAAACACTGCCCTCATTTCTGTGAGCCAGGCTTTCTATGATGCCCCAGTGCTCTGGGTTAAGGCCATCTGGGGACAGTACCCGGGCGAGGCTCACTTTCAACAGTCCAGCATTTGGAAGAAGGATCAAGCCTGCTTCCCCTACACACACTGGTACACACACACACACACACACACACTCAGAGACTCACACTCACATGAATGTGTGCACACACACATACATACACACAGAGACTCACACTCACATACAGACACATAATCAGACTCATACACACTTATACATACTTAGTCTCATTTACTTGAACACACACACTCACAGAGACTTGTATGTACAAGAGATTCACATTCACAGACTCACACATTCTCAAACATATAGATGCATACACTTATAGACACTTATGCACAGACACAAACATTAACACAAAGACTCATACACGCTCACACACACACATACTCAGACTCATACACACACACACTTACAGGGACTCATTCACATAAACACACACACAAGACGCATATATACATACACACAGAGACACATATACACTCACACACTCTCACACACACTCCCTCCTGATAAAACCATCATAGAGAACAGTTTCCCACCTGGAGCAGACTGGAAGAAAGACAGAGACATAGTCACAATGACATGTGAAGCAGAGTAACAGGAGAGAGCAGAGAGGGAAACCAAGTCCCAGGATGATGGAAAGGCAGAAACTCAGGGGTGTGAAGAATAATTGTAGGTAGAACCTACATGTGTTAAGTGTCCCTGAGACTGGCCCCATGCTTTTAATAACATTCAAGAATATGGTGCTGTGTTCCTTCTGTTTTTCAAGATGTGGTAAAATAAACATAACATAAAATTTGCCATCTAGACCATTCTTCACTGTACAGCTCAGTGACATTAAGCATATTCACATGACTGTGAGACTAGCCATCCCCAGAACTCTTTACTCTGGCAAAACCAAACTCTCTGCCCATTAAACTCCCTCCTTAACCCTCCCAATTCCTTTGTTGGATGAGAAAACAAAGAGGCATCAGGTCCCAAAGCAACCTTCCCAACAAAGCAGGGCTGCGGGGCACCTGGGTGGCTCAGTGGTTGAGCGTCTGCCTTTGGCTCAGGTCATGATCCTGGGGTCCTGGGATCGAGTCCTGCATCGGGCTCCCTATAGGGAGCCTGCTTCTCCCTCTGCCTGTGTCTCTGCCTCTCTCTCTCTGTCTCTGAAAGAGCTCTGATGAAGCCTGATTATACCTATGTCTGGCACAAGACTGTGCTCCATAACAAAAGGCTACTGTTGCCTCTGGATCTGAGGTATAGGGGAGAGGAGTATGCTGATAGAAGAAGTGAAATCATCTGCAAGGTACCTTCCACCCAGGGAGCTGCCCTGTGTAAATATAGGACCTCACGGAAAAACAGAGGCAACCGGGTGCTTGCAGAGCTGAAAAGAATCCTTGGTTTCATTAAGTTAGCCACAGAGCAATGAACGTGGGCACAGCCAGGGTACTATGAACTCCAGTCTGCACCCCACCCCATCTCCACAGGGGCCTGAGGAAAGGGAGGAAGCTATGATTTATCTCTGAGCTACTGGCTCCCCAAAGCTGATTGATTTTTTTTCCCAAGTGAAATCTCACTTTGTCACACGCAGGAGCTAATTTTCTTCAGCAACTGACAAGTCTCTCGGCCTGGAATAACATCCTAATGCTCCTGCCATACAATGATGTCCCCACTCTGCTGCAGGACATCAAAGTGGGACTGTCAAGGCCTAGCATGAAAAAAACAAACACCCCAGTGAGGGTCGTCTTCCTCAGCCACGACCTGGGAGGCCACACAGATATTCTCTGTTTTGAAGGCTCAAAAGAGAGGTAGAGGTCGGTCGTCTCTGGGAACTACTTCGAGAATCAGGATGAGTCAAACCCACCCTCCCAAAGTACACCTGCCACTCCTGGAGACATTTTTACGAAAGATTAATGCAGAGACTGAACGTACTTCCATCCTGGTGACTCTTTCCTGCTCTTCACAGACTTGACTCCCACCTCCCAGAGAGAACAGAGGTCATGGCCAGAAAGGTCTCAGAATCTTCTCCTCCATCGCTCCCTCCAGAAAACTAGCAGCTCTCTTCATTGTGCCCCAGCCTCCACTTTCCCTCCTCATTGTGTCTGTTACACACTGCATCTGTTCTCTCCTCAGCCGCAAACTACAGTTAAAAAATTAATTTTCCACCTCCACAGAAAAATACCTTGTTCCCTTCTGTTTCCACCCCTTTCTCTTCTCCCATTCTTAGTCCATGTTCATGAAAAAGAAAAATCCCACAAGCCACTTTCTCTGCCTTTGAAAAAGCTTTTAATTCTAGCGACTCCCACCTGCTTACTGAAAATCCTCAGCCTCCTTCCCTCCTGGTTCCTGCCCACTTTCCCACCATTCTCTTCAGGCTCCTGGCTTCCCTATACAGTCCTCCACCTCTCATGGAGATCACCCCCACCCATGGTCTCAGCCAGCCTGGCTAAGGGCCTGACTGCTCAGCCTCACTCCTACCCCCTCAAAACCTCCATGGTGTCCTTCATGAAGCAGGAATTCAACAATTCTTTTTCCACCTCAAATATGGTCTCTACACCCTCTGAGTTCCCACCTTCTGCTCCCTCCACATGGTTGTCAACTTTTCTTCCACATCCTACCAGCCTTTACTCAAGACATACCGTCTCTCCCCGGGAACCATATGAGGAGCCTCTGGTATCTGGGCCTTTGTTCCTTCTGCCTGCCTTCCACAGACACCTATGGTGTCAGCCCTCTGGTGAAGCCCTGTCAGGGTTCTCTGTGGCCATCTGAACAGGACAGTCTGGCCTCTGCTGCCTCATCCTCTGGCTCCTCTGACAAGCCACGTCAAGCTACTGCTGGCCCTGGAACAACACAGGTTTGAACTGAATGGGTCCATTTATACATAGTTTTTTTCCCCCCAATAAATACAGTATAGTAGTGTAAATGTACTTTCTCTTCTTTATGATTTTCTTAACAGCATTTTCTTTTCTCTAGCCTCCTTTATTATAAGAACACAGTATATAATACATTTACAGAATATGTGTTAATCAACTGTTTATGTTACTGGTAAGGCTTCTAGTCAACAGTAGGCTATTAGTAGTTAAGTTTTGGGGGAGTCAAAAGTTATACACAAATTTTTAACCTCATGGGGCAAGGGGGGTTGGCACTCCTAACTCCCACATTGTTCAAAGGTCAGCTGCATTCCCCAGGAACCGCCAGGCCGCTTCATGTCTCCACACTTGTCATACACGTATTTCTGTTTACCTGGAACACTCTGCCTTCCTCTCCCTCTCTCCCAGAAAGGTATACTCCCCCTTCAAGATGAAAGGTTAAACTTCACTCCTTCTGCATAACCTACAGGACTGATGAGTTACCTCTCCCCAAAATCCACTTGACAGTATGTATGACCACCAAAACACTTGACAATTCCTACACTGGCTAATAAAGTGGAGGTCAGCTGTTCACTTTCAAACCTCCTATAAAGACCTTGCCAGGAGGTGAGTGGTGCTCTCTCCCTGACCCCTGAGGCCAGGATATGGTCAATGACATGGCCTTCCTTGTAAAGGAGGGCCTCTGCCAAAGCTGGTAACAACCACAGGAGCCCTTCCACAGTCCAGGAGCAGAGCTGGGCACTTCTAAGTACTTTCACTTTGACAGCCACCCCGAAGGGCCGGCAGGCCACCTCCATTTTCCCTTGCAGACTGACCAAAGGAAATTAAGTGACTTGTCCAAGAAAGGTGTATAATCTGTAGTGGCTCCAGGCTCTCTGAAAGCAGAACTGTGGCAGTATGCTCTGCTACAACAGAGGAAAGCCCAGTCGTGCTACTCTGGAAGACTTAAGAAATGTTTCCATAAACATATATGTTGTTTATCAACTAGTCCAAGCACAGGCTGTGGTATAAAAATTGTTCTGACTTCAATTATCACTTTCTTGTGTATCTAGAAGTACACGTTGTCAAAATCAGTTTGGAAGATGATGAGTTAAACAGAATTAAATAAGTTATTTTCTTGCAGGATTGCAAAAGGCCTTTAACAGGGTGCTTTGGGATTCTCCAAGAGGGGGCGGTACAGTGTGTCCCAGCCTGATCTGAATGCAAATTACTATTTTCAGGAACATCTCATGAGACTCCACAGAATAACGTTTGAGAATGCCAGCTGACACACTCATGTAATTAATGAGAACTGGGTGTAATTAATTGGATCTGAATATTATTAATAAAAAGTTACATACAGTAATGGTTAACTTCCTTCAATTTAATCACACTAATTATGTTGGGCTCAACCTAGTAGCAGCTCATCGTGCTATTTTCTTAGCACATTTTTCATCTTTTAAAAAAGAAGGTGTTGATGAAATTTTTTCTCTCTTAATAAGTGCAACTTAAAAAAAAAAGTTAGGTGTCAGAGCAGGCATTTTCAGGTATTTGAGAATACACAAACCAAGCCTGAAAGCATATCTTAATGGCCAGCTCAAGACTGTCTCTTTGCCTCCTCCCAGGAAGGATACCAATAATACTGGGGAGCTATAAGATGCCATGTCCTCTCCATTTATGATGTGGTTCATTATCACAACCACCCCCTAAAACCACAAGTCCCCATTTACAGAGGAAGTTAATGAGCTTCTGGAAGTTTAAAAGACTAGAGCTCCAGACCTTCTGGAGCATCTACTATACACAAGGCACTAGGCTGGACATTGGGAACAATGCAGAATAAGCAGGCATGTAAGTCCACAGAGAGATCAATGGTGATGCAGGAAAGCACAGAGCAGGCTCACACGGGACTTAATGTTCAACCAGCGCCCCAAGAGGGTGGCCCATGAGTCCTGTCTGTCAAGATGGGGAGAAGCACACAGAAGAGGAATCAGCCACACAGGGCCAAAAAAAAAAGTTCTCATGGAGACACTACTGTTGACACAACAGGGCAAATGAGTGTGCAAAGCTGGGCTCATTCAGCCAAGATACAGAAACAACTCATGTGTTCATCAACAGATGAACAGGTAAAGAAAATGAGGTATATATGTACAACAAAATATTATTTCAGCCTTTAAAATGAAGGAAGTCGGGGATCCCTGGGTGGCGCAGCGGTTTGGCGCCTGACTTTGGCCCAGGGCGTGATCCTGGAGACCCGGGATCGAATCCCACGTCGGGCTCCCAGTGCATGGAGCCTGCTTCTCCCTCTGCCTGTGTCTCTGACTCTCTCTCTCTCTCTGTGACTATCATAAATTTAAAAAATAAAATTAAATTAAATTAAATTAAATTAAAAAAATAAAATAAAATAAAATAAAATAAAATAAAATAAAATAAAATAAAATAAAATAAAATAAAATGAAGGAAGTCCTGCCATTTGCAACACAGAGATGGACGTGGAGGACATGATGCTAAGTGAAATAAGGCAGCACTAAAGGACAAATACTAGATGATTCGTCTTATTTCTAAACTCCTCAAAGGTATAGAAGTAGACAGTAGAATTATGGTTGCCAGGAGGGGAATGGGAAATGGGGAGCTGCTGAATAGGTATAAAGTCTCAATTGTGCAAGACAACTAAGTTCTAGAGAACTGCTATTAACCATAATGTCTACAGTTAACAGGAAGGTTAGTACCTTAAAAAATTTTAATAAGGTAGATCTCATGTTAGGTGTTCTTCCTATGAAAAGAACAAACAAAAAACAAAGGGACACAAGGGAAGTTTTGGAGGTGATGAATAAGTTCTTTATCTGAATCATGGTGATAGTCACATGAGTGTATGCATATGGCCAAACCTCCCAAACTATACACATTATGTGAATTTTTTTGTTTACCAGTTATACCTCAATAAAGCTGGGAAGAAAATAAAAAAGAAATCCTAACCATTTCAATGATGAGATGAATGCAGCACTACCTATAAAAAAGTAAGCCTAGGAAGCTAAGAATTCCAGTTGAGTTTAGAGGATTAGCTAGTACATAGGAGCAAGATCCCCCTGCTGAGAAGGAAACACAACACAAGAGCAGAGATGTTTGTGTGGGCATACATTGAGGTGTGTAATAGAACCTCATCTCTTATCAACTTTCTCAAATACACAGAATCAGGGTAGAGAGCAACGTAACAAACATCCATGAATACACTGTTCAGGTTTCCCCAACATTACCATCCTCACCTCCTCCTTTTTCATATTACTTGTTCATTTTTTCAATTACATTGTCTTTTTCTAATTGATTTGGAAGCATTTCCTATACAGACAGTATGCTAATCCCTTCCAGTAAATGCATCTCAGATATTTATTCCAGGTGGCAGTTTCCTTGAGTTTTATATAGTGTCTCTGCTCTTAAAGAAGTTGCTAATATTGGTATTTAATTAATCAGTCTTTTCTGTGCCTGTGTGTGCATCTTACCCTTTTCTGCCTCAAGGGCATAAAGAAAGAAACTCTCTTCTATACATTTTAGTATCTTGCGCTTCATTGCCATTAATTCTGTTGGTATTTACTTGTATGTATGATATGAGGTAGGGATCTCATTTTATCATTTCCCATGAGGACAGCCAGTTGGCCTGCATCACTTCCCACCTGATCAATAACATATCTCTGCCACTTCCTGAGTTTCTGTGCGTGTGAGAGTTTGTTATTAGGCTCACTATCCTGTCTTGCCATCCCTCTGTCCTCCCTATACAAACATCACACAATCTTAACTGTAACTTTCCATCAGGAATCTCACTGACTCGCCCTTATGCCAGCTTCCCCTTAACATTCTAGGTTTGTGTTTTCTTTTAAGGTCTAGTAGCTGGGAATTTCATTGAGTCTTATACTTTAATTATTTTTTATTTATTTATTTTTTTATTTATTTATGATAGTCACAGAGAGAGAGAGAGAGAGAGAGAGAGAGAGAGGCAGAGACATAGGCAGAGGGAGAAGCAGGCTCCATGCACCGGGAGCCCGATGTGGGACTCGATCCCGGGTCTCCAGTATCGCACCCCAGGCCAAAGGCAGGCGCCAAACCGCTGCGCCACCCAGGGATCCCGAGTCTTATACTTTAAAATCATTCCTGGTCAGATTTTACACAGCACTTTTATGTGTTTACACTTTGGCAAGAGCATGCTGACATCATTTCAGGGAATCATTTTCACAAATGCAACATCTTCTAACTTAACATATTCTCTGAGACTGCTTATGATTTAAACATAGCTTATTAATTCTCCCACCATTCCTCCAGGAAATCACTAAATTTATATGCAGTTGGCCCTTAAACAACGTGGGTTTGAACTGTGTGGGTCCACTTATATGCAGATTTTTTTTAATAAATACTCTATCGTACTGTAAATGTACTTTCTCTTCCTTATGATGTTCTTAATAGCATTTTCTGTTATCTAGCTTATTATAAGATCTGTATATAGCACATATAACATAAAAAATACATGTTAATCAAATGTTTATGTTACCAGTAAGGCTTCCAGTCAACAGTAGGTGATTAGTAGTTAAAATTTCTGGGGAGTCAAAAGTTATATGCAGATTTTCAACAATACAAGGGTGTCCCTAACCCCACATTGTTCAAGGGTTAACTGTAATTACAAGACATATATTCTAGAGATCAACAGTCTGTAGGATTGATATCAGAGGACAGTGAGGTCAAGGATTTAATTCTCCCAGGGCTAAAAAAAAATAGAACACAGCCCCAAACTTTTATTGTAAGCAGAAGCATATTCACCAAGTTATTCTACGAGGAGATGTAAGGCACAGACTCTGCGTATTAGTATTCTGATGTTACAGTATGGGTCATTTGCAGTAGAAAAAAATAAATAAACCCGGGTCCCTTTTCTCTGCAGCTCTCCTCACAGCGATTCATTCTAGCATAATTGACATTTAAAAATATCCATCTCATTGCCACTTTTCTCTCATGGAAGAAATATACTTTTCTGCAGGGAAGCTGTAGAGAATTGTGATGAGTATATTCACTTAAATGGCAGTCCCATTACACCACAGATGGGTGAGTGAGATCAGAGAGAGAGCGAGACGACTTGTCTACTGCAGCTGATTTTGATACTATTAGAGTATTTCAGGATACATAAAGATCCCACTAGGTCTTTTTTGAGCTCAGAAGAAAAAAATACCTTATCCCTTGGAGGCACAAACAGAATTGCTCTGAGGCTCCACCAGAAAGCAATGACAACCCCAATTTCATTTAGTTAAACTTGAAGAAGCCAATTTCAGAGAGGACAGTTTCCACAGGATGAACACACTGTACTGGCTGTTTGACCTGGGATTCCCAGAACGGAATTTCACTGCAGTCTGTGAGACCCCTTCCCCATAAGAACATCTCTTTACAAGCTATCCTTGCTGCCAGTTATAAACAAAATCTCCTCCTTCCCAGAATCCCCCAAAACGCTTCAACACTGTCACAGCTGAGGGTGGCTGACACACCTCCTACATGTGAGGCTGACAAATGTTTAGACAAATGCGTCTAAAATCAAACAGGATGGAAAAAGCCTCGTTGAGAGCACAGAAGTAAATTGGTAAACTTTAAAGACCAACAACTGAGGAAAAGTTCAGAAAAATGCTCATTTATTCTTCTGCCCAAACACATCAAAAGTCACACAGCTCCTCTGACGTTTCACTCTCTGATTCCTTTGGATAGGGGCTGATTATTCTTAAATATCTTATGAATGGGGACCCCTGGGTGGCTCAGTGGTTGAGCATCTGCTTTGGCTCAGGGCGTGATCCTGGGGTCCTGGGATCAAGTTCTACATCGGGCTCCCTACATGGAGCCTGCTTCTCCCTCTGCTTATGTCTCTGCCTCTCTCTGTGCCTCTCATGAATAAATAAAATCTTTAAAAAGATATCTTACGAATGTGCTACCCTCCGTACTCCCAAAAGCCACCACAGAATCCATCCAGGACATCCGTGACCAGAACACCCCCTAGTACGATGGGAGGCAAGTTCCTGCCTGTGTAGAGCACAGGGCTCTTGGGTGACTACCATACAACAGAGGCTGGATTAGAAACTGAAATAAATGCAGCTGCCTTAATTTACAAAAAAAACTAGACAGAAACTAGCTCTTTCAGTAGCTCTAAACAGCAGTCCCTGTGTCCTTCTACTACACCAGAGGCCAAACAGTGGTCTGAGACCCAGGTCTTGATGCTCTGCAGTATCCCAACCCTGCTCCTGCTGGTCTTCATTTCTATCCTCAGAATTGGCAAAGATCTTCCCCACTGGGAAACTCCAAATTTTCCCTCTCCTTCAGAAGTCCCCAACCCACTATACTTCCCTATAAATGACACCTGGGACTGCTAACCACTGGCATTGCCCAATCCCAACCCTGCGATGCTCCCTCCCATGGATGCATGAGAACCCATGGAATCCATCTGAAGCTCAGACCTGCTCTGGCATCAAGACAAAAAGCTCATTCCTGGGTGGGCTTCCTCACCTCCAACAACAGTCTGCCTTCTACCCCGCTCTCCAAACATACCCATCTCCTACACCAGCTCCCCCACAACCAAGCCACTGGGGGTCTCTGGCCTAGGAAAAAGAACACCTACATATTTTTAGCCAGAACACATCTCCTGCAAGTGTCCCCCTGGACCAGGCGCTCAGGTGGCCCCTGGTCTACAAACACTTGGGCAAATCTGATACTATAGGTCCTACCAGGCAAGTGCAAGCCAAGTGCCGACCATGAGTCAGTGGGTTTGGACCACAACCCAGCTTCACCCACATGGCAACACAACACAGGGCCATTCCTCATCCCTGAGAAGCTTAGGAGGGCTCTTTCTGATTAAAGCTAGATTCTTCCTCCCAGCATCCTAGATGTGTACTCCCATGGAATGGTGGTACACATCTAGTTAGACTAGCAACATTGCCCAAACTTGATAGTGAAAGGCTGTACGTGGTGTTTGTTAGTGATATCTATCTATTTTTGATATAGATAGGAATCAAGGTAGGAGTTACAGAAATAAAAAAAATAATAATAATAAAAATTAAAAAAAAAAAAAAAAGGAGTTACAGAAATAAGTCACTGAATCTGGTGAGGACTATGGTTTTCAGAAATACCAGTCTAGTGAGGAGGGGATGGGGAGGAAGGTGTGTTGCTGTTGTCTTGGGGGTGGCTGGGAGAGGCATCCATCCCAGGCAGCAATTAATGCCCCGCAGAGAGCCCAGTGCTCACGGGCTCCTTAGCTGCATCCAGCCCTACCCTCAGACTCCCTGTGTGCAGACTAGCGCTGAGTTACACATCCACAGCCTCCCAGGAAATAAAGAACTGTGACAAATGCCCAGTTCCACTTGAAATGTAGCATCTCTTGAGTAAAACAATTCCATTTCACACCTGTCAGAAGCAAAACCTCACTCCACACAAGGTGACCTCGTATTTCTTACCAAAAACAAGTGGTTTGGTAATGTTCCCCAAAACCTCCTGATGATGAAATCTTTCTGGAATAAAACAGAAGGAAATAGAGGAAATTACTTGGGTTTCAGAAAAGACATGGGTGTTCATATAGAGCCCCTTCAAGAAGTATAGACATTGTAATGAGTGAGAGGTTTTGAATTACCTATAAAAGTGAACTGATTAAAATTCTAATAAGATGATCACAAATTACCAGAAACAAATAATCTAAATGTTTCTTTAGCCATTCCTCACATAATTATTGCCCTTAAGGACATCAAGTTGGGCCAATAAAGCAATGGCTTGTGTATCACTCTGGGAGGAGAGACTATCTGCATTTTAATGAAGCTCCTCAAAGCGCTCATGAATATGTATATCCCCACAACAAAGCCTGACCCCACTAGTGTGCAGAACCGGTATTCTGGGACACTTTCAGAGGGAAGTAGGTGTGCCTGTGGAGGCTGGAGGGGGGCAGTGAAGAGAGATTAAAGCAACAGAAAGAAAAGCAGGGCACGGCTCCTTTCCTCTGCTCAAGTCCACAGCCCACCCTTCCTCTTGGGCAAGGAGGTTTCTTAAAGAGAACAGAAAAGAGGCCATCAGGTTTCACACTCCTCTTGGATAGTGAGAGATTTGCAAAGCTTTGAAAGCAGAAGTCTGAGAGGTTCAATGTTCCTGGGGCTCAAGGAGAGGCCCTGGTTTGGATCAGGAACTCAAGGTGAGGGGCAGAAGATGGCCAGAGAAATAGAAACCTGGAATAGTAAAGAGGAGAGGGATTTGTTGGTCATAAACATCACATCCAAATTCTTTTTGTTTTCCTCAATATAAAACTGTATGTTAACTATATTAGAATTAAAACTCTTTTTTAAAAAATATTTTTTTAATTTTATTTATTTATTCATGGGAGACAGAGAGAGAGAGAGAGAGGAACAGACACAGGCAGAGGGAAAAGCAGGCTCCATGCAGGGAGCCTGATGTGGGACTCGATCCCGGGTCTCCAGGATTGCACCCTGGGCTGATGGCGGTGCTAAACCACTGAGCTACCCGGGCTGCCCGAATTAAATTTTTTTAAAAAATTCCTCTTCTCCCTCTGATTTGGCTAAAGACAGGGCATTATAAAGGAAAGTCTTTGTTCCTTTCAAAACCACACCAATGGCAGCCTCCTCCGTGGGGCCTCATCTGCTGGCAACAGAAGGTCTAAGAGCATTTCATGAATAACTATGCTGGTAGGATAGTTCACCTCCAGTCTGGTTCTGGGCTCAGAAGTCACTAGGGATGACACCATTCTTGGGGCGGGGGAGGTAATAGGGTCTTGCTATTGGCACAGGCAGACATGGATTCTACTTTCTCACAAAGGTCTAAAACCTGGACCCTGTGTTGACTTTTTTTTTTTTAATGAAACCTGACAGCCACTCTCATTTCCCCAGACAGACATTTCTAGCAGTGGATTTTAATCAGGGAATTTGGGGGAGGCCCCTGCCACTCCAAACTGTCCCATAGATGCCTCTGGTCCAGATATTTTTTAAAAAATGGATTGGTTATCCCTTAGAAGGCTGAAGATGCTTCCATTCTGACCAAGCCGTGTATATATCTGTAATCTGCTTGCTCCGCTCAGGGGGAACTTAACATCCACAGAGTTGCTCAATTTTTTCCAAAGGTCTGGTCCTTCTATTGCCTTTCAAAACCCTTTACATCATCAGCCTCAATTTCAGCACATGTAAAGCATGGACAGTAAGATCGATCTTAAAGATGGTTGGCAAGGTGAATGCAACAAAGCACCCAAAACACTGCCTGGAAACACATTAGCATCAAACAGATTTCCTTCTTTACCCCCAAACCTCACCATCCCAGGACCTCCAAAAAAGAAGTGATGCCAGGGTCAGTGCACATACTAAATGCCATGTCCAGAGGCAAGAGCACTTCACTGGAGGTCATTAGACAGGGCCTCAATTCCTCACTCTGTTACAAGTTGGCTCTTTGAACTCAAGCAGTTCACCAAGAAAGACCTCTCTCCTCTCCCAGAATCCCCTACTCTAGCTCTGGGCCATTTTGACCAAGAGGGCTACAGGGAAGAGCCCAGAAGCTCTAGTCTACCAGCAGAGGCTAGAATTCTCCACACATGTCTGCCATGTCTCACCTCCCCTCTCAGGTCCAGAGCCACCCACAATGCCCAGAGCCATGGTGGGCCTATGGAAATGACCATGTGCCCATGGATCCAGCCTCTCCCACTTCCTCCCAGCCCAGAAGCACCGTGGGGAAACTCAGAGCTAGTCTGCAGGCTCAGCTGGGCTTCCCTGCCCTGGAGATGAAGCCTGTCCTATTGCTCTACCTGAAGGCAGGAGCCACAGCTCTCCCTCTGCCTGCCCTTAGTCTGCAAGTCTCAAAAGGACAAGAGTCTCATTCATCTGTCGCCTGAGCAGCCCCCGCCTGTGCCACAGAGATTCCCAACAGAGGCACAGAGTTGTCAGGCTGCCTTGGAAAAATGGCAGAGCTCTGCACCTTACATAACTCTTTTCCATAGGAGGAAACAGGCCCACATCTTAACTCAATTTAGAATCAGGTTTTTAAGTGTCTATTTATAGGCATCACACAAGTATCCCTTGTGGATGGCAGAGGAATTGGGGCTCTGAGCTCTGGTCCCCAACTCTTCATTAGCATTCTTTTCATGTTTGTCTTCTCTAAATTCCCCAGCAACATTTTAATTCAACAGCAAGGTCACCTATCACTTGGACCGAGCATTACTTCCCATCTCCTCAAAAGAAAAATATGAATTTTCTTGTGCCCACTCTCTTGGGGCCCCTGGCTTGCATTGGCTAAAGTGGGGTTGTGTTATCTTCAATGAACTGTGTCTCTAGACAGACAGCTCACCTTTAAAAAAAACCAACAAAGTCATGAGTGCAGAGACCCAGGAAGGCCCTGGCGGGGGGCGGGGGGGGTGGGGGTGTCAGCTGGTCCCTGCTGGCTCTGAGTCCCCCGACCTGGCTAGACAGAATCAGGGAGGGCCTTTTCCCATTCCAGCAATTCCAGCAGCTGGAATGAACACAGAGTCACCTACACCTGCCATGGCTTTTCTTCTCAGCCATGTATGGTCTGGCTGTTCCTACTTCTGCCAAACACATGTCCCAGCCTCTTTCTACCCTCTCTGGAAGCACCAAGGGCCAGGTCACTTCCCCTTGGTCTTCCTGGCCATTTGTGATTAGACAGAAATCTGAGAGCCTGCTCTCCTCCCGGCAACATACAATCATTTTTGGAATAATCTCCCAATCCTTACCAAGCCCCAGGCTGGAAATGAAGCACACAGGCCTTCCCATAAGATTTAAAACACTTCACTTATCCAATTGTTGGCCTACCCACAAGTTATTTGGGAGAGGGGGAGGGTAGCTTATCTTGTATTCCTGCTTCCCAGGGGAGGCGTGACATACAAAGCCATAGGAGCCTGGAAGATTCCACAAAGGCTCCTTCTGTCTGCATGCTGACTGGATTCTCTGAGGTCTGGAGACCCTCGTTCTTGGAACTAGTCCAGAAGGAAAGGCAGGCCCTCGCCTGGGGTACTGAATCTACAGCAGAATTCAAACACAGAGAATACTTCCAATAAACAGCCCTCCAGCTGCCTGACTTCAAGTACCACGAGGTTATTACAACCAACAGTATCTTATGACTACTGTTGCTGAGGCAGTTGGTATTTGGTGTCAGGATTAATTAACTCTCTCACAGGATGCCCACTGCAACTGCCATTGTAGGTTCTCTATTATTCGACATGCACATTTCTGGCAATCAATTGGAGCTCTGATCAAACACAGCCTTTGAAATGCCGCGTTTCCAGACACTTGGGAGGTAAACATAAATCCTAACCGTGGCTTCAAGCAGACGGTTCATAAATGTGCTGATTTCCTTTGATATTAGGTCAGGGGAGGCAATGGGAGGCCCCAAATCCACAAGCCACCCTCAGGGCCCAGCTGCAGCCCACATGGTTGGGGAGGGGGTTCCCGAGATGGGAAGCCTCATACCTCAATGGGCCCAGCTAGAGCCGCTCAAGCAAGCTTCCACCCAAAGCAAGAGATACAAGCCAGCCCTGAAACAGACCGTGCTGTGCTGGGGCAAGTGGGTGTCACAACCAAACTTCATAGGCATCTTCTTGGCAAAGTTAAGGCACCACTCACAGTTTGATGGAATCCCATACTCGGACCCTGTCCTGGGAGAATGCCCAGCACAGAGGCAGGAAGTCTGCCTGGAGACCAGGAGGCTGATCTTACAGCCTTACAAAGTGGCTGGGGACGTGCACCATGGAAGCACATTTCCTGGAACCAAATGGGCAACCCTGTGCTTTATAGAGGCAGGGCTCTGGGCACAGGGGTTTGGGGCCAACTGGTACGTTATCATTGGATTGTAGAGCAAGTACAAGAATGTGATAAGCAATAATAACCCAGATTCAGTGAAATCCTTGCTGATGGAAGACTCTGGTCACACTGAGCAGAGGCCCTGGGACAGGGCTGGGAAGGGTCTGCACAGAGCACTGTGGCCAGAATGATGGGGGAAAGGTCAGGGAGCGTCGAAGGCAGGGCACATCAGCTGCACACTATGGCCAGCATGGATGTGGTTCTTTCTAGTACCAGCCTGCTGGCTGCAGCCAGCACCGAAAGCCAGGTGTCCATGGGACTCTCAGCACCCCTGCATGGTGGAGAGCTTAGAATAGGAGTTCACACGCATGTGGCCTTAGTGGGTCAGCTCAGGTGACCACAGGGCTCATCTGCACTGGACTGTCTCCAGAGGGGAATAGGCAACCGGCAGAGGTCAGCATCTGGCAGAGAAACTGTTGCATGAGGAGGCCTCCTGGGATCTAGCATTACAGCTCCACTAAGCTGCCCCCGGGGGATGCACATAGCCCACAGGTATGGCTGGAAGGACAGAATATTGTGAGGATGTGGATGCTCCTCCGGTTTATTGTGGGTCTAAGGCAGGGGGTCTGTTGCTTCCTGATGGGAAGGACTCACCAGAACAGTGCTCAGTTGGGCACAGCAGGATCACTCCAAGGGAAAGTTAAAATGTCCCTAAGGAACCATTTCAAGTACTGGCCACAGATGATTCTAGTGGGGAAACAGGGGCTGGGCTCAGAGAGCAGCTCTAGGTCTTCAGAACCAGATGAACAGAAATGATGCAGCCCAGGTTATGGTGGGCTGGGAGCTGGGGGAGCAGTGATGGTAGAGTTGGGGAATGTTCCAGCTTGAGTGGACACCAATGGGCTGTTTTACACAACTAAAAATCTTAAAATTCTAAATAACTCAGTCTCCTAGACAGCTGCAAGGCAAAGTCTTCAGATGCTAATAATTTTACTTATAAAAACTAGAATGCATTATTTGTCTCCTCTGGGCAGGAAGCTGCATCTGTAGAATAAAGAGCTCAAACCATAAGACTCTCATTTGAGCAAATGTTTGGGAGTAAAATGGATTTAAAAATCATCTTCAAAGGTCACAAAGTTTCAAAAACAATTGTTTTGTTGGAGAAGGGGGACTTTTAAAAAACACTATTAAAAATACTACATTTATTAGGAGTAACACACAAGTCACTACCAATGAAATGGTCAAAACTCTCCATTCTTAGAAGCAAGCTTATCTTTTTAAGTCTCAAAGTGACCGGTCATGGGGGATGTGTCATATTCTGCCACCAGATTTCTTGGTTGCGAAAGATCTTTCTTTCCTCCCTGCACCAGATTCCAACACAGAGACTCTTTATCCGTGATTAGTTTCCCAAACAGGGACTGTTCTTTCAAGGTGATTGTTTCCTCTCCATGGAGCCTGTGAGGCCACCCAGGTGGCAGAATGGGGGAAAAGACACAGGTCATTTTGATCCAGTTCAAAATCTAAAAATTGGCTCTAAACCCAAACTGGCTCTAATGTCCAATATCCAATATTTTCTGTGTCTGCTTTTATGTAAACTCATCTGAGACTCTACCAAATAAACCTGAGAGCTCCTTACAGCATGTTGAGCTGACTTATTAATGTTGAGATTGAAACTAAAGGTGTCCTCAATAAATCTGTCCTTGAGCGGCCAGTGATGCTCTGTGGACATAAACACTGCTCCCAGGGCTCTTCTTAGCAGAGTGTTTACACTGTAATACCTGACATATTTCTCTGATGATTCTCAGTATGAAATCAGGCTTGTGTTTGGAGTTCTCACCTGGCTCTGGGGACAGAGAAGACAGTGCAACCCTGAGGTATGAAGATCAGAAAACGGTGCCAGGACTGTCTACTTTGCAGCCAGAAGTGGTGTCTTAAGAGGCGAGGGTGAAGGGCAAAAGGAGGGCTGGCAGGGTGGGCTCAGGCAGGTCTGAGTGGACCCTAGGGATGGAGCGGAGTGTTCAGAGGTGCCTTCCAAGCCTGCATCTGCCAGGCTCACTTCATTATTATTCTCTCCCATGCAAATGAGGCTTGTATTTTTGCCTTGAGGAATCTGATGCCTTCCAATCTCATCCCCTTCCCCCTACCACCATGGGTCCCCTGGAGATAGGCTGGGATTTTGTGTTCTCTTCAGGTAGCTCAGCGATGCTGAAGGGAGGGTCATCCAGCAGGCTGAGAGCCAGAGCAAGGCAGTGCCTGCCAACCTTATCAAATGAGGACACGGTGCTCAAGAAAGCTCTGGGCGAGGTGATGATGCATGGACACCGTCTGATATGACCATGCACGGCACATCGGCTTCTCTGGCCCATGTCACACTTACTGCGACAGGCACCGATGTGCACCTCTGAATCCTTAGAGCACTGCCATGAGGTAGCAAGGTTGTTGTCACCCCTGTTTTACAGATGAGTAAACTGAGGCACACAAAACTTAGTAAGGGCATGCCTAAAGCCACACAAGAAGTTCTGGAGCTGAGGGGCACCTAGGTGGCTCAGTCCATTAAGCATCTACCTTCGGCTCAGGGCACTATCCCCAGATCCTGGGTTCAAGACCTGGGTCGGCTCCCTGCTCAGCAGGGAGTCTGTTTCTCCCTCTCCCTTTGCCCCTCCCTGCTCCCACTCATGTTCTCCCTCTCTCTCTTTTCTCTCTCTAAAAAATAAATAAAATCTTTAAAAAAAAATTCTAGAGCTGGGACTTAATCCTGGCAGTGTGGCCCAAAAATCCATGCTCTGAGCTCCTGTTTTGTTGGTAGGAAGAAATGAGAAAAAGATGTTTATAATATATAAAATCAAATGAAGGATTAAATGATCAATAAGAAAATTCAAAGAAGCCAAAGGTATGAACCAGTAATTCACAGAATAATCAATACATGAAATAAATATACATAAATACATGACAATAAATATATGAAAAGATATTCAACCTCACTGGCAGGCAGAGAAATGCAAATGAAGACTTCTCTGTAGAGACCACTTTTGCCCATCAGACTAACAGAACTTAAAAACATCCGATGATACCAAGTGGTATCTGGGAAAAAGGGAAGGGGAAACCTACATGCTGTTGGTGGAAACATTCATTAGTAGACCCACTTGGGAAAATGACTTCTGGAAAATGTGAAGATTCATACATTTATCCCGCAGCAATTCCAATTGCTAAGTATTCTAAACAAAATCTAGCTCATGGTCACATAGAGACATACATGGGTATTCAAAACAGCCTTGTTTGTAGCAGCAAGGAACTGGAAACCATCTAAAAACATCCACCAATGAAGAACACAGTGTATTACATTCCTACAAATGAAATGCCACATAGCGGAAAGGTATAAAGGACAGCTGCACGTTTTCACATGGATGAAACTTGCAGTTATAATGTGAGTTAAAGAAAAGGCAAGCTACAGGAATAAAAACCGTATCATTAGATATCATTTGCACAAGGCTTAAAGACATACAGAAATCATAGGCCTAGGTATAATGACTAATGTAGTAAATTAAAACATACTCCAAACTCCAATAGTAGTTACCTCTGTGTGAGAAACAAGGAGACACAGTCAGGGAGGGGCTCCAGTTATACTGGTTAATTATGATAGTTTAAAACATGTCCACTAATTCTTGTTTTTTTTCTTTTTTTTAAGATTTGTTTGTTTGTTTGACAGAGAGTGACAGCCACAGAGCACAAGCAGTGGGGAATGGCAGAGGGAGGAGCAGGCTTCCCGCTAGGGGGCACAACTTGGGGCTTAAATACAGGACCCCAGGATCATGACCTGAGCTGAAGGCAGATGCTTAACCAACTGAGCCACCCAAGAGCCCCGTGTCTACTAATTCTTTTCCACTCCCTTCAAAAGGTGGAGCCTAATTCCCCTCTCCTTCAATGTGGGCTGGGTTTAGTAACTTGGGTCTGTCTAGTGAACAGAATAAAGGAGAGGTGACAACATGTGGCTAAGGAGACTAGGTCAGAAAAGTCACTGCTGTGTTCTCGAGACTCTTGGATCACCTCATTCTGCAGTAAACTGCCTACCATGTTGTAAGGATGCTCAAGCAGCGCTGTGGAGAAGCCCCATGCGGAAGAACTCAGGCTCTCACCAAGAGCCACAGCAAGTAATCTCAGAAGTGAGTCCTCCAGCCCCAGTCAAGCTTTCAGATTACTATGGCCCTTGCCCACATCTTGACCCTGAGACAGAGCCATCAACCGGGCTGCTCCCAGATTCTGACCCATAGACTCTGCGTGTGAGGTAATGTTTACTGTTTTATGCCACTGAGTTTGGGTATAATTAGTTACATGGAAGTAGATAACTGATACAGTAATATTCTCTACTTTAAGTGGGTTGTGGGTACACAGGTATTTACCACATAATTCTTTTTATGTGTGTCAAATATTTTATAATAAATATGTCGGGCACCTGGGTGGTTCAGTCGCTTAAGCATCTGTCTTCACCTGAGGTCATGATCCTGGGGTCCTGGGATCTCATCCTGTGTCAAGCTCCCTGCTCAGTGTGGAGCCTGCTTCTCCCTCTCCCTCTGCCCTTCCCCCTGCTTGTGATCTCTCTTTCTCTCAAATAAATTAATAAAATCTTTAAAATAAATATGTCAAATATTTTTGTATGTCAAATATCTTATAATAAAAATTTAATTCAGGGCAGCCAGGGTGGTCAGCAGTTTAGTGCTGCCTTCAGCCCAGAGTGTGATCCTGGAGACCAGGGATCGAGTCCCACGTCAGGTTCCCTGCATGGACCCTGCTTCTCCCTCTGCCTGTGTCTCTGCCTCTCTCTGTGTGTCTCTCATGAATAAATAAAATATTTTTAAAAATAAATAAATAAAAATAAAAATTTAATCCAAAAGACTTGAGTTAGGGCAACATGAATTAACAGAAAGAGTGGATAGTAAAAGACAGGGAAGCATGAGAGACAGGCGCTTCATCATTCCAGGTGATCAGGGAATGGTTTCTCCCAGAAAAGTCCCCATCTAAGCTGGAAAGTCATGGGAAGTTGCAGGCAGGGGAGGAGGAAGCAGAATGATTTGCTTCATTAACATATTAAAATAAGGAGTCTTTCTAGGCTAAGAGAGTGTGTGTCTGAGCCTGAGAGGTAGGCCAGCAGGGACAGGGGGATGTCTGGCAGTGGCTGGGGTGGCCCACCCTCAGCTGCTCCTCCAAGGTCTTGAGGCCATCAGAGAAGGGCAAGGTTGCCCAGAAGCCAGGATCTGGGCACCATCACATGTCTCTCTCTGCATATGTCTCCTTCTCTCCTTCCGATTCCAGAAAAAACAAACATACATTTCTTAGAAGCAGTTGAGAGGGAGAGAGTCAACCAATCCAGTAAAAGCAGTCAGAACCAGTTCAATCTGGCAGACCCAGTGTATATTAATCTCAAAGAACCACCATAACTTCCAGACCACTTATCTGAAATCCTCCCTAAGCGCCTAAATCCACTATCTCATAATTGGTGCTGTGTTGTGCAATCTACTCATTCAAAGAACTGTGTCCAAAACCCATTTTAATTGAAACAACCACTTTTCTCCCTAGGAAGTGGCAGCTGAAGCAACAGTAATGCTTAATATACTCCATGTTTGCTTTCCTTTTAAAAAGCAAACGAACAACACTGTGGAGGTAACAGAAAAGTCCAAGCTATGCTCTCAGGGCTGTCTTTTTGAGGCTGACTTGTTGGGAAAGGGCCACTGAGAGTTCAGACCTGTCTGTGCTTGCTCTCCTTCCTCACCATCTGTAGCTGGCCCCGGGGGACAAAGGGAAGGAGAAGACGTGGGGAGAGCCAGGATGAGTGAGGGGAAACAGGGCAGTGTTGGAGTCCCAGGGGAGAGCATCAGAGGTGGCCCCAGAGAGGAAAGTCGTCCCCGTGCCTGGGACACTCAGCTGTCCCCTTGCAGAGCAGGCACAGATTGGACAGCCCAGGCTCGGCCACTCAGGACAACCTCCCAGCCAGTGGAGGCCCAGCTCAGACACAAACCCCCACATTGTGATGCCCCTGAGCTTCCCTGCCACCACCATCCCCAGGCCTGAGGCCCTAGCAGCCCCACTACCAAGGCGTCAGAGCAGCCTGGCAGCCCAAGCTGTGTTGCACCCCTAAGAGATGGCAAGAGGCAGGGCGATGGCCAGGCTTCTGAGTCCCAGGCCCAATATCAGCGCCCACCTCTGCTTCCGAGCTGTGACCGCAGCATGTTCCTCCCACCCCTTGGAGCCTCGGGATTCCACCTCACAGGATCCTGAAGCTCCCTCGGTCCCTCCTTGGCCTTCAGAACAATAGTCAGCCCTCCTTGGGAGGAAAGCAAGACAGGCCAATCAGGGGGCCTGGTGGTTAGTGCTGGCATAGGACTCAGGAGCTCTGTGATCAGAAGTCTCAGTGGCCTCCACTGTGAAATGGGGATAATCCGAGTCTCCTAAAAACTGACATCACAGGATTGTCATGCAGCTCACATGAGGTACCAGCAGGTACTTGGTGAAAAATACATGCTGCCTCTTATTACAAAGCCACCCAATTCCTGTGGCCCTGGAGCCAGACCACTCTCTCTCCCATCCATTCCCCATGCCCCAGCACCCCAAGAAGGAAGGCATCAGGTACTTGTTTACTGCCCACAGTAAGTCTCTCAGAAGGAGGACCCCATACCCAAGTCAGCATTCACAGCACCCAGCACAGCATCTGGCACCTAGGAAAGGTCCCATGACCTGATTCCAGAACACCCACCAATGCTGCCTCTGCAGCCCTCAGTAGACATTCTCTTAAATCTACCAGCTCACCTCACACCAGAGCTTGAGAGCCCGGGTGCCCTCTTGGGATGCGGCATTTTCAGAAGGAAGTTCATTAACCCAGAAGGAGGCAGATTCTGGGATAGGTCAGGGGGCTCCCAGCACCACTTATACCTCAGCAGGACCCTGGCCCAGGGGTGGTGGCTGCAGAGTCGCCTGGGTGCTTTGGATCACAAAGTCCCACTAAACTACTCTGAAACCTCCTCCTACACATTCCCTGGGTCCCTACCTTCCCCACTAATGAGTTTCTGAGAAGACAGAACTCTGTGTTGCAGGAACTAGAGGGGGTCCTCCATCTAGTAGGTAAAGGAGCGCAGCTGCCCCAGAGCTGTCCCCAGGCCAGGACCCTCCAACCCATCTGGGTCATTCCTTCACATGCTGCTGCTGGGGAGGGAGTCCATGAGGCGACACTCCTCCTGGAGGTCACCTGTTCATGGTACCACATACCCAGGGGGCTTCTGCATCTATGACACACCAGCTTCTATGACAGAAGTCAAAGTTGAGGTTGAGTTTTTAAAGTATGCTAGAAGAGACTCTCGAAAATAATATATCAGTAAAAGCTGAAAGAAATAAAATTGCCATGCATGGTCATCAAACTGAATTATTCAGACAGGATCCTTAGCATTGTCATCCATGTCAACACTGAAACCAATTACTCACCACACATACACCACCAATACACAGCCTCTCATCTAGAAAAGAAAGGCAAGGCAATGAATTTCACTTTCAAAACAGGGCTCTCCTCAAGCAAGGATCACCCCGTGTATTCCACTGCGCACAAGAGCTGAGGGAAGCACACAGGGAGATGGTGGCTGGGCTGGAAATGTCTGCAGAAATGTTTACACCCACCAAATCTCAGACTTACGGCAGGCAATCCAAGCCCACTGGAAGAGGGAACAGTGTGGCCATACCAGGGTCCATACCAGGGAATCCCACAGTCAGCTTGCATGGTGGGGACATGAGTAGGCAATATGCAGTGACTTCCATTTTCACCAACTTCCCACCAACTTCAAAAACGCATGGCCTTTAGGTGCCAGGACCTTTACCCACATGCAAAGCCACCTTTGGTTTAATGATGCATTTCATTACCATTTCATTTTTACCTAAAGATTACTGCAACCTAGACCCATCACTGAGGCCGGTCAACTACCGAGGTCTCTCATTCTCATTCTATGAGGCAGGTTGGAGGCTGGCTGTACAGGCAGACATGCAATGTTCCCAGGTGGCCGGTAGAGAAGCATACTCTCAATATATCATCAATGTGTCCTTCAGATGGTACTGGTTGTCAATTGCCTCTTGCTAGTCTCACTTTATCACAGTCATCTGCTGTTTTTTTAGGTCCAACCTTATCAATTTATTTTCCTAAGACTATTCTTTAAATAAGACAGGAGTTCTGGGAGAATCAACTATAAATCCTCTACTGCCAAAGCAGAAATATACACAATCAGAATATTCTTACTAAACCTGTCTTGAGATGAAGCTGATATAATAGAAGAGAGGGCTGAGAGAAAGAAAAACTGGACAAGGTCAAGCAGCTAGATCAAGCCTTGCCTGAAACCATGTGTTCCATTACACAAGAAAGTTTATGGTATCATGAGATAGGTTTTCTGTTAGATCAAGTGTCTTCATGGATGAGGAAACTGAGGCCCAGGGAGGGAACATGATTTTGCCAGCCCAAAGAACAACAGAATGAAAGCTCAGTTATGTTGCATTAAGTCCTGCCTTGTGTCAAAATCCTAGGCTGTGTTCAACTGTGATTTACATAAAATCCTTAATTCATTACCTGTGTGAAGACAGGTCAGATATCCCAGCCGTACATAATCAAAATCTAGCAGAAACTACATTTAATTCAACCAGATCTTTTGAGTTTCTTCAAAAGCAACAGGGCAAGCCTAATTGGTCAGTGGGGACTGTACCCAACATACAAGATAAACAGTACAATTTACATCTAACATTTCTGCACCATCTCCCTCTCTCAAAGATAGCTCTGACTGGCTCACACTTGTGTGCTTTAGAAAACTTCAAGGCAGCTCTCAGACAGAAATGTTCTCTTAACTAGCCTCATAAATAGGCACTGCTCTGGTGATCACCTGGCTAAGGGTGTGTTGGCTTGCTTGCTTGCTTGCCTTTTTCCTTCCTTTTTCTTCTTCCTTTTCTCTTGTCTCTGTCTCTCTCTCCCCACCCCACCCCCTTTTTTTCCTGATACCAGGGCCCAAGGAAGGACTAGCAAAATCATGTCTTAATTCCAGTGTTTGTGTGTTTTAGACCTGAGAGTCCAGAGGTAGGTGACTTTCTCAGAGTCACAGCCCAGGGCTGAATCTACAAGTTCAGAGGACCCAGGGTTCATTTCACCCTGCACTGAGCCTACCTCCCAAGAAACTGGGTCACAGAGAACACCATGTGTTCACCCAAGCCCGGTGACCAGAGGCAAGTCTGGGCTCTGCCCAGGACGCAGATGACATCAGGGAAGCAGGAGCATCCAGCTGCCCACGGCCCCTGCAGGCCTGCATGGGGCAGCCATCCGCATGGAGAGGAGCCCACACTGGGGCCACGTACAATGCCAGGGGAAGAGGAAGGTGCTCCAGAAGAGTTTTCTGCTTCACAGTAGCCCCAAAGGAAAAGCCTACCAGCAGCAATGCTGTAGATTCTGGAAACCCACAAGAGTCACAAGCAATCCCAGGGTGCTGTGCCCAGAAGTCTCTGGAGTCTACCTGTCCTCCTGCTCTCTGCCCCCATACCTCACTAGCCCTCCCACATGTCCAAACTGGCTGGTGGGGTCTGGCCCACCTCTGGCCACCTCCCCACCTACCCCGCCACCTTAGCCTCACCCCTCCCCTGCCTGGATGTCAGTGCACCCCTCCTGCATCACCCAGTACAGTCACCCCTCCCATGGCTCTGCAGCACGTTAGCTCCTCCAAATGCTGAGCTGAGGAGCTTAAGGAGAGGGATGTCTCCCCCTTCCGTGTCCTAGCTTTTCCCTGGTGAGGCCTTGGGGGATGCTGGTCCTATTTCTGATACAAACAGGCCACTTGTTTTCTGTCTTGGCTGTGTCAGAAGGTGATGCTGGCTGCTGAAGAGCAGAGGGTGGTTCCCCCAAAACGAAGAGCAAGCATCTCAGCACCCTGAGAAGCAGAGCTGAGCCCTGCCACGGTCTCTCCTGCTTGTGTTAGCATCTGAGCCCAGCTGGCGCCTCCCAGACACCAAAGGCTGCAGAGCAACTGCTTTTGTTCAATTGTGGCCCAGTGGTCCTCAGGCAGCACGGCTCTGGGCACCGGGGATCGGCCACCCCAACACACAGAGCATATGACCACCCACTAGTGTTGGGTGAATAAATGGATAGATCAACACAAGACCTGCTCCCAGAACTAACATCCAGGGAAGGGCTCACATGGTAAGGCGAGATTGTGCCCAAAAGTGCCAAGGGAGGCCCTACACTTGACACAGTCATCTGTCCACAGGGAAGGGAGGGGGTGTCAGGAGGATCTGAGAAGAAGTAAAGAGGTGTGGCACCCTGGCAGGGGCTCAGAGCTCTCAAACTTCTGGAAAGGTAAGCAGGCTGCATCCATTGCTGCCACCCCAGGGAACAGTGAAGTCACAGTGGCTGGAGGGGGTCAGATCTTTAGGATTTTAAGATCTTCCTGTCCCCTGATTTGGCAAAGAGCCCTTTGCTCTCCTCAAATGCTTTGGACCCTTAGGTAGTTCAGGCTCGAGGCTCAAGGTGTTTGGGAAGATGCCATCTAACTCTGGCTAGGAGCAGAAACTTCTCGATCACTTGCTGCACTTCAGGTTGTAGAGAAGAAAACCACAGGCTTCTCCATTCCATGGGACAGGCCTGCTGACTCTCACAAAGTGATACAAACCTCACACAGGGAGTACAAAGATCCTCACAGCTGAGGCTGGTACATCTCACAAGCTGCCAAAATTGCTTTTATTATTTAAAGGGAGGTGGGAAGAAAGAATCTCCATTAAAGAACATTAGCAATCATGGCTCCCTTGTGTGGGCTCAGGATGGCCTTCAAGGCTCAACAGCTGGACTGGAGGGGCCCATCACTAAAATACTCCAAGCACACACCCAGGGGGTGCAGGAAGCCCCATAGCTGTCCCTGGCCCTATGAACTTTGAGTGGCAACCCCTTCCCCACAGTTCAGATACTCAGCCGTGTTTCTGAAAACTCCAGAGCAATGAATCCAGGGCCAGCCTGAACAAAGGCAGCCACAGATGTCTTCTTCTTTGTGACAGTGAAAGTAAGTGCTGCTTACAGCTCCCACACTGCAGCATGGCAGACACAAGCTGGGTCAGAGACATGAGCAAGCCAGTAGCAGATCTGTACTTTCTCTTGGCAAATACTCAAGAGGGACAGGGCTCTCACCTTTGAGTGAGAGGGAAGGGGACCCAGGGAGAGAGAAATGCTAACCCCACAAGCCAGGGCACACCAGCCCTTCACAAAAGCCCCCACAGCTTGGCCTCACTACATTCCTTTGAGACAGACCCGTTTTGTTTTGTTTTCCTTTTGTGTCAGTTTTTTACCATGCAGCTCAGACCAGTAGCCTAGCCCCTAAAGGAAAGAGCTGGGATGTGAACTGAGGTCTGCCTAAGACCACAGCCTGAGCTGTTCTTACTGCCTCTTGACTAAGGATGGGGAAAGACAGGTAAGTGGGTCCAACCACCCCAACTTTCTATTGTTTGAGAGACATGTGGCAGCCAGTCAGTAATATTCTCCTGAGTGCCGCTCAGCACTTATGTGTGAGGCATCAAGGCATCTATCTTCTAGAAAGGGTATGTGCCTGACATGTACAAGAGCAGAAAAGGAAGCTGAAACATGAGCATATCTAGAAGATGCCTCACTTTCCGCAGTTCCAGAACAGCCCAGGGGGCTGATGTGCTGGAGAGAAGTCACCCAGAGAAGTTGGAGGCAGCCCTCAACACGCTGGTAGCCAAGCGTGCCCTATACTTGTTTTCTTAATGAAATGCTTGTCTCTTGCACATGGCATTCCCCTCCTTCACAGGAGAGCAGGAGGCTGGACCCCAGTGGATAGAATCAGGAAGCTCCCAGTTTGAGCATCCAACACAGGGAGCCAGAGCAGAGGACTCTTCATTCAGTTAGAGAGAATCCTGGGGTGATTTCACACACTAACAAAGAGAAAAACAGTAATGTCAGAAGAAACCGACCAGTGAGGTGAGGTTTACTTCTGCATTCTGGATATTTATTAAAGTCAGAAACTCGGGATGCCTGAGTGGCTCAGTGGTTAAGCATCTGCCTTTGGCTCAGGGCGTGATGCTGTGGTCCTGGGATCAAGTCCCACATTGGGCTCCCTGCATGGAGCCTGCTTCTTCCTCTGCCTATGTCTCTCATGAATAAATAAACAAAATATATTAAAAAAAGAAACCCACCCACTAGTCACCCACCAGGGCTACAAGGTGTTACAGACGAGCTTTAACAAGACCATCAAAGAATAGGTCAGCTGTCTTACATGAACCACTTTCCAGAAAACTGAACATTATTGGTCCGAATAACCTCTCTACTAACCTCTGTACTGCCAAAGGAAGACAGAATAAGAATGGCAAATTTTGGCTAAACATAGATGCAAAACTCTGAAATGAAACATTAGCTGAGTGCACCCAGCAATTGCTAAGCAAATAAACACATCATTATAAAATACAGGTTTATCCCAGGAATGCCAAGTTGGTGTAATATTAGAAAGGCTGTTAATGCAATCACGTAAGTCATCACATGAAAAGATCATCTCAGTCATGCAGAAAAACCATTTCATAAAATTCAATATGCATTCATAATTAAGGAGGAAAGAAAAGCTCTTAGCAAATGAGCAGAAGGGGTGTTCTTGAATAGAGACTGTGAACCTAGCCCACAGTAAACACCCTATTTAACAGGTGGATCACTAGATATGGCTCCACGTAAATAAGGAATAAGACAAGAATTCACAGCACCGGGGGCACCTGGGTGGCTCAGCTGGTTGAGTATCTGACTTCAGCTCAGGTCATGACCCCATGGTTCTGGATCAAGCCCCGCATCTCTTTGGGCTCCCTGCTCAGCAGGGATCTTGCTTCTCCCTCTGCCACTTCCCTGCTTGTTCATGCACACTCTCTCTCTGTATCAAAAAAATTCTTTAAAAATTCACTGCATCTAACCTGACAATGTCCTGCCACTCCTAACCAAAAAAATAAGAGAAAAAAATCAAAGAATGAGGATGGATTGGATGAGAACCACCTGGAATGATTTCTGGGGGGAGTGGAGGGGGATGCCATCCTCAGAGAAAATCCAAGAGTCTACAAACGACTCTGCAAGGTTGCTAAATAGCAGATCAACAAACCAACTCAGCAACTATCACAAAAGGTCATTTCCAAAGAGATGCCACCTGGACAGTAGCCAAAAATAGATACCTAGGAAGCAATCAGATGTAAATATACAAGACCTTTATAGAAAAATACCTCTTAATTTACTGAAATACATTAAAAAAGGCCTATTAAAATCGGGTCTCCATATGCTATGAGTATGTATTTTCATTTGCAGTGTTGTCTTCCAAGTAAATTTATGAAAGGGGATTGCTGAGCCAGCACCAAGGCAGATCCACTGGGGTCCAGGCTGTCCAACGCTTCTGGGGCTGGAGTACTTTGTCCTTCTCCATAATCTCACCAACAGAGAATGCTCTCAAACTTGGATTTTTGCCAATTTTAGCAGTGAGAAATAGTATCTCAGGCTAATTTCAATTTACATTTCTCTTTACATGGGAAGTTGAATATCTTTTCATACACTGAAAAGGCCATTTGCATTTATTTCTCTGTAAACCATCTGTTCACATGCTTTTACCTATTTTCTATTTGGATTTTTGGTCTACTCCTTTTAATTTTTATTAATTCCTTAAATTTTAGGAATTAATATGATCTAAGCTGCCATTATTTTTTCCTGGCTTATTCTTTGGTTCTTATTCTTTGCTCATGATGTTTCTCCTCCTCACAGGAAAGGGACTTTTTCCCCTAATGATACTGAATTTATCAATCTTTTTTTTATGTTGTTTTGGATTTTGGATCATAATCTCCCTCATAACCTCCCTCATGTATAAAAGAATTTATCTGCATTTTCTTCCAGTACTTGTGGTAACTATCTATCTAGAGTCATTTGAAATATATGTTGTAGATGATAAAAGATGTCAATTTAGTTTTTATCTTTATCCAAATAGCTATTGTTAGATAATGAAAACATATTTTGGTCTCCACCCCTGTTCCTGGCCCAGGGGCTCCTAAAAATTTCTCATTTCCTAAGTGATCGGAACACTAGGAGCATCTATTGTTCTCATTTGATCTCTGACCTCAGTTCCTGAAACATGGCTCCTGAAACACTTATTATTTCCTGGGTGATGGGAGTGTCTTTGTTTCCCTCAAATGAGGGAACTCTTGGAGGCTTCTGCTTCTGGATGGTTCTTGGATGGGGAGGGGGTCAGGTCACCACAAAGTACAAGGCATGATTCTCATTCTCTTGAGAAGGGAGAGGGACTAGAAATGAAGTTAAGGATTCTGTCCACAAGAGGAAGCCTCGTTAAATACGCCAAAGTATGCAGTTCAGAGAGCCTCCACGTTAGTAAACACATCTACACCAGTAGGGTGATGCACCCCAACTCCACAGAGATGTAAGTTCCTGCACTCAGGACCCTGCCAGACCTTGCCCTATGTATCTCTTCATCTGGCTGTTCATCTGTATCCTTTACCATACTTTGTAATAAACTAGTAAACATAAGTGTTTCCCTGAGTTCTGTGAGCCGCTCTAGCAAACTGATTAATGAATTAATCCAAAAAGGAGTTCAGCGGAACCTCAGATTTATAGTCGATCGGTCAGAAGCACAGGTGACAACCTGGACTTGCAACCGGCATCTAAAGTGCAGTGGGAACAGTCTCATGGGACTGGGCTCTTAACCTGTGGGATCTGACACTATCTCTAGGAAGGCAGTGTCAGAACTGTGTTAAAGTGTAGGACACACAGCTGGTGCTACAGAGAATTGCTTTGTGTGTGAAAAACCCCACACATTTGGTGTCAGAAGTGTTGCAAGTGTAAAAGAGACACACTGGGGGTGGGGGGCGCAGGGAGGGAGGGTTTTTTTCCTACTCAGGAATAAAGACTGAATTTTCCCCACTCAGTGACCCAGTCGTCCCAAAAACATTTTTTAAAAAAGGTTTGCTCTGCTAACATTTTATTTAGGACTTGTACATCAATATTCCTAAGTGAGATTGGTATGTTGGCTTCTTTTATCAAATAATCTTGAAGTTTCCATTTTTTCCATGCTCTATGCTCTAGAATGATTTAAGTAGCATTGAGATTATCCATTATTTGAAGATTTGATACAATTTCCTGTGAAGCTATATAGGTTTGGAGTTTTTTTTGTTTTTTTTTCAATGAAAATTGATCTGTTTAAACGGTATGTGTCTCCTGGAGTTCATTTGGGTAATTCCATTTTCCTAGAGAAGTACTCTTTTTATCAGGGTCTTCATTTTATTTGCACAGTATTGTAAAAAATAACTTCTAATGATTTTTTTAGCATGCTCTATTTTGTTGATAATTTCCCTAACATCATTTCTTATTTTGTGTCTTTGTACTCCTATAATTAGGTTAGACAGTGGTTTGTCCACTTGATTTTTTTCCCCTAAAAATTACCATTTTGTTGGTTATTACTTGTTTTTCTGTGTTCTAATTCATTAGTTTCCAACTTTACTCTTATTTGCCATTCTGCTCTCACTCGGTTTATTTGGTTGCTTTATCTAACATTCTGAGTTGGACATTTAATTCATTCATTTTTTATTTTAAGGCACAAATTTATGTGCATCCTATAAACTGATGTATTTATAGAATTTGATCTTGTGTTTTTCCACAATGAAAGGCCTTTTTGATTTTTTTACCTAATGATTAACTTCTAGTTTTACTGTGTTGTGATGACAGAAAACATTTTATCATTTCTATGTTACAAGAACTTATTGAAGTTTTCTTTGTAACCTAATAGATGCCAACTTTCACAAATGTCCCACTTATTCTGGAAACAAAGTTGAATTCTTTATTATGGTACAAAGTCTGGTATATTGGGGGCTTGGTCCCTTGTCTTCTTCACATATCTTGGATGGAGAGTGGCTGCCATGGTCTCCAGAATGAATATGCTTCTCTCCGCATCTCCCACCCCACAGGTAATCTCTACTTCATAGAGTTTCCTTGATGTTCAGCGCAGCATTTGTAGCCACAATTATAATATCTGCTCTGTGAATTGCAGCCTTTTGTGTCATACAGTATCCCTCTTTATTTCACTTCATGTTTTTGGCATGAAGTCTACCTTGGTAAGGTTGACCTTAAAAGCAAAAACAAACAGAAACAAAAACAAAACAAAACAAAACAAAACAAAAAGCCAACCATTTTACCAGCAAAATTAGTTTACTTAGGAAGAGCAGAGGAATTTCAATTCAAGACAAGCAAACTATGGCAAACCATAGGCAAGTCCAGAGAACAGAGAGGGACTTACATTTTAAAGGAAAGAAGCAAGTTGGAAGGGGCTGTTTCACAGAGTTCTGGGTGGCAACAGCTTCTTATTGGCTAAGGGTAGCAGTTTCTCATTGGCTGGGCTATTGTTGTGCAAGGAGAAATTCTTCATTCCTCCTGCTGAGAAATGGAAAGTAAGCCTTCTCTGGCAGGGGTCTGGGCAGTACTGCATCAGATCTCCCCCTTGGGGCTTCCTGACTTTGTTTTTTATGAGGTCTCCTTTATTTTCACAGTTGAAATCAGGATTAAAACCCCTAATTTCTTTTCTTTCTGTTGGCTTCATTTTTGTACACTCTTCCATCCTTATATATATATATATATAAACACATAAAGTGTTTATAATTACTTTGTTTTAGGTATGACTTTCTTAAACAGCAGAGTTGGGTATCACTGCATGAACTAATCTGAAAGTCTTCTATTCAGATTAAATCAGATTAAATCCATTTACACAGCAAAGGAAACAACAAAAATAAAAGGCACCCTACTGAATGAAGATATTTGCAAATGACATATCTGATAAAGGGTTAGTATCCAAAATATATAAAGAACTTCTAAAACTCAACAGATAATAAAATAGTAAAATAATAATATTAATAATAATCCAGTTAAAAAATGGGCAGCAGACATGAAAAGATTTCTCCGAAGAAGACATCCAGATGGCCAACAGACACACGAAAAGATGCACATCATCACGCACCATCAGGGAAATGCCAATCAAAACTACAATGAGATACCACCTCACACAAGTCAGAATGGCTAAACAAAAAACACAAGAAATAACAGGTGTTGACAAGGATGTGGAGAAAGGGGAACCCTCTTGTACTGCTGGTGGGAATGCAAACTGGTGCAGCCACTCTGTAAAACAGCATGGCAGTTCCTCAAAAAGCTAAAAATAGAACTACCCTATGATCCAGCAATTGCACTAGTAGGTATTTATCCAAAAGATACAAAAATACTGATTTAAAAGGATACATACACCCCAATGTTTATAGCAGCATTATCAACAAAAGCCAAATTATGGAAAGAGCCATATATATATATATATATATATATAATGGAATATTAGCCATAAAAAAGAATGAACTCTTGCTATTTGCAATGTGGATGGAGCTAGAGTATTATGCTAAGTGAAATAAGTCAGATAAAGGCAGATACCATCTGATTTCACTCATATGTGGAATTTAAAGAACAAAACATATGAACAAAGGGAAAAAGAGAGAGGCAAATCAAAAAAGAGACTCTTAACTACAGAAAACAAACTATAGTTACCAAATAGTAGGTGGGTGGGGGCATGTGTGAAATAGGGGATGGGAATTAAGGAGGGCACTTGTGATGAATATTGCACACCTGAAACTAATATTACACTGTATGTTAACTAACTGGAATTTAAATTAAAACTTAAAAAAAAGATGTTACTAAACTCATAAGTAGAAACAAAACTAAATAAATACATATTCTTTAAATAGATTATAAAAAATAAATCCCCTTCAATTTCTCAGTGTGATTGGTGTGTTTGATTTCAGCTCAATCACATTCTTTTGTATTGTAGTTACCATGTGTATTTCACTTTGTAGTCTGTTTTCTTCATTCCTGTAGATTTTTCTCCACTTTGGGTATTTGGGAAGGTGTACATTTTTGTTTGGGGCATTATTTCTTTGACCAATATTTCTTACTACTTGATCTTTTAGCTTTCAGAGTTATCCTTGACCTGATTTTCCTACCTGCAGGGCAATCCACGAGCTTATTCTACTTTCCTTTTTCTTTCTCGCTAGTCCACTTATTACTGTTATTATTTCCGTTTTGTCAATTTGCATACATTTATATCTACTCTTCCACATCTACCCCTACCTTTGTTTTAGGCCTTACATATGCAATTAAAAACCATATAATACTCATTACCAGTCCTTTTGCCAAAGTTCCCCTGACCAACTTTTCACTCAAAATTTGTCCTCTACTGCATGGCATATATATATATCTGACACCCAGAGTGGGGTCGTTTTTAACACCTCCATCCTCTATACGACAAAAATATTTGCTGTAGTTATCATAACTAGTAATTGTCATTATTTGCCTGACTTGATCTATAACAATTTTTTAAAAAGAAGATTCCATTTTAATGATACAATTCAAATTCAGTACAGAATTGCCTGTGTTAAGTATTTTGTTAACAAGCAAAAGTAGGGATCCCTGGGTGGCTCAGTGGTTTAGTGCCTGCCTTCGGCCCAGGGCCTGATCCTGGAGTCCCAGGATCGAGTCCCACATCAGGCTCCCTGCATGGAGCCTGCTTCTCCCTCTGCCTGTGTCTCTGCCTGTGTGTGTGTGTGTGTCTCTCATGAATAAATAAAATCTTAAAAAAAAAAAACAAGCAAAAGTATTACACCTCACAGTTTATGCTGTTTTCCTGTTTCAACTTTAAATATAAAAATGCCACGTGGTCACACAAGACAGTACTGAAGAAACTCATACTCTGTTTCTTTGTCTTCACAATTACTGTGTTAGCATTGTTTATTTCTAAGTCTACTGCCAAAATGCAGGAATATGTAGTCCACAGAAGAAGCCAGTACATGAAAGGATCTTGAGTGATTCTGAATGGGTATGACCTTAACTCTCAAAATACCCATGTGTACCTGAGTCTACGTATGTCAGAGGATGACTAATGGGGAGTTTTCCAAATTCACTGCTGTGGAGAAAGCAATGTTTATTAAACCATAAGTAATACAGATGTGCTCATGTGAAGCCTGCACACACCACAAAAATGCCAGTAACAGGAAAAATTGCTTAGAAATTGGACCAGAAAGATTATTTTTCTCAGGAGGGGCATTTCTCAACTGACATTCTTTAACAGTGCTGGAACAAAGTGATAATACAAATCAGACCCACCTTTACTCAGTTTATCACCGCTTTTCAATTACCTGTAGATGAAGCAATTCCTTATTGCCTACTTCCAGGGCAGACCATTTCTGCTGCCCCCAGCACACCACAAATTCTGATAGCTCTTTAAATAGGGCTGGTGGGTACAATGGTCTTTTACTCCTCACATCTTTTAACTGTTTTTCTAAAATCTTGACCCTTCACAGACAATTGACTGGATATAAAATCCTTAGCTCACACTTTCTTGAGTTTCTTGAAAATGTTGTAGCACTGTTGTCTTTCTTTGGATATCTTTATCACAAAGTCTGATGCCTACCTGGTTTTCCTTCCTCTGATGGTGCATTTATCTTTATGTAAATTTATGGCACATTTATTTTTAAAGTCTAGTAGCTTTAGAGCATAATTTTGAGTTGACCATTCCCAGGATGATAGTGGACTAGAGTTGGTACCTGAAAAATGCAGAGATTAGGGGTACCGATCACCACACAGCTAAAGATCCACATGTAACTTCTGACTCCCCCAAAATTAAACTACTAACAGACTACTGCTGATTGGAAGTCTTACCGATAACATAAACATTTTAGATTGACACATATTCTCTATGTATTATAAACTGCATTCTTACAATAAAGCAGGCTAGAGAAAAGAATATGTTATTAAGAAAATTTTAAGGGGACCCCTGGGTGGTTCAGTGGTTGAGCATCTATCTGCCTTTGGCTCAGGGCATGATCCCAAGGTCCTGGGATCGAGTCCCACATCGGGATTCCTGCATGGAGCCTGCTTTTCCCTCTGCCTATGTCTTTGCCTCTCTCTGTGTCTCTCATCAATAAATAGATAAAATCTTAAAAAAAATTAAGAAAGAAAATGTATAGTACAGTGTTTCTCTAAAAAAAAAAAAAAAACACACACAAAGCAGTAGGCTCATGCAGTTCAAATCCATGCTATTCAAGGGCCAGCTGTATTGCCAGACAGATTCAGATATTTTGTTTCAAGAATTTTTTCTTGAATTACAGTTTTAATTTTAGTTCTGTTCCACTGCTTCTCTTATTTTCTTCAAGGTCTCCAACTCTAGGTACATTGGATCTTTTTCTGTCAGTATGTTTGGGGCTTTTCCATCTCTCTTATTTCTGTTTCATTTTCTTGATTTTATGCATCTCTATCCTTAGTGTGCTTTCAGTGGCAACTACTATCCCCTTGGACACTTCATAATTTGCCACTAATTTCAGAGATAATTTTATTTTTTTCTTCCATTCCTTTCCTTAAAAAAAAAAATTCCTTTCCTTAGTTTAATAAACTCCCATTTCATATCCCCTGGTTTTTATCCATTTCCAGTCCAACTTTTTAATCTCTTGAATCACAGTGTTTTCTTCACATTTGCAATTGCTTTTAATTACACTGCATTTGTTTTTCTTTATTTCTTGACTCGTCAAATGCCTAAATATTTTGTGACTCATTTCCTTGTTCTTCTTACAGTAACACTGTATGGATTCTAGGCTTATTTAAATTTATATTTCTTTTAGTTAGACTCTGCAGTTTGCCTGGACCAGGAACACCAGGAGATGGTGGGGAGGAGTGCAGGAGGTAAGAGGGATGTGTGTGACTTGCTTCAGAACTTGGAACACTCGGGGATCCCTGGGTGGCGCAGTGGTTTAACGCCTGCCTTTGGCCCAGGGCGCGATCCTGGACACCCGGGATCGAGTCTCACGTCGGGCTCCTGGCATGGAGCCTGCTTCTCCCTCTGCCTATGACACACTCTGCCTCTCGCTCTCTCTCTATGTCGAAAGGAAGGAAGGAAGGAAGGAAGGAAGGAAGGAAGGAAGGAAGGAAGGAAGGAAGGAAGGAAGGAAGGAAGGAAGGAAAGAACGAACGAACTTGGAACACTCATGTTCTCCTTTCTTACAACTCTGATGTATAGTTTCTTTAATAAAACAAACAATCCAATCATGAAATGGGCAAAAGACATGAACAGAAATCTAACAGAGGAAGATATAGACATGGCCAACAAGCACATGAGAAAATGCTCTGCATCACTTGCCATCAGGGAAATACAAATCAAAACCACAATGAGATACCACCTCACACCAGGGAGAATGGGGAAAATTAACAAGGCAGGAAACCACAAATGTTGGAGAGGATGTGGAGAAAGGGGAACCCTCCCGCACTGTTGGTGGGAATGTGAACTGGTGCAGCCACTCTGGAAAACTGTGTGGAGGTTCCTCAAAGAGTTAAAAATAGACCTGCCCTACGACCCAGCAATTGCACTGCTGGGGATTTACCCCAAAGATTCAGATGCAATGAAACGCCGGGACACCTGCACCCCGATGTTTATAGCAGCAATGGCCACAAGAGCCAAACTGTGGAAGGACCCTCGGTGTCCATCGAAAGATGAATGGATAAAGAAGATGTGGTTTATGTATACAATGGAATATTACTCAGCCATTAGAAATGACAAATACCCACCATTTGCTTCAACGTGGATGGAACTGGAGGGTATTATGCTGAATGAAGTAAGTCAATCAGAGAGGGACAAACATTGTATGTTCTCATTCATTTGGGGAATATAAATAATAGTGAAAGGGAATATAAGGGAAGGGAGGGGAAATGTGTGGGAAATATCAGAAAGGGAGACAAAACATAAAGACTCCTAACTCTGGGAAACGAACTAGGGGTGGTGGAAGGGGAGGAGGGCAGGGGGTGGGGGTGAATGGGTGACGGGCACTGAGGGGGGCACTTGACGGGATGAGCACTGGGTGTTATTCTGTATGTTGGTAAATTGAACACCAATAAAAAATAAATTTATTAAAAAATAATAATAATAGAGATTTTCCTTCTCTCCCTCCTCTCCCCCTGCATTCTTCTCCCCTCTCTTCACCCCTCCTCTCCCTCTTTTCCTCTTTCTCTTTCTCCCTCTAATTTTCCTTCTTCCTTTCCTCCCCTTCCTCCCCTCCCTCTCCTCTCCCCCATGTTTCTCTCCTCCCTACCCAGATTTTGGGTCTTTCTCCTTCTTCTGCCTTGATGCTTTGTTGTTTCACTAAATTCCTTAACCTCCAGCTGATCCCTTCTTCCTTTTACACCACACCTCAGGGAGCTATTCTGCTTCCCAAGATGTAGTTCCCTTTCCTCAGGCCCCATGCACTTCCCAAGCCTTTCTTTTGCACTCCCTCAACAGCCAAGAGTCAAGTTACCTCACCTCAGACCCACTCTCAGCATTTCCTCACTGAGGGTAGGGTGTCCTCTCTCTCCCTCCTCCTGTGTTAAGTTTTCTGAAAGTATGAAAGTAAGCTTTCTCACAACTGAAGATTACAAACCATGAGGATGGATTTTACACAATACCTCAAAGATGACAAGTGGGAGGGAGGCCTGGACATTGCTACACAGAAAAAGTGAAGTGTGCTTCCAAAACATTCCCATAAAAATAGTAGTAGTACCAATAATAAGAGAAATCGGTGGGTTACTCTCCAAACCACTGGCATGTGTGTCCGCGGCTGTTTCACACAAGGCTGAGTAATGTGCGCTGCTGTATGATTTTGATTTTTGCAGAATAATGGGAAGGGTTTAATATTATTCAGAAGGAAGGAGGAGTTAGACCAGGTATGAAGCATGAAGGAAGACATGAGAAGTCATCACTCAGTCTCAAAAATCACATTTCAACTTGAACAAGCAGTAAAAAGCTCTCGTGCATTCCTGAGACACACAGATGTATGAAGCAAGCCAGGCTGTGAGGGGGTTCCTCAACTCCTGTCTCACTTGAGAGATGCTGGTGTTTCCTTGGCAGACAGCACCTCAGATAAGACTTCGTGAGGAAATGCTGTGCAACCTCCGACTCTGGCTTAGACACCTACGTGGGAACATTCCAGGAACTACAAAATGATTCAAACAGGAGTTCGTCACCATCCCCACCTGGAATTTTGTAAGCTTTGGTTCTGTTCATTCCTTTCCATTTTTAGTCTTTTCATTTCAGTCACATGGGAAATCCACTCACTGGGTGATGTGTAAACTAGGAGTCACCTTCCTTCTCTGGATGCCCCCCCTCAAATCTCTTCCAGGACAACCCAGGACTCAGGAGACTAATGACTGGAATTTTGCTTGCCAGAATGTAGGCTGATTTGTGATGTATGTGTTTCAAACCCTACTCTGGGTTTCCTTCTGTCTCTACACACAGAGCCCACACAGAATATTCAGTTATTTCCTTTTTATTTTTTAAGTGAAGTCAAAATTGCTTTTCTGCCCCAAAACCTGCCTCACTTCTGTCTGGTCCAGCTTGCCAGTCAGGACTGATGTGGTATAATCAGAACCATCTATAGAGCACCACGGGATGATCTATCCAGGCAGGCCTCATCAGAACTAATCAAACCCTGAGTAGATTTGATATGAATACCACAACAATCTTACCATACGAGGCCCAGGCACACAACCCTTCTGAGTTATCCCATTCTCCAGGAGGACAGAACCCAACCTCAAATGACCTTGGCTTACTGCTTTTGCCTCTCACCATGACATGTGTGTGTGAATACATGCATCCACGTGCACACAGATACACATTCATCCTTGGTCACTGCCATGTGAGGCTACTGGTGTTCCATGGCCAACATGGAGTCACCCACAGCTTGGCTCAGACCCACACAGGTGATAGTTGCCCACTTCCTCTACCAGCAGACACTCCCTGGTCCCAGTGACGACTCTTCATTCATGCTTCATACCTGGTCTAACTCATGACTCATGAGGGATTATAATTACCCCCGAGGTCTGTGAGGAACTGCCAGGAGTTCACCCCACAGCACCCACATTGACCAAACTCCATCCCGTAGAGACCTCCCCTGTGTTCTAGATGAGGCTCTTAGATGTCTACCTCCAGAAATGTGCAACAATACATTTCTGTGGCTTAAGCCCCCAAGTCTATGGTACTTTGTTCCAGCAGCCTTGGCAAACTAATATGGTGCCATTCTACAGCTCTCTGTATCTATTTCTGTCTCATATATGAAGAAGCCTATTAGAGATAAAGACAATAAAAGGCACAACCAGAAAATAACAGTCCTGAGGATGGCCACCACCAGGACAGTGGGGGTCTCAGGTGGGTCATTCACACCCCTCATCCCCGACCAACCTGCTGAAGAAGACACTCAGCATTGCCCAGAGCCATACGGCAGAGCCTGGTGACAGAGGAGTCCACACCACCACTCCTCACAGTTAACCTCTAGGAATTCATGGATTTGGCTAGAACAAGGGTAGACCAGATACCCAGGGCCTATGTCCCTCAGCATCCCATCACAGCCTCTTCTTTGTTATGGTGTCTAAACTGGCCACTTGGCATCTGCACAGTACATTCTGTGTAGACATAAATGTTGCATACTCATCATCCCTTTTCATTTTTTGCACAAAGTACATTTCTATGTGACACAAATAAGGGAATGTTGCAAGATCTTGCCCCCATCCCCACCCCAACACACAAGGTGTTCTCCCACCAGCAACTGACAAGAGGCCACCCTTCACTTTCAAATCTACCTTCTGATGCTGTTTGGATCTGAACTAGAGACTTGGCAGAAACACAGAAAAGAACAGATGTGCTCCATGGGCTCAGATATTCAGCAGCATCACATCAACAACATAGGCAATAAGCAAAACCTAGAGGCAGGGCGCGGGGAGATGGCAGTGTTGTCAGCGGCATGGTTTTTAAATCTCCTATAATGCCCACACAAAACAAATATAGCAACTGTAGATTAAAACCCCAAACCATAGACAACATTTACACAAAACCAGGTGACGGTGTTTCCCCACAGACCCAAAAATACAAGCAGGTGGGAACAGATTACCAACAATCCAAGACCTGTGTGGGTCTTGACATAGCAGAAGAAACCAGGGAAGTAGCAGGGTGTCTAAGAAACCTAACAACAGGGGAACCCCAGAATAGCTAACAGACATTCACAGGGAAACCCAACAGACAATCCAGGAAGGGTGCTATAATGGATAAAGTGTTCACAGTAGTTCCACCAAGGTGCTTTAAGTTCTCAAAAAGGAAATCAGGGCTCCCTTCTAATTCAGGACCCACACTGTGAATGCCCACTAAGAGTGGCATCAAAACTGAACAGGACAGAGACTGCAGAGATGAATGAAAGAGAAGGTCCAGGTACAAGTAGGGAAAGGAAAGAGTGAATCTCAGGAAGCCATAAATCAAAAAGTTGATTGATTGACTGATTGAAGAGAAAGTGAATGAGTACACAGAGGGAGAGGGAGAAACAGACTCCCCACTGAGTTGGGAGCCTGTATGGGCCTTAATCCCAGGACCCCGAGGATCATGAACTGAGGGGAAGGCAGACATTTTACTGAGACACCCAGGTGCCCTGGAAGTCATACTTCTATGCAACACTGCATATAAATAACAGGAGACAAAGCTGTATGTGCATAGAAAAGCTCTCCTGAACCACTTCTCCTTCCAAAGTTCAGGAAAACTAACTTCACATTAAAAAGAACGACTAAAAGAACTAAAAGAAATTAAGAGAAAACACGAAACAATATGAATACAAATTAGAAATACTCAGAAACCAGATGACAGGGCTCAGGAAAGAATCAGACATGTTTTTGTTAAAAGGAAGCAATTATTTCAGAAATTAAGACTAAGCTAGAAGGGATGCCAGAGCAAATAAACAGAATGGAAAATTCTATTACAAAATAAAAGATGAAGAGAGGGAACATGTTGAAAGCCAAAAGTGAAGTAAGAAAGAATTCTAGAGCATATGACAGCTACTGAAGGTGAGCAAAGAAAATCCAGAGTTCATACAGGAAAAAAAAAAAAAAAGAAAAAGAAAGAAAGGGGGAAAAAACACATATTGAAAACTTTAAGAAACTTTCTTAAAATTTAAAACAGAAATGTGGGGTACCTGGGTGGCTCAGTTCATTAAGCCTCTGCCTTTGACTCAGATCGTGATCTCAGGGTCCTGGGATCAAGCCCCAAGTGGGGCTCCTAGCTCAGCAGGGAGACTGCTTCTCCTTCTCCCTCTGCTCCTCCCCACTGATTGTGCTCTCTTTCGTTCTGTAATCTCTCTCAAAAACAAAAATATCTTCAGTCTCATTGTTAGTGTATAGAAATGCCACTGACTTCTGGGCATTGATTTTGTATCCTGCCACACTGCCAAATTGCTGTATAAGTTCTAGCAATCTTGGGGTGGAGTCTTTTGGGTTTTCTATGTAGAGTATCATGTCATCAGCGAAGAGGGAGTTTGACTTCTTTGCCAATTTAAATGCCTTTTATTTCTTTTTGTTGTCTGATTGCTGAGGCTAGGACTTCTAGTACTATGTTGAATAGCAGTGGTGAGAGTGGACATCCCTGTCATGTTCCTTATCTTAGGGGAAAGGCTCCCAGTGCTTCCCCACTGAGAAGGATATTTGCTGTGGGCTTTTCGTAGATGGCTTTTAAGATGTTGAGGAATGTTCCCTCTGTCCCTACACTCTGAAGAGTTTGGATCAGGAATGGATGCTGTATTTTGTCAAATGCTTTCTCTGCATCTATTGAGAGGATCATATGGTTCTTGAGTAATCCAGAAGTTGACCCTCAACTTTATGGTCAACTAATATTCGACAAAGGAGGAAAGACTATCCATTGGAAAAAAGACAGTCTCTTCAATAAATGGTGCTGGGAAAATTGGACATCCACATGCAGAAGAATGAAACTAGACCATTCTCTTGCACCATACACAAAGATAAACTCAAAATGGATGAAAGATCTAAATGTGAGACAAGATTCCATCAAAATCCTAGAGAAGAACACAGGCAACACCCTTTTTGAACTTGGCCACAGTAACTTCTTGCAAGATTCATCCATGAAGGCAAGAGAAACAAAAGCAAAAATGAATTATTGGGACTTCATCAAGATAAGAAGCTTTTGCACAGCAAAAGAAACAGTCAACAAAACTAAAAGACAACCTACAGAATGGGAGAAGATATTTGCAAATGACATATCAGATAAAGGGCTAGTTTCCAAGATCTAAGAACTTATTAAACTCAACAGCAAAAAAACAAACAATCCAATCATGAAATGGGCAAAAGACATATATATGGGAAAAATCTCACAGAGGAAGACATAGACATGGCCAACAAGCACATGAGGAAATGCTCCGCATCACTGGCCATCAGGGAAGCACAAATCAAAACCACAATGAGATACCACCTCACCCCAGTGAGAATGGGGAAAATTAACAAGGTAGGAAACCACAAATGTTGGAGAGGATGTGGAGAAAGGGAAACCCTCCCGCACTGTTGGTGGGAATGTGAACTGGTGCAGCCACTCTGGAAAACTGTGTGGAGGTTCCTCAAAGAGTTAAAAATAGACCTGCCCTACGACCCAGCAATTGCACTCCTGGGGATTTACCCCAAAGATACAGATGCAATGAAACGCCGGGACACCTGCACCCCAATGTTTCTAGCAGCAATGTCCACAATAGCCAAACTGTGGAAGGAGCCTCGGTGTCCATCAAAAGATGAATGGATAAAGAAGATGTGGTTTATGTATACAATGGAATATTACTCAGCCATTAGAAACGACAAATACCCACCATTTGCTTCGACGTGGATGGAACTGGAGGGTATTATGCCGAGTGAAATAAGTCAATCAGAGAAGGACAAACATTATATGGTCTCATTCATTTGGGGAATATAAAAAATAGTGAATGGGAATAAAGGGGAAAGGAGAAAAAATGAGTGGGAAATATCAGAAAGGGAGACAGAACATGAAAGACTCCTAACTCTGGGAAACGAACTAGGGGTGAGGGAAGGGGAGGAGGGTGGAGGGTGGGGGTGACTGGGTGACAGGCACTGAGGAGGGCACTTGACGGGATGAGCACTGGGTGTTATTCTATATGTTGGCAAATTGAACACCAATAAAAAATAAATTTATAAAAATAAAATAAAATAAAATAACAAAAATATCTTTTAAAAACAAGGTGAGGATGCCTGAATGGCTCAGTAGTTGAGCATCTGCCTTTGGCTCAGGGAGTGATCCTGGGGTCCTTGGATCGAGTCCCACATTAGGCCATTAGGCTCTCTGCATGGAGCCTGCTTCTCCCTCTGCCTCTCTCCGTGCCCCCCACCCATGTCTCTTATGAATAAATAAAATCTTTAAAAAATAAAAAAGGTGAAATTATATATTGAAAAAGCCCACCATGTACTTGAGAATGGTGACCCAGCATCACCAACATCAAGACATACTAATAAAATTACTACACACACATACATATACATACGCATGGAAAAAAATAGACACTGAACATACAAAAATAAAAAAGGGCACATAATAGAAAGAAAATTAGATAACAGATTTTTTGACAGCTATGACTAACTCCAGAATATTTAAGACACTCAAGAATCTACTATCCAGGAAAAACTGCCTTTTAAGTGTGAAGGGCATAAGCAAACTGATAACAAAATGCAAAGACATGAGGATTTCCATCCCACGAGGTCTTCCTGACCTACTGGAAAGCAAGCATCAGAGAACAAAAATGACCAGCAAGGCAGTGACATAAGAACCATTGACTAGGGAGGCCTGAGTGGCTCAGCGGTTGAGCTCCTGCCTTTGGCCCAGGGCATGATCCTGGAGTCCCAGGATCAAGTCCCACATCGGGCTCCTTGCAGGAGCCTGCTTCTCCTCCCTCTACCTGTGTCTCTGCCTCTCTCTCTGTGTCTCTCATGAATAAATAAATAAAATCTTAAAAAAAAAAAAAAAGAACCAGTTACTAAATTGGTTGAGCTCTAGCTCAATTGCTAGAGCTGCCATAACAAAGTATCAAAACTAGGTGGCTTAAGCCACAGAAGTGTATGGCCTCATAGTTCTGGAGGCTAAAAGTCTGAGATCAAGATGCTGGCAGGGCTGGTTCCCTCTGAAGGCCATGAGGGAAAGATCTGCTCCAGGCCTCTCTCCTTGGCTAGGATATGGCCATCTTCATCTTCATATGGCATTCTCATATCTTCCTATCATCTTCTTTCTGTGTATATATGTATCCAAATTTCCTCTTCTCGTAAGAATATGGTTGTATTAAATTTGAGCCCACCCTTGATCACCTCTGTAAAGACTGTTCATCCAAACAGGGACACATTCTGAGAAACTGGGAGTTAGGACTTCAACATATGGATTTTGGGGGGATATAAATCAACCAATAACAGTGGTGCTGGGCATCAACAGTTGCTACACTCACAGACATTATGTGCTTCCTCTAACTTTGTCAAAGAGTTAATCTAAGTCTGACACAGGCACTAAATCAATGCCAATGTGTGGAAGAAAGAAGAGGAAGGGACATAGAGAATTGCCTGAGTGTAACCATCCAAAATAAGACTGCAGGACATTCTATAGGTCAAATATCCCAGAATCTTTAGCAATTATTTTATAAGGAAAAGAAAAGAGCAGATAATATGGCAGCTCCTCAAAATATTAAAAATAGAATTACCCTATGATCCAGCAATTCCCCCTGAGTATATACCCAAGAGAATTGAAAGTAGGGTCTCAAAGAAATATTTGTACACCCATGCTCATAGCAGCAGTATTGACTATAGCCCAAAGATGAAAATAACCCACATGTCCATTAACAAAAGCATTACTGGTAGTGATGTATCCATAGGATGAAATATTATTCAGCTTTAAAAAGGAAATTTTGACACTGCTACAACATTATAAAGACATAAAGCCAAGGAAAATAAGCCAGTTACCAAAGGACAAATAGTACAATGATTCTACTTATATGAGGTACATGGAGTAGTCAAATTTGCAGTCATAAAGTAGAATAGTGGTTGCCAGAGGCTGCAGAGGCAGGGACAAGGGAGTTGTTGTTTAACAGGTACAGAGTTTCAGTCTTACAAGAGAAGAGTTCTGGAAACTGGTTGCACAACAATGTGAATGTACTTAACACTACTGAGCTATATACTTAATGGTTAAGATAATAAATTTAGGTTACCAATATTTTACAACAATTTTAAATTTTTTAATTAAAATAAATTAAAAAGTAAAGAAAAAAATAAAGAGAGGAATTTCTTTTTACAAAAGACTTAAAAAGATATATTAACTTTTAGTTCAGAAATAAGATCATGTAAACTACTTTTCCTTCTCCTCCCCCTTCATGCTATGCAAAAATTCAGACTTAAAAATTTATTATATGTTCTAAAATTAGATTGCAAGTGATGGATCACAACTCTGTGAATATACTATAAAGCAATGAGTTCTACATTTTAAAAGGATGAATTACATGGTATGTGAATTACATCTCCATAAAGCCATTCCTCCTCCCCCAAGAAAAGGATAAAGGGGAAATAAAGACATACTCAAAAAATAAAAATAAAAACTAAGAGAATTCGTTATTAGACTTTTTAAGAATGGCTAATGGAAGCTCTCTGAACAGAAAGAAAATGGTAACAGAAGAACACTAGAACTATCCCCAAGCTCTAATGAGTTTCTTTTGTCTTATTTTAAAGCTGAAGCAAAGATCGTAGCTTCATCTTATGTGGTACACAGTGAATACAGAGGAAATACTTAAGACAGTTATATTAAAAAATCATGAGGGTAAAGGGACCTAAGCAGAAGTAAAAAGTAACGTTTCACCACTTTGCTCAAAATGGTAAAACTCTGATAGTGGAATGTTGTGAAAATATCTAGAGCAACCACAAAGAAAACATAAAAAGTGGTATACTCAGACATGTTATAAATATGGCTAATGGAATGCTAAAATATGTTTAAGCAACCCACAAGAAGGTAAGTAAAATGAAATAAAGGAATGAAAAGAGGGGATACACAAAAATAGACTTCAGAGTAAAGAAAATTAATAAAGACAAAGAAGCATATAAGATAATTATAAAATTATCAACCTATCAAGAACAGAAAACAATCCTAAGTGTATACTGACCAAACAGCAGAGCCTCAAAATATATGCAGGAAAAAAAATGATCTAGCTAAAAGGAAAAAAGATAAATTTATGATGGTATTTGGGAACTTTAGTATCCCAATTCTCAGAAACTGAAAGAGCTACTAGACAGAAAATCAGCAAGGACACAGAAGAACTGAACACCATCAACCATTAGGGTCTTAATGACATACATTGACCACTTAACCCAACAACAGTATGGAACACATTCTTTTCAAATGCTGTGAAACATGCACTAAGATGGACCATATCCTGGGTCACAAAATAAACCTTAATTAATTCAAAAGAATTGAAATTAAGCAAAATATCTTCTCTGAAATTAAGCAGAAATCAGTAGCAGACTACAGACTACAGAAAATATCAGACTACAGAAAAATTTCCAAATACTTCGAAACTAAATGACACACTTCTAAATAATCCACAGGCCCAAGTGGAAATATCAAAGGAAAACTTAAAATACATAGAAATGGATTTTTAAAACCCACAACATACCAAATTTGTGGGACACAGCTCACACTGCTCAGAGAAAAACATACAGTTCACTAAGAAGACTGCAAGATGAATCAATACATGAAAATCAACTGCATATCTATACAATGACAACAAACAAATAGAAATCAAAAATTTTAAATGCAATATCATTTACAATTGCTCCAGAAATAATGAGATACCTATTAATAAATGTTTTAAAATGTATACAATGTGTATGATGAAAATTACAAAATACTGGTGAAAGAAATCAAGGAAGATCTAAATACTTGGAGAGATATACTATGCTCATCGATTGGAAAACTCATATTAAAAAAAAAGTCAACTTCCCAAATGTCCTTTGATGGATGAACAGTTAAACTATGATACATCCATACCATAGAACATTACTCAGCAATAAAAAGGAATGAACTATTGACATATGCAACAAAAAGGATAAACCTCAAAGAAATTATGCTGAGGGCTAAAAGTCAATCTCAAAAATATATACATACTTCAAGCCTCCTTTTGTATGACATTCATGAAACAATACAGATAGGAAGGACAGAGCAGATGAGGAGTTGCCAGGGGATATGACTGATACAAGAGTGTGTGTGTGGTATGTGTATGGCTACAAAGGGGTTGCAGGATGGAGTCCTTGAATGATGATGCAGTTAAATAACTTGTTTGTGGTGGCAGTCACAAGAAATTAGCTACACATGTGAGTGCATCAAACTACACAGGTGCGGGCAGCCCGGGTGGCTCAGCAGTTTAGCGCCGCCTTCGGCCCCGGGCGTGATCCTGGAGACCCGGGATCAAGTCCCACATCAGGCTCCCTGCATGGAGACTGCTTCTCCCTTGGCCTGTGACTCTGCCTCTCTTTCTGTGTGTGTCACTCATGAATAAATAAATAAAATATTTAAAAAAAAAAAAACAAAAAAAAACTACACAGGTGCACACATACATACATTTGCACTTGGATAACTGGTGAAATCTCAGTAAGTTCTATTGCTTAGACCAATGTCAATTTCCTAGTTTTATTATTATTGTGCTAAGTTATACAAGATGTTAACACTGGAGAAGATGAAGGTGAAGAGTGTGTGGGACCTCCCTGAACACTTCTTTGTGCCTTCCTATAAATCCAAAATTATTTCAAAATAAAAAAGGAAATTTATTTTTTTTAAAGATTTTATTTATTTATTCATAGAGACAGAGAGAGAGAGAGAGAGGCAGAGACAGGCAGAGGGAGAAGCAGGCACCATACAGAGAGCCTGATGTGGGACTCGATCCCGGGCCTCCAGGATCACGCCCTGGGCTGCAGGCGGCGCTAAACCGCTGCGCCACCGGGACTGCCCAAAAAAGTAAATTTAAAAGAGTATGTCAATTTACCCCAAAAATATAACAGTAAAGACAATGCTTCCTTCCAATTTATATTCTAAAAGAAGCCTAATTTGGTCGGATTGTGCTGTCAGTGAGAACTTGGTCTCAACCAGCCCTGTGGAAGTAGAAGCAGGCTTTCTTACCCGTTTCATCTGGAAACAGAAGTTGAACAAACCTAAGTTCACATCTCAGCTGTGAGGCTCTGAGTAAGTGTCTGGGAAGCTCTTGTGAAGCCTCCACATCCTCATCTGTCAGATCTGAAAAGAACTAACTGACCTCACAGTAAGGCCCTCAATAATGTGTCAGGCACAGGGAAGGTCCCTCATCTAGGGAAGAGTTGGTGCCTGTGATTGTTCAACAAACTCTCATGCTGAGAATCTTAAATGCATCCCCCTGCCAGCCCTGGATTATATAATTTTAATTTCACTTCCTATAGCACCCAAATGACAGGAGCATCTTGACAATAGGGTATTCCTCTTTCTCAGCCCTAAAAGGATTTATACATTGACAATACCACATCATCATATCAGGCCACACCAAACAAACAAAATAGAAAAACATTTCTTACATAATATATGAACCTGATAACCAACTATGAAATTCACACTCGTACTTATTCACCAAAGACTTTTGGTCCTATCTTCTTCTCTATCCCTACATGCTGTTGACTTCTTCAATATATCCACTAACCTTCTAATACCCCACTCATTTAACCCCAGATGCCACAGAGATCTGCACAGTTCTCAAAAAATACTGATGTCTGTATGAAAAGTTTTTGTATTGTCCAGGAAATAAAGTACTGATTTAAAGAAGACTCCATAATCACTAGATTCTAGAAGTAAGGCTGCACATCATAATCTCTAGGACAATCAATAAAAAAACATTTAAAAAAAATGCATACCTAAGAAGCTGGTGGGAGGGCAGCCCGGGTGGCTCAGCGGTTTAGCGCCACCTTCAGCCCAGGGCCTGATCCTGGAGACCAGGGATGGAGTCCCAGGTCAGGCTCCCTGCATGGAGCCTGCTTCTCCCTCTGCCTGTGTCTCTCCCTGCCTCTCTCTCTCTCTCTCTCTCTCTCTCTCTCATTCTCTGTGTGTGTCTCTCATGAATAATAATAATAAAAAAAAAGCTGGTGGGAGAGGATGGAAAAATAAAACTACTTCGTTTAAAAAGGCGAAGATGCTATCAAAGAGGATTGGGATTGTATCAAAAGGTCTCAAGGGCCAAGTTGATGATGTTCCATTGGTCAAAGTTAGAACAATTTGAATTTCAATAAGGATTAATAAGTGCAATGATTTGAAACCTACAAATATGTTCAAGTCCATGAGTTCATAATGATAGTTTTAAAAAAACTAATTGATCACCTTTGGAAGATTATGGGAAACACCATTATCTTTGAAACTGGTAAATGAAGTGATAAAGAATCATGTGTTCACCCTGCCTTTTCTCTATGAATTGTCTCCCTGGGTAAGCACAGAGGTGAGAGAGAAGTGTCTACAGAATCATTCTGGCTAACATGTAAAACAGAAATGATATAATTAGAATATTATTTCATTCAAAAACATTTTTTTAGATACTAACATCTGGGAGAAAAAAATATAAGATCTATCCCAGACCAATTAGACCCAAATCCCCAGGAATGGGCCCAGGCATCTGTGCTTTCCAGATGCCTGGAGTATAGCTGGAATGTGCAACCAGAGTTGAGATTTCTGTGTATCTCTTCAATTCCCTGATGTTCTCACCTGTGACAAGCTTCTCCTTCCTTCCAGTCCAATCATCTGCCTCATCTCCCCCAGGATGGTTTTCCTCCATCTGGAATCCCCTCCAGCCATCCTTTCTCACCCAAAGACACTCAATTCTTCACATCCAGCTCAGAGCCTATTTCCTCTGAGAAGACCCCCTTGGTTTTCTACAGAGCTGTACTGAGTATGTCTTACAGCTTCATGGGCGTATCATTTATATACCACATAACCTACCTATTATAAGTGGTAATAATTTTTGAATGTATTCAGTTGCTCAACTATCACCACAATGCAGTTTTGGAATGTTTCCGTCACCCCCATGTCTGATTACAGCCAATCCCCACCTACATCCCCTGGCCAAGGCAACCACCAATCTTTCTCTCTCCTATAATTAGGCCTTTTCTAGAAGCGTTGTATAAATGGAACTCTGCAATACATAGACTTTTATGTCTGGCATCTTTCACTCAGCATAATGTTTTTGAGTGAACTTGGGTATTTTTAAATGTACAAGGGGAGTTGGTATTTAAAGGAATGCTGGATGAATCCATCCATAAGCAAATGAATCACTTCTCAATGTGACTCCTCATTCTCTCATTTTATTGTATAAGAATGGTGTTGGCATCTTGGCTCCTTCAGGGGCCAGCTTACCTCCGGAGGTGGCCTGAGTTCCCATCCATATGACAGGTTTGGACTGACGGGAGCAAAGCTGTTTGGGCCATACTTCCTCCATTTTCACCCAACTTACACCATAAACCCATCTACTATCTGAAGCCTTGGTCCCTAAATGTTGACCCCCAGAGTGTGCAACTTCTGAAGGGCTCTGAGAATTCATCTGCATCCCCTGCACTGCTAGACTGCACTGCTAGAAGATTAGCTGTACTCTGTGTTCTGGCAATGGTTTCTGAGGTATACAGATGTTGTAAAATTATGAAAATTCTAACTGCTCTTAATTTCAACTTTTCCTTGTGAATTTTTCCAGTTCATAGAGATGGTAAGCTTCACAGGAGCAGGCACTATTTCAAACTCTCTGCTGCATGCCCCACACTCCTGTCTCATCAGAGGTAGCCCAGGAAGATAATTTATATATAAAAAATGCTGATGTTGGGATCCCTGGGTGGCGCAGTGGTTTGGCGCCTGCCTTTGGCCCAGGGCGCGATCCTGGAGACCCGGGATCGAATCCCACGTCGGGCTCCCGGTGCATGGAGCCTGCTTCTCCCTCTGCCTGTGTCTCTGCCTCTCTCTCTCTCTCTCTCTGTGACTATCATAAATAAATAAAAATTTTTTTTAAATGCTGATGTTACATAGAGACTGTATCAGTCAGCTAAGGCTGCCATAACAAAGTATCACAGTCTAGGTGGCGTAGACAACAGAAATTTACTTTCTCACAATTTTGGAGGCTAGAAGTTTAAGATCAAGGTGTTCGCAACGCTTGTTTCTTCTGAGACCTCTCTCTTCAGTTTGTGGATGGCCACCTTCTCCCTGTGTCTTGTTATCATCTTCTCTCTGTGCCTGTCTGTATCTTTATCTCCTCTTCTTATAAGGACACCAGTTAGATTTAATTGGGGCCCACTCTAATAACCTCATAGTAACAGGGACACCTGGGTGGCTCAGCAGTTGAGTGTCTGCCTTTGGCTCAGGGTGCGATCCTGGAGTCCCAGGATTGAGTCCCACATCAGGCTCCCTGCATGGAGCCTGCTTCTCCCTCTGCCTGTGTCTCTGCCTCTCTCTCTCTCTCTCTTTCTCTGTATCTCTCATGAATAAATAAATAAAATATTTTTTTTAAAAAAAACCTCATAGTAGCTAACTTACTTCTTTAAAGACCCTGTCTCCAAATACAGTCATATTCTGTACCAGAGTACCAGGCTTCAACATATAATTTGAAGGGTAGGGAGACACAATTCATCTCATAACAGGACCTGATGATATAATTCTCTCTGCTATTGTGTATATTTGAAAAATCCTATAATGGAAAGTTAAACTTAAAAAGATTCATTCAATGAATAGTTACTGAATGACCAAAATAGTACTAGAACATGACTACGACCAAGTAGGAAAGGTGTAGGAAATGCTTTGATATTAAAAAGACATTTCCATTTTCAAAAACAGTCAGGAATATTACTAAAAAGAATGACCCTCCTGCTTTGAAAATATAATGAGGTCCACAGAGTTTGGGGTTGTCTCCTAAAATCTAAATTGGCTCTGAATTTGCTGAGCAGCAGAAAACACAGAAGAGATTGAGGGAGAGAGAGCATGGAAAGCCTCTTAAAGTTCCTACCTGCCCATCACTTCTGCTCCAATTTCATTGGCCAAAGCAAGTCACATGGTCAGGTCTAACTCTGAGGAAGTGGAGAAGCACAATCCTCCTCTGCACTCAGGAGGAGGATGAGCAAAAACACTAGGTGGTAGTGGGCACTGAAACCCACTGCTCCCACAAAGACACCCACAGCAATGGATATGGACTGCAAATGCTCCCTCCCCCACGTGTCTCAGCTCCTCTGCCTTCATCCCAGGAATAATAAGAACACAGTCCTGGGGCAGACGTAGTGGGTTTGGTGCAGATAGGCCATCTGTCAAAATAAACAATGCTCCTGAAGTGCCTGGATGGCAGAGTCGCTTAGGGTCTGACTCTTGGTTTCAGCATGATCTCAGGGTGGCAAGATCAGGTTCCATGTTCAACGTGGACTCTGCTTGAGCTTCTCTTTCTCCCTCTGCCTCTCCACACCTACTTGAGTGCTCTCTCTCTCTCAAATAAATAAATCTTTAAAATAAATACATAGATAAACAAACAAACAATGCTCCCTCATGGCTTGGGGACAGCATCCTGGACACACCATGTTCCCACAGAAGCCACCAAAGCATGTAGGAAGCTTGATCCACAGGGGCAAGGATCCTCAAGGAGGTAGTGCCACCTGCCCTACACTTCCCCACCACAGAACTGCTCAAAGTTCCCCCAGTGCTCCAACATGTAAGAGAAAGCTCCACATTGCTGATCATCAGGGACCAGGACAGTTTCTGTCCCAAGGACACCTAGTGGAATGGGACCATGACTCCTACCCAACATCACAGCCCTGCCCCAGGACACCATGTGGGAGCTGGTCCAGAGTCCTGAAGGGCTAGCATGCCTCCCTAGGCACCTGAGCAGAGCTTTGTTGAATACCCTTTCTAATTCAAATCACTCATATGCTCCTGTAGATGAAACCAACTTTCTTATTTAACTTCATTGTTATCTACAGTTAAATCAATGACTATAAAAACCAGCTTCTTAGACTCTCTTAATTACCCAGAAGAAATCCCACAATAGATGCCATTTCCGTGAATAGAGCAGGTGGGCAGCTACAGTAAAATTTCTTTAATAGAACTGATGTTCCTCCTGGAGTAATTTAAATAAGCCACAATGGCACAATCATTAAAATTAATTATAAGAGCTTAAAAAAGTCACAGGATGGGAATCTGAGAATGGGGTTCTAGTCTTGGCTCTTTGGCAAATGAAAGGATGTGTAGACCTATAGCTCTTTAGGGTGGAGACATATCATCCGTAAGATGATGAGCATGGTGGAAAGAGCCATGGCTTACTGACTGCTGGGGACCCACAGGCAGATCACAAAGTCCATTTATTGGGCAGTAACTGGAATTTTCAAAACAAAGTAGAATACTATATAGAATACATCACCTCTAATGAACGTAAAAGATTGTTTCCTGAAACTTGTTTTAGATCTATAATGTATATGTTCTAGGTGGTGAAATAAAGTGTATTTTTTATTGTGATTTAAAATTAAGGGCAGCCCGGGTGGCTCAGCTCATTTTTGCGCTGCCTTCAGCCCAGGGTATGATCCTGGAGACCTGGGATTGAGTCCCATGTCGGGCTCCCTGCATGGAGCCTGTTTCTCCCTCTGCCTGTGTCTGTGCCTCTCTCTCATGAATAAATAATAAAACCTTTAAAAATAAAAATAAAAATAAATAAATTAAATTAAATTGTCTGGAAAAGACCTACAATTCTAGTTCAGTGCAACAAATACTCACAGAGAAGTATTGTTGGGAAGGCCCAAGAACGGAGTCACACCACGGATGGATGGCATGATGGGTAAGGTGACTGTGCCTCTGGCCTGGCCCCTCTCTAGAGGAAACTAAGCCCATTGGTCAGTGTCTACATGGATGCTACTCTGGTGGACAGGGTGATGAGCCCTCCCTGGATAGATACTCACAAAGGCCAAGCAGCCAAGACAAGTTGGTTCTGGGGTTTTGAGGACAGATGGGGCAGGTGGGGCATGAAGTTACCTGACTTTGCTCCAAGCAGGGTCAGGACTAGAGTGTGGCAAGTGAGGGGCCCGGACTATAAAATTAAGCACTCTTGCTCTTGAGTGTAGACTGTCACTGTAGCAGCTTGCCAGTGAGTACCTCCCTGCATCGTGTGTCAGGTCTGGGAACCCACGGTGAAACGAGGCCAGCCAAGGTCCTGAGCTTCCAGACTTCCACTCTGGAGGGGGTACAGGTAATAATCAATAAGTTACAGAGTTAACACAGAAGGTGCTCATGCCTGGTGAGGGGGCGACCAGGACTATATAGGGTGGTCTGCAGAGGTCTCATGGAGAAGAAAACAATTGACCCAGCACGTGAAGATGATGATAAAGCCAACCAGCTACATTTCCGTAGGGAAAGGTTTTAGAAAATAAGTCAGAAAGGAAATAGTTGCGGGGGCGGGGGGGGGGGGAGGCGGGCACCAGCTTTCATTCTGAGTGAGGCCAGGCATTTGGAGGTTTCTGGATAGAGGAGGGTCATGATCTCAGTTTTAAAGCAATAACCCCAATTTAAAGTTTTAAAGCTGCGGTAAGGAGGCAGACCTCACTAGGGAGATGTGCCGTAAGGGTAGAAACAGGAAACCATCCAGCCAGAAGATTACTGGGGCAGTCCAGGTGATGGCAGGGGAAGGGATTCTGGAACAGCTTAGATGGAGCACTTGAGAGGAAAATGGGAGTCAAGGTTGACTCAGAGTCGAGGGTCCAAGTATCTGGAAGGATGGAGAAGCCATTTACTGAGATGGGAAACTTGTGTTGGGAGGGACGATGGGGGAAGAGATGGAACCTGTTCTGCTGGGATGTCCCATTAGACCTCCAGGAGGAAGCACTGCGTGGGCTTGGGTATGAGTCTGGTGCTCAGGAGAGAAGTCTGAACTGAGACATAAATTAGGAATTCTTCAGCATATGGGTGAATTTAATGTGACACGGTTGGATGAGACCAACAGGGTGTGACTATGGATCAAACAGGGAAGGAGTCCTTGGATTGGTCCTGGGGACACCCAAAACTCAGAGGTCGGCAAAGGGACTGAGTGATGAAGAATCCCAGGCATAGGGTACCATGAAAAGCAAGGGAAGAAGCATTTCCTGGGGGAAGGGAGAGAACAAATGCTGTGACAGGACAAGTAAAAGGAGGACGGAAAAGTGACCACCGGACGTGGCAACTTGGAGGTGCTTAGTGACCTTGATGGGGCACAGTTTTGGGTAGGGCTGGTAAAAGGATCAGCAGAAGGGGCAAACATCTGACCAGAGCAGGTTTAACAGAGAATGGGAGAGAAGGAACTGCAGAAAGACAGTGGAGACAACTCTTTCCAGAAGTTCTACAGCCAAACAAAGCAGAAAAATAGGACAGTAGCAGGAGGAGGAAGTGAGAGCAAGAGATGTTTTTCTCTTTTCTCAAATGGGAGAGAAAAGTGGCATGTGTGAATGCACAGGAAAGGATCCAATAGAGAGCAGGGAATGGTGCTGGGGGGGCAGAGAGAAGTTCCAGGGGCGGCATCTGGCGCTAACATAAAGAGGGGGTGGCTTTGAGCCGGATACATTATTTCCAGTCTCAGGAGGGGCGCAAAAGATATGGGCACAGATGCTGGCAGGGAAGAATGTGATGAGGGGGTGGGGGTCTGAACCAACCATTCAAATCCTCATTACATCAGAAATTCTGGAGCCTGCAAAACCTGGAGGTAGGCTGGGATTCCAGTAAAGGGAGATGTTAGGTCCTCTGGGCCAAAGGGAGCAACTAGGTCATCAAGTGACCACAGAGACGAGTTTCATCTTCCCTTCCCCAATGAGCCTCAACATTTACAGAGGACAAAGAACAGACTTTTGGCCTCTGAAGATAAAAATTTGAGCCCATTTTTATTAGCTGCTTGGAGTTGGCAAAAAAATTGTATCATTGCTCTAAGTTCTATTTCTCTATCAGAACCATGGAGAGACAAATACTCTTGTGTTTCCCAGGACTGCTGAGAAGATAAATACATATAAAAGGTCTCAGTTAATGAAAATTCAAGATGCAGGAATATAGTAAAATATCACCTTTATAGAGTTTGACAACCTACATAACAATAAGAGATATCATTTAGGCACACACAGAGTAAAAACATAAACATGTGCCCCAAAATACTAAACAGCAGCTTCATTTTAGATTTCTCAGGGGGGTGACTGAGGAAAGGCATCCATTGCATCATGAACTGCACATACCTTATTTCTTAATAAAGGGTGGAAAGTATCCAGATGTTCCTCTTATTATTCTCTGTATTTTTTATATATACCTTGAATGTATTCTTGTGGCCTTCCAAGTCTTTTTGCTCCTGTTCTATTCAGCCATCTGTGTGGTATTTCCTTTCCCCTCTGGGACAGGTAGGAATGGCTCTCATGAGCAATCAGGATGCTGTGTCCAGGGCTTGGCTATCAGATAGGGCCATGCATTCAAAAAGCAAGCAGAGATACAGAGGGCCACACGGGGTAGTATACACACTCTATTTCCTACCTCTGTCCAATAAGACAGGTAGGTGCAATGGCACCTCGGTAGCAACAAGCTCTCTCAACACTCAGACCTTGTTTTATAAAAGCCATCCTCCAATAAAAGGAACTAATAGGGATGCCTGGGTGGCTCTGCGGTTGAGCGTCTGCCTTCAGCTCAGGGTGTGATCCCGGAGTTCCAGGATCAAGTCCCACATCAGGTTCCCCACAGGGAGCCTACTTCTCCCTCTGCCTATATCTCTGCCTCTCTCTGTGTGTCTCTCATGAATAAATAAATAAAATCTTTTAAAAAAGGGAACAAATTAAAGGAACCAGGGACCCTTGGAGAAACAGCTGATTCTAGGGCCAGGGCATAGAAACCTCAAGATGAGCCTGCAGCATCTTGTTGAGACAGTAAAGAAGCACTCATAAAATGAGAGGCTAGGGACATGTCAAAGAGAGACAAGAGCCAACGTGGAAAAGCCACCACTGGTCAAAGGTGGAATAGTGTAGGACTGTATTATAAAAACCCAGGAGTCCATACTGATATAAAGAAATATTTAAATAAATAAATGGGGCAAAACAGATAAGTTTCTGACACAGAAAAATTCCAAATAATTTATGTAGACAGTCTCCTGTCAAGGAGGTGGAACCTAACTCCCCACTCTGTATATGTGGCCTATGCAAGGTGGTGTCCTTCCCAAGAGAAATATGGAAAGGGGGAGGGGGTGCTTTACAGCAGAGAAACCCAGCAAAGACCAACTCAGACCAGTGAGCAAGGTCAATCAACATCAATCGTGATAAATCATGTTGACAGAAGCACCTCAGAGATGATTTCTTAAGAATGGCACCTGACCTCTGGTCTTCCTTCCAAAAACCCGTATTGCAGTCTAACCATGAGAAAAACATCAGATAAACCCAAATTGAGACATTCTACAGAATGCCAGACCAGTACTTCCTAAAACTGTCCAAAAACTGCCACAGATCAGAGGAGGCTACAGAAACATGTTAACTAAATATAACGTAGAATCCTGCATGGGACCCTGGAATAAAAAGAAGACATTAGGTAAAAACAAACAAACAGCACATGAGGAAATCAGAAGTGCCTGGCATCTCAGTTGGTTAAGCATCCACCTTTGGCTCAGGTCATGATCCTGGGGTCCTAGGATCAAGTCCCACGTCAGGCTCCCTGCTTCTCCCCTTCCTTGTGCTTGCTGTCTCTCTCTCCCTCTCTCTCTTTCTCTGTCAAATAAATGAATAAAATCTTAAAAAAAAAAACTAATGCAATCAGAATAAACTATGCAGTTGAGTTAGTAGTGATGTGCCAGTGTGAGTTCCTTAGTTGTGCCAAATATATCACATTGATGCAAGATATTAACCAGAAGGGAAGCTGTGGGGCACATGGCCGGCTCAGTCAGTAGAGTGTTTGACTCTTGATCTCAGAGTTGAGAGTTCAAGCCCCAGAACTAACTTAATAACAACAACAAAACTGGGTATTCTACGCAACTGAGGAATTCTTGAATACTACGTCTGAAACTAGTGATGCACTCTATGTTGGCTAATTGAAATTAAATTTTAAAAATTAAAAACATTTTTAAAAACCAAACAAATAAAAAAAACCAAACAAATAAACTTATAAATAAAATAAAAGAATGAAAGTGAGGCAAGGGGTACTTGGGTTCACTCTATACTACCTGGGCAATGTTTCTATAAAACGAAAACTATTCTAAAATCCAAAGCTTGTTAACACCACCAGAGAGCAACAAGAAAGACAGGCACCTCCCCTGCACAATCCAGCTGGACTGTGGTTGACACATACACCTCTCCACTCACCGTGCAAAACCCTCCAAGACTTCTGTGGAAATTCACAGGCTTCCTGAAGCTGCCCTGGCTCTGACCTGCTGCCTCCACTGAATTCTAGTATTCTAGAAACTTGACGCCTTCATGCATTCCTTTCTCTCTCCTCCACGCCTGATGCACACATCTGCACACATAGGCACACATCTGCCATGCCCACGCTACTTTCTGGGTGCAGCAGCCCTCCTGAGGGGTCCGGGACATGGCAGTCTGTACACAGCCATGCAAACCACGGCAGCTTGACTACCCCACCTGTTGCTCAACCTCCACTCCCTGTCCTCCCTTCTCCCTCTGTTCTCTTCACTTGAACAAGAAACCAAACAAACTAGCCAACAGACTAAAACCAAATTTCTCAGGTAGAGGCCCTGAGACTTAAAAGCAGACTTCGGGGGACCTGGGTGGCTCTATCTGCCCTCGGCTCAGGACGTGATCCCAGGGTCCTGGGATCAAGTCCCCCATCGAGCTCCCCATGGGGAGCCTGCTTCTCCCTCTGCCTGTGTCTCTGCCTCTCTCTGTGTCTCTCATGAGTAAATAAATAAAATCTTAAAAAAAAAAAAAAAAAAAAAAAGATTTGCTGGCTACCCCCAGGTGACACTTGCTCTCTGAAGCCTGGAATCTTATCACCCCCAGCTCTTGCCAATTTCAAAGGCTACCCATCCAGCTGCTCACTGAGCAGTATTCACAAAGCACCTACTATGTGCCTGGTATTGCACAACACAGAGGGAACTCAAGATACTCCACACAACTTGGGTCATCCCCCGATTGTCCCATCCACTGCAGTTTGAAGTGAGCATCCTCCAAAGGTGCCGTGAACCCCCCTGAGAACCAAGATTCCATGTTATGCCTTGTCTCCGCCTTTATAACATCCTACCACTAATAAGAGAACAGCCACGATATGACCATAGCACAGTGACATGGCACAAAAAGGAGAAAAGGGAAACTGTTAATCATTTCCACTGGGCACAGGTATAGGCAGAAGCAGCCCCTGATAAACAGGAACAAGCAGGGCTGCTGGCAGTTATGAGCCTGGAAAGACAAAACTAGGAACCCCCTTCCCCCCTCCACCGCTCTCAAACAGATGCCCCCCATGTGCTCAATTCTGAAGTTACACAGGGCAGGAAGCTCCAAATCCACACCAAAACTCTTAGAAAAGAAAGAGAGAAGACTTTTCTTCAATCTCAGAGTCCAAGAACATTAATGCTTTTCTCAAAACTTCTCAGAATCCTCAGGGGTCAAAGGAAGCAGGGGGATCAGGGAGACAAGAGGAAAGAGAAGTAGTCACTATGGCAAAGAAGTGGGACACACATATTGGAAGAGCTGGGAACACAGAAGGAGGACCAGCCCCTGTACAAGTACCAGCGCCCCCTCTTTTGAGCGTGGTCCCAAGGCCAAACTCGGAACTCTGCGAGCCTAGGACTCCTCCTCTGGTGCACATGAATCCCTCATGGGCTGTTCTGAAAAATCAAATGAATCCACATATGCAAATACACCTTTTCCCAATGGTGCAAGCACCCAAATTTCCGTGCCCCCGCATGGAGAACTGGGCTCTCCATCTCATCATGCTAGTTATCCTTTAAATTTGCGTTTAAAGCTATGTTATTGGGCAGCCCGGTGGCGCAGCGGTTTGGCTCCGCCTGCAGCCTGGGGTGTGATCCTGGGGATCCGGGATCGAGTCCCACATCGGGCTCCTTGTAGGGAGCCTGCTTCTCCCTCTGCCTGTGTCTCTGCCTCTCTCTATGTGCGTCTCTGATGAATAAATAAATAAAATCTTTAAAAAAAAAAAAAGCTATGTTATTTATAAAGAAGTTGCCTGAAAGCAAATCTTGAAGCAGAAGCATTAATCAGCATCGAACATTTCCACTTCAAACATCAGCAATTTAGAAGAAAAACCCATAAACAGACCAGAGTATGATCCCAGCACTAAATAATAAATCCATCATTAGCTCTGAGCTGTATTTACCACGGAGCTTTCTAAATCTCTGGAGGCGCATTTTGGCAGCTAAAGCAGCTCTGATTTTAAGGCTCGTTTTATGATGTCACGGGACAGGAGGTCTGGTCCCACAGCAGCTGTGCAGCCAAGCCTTTCCATCCTGGATAGCGGGGGCCAGGCTTCCAGGCCCCTCGCTCCCCAGCCACGGTTATGGAGCTGGTCAGAAGAAATTAAGAGGCCTACAGAGCCCAGGCTGAGGGCAGCCACCTCATTCCCAAGGCTGAGAGGCAGCTCAAGGGACCTAGTGCTGGTGGCAGGACAGGAGAGTGATCACTTCCTGACAGCTCTGGCTCCAGAATAAGCAGGGAGAAGGCACTGTCCCTCAAGAACAGTTTGGTTCTCCGTGTCCACCTGCACAGGTACCTGGCCACACCCACGAGCATGGACAGGTAAACGCAGCTGGCATGCAACCAATACACAAGCCTCAAATACCCAGAGGTGAGCACAGCTCAGGTGCCAGCTCTGAGGGACGCCCCCATTGGTCCTTGCTCATCACCACCCCCAGGGAGCTGCCTTTCATTTCACCAGATGTTTCCCACTAACAGCCCGGCATGTATCATTCCAGAAGAGCAGCAGGCGGAACTTTCACCTCCCAAAAGGTGCAAGTACGCTAGGCAAGGTAAAGAAGATTTGGCACCCCAAATATGCTCTTGCTACTTATGAAAGGCAGGACTGGGTGGCTCAGTGGTTGAGAGTCTGCCTTTGGCTCAGGGCATGATCCTGGGTCCTGGGATCAAGTCCCACATCAGGCTCCCTGTGAGCTTCTCCCTCCGTTTGTGTCTCTGCTTCTCTATGTCTCTCATGAATAAATAAATAAAATCTTAAAAAAAAAAAAAAAAAAAAGAAAAAGACAGGACAACGTTGCAAAGACTTTAGCAAAATGAGATCCCACTGCAGGGACAGAACAACTGGCCAACCTTGATACCCTTTTAAAGCTCAGCCAGTAGGTCTTAGTTTCCCATGGCTGCTGTAGCAAAGTATCGCAAATTTAGTGACTTAAAGCAAGGCGAATCTACGGTTTCCCACAGGTCTCCCCAGTTTAAAGCCCAGGTGTCAACTGGGTTGGTCCCTTCTGGAAGCTCTGAGGGAGAATCTGTTCCCTTGCCTTTTCCAGCTTCTAGAAGCTGTCTACCACATTCCTTGGCTTGCCGCCCCTTCTTCTATCTCCTTTCATCTCCAAACCCCACCACCGCAATCTCTGCTTCCATCATCCCGTGATCCCGTCACCTCTCCTATGACTCTTCTAGTCTCTCTTATAAGGACCCCAAGACTGCACTGCACCAGCCCCACTCCCCCAATAAGCCAGGACATCTCCCCGTCTCCTCCCATGACAGAGTCACATCTGCAAAGTCCCTTCTGCATGTAATCTGACGGCCAGGCGGGCTCCCCAGACAAGGTGTAGACATCTTTGGGGGACCAGCACACTCCCTTCAAATTGGAATCCTATCTGCAACAAAACCATCCTCAGTGGCTTTTTTTAAACAAGCAAAGTTCAATAGGCAGAAATAGGCAGGGAGAGTGCAAACTGTGTCCTTCATTTGCCTAACAGTGATCCGCTCATTATCCACCTTCTTCAACAAATCACACCAAGTGTGACCACGTTAGGTGAAAACCTCTCACACTGAAGGCCCAGAATCCTTCTCTTTCTCACAGCTCCATTTATAACGGGCTGCAAATAAAGTTGAGCACACTTGCTGCCTCCACCAGTCTTCTTGGGAAAGCAACACAACAAAAATAAATGAGTACAGATCATTACTTTAAAATTTCTAGCCACTGGCGACCTGAATACACATGGAAAGAGTTTCATTACCCTCTTTATTTTGCAAAGTGAAATTTTCATATTGCACCCCCAAATCCTCAATGCTGACAAAGCGATCCCGACAGCACCACCCAGCATGGAGGTCTCCGGCACCATGGGAAGTTGCAAGAATCGATATGATGTTAAAACATTAATCGTCAGCAACCACGATCACCCCAAGGTCACCTTCTGCATTATTACTTACGTTGCTTCCCACTTTAACTTCTTAATTATTGAGATAAACACTGAGGCTCTGCTAGTCTCCTTACCTTGGGCCCTCTCCATCCTGAACAAGATTTCATTTTTAATGAAGTCCCAACAATCGCACCATGGCAAGATACCCACGCGGGCCTGCATGTTGTCTGTGTGGCTGTGCTGTGCTTGGAAAGCTGCTGCTCCCCAAGATGCCTCTAAGAACAAGGCTCCATTCTTCAGGGCAAAGTATGAATAAGAGACAAAGCCCATGGCTTCCCCAGGAGAGGTAGGAAGGGTTCTCTGCCCCAGCCCAGGGGCCGCACACTCCAATCATCCTGCCATCCTCCCTTCCAGCTGCTATTCCAGGCTCCCCAAGACTTTAGAACCCCCACAGGGCAACCAGCATGCCAGGGCTGCAGCCTCCGCCTACACCTTTCTCCACAGCACCATCCCAAAGCAAGAAGGGACTTCTGATGACCACTTGCCATATTCTTCCCCAGCATCTTTTTTCACAACTGAGACTGGAGGCAGCAGCTCTTTCCTGCCCCATCTCTGCACATGTCCACACACATCAGAGCTTCTGCAGTCATCGCTCAGACACTAAGCTCCTTCTACATGCTAAACACTACACCAGGTTACAAGAGGTGCAGGCCCTGGCCCTGCCTGCCAGGAGTTTTCACCCTGCATTTGTCATCAAATGCAGGGAACAGATGGCCTGGAAGGTGTGCAACCAGCAGTGGGAAGGGTGGTACGCAGGGTGACCCTCACCCAGCCTGGGAAGGCCTCCAAGGGAGAAGAGGAGTAGAAGAATGCAGAAGACCAATTAGGTGACAAGGATGTGGGGAGGCATCTCAAGCAGAAGGCACAGCATAGCCAAGATGCCTACATGGAAATTTGAGGAGGACCGGAGAAAATGTTCCACAGTGGCTGAAGTCTAGGGGGAAGAGGCTTACAAGAGGGAGAGGAAAGAGGGGAGCCAGGCTTCTGCACACTTGACAAAGGGTTTGCACTTGATCCTGAGAGCCCCAGTCAGCTGTGCTTCTTGAAAAGATAGCTTGGCTGCAGGGTGGAGAGTAGGTCGGAGGTGGTGGCATGCAAAGGCTAGGAGAGGAGGCTGGCCTGGATGTCCCGGAGAAGCAGTGGAGGCTGGGGGAGGAGGAGTCCTGGCTGCAGACAAGGCAGCTAAGGGAGCATGCATTAGAGCCAGCAGGCACACCATGAGGGACCACCCCAGCCTCCCCAAGCAGGCACGTGAGGCCAGGAGAAGGGTTCCATCTAAGATCCATAAAAGGCCTATGGGGGTTTGGGTCTAGAATGGGAAGTGAGGGGTGGGTGCAGGGTGGAGCCACCACCCAAGGGGGGTGAGGAAGGAGACAGGGCAGTCAACTGAGCACCCTGCAGAGAAGGCGCCCCCACCCCCAGGTCAGTCTCAGGTCAGAGAAGGTCTCACACGAATCCCAAGAGACAAGCTGACCCCTGTCCCAATGGACGCTCTTGGGATGTTTGCAGCTCTGAGCTCTCACTTCCCAAGGTGGCACTGAAAGCCTGGCTCTGAGCCTCAGCTTCCTAACTCATCCAACTAGACCAATTGTGCCAAGAAAGTCTCACTGTGAAGGTCTGCAAGACCAGTGCTCTCTGGAAATCCGAAGGTGCTAGGCACCAACGGGGCTGGCATGGATAGCTGTGCCCATCAAGTAGTTCATGTGGCCCCATCTTTCCAAACCTCCTGAGGTCAGGCCCGTTTCTGCCAGCGAGTGTGAGCAGAGGGGCCTGTGTCTCTCCTGACTGAGCCAAGTAAGCCCCAGAAGGCTTGCCCACCACTCCCACCACCATGGCACTTGGACCCTCTCCACCTAGAAGATGGATGGAGGGGCTTCCGGGCCTGGAACCTGAGGCTCGGAGGCAGGAGATAGGTCTTCAGTATAAGGCCCCCAAGGGTTCACCCACCCAACCGGGTAGAAATTGGCAAGGCCTCAGACACGCCCGAGGCCTTGGTTAGAGGACCCTCTCGTTACGAACTGAGATTTCCCAAGACTCAAAGAAACTGCATGAGGGAAAATGCAATCTATAAATTCTTGATTCCATATTAGTTTGGCTCTGTAATTTTGGGTGAGTCACAGTATTTACAAATTAGACAGTTGAAAACATTACAGAGAGGCTCCAACCGAAGCCCCAGTTGCCACTGAGGTCATTTAGGGGCTGCCCCAGGACAGCTCCATGTATGATGAAGGCTGGGCTGAGAGGTCCCAAGCCTGGCATTCACTCTCTCCTTGGAGGGAAAGCTCAGTGGGAAGAGGGAGTGGCCACACATCCAGACGTATCCTTCCGGTCTGCACACCTGTGTCTGTTCAACAGAAGATCCCTCAAGTCTTGCGGGTGAGGATACCTCACAGGTCACTTATGGGAGGAGGAGCCACACAAGTCACAGGGTCTGACCAAGTGCAGGAGAGAGATAGACAAAGACAGTGGGACACCCTGGACTGGCTCCAGGACTAGGGTGGCTGGCAAGAACCTGCACTGAGTACCACCCCAGGAAATACCAGTTTACCCATGCTCCCTCCATGAATCCTTGTAAGGAAGGCCAAAAGGCATTAGAACCAAAGCCTCAGATGAAGGTCTCCTGGGCTCCCCAGGATGCCAGCAGGCTGGGCCCAGCTCTGGAACTCACCTCATTGCAGTGCTGTGTGATTAGGCATGTGTTCCTCCCCATCCTGCACAGCAGGTCCCAGCCCCACATCTATTTTATGGATGAAGAAACTGAGGCCCCATTACTTGTGAGAGGGCCACGCAGCCAGTAGGGGGTATACTGCCTGGATTCCAACCCCAGCCATGTGGCTTCAGAGCCCCGCTCCTAACCACCATTGCAACCACACTACCTCCCACAGGAAGTATTTGTAAAACTCGACTGCAAAGCAGAATGGCTGTCCATCAGAATCAGCATTTCAGTGGCTCACTCTGAATGTCTGCACAGGGCCCCCCTCCTCCCAGGGACTGAGCACCATGGGGACGCTAATGGGGACCCTGCCCTGGGAGGCACACCCACATCATCACTCTTGGTGAAAAGAGTAAACAGGTAGCTCTGCCTTCCTTGGAAGCCTAGAAGCTTCCACCCACGCCTCTTTAATGTCTCATGGTTCCCCCTGCCCTCCCAGGCTCCCACAGGCAGTTCCCCCCATAAAATCCACACATATTCAATCCTGCCTTGGCATCTACTTCTCAGAGGACCTGACCTAACACAGCTCCTTACAAGAAAGAAAAGGGAATAAAAATCACAGAAAAAAATAACATCCAAAACACCTTGTGTAAAGCACAGAACCACAGACAACAAACATATTTCTGGGTAATTCACAATAAAAGATCTAAGAAAGAAAGTACTAGAGATGACAGCAGTTAGCTGTGTGTGCTGTAGGAAGGGGCAACAGGGATTCAGTGACAGGATATTTCACACTGCCAGGACCAAGCAGGGGCGGAGAGGGAGCAGGACCCGGGAGGCCCTCTCCACCCTCACCCCTGCCTCTGACCTCTGGGCCCTGCCCTCCCAGAGCAGTCATGCTCCATCTGACCCTGCGAACTGTGCTCACGGCCACACACCAAACACATTCAGTGATGTGTGACTTCAGCCACGGCAAAATCACCAGGAAGGGCTGCCCTCCCACGGAGGATGGCACCCCTCAACATGACCTTCTCGGCACGTCCCTAGACACCCCCAACCCCATGCAGATGGGGAAGGAGACAGGAGATGCCCTGCCTCCCAGCCCACACCCACGTCCCTCACTGCGACAATGTCTCTGCCACCCTTTCTGGCAGGAAACTGCCCCCCCCAACCCCACCCCTGGGCAGGGCAGCCCTGTGTCTCATGCAATAACAGGGGTATGCTCTTGTGGAGGGAGAGCCAGTAAGATCTGAATAGTGCTTTGCCTTTTTGTCAACTGCTTTCTCTTTCTGCATTAAACAGACGTCCATGGCACTCATTTCACAGGCTGGAAGACGGGGACACTGAGGCTCAGAGAAGTATGGGACTCCCCGGAGGTGCCATAGTTACCAAAAGGATGAGTCAGGGCCTATCTCTGCCTCTGGCCCCACTGACCTCTCTCCGCTCCCTTGGGGCCTCTGTATCCCCTCATGTCTGCTCTTGCCCATCTTCACCAGGTCACTGATATGCACCCCATCTAGGTCCCTCTGTTTCCCTCTGGCTTTCCTCACGGTCCATCTGCCCATCCCTGGGTGACCACAGTCTCGTGGGAGAGCCAGGGGCTCCATCCAGGGACCCTCTGAACTCTGACCATTCCTAACCTGTTTTCTGAGCACTCCCTCTCCTCTGTGGGGGAGCTGGGCCGTGGAGAGGAAGAAGGATAAATCAGGTGCCCAAACTGTTAGTACTCCTGGGGATAAGCTGGCCTTCTGCACAGAGCTGGCCACTCACCAGGTCCACACATGATCGGGGCCCAGGCACTCCATGCCCAGCTCTGCAAGGCTGATTTCATGGCAATGGTTTTGCATCCTGGGGTGGGCAGAGGGCTCACAGCTCCCAGAAGCTGGTTTGGGAGGTCACAGGACAGCAGAAGAAAGCCTGGGAGCCCAACAGCTTCCACTCAAAACATCCTCCTCAAAAACTACAGGGTAAAAGAGGGCTGGCAGAAAGAGAGCCATGAGGCAAAGCTGGAGGAGCAAATGCAAAATGATCAAGCATCACATACACAGGGAGGCTCCCAACACCTCTGACAGACCCACCAGTGCAGCTATTGGAGATGCCGGGAGCGCTGCAAAACCAAATTCTGTATCTATTTCCAACCAGACTGAAACATCTCTTGGGAGGAAAAAATTTCCAGTGGGCCAAAAACCTTCCTTCCTCTACAAGGAATCAAATCAACAAGCAACAAGACAAAATCAGGACCTCAGAAACTCATCTGAATGCACACTCTGTTTTGCATCCAGGTTTGGGAACAGCAGTTCTGCTCGGTCACGTGTTCTGGTTGACAGGGATGTGCTCTGCATCAGTTAAAGAATGTGAACTAACACAACACTAAGCCAAACGGAAATTAACAGCCCTTGTCTTCTGTTGGGTAAGTAGAGGTCCCTAACTGGGAACAGGTGCACTCAGTGAGACCAGCTGAGTCCTGCTCTGCAGGCTGCCCTCATGCACACCCCATGTCTATCCTGAGCCAGACAGACTTCAGAGGCTGAGGCAAAGGCCCAGCTGACTCCTCCCATCCTACCACAGCCAGAGCTCCATCCTACCAGGATCTGCACTTCAACCTTGGACTTCAGCCCCCACTGCTGACCCTCTGCCACTAACCCCCCAAATGGCCTCTGCCTGTGCCCAGAGGGGCTAATGCAGTGGCCCTCAGCTCTGCTGGCCTTTGAATCCCGGGATGCTTTAAAAGCCACTTCCCTGAACCCTACACTGTGGGTTCCAACTCCCCCCTTCCCACCCTGCCTGCACAGGTTAGCCAAGACAAAACCAACAGACAGAGCTGTACTCTGTCCTCAACCTCAGCAGGTAGGCAAAGGAGGGACAGCAGGGCCTCAAGACAAGGCAGGGTTCATGCCACTGTGCAAGGCTCTTGCTCTGCCTAGAGACCTGTGATTTAGAGATGTGTCAACCAAATAAAATTTCAAAGAAATATGGTATAGGAGAACTGCCTCTCCTACTTCCAGGTCAGCCTACAGGGTGAAAAAAATGGAAAATCCCTGTTTTGTCTTTTAGAAAAAAAGTGTGCTATATTAAGTGTGCCAGGTACCTGGTGTGGGACGCAGTTCACTGTGATCCACTAGATGCTCACCATGCCCTGTGGGGATCTTGCCCTCACTTTGTGAGCATCCAGCTGGTCAGTTCTAGAGTGGATTCCACCCAGATCTTTGGGCCCTACCACCTGCTCTTCTTTTGGGAACACAATGCAGAAACCACCACAGCAGCAGGCAGGCAGCAGGGCAGGCAAAAACTGAGCCTACAAGGTGCTGATTCCTCTCTGTCATGTTCCTCTTTGACCACCAGTGCCTAGCACATGGCAGGTACCAGCAAACACTTGGGAAACAGGAGGTGAATAAAGGAAAGGTAGAAAGAAGGAAGCCAGGCTGGCTGGCTTCAGAGCAGAACAATGTCATAGGGCAGAGGCTTCTGGGAGGGGCTGGGACTGTGGGAACTGTCTATTCAACAGCCATCTCCACTCTCTTCCTTTGGAACAAAACTCGGATTTTAAGTTGAGCTGCAGAGCCTCCCATTTAGCTAGTTGAGGCCATGTAACTAGCATCTGGCCAAAAAGATAAACAAATGCAACAGGGACTCCCAGGAAAGCTTCTTAAAGGCAGCTTTACTCAGCTTGGAGGTGGACCTCTTTTGCTCACCCTTCCTCCTTCTGCTGCTTGGAACACAAACCTGATGGCTGGAACTCCTGCAACCACCTTGGACCATAAGATGCTTTGCAGTTAAAGTCATGTGGACTTTGCTTAAACATCGGGTTGCTTTTTTTTTCCTTTTTCTTTTTTCTGGCCTCACTCTGACAGTAAAGCCCTACCCGACAGCCCTGGGCAGCTGAGCTACCAGGTAGCAGCATAGATAGTCTTTCCAGAACTATGAACATCCATGGCTCTGAGGATGCCTCTGAGGATAAAGCACTGAGGCTGCAAGTGAGAGTCCTGAGCCACCAGCAGCCCCAGCAATAAAGAGGCCCACAGTCAAGGCCGAATCAGTGTAAGCCATCAAGAAACCATACCCAACTGGGGCCGGGGGGACTTCACCGGTCACTGGTCAGCCTTTATTCTGCCTCCAACCTTTTTCCCTCTTTGTTATCTCACAAAGACTAGCATTTTAGCTGCCAACCCTCAACTACAAGGTCTACACAGCAGACAGGGATGACTGGACCAAGCAGACAGGCACCTGTTTTGCACAATCAAGACTAATTAGTGATCTCTGGTCCTCCCCTGTGGAAAGGTGTGCACAGCGCTAGTGACACCTGCCACCCCCACGGCCATTCCCACACTCAGAATCACAAAGGGCAAGCTCCTTCTGGTCTCCTCCAACCCCTGCTCAAAACCTTGCAATGGCCCCCGGCCCCAGGACGCAGTCCAAACTCCTTAACGCCATTCCCAAGGCTGCAGGGGTCTGGCTACCTACCTATTCCACTCACCTCTGCCCTAGTCTCTTCTATCCAGGACTATCTTTCCTTGAATTTACAGACCAGTAGTAAACAGCCCTGCACTCCCACTCCTGGCCTTGTCCCAGCACAGGTGTCTCAGCACATATGGGCAACTCTCTCTGCCTGGAAGCCAGCCCCCATCTTTCTTTCTCCTGGGCTGATCTACTCTTGCCAGCCTCAGCTAATAACCGCATCTTTCTGGAAACTTCCCTGGTGCCCTTTGCTCTAGCCACCATGGGCCGCCCTTCCGTGGACTCCAGGATCATACCCCGGCCTGTAGGCTCCTTGGGGGCAGGACACAGGTCCTGTGTCTGTCACTATTCCCCCTTCCACACAGAGCCGAACAGGCACACGGCACAGAGGACAACGCTATGTCCTCTGGGAAGTGGCTCCATGGGCTGACTACACAGCCTGTCAGGCTCCACAACAGGCCCTGACTTCAGACAGGTAAGCTGTGGGCTTGCAGACTTTGCTTTCCATCAACAATAAGATTGTTAACATCTGAGGTTGCACTCAGGGCTTGCACTTGCTTCAGTGCCTGTTAACCAGCAGACAGGGCCTCCCCAGTCACTCCCCACGTCTCTTTCAAGGGGCAGGACAATGGTTGGAAGGGTCTTGGTTTTCATTCCCTTCACAGGCTGGGAGAGACCTGGCTTTAATCTGCCCAGTACTGAAATTCGTGGGCTGACCACTGAGGCGGTGGTCCCTTCTGCTGGCAAGACAGGACCGACCCCCTTCAGGAGGCCCTCCATCTCCACTGCCAGAAAGCCCTGGTCATCCTGCCAGAGGCCCCTGCAAGAAGCCGAGGCATTTCTTTCACCGCCCTGACGGATAACGAGCGTGTGGTAAAATTCAAGCATGCACCTTAGTGGTCACAGTGGCAGACTAAATGTGAAGAACACACCCTGACCCAAAGACCCTCCACATGGCGTGCGGACAGGCTTCCCTCCCGGCTGCACGGTCCACCCCCTGGCCTCCCCTCACAGACCCGCTCTCTGCCATCACAGGGGCTTCCTGCTCTCCCAACGGCCGGCCGGAGGCAGGGAGGCTGGGTAGGGAGGCTGGGTCTCCCCACGCCCTTGCCAGCAGAAGCGCAGCCTCCCGCCCAAAGGCGGTCACTGCTCATCCCCACGCTCTGCTAGGCTCACTGGGCTCCACATGCCAGGTAAAACCCCGGTACCATGGCCTCGCCCAGCCCAGGCTCAGGCTTAGAAGCTCCTGCGGGGCTGGAGAAACGTGTGTGCTTCAAGCAGCCGTGCTCTGAACGGGACCTCAGGGTATGGTTATTACTGTGCTGAGTAAGATCCTCCATGCCAAGAAGTGCCACAAACAAGCATTTGCCAGTGTCACTGCAAGTCAAGCCCAAAGCTCTCATAGAAGAGGGGACACGGAAGACACGAGAAGTACCCAGCAGGTCATCTGGAGAGGGTGCTGAGGGGCTCGCTTTTCCCATTCTGCCCCCACCCAGCTGCCCTACAGGAATGCAGGAGGGAAGGGGGAGCACAGGGACCACCGCAGGAAATCATCAACGACACCGGGAGGGGCCCGGCTCCCTCCCCTGACTGCCAGCAGCCAGCAAGCACCCACACCCTGCTCAAGAGCAGGGGAGAGGTCCTCGGAGCTCCTCTGAGATCCTCTGGGGAAGGCTGTCCCCAGATTTCAAACCCCTCTACAAGGGGTCACCTAAACACCAGGAGCCGGTAACCCCATGCTATGACCTGTGCAGGCCTACAACCAGGCCCACCTGGGAGCTCCAGGGTTTAGGTAAGGTCCCGGTGAACCTGATGGTCCTTCTGCCAACACCGCCTCTGAAGCCTGGCTTCACATACTGTCTCAGAGTTTTAAGGGTCTGCCTCGCCCTCTGACCCCTCCTGCTCTCCTCGCCTTGGGTGCTCCCTTCTCTTCCCACGGATGCCTCAGCAGATGCAGAGACACTGACCAACACCAGTTCTGGCCGAGCCATGGTGAGAGTACAGCCTTTGTTTCCTGGAACCTGATAGCCACCAAATTGGAGGAGGAGGGGCTCTCCATCGTGGCTGAGCCTCACCCAACAGGAACCTTTCTTTCCTCAAACATCTGTGCATTTTAATATAACTTCCCAAAATATTACTCTGCAATTATTTCCAGAGACTTAAATGGGATCCCCAAATACATACAATTAAGACTAAAATTGTAATTTTAAATTAACTGCTATTTGAATAAACATAAAGCTTTCCCATCTCCATGCCAAATGCAGACAACATCCCAATTAACCCTTAGACACCACTATACTCCTGGAAACCACCACTCCAGACCCCTCACAGAGTCAAACCGCTCCTGACACACGTGGAGGCCACTCCACCAACTCTAGAAACAGTCATTCGGTCAGCTTTGCAAAATGAGAGCATTTCTCCAGCTACCTACTAAGAGAGCAGGTAGTGCTCCCCGTTGGAAGCACAGCACTGACACGGACTCACAGCTGCAGCACCAGGCCTCAGGGGCAGGGGACAAGGACACAATCACTCCTGCTTTACTGGCTGGAAGCAAGAGACTCCTTCTGAGTCACGGCGCCTTTAGTTCTCTGTCCTCACTATAAAATTCCACTGGGGGACTCCCCTCCAAAGTGCTGGAGTTCCAGAGTGACCACCTTGGGGCTGTGTGTTCTGGGAGGCCACCAGCTATGGGCGAGCACGCTGTGTCATCCTTCCTGTTCCCTGCTAGCGCCTGCAGAGGTGGTAAGCACGCCGACATCCACCATTGACATGTGCCCCCTCACCACATCCCCAAGCCAATTCTTCCAATGTTCTGGGCCACAGGAAACCAGGAGAAAGGGGGGTGGCTTTTACTGGAGGGCTGTGCTTCATCAAGAGGGGCAGGTGGTTCTGTCTACCCCTGGAGCAGGGCACCTAGACCCCTGCGATGAGTGACCTGAGTCCCTGGCATCTGGGGGCTGGCACACAGGTCTTGTGAAAATTCACAAGAGGAGCTGCCCAGGGAGGAGCAGCCAGCTGCTCTTGGGTGTGGGGCACAGCCAGCCCCAGAGGATGCCCAATGCAAGGGACAAGTGGAGCAGTCACCAGCTGCAAGGCACCAGCCCAGCAAGGCTTCCCTCAGGTGGTGGGCATGAGTTACAAGTTCCCAGCAGGAGCATCTCTGAGAAACCCACAAGAGTGCCCCTCCAGAGGACATTCAGAGGTCAACATCTGCTGGGCTCTGAAAATGCCAAGCAGCGCCTTTTAGGTAAGACTGCCCAGATACTCCATGTCTCATGGCCCAAGCCAGGAAGCAGAGATGGAGACAAGGGACGAGAGCAGAGTACACACACACACACACACACACACACACACACAAAACCCTCCACCTACTGCCGCCTTCGGAGACTGGTCAGGCTTCAGCCACACAGAAGAAGCTCCAGAGAGTCTATGATTACTTATCATATTACTGAAATGAGAACATTTTCTTGCCTTACAACAACAGAAAGCTCCAGGATGTCCCTGAATGTTCAGTCAGGGAGGTTCGGAGGGACAGTGGTGTAAAAATAAAGCTTTTTTTTTTTTTTACTTGTTTCTTATACAACACAGGTGATTCAATGTAGTGGGTAAAGTGGCATCAGGCTCTGGTGTCTCCAGTGGACACCAGCATGACCACACACTGGGTATGAGACTTGATGGACCCTTCTGCAATAAAACTCTCCTGTCGTCCTCCAGATGCAAAACTCAACGTGGGCTGTATGCATGTGCATTTGTTTGAAGTGTTTGGCCCAAACCTCATTTAGAACCACAGAAAATGTTGCGTACATCCATATGTGAGGTGGATACACAGGTCTGCCACGACCACAGAAGCTGCCCAACCAGTCCCACAGCTTGGTGGTGAGCCCTACCTGGCTTGGCATCAGTCTAGGCCAACCTCATAAGCTTTTGAGGGCAGAAAACAGTCCCCAGACTTGGCCCTCTTCTGGAAACATCTCCGGCAACAGCATGGACCACACTGTATCACTGCCAGCCCCTTTCCACCCAACACCCTAGGGGACTGAGGCCTCAGAGGTATGGAGGCACATGGCCTTTGGGCCTCTGCATTGTTATAAAGAAAATCACAGTCCCAAACTGGCGTCACTTAGGCCAAGTCACCCAACAGAGTCTTCATATTGAACCTAACCAGGGTTGCAACCTCCCCTAGAAATGGAGTCTTACCCAGTCAGTGAGGAATGTTCTGATCAGCATCAGTGAGGTCATCCGTCACAGGACCCCCTCCTTCCCCCAAAAGAAAATGAGGTGATCTGCATGGTAAGGCCTCCTGCTCCTCACCTAAAGGGAATGTGACCAGGCCTGAGATGATCCCTTCATTTCTTTTGCTAATAACTTCCTTGCCCCCCTCCTTCCTATAAAAACCTTGAATTTCATACAACTCCTCTGAGCTCCCCTCTACTTGCCAGAGTGGGTGCATGCTAGCTGATTCAAGAATCATTTCAAGAATACAATTAGATTTTCAAAGGTATTCAGCTGGGTTTTTGTTTTTTAACAGCACCAACTTGACTACCTCTACCTTTCCCTTAAATTCCTTTTATATGTTAGTCAGTAGGCCAATATTATCCTTTCAGTAAGCTAACTTTACTGTGAATGCCTCAAATGGGGGCAGAAGCAACCTATCTCTAGTGAGTGGGTGGCAGATCCACACTTCCTCTACAAGATCCGCGGTCTTCAGGAGTACATATTTTCCCCCCTTCCCCGATGGAATTAGGAAAACAATATTTCTTACACTCATAACAAAGAGCAGAACAGATGGCAATGGTTTAAAAATCTGTTCATGAGAACTGATGCTGGCGGCACGATCATCAGCAAGATGTGGAGAACGGGGACAAATTTGTTTTTTTTGATGTGCAGGAGGCTCGCAGTTGCAATCCCCAAAACAAAGTATTGGGAATGTGGGGGAAAGGGTGGGATGCAAGATTCACCCACAGCAAGAGGGCAAAACAGCTGGCCATTCAGAAGTGGCCACAGAAAAGCCACCTGCTTCTGTGCTGGCCGGGCCTACCCTGCTGCCCAGCGAGCCCTGCTCCCAGCGCCGCCATGAGCACTGCTGGAAGGACAGACCATCGGCACCTGTTAGCAGCAAGCAATATCCTCATGCATTTCAGGTGGTAACACCGGGCTTTTTCCTCTGTCCAGTGAGGACATCTGGACACCTCCTCCATGCAGTCTCATTCATCTGTGCTTCAAATCTACCAAAACCGCAGCACACAAGACGAAAGTATAAATTATCAGCCACCCGTGACCAGGTGGCTTGGTGGCATGACTTATCACTTTTATTCATTCAGACTGTGCCAGGCATTCTTTTAGGTGTGGGGATTAGGGGAAAAGGACAGACATAGTTCTACTCTTCCGGGTTTTATATGCTAATAATGAAAACAGGCAAAAGATTAGTGAACTATCAAATAAAGTCTATAATTCCAGGTAGTGACAAGATCATGAGGAAAACTGAAGCCAGAGATGGGCTGGGTTTCAGGTCCAACGTGTACAGAGCTTGGAGGCTGTCCTAGCATCCTTAGAATAAGAAAGAGCTGGACAAACTGAACATGAATGACTTTTCCTGGACCCATCAGTGAATTCAGTTTGCAGACTGTCCCCTGAAACCTGAAGGACAAAGGAATATCTCTTGGCTCTGGCAGAGGAAAGAGGAAAGAACCATGGTGAAACACACCCAGAACCTTCTCCCTAACAAAGGTTTGTGTCCAGGGTGAAGGACTTAGCCAGAACCTTGTCTCAGAGCCTCCTGGGAAGGGCAGTCCACTCACTACAGCCCCTCTGGCTTCCCTGTTTCACCTGAGGGGGCTAGAGGAGCGAAGTGAGAAGAAACTCTGGTGAAGGCCACGGTCTGGGAGCATGGGTCCACCTAAAGATGGAAATTTCATCCTAGAATGACAGAATGCCTCCCTGCCCCCACACCTCTCTGGTGGGCCGGGAAGCACCAACAAAACGGCGGCAGACCCTCCGTCTTGTTACCCTCGCCTTAGGACTTTCCCGCCACCAGCAGACGGCCCAAGGATGCGTCATCAGGGGGACAGGGCCTATGCAGGAAACCTGAACCGCACCTTATCCAAACCCCATATAAGGACGTAAGCAGTTATTGCCCCATACCGATTCCACCAGTAATATGCCCTAATACCTACCACCGCATACAGACACAACCCCTTACCCTTCCCCCCTTAAAAAGCTCGCATGTACTCCCTTTGGGCACAACTTCCCCACTTCACTGCCTTATGGGGCTGTGGAACCTCGCCCAAGAGCGCGTCCATTAAAAGCCTGCCTCAACCAACTTTTGCCTGACCCCTCTATTTCATTTCACCACCAACCGGATTAAACCTGACACTCTCCACCACATCACAAGATTCCAGTAGGACACCAGTGGGTGATGGCTAAAAGAACTGCAGATTCTCTGCCCAGAAGTGCCAAGGGAAGACCAAAGTCAAGGATGGGGAGATAAAACCAAGGAGGATTCTGACACCTCCAGCACCTACAGCTACAGGAGACATGACATAAGGCCCAGCCCCTAATGAAGTTTGCATAAACCCTCACATGAAAGGCTTGTTACCTCAGTTATTTTTCCAACAGGATATGTCTGGCTTTCAACAAATTATAAGGCATATTGAAGATTAAATAAATAAATAAATATAAATATATATATTTTAAAACCCACATTTAAAAAAGATAAATCAAGCATTATAGCTAGATTCAGATATAACACAGATTTTGGAATTACCACACTGGGAAATTAAAATAATAATGATTAATATGTTAAGGGTTCTAATGGGAAAAATAGACAACAGAGAAAAACACAAGTAATATAAACAGAAGGATGGAAAGTCTAAGAATCAAAAAGAGATGCCAGAATTTCTTTTCTAAAAAAGAGGGAGGGGGAAAAAGAGAAAGAGAGAGAGAGAGAGAAGGGGAAAGGAGAAAGGAGAAAGAGAATCTTAAGCAGGCTCCATGCCCAGAGCAGAGCCCGATGAGGGGCTTGATATCACAACCCTGAGGTCATGACGTGAGCCAAAATCAACAGTTGGACACTTAACCAACTAAGCCACCCAGGCACCCTGATGCTAGAAATTTTCTTTAAAAAAAGAATCTATAGGAATGCCTGGGTGGCTCAGTCAGTTGAGTGTCTTGGTTTTGGCTCAGGTCATGGTCTCAGAATTCCTGAGATCAAGCCCTTACACTGGGTTCCTTGTTCAGTTGGTAGTCTACTTGTCCTTCTCCCTCTCCTCCTCCCCCTGGTTCGCTCTCACTCTCACACTCCCTCTCTCCCTAGAATAAAATCTTAAAGAAAAAAAAAAGAACCTGTAATAGAAATGAAGAATGCCTTTGAAAATGAAGAATATTCGATTCAAAATAGCTGAGGACCAAACTGGTGAGCTTGAAGATAGATCATTAGAAACTTTACCAACTGGGGACACCTGGGTGGCTTAGCAGTTTAGAGCCTGCCTTCGGCCCAGGGCATGATCCTGGAGTCCTGAGATCAAGTCCCACATCGGGCTCCCTGCATGGAGCCTGCCTCTGCCTGTGTCTCTGCCTCTCTCTCTCTCTCTGTCTCTCATGAATAAATAAATAAATAAATCTTAAAAAAGGAAGAAAGAAAGAAAGAAAGAAAGAAAGAAAGAAAGAAAGAAAGAAAGAAAGAAAGAAAGGAAAGAAAGGAAAGAAAGGAAGAAAGAAAGGAAAGAAAGAAAGAAAGAAAGAAAGAAAGAAAGAAAGAAAGAAAGAAAGAAAGAAAGAAAGAAAGAAAGAAAGAAACTTTACCAACTGAAATGCAAAAGAGGAAAAAAAAAAGAATGGGGGTTGGGTATAGCATCTAAAAATTGTGGGACAGTATCAAGTGAGGTAATATACAAGTAATTGGAATATCAAAAGGAGTCAAAATAAATAATGGAGAAGGAAAAATATTTCTGGTAATAATGGCCAAAATTTTTCCAAAATTGCTAACAGCAAACCAGAGATCCAGGAGGCTCAAAAAACACCAAACAGAATAAATACTAAAAAAAAAAAAAAAAAAGAAAAGAAAACAAAGAGAACAAAAACTGACACAAAACCAAAAAATATCTACTCAAGCTGAAGAAAACCAAAGAGAAAATGAAAATCATGAAGGAAACAAGAAGGAGGTGGGAAAATATTTTATCTAAAGAGGAAAAGAGGGATCCCTGGGTAGCGTAGCAGTTTGGCGCCTGCCTTGGCGCGATTGGCCCAGGGCGCGATCCTGGAGACCCGGGATCGAGTCCCACGTCAGGCTCCCGGTGCATGGAGCCTGCTTCTCCCTCTGCCTGTGTCTCTACCTCTCTCTCTCTCTGTGTGTGACTATCATAAATAAATAAAAAATTTTAAAAAAATAAAATAAAGAGGAAAAGAGTATAGAGTAACAGCAGACTCCTCATGAAACTATGTCAGAGGGATCCCTGGGTGGCGCAGCGGTTAAGCGCCTGCCTTTGGCCCAGGGCGTGATCCTGGAGACCCAGGATCGAATCCCACATCAGGCTCCTGGTGCATGGAGCCTGCTTCTCCCTCTGCCTATGTCTCTGCCTCTCTCTCTCTGTGTGTGTGACTATCATAAATAAATTTAAAAAAATTTAAAAAAAAAAAACTATGTCAGAGTAGATAAAAACATCAGACCCAACTAAATGCTGTCTACAAGAAACCCATTTTAAATACAAAGACTCTGCCAGATTAAAAGTAAAGAAATGGAGAGAGATACACCATTCTACTGCCAATCGAAAGAAAACTGGAGTACTGATACTAATTTCAGACACAGCAGACTTTAGAACAAGGAAAATCATCATGGATAGAGAGGGGTCAATTACATAATGATATATAATTTTATTCAATTCTTTAGGGAGATATTACAATCCTAAAATAAAATAAGATAAAAACAGAGAGGGAGGCAAACATAAGAGACTCTTAACTACAAAGAACAAACTGAGGACTGCTGGAGGAGGGTGGGTGGGGGATGGACCAGATTAGTGATGGGGATAAGGAGGGCACTTGTTATGATGAGCACTGAGTGTTATATGTAAGTGATGAATCACTAAATTCTATTCCTAAAACCAATACCACATTATGTGTTAACTAACTTGAATTTAAATTTTACAAGGAAGGTATTATAATCCTAAACAGCTATGTACCTAATAACAGAGTATTCAAACACAGGAGGCAAAAACCAATAGAAATGAAAAGAGAGATGAATCCACCATTATAATTGGAGACTACACCATCCTCCCAACTAAATGGTTATCGGTCAATAACCGATATAATAAGGAGGCAGAAAATTAACAAGGATAGTTCACTTGAACAGCACTATCAATCAACAGCATCTAATTGACATTTATAGAATATTCTATCTAATTACAGCAAAACACACAGTCTTCTCAAGCTCACATGGACCATTCACCCAAGTATCTCAGTCTGTGGGCAGCTGTAACAAAATGCCACAAACTAGCAGGCTCATAAACCAGACTTTTATTTCTCCCAGTTCTAGGGGCACCTCCAAGATCAGGATGCCAGCAAGGCCAAGGGCAGGTCCCCTTCTGGGGCTCAGACTTCTTGGTGTACCCCCATGTGGCAGATCTCTGTGAGGCCCCTTTAAGAAGGGTACTAATACCATCATGAGGGCTCTAACCACCTCCCAATGGTCCCATCTCCAGTACCATCACCTTGGGGGGCAGCACTTCAACAAAGGAACTTGCAGGGGGAGAGAAGACACAAATTAACTCATAGCAGAAATAAAAAAATACTGATCCCGGGCAGCCCAGGTGGCTCAGCAGTTTAGCGCCGCCTTCAGCCCAGAGCTTGATCCTGGAGACTCAGGATTGAGTCCCACGTCGGGCTCCCTGCCTGGAGCCTGCTTCTCCCTCTACCTGTGTCTCTGCCTCTCTCTCTCTGTTTGTCTCTCATGAATAAATAAATAAAAATCTTTAAAAAAAATCCTTTAAAAAAATACTGATCCCATGGACATTAAAGGGATAATAAAAGAATACTACCAAGAACTCTATGCCCCCAAATTCAATAATTAAGCTAAAATGTACCAATTTCTTAAAAGATATACACTACCAAGCTCACACAGGAGAAAAACAAACTGAATATCTGTTGTAAAGAAAATAAATCAGAAAAAAAAAAAAAAAGAAAATAAATCAGGATGCCTGGGTGGCTCAGTGGTTAAGCATCTCCCTTCGGCTCAGGGTGTGAGCCTGGGGTCCTGGGATCGAGTCCCACATTGGGCTCCCTGTAGGGAGCCTGCTTTTCCCTCTACCTGTATCTCTGCCTCTCTCTCTGTATATCTCATGAATAAATAAAATCTTTTAAAGAAAAGAAATTAAAAAGAAATTAAAATTAAAAGAAATGCTTAATAGCCTTCCCAAAAAATCACCAGGTCCAGATGACTTCTCTCATGAATTCTATCAAATGTTTAAGGAAGACAGGATACCAATTGTCTATAATCTATTTCAGAAATTAAAAAAGGAAGGAATGGGGTGCCTGGGTGGCTCAATCAGTTAGTGTCCAACTCTTGATTTTGGCTCAGGTCACGATCTCAGGGTCATAAGATCGAGCCCCACATCAGGCTCCGTGCTGGAGTGAGGAGTCTGTTTCAGATTCCTTCCCTCTCCCTCTGCCCCCACCCCACTTCCACATGCACATGTGTGCATGCTCTGTGTCTCTCTCTCTCAAAAGAAAAAAAAAAAGGAAAAGAAAGGAAAGGAACATTTCCTAACTTATTTTATGAAGCCAATATGACCCTAATTCCAAAATCAGATAATTACAAGAAAACTAAGACCAGTATCTCTCATGAACATACACTTAAAAATCCTCAGCAAAATATTAGGAAACAGAATCCAACAACGTATGAAAATTATATGTCACAACGAAATGATGTCTTCCAGGGATGCAATGTTGGTTCAACATAAGAAAAAGCAATTACTGTAAGCCTTCACACACAGACTAAAGAAGAAAAAACATATGATCATATTAATTGATGCAGAAAAAGCATCCGATAAAATCCAACACCAATTCCTGATTAAAAAAACAAAAAAAACAAAAAACTACTGGGTGCCTGGGTGACTCAGTGGTTGAGCATCTGCCTTTGGCCCAGGGCATGATCCCAGAGTCCTGGGATCAAGTCCCACACCAGGGTCCCCACAGGGAGCCTGCTTCTCCCTCTGCCTATGTCTCTGCCTCTCTCTCTGTGTTTCTCATGAATTAAGAAAAAATTTTTAAAGACTTTAAAAAATAATAATACATTTTAATTTAATTTAAAAAATTTTAAAAAACACTCACCAAATTAGTTATCAAGGAGAATATCCTTAGCTTAACAAAGGGAAATGCAAATCAAAACCACAAGATACCATTTCACACTCATATAGTTGACTATAACTTTAAAAAAAGAGAAAGAAAGAAAAAGAAAGAAAGAAAGAAGAGAAGAGAAAAAGAAAAAAGAAAAGAAAGGAAAAGAAAAGAAAAGAAAAAAGAAAAAAGAAAAGAAAAGAAAAGAAAGAAAAGAAAAGATAAGATGTTGGTAAGGATGAGCTGCCTGTGGGGTCTGGTCACAGACCCCTCAAATACTGGAACTCTCAAATACTGCTTGTGAGAATGTAAAATAATATAGCAGTTGTGGAAAACAGTTTGGTGGTTCCTTAAAAATTACCACATGATCCAGCAATTCCACTCCTAGGTATATTCACAAAATAACTGGAAACAAGTATTCAGACAAATATCTATATGTACACATTTAAAACAGCATTATTCACAATAGCTAAATGACTAAAACAACCTAAACGTCCACAGATGGACAAGTGGACAGACGTGATATGGTATATAAATATGCGATGGAATAGTACTCAGTCGTAAAAAGGAATGATGTTCTAATACCTGCTACAACTTGGATGAGCCTCATAAACATTATACCAAATCAAAGGTCCTTTGGGCTATTATAACAAATACCACAGACTGTGTGGCTTATAAACAATAGTTATTTCATAGTTAGGCTGTGACACAGAAGATCACATATTGTATGATTTCTAATTTTGTAGGAAACATTCACTATAAGTAAACTCATAGTGACTAAAAGCAGAGTGATGGCTGTCGGGGGATGGATGACAAGGAATGGGGAGAGACTGCTTAATGAGCATGAATGTTGCCTTCTGGGATGACAAAAATGTCCCAGAATGCAATAGAAATGATGGATGCATGACACTGGGAAGGTAAAAAATGTTACTAAATTGCATACTTTATCGTAAAGACATCTTTAAGATAAAGTATGTAATTTATGGTTAATGGTTAATTAACCATTAATGGTTAACTTCATGTTCTGGGAATTTTACCTCAATTTTTAAAAATGCAGATAACATCATACTTAATAGTGAAAACCGGAGGCTTTCCCCCTCAGATTGAGAGGGGGAGAGAGGCAGAGAGAGAAAGAGAGAGAAATAACATCCAAATGCTGTGGGGCACTCAAGATGATGACAAAAAATCATGTGTTGGATTTGTCAACACTGGGTGTTGGCGACCTGGACCTCATCTTGGTGGGAGAAAGTGTAGGAAGCCAGCCAGAGTAAGCTGAAGAATTGCCAGGCTGACTTCTAGTTGTTAGGAAACAGGGTCACATTTCTGCATCTTCTCTTTAAAAAATTAAAAAAATAAAAAAATAAAAAACTTTATTCATGAGAGACAGAGAGAGAGAGAGAGAGAGAGAAAGAGGCAGAGACATAGGTAGAGGGAGAAGTAGGCTCCATACAGGGAGCCTGATGTGGGACTCCATCCCAGGACCCCAGGATCACACCCTGGGCTGAAGGCAGGTGCCAAACCGCTGAGCCACCCAAGGATCCCCTCTGCATCTTCTCCTGAAATTGTTCAAAAACAAAAGAAGAGGAAACACAAATAAACATTATAACTGCTAATTAGAAAACTGAATTTTCTCACATCTAAGGGATATTTGTTACTATCTCCTGATCTAGTCTATCCTGACTGATACATATTTTATAAGGATTTAAATCAAAATTATGAAATAACTATACTGGTTAAATAGAGCAGCCCTACAGAATGAAAACTCTGAGTTAAAATCATATTTACCACAATAGGAAATCCAGAAATAACAGCACATACATAACCTTTACAAATATGGCAATAAATCCCAGAAGAAACACCTAAAAGCTGCAAGTGGTGGTCTATGGGGAGCAGGAGAGGGCAAGAGTTGCACAAGGTCAGTAAGGTGGTAGCCAAGAGTCTGCCATTTTTCTCATAAAACTTATAGAACTTCTGACTTCTTAAAAATATGCCTTTTTTTGAGGTTTTATTTATTTATTCATGAAAGACACAGACAGAGAGGCAGAGACACAAGCAGAGGGAGAAGCAGGCTCCTCGCAGGGAGCCTAATGAGGAACTCGATCCTGGGACCCCAGGACCACGACCTGAGCCCAAGGTAGACGCTCAGCCACTGAGCCACCCAGGTGCCCCAAAATATGTATATAACTTATATTGATAAAATAAACATAGTACTTGAAAAAGTGAACCACTCTGTCTCTCTCTCTCTGTGTGTGTGTGTGTGTGTGACTATCATAAATAAAAAAAAATTAAAAAAAAAAAGTGGGATCCCTGGGTGGCGCAGCGGTTTGGCGCCTGCCTTTGGCCTAGGGCGCAATCCTGGAGACCCGGGATCAAGTCTCACGTTGGGCTCCCGGTGCATGGAGCCTGCTTCTCCCTCTGCCTGTGTCTCTGCCTCTCTCTCTCTCTCTCTCTCTCTCTCTCTGTGTGTGTGTGTGACTATCATAAATAAATAAAAATTAAAAACAAAAAGAACAAAAAGAAAAAGTGAACCAAAGGCTGTGAAGGGGGCTGAGGGCAGTGGTATATGTCATGTCACAGCCAGAAAGGACCTGGCCAAGAATGCTATGTAAGCACACCTGTGCAGAGGGCTGGGTCCTAGCTGCCTCAGTTTCTCCAGCACCCAGGACAGAGCCTGGCATGTGATGGAGGTGTGGCTGAGGCTCTGGAGCAGCACCAGTGGTTTTAAACCCCAGCTTTGCCACTTCCCAGCTCTGTGCGTGTAAGAACTTCATTCAGGGAGTCGATCTGTGCCACTCCCCCAGCATGGTGCCACATCCAGGTATGTGCAGAATAAATGGTTCTCTTTGGGCTTTTAAGTTTTCAACAAGTACTTGAAGAAGCTGCAGCACTGCAGGGTTGACAGGAGGAGGGAGACAGAATGGGGTGGGTCACGATGTTTCCTGAAAGACAGTATAAAGTGGGGTTGGCATCGAGCAGCTCAGTGGGAACAGGGTCTGGATGAGTGACCATCAGGTGGAGAAGTTAGTCAGAGCAAGGCTTCTGGGGGAGGGCAGTGAGGGAGCCAACGGGGGTTTTGGGGGATGCTGTATAAGAACAGGGAGCTGGAAGGCCTGGCAGGCTGGCTACTGAGGGACTGGACGTGGGCAGGGAGCTCAGCCATGGCCTGCCGTGTGCTGCACTCAGGTATCCGCTAGGGAAAGGGCTCGTGTGGGATGATCACAAGGCTGTTGACGATGCCCCCACTCCTTGGCAAGAGTGCTGGGCTGCTCTGCTGACCAGACCCCACAGGCAGCTGGGAGACAGGCCCTGCCCTGGAAGGGGACTTACTACGGGTTGAATTATGGCCCCCCAGATAACTTCCAAGTCCTAAGATAGGGTCATCGGCAGCGGCCCTCATCCAATAGGACCAGTGTCCTTGTCAAAAAGGGAAATTTGGATTCAGAGACAAAGACACAGGATCAGGGCCTGGAACAGAGCCCCTCACGGTCACCAGGAGGAGCCCATCCTGCCGCCACCTTGACTTTGGACTCCGGCCTCCAGACTGTGAGAGAATAAGCCTCTGGTGTGTAAATCCCCCCCCCAACCCCGGCTGTGGTACTTTGCCACAGCAGCCCTGGTGACTCTCTCTACTGGGTGACATGGCAGAGGTGACATACCCTCAGACGCAGATTCACATGATGCCTCAGTCACAGCCCATCCACTAGAGGGAGGGATGGGAAGGAGGACTTTCCTCAGTGGTCCCCAAGCCTCAGGCTGCCCTGCCCTACCTGCTGACCCGGGGAGGGTCCGGCCCATAAGAGCAGCATCTCAGGCCAGCCAGCTGGGTCAGAACAAAGGCCTGGAGTGCAGAACAATTTAGTAATTATTATTGATAGGTCTGGAGGGGAGATCCTGCCCACATTCTGCCAGTGCTGACCGCTGGACTCCCAGAGAGAGCCACTCACCTGGATGCCCCCCACGCACCCGCACGCTGACAGGAAGGGGAGCTACCTGGGGAGACAACACAGAGCCACTGAAAACACCAGGGCAGCAGAAAGGCACCTGGCGGGCCTGACAGGGAAGTGGACAGGAACCCAGCAAACACAGTCTGTGTGGCCACCTGTCCCCTAGTGGTGTCCTGCCCTCCTTCCCATCTTTCTCCACAAAATGAAGGTAAATTTGAAAAAAAAGTAAAAGGAAAACAATGAAAACCATTTAGTGTGTTGCACTGGAGCTTTAGTGAGAGAGACATGTTGTCTCAGCTCCCACACAGCACATGAGCTGAGGTGCCCACACAAATGGTGACAACCACAGGTCCTACTCACTCAGAGTCGCCAGGCCCCAGGGGACTCTTGGCCATCCGCAGGATTGTCGTGGCCTCAGAAGTGGATGCACCCAGATGGACTCCAGCAATGCTTGAGGCTTCCGGAGACTGAAACGAGAGAGACACAAACAGGGCGTCAAGGGGCTGCAGGCAGGCCTCTCATTTAGGAACACATGGGTATTCTAGATCGGTGACAGAACGATCATTAAAAAGAAAAAAAAAAAAAAAAAAAAAGAGGCTAACAGCTCTCTGCACCAAAACGTTAAAAGCGGCTCACACTGTGGGATCAGAACTCTGGGGGTCTGCAGAGCAGCCCAACATTCTCAGAATCAAAGAGTTGCAAGTAGATCATGAGTCTCTCCGAGTTTTCGAGTGATCCCTCCTATTCATTCCCCAAGGTCAGCAAGCACAGAGAGCTAACAATTCAAGGCCACCAGCAGCCAGGCCCCAGCTGAAGAGAGCCAGGAATGTAATTTTCTCTGATCCTTTTGGAAGGAAGATACGCCGGTGGCATTCACGTTTGCAGGTTTCACTTACTCTCACCCGAAAAGAAGGATGTTTTTTAAGGTTCTGTTCCCAATTTGTTTTCTAAAACGCAAAATGCAACACAAGATACAGAGCTTGGTGTCATCTGCGTCATTCATCTTAATGTCATGTGTGACATACGTTGGGGGCAATTCTACAAAATAGACTAAACTGAGCCTTTTCAAAGAAAGGGCAACCATACGCACATGTGGGTGCACAGTGCAAGCCAACCCCTGTGCAAGTGACGTCATTTCCTCCCTGACACATGGGGACCTAGGGTTCAACCCGCGGCCTGCACAGCAGTGTCACCTGAGATCTTTGTGCGGAGCTGGACTACAGAGAGACATCTTGGCTTACACCCTAACTCTGCCCCTTACAGCCTGGGAGGACTAAGGAACCTACCCATGCTTCAGTTTCCCTACTTCAGAGGAGGATGGGAGCACTGAGATAGTGGGTGTCAGGCCCCATCCCCACCTTGGTCAAATGGAGACACTGACCACCCCCCCCACCACACCATGACTTAGAAAGTTCCTCGAGTTTAATGTCAATGGCTCCTGCCCTGCTCCCCGTCCACGAAACAGGCCACCCAGCTGAAGGCCTCCTAAATCCAAGCATGGGCCCTATGCCCCCTCCCATGGGCCCACTCTGATACCAATGGACAAGTGCATCACTGTCTGTGCAGATAACATGAAGGCCAAACCACACCTGTGCCTGCCCCCACCTACAGCCAAGGACGCCAATGGGGGGCACAGACGCATGATATTACATGACACGGTCACCAACTCTGGACCACGGTATGCAAAGCAGTGGAGCACCCAGGCCTGAGCTCTACCCATTGCTTCAGTCTCCCCGCCATCACACCCCAAGCCCCACATGCCTCACCCCTTTCATGCCAGTGTTCAAATCATTCCCTTTTTTGTTCCTCCAGAAACATACTGATGAACTCCTATTCATCCTTCAAAACCCAACCGGAAAACACATCCCTGAGCTTCAGTGTCTTCTCAGCCTGTCCTGTTTCTGCCATTTTAATTACCAACCGTATCCCCTGCTCCCTCTGGGAGCCCACCTGGCCTCTGGAAGGCAGCATTCCACAGACTACAGATGCCACCACTGCCAGCAAACCAAGAACACGGGCTTCAAACAGAGCCTTAAAGAAAGAGGGTAAACACAGACTGGGAGAGAACTCTGAATGGGAGCACTGAGTTGGGGCCATAGACGCCAGCCACAGCAGAAGGGAAGTAATGAAATGTACTACTAAAACTATGCTGAGCCCTGAATGCCAGGCTCCGGGGCAACTGTGACCTCACAGGCAAACAGGGCCACCATAAGTTTCTGACTGTGGACAGGGGTTACCATATGGGTTTGGTGCAGGACAGCCCAGGAGGGGCAGGGCTCATCCAGGAGCCCCCAGAAGGAATGTAGAGGTCGTCAAAGGGGTCCAACTTGCTAAGCCCCTTAGGGAGAAGAAAGAGGCACTGGCATTCACTGAGCCCCCCAAAGGGTACATTGATGAAGCTATTCAGAAGAGGATGCATAGCAAAGCTCCTCCCTAGCTCCTCCCCACTCCCCATGACCCCTGGCTCTGCATTCTGTATGGAAAGCCTCCTGCCAGTCCCCAAAGCTGCATAATCACTCTGCAACACTGCTTTGAACCAATCTGCCCACTAACTGCTACGGGCCACAGGCTGCCACATACAGCGCATCCCTGAGGCTAAAAACACAGCCAGTTTCTTGGCAACACACCTCCCCCAGGGGCCTTCCACAGGGGCAGAGGTGTGGCTGCCAGGGAACCAGGCACCCTCCATTCAAAAGTCAACCTACCATGTGTCAGGCTCGGATCCTCAGCTCTCTATCTGCTGCCATGGCCCTCTCTAGCAGGAAGCAGGTGACACTATGTCCCTCCCCACACCTTTTCCCTGCCCTCAGCCACTCACAAGGCTCACCCAGAAAGGTTCACAAGGAAATGGTAAACACTCTAGCAGCCCATAAATCCCCACAGTCATGAACTGACCAGGAATAACGCATAGCTCCCAGCAACTGCCCACCACCACTCATTGCCAACCCCAGAAAGAATGTGGGGAGGCATGGCGGTGGGCACTGGCATGCTAGGCCAATGCTGGTATGGCCTGGTCCTGATAACTAGCCACCTTGTCCACCTCACAACAAATGGTGAGTGGCAGGAAGACATGACCTAGGGCTGGGCTGGCACAGAGACACTGCCAGAGGACAGCCTGGCCTGTTGGGGGGGCATGGTGACATGGTGCTGGCAATGTCACACCCACCTCCAGCAGGTCCGCACGGACACTGGGCCCCTGCACAGCAGAAATATGGCCACGTTCTAGAAGGCAGAGCTCACAGGGTCAGGCCTGTCCCCAGGGTCAGAGGCAGCCCCAACTTTTGTAACCTGCTGGCATCTCTTCTTGCCTGAGGCCCTCTGTGTGCTGTGACTGCACTGTTTGGCCCTGCGCTGCCCCCTGCTCACACTCCCACAGGCCAGCACACACACAGCCCTATCTTCTCCAGTCAGGGGAAGATCCCACCACATCCGCTCACCCAGGCTCAACGCTAGTGAGCTCCAAGTGTGATAGAGGCCTTTCTCTACCTGGTCCCTAAAGTATCTTAGACGAAAAACATCCAGATGGCCACAGGTACATGAAATGCCCAACAGCCCTCATCATCAGGGAAACAGCTCAGAACCACAATGAGGTATCACCTCACACCTGTCAAAAGGGCTAGAATCCAAAATATAAGAAATATTAAGTGTTGGCGAGGATGTGGAAGAAAGAGAACCCTTGTGTACTGCTGGTGGGAAGTACAGTGGTACAGCCACTGTGGAAAACAGTGAGGGAGTTCTTCAAAAAATTAAAAATAGAACTACCATTCAATCCGGCAATTCCACTTCTGGGTATTTATCTGACAAAAATGGAAACACGAACTCCAAAAGATATCTGCACTCCCCTGTCATTGTAGCATTATTTACAATAGCCAAGATATGGAGACCACCCAAGTGCCCACTGACAGATGAATGGATAAAGAAAATGTGGTAAAAAAAACACACATATATATACACAGTAGAATATTATTCAGCTATAAAAAAAAAAGAAATCCTGCCATTTATAACAACATGGGTAGACTCTAATGGCATGTTAGGTGAAATAAATCAAACAGAGAAAGACAAAAACCATATGATCTTACTTATACATGGAATTTAAGAAAAACAAAAAGAAGCAAACAAAAACCCTGAGCTCATAGATACAGAAAACAGACTGGAAGAAAACAGAATGCCAGAGGTGGGGGGTGCAGGAGTGGGTGAAATGCATGAAGTAGATCAAAAGGTACAAATCCCCTTTTATAAAATAAGTCCTGGAGATGGAATAAACAGGATGGTGACCACAGTTAATAACACTGTATTGCATATTTGAAAGTTGCTAAAAGAGTAGATCTTAAAAGCTCTCATCATAAGAAAAATAATTTTCTGGGGCACCTGGGTGGCTCAGCAGTAGAGCATCTGCTTTCAGCCCAGGGCGTGATCCTGGAAACCCAGGATCAAGTCCTGTATCAGGCTCCCTGCATGAAGCCTGCTTCTCCCTCTGCCTCTGCCTCTTGTGTCTCTGCCTCTCTCTGTGTGTCTCTCATGAATAAGTAAATAAAATCTTTCCAAAAAAAAAAAAAAAGAATTTTCTAATTACATGGGGTGATGGCTGGTAACTTCACTTAATGTGGTGATCATTTTGCAACAGACACAAATTACTGTTCTGTACACCCAAAACTAATATAATATGTTAATTGTACCTCAGCTTAAAAAAGGAAAAGAATCTGAGAAGGCAAAAAAGGTAAAACCTAGGTTTGAGAAGACAGAAATGAGAACATACAGACCAGGGGCTGCCCCCAAACAGGTAGGCCAAAAGGTCCTGCCTTGAGGCTTCACCCCACAGACACAGTCCAGCCTCTGGGGCAGCCATATCCTCTCAGCATTCAAGAAAATGGCACATGGCCCTGGTAGGTCTCCTGAAACAGCAAAGTCAGTGTCCAAAAAACCCTTCGTATTTCCTCTACCTCCAAGGGCCAGAGAATCAGGAACTGCTCTAAGTGTCTGCCTAGGAAGCCAAGCATTGATCTCCTGATCCATGGAACATGGGGAACTTGCTCTTATCGTCCCCCAAAGCATTCCCATCTCAGTGGATGGCTACTTCCTTCAGGATGCTCAGGCCAAAGCCTCAGAGCCATCCTGGGCCCTTCTCCTTCCCCCATCCTCATACTCATCAGAAAATCATGCTGGCTCCACCTGTGAAGTTAACACAGACTTCAGCTCTGGTCTCCCATGACCACTGATGCCTGAGCTGAGACTCCATCCCCTGTATGACCACAATGGCTCCTAACTGCTCATTACCTTTATGTTGGCCCCTTCCAATCTAGTCTTGGTGCACCAGCCCAAATGATCCTTCCCAATGGTGTCCTCACCACAGTCTCTGAGGCCCTACACAATCTGGCATGCATCTCTCCCACCACCTCTCAAAACCCCTCCCTCTATACCTCTGCCCTCCCTCCCTCAGCACCAGCCCCCTGGCCACCTTGCTCTTCCTCAAACATACCAGACAGATGTCACCCCAGGCCCTTTGCATAGGCCATTCCCCTAGCCATCCACATAGCACCCTCCTTCCCCTCCTCCATGCTGCTGCTCATACATCATCCTCCCTGACCACTCTACTTAAAAGCATAATACCACCCACCTGGCCCTTCTTGGCCTCCTCCCCTGCTTTATGCTTCTCCATAGCAATTGCCACCACATAATGTGTGAAATATTTCTTTTATTTACCTTGGTTATCTCCTGCCTTCCCTCACAGGAAAGCAAGGTCTATAAGAACAGAGATTCTCAATCAATATTCAACAAAAATGTGTGGAATGAATGAATGAGTCATCCTCCACCTGGGAGGAAAGCAGGACATGTGCATGACAGAGCCAGCACCAGCAGCCCAGGAAGCTGAGGGTGACACAGCGCTGCTCTCCACCTCACACAACGATGATGATGAGACTCCAGCATTTCCAAGCTGCCCAGAAGGAAGAAGAGGAAGCCTTTCTTGAGTCTAAATTTGTGTCTCCTCCGATTAAGCCCCCAAAGAGTGCTACTGAGAGCCCAGAGCTGGAAGCACCAGGTCCAGCCTCTCCTCCTGTGGGTGAGGAGCCAAGCTCAGAGGGCCACACAGACCCTCCACACCACATCCCAGGCCTTGCCATAGTCTGCAGCCTTGACCACACCTCCAATAGCAGCGGGTACAGGGTGTGGACCCAAGGCTGGCCACAAGCATCCCCAGAGGCAATTGTGCAGTGGTCAGGAGCCCATCTGGAGCCAGACTGCCTGGGCTTGCTTCCTGAGAACCCCACCAAACTACTTAAGTCCCCTGGCTTCTCCCGTCCTGCCCAGAACACAGAGGGGGGTGGGGCTCAGAAATCTCCACAGGCTTCTGGGAGGAGAAGGAGCACCAATATGTACCCAGCTGCCTAGAATGGGGCCAGCCAGGGATGAGTAAGCACTGTGACACCTCTAAAGCAACACTTACAGCTCCCTGATGGAACCCAAGATAAACCCAGTCAAAGATGGGCCCCTCTTTCTCCTGCTTTTCCCAGGAATGGTAAGGTGCATTGAGAAATGAGCACCAGCCTGTGCCCTCATGGTCCAATCCTCTGCAGAGCCGGGCCTCTCAGGGCACAGATGAGGAAACAAGTCTTGAGGGAAGGAGCCCACCCCGGCTGACGGCTGATGGGTAGAGGGGCACTCCCTAGCTTTGGATGACCATGGTTGGCCCTGACTTGAAGCAAAGTCTAGGATGGTCACTTCTGCAAGACCAGATGTAGAGGCGTGGCATGTGGCTGTGCTCTCAGGTGGAATCTGTGACCAGACAAAGGCAGAAGGGGACCCACCTCCTTCACAAAAACTCAAACCCACAGGCACACCCCACCTCGATGGCCCCACCCCTTTCACATGGTCCTGGGAATCGAGGTGTGCTCCAAGAACCTCTGTCCCTGGGAAGGTGCTCTGGTCTGGTGTGTGTGACAGAGGCCATATTAAGTGCTTCTGCAGGCTCTGGAGGCAGCAGAGCCACCTGGTCAAGTGTCTGGATTAAAAATATCAAGATCAACTGTGAAAGGCAGCAAAATGGTGACCACAAGGCTCCATGTGCCTCAGAGAGTGGTGCTGGGTGGGGGGGGGGGGGGGGGGGGGGGCGGTGGGCAGAGGGGAAGCAACACCCAGACCCCAGCAGAGAGAGCAGAGGAGCACACAATGGTTTAGGGCAGAGGGATCAGCACAAATCCAACCCAGTGGCCCAGGGTAGACGGTCCTTGTCCTACAAACTAGAGCCTGGAAGGCCCTCCCTCCAGGAATGACCAGGCTCTTCCAGCCAGCAGGAGGGAAGGCTGACCCTGGGGAGTTAGCACAACAGCCTGAGGGAATTCTATTGTTATCCTGCCCTCCCAGCCCAGCAGACAGGCTCAGGAAGGGCAGGTTATTTGCTCAGGGAGGGAGAGCAGAGTCCCAGCAGAAGCCAAGGCCCAAGCCCTGGGGTGAGCACATTCAGAAACCCTCCCTATTCTCCTGCCCACTGTCTTGCTCTCTGAACACTGGACATGTGTAGCATTCAATGCAGGATGTGATGATGGGGCCACATTTAAGCACTTTAAGGTATATTTTTGTACTTTGCCAACTTCTAGAGTGTTACCATTTTGCTTTATGCCAAAAGGACGTTGCTCTTCAGCTACCACAAAAATTTCCTCCATATGATCGAGCAGGGGGTATGATGATGGAAACGCCACTAATTATGTAAAAATGCTCCAAATGGATTAAAAATTTTGCATACTATGTGAAGTATTCTTAATTAATGGATACAAATTTGGGGGAAATTTGGGAGGAATCTGGCATCTGACTAGGTCCTCAGACAAGAGAATACTAGAAATAGGTACTAAACCCCCAAAATGCTCCCTTGTCTTCTGGCAGGGTCACCATGCCCACACAGGAAGCAGAGGCCCCTAAACCCCACCCCAGGCCTATCATAGTCTCAGTAGCTTCCAGCTATGGCTGGGTGGGCTATCCTTCGATGTGCCAGACACCTAGTACAGGACCACGGACTGGGATCCATCTAAGCTGACTGCTCCCTAGAGTGTAACTCTTTCTGAGCTCAATGGAAGTCCACACTCCCTGCCCACCTTTCAGTACCTCCAATGCACGTCTGACAGGCACCTCAAGCTCAGCATGTCCAAGCAGTGTCAAGTTCTCCCTGCAAAAGATCCAGCTCCAGAAGGAGGGGCGAGATGGCGGAAGAGTAGGGTCGCCAAGTCACCTGCCCCACCAAATTACCTAGATAACCTTCAAATCATCCTGAATATCTACAAATTCGGCCTGAGATTTAAAGAGAGAACAGCTGGAACACTACAGTGAGAAGAGTTCAGCTTCTGTCAAGGTAGGAAGACGGGGAAGAAAGAAATAAAGAAACAAAAGGCATCCAAGGGGGAGGGGCCCCGCGAGGAGCCGGGCTAAGGCCAGGGCGAGTGTCCCCAGGACAGGAAAGCCCCGTCCAGGAGGAGCAGGAGCTGCACCAACCTTCCCGGGTGGAAAGGGGCTGGCAGGGAGTTAGAGCAGGACCCCAGGAGGGCGGGGATGCCCTCGGGCTCCCTGGGACACTAATAGACACCTGCGCCCCAGGGAGAGTGCGCCGAGCTCCCTAAGGGCTGCAGCGCGCACGGCTGGACCCGGGAGCAGCTCGGAGGGGCTCGAGTAGCTCCGCAGAGGGGGCTGCGGGGCCGGAGCGCTAATCCAACAGCGCAGGCCCGGGAGCACTGGGCGCCGGGACACAGCCCAGAATCCGGCCTACCCCCGGGACAGGCAGAGGCCGGGAGGGCCCAGGACAGCAAGGACGCTCCTGCCCCGAGCTGAGCAGTTCAGCGGCCCCGCCCCGGAGGCTCCAGGCCCTGCAGACGGAGAGCTCCAGAGTTACTGCAGGAGCTGACTCCAGGGCTCCAGAGCTGGCCCCGCCACTGCGGTTGTTCCTCCTGGGGCCTCACGGGGTAAACAACCCCCACTGAGCCCTGCACCAGGCAGGGGGCAGAGCAGCTCCCCCAAGTGCTAACACCTGAAAATCAGCACAACAGGCCCCTCCCCCAGAAGACCAGCTAGACGGACCAGTTCCAGGGGAAGTCAAGGGACTTAAAGTATACAGAATCAGAAGATACTCCCCCGTGTTTTTGTGGTTTTCTTTTTTTTGTTTTGTGTGGGTTTTTTTTTTTTTTTTGCTTTTTGAATTCTGTTTGCATCCCCCAGCCTTTTTTTCCTTTCTGTTTTTCTTTTTTTCTTTTTTTCTTCCTTTTTTCTTTTTTCTTTTTCTCTTTTCTTTCCTTCTTTCTCTCCTCTCTGTTTCTCCTTTTCCCAATACAACCTGTTTTTGGCCACTCTGCACTGAGCAAAATGACTAGAAGGAAAACCTCACCTCAAAAGAAAGAATCAGAAACTGTCCTCTCTCCCACAGAGTTACAAGATTTGGATTACAATTCAGTGTCAGAAAGCCAATTCAGAAGCACTATTATAAAGCTACTGGTGGCTCTAGCATAAAGGACTCAAGAGACTTCATGACTGCAGAATTTAGATCCAATCAGGCAGAAATTAAAAATCAATTGAATGAGATGCAATCCAAACTAGAAGTCCTAACGACGAGGGTTAACGAGGTGGAAGAACGAGTGAGTGACATAGAAGACAAGTTGATGGCAAAGAGGGAAACTGAGGAAAAAAGAGACAGACAATTAAAAGACCATGAGGATAGATTAAGGGAAATAAATGACAGCCTGAGGAAGAAAAACCTACGTTTAATTGGGGTTCCCGAGGGCGCCGAAAGGGACAGAGGGCCAGAATATGTATTTGAACAAATCATAGCTGAGAACTTTCCTAATCTGGGAAGGGAAACAGGCATTCAGATCCAGGAGATAGAGAGATTCCCACCCCCCCCCTAAAATCAATAAAAACCGTTCAACACCTCGACATTTAATAGTTAAGCTTGCAAATTCCAAAGATAAAGAGAAGATCCTTAAAGCAGCAAGAGACAAGAAATCCCTGACTTTTATGGGGAGGAATATTAGGGTAACAGCAGAACTCTCCACAGAGACCTGGCAGGCCAGAAAGGGCTGGCAGGATATATTCAGGGTCCTAAATGAGAAGAACATGCAACCAAGAATACTTTATCCAGCAAGGCTCTCATTCAGAATGGAAGGAGAGATAAAGAGCTTCCAAGACAGGCAGGAACTGAAAGAATATGTGACCTCCAAACCAGCTCTGCAAGAAATTTTAAGGGGGACTCTTAAAATTCCCCTTTAAGAAGAAGTCCAGTGGAACAATCCACAAAAACAAGGACTGAATAGGTATCATGATGACACTAAACTCATATCTTTCAATAGTAACTCTGAACGTGAACGGGCTTAATGACCCCATCAAAAGGCGCAGGGTTTCAGACTGGATAAAAAAGCAGGACCCATCTATTTGCTGTCTACAAGAGACTCATTTCAGACCGAAGGACACTACAGCCTGAAAATAAAAGGTTGGAGAACCATTTACCATTCAAATGGTCCTCAAAAGAAAGCAGGGGTAGCCATCCTTATATCAGATAAACTAAAATTTACCCCGAAGACTGTACTGAGTGATGAAGAGGGACACTATATCATAATTAAAGGATCTATCCAACAAGAGGATTTAACAATCCTCAATATATGTGCCCCGAATGTGGGAGCTGCCAAATATATCAATCAATTAATAACCAAAGTTAAGACATACTTAGAGAATAATACACTTATACTTGGTGACTTCAATCTAGCGCTTTCTACACTCGATAGGTCTTCCAAACACAACATATCCAAAGAAACGAGAGCTTTAAATATTTTTTTTAATTTTTATTTATTTATGATAGTCACAGAGAGAGAGAGAGAGAGAGGGGCAGAGACATAGGCAGAGGGAGAAGCAGGCTCCATGCACCGGGAGCCTGATGTGGGATTCGATCCCGGGTCTCCAGGATCGCGCCCTGGGCCAAAGGCAGGCGCCAAACCGCTGCGCCACCCGGGGATCCCAGAAACGAGAGCTTTAAATGATACACTGGACCAGATGGATTTCACAGGTATCTACAGAACTTTACATCCAAACTCAACTGAATACACATTCTTCTCAAGTGCACATGGAACTTTCTCCAGAATAGACCACATACTGGGTCACAAATCGGGTCTGAACCAATACTAAAAGATTGGGATCGTCCCCTGCATATTCTCAGACCATAATGCCTTGAAATTAGAACTAAATCACAACAAGAAGTTTGGAAGGACCTCAAACACGTGGAGGTTAAGGACCATCCTAATAAAAGATGAAAGGGTCAACCAGGAAATTAAGGAAGAATTAAAAAGATTCATGGAAACTAATGAGAATGAAGATACAACAGTTCAAAATCTTTGGGATGCAGCAAAAGCAGTCCTAAGGGGGAAATACATCGCAATACAAGCATCTATTCAAAAACTGGAAAGAACTCAAATACAAAGCTAACCTTACACCTAAAGGAGCTAGAGAAAAAACAGCAAATAGATCCTACACCCAGCAGAAGAAGAGAGTTAATAAAGATTCGAGCAGAACTCAATGAAATTGAGACCAGAAGAACTGTGGAACAGATCAACAGAACCAGGAGTTGGTTCTTTGAAAGAATTAATAAGATAGATACACCATTAACCAGCCTTATTAAAAAGAAGAGAGAGAAGACTCAAATTAATAAAATCATGAATGAGAAAGGAGAGATCACTATCAACACCAAGGAAATACAAACGATTTTAAAAACATTATGAACAGCTACACGTCAATAAATTAGGCAATCTAGAAGAAATGGACGTTTTTCTGGAAAGCCACAAACTACCAAAACTGGAACAGGAAGAAATAGAAAACCTGAACAGGCCAATAACGGAAGGAATTGAAGCAGTCATCAAACACCTCCCAAGACACAAAAGTCCAGGGCCAGATGGCTTCCCAGGGGAATTCTATCAAACGTTTAAAGAAGAAACCATACCTATTCTACTAAAGCTGTTTGGAAAGATAGAAAGAGATGGAGTACTTCCAAATTCGTTCTATGAGGCCAGCATCACCTTAATTCCAAAACCAAAGACCCCACCAAAAAGGAGAATTATAGACCAATATCCCTAATGAACATGGATGCAAAAATTCTCAACAAGATATAGCCAATAGGATCCAATAGTACATTAAGAAAATTATTCACCATGACCAAGTAGGATTTATCCCCGGGACACAAGGCTGGTTCAACACTCGTAAAACAATCAATGTGATTCATCATATCAGCAAGAGAAAAACCAAGAACCATATGATCCTCTCATTAGATGCAGAGAAAGCATTTGACAAAATACAGCATCCATTCCTGATCAAAAATCTTCAGAGTGTAGGGACAGAGGGAACATTCCTTAGCATCTCTAAAGCCATCTACGAAAAGCCCACAGCAAATATAATTCTCAATGGGGAAGCACTGGGAGCCTTTCCCCTAAGATCTGGAACAAGACAGGGATGTCCACTCTCACCACTGCTATTCAACATAGTATTGGAAGTCCTAGCCTCAGCAATCAGACAACAAAAAGACATTAAAGGCATTCAAATTGGCAAAGAAGAAGTCAAACTCTCCCTCTTCGCCGATGACATGATACTCTACATAGAAAACCCAAAAGCCTCCACCCCAAGATTGCTAGAACTCATACAGCAATTTGGCAGCGTGGCTGGATACAAAATCAATGCCCAGAAGTCAGTGGCATTTCTATACACTAACAATGAGATTGAAGAAAGAGAAATTAAGGAGTCAATCCCATTTACAATTGCACCCAAAAGCATAAGATAACTAGGAATAAAACTCACCAAAGAGGTAAAGGATCTATACCCTAAAAACTATAGAACACTTCTGAAAGAAATTGAGGAAGACACAAAGAGATGGAAAAATATTCCACGCTCATGGATTGGCAGAATTAATATTGTGAAAATGTCAATGTTACCCAGGGCAATTTACACGTTTAATGCAATCCCTATCAAAATACCATGGACTTTCTTCAGAGAGTTAGAACAAATTATTTTAAGATTTGTGTGGAATCAGAAAAGACCCCGAATAGTCAGGGGAATTTTAAAAAAGAAAACCATATCTGGGGGCATCACAATGCCAGATTTCAGGTTGTACTACAAAGCTGTGGTCATCAAGACAGTGTGGTACTGGCACAAAAACAGACACATAGATCAATGGAACAGAATAGAGAATCCAGAAGTGGACCCTCAACTTTATGGTCAACTAATATTCAATAAAGGAGGAAAAACTATCCACTGGAAGAAAGACAGTCTCTTCAGTCAATGGTGCTGGGAAAAATGGACATCCACATGCAGAAGAATGAAACTAGACCATTCTCTTACACCAGACACAAAAATAAACTCAAAATGGATGAAAGATCTAAATGTGAGACAAGATTCCATCAAAATCCTAGAGGATAACACAGGCAACACCTGTTTTGAACTAGGCCACAGTAACTTCTTGCAAGATACATCCACGAAGGCAAAAGAAACAAAAGCAAAAATGAACTATTGGGACTTAATCAAGATAAGAAGCTTTTGCACAGCAAAGGATACAGTCAACAAAACTAAAAGACAACCTACAGAATGGGAGAAGATATTTGCAAATGACATATCAGATAAAGGGCTAGTTTCCAAGATCTATAAAGAACTTATTAAACTCAACACCAAAGAAACAAACAATCCAATCATGAAATGGGCAAAAGACATGAACAGAAATCTCACAGAGGAAGACACAGACATGGCCAACATGCACATGAGAAAATGCTCTGCATCACTGGCCATCAGGGAAATACAAATCAAAACCACAATGAGATACCACCTCACACCAGTGAGAATGGGGAAAATTAACAAGGCAGGAAACCACAAATGTTGGAGAGGATGTGGAGAAAGGGGAACCCTCTTGCACTGTTGGTGCAAATGTGAACTGGTGCAGCCACTCTGGAAAACTGTGTGGAGGTTCCTCAAAGAGTTAAAAACAGACCTGCCCTACCACCCGGCAATTGCACTGTTGGGTCCTCAATGCGATGCAGAAGAGCTAGGCACTCAGAGTCTCAGTTAGCTTGGGAACCACCATGGACTGGGTGGCACTTCCACAGAAATTTATTTCTGTTTTGGAGGTGAGAAGTCCAAGATCACATTGCCAGTGCTTTCAGGTCCTAGTGAGACCCCCTTTCTAGGTTGCAGACTGCCAATTTTGTACATATCAAGTGGTGGACACCCTCACAGAGCTGTCTGGCCTCGTCTTATAAGGGCAATAAGTTCAACTATGAATTTGGGGAGACACAAAAATTTAATACAGGATGTGGGCCTAGGCCCGTGTAATGGTTATACCTCAATAAAATGTTTGCTTAAAGAAATAAAAGTGGCTGGGGTAAGAAGGGGAAGACGGGAAATGGGAGATGCCCACTGAGGGGTATGAGTAATGGAAATGTTCTGGGATTACATGGTGGTGACAGTTGCATAACATGGTGAGCATGTTTAAAAACCCCTATACTGTACACTTTAAAGGGGTGAATTTTATGGCAGTGAAGCTGTTACATAATTTTTTAAGTCATGTCCTCCTCTCCTCAACCTCTTCCTCCAACAGCTCACTGCCATTCAGAGTAAAAGTTCTCTCAATGGCAGGAAAAGCCTCCACTCTCCACCTCCCAGTGCTCTGGCCTCCCTCCTGGCCTCCAGGCCCTCTAGCCTCCCTCCCGGTCATGTGCTCTGCCCCTGCCTCACAGGCTCTTTGCTGTTCCTTGGACAAGCCAGGCCCAAGCTCCATGGTGTCCCACTCCCCCCGAGGCCCCATCCACCATCCTGCCCTGTGCCCATCATGATCCACCACACCTACTAGGGTGGAAGCCCTAGAATTCCCACCTGCTGTGGTCCATAAAATAGTTCCCTACCTACAACAACACCCAGTGGCAACCCCTTGAATGTTGGTTCCATGACAGGACTGTCCCCAGGACACACACACAGACCGATGCTCAGGGAAACCCATGGCCAGGTGGGCAGAGGGGTCCCATCAAGCCGGGTCTGAGGACTTCAGCTGCAGCTCCCCCACCAGCCCCACACCATGTTTGGGACCAGCTCACTCATCAATACCTCCCCTGTGCCGGGCATAGGCTGGGGTGAGTGGTGGGCCCTGGAATCCCCACTCCCATTTGTGAGTCGAGAGGAAACGGCCTTCCCCACCCAGGCCTCCAGCTACACGGGCCTCTAAGACCCAGGGGGCCCAGCCCACTGAGGAGGACAGTCACATCCTGGCCAAACACACAGAGGAGGGCAAGGGCTCTACCTTCTGGACGGCCACAGTTGGAAGAAGGCCATCAGGATAGCCTCCCTGGTAGAGCTGTGGGAAAAAGTTTGTTCCCACTGAGACACCCACATCCAGGCTACTTCCTGTTGCAGCCAAAAATGGTGCTGGTTCTCATCTGGAAGAGACTTCAAGTCCCTGCCCACCTTCCTCGCTATTCACGTCCTCACCATGTGCCAGGGGAGACAGGGAGGCTGCCTTTGCTGGGTGCACAGGAGGCCATGGCAGCAAAGTGGCCCGTGTGTCCTGCCACTGCACCATGGCCTTGGCCCCTAGGGAACGCCCACTGCCACCCACTCCCCAGCCTCACAGGGCCAATGGGGCCAGGCAGTGCCCTCCCTGCCTCCTGCTAGCAAAGCCTGGATCCCGCACCAGGCCACACACCCATCCCCACCCAGGTATTCCTTTAAGACACCACATCTTGCAGGATCATTAAAAAGCAACATAGAATCCAAGAGGGTATGAGGGGAGGAAACTGGTGGCTTCCTTTCGGGCAGGGAGGTCACCCTGCCTCACCTCACTGCCAGGTTGGAATCTCGCAGAGGCTCCCAGGGATTATGATTATTACCTGGACGGAGTAATGGGGCGTGGAGGATCAGGGCAGCGAAGTCTGCCAGCCCCTTTGCCCCACAGTGGCCCCAAAGCAGTGGGCAGCTGTGCTGGGAGGAGTGGGTGCAAGGGGCAGTTTGGATACTGGGACCAGAGCAGGCTCAGGATGGGGCCACCGGGAGGACCAGGCCACCAAGGGGATGCCAGTCTCTGGAGACGAGCCAGCACCTCCGTACCCAGGCCCTCCCTCATGCCACACGAAGCCAGGCTTCAAAAGGCGATCCCAAAAGGACAGTCTTGAAAGGGGAAGCTAACAAGAACACAAGTAGCTGAGTCAAAACATTTGTCAAAATCCCGGGAATCCATAATCTGAAGAGTGAGCCTTACCTGAATTTAGGTAATAGTAAATACTAACAATAATACAGCGGTATTGGCTCACCAATTCTAACTAGCATACCTACTGCCACTATATGGGAATAACAGGGGGAAGCGGGGTTTGGGAGTGAGGGCGTCAAATGGAAACTGAACTTTTGCTCGATTTTTCCGTAAGTCTGAAACTGCTGAGAAGCATTAAGCCTGTTGATTTTTTTTTTTTTCAAATATAATGGTTGGTACTTAGAAGGCTAAATGTAAGCCTGGATGCCACTGAGGAGCTACTGGGCAATGTGGAAGACAAAGCTTCAGGATTCCCCCAGAATGCAAAGCAAACAGACCTGGGAAGCAGCCCTGCAGGAGGCCAACTCACTCCTGACTTAGTGGACTAGACCCTAGGAGCATCTTCCCCAAAGCCTCCAAACTGAGGAATGGTAGTATGTTTTCAGGGTTTCCAATGTTCACCTTCTTTCCCCCTTGATTGCTTTTTTTTTTTTCTTGCAGGGGGGCAGGGGAAGACATGGTGGGCAGGGAGTATGAGTACAGGAAAGGAACCTCAGAAAACCTGCCAACCTTAGCCTGCTTCCTTGGCCTCTTCTGGCTGCTGCATTTCCCAGTTCAAGGACTGAGGGAGTGTTCTCTCCTTGTATTTGGCTGTTGGTGGTAAATTCTCTTTTTTTTTTTTCTGGATTTCTCTTTTTTAAAAAATGTATTTCTTTAGGACAAGTCCCACTGAAGCCTTTCAGAAAAGCAATTCAGCGTTCCCTATCAAAAATTTAAATATGCATATCCTTTTATCCAACAATGCCATTACCAGGAGGCCTCACATAGATCTGAAATGATGTCTGTTAGAAGGGTTTTTCATTGCAGCCATCTTTTTAAAAACTGGAAACAACCCAAGTGCCCATAAATAGGAGAACCATTAAATAAATGATGGCAGAGTTCACACGCTGGAATACTCCAAGGCATTTTTTTCTAAAAGAGGTAAACTAATATGTACGGACAGAGAGAAATCTTAGGGCCTCTTGTTGAGGGAAGACAGCTAGAGGGCTGGGCGTATGGGTACAGATCCCAGCTACAGATCCATCAAGCTAGCTAGCAAACATATACATATCTGCAAGTTCATGTATGGATGCAAAGGAATGCAAAACAGACCAAAAGGGCCAAATGCTTGTTAGCAGTTTCCTCTGGGGAAGGGAGTGCAAGCAGGGGGAGAGAGGCTGAGAGGGTGCTCACTTTTAATTTATTAAATACATATGTCCTGGGTTGAGTCTTTTACCCAAATACATTTATTATTCACCAGCACCATAATGAAACCCTCAATCTGTGCCTTCCATGGTTTCACGCTATCTTTAGGAAGCTGTCTGCAGGAAGAGAAGTGAGCAAGGGGATGGGAAAGGATGGGTAGGAAGATTGGGGGCAGAACTTCCCCCAGAAGCCCCTGCTCCTGAACATCAGGAAAGCAGAGGAGAGTCTGAGTCTCTGTGGGAAACAGCCACTGGAGCAAAGATGCAAACCTCCCGGATGATCAGGACATCCACACACAGCACAGGGAAGCCCGTAGGTAACAAAACCACAAGGGAGTGGGGGGGCCAAGGTCCAAGAGAGAAAGAACACAGGGGCTCGGGGATCTCGGGGACCAAGATGTTCTAGGCCAAAACAGTGGGATATGATGGGGCATTAATCTGGGGTGGGGGATGAAGCAGAGAATTCACCATTCCCTGTGTGGTGGACGTGCCAACATATGCGCCGGGTGGATGTAAGTGTGGTGAATGGTATGTGCAGTGTGCATGGGTGGTGTGGATGTTTGTGTACGGACGTGGTGTACAAGTGATGTGTGTGTGGATATGTGTGGTGGGTAGTGTGGCTCGTCTGTGTGTGCAGGACCAGGGAAGGCAGGCAGGCCGGCAGTCTGGAACATGCAGCAGGGACCAGTTCAGCCCTGGCAAGGGGTACTCAGAGGCAGCCCCCACCCAGCAGCTTGGGCCTCTCAGGCATCGTGGGGTGCTAAGTTTCTAGGTGGCTCCTCCTCCCAAAATAGCACTCACCAAGGGGTTTGCAAGGGTCAGGGCAGGCCCCAAGTGCTCTGAACATCTTTCTCTTTACCCTTCCCTGGGGAGGGGGAGGTAAGGGGAAAAGCTCAGAGCAAGAGCCCTGCAGTGGCGCTGTACCAGGAGGGGGAGCAGCTGCCAGACATGCAGAGTCCCTGAGTGAAAGTGCCCTGGGGAACAGAAGCAGCTTGTCCAAACAGCCACCTTTCTGAAATCTGGGCAGAATATCGAATCCTCCGGTGCCGTGTAGGCCATGGGAGTCCACAGAAAAAAAGCACTCCAAAAAGAGACTCTGCGGAAAGATGGCCCCCCAAACCCCAACCTGCTTAAAACTTCAGCTACAATGTCAAATCCTTCCTAGATAAAAAAAGCAAACATACATATCTTCCCATGTGACAGACCTTTCAAAGCCTGCTTCCCTTTTAAAGCAATTTAATAAAAATAAAAGTCTCATACAAACCATGCATGGTAGTGAGCTGCCTTCACGGGGTGTGGGACAATGAAACAAGTACAGAGGCCTTGGATGCAGCGATGCAGACTACCAGCCCCATTTGTGTCTCATCTGCAAGATGTCAGATGCTGCTACCCAGCAGGGAAGCAAGGAAGCTATCTTCCAACCCCTGTGATAGGAGGCACTCTCACATCACTAAAAAACCTGTACCTGGGACACCTGGGTGGCTCAGCAGTTGGGCATCTGCCTTCAGCCCAGGGCATGATCCTGGGGACCCAGGATCGAGTCCCACATCGGGCTCCCTGCATGGAGCCTGCTTCTCCCTCTGCCTGTATCTCTGCCTCTCTCTCTGCCTCTCTCATGAACAAATAAAATCTTAAAAAAAAAAAAAAAAAAAAGCCTGTATGTAATTCACAGACTAGACACAATGGAAACCTAAAATGTATTCTAAAAACCAAAAGTTTCTCCTAAAGTGTCTCCTCAAGGACCTGAAGGAATATTATGTAGCTAATTATGCAGACATAATTATGCAGACAAGGGCACACAGATGTGTGTTCTAGGAGGGTCCAAGTGTACCCCTTTGTCCTGCAGCTCCTCACTGAAGCCTGGCAGGGGAGGCTCCCCACAAAAGAGGCCAAAGCTAATGGGCACAGCCACTCATTTACCTGGATGTCACACCCAGACTAAAATCTGCAGAAATGGTTCCAAAGCCTCAAAACATACTGAAGGAAGCTAAGTGACTTTATGTCACAACTTGTAGCATTTTTTCTAAAATTTTCAGAACTGCTAAAATTCTAAAGACTGGGAGCCCCTCATGGTGGGAGCTGCCTCATGCTATCTGCTTCGTAACTCCATCACCTGACCCAGCCCATGATGGGAAGGGCCACTGCTGAGGCCTCAGCCTCAACCTGCTGTTCTGCTCACCCCGTCGGGTCACTGTGAAGACAAAGCAGCTGACAGATGTGAAGGTGCTGGTATCACACAAAAACAGCAGGGATGGCTGTATTTGGAGGGGTGAATCCTCATGCTTTAAATTCAGTTATTGAGCAGGCTGACCCAAGCCCACCTCTGACCGTCCAGAAGTTCTTCTATCCAGGCCATGTAACACACACATACTGTGGTGCAGATACAATCTGCTTGATACACAACAAAACTCAGTAGCCGCTGCCCCAGACAGTGCTAATGTGTTAAATACTAGCACACAGACTCCATGGAGCAAGGAAGCCCCTGGCTCGCCCACCACAATGCCTAGCAGGAGGTTTCAGCAAGTACTTGCCAAATCCTGAATAAGTGGAAAGATGGACAGATGTGATGTGTCTTTGAAATCATTGCCTTACAAGTATTTAATGTGTATTTTTAAAGAAAATACACACACAAGATACCTTCAAGTAAAATGGCCAGGGAACAAAGGATAAAAATCAGGAGGCTTTAAGACCAGGGGCCTGTCCTCTGACATCCCCGAAGCTTGGGAGGAATTCCCGATAATTGGATGAGAGTGCCTAGAAGAAATGAGGCCAGCTCTACTCTCATCTCCAGGGAATGCAAAGAGTAAAAGCCCTTCCACCAACCAGCCATGGCCCCACTTCACCCCACTCTTGCCCAGTTAAGTGGCTAGCAGCTTGGAATTCAGGGCTTTGCATGAGGTCTTCATTTTTTTTTTTTTTTTTTTAATTTGAGAGAGAGAGAGAAAGCAAGCACACAAGCAGGGGTAGGAAGCAGAGAAAGAAGCAGACTTCCCACTGAACAGAGAGCCCAATGAGATGCAAGGCTTGAACCCAGGACCCTGAGATCATGATCTGAGCCAAAGGCAGATACCTAACCAATTGAGTCCCCCAGGTACCTCTTTTTTTGTTATTTTTTTTTTTTTAAGATTTTATTTATTTGAGAGACGAGAGAGTGTGATCTTCCTCTTAACACTACTGTCTAGGGCTGGATATGATTCCAGGAGGAAAAAAAGCCAGTCCTGAATGAAGGCAAAAGCATAACCAGCCCCATCATAAATTCCAAATCTCTGTGTTTCTGAAGCCCCAGTTTCTCCGTTTCAGATTTCAAAGCATAAAAGGACAAATCTTTGAATAACCCATGCTTCCTAATCTATAGTATATTCTCAGAAATAGAAAGTCTATGGCCCTTCCTTGAAATAGCCTGGCTCTTACATGTGACAAAATGATGCAAAGTGGCATCTCCATGACCCAAATACAAACACTAGAAATACTTCCATGTCTTCTGAATGGCAATAAAAGTATTTAAAAAAACTTAATATCAAGCCCATTTAATACAATTCAAAATAGCTCAGGCAAATACACTATTTGAGAGAATGGATGTGTAATGAAAAATTCAAACAGATAACGGCTACATAAAATTGAAAAAAGAAAAAAATCCCTTCATTGCTATATAGGATCCAGAGATGATGGTCTTGAAATCTCATTTGAAACAATATGTTCCAACCTCCTACTAATCCAAATGACTCTGGTGACGTCTGGCTTCAGCAGCTAGCTGCAAATATGCAGCCTCATTATTGTACTTAGAACGGCAATAACAAGGAAGCATCTCTTACCACCCTTCCATCACTAAAGCTAACATGAATCCATAATCTGCACTGTTACAGCTCCCTTTCTGAAGAGAATCAGAAACCATTTTCAGCTGGGCTCAGAGCAGTCTAGGGGACTGTCCACAAGGCCACGGTGTGGGGTGGGTGAGGTGGGCAGGGGTAGGGGAAGCATCATGGCAACTGTCTTTTTAAACATGAAACATGTCTGGATGGCTGAGCAAGATGTATGTTGATTTAAAAGCTCTATTAAATTGAAGAAAGAGAAAGAATCCATAAACGGTTCCTGACAGAAGAAGTGAATATCATTAGCCCAAAAACTGTAAATGAAATGGAGGGCAGTGCATTGAATTAAACCCCCTCCCTGACCCCAGCTCTTATCTCCACCAAGCAGGCCAGGAGGCAAGCCGCAGCCACACAGTCCTGTGCAAGCCCCAAACACCAGCAGCACATTATCTTATTTGTTCAGGGGAAGCAAAATGGTCCAGTGCTGGTGGCTGTGTTCTTTCTTCCCAACAAGACCTAACTGCTATTGTCCTTCTCTGGGATCCAGTCTCCCTAGATAAAGAGTGGGAAGACAGCCAGCAGAACTCAAACTGCTCCCTCGTAAGCTCTTCCCTTGTAGATCAGACCTCAGTGCATAGTTTCCAAATCAAAAACGTAGAACCCATGAACAGAGAACCTTCTGTTCCAGAAGATATTTATATGAAGTCAGAATCAGAATCACATCTTATGGGGATGTCTGGGTGGCTCAGCCATTGAGGCTCTGCCTTCAGCTCAGGGCGTGATCCTGGGGTCCAGGATCAAGTCCTGCATCTGGCTCCTTGCAGGGAGCCTGCTCCTCCCTCTGCCTGTGTCTCTGGCTCTCTCTGTGTGCCTCTCATGAATAAATAAATAAAATCTTTTAAAAAATCACATCTAATGGTTGTTTTTTTTTTTAAACACAGTTAATCAGTGTGCCTTACTGCAAAACCTAGAAGATGTTTAACATTTATAACCAGAAACACTGCTTCTTATTGGAAAACCAGAAAATATAAGTTATTCATATAGTGATCCTCCTGTTTTAGAAAAGCACCACATTTATGAAATTGGGATATTCCCCCGAATCAAGACTTACGATCCTTGAAGCTCTAAATATTCTAATTTTTAAATAATGTCATATCAAGCCCAGTTAATAGAATGCAAACTATCTCTGAAGCAGATACACTCTCAGAACTGATATAAAACTAAAATTTCAAATAGATGCAGTGACATAACAAAAATGAAGAGAGAAAAATTGCTTCATTGCTAATAGGATTTCCAAAGATGATATTCTCAAACCAGCCATGGTTTTGGCATCTATAAAAGCAAATCGCTGTAGTGCAATGGGATAAGTGTTATGAGAAAATGATGCACATATATAGTATGAAATAAGAACAAAATTTGAGGATTGACACTACCAGACTTCATGACTTACTATAAAGCTATAGTAATCAAGACAGTACAGTATTGGTGAAAAGAATAGACAAATAAATCAATGAAATAGACTGGAGAGCCCAGAAATAGGCCCACATAATAATTATCAATTGATTTTTGACAAAAAAGCAAAGGCAAATATAATAGAGTCTTTTCAATGAATGGCACTAGAACTGGACATCCACTTGCAAAAAAAGTGAATCCAAACACAGACTTCACATCCTTCATAAAAACTAATTCAAGGGCAGCCCAAGTGGCTCAGCAATTTAGCACCGCCTTCAACCCAGAGAGTGATCCTGGAGACCAGGGATCGAGTCCCATGTCGGGCTCCCTACATGGAGCCTACTTCTCTCTCTGCCTGTGTCTCTGCCTCTCGCTCTCCCTCTGTCTCTCATGAATAAATTAAATCTTAAAAGAAAAAAAAACTAATTCAAAATGTCTCACAGACCTAACTGACAAACACAAAAGTATAAGAGCCTAAGAAGTCAACATGGGAGAAAAATCTAGATCTAGATGACCTTGTGTTTGGCAATGACCTTTTTTAAAAATATTTAACACCAAAGGCAAAATCCACAAAAGAAAGAATAAATAAGCTGAACTTCATTACAATTAAGTTTCTGCTGTATGAAAGACACCGTCAAGAGAATGAAAAGACGAGCCACAGACTGAGAGAAAATATTTACAAAAGACATATCTGATAAAAGCCTGTTATCCGAAATATAAAAGAACTCTTAAAATTCAACAATAAGAAAACAAACAAGCCAATTATAAAATGGGCCAAACATGTGAACAGACACCTCACCAAAGGAGACATACAGATGGTCAATAAGCATATGAAAAGATCCTCCACATCATATGTCACCAGAGAAATGCAAATTAAAACAACAATGAGATACCACTACATACCTATTTGAATGGCCAAAATCTGGAACACTGCCAAATGCTCACAAGAATGTCAAGACAAGGAACTCTCATTCATTTACTGGTGAGATTCCAAAATGGGACAAGCCACTTTGGAAGACAGAGTGACAGTTTCTTTTTCTTTTTTGACAGTTTCTTAAGACAAATAAACAGACTACTCTTACCATGTGGTCTAGCAATTGCATTCTTTGGTATTTTACCCAAAGGAGTTGGAAATTCATGACTACACAAAAACCTGCACATGCATATTTACAGCAGTGTTCTTCACAACAGCCAGACTTGGAAGCAACCAAGATGTCCTTCAGTAGGTGAACAGATAGACTGGTGATGGAGTATTATTCAACACAAAAAAGAACTGAGCTATCAAGCCATGCGAAGACAGAGAAGAACTTTCAATACATACTGCTAAGTGAAAGAAGCCAAGCTGAAAAGGCTATATAATGTATGACTCCACTTGCAAGACATTGTATAAAAGGCAAAATTATGGAGACAGCAGAAAGATCAGGGGTTGCCACGAATCATAGAGGTATGGGGATGAATGAATAGGAACACCGATTTTTAGGGTGGCAAAATAAATTCTGTTGGGCTGTATGATACTCTAATGGTAGACACACATCATTATATATTTATCCAAACCTACAGAATGGACAACACCAAGTGACTCCTAATGTGAACTCTGGACTGTGGGAGATAATGATGTGACAATGTAGGTTCACCAGTTGTTAACTAATGCACCACTTTGGTGGGGATGCTGACAATGAGAGAGGCTGTGCAGGTGCCAGGAACAGAAGGTATATAGGAAATCTCTGTACCTTCTGCTCAGTTTTGCTGGGAACTTAGAAACCCTTCCCCAAATGGTCTATTAAAACAAAGAAAATAGTAGGAATTGTCTTTTCCAACTAATTCCAGCATTGTGATCTGAAGGCTTTAAGCAAAGTCCAGGTGCCCCAGATTGAAAACTCCTTCAGCAGCCCCGTCTATAGACTAGAAATGCCTCAATCCTCATGCCTTTGACACAAGACAATGAAGGCTGCTGTCAAGAGGCAGTAACATTTGGCTAGCACAGCACTTTAATCTATTGCTCACTATTAAGATTTCATCAGGAATGACTGCGCCAGGACTTTGACCCCACCAATCACTGAGCACTTCTTGTTTCCTGCCTCGGGCTGCTGTGGCTGCCATCCCTGCCCTACCTTCCTGAGGATAAACACCTCTGTCTCAGCCTTACCAGGTAAGTGGACAGAGAGTTTTGGTCATTGGCTGCTGCAAGGCTCTAAAAAAAGGACATAATTCTTTCACTCAGACTAAATAATTAAATGAAGAAAGGGCTTATTGAAAAGCTGCATTCCCTGATCCAAGCTTCCCCACTCGACTGTCAACCTTTTTCATCATCTCTTATTCTAATTCTTCCAGTAGCTATTCCTACCCATCTAAATAATAGTTTTAAACTCTGTTTCTAGGGGCGCCTGGGTGGCTCAGTGGTTGAGCATCTCTCTTTGGCTCAGGTCTTGATCCTGAGGTCCTGGGATCAAGTCCTGCATCAGGTTTCCTTCAGGGAGCCTGCTTCTCCCTCTGTCTATGTCTCTGCCTCTCTCTCTCTCTCTCTCTCTCTCGAATAAATAAATAAAATCTTTAAAAAAATAAACTCTATTTCTGAATATATTATTGACTTCAGATAATATTTGACATCCTTGTATGAGAGGTGACATTTGTAGGACATCCCAGCCTCTTATACAATTGACTATGATCACAGAACACATGATGGGAGTTTCCATCTGCAGCAGGAGCTCTGGGAGAAACACATCCTTCCAAGAAGTTCCCACCCAACTCTGGGAACAGATAAGCATCCTTCAGATGGCCTATAACCATGGAGCCTTCAAGATGAATATAGGCTCTTTTCTTAAAAAAAAAAAAAAAATTAAAGAAAGAAAGAATTTTAAAGCTCTAGATATGAGGTGGCATTAATTTGGTATGTCTCTGCTAATCATTTAGAAAGGAATTGTCTCCTGCTCGCATCTGCATCCTCTGCACTCAGAACCAGGCTCAGATGCCCATGGGGACACATGTTTGCCTGATGCAGGAGTGAGCAAGTACCACTTCAGCCAAGCCAGCTCCTAGTAACACTCTGTGAGTGGCTGAGTCCAGTCAAGTACCAAATCCTTGCTTGTTGCTTTGGTTCTTTCTACTACATGAGGTACTGTCAATGTCCGATGGATAAATGGATTTTAAAATATGATACATACTTACAGTGGAATATTACTCAGCCTTAGAAAGGAATACAATCCTAAATATATAAGAAACCCATAAAACCCAGCAAAAAAATAAACAAACTGATTTTAAAATGGGCAGAGGACTTGGACAGACATTTTTCTAATGAAGACACCCAGACGACCAACAGACACACGAAAAGGTGCTCAATATCACTCATCATCAGGGAAACGCAAATCAAAACCACAATGAGCTATCACTTCATACCTGTTAGAATGGCTAATGCCAAAAAGATGAGAGCTAAGTGTTGGTGAGGGTGTGATGAAAAGAGAACACTTGTGTACTATTGGTAGGAATGTAAATTGGTGCAGCCACTATGGAAAACTGTACAGAAGTTCCTCAAAATATTTAAAATAGAACTACCATATGATCCAACAGTCCCACTTCCAGGCATACAACCAAAGGAAATGAAATCTGTATCTCAAAGAGATATCTACACTCATATGTTCATTACAGCACTATTCACAACAGCCAATCCATAACAACAACCTAAGTGTTTATCAAGGGATGAATGGATACACATACACACACACACACACACACACACACGATGAAATATTCAGCCATACAAAAGAAGAAAATCCTGCCATTTGCAACAACCTGGATGAATCTTGAGGATATTATGCTAAGTGAAGTAAGCCAGACATAGAAAAACAAACACTATGTGATCTTACACAAAGAATTGAAAAAAGTTGAAACAGACAATAGAGGTGGTGGAGGATGAGGAAATGGTAAAGATAGTGGTCAAAGGGAACAGGCTTTTAGTTATAAGATAAATAAATTCTGGGGGTGCCTGGGTGGCTGAGTCAGCTAAGCATCCAACTTTTGGTGTTGGCTCAGGTCATGCTCTCAGGGTCATGAGATTGAGCCCCATGTCGGGCTCCATGCTGGGCATGAAGCCTGCTTGGGATTCTCTCTCTTACTCTCTCTCTGTCCCTCATTCCCCTCCCCACCCTCTTTCTTAAAAAAAAAAAAAAAAAGATGAATAAATTCTAGGGACCTCAGGTGCAGCATTGTGACTACAGTTAATAATACCATATTATTTATTTGAAATTTGCTAAGACAGTAGATCTTTAAGTGTTCTCACAACCAAAAGGAGCCCAATGTGGGACTCGATCCCGGGCCCTGGAATCATGACCTGAGCCAAAGGCAAGCTTCAACAGCTAAGGCACCCCGGTGTCCCAACATACATATATTAAATCATCATGTTGTACACTGTCAAAAACACATCACACTGTGCAACACAAATATACAGAATTTTTATTTATTAATCATACTTTGATAAAGCTGGAAAAATACAGGAAGGAAATCGTGCCACATCATCGTGCTACATCATAGATGAACCATGAGGACATTATGTGACGTGAACAAACCAGTCGCAAAAGAACAAACACTGTATGATTCCTCTTACATGAGGTTCCTAGTGCTGTCACATTCGTAGAGACAGTAGAATGGTGGTTGTCAGGGACTCGTGGGGAAGGGAAGAGAAAGCAGAGTTACTGTCTGATGGGTGCAGAATTTCGGTTTGGGGAGATGAAAATGTTCTAGAGATGGATGGTGGTGATGGTTGCACAGCAATGTGGATGTCCTTAATGTCACTGAACTATAGAGTTAAAAATGGTTCAAATGGTAAATATTGTCACATATATTTTACCATAAGAAAACTAAAAAGGAAAAAATATTATAATATCCAGGAAATTGAGGGACACCTGGGTGGCTCAGCGGTTTAGTGCCTGCCTTTGGCCCAGGGTGTGATCCCGGGGTTCTGGGATCAGGTCCCACATTGGGCTGTCTGCACGGAGCCTGCTTCTCCCTCTGCCTCTGTCTCTGCCTCTCTCTGTGTGTGTCTTTCATGAATAAATAGACTAAATCTTTATTAAAAAACTGGGAAGAGGTGGATCCCTGGGTGGTGCAGCGGTTTAGCGCCTGCCTTTGGCCCAGGGCGCAATCCTGGAGACCTGGGATCGAATCCCACATCGGGCTCCTGGTGCATGGAGCCTGCTTCTCCCTCTGCCTATGTCTCTGCCTCTCTCTCTCTCTCTCTCTGTGTGTGTCACTTCATAAAAAAATAAAAATTAAAAAAAAACTGGGGAGAGTTGCCTTTTCTACAGCACAGGCAGTTCATGGCAAGACACTGGGCCAGTGAAAATACGGAAGATTGGGGGTTGGGGGGGGGGGGTTGTCCAGCCACACAACAAGCACAGCCACGTGCTTAGCCATGAGAGAGGCCAGAGGTATAGTTTGCAAACCCCAGAAGAGGTTGTGTTTTTTTTGGTTTTTGTTGTTTTGTTTTGTTTTGTTTTACCACTGGCAAAGTCAATTTTTTTAAAGAATATTAAGTTTTCAACAGACTTTAGAAATGAAAGGGCTCCCCTCTACACATGTCAAGAATGAGATTTCCTTTCTGACACTCCATCAGGCCTCGGCAGGGTTGGTTCACATGGAAGACACATCCTCAGCACCTGCTCCTCCAGGGAAAGGCAGACTTTATGGCCTAAAGGGTCATAGAGCCTCGCAGGGTTTAAGCAACAGGAGGAGCAGCCCAGTCAGTCACTCACTCCAGATCATTTGAGAGGCAGCTATGGGGAGAGGTAGTGAGCAGTCAAGTGAATGACAAGGCAGGAGCTCTACTCTTTAGAACATGACCTAATGTCTACAAAAGCAAACAGTTTTGGTGCGAAGAATGGCCAGGCCCTGCCAGGCTCCTAGGGACCTGACCTTCCATCTCACCTGGGCTCCTGCCCCCTCTTCATCCGGCCAATGTCCCCGGGTATCACCTAAGGCCACGTACTACTGCTCTGCCTTGCTCCTGCTGAAGGCCAACAGCAAAACAGCTCTGCCCTAAATACAAATGCTTCCAGACAAGATGCAGCAAAATAAAAGCCACATGGGTCCTTGAGATGAATCTGGGGCCTCTCCTGGCTGAGGCTGGCCCATGCAACCACACATGCAGGTGGCCTCAGAGATGAGCCAGGACCTGCCCAAGGCACCATGGGGGACAGAACTGTGAAGCAGGCCTTGGCTACACATTTTCCATTAAAAGAAAGAAAAAAATGGGCTATTGCAAGCAGGCATGTGAACACAGTGAAATGCTGTCACAGTCCACGCTTTCTAAATAAAACCCACCTGATTAGGAACACCGTGATTGCAGCCCATTTCAACATTCTGCTCTACAAGGCCAACTGTTGGGAGATTGGGTTTAAAATCGAAAATCAAAGAGCTGTTCCTCAGTGATTCCCAGGACTTGAGGTGCACACAAGCAGATATTAAACCCGTCCACACACACTGCTGCTCCTGACCTCCACCCACCATCCTAAAAGTTACCTTACAGATTTCCAACTTTCAAGCGAGACATAATCAGGTACCTAAGTCCCTAACTAATATTGCATGGATTGAGTTACTGGATTAGAACACCACCACCTCTCCAGTTTAGGGGTACCTGACAAAGCTAATACCACCATCGAGAAAGGCTGCCTGTCCATTTTCCATCACTTAGAATACAAATTCCAGAACCCATCCACAACTTCAAGGAAGGACTCAAACAAAAGAGAACTCATGTCCGGCTAAGCAAGGAATGCATCCTTCCCAAATAATGGAGATTCACCAAGCCCTTGTGTCAGATGTCACACACCCAGGGCCCTTGGACTTGCCCTCTCTCCTCTGTCTCCATATCGCACATCCTAAGAGCTACCTCCTGTGCACAGTGGACCTCCCATCCCTACTGCTGGCCATCCCTCTAACCAGACTTTCTACAATACCACAGGCAGAGTGGTAGCTGCTCTTCCATTGGGTTGTGACAGGGCTGGCCTACTTTTGCTTCCATCAGCTCTGAAGACAGCACGGAAAACCACGCAGCCTCCTCCTGCTGCGCATCCTCCTGTGAGGGGAGGAAATGAGCCAGAAAGAGGCTGGAAATGGGGTGTCTAGGGGCCTGAAAGAGGAACAGATTCCTGGCAGATGGGACGGTAATAAAACAAAACACTAGTTTGGAGCCCATCTATGCAAGCAGGCCACCTCTCCTCTCAGACTTCTGCCCTCGAGGGCCTGGACCCACCCCACCCCCCCAATCCAGGGAGTCTCAGAGACCACCCTGGCCCTCCACCAGAGGGCAGCATGGGTCACCCCATGCACCCTGCAGCTCAGTCCCCTCCAGGCTTAACCTGGCACAGTGCCCACAAATCTCCAAAGTGCAAAGTGCAAAGAGCACCAGCACCACCTCCTAGAGGCACTAGGTAGGTTTACCTCAGAGAAGGAGGAAATAACATCCCAAACATATCATGAACAACTACTGATAGCTATGGTACCCTCAAGGAACGTTCTACATGAAAATGGGGTAAAATAATGCAAAAATTCCATGATGTGCACAAGAAACTAGGAATCTTAACTTGCAAAAGCAGCTCTCTACCATTTGTCAGAAAGAAGCATCTAGAAATGGACAATGTGATGCCCCAGAGCCCAGGCTACAGTGTAAAAAAGAGGAAGCAATGTTTTTGTTTAATGGCTTGAGCAAAGGGATTTGATCAAGGGGAAACCTGCAGTCAACTCATCCCCTCTACCCCCTCGCAGTATCCATCCTCCCAGATCCCCACCGCCTGGACTCACTTCCTAAGGATGACACTGAGTGACCATCACCACAAATTCCAGGGCCTTCCCTGAGGGTCTGTGTGGGAATTCTGTGACATAGACACCACCTCTTGGCACAGTTGGGATAGGGTATTCCTTGGTTCAGGCTTGATCAGTGCCCATGCTCCCCTGCTGGGAGCCACCTCACTGGGATCCCCCAGCCTCTGACTCCCATATGCTGGCCCACTACCTGCAAAAGGGAGCTTCAAGAACCCAGGCTGTATCCTACACTTCCCACCCCACCTCCCAACGCCTTAACCTGTGCACACACAGGGCCACCACTATTGCCTGGGGGGCCCCACCAATTCTGGAGGGGAGCAGATGCCAGGCTGGCAAGGGAGCCCACAACATCGCCCATTAGCCTGCCCCCACTTCAGGGCAGAGCAAGTGGCCTGAGGGGTTGCGAACCCATGTGGGCCCCGTGAAAGGGCTGACCCCACAACATGAAGCAGACGGTGGTCCTGAGGGGGTCATGAGACCCCAGGTGCTCACAGAGCTGCCTAATCAAGCCCCGCCCCCCACAACAATGAGCCAGTAATAAAAAGGCATCTATCCGGAAGGAGAGGTCAACATTGGCAAATGATCCCCCAATGAGAAAATCCAAGAGAAAGAACCAACCAACTATGTAAGCTAACTGACAGAATTAAACCAGGTGGGCAGACAGGCCAGCTTTCCTGTATACCAGCCATAATAGCTGGGGAATGAGGCCAGGGGAGTGGGGAATAACCCCACTGACATGCCCACAGGGGCCAGGAAATACCTATGAATACATCTAACAGGAAACTTATCAAATGTATAGGAACAAAGCAATGAAACACGAGTAAAGGATATAAAAGGCCTTCTGAATAAACCCAAATATCCAGATGAGAAGAAAATACAAAGACATCTATCTCTTCTCCCTCAAATAAACATCTAGAGCAATCCCAATCAAAATCCCATCAGATTTTGGGATGAACTTGGCTTATTCTAAAGCTTATCTAGTCAAAGAAATGTATAAGGAAGGTTAGAAAAACATGGAAAAAGGAGAATCAATGAACAGGCAGTGGCCCTTTAAGGCAACAAAGCATAACAACAAGCCACAGTAACTTTTTTTTTAGTATCTTTAAAAATGTATTTATTCATGAGAAACACAGAGAGGCAGAAACATAGGCAGAGGGAAAAGTAGGCTCCTCATGGGGAGATGATGTGGGACTCGATCCCAGGACCCTGGGACACAACCTGATCCAGAGGCAGACGCTCAACCACTGAGTCACCCAGGTGCCCCAGCCACAGTAACTTAAACAGTTGTCGGCAGAAGAATACACCAATAAATCAGAACAGGCAATCCAGAGATACGGGACAGCCCCAATATCCAGGACACAGCAACAACTTCACACATGACAAACATGCATCCCAAAACAGAGATGACGATGGTCTATTAATAGATCTTGTCAGAAAACTGTATGTGCATATGAAAAAACTTCCATCTCCACCTCACTCCATACCTAAAAATAAATTCCAGATGAATAAAATATAAATGTCAAAAAATCTGAACTATCAATATTGGAAGAAAATCTACATAGGAGGTAAGTATATACACTTAGGGAGAAGAACTCCATTTTCTAACTAAAATGAAATTCGGGAGCTATCACAGAAAAGCTTGATAGATTTGACAACATAAAATTTCCACATTTTTGTGCCATCAAGGATGCTTTAAATGAAGGTGAAGAATAAAAGACACTGGGGAGACAATATTGCAAATGTAGAGAGCAAAGGGGAAATGACCCTCCTGTAGGAAGAATGCCTATAAATCCAGAAAGAAAAAAATGAAAAGTCAACAGAAGTGCAGGCAGGGATGCAAAAAAGAAAATGAAGAGAAGCAATTCAGATTATCATGAAGCACCTGAGGGGAAGCTTGTTTTTGTTCATAAGTTTATATAAGTGATAACTTTATGCCCATATGACCAAGCAAAACAAAAGACCTCATCTGTTGATGAGGACATGGGGAAACAGTTGTCCCACACAACTAGCATCCTTTAAAATGCTCAGGACTGGGGCGCCTGGGTGGCTTGGTCAGTTAAGTGTTTGCCTTTGGCTCAGGTCATGATCCCAAGGGTCCTGGGATTGAGTTCCGCATCAAGTTCCCTGTTCAGGGAGGGGATCTGCTTCTCCCTCCCCCCTCTGCCCCCTCCCCCTACTTGGCCCCACCCATGGCCTTTCACTCTCTCAAATAAAATATTTTAAAAATTAAAAATTTAAATTTAAAAAAAATGGCCAGGACTGCTCCAGAGAGCACCTTGGTGATATCTAGTCATGCTGGAAATGCTCAAACCATCTGGCCCCGAAAGTCTGCTTCTGGAACCCGCACTACAAAGATATCCCCATGCATGTACAAGGATATATGTGTGAGATTCTACGTTCTAGTGTAACCAATATATGGGCAATGGAAACGACCCAGAAGTTCGTCAATAAGTAAAGAGTCAAGGAGCCCCTGGGTGGCTCAGTTGGTTAAGCGTCCGACTCCTGATTTCTGCTCAGGTCATGATCTCAGGGTTGTGGGATCGAGCTCCACATCAGGCTCCATGCTCAGCGAGGAGTTGGCTAAAGGTTCTCTCTCCCTTCCCCTCTGCTCCTCCCTGCACACACTCTGTTTCTAATAAATAAATAAATCTTTTAAAAAATAAGTAAACAGTCAAGTACTGTACAATGTTAGAATAATGTTACTATGCACAACTGATAAGCCACAATGTCTAAAATGCATTGCTAGGGGGAAGAAATCTAAGTACAAATCATATTGATAATATAATCTCAGTTTACTGAAAAATATTAAACATACATGTACTTGTGTAAAATGTAAGTAAAACATTTCTCTAAACAAATCAACAACAACAACAACAAAAAAAAAAAAAAAAAGGAGGAATCTGCACCAAACTTTAACAATGCTTGTCTTTGCAGGGGGTGGAGGAGGAGGCGGGGTGACTTTTATTTTCTACATTACGTATTTCTCTAAAGCTTGAATCTTTATAATGAATGCATATTAGCTTTATAACCAGAAATTAAAATTAAGTAAAAAAAAAAAAAAAACGTACCCAGGCAAAACCAACGGCAAAGGAAGGAATCCCAGATCTAGAGTATGTCAGACACCTTCCTTGCAAAGGAGGCCAGGATCCATCTCAACCCCAACCTCTGTTGCCAGAAGAATGTCTCTCTTCCTCTAGAGATACAAGATTACTGTTAGAAAGCACTATCTTAAAAACAGAGATGTCATATCTACTTATTTTAATTATTAGCTCTTTAGCCATTAGCTAATGAAACTACATGCAAATTCTGCATTCCACCAGACACTATGTGACCCCCAAAAAAGTTCAGGATCACCCCAGTACTGCATCCCTTTTTGATGTCTTTAGGCTCTCCAGGAGGTGGCAGAAGGAGTGTTTACCCCTGGTGGCCAACAATGCTGCTGCCCTGGGGAGACAGGAACTGGGGCAGAGAAAGGGAGGCTTCTCCAGCCGGCCCCTCCTCGGGGTGGGGGAGTACTGCCTCCCAGGTCTTGATGCAGCAGCTCCTGGTTTTCAAGATTCTCAGTGTTTGAGAAATAAACAAGTACTTATAATTCATTACGGAAGGTTCCCAAAGAATTTGCTCCCACACGGAGAAAATAGTCCATTTTCCTAAGAACTTGCTTAAAAGTCCAATTTGAGGAAACTGATACAGATTGCCCCATTTTAGGTTCTTCAACCAGAGGAAATTTAAAAATTCTTCCTTCCAGCTCAACAGAGCGAATCCACAAGTCAATTGCTTCTGCAAAAGGAGGACAAAGATCCTCCTGGGGCCCCAGGATTCAGCAGCCTTTCCTTGGCTTCTCAGGGCAGCCAATGGCTCCAGGACAGGACACCAGGCCAAGTGTCCCACAGTGGCAACCAGCCATCTGACTGACATGCAGCAGGGCAGCTCAGGCAGTTCAGGAAGAGAGGGCTTGGTATCGCTCCACTTGCCAGATCACCAGAAAAATAAGATACTTTAAAAATAATAATAGCTTGTGAGCCCAGGGTTGGGGTCCGGCCCATGAGGTCAGCACCCTAGTGCTGCCAGCATGGTGCAGGGCTGGGGGCCATCAGGAAAGGGATGGCTCCCTGGAAGAAATGGTACCACACCTGAACCATCACCCCACCCTGACTGGCCGCGGGCATGTCACCGGGAAGTCTCTGAAAGTCTCCATACAGGCTCCCCTACACGTTATTGGTTTCCTCTCAAAACACCGAAATCAAACCCTGGAAGATGGGCCACAGGGAGCCTGTGTGTTGTAAGACACTGGGGAGTGGGGGGCAGCTAGAATGCTATCCTATCCGAAGGGCTGCTGTTCTATGGGGTGCCATCAAATGGGGGGAGGGAAAGGAGGAGGAGGGAGAAAGAGAGAGAGAAGGAAGGAAGGAGAGGGAGGGAGAGGGAGGGGGGAGGACTGGATGAGAAGGAGATAGGAAGGGGAGAGGATGGGCAGACGGGAGGGAGGGAAGGCAGCCCCCTCTCTTTCTCGCTGCCAGTGGGCACTGAACCTTTCTGGTGGTCAGCGTGAAGCTTTCATGTGTGGTCCAGCAATTCTACCAGAAATTCTTGTAAGGAGAGAAACATGGTATCTGCCAAAATAATAATAATAATAATAATAATATAGTAATAATAATAATAAATACTACTAATAATAATGGAAAAGAAGCTGCAAGAATATTTATTATAGCATCATTCACAGCAGAAAAACATTCTCAACAACTCTGATGTCCAAGCCTGGGGGCCCAGATCAACGGATGCCATGCAAAGGCACAACGGCCAGGGAAGGGGATCCTGACACAAAGGAGCACGCGTGTGGGCAGCCGAGCACCATGCCCAAGCAGCCAGCCAGGAAGATGCCCACCTGAACCATGGTCCCATGGCAGGGAGACCTGGGCATTTCAGTTTCTTCTGTCTGCTTATCTACTTTCTAACACAGTGAATCTGTAGGTGCGGAATAACTAAAAATAACATTTTAAGATAAAAAGTATTCTCTCTTGCCAAAAATGGCTTTAGCACTATTGAACTGAACCATAGGAAACCGCCTGCATTTGGCCACTTCTGACTTAACAAAAATAGCAAGTTCATGTGGTTCAACTTGATTTTGCCATAAAATCCAGAGGAGTTGTAAGACCTGCGGGAATCATTTCCTCTAACTGGCTGGGGGACCTGTGAGGGGCCATTACTTACGCGAGGTCCCCAGCGGTGTAGGTACCCTTCCCACCACCAGCCACAGCACCAAGCCTCACCAGTCCCCCACCAAGGGCCTCCTGATCCTGCAGGGACTCAAGCGCCAGATCCCACAGTGACTCGGGGCACACATCTTCTCATTCATGACTCATGCCATCTTGCAAAGCAGGTGTCATCTCCGGCTACAAGTGGAGGAGCTGGAAGCTGCGCTGGGCTTCAGCAAGTGGGCTGAGCCCCAGGCAGGCTTCTCCAGTTCTGCACAAACCACAGGCACCCTTGCTGGGCACCCATTTACAGGGCAGCAGGGATCCTAATCAGGTTTCTCCCTCCCTTGTGGGGCTCCACCTTTCGCTTTCTGCTGTGCCTCCTCCAAAAAATATAGGAAGTTGTGCTTATATAAAGACTACAAAATTACCCAAAAACCAGGGGTTCAGCAGCCAGCCAGCCCTTCCTATGGGAACAAAGCCATTCCTACCACCTACTCGGGGTTGGCCATGAAGCCTTAGCACCAGCTCAGCCCACAGACACTTGGCTCCCTTGTGCCTCCTCAATGAACCCTCAATCGCACACACATCAGCTTTGGTCTGCGATGCCTTTTGTGACAAATGCTAACCCCTACAAAACGGCCTCTGGTCACTAGCTGTAAGTGACCCAGGAGCTGATCAGGGGAGTCCATGTGGAGCTCAGGACATTGAAGCTTTGGTGTCAATGCTTTCTTTTTCTGCACACATGAGAAGGAAGCTCTGCTGTCCAGCCCGTGAGTATCCTGGCTGGGCTCAGCTCACCTGGGGGTGGTCCCCAGCACCTGGGCAGACCACACCTGAGAAACTTGTTATTTTCAAGCACCCAGAAATGTGAGGCACACAAAAATATATATTCCAGATTTTTAACTGAACTTTCCTCCAGTTTTCCAGCAGATAGTAAAGAAAGAGGGCCACCAGGCATCACAAAGCCAAGGGGGTCTGGAGCTGGATGAGGAGCAACAGCGAGGCTCAGACTTCGCTTTCTAGAACAGTATGAGACACACAGAAAATCTGAGCAGAAGGCAGATTTTCCATAGACCCCTACATCCCGTTTCCTGTTAACGTAAGATTAACATCTAATGTTAATGTCCTACATTTGTTACAGTTAATGAACCAGCATCAACACACTGCTGCTAAAGTCCACACTTTACTGATACTCCCTTAGCTTTTCTCTAATGTCTTTCTTCTGTTCCAGGATCCCAACCTGAACACACTACAGTTTGTCATCATGCCTCCTTAGGTTCCTCTTGGCTGTGAGAGCGTCTCCGTTTTTTATGAGACTATTGATTCATCAGCGTTAAGGACTGCCAGGCAGGTATTTTATAGAACGTACTGGAATTTACCATTTTCCTTATGATTAGATTGAAGTCATGGGTTTGGGGGAGACAGACCACAGAGGTAAGGTGCCGTTTCCATCACGTCCTATCAAGGGCACAGACACTCAACATGACTCATCACTGTTGGTGTTAACCTTGACCACCTAGCCAAGGCAGTGATTGTCAGGTTTCTCCACTGCCAAGTTACTGTTCCCTTTCCATCTGTGCTCTCTGGAAGGACATCTCCCAGTATAGTCTACTCTTGGGGACCAGGCCGTACACGCCCCCTTAGCACCCTCTGATTTTTATTAGCCACCATCAGAATGACCACCTCATTCAGGCGTGCATCTTTGCCCTGCTGTCTCACCCTGCAGGAGATCCCTTTTATATAACAATAAAGATTCTTATATCCGTTGACGATGACCTGTCCCCTTCCAACAAACTCATCAAATCCAAAGCCCCCTGAGGGCAGGGTCTGGTCTTCACCACACTGTTTCCTTTGTGTGTGTGTGCCAGGACCCAGAATGATGCTTTGCACAATGCACACATAAATGCTCACCCCGGAGCTGTGCCAAGGTCCCCAGGGTGGCTAGGCCACCAAGAGTCATCCGCAAGCCGACACAGGCAGGGCGTGCTTCCGGCAAGAGTCCAGCTCCCTAGCTAACTGCCTAAGGCAAAAGCTGATGCTGGCCCAGGCCCACCGCCAACTCCATCCACCCCACCCCCACACTGCCCCCACACTGGAGCATCCCCATCTTTAGGGAGTCTCCATGCAGCAGGACAACAGACAAACTCATAGTATGAGGCCAGGTGATGGTGAATGCCAAGAGGGGAGCAGGGGAGATGCGTTTTAGCCAGGGATACTAGGGAGGCCTCTTTGCTGAGAACATGTCTCAGCTGCAGCACTGAGGCAAAGGAAGAAATAGTTAAGAAGTTCCATCTAGTCCAGGAGAGAGGGGACGGGGACATGAGGGGGTGAAGGTTCTGGGTTCAGGGCCACCCAGCTCCCTCACCAGCTTCATAAACAAAGCTTCCACACCCGGCATGAAGGAAACACAGCTAGAGAGTGCTCGCTGGGGGCTCTGAGAATCCAAGCCTCTAGACTTCTGAACTACACCACCACATACACAGAACCTGCTCCTAAAATCTCTGTGATGCCCCCACAACAAGCAGATGTGCTCTCACAGCTGTGCCAGGCTGGCTCCCAATGGGCTTGGGTCCCCACAGACTCCCTTCTGGCCCTGAGACCATGTGGAAGAAGCCACCATGCCTTTCCTGCACCAGGTCAAGGCTGACAGTTAACCAGAATGAAGCCAGGGACACACATGGAACCTCCAGGGCTGTAGAGTTACACCTGCCTTGTGTCACCACCTGCCTCCCGTGTATCTCTAAAGAGCAACCATGGAAAAGACCACTGAGACAGGGCTAGTTGTCTCAACGTGAGCATCAGCACAGCAGAGAGGCTGCCCAAATAGTATTGGAAGGAATGAGAAAGAACTCTCAGGTGGAAGGGGTAGGAAAAGCAGGCCAGGGAGACATGTGTGCAAAGACTCTGGGAGTTGCACATAGAGCAAAGCTCTATGCATCATGCAAAACTAAGATCTCTGGGAGCCTCTGTGTGATGTGGAAGGTGGCCTGGAGGGTTGTATGGACAGACAACATCATGGGACCTCCACCCAGATTTCTGGGCTGACCCAGAGTTCATACATAGCCTTTCCCTCCACTCTTGCTTTCTAAAGCTCTTTGGTTTCCCTCTCACTCACCTGAAAGTAAATAGCATGTGATCCCAACATACTCAGGTTGTTTGTGTCCAGTTTTAAGAGCACAGCTCCCTTCACATGCAGGAATAAAAACTCACTTCATCTAGATAACTTATCCATTATCAATTACATGTGTACAGATCTTAGCATCTCACTTGGGTTTACGTTCTCTGATTTCATTTAGAAATGAAACCGTATTTAGAAAATAACGGTTTGACAACATGTTCGGGATGCCTGGGTGGCTGAGCAGTTGGGCACCTAGCTTTAGCCCGGTGCATGATCCTGGAGACCCGCTATTGAGTCCCACGTGGGGCTCCCTGCATGGAGCCTGCTTCTCTCTCTGCCAGTGTCTCTGCCTCTTTCTGCACCTCTCATGAATACATAAATAAAATCTTTAAAAAAATACAGCTTGAGTCTAAATATTAATAAGCACTTGTTGGAATGGTAAAATTTCATTATGTCACATTAAATGCAATCTTGATTTTGATATTATTGTTCCAGCAGTAAAATAAGACATGAGTCAGTCTATTGAAAGTTCTCCTTGAAAACTTCAAGATGATGTACTACTTTTTTTTTTTCAGCTTGTATTGAAGTAGATGTACTGAAAAGTTTTGTATCAGGAATTCGAACTCACCTATGCAAACCACCACCCAGATTAAGCACCTCCAAAAGCCTGGCCCGGCCCTACTATGCTCTCTCCAATCACCACTTCCCAAGGTCAACCTGACTTCCAGTCCCGCAGATAAAAGTTCCCTATTGACCTTCCTATCAACGGACTCTAGGGCCCGGGGTGTTTTTCACTCAACAGTATATGGCAAGACTCATCCATACAGTTGCACACACTCATAGAAGGTCTGCTCTCAGCTTGCTCTATGGCAACCCCAGCCTGCTGGGCGAGTCTGCTGTTGATGTATGTGGGCTGTCTGCAGTTTGGCAATGACCACCACTCTTGCGCATGCCTCATAATGGCTGTATTAACATCCTGCTGCCGCTATAACAAATCACTACAAAACTGGGTGACTTAAAACACACATTTATTCCCTCATGGTTGTAGGCTGAAGGCTGAAGGTTGAAGGCTGAAGGCAGTTTCCCTGGGCTGAATTCAAGGCATTAGCAGGGCCGCGCTCCCTCCAGGGGCTCTAAGGGAAAACTCATTCCTCTCCTCTCCCACTTTTTGGGGGCTGTCAGCATTCCTTGACACGTGGCCACACTGCTCCAGTTTCTGCCTCAATGGTTCCACAGCCTCCTCCTCTGCCCAAACCTCCCCCTACCTCTCTCTTAGAAGGACCCTTGACACCTGGGTGGCTTAGAGGCTGAACATCTGCCTTCAGCTCAGGGCGTGATCCCAGGGTCCAGGGATTGAGTCCCGCATTGGGCTCCATGCAGGGAGCCTGCTTCTCCCTCTGCCTGTGTCTCTGCCTCTCTGTCTCTCATGAATAAATAAATAAAATCTTGAAGAAGAAGAAAGAAGAAGAAGAAGGAGAAGAAGAAGAAGAAGAAGAAGAAGAAGAAGAAGAAGAAGAAGAAGAAGAAGAAGAAAAGAAGGAGAAGAAGAAAAGAAAGAGAAGGAGAAGAAGAAAAGAAGGAGAAGAACAACAACAACAACAACAACAGCAGCAGCAGCAGCAGCAGCAACAACAACAACAACAACAACCCTTGTGCCAGCATTAGGGCCCACCAGAAGACCCAGGATTATCTCATCTCAAAATCCTTAATCACAGAGAGGTTACCATATAAGTTACATTCATGGGTTCCAGCAATTAGGACCTGATTTCTTTTGGAGCCACCTATCAGCCCAGTGGCCATGTGCACTACATACATTGCATGCAGCTGCATCCAGAGGGGCATTCCTGGTCAGAGGTATATATGTATTTTTTGCTTCAGTTGGTAACAGCTTCCCAAACCTGCTGTACAAACTTATGCCCCAATCAATAGCAACAATTCCAGCTGCTCCACATCCTCCCAACACCTGCTATATTGTTAACTTCAGCCATTCTGGTAGGTGTGTACTGATATCACATAATGATGGTTAGCTTGATGTGTCACACTGACAAGGCCACAGGGTGCCCAGACCGAACAGTGTCTCTAGGTGTATATGTTGGTCAGGGAGGGAGGGAGGTGTTTCTGGATGAGATCAGCCTCTGAGTCAGTGGACTCAGTAAAGCAGACCGTCTTCCCCAACGTGGGTGGACATCATCCAATCCATGGAGGGCCTGAACAAAAATGAAAGATAGAGGAAGGTGGAATTCACTCCTTTAGTCCTGTCTCCTGGGACAGCTCATTTCTTTCCCACCCTTGGACTGGGGTTCACACCACTGGCTCTCCTGGTTCTCAGGCTTTTAGATTCAGACTGGATTATACCACCAGCTTTACTGGGGGCTCTGACTTGCAGATCATGGGACTTCTCAGCCTCCACAATCACATGAGCCAATTCTTCATAATAAACACACACACATACACACACACACACACGCACGCACATCCCTACCCTATTGATTCTGTTTCTCTGGAGGACCCTGACTAATGCACACGTTTATCATTTATTCCATATCTCCCTAATGACTAATGGAGTCAAGCATCTTTTCATAGGTTTATTGGACCTGTTTCAGGTGAAGTATCTTTTGTCCCCTTTCCCTACTCAGTTGCCTGCCTTTTTCTTATTAATAACATAGCACATTATTTTAAGATGAGTAATTTGTTAAAATATACTTTGCTAAGCACATGTGTTTGGAGGGGGAAAAAGTTTTTAGCATCAGGGCCCGAGATGTGAGGTCTCGCTGTGTTCAAATGATCAGCTGACATTAATTCTGGACAACGAACACTCATCGTGGACTCCAGGTCTCTGTCAGCGTGGCCAGTTCCATAAAGAATGCACGTGAGAGCCTGAGGACCACTGTCCGGAACTGGGGTAGGTGAGATTTAAAAAATAAACCAAATTGATGACTTATTGTCTCCATTTACTTCCCTGAAACCAAAGCTAGTTTCACCTTAAGGATGGCCATTAAGAAAGTAAACCCTATTTGTACTTGTACAATTAAGTGTGGATTTTACAGCTCTCTTCTGGCTCTGAAGGCAGTGATAGCCAGTCCCTCAAGCAAGGCACTCATTTACTCCTCACTGAGGATACCATGCACGAGCATGGACAGGCTGCCACACCACCGACACAACCACTTGATTTCTGCTATGAAGCATCAGATAGTAAATACACCACCGGCTGACTTCTCTATCATGGAGAAGGAAGAAAGCAGCTCTGGGAATCCATCGAAGTGAACTGCTGTGTGGAATTAGGTGCTTGATCAAACCAGCAGGAGAGTGAGCCCTGAGACCCCCCTGCCCATGCCGCCTCACCACTCCTTCCTGCCTCCTGGCTGTGGGGCCCGTGACAGAGGTCAGCAGGCACACACCACCCCCTCATCAGATGAAGCTGTCTCTCAACAAATCACAGTGCCTAACTGGCCCAACAACTAACTAGCAAGCCAGACGAGGCACTTGACAGTAAGTGATAAAGGAAGCGTCAGCCAACACCCAAGCCTGGCCAGCAGGTGGTGACAAGGGCCAGGCCGAGGACCTCCTCGTGGGAGGGAATGCTCCTCACCCCTACCCTGGGCCAAAGCAGAAAACAGGCTGACCACTCTCTGAAAAGGAAGGCACTCCATAATAGATGGTTTCTGAGCCACCATAACCCAGAGGATGAGCAGCCCCTGCAGTCAATTCAAGCCTAGAAAGGGGAAGAGAGAACATGGGGTTGTGGGCACCCTGGGGAGTCAGGGCCACAGACAGGAGGCATCTGAGTATCTCTTCAGAGCTGACCAGCCTGCAGAGGCCTCTGGAACCCAGCTTCCTGGCCACAGCACATCTGTCCAGCAGCTGCAGCTCCCCACCCAGTCCCTGTTCCCTCTACCTCTGCATGAGGAGTCAGCCCCCCTCGATATAGAGGACCAGAAAGACACCACCAGGAGCCCTCGCAAGGACCACCAGGCCTCCCAGGCAGTGCAAAGATGGCCATGTGGGAGGCAGGGTGGGCAGGGCAACCAGGCTGAGGTGGCACCTGCCTCTGTGACCTGTGGGCCCCTTATCTTTCAGGGCTCTCTGGCAACTGGAAATAGGGCTTCTCTGTTTGCACAACTGTCCTTCCAGTAAGTCAGAATAGCTGCAGAGGTTAACTCCATGTAAGCAAATTAATAACGTGATTTATGGTTTGTCATGGATTTTGTCGTTTTTGTAGAAGAACAGTGGCAATTTAATCTAGAAAGCCTGTAAATCTCTAAAGGGTAAAATTAAACATCCGTGCCAGCAAGACTGGGTCTTGGCAGCGGCAGCCTCCTCCTACACGAGATGGGAGGGAATCAAGTCCCTGGAGCCACATGGCTCTGAGGGGTGCAAGGCGGGGCCCTGCCCTTCTTCAGCCATGCATGGGCTCCCACACCCCCTCATATGCCTCCCCATACACCCCTCCCCTGGCCTCTCCGTGAGCCCTCAATGGGCCTCTCATGTTCCAACTGGTGGTGAAGCCTGCCTATGGAAAACACTGCCCTAAAGATCTCTCAGCAAAGTGCACGTCATTTGTATCCAATCCCCTTGTGTGCCCACCGCAAGCAAGGACGCCCCAGGGCGCCCCAGGGCTCCCAAGGGCCGCCCAAGCCCCTGGTAGTCAGGACACCCCCTCCCCCAACTCCGGCTCTGATCCGCACACGGCATGCATCTGCTGCCAAACACACACTCTGCCTCCCTGCATGCCCCACTCCAGGCTGGTCCTCCTGCCTGGAGGCTTCTTCTGGCCTGAATTGGGGGGGGGGGGGGGCACACCCGCCCACTCCTCCAGGATGGGCTCCATGACCACCCCCACCCATGCTGAGGCTCTCACACCTGCCAGTCTGTGCTTCTCTAGGAGGGTGGTGGCCCCAGAGCCAGAGTCAGGGACTCTGACGACATTCCACAGTCTACAGCAGCCCCTCTCTGCTCCTTCTCTCCTGACCTCACCCGGCTCTAGACAAGGCTGGGGAAAGGCAGAACAGAGGCGTTCAGACATTATCTGTGGAGCGGATGAAGGAATGGGTGGATGGATACAGCTCCCAACAAAGGGCTGGGGGTACCTTTTTTTTTTTTTTTAAGATTTTATTTATTTATTCCTGAGACACAGAGAGAGAGGCACAGGTACAGGCAGGCAGAGGGAGAAGCAGGCTCCATGCAAGGAGCCCGATGTGGAACTCGATCCCAGGACCCCGGGATCACGACCTGAGCTGAAGGTAGACAATCAACCGCTGAGCCACCAGGTGCCCCAGGGCTTGGGGTATCTAAAGTGGAGGCGCCAGCCCGCAGTGCCTATACCACAGAGGCCCCATTCATCAAGCGACCAGGAGGTGAATGACACAGGCAGAGTAAGGGGCTGCTATTTAAGTGGTAGTACATATCCACCCTACATGAGAGATAAAAAGAGCAACATATACAGAGTTAAGGCAGGGGTTCCCAGAGCAAGCAGGCAGGGAGAGGCTGTCACATCCAGGGGCCCCCAAGGCAGCTCCCCACATGAAGTCGATGTGAGTCAGAGGTGCCTCTGCCTCTGGGGGCAGCACATCAAGTCTAGCAGCACCAGTCACCACTGCTGATTTAAGCACAGAGTAGCCCGGGATCAAGAGGAAAACCATTACTTAATGAAATGCAATTAATTTAGAAGCCGAAATCTATTAAAGCCCAAAGGAGAGACAGTCAGGAGTTCTTGGTCTGGAGGGGCTGCTGCTCTCAGAGCTTCCAACCCAAGAAACAGCTCAGGGACATCCCCACAAGAACCAGAGGCAGATGGCACATCCATCACCATACGTTGGCATGTACCTCTCCAGCACCCCAAGAACAGAGAAAGGCCACAAGCAGAATCTTCACAGTCCATGGACACAAAGTCACATCTAGTAACGGCCAAGGGTCGGGCTTGTCCCACTACCATTCCCTGGAGAACACAGCCCTCGACACAACCAAGGCCTGCCTCGGGGGCCCGTGATCTAGCAGTCAGGCCAAGTGGGTAGCACTGGGACCCCTGGTCAAGATCAATTATCCATCAGTCATCTTCCAGCCTTCACGGTTACCAGGCAGTACCAGCTAGGGATCCAAGGTGTGCCTGGTGTCTGAGGCCCATGGGACAAGCTGGGAAGAAACTAATTCTCTCTCTCTCTCTCTCTCTCTCTCTCTCTCTCTCTACCCCCTCCTCTGATGATCAGGTTAAATGAGAACTCTATTGTAACAAAATGCTCGCCCACATCTTATCTCACTTCATCTTCATAACTCACTGTAACTCAGTGGCTGGTGAGGAAGGAAACACAGACCTACATGTGCCCTTTTAGGAAGATCTAAGTCAAACTCTGAGCAGTGGCATTCACTGGCTGTTTGGAGTCAGAGCCGGACTTTCTAGAGCTTCGGATTCCTAACACAGGCCCTACTCCTACTCCACCCCACCCAGGACAGCTGTCACCAGCTCTGGATAATATGGACAGATGTTAGAGCACATGGCTCACTTATTGCACCAAAAGACGGAGAAATGTAAACTGTGTTTTATTTGAACAATGCACACACTTGCTGCCAGAGGGACCAGAGAAATCCATCATCCCTAAATGCATGCGTTCGCTCAGTTAATGGGTCTCCTGTTATTGAAACAATGGATTTTTCCAAGATAAGCGATAATCAAACCAACTGGGAAAAACAATACACTATATATTTTTTATTAAATTAACGATGCATACAACAATTCAGAAAAATTCCTATTTAGAGCTGCCTTGCTAGGGAATCAACTCCAGGAATATAAAACCAATCAAATAAAAAATCAGATACAGATGTATTACACACACCTATACATACAGAAATAGGTATATATTATACAACCCAATGGTGAATTCTAAATACAAATACTGTTCCCCTGATGATCTACATATTCAAATTTGTTGAGAACTAAGGCCTGAGCATTTCACACCCAAGTGTCTCTCTGCACAGTTGATGCCTGGGACAGGAGGAGCAAAGAATCCATGGTAGCTCCAAGTGCCAGCTCCAAGTGTATTTCCCTTTACAGACCCACCAAGAATACTAGCTGCTTTGCGGGGTGGTGTGCTCCCAACCCTCTCACTGTCCCCGTGAAGGGCCCCCAGGTCATCCGTGACATATCCATTACTCTCCAACCAGTGCTCAAGTCCACTGGTCACCGGCTATCAGATTCTCTAGACACATACGTTGAAAATTCCTTTTAAAAAAAAAGATTTATTTACTTATTTATGATAGACAAAGAGAGAGGCAGAGACACAGGAGGAGGGAGAAGCAGGCTCCATGCCAGGAGCCTGACAGTCGATCCTGGGACTCCAGGATTGTGCCCCGGGCCAAAGGCAGGCACCAAACCGCTGAGCCTCCCAGGGATCCTCACATATGCTGAAAATTAACCCCTCTGTGGATCACTTGGGTGGTCACCAATCCTACTCATGCCCACCCAGGTGAAAAATAAGTATGATACCAACTAAGCCGAGGTGGGATGGGGATGGGGGTGCGGAACACAGGCCTCAGGCTCTCTCCGACTCAGGCCGGAATCCCAGCACTGCCCTGTAATGTGCTCCTGGACAAGTCACAGCCGCCTGGTACACAGCCTCCTTGTTGCCAAGATGAGAAAACAGATCTGAGTCTCGGGATCAGCGGGACATTATTTAAAAGGGCAAACACAGGGGAACAGAACTCAACTAGCAAAAGCACCCACCAATGTGTGTTTAACTGGGTTGGTGTCCCCATCAAAAACCATCTTCAAATGCTGGGCTCTTTGGTTTTCAGAACACTATGGGATAAAAATATTTTCTCAGTCATTAGATGCAAGAAACTCAACCACATGTTTTTTTTTCCTTCTGGATTTTGATTCTTCAGACACAAAACAACAGATGTAGCACCTGATATGAGAACAGCTCCTGAGAGTATGAAGCCCCCACACTGCATTCTCTTACACAACTGGAGTGGAAACTACCCAACCTGACCCCTCAGGCTCTCAGTACAAAGGCAAAAACCACAACAGGCCCAGAAGCCACAGAGGCCCCCTCCCCAAAAAAGCCTGAGGCATGGCAACGATAGTGCACATTATTTCAATACTAGAAAAAATATATATATATATATACACACACACATATATTCAAATGTGCCCCAAGACAACTGCAGGCAACACATATAAGGTAAGCATGAGAGAAGCAGAAAGACTCCCAAGGCCAATGACTTGGCCAAGGCCCCAGGGATGAGTAGCAAAGCCAGGTTCTTTGAATGGAGCTCTCATTACTCCAAACCCCACAGTCCTTCCCAACCTCACGCTGCCTTCGTCCTAATAACATGGGTGCACCTTCCCTGGGCAAGAGCACAGCACAGGCAAGAGAATCAAGTGGGGGAGGCTTCGGGAGCGGAAGGCTGGCAAACACGGGGCGGGCAGAACGGCTGGGAGCCTTGAGATGCCGGGTCTGACATAAGGTACAAGACAAGTTTAGAAACATCCAGATGGAGGAAGAAGGGAACCTGGGCGAGAGGGGGCCTCGTTCCCGGCGCCTCAATGTCCCAGGCAAACAACACAGAACTGGCCCCAGCAGCAGGGACAGCCTGGCCGCCCACTATCCAAACAACCAAAAATCCAAAAAGGAGCTTCTGTGAAGAACCGCATTCACCCATTCTTTGGGCCGGACTGCCTTCCCGAACCTGCTGTCTCCCAGCCTACACGAAAATGCGCCTGCACGGTATAATCCCACAGCTCCTTCCAGTCTGCCCACTGTGCACGAGGTTCTGTGCTGATTTCTAGGAAGGATCCAACCAACCGTGAATACAAATGTGAATACAGCTCAGTTCCAGCCATGGGGCTTGGGAAAAGGAGGAGCTAGGGGGCCAGGCTGAAAGGAAGAAGGCCTCTCCTGGGGTCTCACTCATTCATGCATCCACTGAGGAGCACTGAGGGTCTAGTCTAGCAGGTGCCTGGCACTGCTCTAGCTGTCAGGAATACAGAGGAGAATGAGGTTTTACACTGGAGTGGTAAGAGTCAATAAATTAAAAAAAAAAAAACAGGTATATAAATAATAAATTGAACATTAAGTACTAAGAATAAACATAAAGCAGGGTGAACAAAAAAGAGGGAAGTGATGTTCATTTATGCTGGGGGGGGCGTCAAAAAGCTGGCACAGAACCAGAGAACTGAAGAAAGTGAGGGAGCGAGGCAGGTGGACATCTGGAGGAAGCCACACCAAGGAGCAGGAACAGCAGGTGCAAAGGCCCTGAGGTACACATGCGCATGGCAAATCTGAGGACCAGCTGATGAAAAGGAAAGAGTCCATATTTAGCTGGGATCATCAAAGACACCCCAGGCCAAAGGGGCAGGCAGAGACAGGATGGGAACAACCCATGGCAAGCCTGGGCAGTGATCCTGTCTGCCTGGAGGGACCATGGTTGGGCGCAAGGAACGGAGCTTGAAAAAACCAGACCAAGGAATGTGGGTGTGGAGTGAGCACTGGGAAGCCACAGAGGGCTCAAGCAAGGAACACCAGACCTGGCCTGGGCCCTACTTTCCAAGAGGCAACCTCACAGCCCAACTTACAAAACCCCACAGCCAGCACAAAATCCCAATTCACATAGCAATGGTACCCTACCCACATGTAGCGCTCCCAAGCACACTGGGGAACCGTGAACCCCATGGAGAGAGAGCCTGGCTTGTGACCTTGTGGTTACTGTCCTCCCTGGGCTCCCTCATGTGCCCGAGAGAGGACAGGGAGGGAATGAACTGAGTTTGGGAAAGGCGATGGAAGACCGCCCACGCCAGCTGACTCAGCCTGTGCCAGCAGCCTCCTCGGAGGCCTGAACTGGACCCAACCCAGGTGGTGGGCGGGGGACACAGAGGGAGGATGGAGCCACAGAATCCTCCCTGTGGGCACATGGTCCAAACACCAACAGACACCTGGGCTGCCTTTGGTGAGCAATCATCAAATGGGACCTATACTGGGGACTGAGCCCTTTGACAGCCAGGACCCAAACATCTCCATTCCTCACGGCCACCGGGCACGGTGGGACCTACTACCACCCCAGGCTCTCTCTCTCACTCTCTCCATTTCTCTCTAAGGCCAAGCTGCAAGGCAGGCACGCTGGTTTCTGCCCCTTGTTCCAGAAGGCCCTTGAGGCCAGCTGGGGATATAGATGTTCAGGGCCTCTGTACATAGCTGCCCCTAGCCCTCTCTGACTTCGGTGACAATAAAGGTCTCCCCAAGAGTTCAGCCTGTGCTGTCCCCAGAGGCCCTCACCAGTGGAGTCACCAGGTCCAGCATGCGGAGCCAGGACAAGAAGGAGCCAGGCCTCATGTGTCTCTCCCTCAAGACAGGCGCACATGGCCGCCCAATCCAAACAAAGCCCAGCCGGAGGCTAACCTCCCCGTCCAATGTGTTTTTCCTCTGAGTTCCTCAGTTGTAGTCTAGGAAAAATCAAGGTGTTTTAGCGCTCCCTCTCAGCTTCCAGGGATGTGACTGGTGTCTTTTACAATTAGCTTTTATTTTTATCTAGCATTTCTTAGCTTGCTTGGCAAATGGAATTATTTGTGCACCTCCATTTCACAATCCATCCCCACCAATTATTCCTGTGAAACTAATATTTTATATTTTTAAAAAGGCAAAGGAGGGAGTTATAACTACTCAGGGGATAGTTATGCAAACAAGTTAATGAGCCATACCTTGGGTGCCAGAGGAAAGACCCATGGGGAGCAGGTCACTCTCCTGCTTCACTCTCTTGATAGCGCCTACTCTCTCTCTCTCTCTCTCTCTCTCTCTCTCTCTCTCTCTCACCACGCGCACACACACACCATCTGGTTCAGCCCGCACTTCTCCCAGGCACAGAAGCCAGTACTCTGGAGATGGAAAGGCAGGCCGTTGGGGGGAGGGGCACGACCACTGATCCCTAACCAATGACCCAGTGAGGAGGGGTCTCGAGACCCCTGCTCCCACAGAAGACCCTGGCAGGGCCCCATCGCTAGCGCCACCCCCCAGACCCAACGCAGCTCGGGAGACCACTCCAAGGGGCTCCCCACCAGGGCTGCTGGCATCCGCTGGAGAGGCTCCCGGCGCGTCAGGATGAGCAGCAGCAAGCCCCACCTAGTCCGCTAACTCCCTGGACACCACCCAGAATCCCGGCGGCTTCCAGGTCCCAGTGGTTCTTCACTCGGGAGACCCTCTCTGGCCCCGGCTGCAGATGCGAGCAGCACAGACGGCCACCCTGGAGCGACCACACAGGGCAGGACGTCCTGGCGGCTCTGGACTGAGAAACACATCACAGAGAACCTCGAATGTTCGCCTCGGGAAAAGTGCTGCTTCTACTCTCGAAGCTTTCAGGTCATTATTTCTAAAACGGCTGCTGTTTCTCAAAGAGGGAAGGGGGAACCCCAGGAAGAAAGACAGAGGTTGACGAGGCCGGGGACAACTGAGCCCACAGGAAGAGGTGCTGGGATGGAAGTCCCGATCTGGGGGCCTCCACCAACTGCAAGGCCATTTGTGGGCTGTTAACCACAGACTGGAGTCTGGCCCCGGTCAGGCAGTAAATCAACAGATCTGCGGAAAAAAAATTAAGTCCTCCTTCTGCAAGTAAATACTAAGTTCAGACAAGCAGGCTCCATCTCTGCCTGCACCCGCGGCGAGGCTCAGCCAGGGCGGCCCCCCTTGGGCGCCCTCCGGACCCTCGCCTGGCCCCCAGCCCCGGCACCCCGAGGCCCGCCGCCCAGCCTGGGGGCTGGGGCTCGCGCGCGCCTGGATCCTCGGGCCCGACCTCCCAGGGCCCCCCCGCCCCCGGCCAGGCCAGGCCAGGCGGCGCCGGCCGCGGGCAGGGGCCGAGGCGAGTGGCGGGTCGCCGCACCCGCACCCCAGCTCCGAGCGGGCCGCCAGGAGGGCCGGGGCTGGCATTTTTAATTGAGGACCGGGTCTCTCCGGGTCTCATTATGAACGGATGTGGGAGGCGGCGAAGACCGGGACGCGCCTTCCCGGGAGGCAGGGAACCCAGGAGCGACCCCAAACTCGGGGCTTGCCCCGCACGGAGACGGGGGGCCGCGGAAGGCACCCGCCGCCCCGCCAGCCCCGCGGGACCCGAGCGGGCAGCCCCCCCGGCCAGCGCCCCCGTCGCGCACGGCCGCCCCTCGCCGGGGATGCGCGAGCCTCGCGCTCGGCCTCGCCGCGCCCGCCCCGCGCCCCCCGCCCCCCGCCCCGGACCCCGCAGCGCCGCCCGGCCGGGGGCAGCGCTCCGACCGCAGCCTCCGCGCCCCGGGCCCCCCGCCCCGCCCCGCCCCCGCCCCGGCCCCGCTCACCTGGCCCGGGCGCCCCCGCCCCGCCGCCGCCGGCTCCGTCCGCGAGGCCGAGCGCCGGGCCGCCGCCGCAGCTCTTTGTGAGCCCGCGCCGAGCCGCGCACCGAGACTGCTAATGAGCCCGGGAAGCTGAATAGCGGCGGGCGCGCCCCGGACGCGGCGTACGGCACGCAGGGCCGCCTCTGCCCGGCGCACGCGGCGCGGCCGCCCGGCTCCCCGCACCGGCCTGCGGCGGCCGCCCCCGCCCCCGCCCCCGCCCCCGCCCCGGACACGCCCGCGGGCGGGACGGGACGGCGCGGCGGGCGGCCGGGAGCGCAGGGAGGCCGGGGGCCCGGTCCCCTCCGCCCGGCGCCGGACGGTCGGGGGCGCACCTGGGGCCCGGGCCTCTGGGGCTGCGCTCGGGCCCCGGGAGCGAAGCCCGGGCTCTGCAGCCGCGGCGCCCCGACTGCCCGGGCCCCGGGGATGTCCGGATGCCCAGGCGCGCCCCGGACCTGCGGGGTGGGCGGCCGCAGGGGCCCGGCCCTCCGGCGGCTGCAACAGGCGACGGCGAGCGCCACCGCGAGGGTCCGCACTCTGCCCCGGGCGCCGCGCTGCCCCCTGGCGGGCTCGGGGGCGCGTGCGGCGCGGAGGGGCCGCGGCGACCGCGCCCTGCTGGGCCCCGCGCGGCTGCGGGCTGCGGGCTGCGGGCTGCGGGCTGCGGGCGGAGGCCCCGACTGCGAAGCCCGCGGGGATCGCAGCCCCCCGGTCGCGGGCTGCCTCCCGGTCCTCTCCAGCCTCTGGCGTCCCGTTCCCTGTGCTACCTGAGCCCTCCTCTGCGGACCTCCCCCACCTGGGACCTCCCCGAGCTCTCTCTCCTCGTCGTCCCGAATGGAGACGACCCTAACCTGGTCCGCGTCCAGATGCCCACGCACCCCACCCACGGAGCGTCGCCGATGCACCCCTCCAGCGTGAATGAGCCTCTTTAAAGCCCGCGAAGGTTGTCCCGAGGACGCTGTTGTCACGTTAGACCCCTCTGGCCCTTTCATTCCGCCCTAGGGCAGATGTAGTAACCTGTGGGCTCTGCCGGGATGGATGCACGGGGTGCCTCGATGTCCAGGACAAGGGCTCAGGTGCCTCCTCCCCCATATCCTGATTATTTGCTTTCTGTTTTCTTCTGTCCTTTGGCTGGATTAGGGTGCCAATGTGATGGGGGTATTTCTGAAGAGGAGTGCCGCAGGAGGAAGAGAAGGCCTGGCTGGGGGGAGGGCAGCCCCTTCTGCAGCTACTCTGAGGGCCAGAGCTGAGACCCTGAGGAAAAGCAGAAGGGCGGGGAAGCTAAATCCTGAGCCAGGCTAGCACAGGCTGCTGACTTGGTATGGACTTCTTGGGGCCTTGATCTCCCTCCCATTCCCATCTCCCCTCTGCCAGCCCAGTGAACACTCACAATACCCCGAGGGCCAGAGCCTGGAGTCAGGGAGGAACTGGTCCTGGTAGGGCAGCTTCATAGCCCAAGCGCCAAACAAAGGCAGAGTCCAAAAGCCAACCAGGGGCGGATTCCTGACCTCCTGCCTCTTGCCCCTCTTGCCTCTGAGATGAGCTTATCTCTCTACTGTTTGTGTTCCACCTACTTAAGCATTCTGTTTATCTAGCCTTGCAAGGGGCCTAGCTTTTCCCCCCAAATGCCAAAGACTGGATAGAAACAATTGGGAAGTAATAATTCCATAACCTTAAATGTCAAGTATGAATCCAAGTACATTCACCTTGCCTTGTTCCAATGTGGTCAAATTCCTCAGGAAAGCAGACACCTATGCCTGGAGATGATCCAGACAGCCTTGTGTGTCTGTGAATATGGGTGGGTAGCTAATTCTGCACTGTTCCCTCCAACAATTCTCCTAGAGCTCTTCCCATGGGCCAGCTCTGGGCCAACCACTGGGGTTAGACCTTGTCCCTGCACATAGGAGCAGTGGTGGCTGATGCCCACGGTCCACAGGGTCAAAGGCACAGGCCTGCCTCTGCCTCACTTGGGGCTCCTAAATCTGGTGAGCTCTAGCCAACTGTCACTGTTCAGAGAATTTTGAAAGAGCGTTGGAGCAAGAAAGACATAAGTCTTCCATGAAACTTAAAAATCCAGAACATAAAAGATTGCTAAATCTGATTTCAGAAAACTTCCTGCATGCCCATCTTCACCATAAGCAAAGTCAATAACAAATCAGGAACGAAATATTTGAAACTCAGGACCAATAACCCTTCATTTCCCTAATATACACATACCATCAAAAATAGGGATCCCTGGGTGGCGCAGCGGTTTGGCGCCTGCCTTTGGCCCAGGGCGCGATCCTGGAGACCCGGGATCGAATCCCACTTTGGGCTTCCGGCGCATGGAGCCTGCTTCTCCCTCTGCCTGTGTCTCTGCCTCTCTCTCTCTCTCTCTCTCTCTCTCTGTGACTATCATAAATAAATAAAAATTTTAAAAATAAATAAATAAATAAGAAAAAAGAACAACTCAGTAGAAAGAAAGAAAAAAAAGCAGACCAAGATATGGAGCAAACAGTTCACCTGGAAAGAAACACGAATGACTTTTAAACATCTGAAAAGATATGCTTCTTATTCATAATTAGAAATGCAAGTTGAGGGATCCCTGGGTGGCGCAGCGGTTTGGTGCCTGCCTTTGGCCCAGGGCACGATCCTGGAGACCCGGGATCGAATCCCATGTCGGGGTCCCGGTGCATGGAGCCTGCTTCTCCCTCTGCCTATGTCTCTGCCTCTCTCTCTCTCACTGTGTGGCTATCATAAATAAATTAAATTAAAAAAAAAAAGAAATGCAAGTTGAAACTACACTTAGACACCACAGTTTTTATCTCTCAGAGACCCAGGAGTGCATTAACACATTATGTCCCAAGGGTGAGGGGACACTTGCAGACTCCTGCACTGCTTGTGGGATTGGAAATTGGTACAACTCCTGTTGAGGAAGATTAGATCACTTCTATCGAAATTATAAATGCACAAGCCACTTGACCTAAAAATTCAGTTTCTAGGAGATTTTCCCTTTTCTATTAAAGACTTATTCCTTCATGAGAGAGATACAAAGAGAGGCAGAGGCACAGGCAGAGGGAGAAGCAGGCTCCCTGCGGGGAGGACCAATGCGGAACTTGATCCCAGGACCCCGGGATCATGCCCTGAACCAAAGGCAGATGCTCAACCACTGAGCCACCCAGGTGCCCCTCTAGGGGTTTTTATACGAATATACTACAGACTTGCAAAGCAGCCATGAGTAGAGTTACCTCTGTGTCATTTATGTGGTCGGTGCCTACAAACAGCCTTGGTCTTGGTATCTCGTGAACAGCGGACCATTAAAAACACAAGCGCATATCCACTCAAGTAACGTGCAGCCATAAAAGGAGAAAAGAAAGAAAAATGATGGACTATATGGAATGTTCAAGACACGCTGTTAAAAGAAAGAAGAGAAAAAGGTGTGTGTAGTGTTCCAATGTGTGTAAGACAGAGGACAAGGAGAAAGAGGGAGTGTACACATGCCTGCAGGCAATCATAAAGCCTCTCTTGAAGGATCATCAGAAACAAATAAATGTTGGTCGTCTGTGGAAAGGAAACTGGTGGCTCGAGGGGGAGTGACAGGATGGATGACTTTTCACTGATCCTATTTTTTTGAAGTATATAATATTATTAGTTATCCCAAAACAAAATTTTAAATTATCATTCATAACCCTGGTTCTTAACCCTCTAAAGGGTAACAGACTTCTTTTTTCCCCCTTTTTATTTTATTTATATGTTTATTTATTTATTTATTTATTTATTTATTTTAATAATAAATTTATTTTTTATTGGTGTTCAATTTGCCAACATACAGAATAACACCTTCTGAAATCTCTGTTCCTTTCTCCGGAGGAGAAGAAAACAATAGACACTCGGATCCAGAAACTAAGATGAATACTGCCATGACCTGGAGGAGGGGCCACACGGTCATGGGACCTACCACCACTTAGTGGTAGTATTCATGAATTACAGGCTTGGTGCCAATCCTGTTTAGCCCAGAGGAGCTCCCCTCCCCACCAGAACAGATTTCTTACAGGGCATTTATAAGTGGAGTCTAAATCTTGCCAATTCTTCAGCTTTCACCATAACTTAGTTTTTAAAAATAACACACGCCTTCCTTATATAGGGCAGAAGATTAACGCTCTGCCTTATTGGCTGCGGAAGACATTCCTTTATAAAACTCTTGCATGATGGAATATTAATTTTTATTCCTAAGCTTAGTATATGAATGGATTTGTCTCACAAAGACATGTTCCCTGTCTGTGGGGATAGCAGAACAACTCATCTCCGATAAAGTTACCGCCGGGCCGCGTTGGGTCTCATGTCTCTTACTAATTCCAAGCACTTGAGCTTTTCTTCCTTACCTCTTCACGCCTTCATCCTTGTGTAGTCAGGGTGCCTTGAACTGGGGAGCCAGGTGTCTCCTCCAGCTAAGATACCAGCCAGGACAAGGCCTCAGGTAGATCACCTGAAGCCTCCATAGTAGTAGAGTTTCCTCCTCTGTTCAGATGAGAAAGCTGACCTCCAAAATCCCCAAGGTCCAGGGCGTATGATAAGAAATGTCATCTAAACCACCCCCATGAGAATCTCTTGATTCTCTTTGTTCAGGATTTAAGTCAGTGTGAAGACTCTGACTTCAACCAGCGTCACACTCTGGATTTTCAAGACCCCACGTTTTACTTTCAAAGATACAGAGACACATATTATGAAAATGCCTTTAATAACCATGGAAGCAAAGTACCTTCCTAAAAAGTAAATATGATTGATTTTTTTTTTTTTTACTTATTTCAGGACACAGATTCTATTGCTATAAAATCCAGGCTTTATAGCAATAAATGGATGATTATAAATAATGAAACCCCTGGCTCCTGACCCTCCAGATTCTGGCCTCAGGAACCACACAAAAGAGTCTGCAGGAACATGCGGTAGAGCCTTTATCCTCAAGTAGGACCGTTGAGGAGGGACCCCTTCTGTGGGTGCTGACATAGGTCTGGGAAAAGCAGAGGTCTGTTGTTTTCACAAGAGAAGTTACCCACTGCATTTCGGGTGATACCTACAAGGCAGACCTTCTTTACCCTAGAGACCCTCTAGTGTAGATAATGGCAGGGAGGTAGTAAAGACCATGAGGTATGGAAGTAGATAGTCTGTATCACACAGATGGTAGGTAGGTAGGTAATGTAGCAAAGAGCGCAGAGTGGGCGAAGTATGGTTCAGTGTAGTCAGCCACTTGAGCATGCCTAGTCCCCAGGAATAGAATGCATCAGCACCAACAATCTCAGTGGGGTGGAGAGGATGGACTGGATTGTGGAGGGCACAAGGCTACTCTGACACCCTTTATTATATGATTTTGGTCAAGGGGACAGGGTGCTAGAGGTGGCTCGGTCTTCACAAGAAGGTGAGCCCTCTTGAGGGGGAAGGACTGTGACTCCAACTCTGCTGTTCTCTGAGATGCATCATGAAGGAAGCCACAGAGGGATAGGGTAACCCAGATCAAAGCCTGGAGGGGTATCCAGACAGTAATCCAGGACCCCATGTAACAGTTCTAGAAAGGTCTGCTTTGGGCATGTCCAGAGGGCATGTGTTTGGGGACCAGTGGCCAGGCACAGTCACAGACTGGGGGCAGAGCTCACTGTGGAACTTCATCATGGTAGGGGCCCAGAGGGGCCAAGAGCTCCTGCAGGACCCATCTTGAAGGCTCACTGTTGACATCAAGAAGCTTCTGCCTTTGAGGCCTGACTGCATCTGTTCTGGAGATGCTGAGCATTTGGAAGGGAGGGATCTGAACCCTCTCCACAAGGGATACTTTTAAACAGGATGCCGATAGGCAGACTGAGCACCAGCAATTAACAAGAAAAGGCAAATCAGCAGTACCCAGATTTGTGACTGGTATTTGTGAGGTGGGTAGTGTGATAAGGCGGCATATCCTTCCTTGGCTCCGAACCACAGAGCTCACCCTTCTGCTCTTCCCGGAGCACAGAGGGTATCAGATGTTTGGTGTAGCTTTGAGTTGTCCTTCTTGTTAATGGCCACCCAGATGTTCCTCTGTGGAACCATACTTCCCTCATCCTCCTCTTAGGAGAAGGGGCCCCTCTGCCCCCCTTTCCCTTCCCACGGGATGAGCACATGAGTTGGGCCAAGCCAAATCTCTACATTCTATCCCCCTGACTCTAGGACTTAGCTCAGGGGTGGATGTGTGACCCAAGCAAGTTCCTAAGATTTGGTCTCAAGACCTTTGCTGGAAATACTGTGAAAGAGACACCTTCACCACTGAGTTTGTAAGCAGTGAGGATAACGCAAGCCTAGAGCTGCCAGGCCCCCCTGTGAAGAGGCCTGCTGGAGACTGAGACTAAGTAAGACAGAGGAAAGCCGGGCTGCAGGAGGCAGTAGGCCACAATGACATCATGGAAACACTGGATCCAGCCATGCCTGATCTCCCTGCCACTAGACTTTTTCAGTTATATAAAGTCAGTTTGAGTTGAGTTCCTGTCCCCTGTAACCTTTAAGAGTCTGGTCTGATATAATGAGAATCATGAGGGCTATTTGTTGTAGCTAGTACCAGTAAGTACTAGGAAGAAACAGAGCCACGAGATTCCAGAAAACAGCAGCATTCATTGTCACAGGGCCTACTTCAGTTCCAAAAACAATCTTCAATCTCATTTGAGCACCTCTGGAACCTTGGAACCACTTCTTAATGGGAACTTTAAAAACTGGATACATAAAGCTTGCAGAAGGAGAGCTCTGGGGAGGGTTTCAGAGAGCTGCCTCTGTGGCTGGACTGCCTGTCAGCTGGAGAAGCTCAGGCCATGCTGGGTCACGATGGGGTCAACCGTGGGAGTGTTGCTGTAAGGAATGCCTTTATAATCATTAGTGCTAGGCTCTGCAGGGACCTTCAACTTTGCATGGGCTCTAAGGACGACTGTACTATGTGGCTTTTCCCGGGGCAGAACCCTAGGCTGAATGACCTCACTCCAGGCTCAGGATTCACCTTGTCTTGGAACCTGCTCTACTTGGTTTATACAAGATTAACCACATTTCCCCGTCCTACATCAGAACTGGCAGCCTAACCCAGGCGACTTTGCAACGTCTGGCAGTGTCCCGAGACATTTTGAGCTGTCGCGGGTGGGGCTGATGCTACGGGCATCTGGTGGATACAGACCAGGGATGCTGCTAACCAGACTACAGATGTACAGGGCAGCTGCCTACAGAAGGAATGACTGATTTGTCCCAAGCCCAGCTGTCAATGGTGCGGAGACTAGAAACTCTGTTGTATTATCTTCTAATGTGTCCATTTATTTACATGAAAAAAAGATCTTGTAAATATGTAAAAATGACCTGTTCCCTGTCCCTCACCCCCAGGCAGAGGCTTAGAGCCCCCATCCCACATCTAGGTACAAATGCAGGCCCTGTACCAGAGGGAGGGACTGGCTCAAGGTGTGTTCACTGGCTCCCCATCCACAAGCATAACACTGCTGGTTGAGTTCTCAGGGCCTTGGTCAGGCAAGGCCTGATGACAACCTTGACACCTGCCTTAGGGGGCAAGGTGACAGATAGATGGTTCCCTGGCAAGGAGAAGTGCTGTGGGCAGGGCTTCCTGGAAGGAGTGCATCAAGCCTTCCCTCCTTCTCCTTGGGGTTGCCTTGCCACCCCCCTTCCCTCCCTGCCCTTCCCCCTAACTCCCTATCCTCCCCCACACTCTGCACCAATCGCTGGGCTGGATCCCAGCTATTTCCTTGGGTCTGGCTGCCTGTCTTGGAAATAGTCCTAGAACCCTTTACACTGAATGCACTGACCCCAGGAAGCCTCCTTATAGCTTCCAGAGAGAGGACTTTGAGGTATTGTTCCCTTGCAGCAGGGTTCCTTTCTCTCTGGAGTGGGATCTTTGTTGCATTGTCAGGGAAGCTCTTGTTATAGACACCCCAGGCAGAAAGTCCAGCCTTCCGGGCAGTGCAGGGGTCCCCGAGTGGGCCTGGCAGCATCCCATCCCAAGTCCCACAGGCTGGAGCCTGGCAGGCAGCAGAGGCGAGCCACCCCACACCCCTGCCTGACGACTGGTCCATTTTCTCAGTTACCTTCCTCCCGCCAGGGACCCTGGCAACGCCACTGCTTCCTGGAGCCTCTTTCCTGTGCTGTCCCAGAGAGTCTCCTACCCCCCTAGAGCCAACCTGTGGGGGCTGGGTGCTCGGCCAGCCTGTATTTTCCTACGTGGCTTTGGTTGCTGCTTGCAGGTCTTTATTTATTTGCATGATCATTCAGTTAGCAGTTCTCTCTGACACTGGAGGTTGTACATTCAACTGATGCATAAGGCTGCTCCAAATCCACTTCTGTGCCCGAGCTGTGGCCATTTCAGCCAAATGGATAACCCCAGGGCTATATCATGTTTGGGAATATTTCATGAGTTTAGGAGGCCACTTTTTGGACAGCAAGGTAGGTAAAGATACATGCCCGCGGCTACTCAGTTCAGGAGAACCCAGGGCATGCCACTGTAGCACATCAACGTTAGGACTTTACATGTTAGCAGTTGTTACGGGCTGAATTGTGACCCCCCCCAAAGGTGTTAAGGTCCTAATCCCCAGTACCTGTGAACATGACATATTTGGAAATAGGACCTTAGCAGATGATCTAGTGCAGATGAGTTCAGTAGGGTGGGTCCTAATCCACTATGACGGATGTCCATATAGAAAGGGGGGATCTGGACAGATTGTCACACATGGATGGAAGATGAGGCGCAGACGCTGGAAGAAGATCATCTACAAGCCAAGGAACGCCTGAAGCCGCCAGCAGCCAAGACAGAGGCCGGGAACAGATTCTCCCTTGTGGCCCTCAAAGGGAACCAATCCTGCCAACATCTGCATTTCGGACTGCCAGCTTCTGGAACCATAAGATAATACAGTCCTGTTGTGGAAGCCACCCAGGTCGTTGGGCTTGGTTACAGCAGCCCCGGAGAACCAATGCCTCTTCGAAACTTGGATGCTTCCGCGGCATGTTGCAGCCAACAACAGCTGTGCCTATGTGGTCCCATGTACACCCCTCTCCAGCCTTGATGCGGTTCTCTCCTCCACTGGTCCCTCTGCTCTCCTTGGAGAACCACCACCGGCGAGCTGGAACTGCCAGAAACAAAACATCCTCCAGGGCAGGTCCTGGTACAGGAGTATGGAAGCTCTCTTACCTCTAAGTGAGACAAACCTAGAGGGGTAATTGACTCCTCCAGCCCCACATGGGATCCAGCTGATCTGGGAATTCAGCTTGAAAATGCACCCTTCCTCAGCTTCTTCCAGAGCCCCCTCACTGGGCTCTCCTGGGAGCAGTTCCCTACAAGCCACCTCCACAAGCACCTTGATCTCAGCCCCCATTTTCAGGGCTCAGACCAAAGAACGAGGGTATAGAAGTGGCCTCAGGAGACAGACCCTGAGGCTGGGACTCTGGAGACAGCTGACTCACCAGGCAGAGGTGAGTGGAGTGCCGAGCATCCCACCAGCTCCACTCCTGGGGCAGTGCAGTCCTGTGTTGAAAAAAAGTGGAAGCCAAGTGGAAGGTGCTTCCCTGATTGTGCAGAATTCCCAGTGATGGAAGGGAAGAGGAAAAGGAGGGAAGACGATCAGCCCAGCCCACTTCAGGGCATGTGGCAGCCTTTGAGCAAATCCTCCTGTCCTAACATTATATGTTCTCATTCATTTGGGGAATATAAATAATAGTGAAAGGGAATATAAGGGAAGGGAGAAGAAATGAGTGGGAAATATCAGAAAGGGAGACAGAACATGAAGACTCCTAACTCTGGGAAACGAACTAGGGGTGGTGGAAGGGGAGGAGGGCGGGAGGTGGGGGTGACTGGGTGACGGGCACTGGGGGTTATTCTGTATGTTAGTAAATTGAACACCAATAAAAAATAAATTAAAAAAAAATCCTCCTGTCCTGCATTGGAGACGGCTTGGCCCAGGTCACTTTCAGAGAAGCAGAACTGCAGAGATGGCCGCACGCAGAGCCTCCAGCAGTTCTCCTGGAGCAGAGGTACATCCCTGTTAGCAAAAGAGGGAAGCCCTATTCTAGAGGGTCCCGGAGAGACAGCGGTGAGGGAAAATCCTCCCCTAGACAGACTGCAGGCAGCGTACCTGGTCACCTGCCTTGATTGGAGGGAGAAGTGGCCTAAGGTTGGACATCTTGACGCACAGTCGTAAGTGGCATGGCCGGCTGATCAGGGCCTGAGGAGCAGAAGTGGGAGCTCTGTGCTGTGGTGGCCACATGTGGATGGGCCCATGGGAGCAGGCACACTGTAGGAGGACCTTGGTGTTGCACATTAACGCCCACCTCACAGTGCCCAGTGCAGAGGAAGTGTGACATAAGCAGGTGGACAAGGGGATTCCTCCAAGAGGTATCCACCAGTGTCTGTCCTCAGCCAGTGCAGGGTTTGCACAAGGGGCTCATGAAGAGTAGCCATGGTGGCAGAGAAGGAGGCTGTGCATGTCCCAACAGCCTGGACTTCCTCCCACCGAGACTGATCCAGCTACTGCCATTGCTGAACATCCCACCTGCCAGCAACATGGACTATGCTGAGCCCCAGATATGCCACCACCCCTCCGAGAGCCCAAACAACTACCTGGTGGCAAATCGATTACCCCTTCTGTTCTGCAAATTCCAATAGTTCATTCTGACTGGGGCAGTCACATATTCCAGGGATGGTTCAGCATTTCCTGTCAGCCCCACTCTTGGAGGACTCACGTTATCTGATTTACTGACACGGGATCCTGCACAACGTTACCTCGGACCAAAAGGCCCACTTAATAGCAAGGGAGGTATAGAGAGCAATGACCACATGATCATCAGATCCATGTTCCTCCAAGATTTTGCACCAACCGGAAGCTTTTGGCCTGGGGAATATGGAAAGAGCCTCCTGAAATTGCAGCTAAGTTGTCAGCTTAGGGATACATTGTACAAGGTTGGGCCCTGCTCTTCCGGCTGGCACAGGCCTTCAACCAGAGGTGCAGAATGACTGGATGCACAAGCCTTGGAGCCAGCAGCAGTCCCTGCTGCTGGAATGACCCTGCTCATCATCGTTCCTAGTGACCTGCACAGGGGATTGGTGCTTCCCACCACCACAATTTTAGGTTCTGTGGGTCTCCTGAGGGTCTAGAGGGCCTCGTTGCCAGAGGGGAAGAGATCTTCCACTGGAGACGCAGAAGGAGTCCTGCTGGACTTACAGCAACAGGTGCTACCTGGTAATTTGGAGTTCCTTGTGCCAGGAGACAATGGACACCAGAATGGGTTACCATTCTGTAAGGAAATTGACTCTAATTGCCATGTAGAGAGAAGAACCACGAGAACCATACTTGAATTGGGGACCCATTGTGGCACCTCGGGGTGCTCCCATGCCCGATTTGAATCCTGACTAGACAGCACTACAGCCATAACCTGGTAAGTGTGTGGTAACCAGGGGCTCAACCCCCAAGAGCTGGAGGTGATCCCACTGGGCACACCACCCAGCCAGCAGTGCTGGCCAAGCGTGAGGGGAGTTTAGGACACATGGTAGCAGTATATATAGTTTCCTGGGGAGCCCATAGCAAACTACCACAGACTGGACAGCTTAAACACCAAAATGTCTCACAGCCCTGGAAGCCAGAAGTCCAAACTCAAGGGATTTAAGTAGGGTGGGCTCTTTCTGAGGGCCATGAGGGAGAAACTGTTCCAAGCTGCTCTCCTTAGCTTGTCAAAGGCCGTCTTCTGTCTGTGTCTTCACATCGTCTTCCACTTACCCACATCTGTCCCTCTGTCCAAGTTGCCCCCTTTTACAACGACACCAGCCATATTGGGTTAGGGCCAATCTAACAGCTTCATTTTAGCTTGAGCACCTCTGTAAAGACCCTGTCTCCAAACACAGTCACAGTCTGAGATACTAAGGACTAGGATACAATATGTGAATTTGTAGCAGGGGATGAGGGTGCTGGGGGGAGGGGAACACAATGCAGCCTATAACATGGAGGGAGATATTGAATATCATTTTAGGCCTCAGGACCAACTACAGCTATGGATCTGAAGCTCATCCCGTTGACCCTCCCTGGCAAGATCTCCCTTGGATAATGTGACCAACCATGCTCCTGAAGAAGCCAGGACAAGATTATGTAAATTTACTATGAGAAGCAAGCAGCCCTGAGAAATACAAGGGCTGGGCTTAGGAGGCACCGTGGGAGATCCTGTTGGGTCATGAGGACTCTTTTCGCCATCGTGCGCTCCTGGCTGCAGCTGGCACCACACCTCTCTAGAGATCTGCCCCTGGGCTACTGAGCTTGCTGTGGGTGGGGAGCTGGGCATGTCTGGACTTATAGACCCTCAGAACAGCCTGAAGACAATGACTGTTGTATACAAGGGTAAAATAAAATCATAATAATAGCAACAATATTAATTGGCTTAAGGTGGGTGTCTTCTCTGCTTAATCACTGGACATCTGTGGTTGTATGTTGCAGAACATCTGAGCTAATTTGGGGAAATGATCTGAGCCATTTCTAGAGAAAAGCTGCTCAAGACTTGTACCCAGGGCGCCATTTCTGGGCAGGTGGCAGCTGAGGAAGACAAGATTCCTATGGAGCCGTCGAAGCAAAGCTCCCTGGAGTCATCTGCTTGCTTTCAGGAGAGGGTGTGTCTATCAGTTTGTATTGCTGTGGTAACAAATGACCACACACTTAGTGGCTTAAAACAACACAACTGAGTATTTTAACAGATCTGTAGGTTAGAAGTCCTTCATGGATCTCACTAGGCTAACATTCAAGGTATTCACAGGGCTTTCCTTCCGGAGGCTCCAGGGGAAATGCCTTGCCTTTTGTAGCTTCTAGAGACCACTCACACACTAGAATCATAGCCTCCTTCTTCCATTTTCACAACCAAGAAAATCGTATTTCTCTAGTCCTGCTTTTGTCTCCCACTGACCACAAGTTTTAGGGAATCAAGGGATTAGCTTCTGCCTCTCCAGGTAATCCAGGATAATCTCCCCATCTCGAGGTCCTTTTTTTTTTTTTTTTTTAAGATTTTATTTATTTACTCATGAAAGATGCACAGAGAGAGGGAGAGGCACAGACAGAGGGAGAAGCAGGCTCCCTGTGGGAGCCCAATGCAGGACTCAATCCCAGGACCCCGGGATCATGACCTGAGCTGAAGGCAGACACTCAACCCCTGAGCCACCCAAGTGTCCTTCCATCTCGAGGTCCTTAACCACATGAGCAAAATCTCTTTTTCCTGTAAAGCAAATATTCAGAGGTTCCAGAAATTAGGATGTGGGCATCTTTGGGGGGGCATTGTTTTTCCTACCACAGCACAAAACACAAAAGGTCTGTACAAAGGAAGCAGTGTGCATCATGTTTAAGCAACCACGATTAAGCATGGGCTGTGACCCTGGGTAAGTGTCTCTCTTCTATACAGCTCCAGGTTTCTCAGCTGTAAAATGGGGGAAATATTATTTGCCTTAGGGGTTTTTTGTAAGAGTTCAAATAGATGGCACATGTATATCTCTTAACCCAGAGCCTAGCATGTAAAAAGTGCCAATTCATGTCAGTCATTATCATAATCATTACTGTGGTAGAATAGAGACATCCTCCTAGGATGGGCTTTTGCCTACCTGACATTTTTTTTTTTTAAAGTCCCACCCGAAATTTCAGGTTCATGGGGTTCCAGGCAGGGCTGAGATTCCTCAACTGAAAAATGGGGTCATTGTTTCTTCTTTAGAAAATTGTTGTGAGAATCTAGTTAATTGTTAATCATGTATATTAAAAATAGTCTCATGCCACACACTGACCTGGGGCCTGGACTGTAGCAATAGCAAACTGGTTTGAGCCCTGCCACTGGCACATTGATAATAAGTGGGAGCAGACAGCAGGGCAGCATGCATGGGCACGGATGCTCAGGCTACAGACTGGGAAAGATGGACCACAAGGCTTGGCCAGGCAGAATGTGCTAGCACTGAAGACTTCATCTAAGATTTGGCTGTTGTAGTTCAAAGTGACATCAGAGTCAGCTAAGGTGGCTAATTGACTCCTCCAATACCTGTTTAAATGATTCTAAATGTTAAAATCTTTCTTTTAAAATAGCCAGCATGGGTTTTATTTCCCAGCCTGGATCCTGATACAGTACTAGGCATGTTCTTCAGAAACAGACACTCCAAGATAGATTCTGGGGTTAATCTGGTCATGTCCCAGGCCTGGAGCACAGTGATAAGCTCCTTGACAGTGGAAAATATGGTCCTAGCAATCTATGCCATCCTGGGCGTCACCATTAGCTAAATTCCTACCTGCAGTTGCTTTGAGTGGAGCCCTACTAAAGCCAGAGCCCAGGTGACTGCTGCCCTTAACTGCAGTAAGAATGGCTTCAAGGACTGTGGGACTGGATTACTCTTCTTACTACACCAGACACCCTACAGAAAGAATATGACAAACTTATGGTTGAAACTTCAGCTCAAGTCACAGTCAGGAAACCAGAAACTTTTGTCATTTTCTGTGCTATAGCCATAGAGTTACCTTTGCCTACAGTCAGATAGAGACTGTGTGAATATTGCAGAATCACAATGTCAGTTGAATTCAAAGACTTGACAGGTACCCAAGTGAGCATGGAAGGCAGTATGGCCCTGAGGTTTGGAATGCAATATATCAGTAGATTCAGATGAAGCTGAGAATCGTGAACCATAAGTCTGTCTGAATCTGAGTCTGTTCCCAGCTCATGGAACGGGCCTGCTCTCTTGTGTCTAAGGAGACTTGCCTTCTCTTGCTTAAAGACCTGGTGCTTGGCCTCCTATAGACCAGGTCTGACAGTGGGAAATATCACTGTAGAGATGATCCATGCAGTGTCCTTGGTAATGGTGGGATTCCACAGTGGCAGAAACCAATGGCAGTACTTAACTACCAAAGACAAGAGAGAGTGTTTATTATAATGAGCAGTAAGATAGAGGTGACCAGAATGCTTTGACCCACATGACTTTTGACAGTGGCTAATGGAACCCTAGAGAATGAAATTATTAGCAGCCAAATTTCCAGACTGAAGCCAGTTTGCAGACCCAGAGTCTCCTTCATTAAAGGGGAGACCTAGCATCCAGAGAAGAGACCCTGCAACATTGGCACAAATACATGCTGTAAATCTCTCTTAAATTCTTCCCTATTGGACTTTTTGGCTGTTTACTAGGGTCATGTATATGGTGGATAAAGGGAAATGTGGACCTTTTGGAGATTTCTGGACACTGGCTCTAAAGTGACATTAATTCTTAGGACACGGTATAACAATTTTTATTTTTATTTTTTTAAAGATTTTATTTATTTATTCATGAGACACACAGAGAGAGGCAGAAACACAGGCAGAGGGAGAAGCAGGCTCCATGTGGGGACCCCAATGTGGGAACTCCAGGATCATGCCCTGAACCAAAGGCAGATGCTCAACCACTGAGCCACCCAGGCATCCCAACAATTTTTAGAAAATCAAAAATGCCACTGTATTCTTCCAGTTAAAGTGGAGGCTCGTGGTGGTCGGGTAAATGGAGTTCAGGCCCAAATCTGACTCAGAGTGGGCCTAACAGGCTTGTAGACCTACCACATAGTTATTCCCCCGGTCCAGAATAGATCATTGGAATAGACAGACGTGGCCCCTTATGGAGTCCCCAGATCGGCTCCCTGGACCCATGGGATGAGGGCCATTGTAGGAGGAAGGGGTAAAGAACTAGTCTTCCCTGCTGGGATAACAAAGCAGAAGTAGGATTGCATCCTGAGAAGCTGCAGAGATCATGATCACCATCAGAGACAGGAAGGGGCAGAGTGAGAGGTCTGTCACAGCCCCATCTGATTTGCCTCTTTAGCCTGTGTCAATGGCATATGGATCTTGGAAAATGACAAGGGATTGCCATAAATTGAATCTGGTGGTGACTCCCAACTGCAGCTGCCATTCCAGAGGTGGTCTGGAAATATTCCAGATGTGTGTCCTGACTGGTGCAAAACATAGTGCCTGGCACCTGGTATGTTTTCTGCTATCTGGCTGTTTCTTTCCTCTTCCCCCCACCCCACTTCCTCAAGTGAACCTAAACTGGTTAACATTTTAGGTTCTAACTGAGCATGTGACTGAGTTGACATGATCCTACAATCATATGTGGCTGATGAAACTTCATCCAGGCAAAGTACAGGAGGGTAAACAGTGGGATGCATGGGAAAGCTCCTTGCTTGCCCCTCCAGATGCACTCTTACCCTTCCTCCCCTGCTCTATGCCCAGGAACCTGACCTCTGTAGACTGTGTCTATGGGGTCCCTGGTCTCCTAGCTTCCAGTGGGCTTGCTCAATGGGAGATACTGGCAGGACACTGGAGGAAGTAAAATGGGTGATGGTGGATCTCCCCCACCTCTTTTCCTTCCAGATCTCCATGAACTGGCCATGTTCTTCTAGCAAAGACCACAGTACCTCACAGGCCTTTCCCACAACTGCAGATCTTACTGGATTTCCATAATGGATCCCTCAACTTGCTCCTAGGGTACTAACAGCTTCCCAGTGCTGCCAGCCCCAGAGTGCTACATTGTGGATTTCTCTTAATCTTGCTCCACCTTTGTAGAAAGTCCTTGCCCTAAACTCTTCTCATTTATTTCTTCTGAAGGAACCATCTGTTTCCTACTGGGACCCTAACCCATTTAAGGACAAGGATTAATTCATTCATCTAATATTTACCAAGTAGTTACCATGTAATTAGCGTTAGGCGTTGGGGAAACCACTGAAATGAAACCGGATACACTTTTGCCCTCTCAGAGCTTTCTGGGAGAGATGGGCATTAGTCCAACAATCACACAAACAAAGGAAAAATCACAAATTAAACAGAGGGAAGGATGAGCACTTGGCAAAATCTCATAGTGGGAGAAGGTAGTGTTTTTCCCTTTAGGCTTGAGTCAACATTCCAGGTAGTGGGAACAGCATGTGCAAAGGCCTCAGAACTGGCAGGAGCATAGCTTGTTTGAGGAATTTAAGAAAGGCTTATATAGAGCAGGCTGGAGGGACAGGAGGGTATGTGCAGGTGACAAGCCAGGCCTACTAGGCCTCACCAAAGTCTTTACCCAAATGAAGAACCAGTAAAGCCATCAGAGCATGCAATATGCGGCCTTTGAGACAGCCTGGAGATCCACACCTCTTGAGATTCATGCCCTATATTCCTCTCACTTTGAGTGCAGGTGGACTCATCAGCTTGTTTCTAATGTACAGAACACAGAAGAAGTGATAGGAGGTCACGTCTGGGACTGAATTACAAAAAAGACTGGGGTTCCATTTTGGATGCCTTCTCTTGTTCTCTCTGTCTCTGTTCACCAGTTGCCACGGATGGGCTATGTGGTGAGGAGCCCAGGTGAGGTCATTTCCAACATCCACATGTGTGTACCTGCAAACAGATTCCCCAGCCCCAGCTGAACCTTCAAGTAACTGTAACTTATCTACAGCGTCACAAGAGACTGCGACCCAGGACACTCAGCTAAGCCATGCCCAGATTCCTGACTCATAGAAACAGAGGGTAATAATTATTTGTTGTTTTATAGGGGCAAATTTTGGGGTAGTTTGCTACATAGCAAAAGGTCATTAATATAGAGCATATTTTATTCATTCAGCAAATACAGAGGAACTAGAGACCAGGCATGCTATAAGTGCTGACATGATACATTTTATAAATTTTATACAATTTTTTGAGTAGGTAACAATGTAACATGGTTTGAAATTACAAAGTAACAATAGGTGACTTAAAGAAAAAAATCTCTCCTGCAGACACCCAGCTTCTTCGCCATGGCTTACTTAATGTTAACAGTTTCTGGTGTACTCTTCCAGAAAGATTTTATGCATGTACAAATGTATGGTTGATCCTTGAACAACATGGGTTTGAACTGAATGCATCCACTTAAATGTGGATTTCTGTAGTACAGTACTGTAAATGTATTTTTCTCATGATTGTCTCAATAACATTTCCTTTCCTCTAGCTTACTTTATTGTAAAAAAAATACTACATACAACATATGAAATATGTGCTAATTGACTGTGCTATTGGTAAGGCTTCTGGTCAATAGTAGGCTACTGGCAGTTACGTTTTTAAGGGGTCAAAAGTTATACACAGCTTTCGACTCCATGAGAAGGAAGGAGGTAGGGAGGTGGCACCCAAACCCTGGCATTGTTCAAGCATCAAATGTACATTGGTTCATAACATCATTATGCAATTTGTTTGTGATTTTATTTCCACAAAACCATATATCTTAAGGAATATTCTATGTCTGTACATAGAGAATTGCCTCATTGTATTTCACAGCCATATAGAATTCCATTATATAAATGCACCCCTTTACCTGTCCCCTATTGATAAACCCTTTGGTAATTTCCAATCATTTGTTATTATGAGCAATGGATGGTGCAACAAATAATCACCACCATATAATATTTTCCCCTATAGGGTGAATTTGTAAAAATGTATCCAAAAGTATGCAAATGCGTAACTTTGATAAATATTTCCAAACTACCATGGCAGTGGTACACCTGGATGGAAGCTTCCTAATGTACTTGGCCATCAGTGACAGTGAGAGCTTCTGCTTCCCCACAATTGTCAACAGTGTTATCAAATGTTTTGGTCTTTGCCCATCTGATCAGTGGGAAATAGTATCTCAGTAAGGCTTGAAGTTATCCTTCCTGTATTCTGTGTGAGGCTGAGACTCTTTTGACATGTTCAGTAGCTGCTGCATGATTACAGGTGTGTTGTAATAATAATAATAATAATAATAATAATAATAATAATAATAATAATGGAAACAAAAAAACACTCAGGCTGCCAGAGTGTAGAAGGACTGTGGGACCAGAGCGGATGCAAGAAGCCCAGACAAAGGAGAAGGGAGTGCAGCAGAAGGATCCTGAGCTCTTTGAAAGCCTAAATAAAGAGGCCTTTGTGAGCAATGTGTGTGTGTGTGTGTGTGTGTGTGTGTATGGGCACATGCGCACTTCGGGAGCCGGAGGGTTGGGGAGAGGCAGTGCCAGGATTTATACTCAGTCTCTGGCTTGTGCAACTTGAACAAAGATGGTGCCCTTCACCGAGATGGGCAATACTGAAGGATCGCCGGATTTGTTGGGGAAGATCAATTATGTTTTCCACTGTTGCTATGAGAACCACCAACTTTGTGCCTTTACTAAATGCTGTGTTAGTTACTCCTACACCAAAGCAGAGTTTTAAATTTCAACACATATCTTGCATTTAACATATTTAAGATACTAACCAAGCTAGTAAGTCACACGTGCAAAGTATCAGTCCATCCGTACGATGTTAATGATTTCTCTGGTCTTTTACCATGTGTGGCAGAATCAGGGGCAGGAGAAAGTGGAGAAGGCTGGGAATCACCTGGGGCTGTGCTCAGAGCCCTATGTAGTTACTTCAATATACACTCAAGCAAATGGGGCGCCTGGGTGGCTCAGTCAGTTAAGTGTCTGCCTTTGGCTCAGGTCATGATCCCAGGATCTTGGGATCCAGCCCAGCATAGGGCTTGCTGCTCAGTGGGGAGTTTGCTTCTCCCTGTGCCTGCTGCTCCCCCTGCTTGTATTCTTTCTCTCAAATAAATAAATAAAATCTTTTTTAAAAATAAACTCAGGTAAGTAATGCAGGTGAACGGGGCTCCCTGAAATTGGTTTTCTCCAACTGTGACCTGTGAAGCCAGGAGATGTCTCTGAAGTTAGTTCTTCAACTTTTCACTTCTGAGGAGCCTTCTGATCCAGGGTGTGTAATATTAATGTTCTTCAGGTGTCTGAATTAGATCCCATCTTGTCCCTAAATGTGTTATTCCAGGTGGAGGAGAGATTAACTACCAAAAAAAAAAAAGTATTGTGTACAATTATATATGTATATATCTTCTTGGAAGAGAACAACAAAAAAAAAAACCTATCACCTAAAATACCAACTACACTAGACGGATGATATTGTGATAACCCACATCACTGTTAACCCCATAACCCCACCCTTCTCCTAACCCTCAAGCTCAGACCCCTAGCTGGAAATATTGTCCCCAAGCCACTAAAATCAGAGAATACATCAGTCAAATTCCTGTCTTTTCTACTGCCGAAGCCAAGGTCTTGGTATAAGAGAGAAAGAATAATTCCCTGCTCTTCTGTCTGGGACAATGATTCTCAGACTGTGGTCTCCCAAGCAGCAGCATTAGCATCCCCTGACACCTGGTTAAAAATGAAAATTCTCAGGCTTCATCCCAGACCCACAAAATCAGAAGTTCTCACATGTGGAGCTCAGAAATCTTTAACACCCCAGGTGATTGTGGTGTCACAGAAAAGTTTGGGAACTGTAAGATGAGAAAGTTCCAGGTCACAGCGTGGAAGAGTAGATTAAAGATAGCAGAGGAGCTACCTGAGCAGTGGAGCCTAAGGCAGCAGACACATAAAACTCCTTGGGGACCAGCCAAACATGTCCCCACAAGGCCTGGAGGCTGGTGGATACAGATGGTAGACACCTAACTAGGTACTCTGACCCATGACACATTGAACTGAGACTTGGTCAGAAATCCAGGGCCCAGAGGGGAATAGCAGACACCTCATTAGATACCAGCAGGGAGGGCTGAGTAGGCACAAGGGAAGACACCACCCACACTATTGCCAGCATGAGACCGAGGACCCCTAATGAGGCCCAGATGTTGCTCTGCCGCTGCCACCTCCAACCCCGTCTGGTGCCAGACTGCGCTAGACACAAGTGTCTACTATCAAGAGAGCAGCTTGACTACATGCTAAAATTTCTTCCTTCTGCATAACATCTTTAGACATGGTAGAAAATATATGTAAAACCAGAGTAATAAATTCAGAGCTAAGACTGAAGTCAAAAAAGGGAACTTCCTTGGATTCAAAATGGTAAAGCTTTTCTTAAAAAAAAAAATGGAAAAGAAAGGAAATGTGTATGGGAAACAGGAGAGGCTGTAGCCATCTGTAGCCTGGAGGCCAGGACCGATTCTGGCTGCATGGAGATGCCTCCAGCTGGCTGCCTGCAGGGAGCAGTTCACAGCTCAGAACACACTGGGGAGAATTTTCTCAGAGAAGATAAGAACCAAATATTAAAAAACCCAAGGAAGTTTTATGCCACAGATGCAAAACAATACAATTAATGGAAGAACCAAGGGTATAGTGATAGTAGAGCATCTGAAAAAAAAAGAAAAACCCAAACCTTTAAAATACGTATACCTTTGAGAGATAAAGGAAGAACTCATTAATTCATTCACGAACCAATTTTGATTGTTGAAATTTAAAAAAAAAGCAATTAAATACAGAGGCTGAACGCTCAAGATGCTGAAGAGAACTTGAAAAGTATCATGCACGTGTGTGCGTGCATATGCATCACACACACACACACACACACACACACACACATATGGACCCACACAGTGAATCTTTGACACATCAAGGATAAAGAAAAAAAGAGAAAAGCCTCTAGAGAGAAAAAGTAGTTTATAAACTAGTTATAGGGAAATAAAAATCAGGCAACATCAGATTTCTTATTAGCAATCTTTGATACACAAAGACGATGAATAAGAGTTTCAAAGTACTGAAGGAAAATATTTATATAACTTCGAGCCCAGAATTCCAAACCCAGAAAATTATCTTTCACGAGTGAGAATGAAACAGACTTTCAGGCACTCTTAGAACTTTTCACCTGGGTGTCTTTGCTCAAAGAACTACTAAAGGATGATGCATGAAGAAAAATGAACCCAGGAGGAAGTAATAGAACTCCAGAAATATTAGTGAGCATATAAGCCAGTAAAACACTTGCATAAATTTATAGAAATTTTGATTTGTTGGAATTGGGGGAGTGTCTTTGAACAGCAGACTGGGAGTAAAATTCATTGGGCAAGAATAGCAGACTCTCTTCTAGCTACTTGAAGTAGAAAAGGAACCTATTAAATGACACTGAATAAATCACAGAATCTGCAAGAGGGCCAGAAACTCATGGCAGGAGCTAGGTGGCAGATACAGTGCTCAGATTATACTGTGGAACACCATAGGAGAATTTCCTGCCATGCCGGTTGCCACCTCTACTAGTCATGGCAAGTCACTCTTCATACTACAACCACTGCAGCCCTTGGAAAACTAAATGTCTACCACTGAGGCCATAATGGATTCTTCATGACACTTCTTGATCTCTCTCCCTTGAATAAAATCATACTGAGTCTGACCAATTGCTTGCTTGTACTCCTTATGCTAGGGAGGCTGAGATGTGAGTTTCTTGTTCCTGCCTTGGGGAGACATGGACTCAAAAGATAAGGAGTTCCTTCAAACTTAGAAAACTGTGAAGATGTTGAATAGCCCCAAAAAGCAGACAATTTTCTGCTATGGGCAGGAAAAGAATGCCAAAAAGGAAGGAAGGAAGGAAGGAAGGAAGGAAGGAAGGAAGGAAGGAAGGAAGGTAAGAAGGCAGGCAGACAAAGTATAGTAAATACAAAACAGAAAATAAGATGTTAGGAAAGAGTCCAAACATGTCTTTAATCACAGTAAAAATAAATGGGTTAAATTCACCTATTACAAGACAAACACTCTCATATTGAATATTTTAAAAAATATATTTATATACTAATTTAACAACAGAATTTATTTGTATAATCATTATATACTTGGCAGGAAGTTGATGATCCACTCAACCTGGGTAAGTTGAAAAGAGTTTGTAAATACTAGTTATTTGAAACAAACAATAAAGTAAGCCTTTTGCAAGTATGATAAGAAAAATCAACATTAGGGCCAAGGAGGGATGAGAGACTATGGCTGCAGAGATACTTTTCAAAATCATAATACATAGGGGCACCTGGGTGGCTTAGTGGTTGAGCGTCTGCCTTCAGCTCAGAACGTGATCCCAGGGTTCTGGAATTGAGTCCCACCTTGGGCTCCCCACAGGGAGCCTGCTTCTCCCTCTGCTCATATCTCTGCCTCTCTTTCTTTGTCTCTCATGAATAAATAAATAAAATCTTTTTTAAAAATCATAATATATAAAAGGTATATTGCTGGTTTTAAAAGGACAGATAAATCTTAAGATTTATCTGCCTCCTTCTATTATAAATCACTCTGAAAAATTAAAACACCAAGAAACAGAAATACGAAATCTATTTCAACTAAAGGAGACATCTCCAATCCTCAACTACAGTATAGGAATATATATGCATAAATATATCTATATCATATATCTATATATCATATTTATCTGAATATATATATTAAGTTTTCCAAATTAAATAATGATTGTAAGATTGGACTTAAAGAAATAAAAGCAAATGTAGTTACTTTCTCCTTATAAAAGATATGTTAAAAATGTAGATGCAAAAAAATTGGGCTGACCAAGAAAGACTAAGTGAAAACAGGTGTAACTATATTAATATCAAAATAAGCTTTAATGAAAGAACGCTATTTGAGATAAAGACAGTATTTCATAATGGTAAAGGGGTAAAGTTACTAGTAAGAAATGGTAATTCTAAATTTGTTTATAACTAATTACATGGCTTTTACGACACACAGAGTAAACCTTAACAAAATTAAAAGAAGTAAATTAATGCTAATTGTAGGGAATTTTAATATATCTCAGTAATTGATAAAACTGACAAAAACATCAGTAAAGTAATAGAATCTTTGAACAATACATGTAGCAAACTTGATCTAATTAAAATATGTGGTACACATTGAACATGCGGAACACACATTCCTTTCAAGTACACATGCAACATTTATAAAAATTAATCACATCCTACCTAAGCAAATAATGACAAATTCCAAAGAGTTTTAATCATATAAATATTATTTAGTCACAGAAGAATTAAATGTTTAGAAATTAAGCAAATAGTTTTTAAGAACTTATCTGTCATAAGACGCAAAATACATTGTAAAATATTTTGTAGTTAATGAGAATACAACACATTATAATTTGTGAGATGCAGCTAAAGCTATAGCCAGGGTGAATTTTTTAGTCATAAATGGATATGTTAGAAAAAAACAAAAGCCTGAAAATCAGATAAAAATCAAAGAAAATAAAAGAGAATTAACATGAACATATTAGTTAAATTAATGACATAGAAAACACAGTATGGTAAAAAAGTTTTTTAAAAGGTCAAGGTTTGCTTTTTTGAAAACACTGGTAAAATTGATTACCCCTAGCAAGACTGATCAAGAAAAAGAAAATACACATTTCTAATATGAAGAATGAAAAGGAACACATCACTGGCAGACATTATAGGCATTAAACACATAAATGGGTATTATAAAGAAATTTGAAATTTTGATAAAATGAACAGATTCATTTGAAAAACACAACTTACCCAAATGAAGTCATACTAACATGAGAAATTGGATCTATAATTGAATCTGTTTTAAGACTTACATAATCTTGAGGTAGACAAAATTCTTAAGAAGGATACAAAAAGTACTATAAGTTAAGGAAGCAACAGATAAATTTTGTAATTTAAAAATTAAAAACTTCTGGAGATCCCTGGGTGACTCAGCCTGCCTTTGGCCCAGGGCATGATCCTGGAGTCCCAGGATCGAGTCCCACATTGGGCTCCCTGCATGGTGCCTGCCTTTCCCTCTGCCTGTGTCTCTGCCTCTCTGTCTCTCTGTGTCTCTCATGAATAAATAAATAAAATCTTTAAAAAATTAAAAACTTCTGTTTATCAAAAATAATCATTAAAGAAGTGAAATGGCAAGACACAGCCTGGGAAAAGACCATAGATCTATGTACTTATAGATACAGATATATCTCCTAGCAAAAAATTATATCCAGATTATATAAAGATACAAGGAATTCCTAAAATTCAATGAGAAAAAGGCAGATACCCAATAGAAAGCCTGGACAAAGACTTGAACAAATACATCACAAAAAGAATATCCAAATAATTTTTTAAAATGTGAAAGATGTATTTCCAATTTCATTAAAAATAAATAAAATATACCTTAAAACCACAATGACACACTCACTTATTTGAACAGCTAAAATGTGAAAGATGAACAATACTGACTGTTAGCCAGGATGTGAATCACAGGTAAGTGCCATATACTACTGGCAGGATTTTGAGCTTGTACAGACTTTTCTGAAAATTGTCATTACCTACTAAAACTGAAGGATTGAATAACCCATTACTTAAAACCAAAAATATATATAAGAATGTTTATGGGGGGGCGCCTGGGTGGCTCAGTCAGATAAGTATCTGCCTTTGGCTCCAGTCGTGATCCCATACTCCTGGGTTTGAACCTGGATTTTGGCTCCCTGCTCTGTGGGGAGCCTGTTTTTCCCTCTCCCTCTGCCTCTCCCCCTGGTGGTTCTCTCTCTTTCTTTCTCTCAAATGAATAAATAAAATCTTAAAAAAAAAAAGATTGTTTATAGTAGTACTATTTACAATAGACATTATCTGAAAACAATCTAAATGTCCATCAGTGGTAGCACTAATAAATACATTTTGATATATTTATACAAATATACAATAAAAGCAATGAAAACAAACTAAAGCTTCCTACAATAACGTGGATGAACCCCATGAGTATATTTATGACCAAAAGAAGCCAGAGCCAAATTAATACCTCTTGTATAATTACAGTCATATAAAGGTAAAAATTAGGAAAACTATCTATATTAGCAGCTAAGGTATTGGTTACCTCTGCAGTGGAGAAAGGGAAAAAAGATTGGGAAAGGATATGAAAGGGACTGCTGGGTGTTTATAAAGTTCTTCTTCTTTTTTTTAATCTGAATGATGGTTACAAAGCAAGTTCACTGTGTCAAGTTCCTCAAAGAATAAATTTATGATTTATACATGTTTCTTTACACATACATTTTGATCCTATAAAGTGACAGATTAGGTTTTATTCCAGAAATTTAAGGATAATTTAACATTACAAAGTTGTAGTAAAAGATAAAAACCATGTGAGCTATTGAGTTGATAGCTCCCCTCCCAATACTCCAAATAAAATCAATAGGCTTTCATACCTGTTCATCCACTAAGAATAAAAGTGAAATTTATAACCTGATTAGGGCATCATGAAAGATACTACTTGTTGCTTACCTGTTATCCTTTATCCCTTTCTTCCTTATTAATGGAAGAGGTAGCAACATGCCCAGTTATAAATACTCACTGCTTGCAGCCAAGGATTGTGACTTAACTCAGTTGCAGCCAAAAAAAAAAAAAAAAAAAGAAAATGGAAGTGTAAACCTGAAACTTTTGAGAAATCTATGTTTTTCAGATAAAAGGAGATAGACTTAGCCTTTTGCTCTTCCCACTCTTGCTGCCTGGAATGCAATCCAAGGCCTGGAAGAATAGCAGCAATATTGTGACTGTAAGAACAAAAGCCACACAGTAAAGATGATGTTGCGAAGTTGGAAAGAAACCTAGATTGTCTTTCTCTCACATTTGAGGTGACAAAAATGAAACCTATGTTTCTTTAAGTCATTGAATCAGTTTTCCTTTTTATGCAGCTAAATGCAGTCCTAACTGATGTATCTACCAAAAATATATATCAAGCATCATGTTTAATAAACAATAAAGACCTTAAATCTAGTAATAATACAATGATGCCTCTTTCACTGCTGTTAAGCAACATTGTATAACTATTCTATGTGATAAAGTCAGACAATAATACATAATATATAAATGTTAGAAAGGAAGCTGAATAACAATTATTATTTGCAGAAGTATGATTGCCTCCCCAGTAATCCTAGGAAAACCAACTAAAAAACTATTAACCTATTAAAATAATTCAGCAAGGTGATCAGATACAATACCAAACCTATGAAAATCAAAAGTTTTCATCTACATCTATATATGTAGCTTTATACTACATCTATAATTCATCAACAAACTAAAAAGGAAAGATGGTGATATTAATAATAGAGTATAACATTTAATTGAAGGGCATAAGAGAATGACTGAGGGCAGCCTGGGTGGCTCAGAGGTTTCGTGCTGCCTTCAGCCCAGGGCCTGATCCTGGAGACCCAGGATCGAGTCCCATGTCAGGCTCCCTGCATGGAGCCTGCTTCTCCCTCTGCCTGTGTCTCTGCCTCTCTGTCTCTCTGTTTCTCATGAGTAAATAAAAAAAAAAAAAGAGAGAGAATGACTGAGTAGCCAAAGCAATCTTGAGAAATAAGAACAAAGCTGGAGATATCACAAACCAGGCTTTAAGACATACTACAAAACTGTAGTAATTAAAACTATGTAGTACTGGCACCAAAAAAAAAATCAATGGAACAGAATAGAGACCCCAGAAATAAGCCACACTTATATGGTCAATTAATCTATGACAAAGGAGACAAGAATATACAATAAGGAAGAGACAGTCTCTTCAATAATTGGTGCTGGGAAAGCTGAACAGCTACATGTAAAAGAATGAAACTGGACCACTTTCTAATACCATGCACAAAAATAAACTCAAATTGAATTAAAAAGATCTAAACATGAGAAACCATTAATATCCTAGAGAAGAGCACAGGCAATGATTTCTCTGACATAGCCATAGAAACACTTTTCTAGATATGTCTCCTAAGGCAAGGAAAACGAAAGCACAAATAAACTTTTGGGGCTACTTCAAAATAAAAGACCCCTGCACAGTGAAGGAAACTACCAACAAAACAAAAAGGCAACCTACTGAACAGTAGAATATATTTGCAAATGATATATCTGATAAGGGGTTGATATCCAAAATATATAAGGAATTTTTACAACTCAACACACACACACACACACACAGACACACACACACACACACAAAAACAAAGCCAAACAATCAATTAAAAAATAGATAGAGAACCTGATTAGGCATTTTTTCCAAAGAAGACATACAGATGGTCAACAGACAGACAAAAAGATGCTCAACATCACTAATCATCAGGGAAATATAAATCAAAACTATAATGAGATATCACCTTATCGCAGTTAGAATGGTTAAAATCAAAATCATGTGAAATAATGATGAGGTGAGGAGGTGGAGAAAAAGAAACTCTTTGGGTGGGAATGTAAATGTTACAGCCACTGTGGAAAACAGTATGGAGGTTCCTCAAAAAATTAAAAATAAAAATACCATATGATACAATAATTCCACTATTGGGTATTTACTCAAAGAGAAAATGAAAACATTAATTTGAAATGATATTCACCCTATGTTTATTACAGCATTACTTACAATAGCCAAAACATGGATGCAAGGTAAGTGTCCATCAATAGACAAATGAATGAGGAAAATGTGATATATATAGATAATATATAGATATGTCATGGAATACTATGCAGCCATAAAAAGAGTGAGACTGTGCCATTTGAGACAACATGGATAGATCTATGGATCTAGAAGGTAGTATGCTAAGTGAAATAAGTCAGACTGAGCAAGAAAAATACCCTATGATTCCACTCATACATGGAATCTAAAAAACACACAAAAAGTAGAATCACATCTATAAATACAGAGAACAAACTGAAGATCCCTAGAGAGGAGGAAGGTAAGGAAGTAAGCAAAATGGATGAAGGGCAATGGGAGATAGAGGCTTTCCATTATGGAATAAATAAGTCACAAGAATAAAAGGCACAGCCTAAGGAATACACTCAAATGATATTCTAATAGTGATGTTGTGGAATAGATGGTAGCCACACTTGTGGTGAGCATAGCATAATGTATAAACTCATTAAATCACTAAGTTGTATCCTTGAGACTAATGTGATATTAAGTTTCAACTATACCAAAACATTTTTTAGAAAGACAATGAGGGGTAAGAATGACAAATAATTAGAGAGATGTACCATGTTCATGGAGGGGGAAGCATACACTATGTAAACATGTCAATAACCCCCAAATCAATCTACATATTCAATGCAATCACAATTAAAATCTAATGATGTTTGCACAAAACGATTTATCTTAATCTTCAGAAGAATGAATGCAGTTTCAAGAATAGCCAAAATAATTCTGAAAAAGAATAAGAAATTGGGAGAATTTGCCAACTTGGTGTCAGAACTTTTCACATATCTTAAATAATCAAGTAGTGCAAACTGGCTCTGGGAAAGGCCATTTCAACTGAAAATAATAAAGCATCCAGGATCAGATTCATGTTTATGTAGAAATTTTGAATGTGATGGAAGGGGTAGTTTAATTCAGTAGAGATAACTGTTTATTTAGTAAATGATGCTGGGAAAATTAGCCATCCAATTGGAAAAATATGTATAACACTGTATGTTAACTATATGGGAATTAAAAGAAAAGGAAAAATAAAATTAGCTTAAAATAAAATCTAGAGAAAATAAGTCAGTAAAGATAATTTTAAATTATTAAAATAAAATATAGGAGAATGCCCTTAAATGTATTAGGGGTATCACTTAATTCAACTCGAATGAAAAGAATGCATTCTAACACCAGACATCTAAATGGGGAAAAAGAACCCAAAGGAAATGACTGCTAAATCTGACAGCAAAATCTTTAAAATTTCAGCATGACAGAAAAAAAGGAAGAAATAACAAGTCACAAAAAGGGAGAGAGATTTTCAACAATCACGACTTGTCAATGATTAGTGTTCCAAATATGTTAAAAAAAAAAAAAAGAACTCCTACAAATCAATAAGAAAAGGGAGCCCTGCCAATAGAAAAAGTGGGAGAGTGACATGACTGGCAAATAATGCAAGAAAAATTTAAGTATTCAAAATCCTATTAAAGTTATTCAACCTTACTAGTAACTATAGAAATGCAAGTTAAAACAAAACAAAACAAAATACTGTTCCCCTTCATTAAGTTGAAAAATAATTAAGTTTGATAAGATCAAGCATTGAAAGATTTTGGATAAACAACTACTCTTATAAATGACTAGTAGCAATGTAAGGATGGCCACTTAGTAGTATATGTTAAAAATAAAAATGTGAAATACTTTGAAAAAAATGTCCATTCAGGTCCTCAGCCCATCTTTTAATCAGATTGTTTATTTGGTTTTGAGTTGTATGAGTTCTTGTTTTTTTTTTTTTTTTAATTTTCTTTATCTATTCATGAGAGAGAGAGAGAGAGAGAGAGAGGCAGAAACAGACAGGCAGAGGGAGAAGCAGGCTCCATGCAGGGAGCCAGCCTGATGTGTGACCTGATCCCAGGACTCCAGGATCACACCCCGAGCCAAAGGCAGGCGCCAAACTGCTGAGCCACCCAGGGATCCCGAGTTGTCTAAGTTCTTCATGTATTTTGGATACTAACCCCTTATTGGATATGTCACTTGCAAATATCTTCCTCCATCCAGTAGATTGCCTTTTTGTTTTGTTGGTAGTTTCCTTCACTGTGCAAAAACTTTTTATTTTTATTTATTTTTATTTATTTAATTTTTTTTACCTTTTTATTTTTATGTAGTCTTAATGGTTTATTTTTGTTTTTGTCTCTCTTACCTTGAGATATATCTAGAAAAATGTTTCTATAGTCAATGTCAGAGAAATGACTACCTGCGCTTCTCTTCTAGGATGTTAACAGTTTCATGTATCACATTTAGGCCTTTGACTCAATTTGAGTTTATTTTTGTGCATGGTATTAGAAAGTGGTCCAGTTTCATTCTTTTACATGTAGCTGTTCAGCTTTCCCAGTACCAATTATTGAAGAGACTTTTTCCCATTGTATGTTCTTGACTTCTTTGTCACAGATTAGTTGAACATAAAAGTGAGGGTTTATTTCATAGGGCTCTCTATTCTATGCTACATGGAATAAATTAGACTGAGAAAGACAAATGCCATAAGATTCTTCTCATAAATGGAATCTAAAAAATAAGCAAAAATAAACCAACCAACCAAAACCAAAAACAAACGAACAAAAAGCAGAACCAGGCCTATAAATACAGAAAAGAGATGGTTGCCAGAAGAGGAGGGAGGGGGGAATGGGCACAATAAGTGAAGAGGATTAGAAGATACAGTTTTCCAGTTATGGGATGAAGAAGTCACAGGAATAAAAGTCACAGAATATAGTCAATGATATCGTAATAGTGTTATATGGTGATAGATGGTAGCTATACTTGTGGTGAACGTAGTATAATGTATAGAGGAATTGAATCAGAATCTTGTACTTGAAAATAATGAAACATTGTGTGTCAGCTATACTAAAAAAAAATGTAATGTGAAATACTATGACCAATAATGCTATCTCTAAGTGTCCATTCTAGAAAAAGACACATGTTGCTAAAGAAATTTGGAGAAAATGTTCTCTGCAGCATTGTATGACACAGTGAAACACCGGTGATAACAGAACTACTTAACAGGGAAACACCTCAAATTGAATTTAAACTTAAAAAAACTTATGATGTTAGCACAATCCTTGGAACACAGTAAATGTCTAATAAAATATATTTATTAAAACAACAGGGAAACACCAAATAAGATATGGTGAACTAGTAAGCAGAGTATGCCAAGTGCTCTTATTTACAGAGGTACATCGTGAGTACATTGGAAGAAATGAATTTTAACTGTGAGTATTCAGGAGAGACTTCATGAGGAGATACAATTTGAGCAAATACTTGAAGGAGAGTTGGGGATTTCTTTGGGCAGGAAAAATGGGGTGAAGGATATTCTAGGTAAAGAAAACAAGAGTGTAAGACACAAAGGTTTAGACCACAGTTCAGGGAATACATACCACTATGAGTCACCATGATAAAGACTGAATAGCTGAATGTGCCCTTTCCAAGACTTTATTCCTTCTAGGGGGACCCATAGGATGCAGATGTGATCAATGAGACAAAGAAGAGGTGTGCTGCAGGTTGTGTGTTTGCTCTGTTGCTTTCCTGATAAACAGAAAGACATTGCTTATGTGTCCCCTTTCTCTGTCTTCCTTCTCTACATGCACATGGAATGTATACACAGATATCTACACCCCTACCCTTACCCCTAATCCTACACTTACCCCTACACCTAACCCTACACCTACTCCTACCCCTACCACTAACCCTACCCCCACCCCAGCCCTAAATCTACACCCTACTCCTACGCCTACCCTTAACCCTAACCCTAATGCTACTCCTTCTAATCATGAAGGATAGGCTGAAAGAATCAGGGATGGTTAACCCTGACATTACGGAGCCACTCAACCAATGCCTGCAAATGTCCACCTCAAAATACATAAGAAAAAATTAACTCTATTTTTTTAAGCCATTGTACTTAGATTTTTCTCCTACTTGCAGCTCAAATCATTCCCAATTGATTTAGCATAACGTATTTTTAAAGTATGACCATCACAAAAGAGAGGCAAAAAGAACCCCCAAAATGATGAAAATCTCATAGTAAAATTGTTGACTGTTGGCTTCCCAAGCAACCACCAGAAACTCCTGTTGATTAAACATACCTAAATCTATTAGGCTGACTGCAGTAGGGAAGAAAATCATGTTGACAGATCTTAGAACTGTCTCAAAAGTGGGAAGATCAGTGAAGGATATTGATAGAGTTTTAGGTCCTGAGCTGGATGATTTTCAGGAGGATCTTACAATTTGAGAAAGTGCGTCGATGGGTAAAGTTTATTACCTGAAAGCTTTGGATCATTGGACACCATGAAGTTGGGTTCTCAGAGAGCCTTGATGAGTATGTCGTGAGTCCTGATACGCAAACTATTTTTGTTAGTTCACTTTTGTTCGAACAAGTATTTTCTGAAATAATAAGTTATTTTGCTATATCCCAGTGATGTTTAGTATAGGCATAGGACAAAATTTTGACTGAATTCTCCCAGCTGAGTGCAGAGGACAATTCAACCATACTGGAGCAGATCAAAAGGTTTTAGGAGAGACATGCTGAAGAAGATGAAAATTAAAGCACCCTTTAAAGAAACGTTTAAAGCTGTTTCAACATATTGATATATGATAAAGCAATTGACGGCTTTGGGGTCCTATATAACTAATCAAGCAAAGAAACAAAATTCAATTATTTACTCAAGAAAAAGTAAAGCATTTTGCAAGGAAGGAAATAATAGACACTACATAACTCTGCTATAATCAAACATGGAGTGTAAAATATAATTGCCTAATATTAATCTAACCAAAACTATTGTTTGCATGATGGATACATATGTGTGAAGAGATTGATTTTATCTTCCATAAAAAATGTTAAGAACTGAAAAATCGAGAAATAGTAGTAGAAGTATGCTATTTAATATTAAAAGAATCAGCTACAGTATTTTAGAGGGTCTCTGTCTGGAGAGAGGGAAATGAACAAATGGGGTGTTGGTATTGGTGGACTGCTGTTTTCTATTAAAAGTCTTGAGAAGTGTTTTCTTTAAACTATGTGCCTAAAAATCTTTAATACATTTAAAAAAATTGTAAACCTATAAGACATTCATAGCCTGAGACTGAGTTTGGATCAGGACTGAGGTTTGTGGTCTAATTATTTTTGACCCACTATTACCACATCTTTCGCCACAAACTTTCTTAGACAAATTGACCTTGAGCACATGTCAAAGTTTATTAACTTGCTAATAAGGGAATCAGTGAGAGGGTGAAAGAGTACCCAAGAGGGTACAATGTGGGGTTATGTATCTGGAAGATAGAATACATACATAATCAGCTAGTTTTTGAAAACAAAGTCAAGAATGCAGTTTTCCATCACTTGGACATAGAAACACCATGTTTGTATGAGTTCTGAGAGAGAAAATCAGGAGACTTTCTGTTCCTGAATTTTATATAAACTAAAAGAAGAGTTAATTAACATGTTATTTAAATAAGTCCAGAATAAGAAAATGATGTAAAGCTCTCCCAGCTCATTTTACACTAACCTATAACTTTAATACAAAGCCTAATAACATTGACAAAAGGTCCATGGCAGGGGGTGGGGGAACAGATGACAAGGGAACATCTGTGGTCATTAAGTGAATAACAAAGATTTGCCCCCCAGATGACCCAATTAACAGGGAAAAGTGAGTGGTCCCCAAACAAAGGTTAGACCAGATTGTGGAGGAGGGCTGACTTTGCACACTGAGTGCACATGCTGCAAATGAATTTGGGGATCAAACTGTTTGTCCATTTTCTAATTTAGGACACATATTTTTAATGTTTCACACTAAAGTAGAATCAGGCAGCCAGTAACTTTATCGTTGCCTGGTTTCTAGAGTGAAAAAAAATCATAAAACAACCCTCAACTATCAGATTAGAGTTTTAATGACTCTGTCTCACAGCATGCTTTGGAGGAATTCCTTAATGGGGCTTTTGGACATGACCCTAATCATGCTGAATGTAATGGATTATGTGGATAGAGCACTTGGTTTTTCTTTGATATATTCCTGGAATTTATGTGCTAATTTTTTATTTAGAATTTACACATTTATAGTTTTCTTTTGTTGATTAGTCTATTTTTTAATTATTACATTTTTTTATTGGAGTTCAATTTGCAAACATATAGGATAACACACAGTGCTCATCCCGCCAAGTGCCCCCCTCAGTGCCCATCACCCAGTCACCCCAAACCCCCGCCCACTTCCCCTTCCACTACCCCTTGTTCATTTCCCAGAGTTACGTGTCTCTCATGGTTTTTCACCCTCGCTGATATTTTCACTCATTTTATCTCCTTTCCCTTTTTCCCTTTCACTAATTTTTATATTCCCCAAATGAATGACACCATATAATGTTTGTCCTTTTCCGATTGACCTATTTCACTCAGCATAATACCCTCCAGGTCCCTCCACGTCGAAGCAAATGGTGGGTACTTGTCGTTTCTAACGGCTGAGGAATATTCCATTGTATACATAGACCACATCTTCTTTATCCATTCATCTTTCAATGGACACCGAGGCTCCTTCCACAGTTTGGCTATTGTGGACATTGCTGCTAGAAACATCGGGGTGCAGGTGTCCCGGCGTTTCACTGCATCTGTATTTTTGGGGTAAATCCTCAGCAGTGCAATTGCTGGGTCCTAGGGCAGATCTATTTTTAACTCTTTGAGGAACCTCCACACAGTTTTCCAGAACTGGCTGCACCAGTTCACATTCCCACCAACAGTGCAACAAGGTTCCCCTTTCTCCACATCCTCTCCAATTTGTTGTTTCCTGTCCTGTTAATTTTCCCCATTCTCACTGGCCGGAGGTGGTATCTCATTGTGGTTTTGATTTGAATTTCCCTGATGGCAAGTGATGCGGAGCATTTCCTCATGTGCTTGTTGGCCATGTCTATGTCTTCCTCTGTGAGATTTCTGTTCATGTCTTTTGCCCATTTCATGATTGGATTGTTTGCTTGTTTTTTTGCTGTTGAGTTTAATAAGTTCTTTATAGATCTTGGATACTAGCCCTTTATCTAATACGTCATTTGCAAATATCTTCTCCCATTCTGTAGGTTGTCTTTTAGTTTTACTGACTGTTTCTTTTGCTGTGCAGAAGCTTCTTTTCTTGATGAAGTCCCAATAGTTCATTTTTGCTTTTGTTTCTCTTGCCTTCATGGATGTATCTTGCAAGAAGTTGCTGTGGCCGAGTTCAAAAAGGGTGTTGCCTGTGTTCTTCTCTAGGATTTTGATGGAATCTTGTCTCACATTTAGATCTTTCATCATTTTTGAGTTTATCTTTGTGTCTGGTGTAAGAGAATGGTCCAGTTTCATTCTTCTGCATTTGGATGTCCAATTTTCCCAGCACCATTTATTGAAGAGACTGTCTTTCTTCCAGTGGATAGTCTTTCCTCCTTTGTCGAATATTAGTTGACCATAAAGTTGAGGGCCCAATTCTGGATTCTCTACTCTGTTCCATTGATCTATGTGTCTGTTTTTGTGCCAGTACCACACTGTCTTGATGACCACAGCTTTGTAGTACAACCTGAAATCTGGCATTGTGATGCCCCCAGCTATGGTTTTCTTTTTTATTTTTCTTTTTTATTTTTTTATGGTTTTCTTTTTTAATATTCCCCTGGCTATTCAGGGTGTTTTCTGATTCCACACAAATCTCTTTTTTTTTTTCTCCACACAAATCTTAAGATGATTTGTTCCAACTCTCTGAAGAAAGTCCATGGTATCTTGATGGGGATTGCATTAAATGTATCAATTGCCCTAGGTAACATTGACATTTTCACAATATTAATTCTGCCAATCCATGAACATGGAATATTTTTCCATCTCTTTGTGTCTTCCTCAATTTCTTTCAGAAACGTTTTGTAGTTTTTAGGGTATAGATCCTTTACCTCTTTGGTTAGGTTTATTCCTAGTTATCTTATGCTTTTGGGTACAATTGTAAATGGGATTGACTCCTTAATTTCTCTTTCTTCAGTCTCATTCTTAATGTATAGAAATGCCACTGAGTTCTGGGCATTGATTTTGTATCCTGCCACACTGCCAAATTGCTGTATGAGTTCTAGCAATCTCGGGGTGGAGTCTTTTGGGTTTTCTATGTAGAGTATCATGTCATCTGCAAAGAGGGAGAGTTTGATTTCTTCTTTGACAATTTGAATGCCTTCTATTTCTTTTTGTTGCCTGATTGCTGAGGCTAGGACTTCTAGTACTATGTTGGATAGCAGTGGTGAGAGTGGACATCCCTGTCTCATTCCTGATCTTAGGAGAAAGGCTCCCAGTGTTTCCCCATTGAGAATGATATTTGCTGTGGGCTTTTCGTAGATGGCTTTAGAGATGCTAAGGAATGTTCCCACTATCCCTACACTCTGAAGAATTTTGATCAGGAATGGATGCTGTATTTTGTCAAATGCTTTCTCTGAATCTATTGAGAGGATCATATGGTTCTTGTTTTTTCTCTTGTTGATATGATCTATCACATTGATTCCTTTAAGAGTGTTGAACCAGCCTTGCATCCCAGGGATAAATCCCACTTGGTCATGGTGAATAATCTTCTTAATGTATTGTTGGATCCTATTGGCTAGTATCTTCTTGAGAATTTTTGCATCCATGTTCATCAGGGATATTGGTCTATGATTCTCCTTTTTGGTGGAGTCTTTGTTTTTTTTTAATTTTTTTAAATTTTTATTTATTTATGATAGTCACAGAGAGAGAGAGAGAGGCAGAGACATAGGCAGAGGGAGAAGCAGGCTCCATGCACCAGGAGCCCGACGTGGGATTCGATCCCGGGTCTCCAGGATCGCGCCCTGGGCCAAAGGCAGGCACTAAACCGCTGCGCCACCCAGGGATCCCCTCTGGTTTTGGAATTAAGGTGATGCTGGCCTCATAGAACGAATTTGGAAGTACTCCATCTCTTTCTATCTTTCCAAACAGCTTTAGTAGAATAGGTATGGTTTCTTCTTTAAACATTTGATAGAATTCCCCTGGGAAGCCATCTGGCCCTGGACTTTTGTGTCTTCTCAGGTTTTTGATGACTGCTTCAATTTCCTCCCTGGTTATCGGCCTGTTTAGGTTTTCTATTTCTTCCTGTTCCAGTTTTCATAGTTTGCGGTTTTCCAGAAATGTGTCCATTTCTTCCAGAATGCCTACTTTATTGGTGTATAGCTGCTCATAATAAGTTTTTAAGATTCTTTGTATTTCCTTGGTATTAGTGGTGATCTCTCTTTTCTCATTCATGATTTTATTAACTTGAGTCAGAAGACTATCTTCTTTTTAATAAGGCTGGATAATGGTTTATCTATCTTATTAATTCTTTCAAAGAACCAACTCCTGGTTTTGTTGAACTGTTCCACAGTTCTTCTGGTCTCTATTTCATTGAGTTCTGCTCAAATCTTTATTTACTCTCTTCTGCTGGGTGTAGGAAGCAGAAGAATTTGCTATTTGCTGTTTTTTCTCCAGCTCCTTTAGGTGCAAGGTTAGCTTTTGTATTTGAGTTCTCTCCAGTTTTTGGATGGATGCTTGTATTGCAATGTATTTCCCCCTCAGGACTGCTTTTGCTGTATCCCAAATATTTTGAACCATTGTATCTTCATTCTCATTAGTTTCCATGAATCTTTTTAATTCGTCCCTAATTTCCTGGTTGACCCTTACATCTTTTAGCAGGATGGTCCTTAACCTCCATGTGTTTGAAATCCTTCCAAACTTCTTCTTATGATTTAGTTCTAGTTTCAAAGCATTATGGTCTGAAAATATGCAGGGGACGATCCCAATCTTTTGGTATTGGTTAAGACCTGATTTGTGACCCAGTATGTGGTCTATTGTTGAGAAATTTCCATGTGTACTTGAGAAGAATGTGTATTCAGTTTCATTTGGATGTAAAGTTCTGTAAGTATCTGTGAAATCCATCTGGTCCAGTGTATCCTTTATTTTTTTTTAAGATTTATTTATTTATGAGAGAGAGAGAGAGAGAGAGAGGCAGAGACACAGGATGAGGGAGAAGCAGGCTCCATGCCGGGAGCCCGATGCGGGACTCAATCCTGGGACTACAGGATCGTGCCTTGGGCCAAAGGCAGGCGCCAAACCCCTGAGCCTCCCAGGGATCCCCTGGTCCAGTGTATCATTTAAAGCTCTTGTTTCTTTTTGTTGTCTGATTGCTGAGGCTAGGACTTCCAGTACTATGTTGAACAGCAGTGGTGAGAGTGGACATCCCTGCCTTGTTTCTGATCTTAGGGAAAAGGCTCCCAGTGCTTCCCCATTGAGAATGATATTTGCTGTGGGCTTTTCATAGATGGCTTTTAAGATGTCGAGGAATGTTCCCTCTATCCCTACACTCTGAAGAGTTTTGATCAGGAATGGATGCTGTATTTTGTCAAATGCTTTCTCTGCATCCAATGAGAGGATCATATGGTTCTTGGTTTTTCTCTTGCTGATATGATGAATCACATTGATTGTTTTACGGGTGTTGAACCAGCCTTGTGTCCCAGGGATAAATCCTACTTGGTCATGGTGAATAATTTTCTTAATGTACTGTTGGATCCTATTGGCCAGTATCTTGTTGAGAATTTTTGCATCCATGTTCATCAGGGATATTGGTCTGTAATTCTCCTTTTTGGTGGGGTCTTTGTCTGGTTTTGGAATTAAGGTGATGCTGGCCTCATAGAACGAATTTGGAAGTACTCCATCTCTTTCTATCTTTCCAAACAGCTTTAGGAGAATAGGTATGGTTTCTTCTTTAAACGTTTGATAGAATTCCCCTGGGAAGCCATCTGGCCCTGGACTCTTGTGTCTTGGGAGGTTTTTGATGACTGCTTCAATTTCCTCCCTGGTTATTGGCCTGTTCAGGTTTTCTATTTCTTCCTGTTCCAGTTTTGGTAGTTTGTGGCTTTCCAGGAATGCGTCCGACATAGACTTGGCCAACATGCATATGAGAAAATGCTGTGCATCACTTGCCATCAGGGAAATACAAATCAAAACCACAATGAGATACCACCTCACACCAGTGAGAATGGGGAAAATTCACAAGGCAGGAAACAACAAATGTTGGAGAGGATGCGGAGAAAAGGGAACCCTCATACACTGTTGGTGGGAATGTGAACTGGTGCAGCCACTCTGGAAAACTGTGTGGAGGTTCCTCAAACAGTTAAAAATATACCTGCCCTACGACCCAGCAATTGCACTGTTGGGGATTTACCCCAAAGAGACAAATGCAATGAAACGCCGGGACACCTGCACCCCGATGTTTATAGCAGCAATGGCCACGATAGCCAAACTGTGGAAGGAGCCTCGGTGTCCAACGAAAGATGAATGGATAAAGAAGATGTGGTCTATGTATACAATGGAATATTACTCAGCCATTAGAAATGACAAATACCCACCATTTGCTTCAACGTGGATGGAACTGGAGGGTATTATGCTGAGTGAAGTCAGTCAGTCGGAGAAGGACAAACATTATATGTTCTCATTCATTTGGGGAATATAAATAATAGTGAAAGGGAATATAAGGGAAGGGAGAAGAAATGTGTGGGAAATATCAGAAAGGGAGACAGAACGTAAAGACTGCTAACTCTGGGAAACGAACTAGGGGTGGTAGAAGGGGAGGAGGGCGGGGGGTGGGAGTGAATGGGTGACGGGCACTGGGGGTTATTCTGTATGTTAGTAAATTGAACACCAATAAAAAATAAATTAAAAAAAAAAGCTCTTGTTTCTTTGGAGATGTTGTGCTTAGAAGATCTGTCGATTGTAGAAAGCAATACATTCAAGTCACCAAGTATAAGTGTATTGTTATCTAAGTGTGTCTTAACTTTGGTTATTAATTGATTGGTTATAATATACTTGGCAGCTCCCACATTTGGGGCATAAATATTCATTATTGGTAGGTCCTCTTGTTGCATAGATCCCTTAAGTATGTTATAGTGTCCCTCTTCATCTCTTATTACAGTCTTTGGGATAAACTTTAATTTCTCTGAGATAAGGATGGCTACCCCTGCTTTCTTTTGAGGACCATTTGAATGGTAAATGGTTCTCCAACCTTTTACTTTCAGGCTGTAAGTGTCCTTATGTCTAAAATGAGTCTCTTGCAGACAGCAAATAGATGAGTCTTGCTTTTTTATCCAGTCTGAAACCCTGCGCCTTTTGATGGGGTCATTAAGCCCATTCACGTTCAGAGTTACTATTGAAAGATAGGAATTTAGTGTCATCATGATACCTATTCAGTCCTTGTTTTTGTGGATTGTTTCCTTGGACTTCCTCTTTCTTTTACAGAGTCTCCCTTAATATTTCTTGGAGAGCTGGTTTGGTGGTCACATATTCTTTCAGTTTCTGCCTCTCTTGGAAGCTCTTTATCTCTCCTTCTAATCTGAATGAGAGCCTTGCTGGATAGAGTATTCTTGGCTGCATGTTCTTCTCATTTAGGACCCTGAATATATCCTGTCAGCCCTTTCTGGCCTGTCAGGTCTCTGTGGAGAGGTCTGCTGTTATCCTAAAACTTCTCTCCGTAAAGGTTAGGGATCTCTTGTCTCTTGCTGCTTTAAGGATCTTCTCTTTATCTTTGGAATTTGCAAGTTTCACTATTAAATGTCGAGGTGTTGAGCAGTTTTTATTGATTTTAGGGGGGGATCTCTCTATCTCCTGGATCTGAATGCCTGTTTCCCTCCCCAAGTTAGGGAAGTTCTCAGCTATAATTTGTTCAAATACACATTCTGGACCTCTGGACCTTTCGGTGCCCTCGGGAACCCCAATTAAACGTAGATTTTTTTCCTTCTGAGGCTGTCATTTATTTCCCTTAACCTAGCCTCATGATCTTTTGTTTTTCTCTTTTTTCTCAGTTTCTTTCCTTGCCATCAACCTGTCTTTTATGTCACTCACTCGTTCTTCTACCTTGTTAACACTCGTCGTTAGGACCTCCAGTTTGGATTGTGTCTCATTTAATTGATTTTTAATTTCAGCCTGATTAGATCTAAATTCTGCAGTCATGAAGTCTCTTGAATCTTTTATGCTTTTCTCTAGAGCCACCAGTATCTTTAGAATTGTGCTTCTGAATTGGCTTTCTGCATTGAATTGGATGCCTTTTTATTTATTTTTTTTCCAGAGCATGAACTCTTCTCACTGTAGCGTTCCAGCTGTTCTCTCTCTAAATCTTAGACCGAATTCGTAGGTTTTCAGGATGATTTGAAAGTTATCTAGGTAATTTGGTGGGGACAGGTGACTTTATCTATGAGAATGGTTCAATTTTATTCTTCTGCATGTGGCTGTCCAATTTTCCCAGCACCATTTATTGAAAAGATTGCCCTTTTTTCCATTGGATAATCTTTCCTGCTTTGTTGATGATTAGTTGACCATAGAGTTGAGGGTCCATTTCTGAGCATTGATATGTGGTTTTTTTGTGCCATTACAATACTGTCTTGATGATCACTGCTTTGTAATATAGCTTGAAGTCAGACACTGTGATGCCACCAGCTTTAGCTTTCTTTTTCAATGTTCCTCTAGCTATTTTGGGTCTTTTCTGGTTCCATACAAACTTTAAGGTTATTTGTTCCAGCTCTGTGGAAAATGTTGATGGTATTTTGATGGGGATTGCATTGAAAGTGTAGATTGCTCTGGGTAGTATACACATTTTAATAATATTTTTTCTTCCAATCCATGAGCATTGAATGTTTTTCCATCTCTTTGTGTCTTCCCCAATTTCTTTCATAAGCGTTCTGTAGTTTTTAAAGTACAGATCCTTTACCTCTGGTTAGGTTTATTCCTAGGCATCTTATGGTTTTTTGTGCAATTGTAAATGAGATCAATTCCTTTATTTCTCTTTCTTCAGTCTCATTGTTAGTGTAGAGAAATGCAACTGATTTCTGCCCATTGCTTTTGTATCATGACACATTGCTGAATTCCTGCATGTGTTCTAGCAATTTTGGGGTGGAGTCTTTTGGATTTTCCACATAAAGTATCATGTCATCTGCAAAGAGTGAGAGCTTGATTTCTTTGCTAATTTTAATGCCTTTTATTTATTTTTGTTGTCTGACTTTTGATGCTAGGATTTAAAGCAGTATGTTGAACAACAGTGGTGAGAGTGGACATTCTTTTTTTTTTTTTTTTTTACCTTGTTTCAAACTTTATTCCCAGGCTTCTTCAGCTTAATTAGCTGCAAAGAATGAATTTTGTATAAGCAAAAACTGAAAAAAAGCTGCAGCGTCCAAAGGGCTTGGGTTTAAAAATATTAGAGATCTAGATTTTATCAGATCCATGAGCAAAATTTTTAAAAGCAGTCATAAATAAAATAGCACCTCCTAGTAACTTCTTCAAGATCTATCTTCTTCAGAAGTTGACTCAATTCAGTTTGCTTCATTCTTGGAAGCTTCATCAAAATTCTCCACAAGATCTGGAACTTCATCATCATCATCTCCTCCAGTAGAAAGTGGTGCTTTTCCATCCACAGATTGTGTGGGCAGAGCTTCAGCAAGTCTTCTTAAACTAGTCAGACTGTCTGCACCAAGCTGGTTTAAGATACTGGGTAGCATTTCTGTCAGCTTCTTTGTCTCAGCATGGCCTTTAACGGTGAAAGTGTTAGCTGCCAGCGATGCCTGAACTTTAGGGTTGTTAAAGTGGATCACTGTTCCTTGGTTTGTGAACATATTCACTTCTTCAATACCAGAGATATTGTTTACCCTTAACTTCTTTAAGGAAAACTGAAGCTTTTTATCATCTGCTGTAGCTGTTTTATGAACCACCTTCTTTTGGTGAGCAGTTCCTTTCCCACCAATGAGCACTTGTGCTTGCAGTTTGGCGAGTTTCTCCTGGTTTGTGATAGTTTCTTTCATCTTGTTGGAGCAGAAATGGGACCGCACAGGGGAATAGGGTTAGCGCTCAGGGGGCCTTGGGCAGATCAGCTGAGATTAGTTGCACACAAGCGGGGATGCAAGATCAAGAATGGACATGTTCCTGACCTTAGAGGAAAAACTCTCAGTTTTTTCCCATTGGGAATGATATTCTCTGTGCACTTTTCATAGATGGCTTTTAAGATATTGAGGTATGTTCCCTCTATCCCTACACTGTGAAGAGTTTTAATCAAGAAAGGATACTGTATTTTGTCAAAGGCTTTTTCTGCACCTATTGAGAGGATCATATGGCTCTTGTCCTTTCTTTAATTAATGTGATGTGTTACATTGATTGATTTGTGAATGTTGAACCACTCTTGCAGCCGAGGAATAAATTCCACTTGGTTGTGTTGAATAATTCTTTTAATGTACTGTTGTATCCTACTGGCTAGTATCTTGGTGAGAATTTTGGCATCCATATTCATCAGGGATATTGGTCTGTAATTCTCCCTTTTTTTTTTTAAGATTCTATTCATTTATTCATGAAAGACACAGAGAGAGAGAGAGAATCAGAGAGAGAGAGAGTCAAAGACACAGGCAGAGGGAGAAGAAGGCTCCATACAGGGAGCCTGACGTGGGACTCAATCCCGGGTCTCCAGGATCAGGCCCTGGGCTGAAGGCAGCACTAAACCACTGAGCCAGCCGGGCTGCCCTGTAATTCTCCTTTTTGATGGGGTCTTTGGTTTGGGGATCTCGGTAATGCTGGCTTCATAGAGTGAGTTTGGAAACTTTCCTTCCATGTCATATTTTTTGAAAGAGCTTCAGAAGAATAGGTATTAATTCTTCTTTAAATGTTTGGTAGAATTCCCCTGGGAAGCCACCTGGCCCTGGACTCTTATTTGTTGGGAGAGTTTTGATTACTGATTGTGAGTCTGATCAGGTTTTCCATTTCTTCCTGTTTTAGTTGTGGTAGTTTATACATTTCCAGGAATGCATCCATTTCTTCCAGGCTGTGTAATTTGTTGGCATATAGTTGCTCATAATATGTTCTTAAAATTATTTGTATTTCCTTGGTGTTGGTCATGATCTCTCCTATTTCATTCATGATTTCATTAATTTTGGTCCTTTCTCTTTCTTTTTGATAGATCTGGCTAGGGGTTTATCAATCTTATTAATTCTTTCAAAGAACCAACTTCTAATTTCATTGATCTGTCTTACTGTGTTTTCTCCTTCATTGAGTTCTGCTCTAAATGTTTATTATTTCTCTTCTCCTGCTTAGTCTAGGCTTTATTTGCTGTTCTTTCTCTAGTTCTTTTAGGTATAAGTTTAGTTTGTGTATTTAAGGCTTTTCTAATTTTTTGAGAGAGACTTATTTTGGAATGTACTTTCCTTTTAGGATTGCCTTTGCTGTATCCCAAAGGTTTTGAACAGTGTGCTTTCATTTTCATTTGTTTCCATGAATTTTTAAAAATTCTTCTTTAATTTTCTGGTTGACTCATTCATCTTTTAGTAGGATGCTCTTTAACCTCCAAGTGTTTGAGTTCCTTCCAAATTTCCTCTCATGATTGAGTTCATGTTTCAAAGCATTGTGGTCCGAAAATATGTAGGGAATAATCCCAATCTCTTGGTATCAGTTGAGATCTGATTTGTGACCCAGTATGTCATCTATTCTGGAGAATGTACCATGTGCACTCAAGAAGAATGTGTATTCTGTTGCTTTAAGATGGAATGCTCTGTATATCTATGAAGTCCATCCGGTCCATTGTGTCATTCAAAGCCCTTGTTTCCTTGTTGATTTTCTGCTTAACTGATCTTTCTTTTTTTTTTTTTTAATTTATGATAGTCACAGAGAGAGAGAGAGAGAGAGAGAGGCAGAGACATAGGCAGAGGGAGAAGCAGGCTCCACGCACCGGGAGCCCGATGTGGGATTCGATCCTGGGCCACCCAGGGATCCCCTTAACTGATCTTTCTATTGCTGTGAGTAGGGTGCTAAAGTTCCCTACTATTATTGTACTACTATCAATGTGTTTCTTTACTTTGATTATTAATTGGTTGACATAATTGGCTCCTCCCTAGTTAGGAGCACAAATTTTTATAATTGTTAAATCTTCTTGTTGGATAGACCCTTTATGTATGATATAGTTTCCCTCTTCATCTCTTACTAGTCTTTGGTTTAAAAACTTATTTGGGGCAGCCCTGGTGGCGCAGTGGTTTAGCACCGCCTGCAGCCCAGGGCGTGATCCTGGAGACCCTGAATTGAGTCCCGCGTCAGGCTCTCTGCATGGAGCCTGCTTCTCCCTCTGCCTGTGTCTCTGCCTTTCATTCTCTCTGTGTGCCTCTATGAATAAATAAATTTTAAAAAATCTTTAAAAAAATAAAAAAAATAAAACCTTATTTGTCTGAGATGAGGATTGCTATCCCAACTTTCTGGAGGTCCATTAGCATGATAAATGGTTTGCCACCCACTTATATTCAGTCTGAAGGTATCTTTAGGTCTAATTTCATTGATTTCCTCTCTTAAAATGAGTGAAAATATCAGTGAGGGTGACAGAACATGAGAGACTCCTAACTCTGGGAAACGAACAAGGGGTAATGGAAAGGGAGGTGAGCAGGGTTTGGGTAACTGGGTGACAGGCACTGAGCGGGGCACTTGATGAGATGAGCACTGGATGATATGCTATATGTTGACAAATTGAACTCCAATAAAATAAATAAAATAGTCTCTTTTAGACAGCATCTGGATGGGTCTTGCTTTTTCTTTTTTTTAAATCCAATCTGATAACCCTGTGTCTTTTGATGGGAGCACTTAACCCACTTACATTCAGAGTAACTATTGAAAGATATGAATTTAGTGTATTACTTGTAAAGTCTCTGTCTCTACGAATTGTCTCTGTTCTTTCTGGTCTATGTTACTTTTGGACTCTCTCTTCACTTACAGGATCTCCCTTAATATTCCTTGCAGGACTGTCTTAGTGGTCCCAAATTCTTTCTGTTACTGTCTGTCCTGGGAGTTCTTTATCTCACCTTCCATTCTGAATGAAGGCCTTGCTGGATAAAGTATTCTTGGCTGCATGTTTTTCTCAGTTAGTACCATGAATATATCATGTCAGTTCTTTCTGGCCTGCCAGATCTCTCTGGACAGGTCTTCTGATAACCTTATGTTTTTACCCTTGTATGGGCTTGTCCTGGGCTGCTTTTAGGACTTTTTTCTTTATCTCTGAAATTTGCAAGCTTGTCCTGGGCTGCTTTTAGGACTTTTTTCTTTATCTCTGAAATTTGCAAGCTTCACTATTATATGTTGGAGTGTTAATTTTATTAACACTGTTTTTATTGATTAGGTAGGAGGGGTCCTCTCTACCGCTTGGACTTGAATGCCTGTTTCCTTCCCCATATTAGGGAAGTTCTCAGCTATAATTTGCTCAAATATTCCTGTTGTTCCTCTCTTTCTTCTCCCCCAGGGTCCCCAATAATTCTGATATTATTTCAATTTATGGCACCACTGATTTCTCAAAAGCCTCCCCTCATAGTTCATTAGTTGTTTTTCTCTCTTTCCTCAGCTCTCTTCCTTTCCATCAACTTGTCTTCTATGTCACTTACTCTTCCTTCTGTCTCATTTACCTTAGCTGTTAGAGCATCCAATTTAGATGACTTCTCAGTTAAAGCATTTTAAATTTTGGCCTGATTATATTTCATTTCTGCAGTAAGAGATTCTCTAGTGTCTTCTATGCCTTTTTAAGCCCAGCTAGTAACTTTACAATTGTTATCCTGAATTCCAGCTCTGATATCTTACTTATATCCATATTGATTAGATCTGTGGCAGAGTATTACTTCTGGTTCTTTCTTTTGTTGTGAATTCCCCCTTCTAGTGATTTTGCCCAGAGAAGAATGGATGAACAAGTGAACAAAATAAAAAATATCAATCATGATCTGAGTGAAATACACTAACAAATCTGAAGAGGTCAGAAACCAAAACAAAAAAGAAAAATAAAGGAAAAAACGGGGGGAGTGGGGAGAGCATAATCTCCCAGGATGGACAAGACAGGATGCTGCACTTGGTCCTGAGTGTATTCTGGTCTGTGTGTTAGAAGACACTAAATCCTAAAATTGCAAAGAAAGCAAAACTTATATACATACAAAAATAAAATTGAATACAGTGAACGGAAGCCAAAAATGAAGAATATATCTAAAAAATGCAAATGTAAAAAAATGAAAGTTAAAAAAGGCTTAAAAACAAAGAGCTGATAAAATAAACCAATTGAATAGAAAAAAAGAAATGGAAAATTTTATTTTATTTATTTTTAAAAAAGATTTTATTTATTTACTCATGAGAGACACACAGAGATAGGCAGAGACACAGGCAGAGGGAAAAGCAGGCTCCATGCAGGGAGCCCAATGCAGAACTGGATCTGGGGTCTCCAGGATCACGCCCTGGGCCAAAGGCAGGCGCTAAACTGCTGAGCTGCCCAGGGATCCCCAGAAATGGAAAAAAATTTTTGAATAATTTTTTTTTTATGATAGTCACAGAGAGAGAGAGAGAGAGAGAGAGAGGCAGAGACATAGGCAGAGGGAGAAGCAGGCTCCATGCACCTGGGAGCCTGACGTGGGATTTGATCCCGGGTCTCCAGGATCGCACCCTGGGCCAAAGGCAGGAGCTAAACCGCTGCGCCACCCAGGGATCCCGAGAAATGGAAAATTTTAAACATCTAAGTCTAAATTTCATCTAAGCAAATCATGAAAAAAAAAAACCCTCAAAATCTATATACTATTTTCCCTATACTATACTGGAGTTTTGCAGTTTTGTGTGGTCTGCAAACTTGGTGTTCCCTGTTCTTCCTACTGGACTCCTGTGGGAGGGGCCTGCTATCCTGATTCTCTGGGGGCTCAGTGTAGGCTGCTTGCTGTGGGTGGCTTTCGTTCCCTGAAGGCTTTCTGCACCTCTTTAGAGAGTGAACATAAAAATGGCCACACCCTGATCTCTAGCCTCTAAGCTGAAAGATCTGGTGTGTTCCAAACTCTGCTATCCTCCCTAGAGAAGTAAAGGGTTGTGGCATTTATCCATTTTGCAAGGCCTAACTCAGAGAGCATTGGCCAAATGGTGCCTACACTCACTCTGCCCCTCCTGGAGTAAGGTGGGGGCGTCGCCCCATTTCTGTTCTTTACAGGGCCTGCCCTGTAAAGAGAGTTGTCATCCAGTGAGGCTGTAGTTCTCACTTTATAGCAAAAAGAGCTGAGAGCCCCATCCTGGGCTTACTGACCCGTAACGGGTTTCTCCAATCCAATGTATGGAAACTCTACAGGCTCAGCCGCCCTGTTCTATGACCCCAGGGATCCTGAGACCCCACTGTCTTACCCAGGATTGTACCCCATTCACCACGGAGCACCTTTCAGGCAGGGATGTCTCTCACTGGTGCAGATTTCTAAAGGTTCCAATTTTGCCCTTCAGGGCTTTATCACTTTCTGGTAACTGGCTTATACAGGCTTCCCCCCACCACCCTGCCATTTCTCTCTTCCATTTCTCTTCTCCACACTCCTTACCTTGAAAAAAGTGGTCACTTTTCTATTTGTAGAGTTCCAGCAATTCTTTTCTTCCATCTCAGGTTGAATTCATAGGTGTTCAGAATTATTTGATAGTTATCTAGTTAAATTCAGGGAACCAGATGAAATGAGGTCTCCATCTTGCCTCATCTCCTCATCAAAACAACTTTTAAAGAGAAGAACATACTTGTAGGCTTTACATTACCTCATTTCAAGACAGTACAAAAGCAATAATAAAGACAGGTTTTATAGACAAAAGATGTACATAAAGACATATAAATATAAAGACATAAAAAAACTTACAAAATAAAATCCCACAAAAATATCTTAAAATGTATATTTGAAAAAATAGCTGGAGGCATATACAATAAATTGTTAAGTAGTTATCCTGGGGGTAGAGATGGTCTACCCCTAGTGAGAGGTCTCACTTCATATGTGATACATTTTTATTATAATTGAATTTTTTCATTTTAAACAAGAAGTTTATTTAAACAAGACACTTGACTTGAAGAGAACACTGTCTAGTATTCATTTCTTTCAGGGTAATTTATCCCTACTTAAAGACAGATTGCCCTACATGTAACAGCTATGCACGAAAAAGTTATGAAATTTTCCTTGGTTTTATAATGACAAATGAACAACATTAGAATTCTCTAATCAAAAAAAAAAAGAATTCTCTAATCGAACAACATATGCAAGGATTTTTATGTTGTTCTTTTATTTGTTAAGTGGTGAAAGCAAAATAACTTACTGGAATATAAAGATAAGAGCTGACTGAGCATGCCACCAATGGAGAGAAGGGGTATTTTCATAGAAGCAGTATTTTTCCCGATCCCATCTCCATTGGATGTCAGTCAAAACATACCATTGGCCATTTCGTTTTTTAAAAATGCAATATGCTTGTGCACATACACAGTTGCTTTATCTATAATAAAGAAAGGGGAAAACAAAAGAATAGAGAATACTATACTGTGGTGGTCAGGATATGATGGGATCAAATTACAGTTTTCTATTTGAGACTGTCTATTTTTAACTTTTTGAGGAACCTCCATACTGTTTTCCAGAGTGGCTGTACCAGTTTGCATTCCTGCCAACAGTGTGAGAGGGTTTCCCTTTCTCCACAGCCTCACTAACTTTGTTTTGTGTGTTGTTAATCTTAGCTATTCTGACAGGCATGAGATGATATCTCATTGTACTTTTGATTTGTATTTCCCTGATGATGAGTGATAGGTGACCATTAGTTGACTGTAGACCATTTCTGGGTTTTCTATACTGTTCCATTGATCTATGTGTCTGTTTTTATGCCAGTACTGTACTGTCTTAATGACTACAGCTTTGTAATATAGCTTGGAGTCTGGACTCATGATGCCTCCAGCTTTGCTTTCATTTTTCAGGATTGCTTTAGCTATTTGGGATCTTTTGTGGTTCAATACAAATTTTAGGATTGTTTGTTCTAGATCTGTAAAAATGTTGATGGTATTTTGATAGAGATTGCATTAAATGTTCAGATTGCTTTGAGTACCGTGGACATTTTAACAATGTTTGTTCTTCCAATCCATGAGCATGGAATATTTTTCCATTTCTTTTTGTCCTCTACAATTTCTTTCATAAGTGGTCTATAGTCTTCAGAGTATAGATCTCTAACCTCATTGGTTAGGTTTATTCCTAGGTATCTTATTGTTTTGGGTGGTTATAAATGGGATCAATTCTGGGACGCCTGGGTGGCTCAGCGGTTGAGTGTCTGTCTTTCGCTCAGGGCCTGATCCCGGGGTCCTGGGATCGAGTCCTGCATTGGGATCCCTGCAGGGGTCCTGCTTCTCCTTCCGCCTATGTCTCTGCCTCTCTTTGTGTCCCTCATGAGTGAATAAAATAGAATCTTTAAAAAATATATAAACAAGTAGGATCAATTCCTTGATCTCCTTTTCTGCTGCTTCATTATTGGTGTATAGAAATGCAACAGATTTCTGTACATTGATTTTATATCCTGAAACTTTGCTGAATTCATATATTAATTCTAGCAATTTTGGGTGGAGTCTTCTGAGTTTTCTACCTAGAAATGTCATCTGCAAATAGTGGAAGTTTGATTTCTTCCTTAATGATTTGGATGCCTTTTCTTTTGTTGTCTAATTGCTGAGGCAAAGACTTCCAATACTATACTAAATAACAATGGTGAGAGTAGACATCTTTGTCTTATTCCTGACCATAGAGGAAAAGCTCCAGCTTTTCCCCATTGAGGAATATATCGGCTGTGTGTCTTTCTTATATGGCCTTTATGATGTTGATGTATGTTCCATATATATCTACTTTATTGATGGTTTTTATCAAGAATGGATGCTGTATTTTGTCAAATGCTTTTTCTGTATCTATCGAGAGGATCACATAGTTCTAATTCTTTCTTTTATTAATGTGGTGTATCACGTTGATTGATTTGCAAATATTGAACCACCCTTGCAGCCCAGGAATAAATCCCACTTGGTCGTGGTGAATAATTCTTTTAATGTCCTGTTGGAATCGATTTGCTAGTATCTTGGTGAGAACTTTTGCTTCCATTTTCATCAGGGATATTGGCCTGTAGTTCTCCTTTTCAGTGGGGTCTTTGGTTTGGGGATCAAGGTGATGCTGGCCTCATAGAATGAGTTTAGAAGTTTTCCTTTCCTTTCTTTCTTTCTTTCTTTTTATTTATTTATTTTTTCTTTCTTTCTTTCTTTCTTTCTTTCTTTCTTTCTTTCTTTCTTTCTTTCTTCCTTCCTTCCTTCCTTCCTTCCTTCCTTCCTTCCTTCCTCCCTCCCTCCCTCCCTCCCTCCCTCCCTCCCTCCCTCTCTCTCTCTCTCTCTCTCTCTTTCTTTCTTTCTTTCTTTCTTTCTTTCTTTCTTTCTTTCTTTCTTTCTTTCTTTCAACAGTTTGAGAAGAATAAGTACTGATTCTCCTTTAAACGTCTTGCAGAATTCCCCTGGGAAGCCATTTGGTCCAGGACTGTTGTTTGTTGGGAGATTTTTTTTATTACTTATTCAATTTATTTGTTGGTTATGAGTCTGTTCAAATTTTTCTACTTTTTCCTCTTTCAGGTTTGGTAGTTTTTAGGTTTCTAGGAATTTATCCATTTCTTCTGGATTGCCCATTTCGTTGGCATATAATTGCTCATGATATTCTCTTAATAATTGTATTTCTTGGGATCCCTGGGTGGCGCAGTGGTTTAGCGCCTGCCTTTGGCCCAGGGCGCGATCCTGGAGACCCGGGATCAAATCTCACGTCGGGCTCCTGGTGCATGGAGCCTGCTTCTCCCTCTGCCTGTATCTCTGCCTCTCTCTCTCTCTCTCTCTCTCTCTCTATGCGACTATCATAAAAAAAAATTGTATTTCTTCAGTGTTGGTTGTTATCTCTCCTCTTTCAGTCATGATTTTATTTATTTGGGTCCTTTCTCTTTTCTTTTGGATTAGTCTGTCTATGGGTTTATCAATTTTATTAATATTATATTTATGTCTTTCAAAGGACAAGCTCTTAGTTTTGTTGATCTGTTATACTATTTTTTTTATTTATACATCATTTATTTCTGCTCTAATATTTATTATTTCCCTCCTTTTGCTGGCTTTAGGTTTTATTTGCTGTTCCTTTTCTAGCTCCTTTAGATATAAATTTAGGTTGTATATTTGAAACATTTCTTGCTTCTTGATGTAGGCCTGTATTGCTATGTACTTCCCTCATAAGACCACCTTTGCTGCATCTCAAATGTTGTGGACTGTCATGTTTTCATTTTCATTTGCTTCCATGTATTTTTAGTTCTTCTCTAATTTCCTGGTTAGCCATTCATTTTTTAGTAGGATGTTCTTTAACTTCCATGTATCTGTAGTCTTTCCAATCTTTTTCTTGAGGTTGACTTCAAATTTTATAGGATTGTGGTCTGAAAATGTGCATGGTATGATCTCAATCTTTTTGTACTTGCTGACAGCTGAATTGTGACCCAGTATGCGATCTATTCTAGAGAATGTTCCATGTACACCTGCAAAGTATGTGTATTTTGCTGCTTTAGGATGAAATGTTCTTAATACATCTGCTAAGTCCATCTGGTCCCAGTGTTCCTTATTGGTTTTCTGCTTAGATGATCTGTCCATTTTTATGAGTGGGGTATTAAAATCCCCTACTATTATTGTACTGTTATCAATGAGTTTCTTTATGTTTGCTATTAACTGATTTACATATTTGAGTGCTCCCATATTGGGGGTATAAATATTTACAATTGTTAGATCTTCCTGAGAATAGACCCCTTAATTATGAGATAGTGCCTTTTTCATGTCTTCTCATAGTTTTTAATTTAAAATCTAGTTTGTCTGATAAGAGCGCATGGCTACTCTGGCTTTCTTTTGATGTCCATTAGCATGATAGATTGTTCTCTATTCCCTCACTTTCAGTCTGCAGGTGCCTATGGGTAAAAAATTAGTCTCCTGTAAGAAGCATATCAATGAGTCTTATTTTTTTTTGAGTCTTATTTTTTTAATCCATTCTGAGACCTGTGTCTTTTGATTTGAGCACTTAGTCCATTCACATTCAGAGTGATTAGTGATTGATATGAATTTAGTACTAGCAAATTTGGTGTTTCTGGTGATGTTCTCTGTTCCTTTCCAGTCTTTGTTGGTTTTGGTCTTTCTTTCTCACTCAAAGAGTCCCCTTTAATATTTCTTGAATGGCTGGTTTAGTGGTCAGGAACTCATTTAGTTATTGTTTGTCTGGGAAACTCTATCTCTCCTTCTATTCTGAATGACAGACAGCCTTGCTAGATAAAACATTCTTGGCCACATATTTTTCTCATTCAGCATGTTGAATATATTCTGACTTGCTGAGTTCCTGTGGACAGATCTGCTGCAAACCTGATTTGTCTTTTCCCTTGTAGGTTAAGGACTTTTTTCATTTGCTGCTTTCAGGATTCTTGTCTGTGTATTTTGTGAATTTGACTATGGTATGTCTTGGTGTTGGCCAGCTTTTGTTGATTTTGATGGAGTTCTCTGTGCTTTCTGGATTTTGATGTCTGTTTTCTTCCTCAGATTATGAACTTTTCAGCTATAATTTGCTCAAAGAAATCTTCTGCCCTTTTTTTCCTATCTTCTTCTTCTGGGACTCCTATGATATGAATATTACTACACTTTAAGGAGTAAAGTGTACTCACTGAGTTCTCTAAGTTTACATTTGTGATCCAATACTTTTCTTTTCAGCCTCATTATAATTATTCAGAATTTTATCTTTTATATCACTGATTTGTTCTTCTTTTTCATTCATCCTAGTTGTCATTGCATCCAGTCAGCTTTGCATTTCAGTTATAGTATTTTTTACTTTGGCCTGACTAGTTTTTAGTTCTTTTATCTTTGCAGTAAGGGATTCTCTAGTGTCTTCTAAGTTTTTCTCAAGCCCAGCTACTATCCTTATGATTATTATTTTAAATTCTGTCCAGGCAACTTATTTATATCTCTGTTGATTAAATCTTTAGTTGAGACTTCTTTCTTTTGAGGTGAATTCCTTGTCTTGTCATTTTGTCTAGGTCGCGGGGTGTGTGTGTGTGTGTGTGTGTGTGTGTGTGGTGTGTTAGGAAATCCTGTTATATTCTTGCTCCTGAGAGTAATGGCTATATTAAGAAGAGGTCTTATACTGCTTTGGGGCTGATGCTTCAGGAAGTGTTTCAGAGTGTGCAATATGCTATTGTGTTTTGGCCAGTTTTTCCCTTGGAGGTCAGTGCTCTGCAGAGTTTCTTCTTGCCTGCAGTGGGGGGTATTTGGACTTTGTTCAGTGTGTAACAAGTTTTAACTAGTTGTGTTTTGGCCTGCTTGTTAAAAGAAGCTAGATCCTATTTCCCCTAGAGCTGAAGCTTTGCAGCACTCTATGATCAGTAGCCTTGGCGTGTGGCAGAGGTTTATGTTAGTCTTCTGGGGGAGGGGCCTGCTACATTGATTCTCAGGTGGACTTGCCCTAGTGGAGATGCACCTGCAGGGTGCAGGGTGTTGGGGCTTGGTGTTAGGGGTTCCAACTTCTATGTTGCTCACTGAAGTTGGTCAGTACTGATGGCAGGGAGTAAGGTGGGGGAGTTGAGTCACCCCATTCTCTCCACCCAGACAGAGAAGTTTGAGCCTGCCACTCTCCAGAAAGCCCTCACAGGTGAATGAACATTCTCCCCTCTTGTGTCCCTGACTTCCCTCAGATCCCTATCTACACCTTGTCTATGTCCAAGCTGTCTGCCTGTCAGGCAGCATAGTTCTCCTGTGTTTTATCTCAGGTATATGGCTGGGTTTCAAAACTCCAAAGTTTAGGGACCTGGTGCAGTATGGACCCACACTGATTCTCTGGGGGAAGGTCTCACCAAGCTGTAGCCAGTGTTAATTTGTCTCAGAAAAGCAGTGGTACAATCACACAGTGGTTTAGAGTTTATGGTAAAGTGCACCTAAAACCCAGCACCACGGTTTACTGCCCTCAGCAGGTGTCTCTGTTCCTATGCTAATGACTGGGGCAGCATGTTGGTGTTTGGCAGATCTTTTGTACCGAAAGGCAGTGCCATCTCCCCCAAATGCACTCCACAAAACAGGACCATCTCTCTCCATGCAATCCAGGAGGGTCCTTAGATCATGCTGTCTGCTACCTGGCCTCCACACTCCTTCCTCACAAGAGCACCATTAAGCACACCTGCCATGGTGCTGGTGATGGTGAGAATTCTAAAGCTTCAGATTGTGCTCCAGTCAGCCTCTTTCATTTTCCTAGTCAATGGTTTTAAGGAAGAGTTTTTCTTGTGCAATCCCCTTCATGATGCTTTCACTCTCAGTCTCTCTCTCTCTCTCTCTCTCTCTCTCTCTCTCGATCCTCTCTGCATGATCAGAGCTCCCTCCCCTCTGCAGCTTTCCAATTTTTTCCTCCCTCAAGTAACTCTGCAGCTCCTACCTTCCATGATGTGACTATTTTTCTTCCTCTAGATGTGCAGTTTGTTCTCTCAGTCCTCAGATCAATTTCTTAGCTGTTCAGAAGGATTATCTGTTTATGATTTATCATTTATTTGTCTGTTTGAGGGATGAAGCAAGCATAGGGTCCTCCTACTCCTCTGCCACCTTAACTCCTCCCAAAATTGTAAAAATTTTTTCCTGGACTTTTTGTTTTTTGAGATGTAATTGGGTAAGTTTAAGACGTACCATGTGTTGATGTGATACACTTGTATTTGCAATATGTTTACTGCCATAGCATTAGTTAATATCTCTGTCACATCACATAATTATCATTTGTTTTCTGTTGTGAGAACATTTAAGATCTAGTCTCTTAGCAACTTTGAAGTATGTAATAGAGTATTGTTCACCATAATCACTGTGCTGTGCACTAGATCTCCAGAACCTATTCATCTTCTAGTTGCAAGTTTGTCCTTTGACCAACATTTCCTTGGTTCCTCCATAACCTCCCTCCGCCCCCAATCTCTGGTATCCACCATTCCACTATATCTGGGTTTAGTTTTTTAATATTCTGCATATAAGAGATTAACACAGTATTTGAATTTCTCTCTCTGATTTATTTCACTTAGCATAATGTCCTCAGGGTCCATGCATGTTGTCACAAGTGGCAGGAGTTCCTCTTTTCTCATGGCTGAATAATATTTCATTGTGAAGATATATGGATATAATCTTCTTTATCCCTTCATCCACTGATGGGTACTTGCATTGTTTCCATCTCTTGGCTATTGTGAGTAATGCTGTAGTGACATGAGTGTACAGATATTTTTTGATTTATAAGCAACAAGATTGAAGGCCTCAGTTCATTTTATTTAATGTGGATTGAGGAGTCTTAGTGCCTCATCTAATTGCTTTCTATTGGGCTGTCTTCTGGCATTATTCCATTGGTCTGCATACAGAGACATTACGGGAAATTGCTTTTGAAATTTTCTCCTTATTTATCACAGGGATAGTGTTGAGAACATTTTCCATAAGCCCAAAGTGTCTTCTTTATGAGAACCTAAGGAAAAATTTCTCTCAGGTATCATTACTAGTAGAAAATCTGATTGTCTTAGATTATGGGTGAGGTTTTATCTTCTGGAACTCATGCAATTTGCAGCTGTTTGTTTTCTTGTGTTGTTTGGATCCTAAGAAGATCAGAAACAAATGTGTGGCTGACATCTGGAAATTGAACAGAGACTCATGATGGGCATGACTTCACAATTTTACTATTATACTCTAAATTCCCATTTACTGTGACTTTTATTTTCTTAAAGATTTTATTTATTTATTTGAGAGAGAGAGAGAGAGATTGCACAAGTGGAGGGAAGGGCAAAGGGAGAGGGATAAGAAGACTCTCCTGAGTGTGGAGCCCAATATGGGGCTCAGTCTCAGGACCCCAAGATCACAACCTAAGACAAAGGCAGACACTCAGCTGACTGCCACCCAGGCATCCTTCATTTATTGTGAATTTTAAAATCTATTCAATTCTGTTGTATTATATGTTTCTTTGTAACACACACATACACACACACATATGTACAGTGTTGTCCTCAAATGAGGCAATGTTACATAAAATGAATTTAAAGTCAAAAACAGGGCAGCCCAGGTGGCTCAGCAGTTTGGCGCTGCCTTCGGCCCGGGGTCTGATCCTGGAGACCCAGGGTGGAGTCCCACATAGGGCTCCCTCATGGAACCTGCTTCTCCCTCTGCCTGTGTCTCTGCCTCTCTCTCTCTCTCTCTCTCTCTCTCTCTCTGTGTGTGTGTGTGTGTGTCTCTCATGAATAAATAAATAAAATCTTTTTTAAAAAGTAAAAAACAAGTTAAATGTTGAAATTCATTTTCCATTGTCTTTTTCTGCAGATCGTATCAGGATATCTTGCAACAATGGATACTGATTTTGAAAAGACCAGCTCTCTGCCAAGAGGCTTAGAAGTGACATTTACTTTGGTCTGTCTCCCAGCCTGCCCAGATCAGAAGATTGATTTGAGCATAACCCAAATGAACCTGTCTTATATGGGTAGACTTACATTAACCAAACCAATAGAAATGATATGAGTCAGAATTTTGTATTATTAACTTAGGATGAAAAGTATATTCATCATGTAGACCTTGGATGCTGACCTTGACTTATAAACATGGAATGACACCTGAAAGAATTAATCTTTTTTCTGAAAGAATTAATCTTATGCCCCAAAATAACAATAAACAAAACACAAGGCCCAGCAAACAGCTGGGAAGGTATGCTCTGGGATAGTGATTAGAAAAGCTCTGCTAACTTCCAGCTCATTGATTATCCCTTTTCCTGTTCTCAGTCTTCCTTGTTATGTCCATAGCTTTGCTGCAAACAATTAAAAGTTAGTTAGTAAATTATGTTTGCATTCCTGTTTTCCATTCTGAGCTTATGTCTTTATTCTGATCACCTTTACAGGAATTTTGGGGATAACTGTTTAGTTATACATTTGAAAACAATATCTTAGTTTTCTAAAAAAGATTCCCAATCACATCCACTATTTGTGAATTATAGTTGTGTACTTGGCAAAGGGCAACCCTATTTTCCTTAACTCTGCATTCTCGAAAGGAGCTTCTTGGCACTTCTCTTATTAAAAACATGGCAACCTATCTCACTTACAAAAGCCAATTCTTTTGATTGATAAAAATGAAGACACATTTTGGCTTTTAAACAACAAAGGTTGAATTAAAACTGTGGTAGCTTTCTATATCCAATAAGCATTTCAAAATGAAATACTTGTTCAATTGGTGAAAAGCTCAGAACTAACACCTATTATTATTTTAAACTCAGCAGGGTGGCAGCATCCACACTCACACCTTGTGGATATTGGGAACCTGTGTCACATTTGTAAGTTTCCCTGAGACACAGAAGCCTGTTGTTTCTGTAGCTGCAAGCTGAACATGGTTTCTTGACCAAAAGGTACATACAAGCCCATAAAATTCTATTCATTCAACAGCTCTGAGAAAAGGAAATCAGAAAACACTTTGGTAGAGATACAGAAAAAAAAGTTTATTCTCCTACCCTGGACTCCATGAATAACTTTCAAGACTAGATATTCTCTTTCATTAGGACATCACTCTGGTCCTGTTCTTTTCTAGGAATGCACTTGTTGCTTGAGTGCCCACATACACTCTATGCCACTGTCATGTAAACAGAGCAAGGAACCACACATTTAGATGAAATATCTAGACATATTCAAGTCCAGATTCTGGCCTCTCAACAGATACAGATTCCCCTAAGACATTTAGTTGTTTATTCCCTGGGGGCAGAAATAGTGGAGGGAGCCTGGTTTCAGATTAGGCAGAAGCGTGTTTTTACCCTCAGCTATTTCTGCATTTCTAAAAGGCGGTTAATGTTAGAACCCAATCTGATAGAGATGTTGTGAGTTAAAAACATTCAGTGTAAGTTGAGCGATGGAGAACGAACCCACAAAAATTATCTTTAGGATGAAGTGGGTATCATCCACCCAGGGAGAAGGCTCAGAGAGAAGGTAGGTGAAACAAACCCTTGGGACAGAGGAGGGAAAAGCTATCCCTGTCCCCAGACTGAAGGCTCTGACAGCTGGAACTGATAGTTAAGCATTCACCTACCATAGCGCCTATACTGAGTAGAGTGGAGAAGACTTGGCAAGCCACTGCAAGATGAAACAGATTCCAGGACAGTGTTCTTGCCTGAGTTCAGTGAGAAAGACTTCCATTTGTTGGTTCATCTGCCCAGTGGCATGTAGCTGCCTGGATCTCCACACTTCTAATAGTCTCCTTCCTTTGCCAACACTAAGGGGGCCAATGGTAAGAGAGCTAACTCCAGGCAACCCCCCCTCCCCGCCCCATTCCTTCATCCTTCCCTTTTGTCCTCAACAGACAAAGGGAGGTGCAAGTCTGATGGTTTTTAGACTTTCTTAGTTACATTTTCAGTAAAAACATCTTGAGTGTACCTCTCTATATAGGTATAATTATTATATCTGTATGTAAACATTATTATGGTATTATGGAACATAAAAGAAGAAAATTTCCAATGACATAAGAGAAAAATGGAAATGGAAAAAAACCTCTGCATTCCGATGGATTGTCCTTTTTTGAATAAATTTATTTTTTATTTATTTATTTTTTATTGGTGTCCAATTTGCCAACATATAGAATAACACCCAGTGCTCATCCTGTCAAGTGCCCCCCTCAGTGCCCGTCACCCAGTCACCCACACCCCCCCGCCCACCTCCCCTTCCACCACCCCTAGTTTGTTTCCCAGAGTGAGGAGTCTTTCATGTTCTGTCTCCCTTTCTGATATTTCCCACTCATTTTTTCTCCTTTCCCCTTTATTCCCTGTCACTATTTTTTATATTCCCCAAATGAATGAGAACATATAATGTTTGTCCTTCTCCGACTGACTTATTTCACTCAGCATAATACCCTCCAGTTCCATCCACGTCGAAGCAAATGGTGGTTATTTGTCATTTCTAATGGCTGAGTAATATTCCATTGTATACATAAACCACATCTTCTTTATCCATTCATCTTTCTATGGACACCGAGGCTCCTTCCACAGTTTGGCTATTGTGGACATTGCTGCTATAAACATCGGGGTGCAGGTGTCCCGGCGTTTCATTGCATCTGTATCTTTGAGGTAAATCCCCAGCAGTGCAATTGCTGGTTCGTATGGATTGTCTTACGCACAATGTAAAACCCTGCGGATTCCACCTCCTCCTCTCCTCCATCCCCACCTCCGACACTAACTTCAGGTTAAGAAAATATTACAGTAATGGGAACTTTAAGGAAACTTGAACTGGGCTTTGAAATTCAAGTCTAGTCTTTTCACCAAAGAGCCATTTGGCCATGTCCTTTAAATGCTTCTCCAGCCTAGCTGACTCAGTCAGTGAACCAAGCAACTCTTCAGTTTAGGGTTGTAGGTTTGACCCTCACATTGGGTGCAGAGATTACTTTTTAAAATAAAGTGTTTTTAAAAAATTCCTCTCCAGCTCCACCAAAGCTTCTTTAGATTTTGGTGATCAAATTTTTGCAAAATTTGAAGACTCAAATATATGAGTATCTAAATTTGGTAAAACCAGTTGGTCTTATCTTATATCCATTGTGAAAACAACATGAAGGCAGTCACCACTTTGTACTTCTTCACAGACCACTATTTCTGAGCCGTTAGTTAACTAATTTGTCCCTTAATTTCTGTTACTGTGAATCTTTAATCCAGCTGGCTTTCTCTTAATTTCAACATGGAAGAGCAAGAAATATATGGTAATTGTTTTAGTACTTCTGGAAAAAGGCATCTTGAAATGCCTTTGAAAAAACAATACAAAAACTTGATGCCTTTATGTATTCCCTAGAGAGTGAGGTGTCTGATAGCCATCAAGCAAGTGTCAAGTGGAATGGGTTATAAGTATTTGTCTTTTCTAGTGGCCTTATTTGATCTGAATTCAGCAACCCTAACACTCTGAGATTAGTGTCATCACCCTCATTTACAGCAATAAGGTGTGCACCTGCAACACTAATTTGAAGCTCAAGTAGGTCAAAGACACGATTCAGTTGCCCCTACCTGCTATAAGGAAACTTATTAAGATTAAGAAGGCACAATTTTATATTTTATTAAACTGCTTTCTAAAGAGGTTAAGCCAACAAAAGTAATTTGTTCAACAATTTACTGAGCACCAACTAAATGCAAAGTGTTGTATGAGGCACTGAAATAGAATAGTGAACAAAACAGCTTATGACCTAAACCAATATCTCACAATATCATACAACCGCTACTAACTTGTTAAAATAGTTAAACAAGATAAAACATAGTATTTTAAAATTTATCTGAAAAAGCTACAAGTGTCCGTTAGCTTTTTTCCCCAATAACATACTTTGGGTTATTCTTGACATGAATTATGAACACTTACTCTTTTTTTTCTGTACTTGAAACTAATTAGAACTTCTTCATGTAATTCTGAGAGTTTTTGTTTGTTTCATTTTTATGGTCAATTGTACTTTAGTAGGATGCTTTCAGCTACAAATAGCTAAAAGCTCAAATCAAACTGGCTTAAAAATTAAGGATATTAGTTAGCTCATATAAAAGCAGTTCAGAGGAAGAGTGATTTCAGAACTGAATAATCCAGCAATTAAAAATGTCATTGAAAACCATAGACTTCCAGTTTCTGGTCTGGCACATAAGGAGCTGGTAATTCTTTTTTTTTTTTTTTTTTTAAGATTATTTACTCATGAGAGACAGAAAGAGAGAGAGGCAGAGACATAGGCAGAGGGAGAAGCAGGCTCCTCGCAGGAAGACTGATGTGGGACTTGATCCTGGATTTCAGGATCACACCCTGAGCTGAAGGCAGATGCTCAACTATTGAGCCACCCAGGCATCCCAAGAGCTTATAATTCACCACTCCATCCTCACAACAAGTGAAAAGCTAAAGAAACTAAAAAGTTAATAACTCTTTTTATAGACATCAGAAAAGTGAGATAACTCTGGTTTCCCAAAATTGGAGGCCCAGAAAGGCAGATACTGAGAACCACAGCTTACCAGAGCAGAAATCCACAGGCAGAAACCACTGTAGGAACAGCGCCAGGGTGGAAAATGTAAACTGTAATTGATGAATTGCTGGAGGCTCAGTGTGGACAAGTCTATGAGTTAAAAACTCCACTGGGGGGCAGCCCGGGTCGCTCAGCGGTTTAGCGCTGCCTTCAGCCCAGGGTATGATGCTGGAGACCCGGAATTGAGTCCCACGTTCGGCTCCCTGCATGGAGCCTGCTTCTCCCTCTGCCTGTGTCTCTGCCTCTGTGTGTGTGTGTGTGTGTGTGTGTGTGCGTGTCTTTCATGAATAAATAAATAAAATATTAAAAAAAAAACTCCACTGGGGACCCCACACTTTTGTGACTCTTACCTCCAGAAGTTCTACCATGTTCTCTTAGTGAATATAAGGAAAAAACCCCTCTGGATAGGGGGAAAGTATCCATTTTTAAATATGCCAGAAAATTTTATTCTTTTTAACAAGAGTAATAATTTTGCCAGATCCTAACTTACTGATATTTTATTAGAACCTAACCAACCTGGGGGAAAGAAAATACCCAACTCTAACACCCTCCATCCATTCTATCTCACTTAAGGGGGAAGAGGGAGGAATTCAGACACACTTGTGAAGTTCACAGCTCAGGGGCACAGGCTTACTAAAAGACCAACTCTTAGGACTATTGAAGGGTTCCCCTCATTCCACACATAACCACCACATTAATACAAGGCCTATTTATTAGAATTTCTTCTACCCAGTGCATCATAGATGGCTTTCAACAACATCAACAAAATTACAAGGTATACTAAAAGGTAAAGCACAGTTTGAAGAAACAGCAAGCAGGAGAACTGGACTTAGATATGGCAGGGATGTTGGAATTATCAGACTGAGAATTTAAAACAACTCTGATTAATATGCTAAGAGCTCTAATGGATAAAGTATACAGCATGCAAGAATAGATGTGCAATGTAAGAAGAAAGATGGAAATTCAAAGAAAGAAACAGAAAGAAATGTTGGAAATTGAAAAAACACTACAGGCGTACCTGGGTGGTTCAGTCAGTAAATTGTCTGAGGTCATGATCCTAGAGTCCTGGGATCCAGCCCCTCATCAGGCTCCCTTCTCAGCAGGGAGTCTGTTTCTCCCTCTCCCTCTGTCTCTCCCATGCTCATGCTCTCTCTCTTTCTCACTCAAATACATAAATAAAATTATTTAAAAAATAAAAAATAATTTTAAAACCACTGTAACAGAAATAAAGAATTCCTTTTTTAAAGGAGGCTCCACACACCGCATAGAGCCCAACACAGGGTTCAAACTCATGACCCTGAGATCAAGACCTGAGCTGAGATCAAGAGTCAGACACTTAACTGACTGAGCCACTGAGACACCCCAAAGAATGTCTTTATGGCTCATTGGTAGACTAGACATGACAGAGGAAATAATCTCTTAGCAAGGGTTTATGTCAATAGAAACTTCCAAAACTGAAATGCAAAGAAAAAAGACTTAAAAAAAAAGAACAGAATATATATGTAACTGGAATAACAGGAAAAAAAAGATAGAAAGGAATAGAAATAATATTTAAAGTGATCATTATAAGAATTTTCCTAAATTAATGTCAGACACCAAATCATAGACCTAAGAAACTAAAGGAACAACAGGTAAAATAAATAATAAAAAGCCACTACACCCAGGCATATCATATATTCAAAATATAGAAAAGTAAAAATTAAGAAAAATTCTTTAAAGAAGCCAGAGGAAAAAACACCTATAGAAAAGCAAATATAAAAATTACACCTGACTTCTCCCCATAAAACATGCAAGTGAAGTGAAATATTTAAAGCGTTGAGAAAGAGAAAAAAAAACCCTACCAATCTAGAATCCTATAGCTTGCAAAATTATCCTGCAAAAGTGAAGGAGAAATTAAATAAAGACTTTTTCAAACAAAAATTGAGAGAACTTGTAACCAGTAGACTTGTCTTGCAAGAGACATTAAAAGAAATGCTTTAGAAAGAAGAAAATGGGGCCATCTAGGTGGCTCAGTGATTGAGTGTCTACCTTTGGCTCAGGTCATGATCCTGGGGTCCTGGTATTGAGTCCCACATCAGGCTCACTGCAGGGAGACTGCTTCTCCCTTTGCCTCTCTCTCTGTGTCTCTCATGAATAAATCAATAAAATCTTTTTAAAAAGAGAAGGAAATGGTATAGGTTAGAAACTCAGATCTACATAAAGAAGGAAAGAGTATTATAGAAGGAATAAATGGAATAAATGAAGTAAGACTAAAAGCTTTTATTTTTCTTATTCTAATTGATCTAATAGATAATAGTTTGTTCAAAAAATAATAGTAACAATGCATTTGATGATTATATATATAGTGAAATGAATGGCAGCAATGTTATAAGGGATAGGAGGGAGGAATTAGAAATATCTTGTTATTATTAGATATTTGCTAAGTGAAATAGTGTTTTTTGAAAGTAAACTTGGATTAGTTGTAAATGTAGATTGTAAACTCTAAAGCAATCACTAAGAAAAAGTTTTTTAAAAAGGAAGTATAACTGATGTTCTAGGAAAGGAGAGAAATGGAATCATATAAAATGGTTAATGAAAACTAAAAATGGCAGAAAATTGTAGAAGAGAAAAATAAGGGGGAAAAGGCAAAATAGAGTAAAATAGCTAACATGGTAGATATTAATTCAACTATGTCAATAATTTTTAAAAAATATTTATGGATGTATTTATTTATTTAAGAGAGGTAGAGAACAAGATGGGGAGAGAGAACAGGAGAGGGAGAGAGAATCTGAAGCAGACTCTGAGCTGAGCACAAAGCACAATGGAGGGCTTGATCTCATGATATTGAGATCCTGACCTGAGCCAAAACCAAGAGTCAGACACTTAAGTGACTGAGCCACCTAGGTGCCCCTCATCATCACTTTAAATGTTAATGGTCTAAATACATCAAGAAAAGTTTAAAAGATTTAAGATTTTAAAACCACAATGAATCAAAAAAAACCCAAGACCTATCTATATATTGTCTACAAGAAATCTGCTTTAAATATACAGACACATATACATGAAAAATAAAATGATGGATCTACCATGTAAACACAAGTCCAAAGAAAGCTGGAGTTGCTATATTAATTTCAGACAGAGCAGATTTCAGAGCAAGGAAAATGATCAGGGATAAATAGGAGCATTATATACTGATGAAGAAGTCAGTTCTCCAAAAAGATACAACAATCCAAAATTTGTGTGTGCCTAAAAATAGAAGGTCAAAATATATGAGACAAAAACTGATAGAACTGTAGGAAGAAATAGATAAATCCATTACTGTAGTTAAAGATTTCAACATCCCTCTATCAGATATGGACAAATCCAACAGGCAAAAAAGCTTAAGGACATAGCTACGTTCAACAGCACCACTAATTAGCTGAGTATAATTGAAATATATAGTCTACTTCATCCAAAAACAGCAGAAAACACATCCTTCACAAGCTCACATGGAATATCCACCAAGATAGATCATAGATCACATTCTGAGCCATAAAATACATCTTAACATATCAAAAAAGGAAAAACCAGAAAACAGAAATCACAATGTGTTCACTTTGACCACAGTGGATTTAAAATAGAAACACAATTGGGATGCCTGGGTGGCTCAGTGGTTGAGCGTCTGCCTTTGGCTCAGGGCATGATCCCCAAGTCATGGGATCAAGTCCCACATTGGGCTCCTTGCTGGGAGGCTGCTTCTCCCTCTGTCTGTGTCTCTGCCTCTCTCTCTGTGTCTCTTATGAATAAATAAATAAAATCTTTTAAAAAAAATAGAAACCAATAAGAGAACAATAGCTTGGAAAATCCAAAAATACAAAAGATTAAACAATATACTCCTAACTAACTCATGAGTCAAGGAAGAAATCTCAAGATAAATGTAAAAATATTCTAAACTAAGTAAAAATTAAAATATAACTTATCAAAACTTTTGAGATGTAGCAAAATTAGTGATTAAAAAGAAAGTTATAGCAATGAATTCATACATTAGCAAAGAATACCTATAATCTATAATCTAAGCTTCTACCTTATGAGCAACTAAATTCAAAGTAAGCAGAAGAAAAGTAATAATAAAAATTAAAGCAGAAATCAATGAAATTGAAAACAATAAATCTATAGAAAAAGTCTACAAACCCAAAAGCTGGCTCTTTGAAAAGATCAATAAAATTGATAAGCCTTTAGCCAGGTTAACTAAGAAAAAGGAGATATGAACAAATTACTAATATCAGAAATAAAAGGGGTGATACTATATATCACATGAACATTAAAAGATAGCAAAGGAATACTATTAACAAATCTATACTCAACAAAACTGATAACCTAGATGTAATGGACCAACTTCTTGAGAAACACAACCTACCAAAACTCATAAAAGAAGTAAGTCAATCTGGGCGCACCTGGGTGGCTCAGCGGTTGAGCGTCTGCCTTCATGCCCAGGGCATGGTCCTGGAGTCCTGGGGTCGAGTCCTGCATCAGGCTCCCTGCATAGAGTCTGCTTCTCCCTCTGTCTCTGCCTCTGTGTGTGTGTGTGTGTGTCTTTCATGAATAAATAAATAAAATCTTAAAAAAAGAAGTAAGTCAGTCTGAACAGGCCTATAATTGTTAAATAATTGACTTAATAATTAATAACTTTACAAAACAGAAAGGACCAGACCCACATGGGTTCACTGATAAATTCTACGAAACACTTAAGAAAAAAGTTCTACTGATTCTTTACAATCTTTCAGAAGATAAAGCAGAGAGAATATTTCCTAACTTGTGCTGTGAGGCCAGGATTACCCTAACACTAAAACCGAAGGCATTGCAAGAAAACTACAGACTGATGTAGCTCATGAACATAGATGCAAAAATCCTTACTATGCTAGCAAATCTAATCCAACAATGTATAAAAGGAATTATACAACATGACCAATTTGGGATTATCCCAGGTATGGAAGCTTTGTTCAATATTCAAAAACCAATTAAAGCAATTTATCACATCAACAGGTAAAAGAAGAAAAATGACATTATCATATCAATAGTAGTGGAAAAAAGCATTTGACAAAATCCAACATTCGTTATGATGGTTAATTTTATGCGTCAAATTGACTGGGCTGAGGGAAGCTGAGATAGCTGATAAACATTATTTCTGGGTGTGTCTGTGAGTGTATTTTTGGAAGAGATTAGCATTTGTGTTGGTTGGTAAACTGAATAAAGCAGATGGCTCTCCCCAGTGTGGGGGGACATTATCCAGACCTCTGAGGGCCCATATGAAACAAAAAGGAGGAAGAAGGACAGATTCACTGCTTCAGCTGAGGCATCCATCTTCTCATGCCCTCAGACATTGGCACTCCTGGATCTTGGCTTTTAGATTCAGATTGGTATTTATACCATTAGCCTCCTGATTCTCAGGCCTGGGACTCAGACTGAATTACTCGTGTTTCCAGGTTCTCCAACCTTGTAGGTAACAGATATATTTCTTGACTTTGAGCCAATTCCTACAATAAATCTATCTATCTATCATCTATCTATCTATCTATCTATCTATCTATCTATCTATCTATCATCATCTATCAATCATCTAACTAACTAAATGTATACATATACTATTAGTTCTGTTTCTCTGGAGAACTCTAATACACCTATCCATGATAGAAAAAAATCTCAGGGGGCAAGATGGTGGAAGAGTAGGGTCCCCAAGTCACCTGTCCCCAACAACTTACCTAGATAACTTTCAAATCATCCTGAAAACCTATGAATTTGGTCTGAGATTTAAAGAGAGAACAGCTGGAATACTACAGTGAAAAGAGTTCGAGCTTCTATCAAGGTAGGAAGATGAGAAAAAAAATAAAGAAATAAAAAAGCATCCAAGGGGGAGGGCTGCCCGTGAGGAGCTGGGCTAAGGCCACAGGGGGAGAGGAAAGCCCCCACCCAGAGAAGCAGGAGCTTGCCCAATCTTCCCGGACGGAAAGGTGCTGGCAGGGAGCTCCGGCAGGATCCCAGGAGTGGTGGGGATGCCCTCAGACTCCTGGGGTCACTAACAGAGGACCTGTGCCCCCGGGAGAGCACACCACACCCCACAGCTGAGCTCCCTAAAGGGCTGCAGCACGTGCCCGGCGGGGACCCAGCAGCAGCTAGGGCGGCGGCTCAGCTTATAGGAGGCTACGCAGACCTGGGAGCGATTCCAGCAGTGCAGGGCCCGCAGAGCCCAGGGCGCGGGGGACACAGCCCAGGCTCCTGCACTCCCCGGGGGACAGGTGGAGGCCAGGAGGGCACAAGACAATGAGGATGCTTCTGCCACCGGGCAGCCCCCAGCTGTGCAGATTGGCCCCCCAGAGCATCCAGGCCCCTGCGGACTGATAGCTGTGGTGGTTACTGCAGGAGCTGACTCCAGGGCTGGAGAGCTGGCCGCCGCCACTGCTGTTGTTCCTCCTGGTGTCACCTTGTACCTGGGACTGAGCAGGGGCCTCACAGGATTAACAGCTCCCACTGAAATGTGCACCTGGCAGGGGGCTGGGGAGTTCCCCCAGGTGCACACCTGAGAATCAGCACAGTAGCCCCCCCCCCACCCCCCCAGAAGACCAGCTGGAAGGAAGAGGAAAAGCAAGTTATTGACCAAGCAGCACTGGAAAGTTCCAGGGGAAGTCAAGGGATTTACAGTATATAGAATCAGAGGATACTCCTCCTTGTTTTTTGTTTTCTGTTTGTCGCCTCCCCCTTTTTTCCGTTCTTTTTCTACTTTTTCCACAACAACCTGTTCTGGCCACTCTGCACTGAGCAAAATGACTAGAAGGAAAAACTCACCACAAAAGAAAGAATCAGAAACAGTCCTCTCTCCCACAGAGTTACAGAATTTGGATTACAATTCAATGCAGAAAGCCAATTCAGAAGCACAATTCTAAAGATACTGGTGGCTCTAGAGAAAAGCATAAAAGATTCAAGAGACTTCATGACTGCAGAATTTAGATCTAATCAGGCTGAAATTAAAAATCAATTAAATGAGACGCAATCCAAACTGGAGGTCTTAACGACGAGTGTTAACGAGGTAGAAGAACGAGTGAGTGACATAAAAGACAGGTTGATGGCAAGGAAAGAAACTGAGGAAAAAAGAGAAAAACAAAAGATCATGAGGCTAGGTTAAGGGAAATAAATGACAGCCTCAGAAGGAAAAAAATCTACGTTTAATTGGGGTTCCCGAGGGCACCGAAAGGTCCAGAGGTCCAGAATGTGTATTTGAACAAATCATAGCTGAGAACTTCCCTAACTTGGGGAGGGAAACAGGCATTCAGATCCAGGAGATAGAGAGATCCCCTCCCTAAAATCAATAAAAACCGCTCAACACCTCGACATTTAATAGTGAAACTTGCAAATTCCAAAGATAAAGAGAAGATCCTTAAAGCAGCAAGAGACAAGAGATCCCTAACCTTTATGGGGAGAAGTTTTAGGATAACAGCAGACCTCTCCACAGAGACCTGGCAGGCCAGAAAGGGCTGGCGGGATATATTCAGGGTCCTAAATGAGAAGAACATGCAGCCAAGAATACTCTATCCAGCAAGGCTCTCATTCAGATTAGAAGGAGAGATAAAGAGCTTCCAAGAGAGGCAGAAACTGAAAGAGAATATGTGACCACCAAACCAGCTCTCCAAGAAATATTAAGGGGGACTCTGTAAAAGAAAGAGGAAGTCCAAGGAAACAATCCACAAAAACAAGGACTGAATAGGTATCATGATGACACTAAATTCCTATCTTTCAATAGTAACTCTGAACGTGAATGGGCTTAATGACCCCATCAAAAGGCGCAGGGTTTCAGACTGGATAAAAAAGCAAGACTCATCTATTTGCTGTCTGCAAGAGACTCATTTTAGACATAAGGACACTTACAGCCTGAAAGTAAAAGGTTGGAGAACCATTTACCATTCAAATGGTCCTCAAAAGAAAGCAGGGATAGCCATCCTTATCTCAGAGAAATTAAAGTTTATCCCAAAGACTGTAGTAAGAGATGAAGAGGGACACTATAACATGCTTAAAGGATCTATGCAACAAGAGGACCTACCAATCATGAATATTTATGCCCCAAATGTGGGAGCTGCCAAGTATATCAATCAATTCATAACCAAAGTTAAGACATACTTAGATAATAATACACTATTACTTGGTGACTTGATGTATTGCTTTCTACAATTGACAGATCTTCTAAGCACAACATCTCCAAAGAAACAAGAGCTTTAAATGATACACTTGACCAGATGGATTTCACAGATATTTACAGAACTTTATATCCAAACTCAACTGAATACACATTCTTCTCAAGTGCACATAGAACTTTCTCCAGAATAGATCACATACTGGGTCACAAATCGGGTCTTAACCGATACCAAAAGATTGGGATTGTCACCTGTGTATTTTCAGACCATTATACTTTGAAACTAGAACTAAATCACAAGAAGAAGTTTGGAAGGATTTCAAACATGTGGAGGTTAAGGACCATCCTGCTAAAAGATGAAAGGGTCAACCAGGAAATTAGGGACGAATTAAAAAGATTCATGGAAACTAATGAGAATGAAGATACAACAGTTCAAAATCTTTGGGATACAGCAAAAGCAGTCCTGAGGGGGAAATACATCGCAATACAAGCACCCATCCAAAAACTGGAGAGAACTCAAATACAAAAGCTAACCTTGGACCTAAAGGAGCTGGAGAAAAAACAGCAAATAGATACTACACCCAGCAGAAGAAGAGAGTTAATTAAGATTTGAGCAGAACTCAATGAAATAGAGACAGAAGAACTGTGGAACAGATTAACAAAACCAGGAGTTGGTTCTTTGAAAGAATTAATAAGATAGATAAACCATTATCCAGCCTTATTAAAAAGAAGATAGTCTTCTGACTCAAGTTAATAAAATCATGAATGAGAAAGGAGGGATCACCAACAATATCAAGGAAATACAAAGAATCTTAAAAACTTATTATGAGCAGCTATACACCAATAAAGTAGGCATTCTGGAAGAAATGGACACATTTCTGGAAGACCACAAACTACGAAAACTGGAACAGGAAGAAATAGAAAACTTAAACAGGCCGATAACCAGGGAGGAAATTGAAGCAGTCATCAAAAACCTGAGAAGACACAAAAGTCCAGGGCCAGATGGCTTCCCAGGGGAATTCTATCAAATGTTTAAAGAAGAAACCATACCTATTCTCCTAAAGCTGTTTGGAAAGATAGAAAGAGATGGAGTACTTCCAAATTCGTTCTATGAGGCCAGCATCACCTTAATTCCAAAACCAGACAAAGACTCCACCAAAAAGGAGAATCATAGACCAATATCCCTGATGAACATGGATGCAAAAATTCTCAACAAGATACTAGCCAATAGGATCCAACAATACATTAAGAAGATTATTCACCATGACCAAGTGGGATTTATCCCTGGGATGCAAGGCTGGTTCGACACTCTTAAAGGAATCAATGTGATAGATCATATCAACAAGAGAAAAAACAAGAACCATATGATTCTCTCAATAGATTCAGAGAAAGCATTTGACAAAATACAGCATCCATTCCTGATCAAAACTCTTCAGAGTGTAGGGATAGTGGGAACATTCCTCAGCATCTCTAAAGTCATCTACGAAAAGCCCACAGCAAATATCATTCTCAATGGGGAAACACTGGGAGCCTTTCCCCTAAGATCAGGAATGAGACAGGGATGTCCACTCTCACCACTGCTATCCAACATAGTACTAGAAGTCCTAGCCTCAGCAATCAGGCAACAAAAAGAAATAGAAGGCATTCAAATTGTCAAAGAAGAAATCAAACTCTCCCTCTTTGCAGATGACATGATACTGTACATGTACTGCTAGAACTCATACAGCAATTGGCAATGTGGCAGAATACAAAATCAATGCCCAGAACTCAGTGGCATTTCTATACACTAACAATGAGACTGAAGAAAAAGAAATTAAGGAGTCAATCCCATTTACAATTGCACCCAAAAGCATAATATTCCTAGGAATAAACCTAACCAAAGAGGTAAAGGATCTATACTGTTAAAAGTACAGAACATTTCTGAAAGAAATTGAGGAAGACACAAAGAGATGGAAAAATATTCCATGCTCATAGATTGGAAGAATTAATATTGTGAAAATGTCAATGTTACCCAGGGCAATTTACACATTTAATGCAATCCCCATCAAGATACCATGGACTTTCTTCAGAGAGTTGGAACAAATCATCTTAAGATTTGTGTGGGAAAAAAAAGATTTGTGTGGAGTTTGAAAACACCCTGAATAGCCAGGGGAATATTAAAAAAGAAAACCATAGCTGGGGGCATCATAATACCAGATTTCAGGTTGTACTACAAAGCTGTGGTCATTAAGACAGTGTGGTAGTGGCACAGAAACAGACACATAGATCAATGGAACAAATAGAGAATCCAGAAATGGGCCCTCAACTTTATGGTCAACTAATATTTGACAAAGCAGAAAAGACTATCCACTGGAAAAAAAGACAGTCTCTTCATAAAATGGTGCTGGGAAATTTGGACATCCACATGCAGAAGAATGAAACTAGACCATTCTCTTAGACCCTACACAAAGATAAATTCAAAATGGATGAAAGATCTAAATGTGAGACAAGATTCCATCAAAATCCTAGGGAACAACACAGGCAACACCCTTTTTGAACTTGGCCACAGCAATTTCTTTCAAGATACATCCATGAAGGCAAGAGAAACAAAAGCAAAAATGAACTATTGGGACTTCATCAAGAAAAGAAGCTTCTGCACAGCAAAAGAAACAGTCAACAAAACTAAAAGACAACCTACAGAATGGGAGAAGATATTTGCAAATGACCTATCAGATAAAGGGCTGGTATCCAAGATCTATAAAGAACTTATTAAGCTCAACAGCAAAGAAACAAACAATCCAATCATGAAATGGGCAAAGGACATGAACAGAAATCTCACAGAGGAAGACATAGACATGGCCAACAAGCACATGAGGAAATGTTCTGCATCACTGGCCATCAGGGAAATTCAAATCAAAACCATAATGAGATACCACCTCCGGCCAGTGAGAATGGGAAAAATTAACAAGATAGGAAACAACAAATGTTGGAGAGGATGTGGAGAACGGGGAACCCTGTTGCACTGTTGGTGGGAATGTGAACTGGTGCAGCCACTCTGGAAAACTGTGTGAAGGTTCCTCAAAGAGTTAAAAATAGATCTGCCCTACGACCCAGCCATTGCACTGCTGGGGATTTACCCCAACGACACAGATGCAGTGAAACGCCGGCACACTTGGACCCCGATGTTTATAGCAGCAATGTCCACAATAGCCAAACTGGGGAAGGAGCCTCGGTGTCAATAGAAAGATGAATGGATAAAGAAGATGTGGTCTACGTATACATAGACAATGGAATATTACTCAGCCATTAGAAACGACAAATAACCACCATTTGCTTCGACATGGAGGGACCTGGAGGGTACGATGCTGAGTGAAATAGGACAATCGGAAAAGGACAAACATTATATGGTCTCATTCATTTGGGGAATATAAAAATTAGTGAAAGGGAATAAAGGGAAATGAGGGAAAATGAGTGAAAATATCAGTGAGGGTGAAAAAACATGAGAGACCCGTAACTCTGGGAAATGAACAATGGGTAGTGGAAGGGGAGGTTGGCAGGGGTTTGGGGTGACTGAGCGATGGGCACTGAGGGGGGCACTTGGCGGGATGAGCACTTGGTGTTATGCTTTATGTTGGCAAATTGAACTCCAATTAAAAAAAAGAAAAAAAAAAGAAAAAATCTCAATAATCTAGGAATAGAGCAGAATTGATTGGTTAAAAAATATTAATAGCCCTACCACTAATATCATACTCAGTGGTAGAAACATGAAACCTCCTGCTAAGATCAGACACATGACAAAAATGTCCCCTCTCACCTTTTCTTTTCAACATTGTATTGGAAGTTCTAGTTAATGCAATTAGACAAGAAAAGGAAATAAAATGTATACAGATTGATTAGGAAATAAAATTATCTTTGTTCACAGATGATATAATCATCCAAATAGAAAATCCAAAGAATTCTTCCTGGATCTACCAAGTAATTATAGCAAGGTCACAAGATACAAGGTTAATATACAAAAGCCAATTGTCTTACTAGTGGAATTTGGAATTAAAAACACATTATTTGGGCGTCTGAGTGCCTCAGTTGGTTGGGCGTCTGCCTTTGGCTCAGGTTGGGGTACTAGGATTGATTCCTGTGTCAGGCTCCCTGCTCAGTGAGAAGTCTGCTTTTCCTTTATACTTTAGTATCAAACTACCAAATATAAAGATCTATATGAAGAAAACTACAAAGCTCTGATGAAAGAAAGATGGCCTAAATAAATGGAGATATATTCCATATTCATGGTTGGAAAACTCAGCATGTCATGATGTCAGTTCTTCCCAACTTGATCTCCAGATTAAATACAAATCCAAACAAAATTCAAGCAAGTTATTTTGTGTAAGTCAATAAAGAGATTCTAAAGTTTATATGCCAAAACAAAAGGGTGAGTACAGAGAACTCAATATTGGGGAACAAAACCAGAGGACTGACACTATCTGATTTTAATATATTTTTTAAAATTTTTATTTATTTATGATAGTCACAGAGAGAGAGAGAGAGGCAGAGACACAGGCAGAGGGAGAAGCAGGCTCCATGCACCGGGAGCCCGATGTGGGATTCGATCCCGGGTCTCCAGGATCGCGCCCTGAGCCAAAGGCAGGCACCAAACCGTTGCGCCACCCAGGGATCCCCCACTATCTGATTTTAAAATGTACTACAAACTTGTAGGACTCAAGAAGTGTGATCTTGGTAGAAGAATAGACAAATAAATCAAGAAACAGACTAGAGAGCCCAAGAATTTACCCACATAAGTATAGTCAACTGATTTTTGACAAAGGACCAAAGGCAATACAATGGAGCAGATAATCACTTCAACAAAGCAAGCTGCAACTGTAGCAACTGGACATCTCCATGTAAAACAAAACAAAACAAAACAAAACAAAAGAATCTAGATGCAGGCCTTGCACCCTTCACAAAAATTAACTCAAAATGAATCATAGACTTAAATGTAAAACTATAAAAATCCTAAAAGATAACATAGAAGAACACCTAGATGAACTTTGTCATGGTGGGGCCTTTTTAGATATAACATGAAAGGCAAGATCCTTTAAAAAAAAAAAAAGAATTGATAAACTGAAGAAAAAATTGATTAGTTGGACTTTATTAAAATAAAAACTTTTGCTCTGCAAATGATAATGTCAACAGAATGAAAAGACCAGGCACAGACTTGAAGGAAATAGTTGTTAACGATTTATCTCATAAAGGATTATTGTCCACAATAAACAAACAACACTTGAAATTCAATAATAAAAAACCAAACAACTCAATTTAAAAATGAGGGAAAGGCCTGAACAGACATCTCATCCAGAACATATAGATGGGAAATAAGCATATGAAAGATGTGAAAAGATGCTCCACATCATATGTCCTCAGGGTAATGCAAATTAAAACAAGATTTCACCATGTACCTATTAAAATAGGCAAAATCCCGAACATTGACAATACTGAATGCTAGCAAGTATGTAGAGTAACAGGAATTCTCCTTTATTGCTGGTGGGAACGTAAAATGGTACAACCACCTTTTCTTTTTAAATATTTTATTTATTTATTTGAGAGAGAGCACAAATGGGGGTGGAGGGTGGGAAGGGACAGGGAGAGAAGCAGATTCCCCACTGAGCAGGGAGCCCAATGAAGGGCTTGACCCCAGGACCCCGAGATCATGACCTGAGCCAAAGGCAGCTGCTTAACCGAGTCACCCAGATGCCTGGTATAGCCACTTTGGAAGATATTTTGGTGGTTTCTTAAAAAGTAAATATACTCTTACTATCAGATTTTGCAATCATGTTCCTTTGTATTTACTCAAATGAACTAAAAAATATGTCCACCTCAAACCCTATACACATCTATGTTTATAGCATTTTATTCATAATTGCCAAAATGTGGAAGCATCCAAGATATCCTTCACTAGGTGAATGGTTATATATACACTGCGTTACATCGAGATGATGGAATATTATTCATTACGGAAAAGAAATGAGCTGTCAAATGAAAAAAAAAAACAATTAAAAAACTAAGTATTGTATGATTCCAATTATATGACATTCTGAAAAAGGCAAAGCTATGGAGACAGTAAAAATATCAGTGGTGGCGAAGGGCCAAGTGAGAGGGAAGGATGAATAGGCAGCACAGAAGGTTTTTTTTAAGGCACTGTATTCTGTTTAATACCATAATGATGGATACATGTCATTATATATTTGTTAAAACCTGTACAAGATCTAACACCAAGAGTAAACACTTAGGTACACTATGAATTTTGAGTGATAATGGTGTTAATGTAGGTTCATTAATTTTAACAAATGTACTATTCTTATGCATATGTTGATAGTGGGGGGAGGCTATGCATTTATTGGGTAGGAGTTATATGGGTATTCTGTGCTTTCTGCTCAATATTACTGTGAACCTAAAACTGTTTTAAAAAATAAAACCTGGATCCCTGGGTGGCACAGCGGTTTGGCGCCTGCCTTTGGCCCAGGGCGCGATCCTGGAGACCCGGGATCGAATCCCATGTCAGGCTCCCGGTGCATGGAGCTTGCTTCTCCCTCTGCCTGTGTCTCTGCCTGTGTCTCTGCCTCTTTCTCTCTCTCTCTATCATAAATAAATAGAAATTAAAATAAATAAATAAATAAATAAATAAAATAAAAAATAAAACCTGGGATACCTGGGATGCCTGGGTGGCTCAGCGGTTGAGCATCTGCCTTTGGCACATGGTGTGATCCTGGAGACCCGGGATCAAGTCCCACATCAGGTTCCCTGCATGGAGCCTGCTTCTCCCTCTGCCTGTATATCTGCCTCTCTCTTTCTCTGTGTCTCTTATGAATAAATAAATAAAATCTTTAAAAAAATAAATAATAAAACCCATTTAAAAGGAAAAAACATATATGTCCCACAGAAGTTATTTAGATATATCAATAATTTCCAATATATAAATTCTAAATTATAATTTTGATGAAAACTAAGCATTTTATCTTTTAAAACAAAATATTACCATATTTTAAAAATATTTTAAAAATAAATTTTTTAGAAGAATAAAAACTTTTGCTCTGCAAATGACAATGTCAAGAGAATGAGAAGACCAGTCACAGACTGGAAGAAAACACTTCATTAGGTGTTACAGATTACATGTTATGAACCCATCATTAACAAGGGGAGTGGAATGTAAGTCCAACTATGAAACTTTGCCTGAGGCTTCTCTGTGTGTGTGGGAAGAGAGGGGGTGCAAATTAGCATTGATATTTAACAAAGTCAGAATTCTATTAGAGAGAAAATGATGAATGGATGTTAAGAAGCTATCAATACTATTGACTACACATGCTCTTTTGCATAAATTGTTGCCACATTTTATTCTGCTTATGAAAACAGAATTGTACTAAATTATCAATTGATAAATTAAATTCACAAAGGGAATTTTATTAAAAAGAATATGGATTTGCATTTAGCTCAATGTTTTTTACTTCCCTGAAATTTCCTCTTTGACCCATTAATTATTTAAAAGTTTTCTGTGTTCATTCTGAAAAACAATATGGAGGTTCCTCTAAAAGTTAAAAAATAGAACTATTCTATGATCCAGCAATTGCACTACTACATATTTACCCAAAGGATACAAAAATACAGATTTGAAGGGATATATGCATCCTGATGTTTATAGCATCATTGTCAACAATAGCCAAACTATGGAGAACACAAATGTTCATTGATTGATGAATGGATAAAGAAGATGTGGTATAGAATGAAATCCTGCCATTTGAAAAGACCTGGATGGAACTAGAGTGTATTACACTAAGTGAAATAAGTCAATCAGAGAAAGACAAATACTGTATGATTTCACTCATTTGTGGAGTTTTAGGAGAGAAAACAGATGAACATATGGGAAAGGGGAAAATAAAAAAGGGAGAGAGGGAAAAAAAAACATAAGAGACTCTTAACAATAGAGAACAAACTGAAGGTTGATGGAGGGTGGTGGGTAGGGGATGGGGTAGATGGCTGATGGGTATTAAATAGAGCACTTGTGATGAGCACAGTGGTTGTATGTAAGTGACGAATCACTAAATTCTACTAGTGAAACCAATATTGCACTGTATACTAACTAAAGTTCAAATTTAAAAAAGAAGCTTGCTGTAAAATTTACAAAATATGTTACTGCTTACTTTGTGACCTCAGATATGGTCTATCTTGGTGAGTGCCCCATACATGCTGGAAAAGAATGTGTATCTTGTATTAGTTAATGGTACTGTTCAGTTCTTTATAATTGTTGACTTTTTGTTTGGTGGTTCTATACAATACTAAGAGAGGTGTTGAAGTCCCCAATTTTAACTGTGAATTGATCTATTTTTTTCCAGTTCTGTCAATTCTTGATTCATATTATTTTGCAGCTCTGTTGTTTGGTGCACATACATATATTGTTTTCTTATGATTTGGCACTTTTATCATATGCAATGTACCTCTTTGTTCCTGGCAATTTTTTGTTGTTGTTGTTCTGAAGTCTACAGCCACACTAGTTTTCTTTAGATTGTTTGCAGAGTATATATAGATATATTTTCATTCTTTTATCTACCATTATATTTGAAAGTGAATTTCCTGTACATAGCATATGACTGGGCCTTGTATGCTATCCATTCACCTAGTCTCTTTTAATTGGTGTGCTTAGACCATTTACATTTAATGTAATTATTGATCCATTAGGATGTAGGTCTGTCATTCTCTGTTTTCTGTTTTTTTTTTTTTTTTTTTTTTTCACCTTGTTTCTCCTTATCTGTCTTCAAGTGGGTTATTTGGACATTCTTTAGTATTCTATTTTGGTTTATCTACATATTTTAGTGTAATTCTTTGTATAGTATTTTCAATAGTTACACTAGGGATTACAATATACATATGAATTTTTATCACAGTCTACTAGTGTTACCTTTTCAAGTGGAATGTAGGTACTTAAACATTGTTTAAGTCCCATTATCCTTCCACTTCCCTTATGCTATAGTTGTCTTAAATATTACTTCCACATGCACTGAGAACCATATCAGATATTATAATTTTTGCTTTTAAGTGGTAAGTATAACTAGATATTTTATGCTTGATTCCATAACAAGTCAATGTGCACACAACTACTCATTAACTCAACATCTAATCATCCATGAATTTAAGACATTAGCCACTTTCCCATACATTATGCATTTCACCCATCCATGATTCTTGAAATTTATTTGATACTTATATTATAATCTGATATGCCTCTAAGCCCATTCTTGGAGATCTATATTCCTTTCATTTTTCTTTTCAACTCATTCATATTGCCTTGTACATATTTACATTTACTTCACTAAGTAGTATTACCAACTGGGCTATAAGCTTCCTGTCCATGGGTTTCTCTTTATTTTCTATCTGCCTCTGGGACTTGTGGTATTCCACAAGTGATAGATAACCCTACAAATTCACTGCCTTCTCCGTGTCTGCTGATACACACACACACACACACACACACACACACACACACACAAAACAGGGAGGAAAGAGTTAAGATGGAGGAGGAGTAGGGGACCTTAAATTTCTCCAGTCCCTCAAATACATCTAGATACTTATTGAATTATTCTAAACACCTATGAAATCAATTGGAGATCTAGAAAAGAATTGCTGCAATCCTACAAATAGAAAGGTAACCACTTTTTGGAAGGTAGGAAGTGTGGAGACTTGAATCCAGGGTGATACATTAGAGGATACAGTGGAGGGGAGAGAGGTTGCTAAAGGAGGCTACTGCAAAGTATTACAAGCAGTGGAGTACAAAATCAGAACTTTTAGAAGTCTATTACAACAGGGTACGTCCCTGGCTTAAAGGTGCTTACGTGGCAGAGTAAGGTGGAATCCCAGGTGTGGCAGCATTGTCTCAGGATCTCCTGGGTCACAAGAAGAATGGAGGTATTTGAGTGCAGCAGAATTCCCAGGTATGGGAGCAAGGAAGCTGGCTAAAAACAGCAAGTCTAGGTGTCAGCTTTCTGCTCTGTGTTTCCATAAACTGCAAACCGCAAATTGATCTTGCTACTACTCTCCTAGTAGGGGCCCAGAAAAAGGCAGAAGATGGTGGGACACCCCTCTCACTCTCCCAGGAGGAAAACCTCGGGTCCATGCTGAAGGAACTCATAAACTTTGGTATTGAAACTCAGTGTCTTGCCTGGAATAAAACCACTTGGTCATGGGCCATGTAACCACAGAGTTCAAATGAATACGAGGGAGACAAGAGTGATTGACTGCTTTTCTGTGAGGGCTGAAGAGTGGGGGCCATGAATTTTCAGCTCCAGGGCTAGAGAGACACCATCATTTTCATCCCACCTATTGGTGCTAAAATCCAGCAGGGAGCAAAACAGTGCCACAGGGTAGAATCTGCAGCTGCTTAGTCAGCTTGGCCCCCTGGCAAGGGAGGTGCAATTCCACCAGGGTTAAGGGCACCTAAGAATCAGCACAACAGGCCTCTCCCCAAGAAGACCAGAAGGAACAACTGGCCCACACCAAGTATTCTGATTATAGAGAACTGCAAAGCTTCAGCTCTTGAGGATGACAATTTATACCATACCCATGGGTTTTCTTATTCCTAAGTTTTTCACTATTATTTTTTGTTATTTTATTTTTTCAATTCTTTTTAATTTTACATATATACATCATATATACATATTTATCATTTCCTTTCATTGTATTTTATCTTTTAAAATTTTTGCACATAGCCCCGGGTGGCTCAGCGATTTAGCGCCGCCTTCAGCCCAGGGCCAGATCCTGGAGACTAGGGATCAAGTCCCACCTTAGGCTCCCTGCATGGAGCCTGTTTCTCCCTCTGCCTCTCTCTCTCTCTGTGTCTCTCATGAATTAATAAAATCCATAAAAAAAGTAATAAAATAAAAAGTTTGCACATATAAATGAATATATTTTTATTCCTTTTTTTTTTCTGGTTTCTGTTGTCATTGTGGCTATTGTTGTATTTTCTCTTTCTTCTATTCTTTTCCAGACAGAATGACAAGACAGAGAAATTTACCCCAAATGAAAGAACAGGAGGTAGTACTCACTGCCACAGATTTAATTAATATAGATATAAGTAAGATGTCTGAACTAGAATTTATTTATTTTTAAAGATTTTATTTATTTATTCATGAGAGACACAGAGAGAGGCAGAGACATAGGCAGAGGGAGAAGCAGGCTAACTGCGGGGAGCCTGACGTGGGACTCGATCCCAGGACCCCAGGATCACAACCTGAACCAAAGGCAGACGCTCAACCACTGAGCCACCCAGGTATCCAGTCTGAACTAGAATTTAAAATAACAATTATAAAGATACTAGCTGGGGTTGAAAAAAAGCATAAAAGACACTAGAAAATCCCTTACTGTAGAAATAAAAGAACTAAAGTCTAGTTAGGTTGAAATTAAAAATGCTATTACCGAGATACAGTCCCAGATGGAGGTTTTAAAAGTGAGCATAAACAAGCAGAAGAGATAGTCAGTGACATAGGAGATAAAATGATGGAAAATAAGGAAGCTGAAAGGAAGAGAGAAACAACTACTGTTATGAAATGAGACTAGAACTCTGATTCCATAAAGCAAAATAATATCCAGATAGTAGAGGTCCCAGAAGATGAAAAGGGAGAGACAGGGTTATTTGAATAAATTATAGCTGAGAATTTCCTGATTCTAGGGAAGGAAACAAGCACTCCAGTCCAGGAGGCACAGAGAACTCCATTGCAAAATCAACAAAAATAGGTCAACACTGCTTCTCAGCCTTTTGGCTAAGATCAAGTGTAAAAATAGGTCAACATCCTGACATATAATAGGAAGCTTGCAAATTTCAGAGATAAAGAGAAAATCCTGAAAGCAACTTGGGGCAAGAGATCCTTAACCTATAAGTGTAGAATCATAAGGCTGTCAGCAGACCTGTTCATAGAGACCTGGCAGGCCAGAAAGAACTGGCATGATATATTTAGCATGCTAAATGGGAAAAATAAATATTTTTTAAATGTCTATGCTATCCAGAGAAATTTGCACATTCAATGCAATTCTTACCAAACTACCACTGATATTTTAAACAGAACTGGAACAATCCTAAAATTTGTATGGAACCAGAAAAGACCTTGAATAGCCAGAGGAATGCTGAAAAATAAAACACCAAAGCTGGAAAGATTATCCAATGGAAAGAAGACAGTCTCTTCAATAAATGGTGCTGCGAAAACTGGACAGCAACATGTAGAATAGTGAAGCCAGACCACTTTCTTACACCATACACAAAAATAAATTCAAAATGGATGAAAGAACTAAATGTGAGACAGGAAACCATCAAAACCCTAGAAGTGAACACAGGCAGCAACCTCTTTGACCTCAGCTATAGCAACTTCTCATTAGGTCACTGAAGGCAAGGAAACAAAAGCAAAAATGAACTATTGGGACTACATCAAGATAAAAACCTTCTGCACAGTGAAGGAAATAATAAAACTAAGAGGCAGCCTACAGAATGAGAGAAGATATTTGCAAATGACTTATCTGATAAAGGGTTAGTATCCAAAATCTACAATGAACTTATCAAACTTAACTCCCAAAAAACAAAAAATCTAGTCAAGGAACAGGCAGATGAAATGAACAGACATTTTTCCAGAGAAGACATACAAATGGCTGACACATGAACAAATGATCGCTTTGCATCAGGGAAATATAACTCATAACCACAGTAAGAGAACACCTCATACTGGTCATAATGGCTAAAATGAAGTCAGGAAACAATAGATGTTGGCAAGGATGTAAAGAGAGGAACACTTATACATTGTTGGTGGGAATGCAAGCTGGTGCAGCCACTCTGGAAAACAATATGGAGTTTCTCAAAAAGTTAAAAACAGAGCTACCCTACAACCCCAGCAATCGCACTCCTAGATATTTACACAAAGGATACAAACATGGTGATCTGAAAGGGCACTACATCCCAATGTTTATAGCAGCAATGTCCCTAATTGCCAAACTATGGAAAGAGCCCATATGTTCATTGACAAATGAATGGATAAAGAAGGTGTGGTTAAGTACACACAATGGACTATTAGCCATCAAAAAGAATGAAATCTTGCCATTGCAATGATGTGGATGGGACTAGAGAGTGTTATCCTAAGTAAGTCAGAGAAAGAAAAATACTATATGATTTCAATTATATGTGGAGTTTAAGAAACAAAACACATGAAAATAGGGGAAGTGAATTAAAAAATAAAATTAGATGAATATAGAGAGGCAAACCATAAAAGATGCTATTCTCTAGGAAACAAACGGTTTCTGGAGGGGCGGTGGGTGGAGGGATGAGGTAATCGGATGATGAGCATTAAGGAGGGCACTTGATGTAATGAGCACTGGGTGTTATATATATATATTTTTTAAATTATTTATTTTTTTTGGAGTTCAATTTGCCAACATATAGCATATCACCCAGTGCTCTTCCCGTCAAGTGCCCCTCTCAGTTGGGTGTTATATTCAACTGACAAATTACTAAGTTCTACCCCTCCAACTAATAATACCGTATATGTTAACTAAATTGAATTTAAAGAATAAAAAAAAAAAACAGCTACCTATGCACTCACTAGATCACTCACGAAGTGTTTCACAAAACTTCTTATTCTTATATCTAACACTAGCACCCAAAATACCTACCCATATGGAAGCTGTAAACAAGAATTGTTCTAGAAGAACAAAAACTTTTGAGGCCAAAAATCCTTACCCTAAAATTGAGGTAAAAAACCTCTCTATAACATCTTCAGAAAGTACTTAGTCCCAAATATGTAGCTATGAAACTATCAGCTGTCCTTTCATAACTGCATCCTCACTCACACAAGCACGTGCATGCCTACAGATATACACACTCTTTCACGCAGTAACATTCTATAGTCAATTATCACATTTTGGACAAGAATAATTTATTTCTATAAATATGATTTTAATAATATTTCTTAAGTATTTAGTAATCAAGGATTCCTCTAAATCAGAAAAAAACCCCAAATTAACAAATGTCAGTTATATATATTGATATACATATATATAATTAAAAAAATCTTTTTGTAATTTAGTTTTTAATTTTGAATTTGTTTTTAAGAGTCCACAATTAACATGGGGTTTGAATGCACAACCCTGAGATAAAGAGTCAGACACCCCATAACTGATCCAGTTAAAGTGCTCTTTAATTGTGAATTTTTAAGTGATGGAAGGAGTGAAGGATTCAATGCTGGAGTATAATTTGATGGGGAATTTCAGACTATTTAGGTGGGAATTTTTTAAGTTTCTTGCAAATATAAGTCAAGCTTGCTCCAATTCCACAAGAATACCACCACAGTCTTTAGGATGGAGAAAAATCACTGGTTTTCCATGTGCTCCTATTTTGGTCTCTTCACTGAGACTACGAATGTTCTTCTCTTTCAAATCCATCACAGCTGCATTTATATCATCCACCTTGAGAAAAGGAAATAAATAAGAATCACATTTGAGATCATTTGAGATCACATTTGAGATCACAAAAATACCAAACTATAGGATCTTAAGACTTAGAAGAAACTTTGCAAACTAATGTGGTCTATCTTCTCTGCCTCTGGGCAGAATCATTCCTAAACCTTCACAAAAATAAGCTTAATACTTCCACAGAAGGAAAAGCAGTTGGTAAATTTTCATAGGTGAGCAATCACAATGCTTAAGAATTTTCACCATTAGTAATTATTTCTCCTTATAACCTAAAAAATGTATGTTACATTTTACAATATTTTCTTTTAGTAGTACTACTGTTGATACTGCACATAGTTTTTTATTTATTTTTTTTTGTAAGAGCCTTGAGTTCCTAATTTATAATAAAGAGATGAGGCCTACCGTATAAATGGGCAAGAGATTAAAATAACAGATCAGAAGTTTTTAGCAGTATATGATACAGGTTACAGTAGGTACTCAAAAGATATGAGTGTTTCTCTGGATCCACAAACCTCCCATCTGCCATACCACCTAGTTATTACTTTTGAGATTAAGATTTCATATTTTAATGTAAATTACTATGAAATTGCCATCAAAATGTTTTTCCCCATTCTAAAAAATCCAAACATTTATAATTTTATGACTCTCTTCAAAATCATCTCTGTTTTCTTCATATTTACTGGCAGTCTAGGAAAGGAGCAAATGTGTTTCTATATACTGATGAAAGAATGATTCTCCTCTATCTTGGAAAGTCATCTTCCTTAGACTGGGAACCCAGTAAATGGATAGAAAGGTATTACATGAAATCCCCCATTCCTAGGCAGTCATAAATCGCCCTGGAGTTTAATAATATAATGGCATTCTAAACATTAAAAAAGCACAGAGAATAGAACACCCATGTACCCAACATATAGATTTAACAAATGTTCATATTTATACAATCTGATTTTCAATGAGCCAAGAATTATATATTAAATTCTAAAACTTGACAAACAACCGATAAGGAGGATACTAGCTATTACTATAAATAAATGATGATTTCTTCAAATAGTGTACATTCTACTTGTACACTCCCGACAATGTTTCATTTTAAACTTGATAGCTATGTCAAAGTCATGCCCAGACTATGATCATGGTTACGTCATGTATCTCCAAATACTCTCATCTTTTGCAGAATAGTAGAATTCCTCCTGATGTCTTATCTTTCCATATCTGGACATAATGAATTTCTTTCTATTGAATGTAACTTCTCTTTCCATTTTCCCAAAGTTAGTCTAAATTCAATCTTTCCATTTTAAAATAATTTAAAAATTACAGAGTACATGAAAATTTAAGGATACAGATAAAGCTAAGTACCCTTTTACTACCACCACAATCACTTTTCTCTCAAAAGGGAACTACTATCTTCAACTCAGCACACATTCTTCCAAATCCTGAAATAAATTTATAAGTTTACATATATGTGTACTAGTAAAGAATTTGGCCTTTTCTAAAGAGAGGTCTTGCCTCAACGTCTGGGAGATAACCTATGTAATCTGAGAGGAGTGTCTTTGTTTAGGGTAGAGGCTGACCAGATTGATTCTTAAAGTAAGCTGGCCAAACCCAAGTCTTAGAGGAGGAGCTGGCTATTCCAGAAACCATGTGATTTAAGATAGGAGCTGTGGGTCACAGGATATCAGTTGATATGGAGAAAGTTCAACCATGTGGTCAATCAATCAGGCCTAAGTAATAAAGTACCAAAAAAACCTCAATACTAAAGTTTTTGTTAGAGTCCCTGGTTGGCAATATACTCAATGCATATTGTCACACATCGATACCAGAATGGTCCTGAAGAAAATGGAAGCTTTGCGTTTAGAATCCTCCCAGACTCTGCCCTATGTGTTTCTTCCTTTGGCTGATTTTGATTGTAATAAACCACAACCGTGAGTATAATAACTTTCACTGAGTCTTGTGAGCATTTCTAGTGAAGTACTGAGCATGAGGGTTTAGAACACCATTAAATCTGCAGATGGTATCACAAGTGAGGTGGTCTTTTGTTGGACCATGTGTCCAATAAACTTGACAGTTGGCCCTAAACTTTGCAGTTTGGGACGCCTGGGTGGCTCAGTGATGGAGGTCTGCCTTTGGCTCAGGATGTGATCGTGGGGTCCTGGGATCAAGTCCTGCATTGGGCTCCGAGTCTGCTTCTCCCTCTGCCTATGTCTCTATCTCTATGTGTCTTTCATGAATAAATAAGTAAAAATCTTTAAAAAGAAATAAACTTTACAGTTTGACAAATATGTATATAAAGTTTTAAATATGCATATATATCTTCTGTATGCATTATTTTTTGTTTTTTACTTAAAAAATTTTAGCAAATTTTCTAAGTCAGCTGACATACAGGTGAACAACTTTTAACTACTACACAGTGTTCTAAAGAACTACTTTATAGAAATACAAAAGGCGATCTACTCATTCCCCTACTGATAAACATTTCGGTTAGAAGGGAAACCTGACCCTTTCTCAATGGCTAGGCCTAAATTGGTCTTCCTTGGTATTGCCAATGGAACACAAGAAAGCTTGGTGACTGAGTTCACAACAGACAAGATTCCACCGGCATTTAAAGGCATAAGCACAGGGGCAGGATCTGGTGTAGATAAGATTTTTAAAAATTAAAGCAAAACTTGGGGATCCTTGGGTGGCGCAGCGGTTTGGCGCCTGCCTTTGGCCCAGGGCGCGATCCTGGAGACCCGGGATCGAATCCCACATCAGGCTCCTGGTGCATGGAGCCTGCTTCTCCCTCTGCCTATGTCTCTGCCTCTCTCTCTCTCTCTCTCTCTCTCTCTCTCTGTGACTATCATAAATAAATAAAAATTAAAAAAAATAAAAAAAATTAAAGCAAAACTTAAAAGATGGAGAATAGATTGAAATATCCTAACAAAACGGAGCTAAAGACAGAGACAAGATGGAGTGACAGGAGCAGTATTTGAAAAGATAACTGATAATTTTTCATAATTGAAGAAAAATTTAAGTCTTCACGCTAAAAGTAAACTTAAGAATTAATCAAGATCAATATGAACCAATACATGTATATGTAACTCACAAAATTTAATAGCATGAATGATACAGAGAATATCTTAGGAGCTTTCAGGGAAAAACAGTAACCACCTTCAGTTAAACTGACAGCAAATTCTTTGTAATAGTATATATATATACAAACACACGTACCATAGTATACCAGTGAAACATTATGGGTGAAATTACATGATGTCTGGGAATGGCTTCAAAATAATTTAGGAAGAGAGAAATGTGGTGGAAGGGAGCATATATGGAATGAGATTGCCCATGAATTGGTAACTTAAAATTGGGTTAGATACATGAGAATTCATTACATTATTGTCCTTTTTTAATGTTCAAATTTCTGTAAAATAATAAAGCTAACTACAAAAAATAGAACTAAAATCTGTGGCCTCTAAAAGCAGAAGGAATGTAAAAAAAAAGTGTCTCAATAAAGGAAAGTAGAAAGAAGGAAAAAAATTTTAAAAAAGGTAAAAAGAAAATACTATAAAATACATAGACAATATGTTCATCATTAGTTATCATAAATGGAGATGGATTAAATGTATGAATTATAAAATGAGATTATCAGAATGAATATAAATTTTTAAAATATATTTGTTGATTGAAAGATATTTCTACAAAACAATAAAAAAAACTTTAGTTATATGTTCCCTAGAAGAGACTTACCTACACAAAAGATGAGTAAAGGGATGGAAAAAAGATATACCAGGCAAATATTAACCAAAAGAAAGTTGATAGAGCAATATTAGTATCAGCTAAAACAAAATTTAAAGTGAAATACAGGGCAGCCCAGGTGGCTCAGTGGTTAAGCACCACCTTCAGCCCAGAGCCTAATCCTGGAGACCTGGGATCGAGTTCCACATCAGGCTCCCTGCACGGAGCCTGCTTCTCCCTCCACCTGTGTCTCTGCCTCTCTTGAATAAATAAATAAAACCTTAAAAAAAAAAAGCGAAATACACTAAATAAAAAGATACAACCTAAAAATAAAATGAACAATCCACCAAAATGACAAAACAATTTCAACTCTGTATATACCTAATAGTACTGCCTTGAAACATAAAAAGCGAACCGAACATGCATAGCTCACAGTAACTCCTACACCAAGCAGACAAAAGATTAGGGATAAAAACAAGCTGTAAATCCTTTGACTACATTGGATCTAAGTGCCTTATTAGAAACGTGGTTTGTAGATATTCTCTTCCATTCTGTGAGATTTGTTTTTATACAAAACTTTTTAATTTTGATGAAGCCCAGTGTTATTATTTGTGCTTTTGGTGTTATATCTAAGAAACCATTGCCCAACTCAAGGTCATGAAAACTTATGCCTATTTTTCTCTAAGGGTTTTATAGCTTTAGCTATTACATTTAGGTCTTTGACTCATTCTGAGTTAATTTTTACATAAGGTGTAATGCAGCTCCGGGGTTTTTCTTGAAATGCTGTCTTGACCCAGTTTTGAGGCACTGGCTAGAGATTGGTTAATTCTTCTTGAGCAACTGATAAAGTCCATATCCTAACCATTCCCTTATTAGCTTCATACTCTGGGGCTATCACGTGCCTTCTCTAATTGCCCCAGAGACAGATACCAAACAACCATCTATAGTCCCTATGCCCCAGAGCCCACAGAATTATTCAAATTAGCCAATCCAAAGGGAGCCTATGAAATCTAACTAACCTCACCCCACTTGTCCCACTAAGCTTCCTACTACAGCTCCAGCTTGCTGTTACTCTGTCCGCAAGTGCAATCCCCAATGTGTAGGCCACATGGGGGATTGTGGCAGCTTTCTCTCACTTGGAGCTCTAAGGAACAAAGAATTTTGCTTTCCATCTATCCATTACTATTGTGTCCCACCCTCAAAAGAATCTTTAAATCTTATAAAACATTATGGTGTGAGCCAAGTGTTCTAATACATTCTTTTGCATGTGGCTATCCAGCTGTCCCAATGCCATTTGTTGAAAAGACCAGTCTTCCTCCATTGGATGGGATTGTTATTTTGTTGAAAACTTACTGTAAATATGAGGATTTGTGTCTGACTCCTAATTCTATTTTATTGATTTCTAAGTCTATCCTTATGCTAATATCAAGTATAAATCTTTCAATTTTGCTCTTCTCTTTCAAGATTGTCTTGGCTATTTGGGATCCCTTACATTTCAATATGAGTTTCAGGATTAGTTTGTCCATTTCTGCAAAGATGCCAACTAGAATCTGATGGGGATTGCATTAACTCCATAGATCAACTTAGGAAATATTGTCATTTTAACAACAGTCAGTCATATGATGTGTAGCATAGATTATATTTCCATTTATTCAGGTCTTTTTAATTTCTTTCAACAATGATTTGTAGTCTTTGGAGTGCAAGTTTTGCAGTTCTCTTGATCAATTTATTCCTAAGTAATTTACTGTTTTTGATGCTATTTTAAATGGAATTGCTTTCTTAATTCAATTTTTAGATGTGTGGTTAAAAAAAAATCCAGATAATCTTTGCATTTTAAATAATGTTTAATCCATTCACACTTAACATTCATATAGTTGAATTTGTTTATCTCATTTAATTTTTTTGTCTCATTAATACTTCATTCTTCCTTTCTTGATTTCTGTTGGTTAAACATGTATTTTTTGGGGTAAAAAAAAAGAGGAGTAAAAAAAACAAAGATTCTTTTTTCTGAAAAAATTTATTTACTTGAGAAAGACAGCATGAATGAGAGTATGAGTGGGAGGAGGGGCAGAGAGAGAGGCAGACTCCCCATTGAGCAGGGCGCCTGAGGTGGGGCTTGACCCTAGGATTCTGGGATCATGACCTGAACTAAAGGCAGATGCTTAACCGACTGAGCCACCCAGGTGCCTCTAAGAAACACTATAGAGCACTAATAGTTACCAGAGGAGAGGTGAGTGGGGAAAGGGGTGAAATAAATGATGGGGATTAAGAAGTGCAACTTGCTATGATGAGCACTGGGTGTTGTACCTAAGTGTTGAACCACTAAATTCTACACTTGGAACTAATATTACATTGTATGTTAACTGGAATTTAAATAAAAACTTGGAAAAAAAAAACATGTTTTTGTATTGTTCAATTTTATCTTAATTATATTTTAGGGGATGCCTGGGTGGCTCAGCAGTTGCACGCCTGCTCAGGTCGTGATCTCGGGATCCGGGATTGAGTCCTGGATCAGGCTCCCTGTGAGGAGCCTGCTTCTCCCTCTACCTATGTCTCTGCCTTTCTCTCAGTCTGTCTCTCATAAATATATAAATCTTTTAAAAAAATTATATTTTAGTTATCCCTTAATTTTCTTAACATTTAAAAAAAAAGATTTTATTTATTTATTCATGAGAGACAGAGAGAGAGAAGCAGAGACATAGGCAGAGGGAGAAGCAGGCTCCTCGCAGGGAGCCCAATGTGGGACTCAATCCTGGGACTCCAGGCTCAGGATCACGCCCTGAACTGAAGGGAGACACCCAATCACTGAATCACCCAGGCGTCCCTAATTTTCTTAACATTGCTCTAGAGTTTATAATGTCTATTTTAATCTTATTAGTCTACCATTTCATATATAAAAAAACTTACAATAGTATACTTTCCTTTGCCCAATTCCCATCCTTTCTACTGTTACCTTAAGTTTTTTTGTTATAAACCCTACATTTAAAAAATTTCAAGTCAATTATCTCATATAATTTGAGGTAAGAAAATTTTTATTTTATTTTAACCTACAAATTTAACATTTCTGGTGCTCTTCATTTCTTGTAAAGATCTGGATTTTCATTTGGTATTACTTCCCTTCATCCTAAAGGAATGAAGGCTGAATATACATCCTGAATATTTCTTTGGTTTTTCATAGTGCAGGTCTACTGGACAAGAATCCTCTCATTTTTGTTCAATGTAAGATACTTCCATTTCACTTTCATTTTTTAAAAAAGATTTATTTATTTGAGAGAGCGAGAGGACAAGCACAGGGAGTGGCAGAGGGAGAGGGAGAAGCAGGCTCCCTGCTCAGCAGCAAGCCAGACATGGGGCTCAATCTCAGGAACCTGGGATCATGACCTGAGCTGAAGGCACTCTTAACTGACTAAGCCACCCAGGTGCCCCTCACTTTCATTTTCAAAAAAAATTTTTTATTTAAATTCAATTTGCCAACATATAACACCCAGTGCTCATCTCATCATGTGTCCTCCTCTCACTTTCACTTTTGAAGAATATTTTTTCCATCAATTGCAGAATCCTAGAATTACAGATTTTTTGTTTCACGTTTTGTAGGAGTTTTAGGGTCACAGCAAAATTGACCAAAGGTACAGAGATTTCATACATATAACCTTTGGCCCTACAGATGCATAGCTTCTTCCATCATTATCAACATACTCATCAGAGTGTGACAATTGATGAACCTATACTGACAGCATTATCATCCAAAGTGCAGTTCACTGTAGGGTCACTTTTGGTGTTGTATATTCTATGGGTTTGGATAAATGTATGATATGTACCCATCATTAAAGTATCATACAAGGTGTTTTCACTACCTTAAGAATCCTCTGTGCTCTGCTTATTCATCCCTTCCTCCCGCTCCCAATCCATGGTAACCACTGATCTTTTTAGTGTCTCCGTATTTTGCCTTTTCAAGAATGTCATATAGTTAGATCACACAGTAGATAGACTTTTCAGATTGGCTTCTTTCATTAGTAACATATATTCAAGATTCCTCCATGTCTTTTCATGGCTTGAATCTGGGGTTGATGTCTTACCTCAAATTGGTAATGTCCTTGTAGGCTATTTCTACAATTGCCACTTGTGTTCTATTTTCTCCCTCCTCTTTTTCTGGGATTCCAACTATACTGATAAAACCTTTGACCATGTTCTACATCTCTCTTATGGTCTATTGTTTTTTCCCCCTCCATATTTCTTCCTCTTGATTTTGGACTCTAGGACAGTTAGAAGACAAATTTCTGCTGTTTTAAGCCACCAAGTTTGTGGTTATTTATTATGGTATCCCTAGGAAACAAATACAACCACCATATACCCATATTGAAACTGAACAATTAAATAGATGTCAGATGGTGGCAGCCAAGTTTCTCACTGTTGGTACGGGCAGTTATGAACCAAGCAAAGAAGGCTACAGTGGTCCATGTGATAATGGGTTAGAGTTAGAGACACCAGTATGAACTCATGAGTTCATAAGTAGGCTATATATACATCTTATAATTTCTGTTTGGCTATGCAGAGAAATTATCTATAGATGTATGTATATATACAATATATACATGTCCTTGCTCTGTTAGCTCAAAAGGCCAAGAAACGGTGATCCTCCGGTAGCAAGAAGCATATCTAGAGCTCGTATCTTGGTTTCTAATACCATTCTCTAATAAAATGAACCAGGGCTCCTTGGAGAAATATGTGGCTTTAGACTAGGGCAGGGAATATAGATGATAAGTTGGAGCATCTTGCAGTGCCAGAAAGTAAGGAAGTGTGGGAGGAAAACAAAAAAGATGTCACATCAGAGACACAGGAGTCAACCCAAAGTGCGCTTCTGAGAAAGCTGAACAATCTAAGCAACAAAATAAAATGGTATTGGATTACAGCCCAAAGTATAAATACTTATAAACCTTCACTGATATAAAAAACGTCTTAATGAATAAGTAAATTATTGAGTAACAAAAAGTTAAATAAATAAGTGGGGAAGAACAGACAAATCTTCCATTTGGAAAATTTCAATTTATGGAATTTTCGAGGAGATGGAGCTTAACTCTCCCTCCCTTCAGCCCTGGCCTCACAGTGACTTCCTTCCAAAGTTTATATTATGAAGAAGGGGGGTGGGGAGTGTAGCTTTACAGTGGAGAAATATGATGACATTTCCTCAGGTAGGGAATAAAGGTCAATATCAACAGTAATAAGTCATGTTGATAATATATATCTTTGATGTGATATGAGAATGACACTTTACCTCTGTGGTCTCCCTCTCAAAAATCAATAACCCTAGTCTGTCTAAATCATGAGAAAAGTCTCAATTGAAGGACCTTCTACAAAATAACTGACTGGTAATTCTCAAAAATATCAAGGTCATCAAAAACAAGTAAACAGAAAAATTGTCACAGGCAAGAGGAGCCAAAGGAGAAAAGGAGACATGATAACTAAATGTAATGAGGTATCCTAGATGGGATCCTAGGACATAAAAAGGACACTGGGTAAAAACTAAGAAAATATAAATATAGATTTTAGGTAGTAATAATACGTCAATTTGGTTCATCAATCATGACAAATATACTATACTAGTAAGAGGTTAATATTTTTAAAAAGGGCCTAAAGAGATTAACAACCATTTATAACAAGCGGACTTTGAGTCATGATTAGAGTAAGTCAACTCTAGAGACATTTGTGAATCAATCTAATAAATTTGACTCATGAACTATGTATATGATGGTGACAAAAGATTTTGAATTTAGGCACAAACTATATAAAAGTAAAATGACATGTTGTGAATGACTTAAATACTTTAAGAAAAAAAAAATAAAGCAAATATGCCAAGATCTTGAAAACTGTTGAATCTGCATGACGGGAACATTATCTTTTTTCTACTTCTTGAATGTTTGAAAAAATTCATAACAGAATCATGACTTTTTTCCAAGTGCCCTTTGGTAACTTCTACTCTAAATATGACCATGGATATTTTCATCATAGAACATTCGACCCATGTACAAATATCTACAATTCTGATGTTGCATCTCCATTTTTAGTATACTACCTCTTCGATATTCCTTAACTCAAGAAATAGTTCTATGATTTAATAAATTACTTATATTTTGAAAAAATGCCTACATTAACAGAGACCCTTAACAAGGCATGTTGGGTTGACTCCTGTGTCTCTGATGCCTACATTAACATTGTACTAGCATCTATTTCTATTTCTGTTACTGATTTTGATTTTAAAGATCTTGTATCATATTTATGCTTTTGTTAGAGTGTTGCTATAAAATTTATAATTCTTCAGAAGAACTCCCTAGTATCTTGCTTGGCAGTAGTAAAAACAAAGAAATAATACTGTCATAATTTTCTGAATTGAAAGTAGATGCATTATGTACTCTAAGATTATAATAAATGCAAAGCAATTTGATTTGGGAAATTAAGTCTTTCCCCCTAATAAAAATAACACAGCCAATAACAACCCATATATGAATTTTGTTTTTACAATCCTTTGTACCATTAGTTAATGTATCTTTTAGCTCTGTGTGACCTTGAATGCCATGAAGTAAAAATCTGGGCTATTTATCTCATCTTCTTATCAAATTTTTTTGTTTTGTTTTTTTGGGGTTTTTTTTTTTTGGTGGTAGTACCTTAAGACTGGAAATTATTTTGATTTTCTGCTGTCATTTGTAAATTAAGAGTGCCAGTATTCCAAATAAAAATGTTTGGGCTGTCACAGTCAGAATTCAGAATCTTCAGGTAAATCTTATACTCTCTAGTCCTAAACTGTCTCATCTCGAAAAACATCAATGCAGGCTTACCTGTGTGAAGGCAAGAAGTTGGGACTAAATAACATCTTTTTAAAAATCGTATGTAGGGATCCCTGGGTGGCGCAGCGGTTTGGCGCCTGCCTTTGGCCCAGGGCGCGATTCTGGGGACCCGGGATCGAATCCCATGTCGGGCTCCCAGTGCATGGAGCCTGCTTCTCCCTCTGCCTATGTCTCTGCCTCTCTCTCTCACTGTGTGCCTATCATAAATTAAAAAAAAAAAAATTAAAAAAATCGTATGTAATTCTCAGTGACCAAATATTATGAAGAGTATGCTACTGAAAAAAATATATTTTTTCTTTTTTAAAAGATTTTATTTGTTCATGAGAGACAAAAGAGAGGCAAAGACATAAGCAGAGGGAGAAGCAGGCTCCTCAAGGGGAGCCTCATATGAGGGACTTGATCCCAGTACTCTGGGAAGATGCCCTGAGCTGAAGGCAGAGGCTCAACCACTAAGCCACCCAGGTGCCCCACCCCCCTCCCCAATTTTTAAAAATTGAATTATAGTTAACATGCAACATTATATTAGTTTCAGTCATACAACTATATTGATTCAATAACTCTACATTGAGTAATATACAGAATAATAAGTTTCCAATGGTGCATATTTTAACTACTTCCAAAAATTTGGGCTTTTATATAAAATTACAATGATCCTAAATGATATCACTAATGAATGAAATTTAATCCTCAAATTGACAGAACTCCATGAAAGTTAAAATTAAGAGTCTGGATAAAATATTTGTTTCAATTATCTTTTCTATCCCTTGCTCTAAACTAAAAACTAAATTATTCAAACTTAGCAATATTACTCTGCATGAGTTTCAGAGGGTTCTTGTGTATTCTTGGAAATTATGTCAGAAGGGCATATATCAATCACCTCAACTTCCACATTTGTTCAGTTGACAGGACTCTTTTTATTCCAAGAGGATCTCTCCTCTTCCTTATTTTTTCTTGGTAAGAAATTGCCCTTTCTTTTACAAAATGATGTTAGCAGTAGTTTGAAACTTACATTTTTTCCCTTATAACACAAGGTTTAAAACCTCATTAAATTGCCCATTTTTGTTTTGCTTTGTTTTGTTCTCTGGAAATGTTATCTTTCTATGAAACTCCCACATCTGGGAACTGGTGACATACAGATCACTCATGAAACTTAGCTATCTCCTAGGGTTTATCATAAAGCCAGAAATAGAACTTTTATTTTCTACTTAAATTTTATATATATATATATATATATATATATATATATATATATATATTTATTTTATATATTTGACAGAGAGAGAGAGCATACGGGGAGCAGCAGGCAGAGGGAGAGGGAACAAGCAGGCTTCCTGCTGAGCAAGGAGCCTGATGCAGGGCTTGATCCCAGGACCCTGGGATCATGACTGGAGCTGAAGGCAGACGCTTAACTGACTGAGCCACCCAAGTGCCCCTAAACTGGAACTTTTAAAAAATAAGTTGTCTTACTAGCTTTACAATCTTTCTTCCATAAGGAATATATGCTCAGTGGAAACAGATCTATAAGATATACAAAGCCATAAACAAAAAAATAAGTTCTCTATTATGACATTATTCAGAAAATAAAACGGCTGCATTTCTTTACACTTTTTAATCTTATTTTTTTTTTTACGTTTAAAGAGATTTAATTCATTTATTTGAGAGAGAGAGAGAGAACAAGAGCACACAAACAGGGGGAATGGGGCTGGGGGAGAGTGACAGACTCCCTGCTAAGCAGGGAGGTGGACTCAGGTTTTGATCCTAGGACCCCAGGATCATGACCTGAGTCAAAGGCAGATGCTTAACCAACAGAACCACCCAGGAGCCCCTAATCTTCTCTTTTAAATAACATTTTTATCATATGCTTTTCCCCAACAGCCTGGTACAGTGAGGGTTACCTCTAGATAAAATCTAATATCCTTTTTGTACTTGTAATGCCATTTCTCAGACTGGTAAACCTGATTCCCATGATCTTCACTATACTTCCTTATTTGATTAAACCTTCTAAGAAATCAGCCCTATTCCTGCTGCTGTCCTTCCTTCAGCAATGCACTCTTCACCACATGTGTGTTCCCTCCCCACTCACCTGTCTACACTTCCCACTCCATCTGAGCTCCCCGTCACCCTGAGCTGGACCTACTCATGCATGGGCATCTTACTCAGTCTCTGGCTCTCCCAAGGTAGGCAGCTCCCACTTGTAGATGCTCTTCTTACCCTACTCTGGCTCCAACACCCTGCTTTGGGCTACTCCAGCTCTCCCCACAAACATGGACAACTATTTTGCTGTGCCCAACCTAAGTCTTCAAGACTGAATTGTTCAGGAAGGGAAGGAAGGGGGAAGGAGCCATAATTATTTTGAATATTGCTTATTTTCCCTTTTGTTTCAGCAACTACAAAGTGATATTCGGTAAAGCAAATAAATATAGTAATCTTACTTAAAGGGAAGGTTTTATTTTGCCTTACATTTCTCTTTTGTTCTAACTTGCACTATTACTTATGTTTGTTATTTTATATCTTATCAACTGTATTTTGGTCAGTTACCACCAATCCTCTGTGGAAAATACAGAGGATGTATGAATAAATGAAGCAAGCAGGCAACTCCAGGAAGATAGGGACTCCATGTTTTGTTCAGCTACATATTCCAAGCAAATTATGTAGTGAGAATCAAAGTGAAACTGAAAATACTCAACAACCAGCAATATAATGCAAACAGAGACATCAACCAAATAGGGTAAAGGGGACCTTATGCAGGGGTCCCAGGGAAGGTTGCTTCCGGAAGGGGGATGTTACTCAGGAGGTTTAGCAGTTGTTTACTAGCTAGCATGGAAACATTAAATATTTTTTACAACTTCAAGACAAATTTGTTGAGTAAGAAAGATTTTCACTGTGACATGCCTTGCTGTCTGGTTAAGTTATTTAGTCAAAGTATAGCTAGTTCTACTCAATATCAGAATCATTTCTTCAGTGAGAGGCCTGTAGGGGGCAGGAAGTGCACATTGGCAGCATCAATAAAAGCTGTGCCAGAAAACAGCAGGCTACTTGGTCTATACTGCAAGCAAGGGGAGGTAACTTCTAAACTTCCTTTAGTGAGGGACGCCTGGGTGGCACAGCAGTTGAGCATCTGCTTTTGACTCAGGGCGTGATTCCAGGGTCCTGGGATCAAGTCCTGTATCGGCTTCACCATAGGGAACCTGCTTCTCCCCTTGCCTATGTCTCTGCCTCTCTCTGCCTCTCACATGAATACATAAAATCTTAAAAAAAATAAATAAATAAACTTCCTTTAATGAAAGGCAAACCACGCAAGTTTAAGAGACTTGGAAAGAAAAAATGGAAACCAAAAGCCAACTTGGACAGATAACTGTTGATACAACTGGGTGAGATACTAATCCACGTCTGAGAAAAAAGTACATTTTGTCTAAAATCTCTGTTAAGTCAACTAAAAGCTGAGGTGCGTGTGCATAGTAGACACACTACTAAACCAGAGGTTTTATTTATTTTATTTATTTTTAATTTTTTAAACTTATTTATGATAGTCACACAGAGAGAGAGAGAGAGAGAGAGAGGCAGAGACACAGGCAGAGGGAGAAGCAGGCTCCATGCACCGGAAGCCCGACGTGGGATTCGATCCCGGGTCTCCAGGATCGTGCCCTGGGCCAAAGGCAGGCGCTAAACCGCTGCGCCACCCAGGGATCCCCCAGAGGTTTTATTTGAGGCCCCAGTGAAAAAGAATATAAAGTATCCTGGTGATAATTACAAGAAGAAAGTCACTTCTCTGATGGGGTGAATTTATCATTTAGAAGAAGAGCGCTAAATAAATGGCTGACTGACTACAGACTGTACTTGTGGCCAATTGTACCATGTGACTAAGCTTGGGACCATGGGGCATGAACAGGGGTGATATGTGTAATATTTAGATCCTCTGCTTACAGGCATTTGTGCTGTATTCTCTCTCTGCCTTCTCTCCCCTCTGGGTCACCTCACTTTTAGATCTAGAACAGAAAAATAAAATCCATCTATCCATCTATCTAGTTAAGCCCCTTTATTTTTTATAAAGAGCAGAGAACAAGGACAGGGGATGTCATACTAACATAGCAAATAACTTTTCACACCTTTTCCTATTATACATCTTCATTTTATACTGACATACATTTTCATTTCCCCTTTTTAATCTGTGCTTTTGGATTAGCTGTTACCTTAAACTTTGTTCTTTACTTAACTGAACTCTAACTCACATGGCAGCTTCCTTTGAAGGCATGGGCTCTCTGATGTAGAACAGACACTGTAGTGTGGGAAAGGGAAGAGTCAATTCAAAGGTTGATGATCCTGCTTCTCATCCTGGGGGGGTGTCTTAGACAAACCCTCAAGTCCACTGACATAAAGACTTGCAGCCAAAATTAACCTCCTAAAAAAAGGTGTAAAGGTTAAATATTAGGCTTGTTTAGCTCCTAACATACTATGTCACCCCAGCCTCAAATTTTAAACTTAGCCAATATAATGAAGGCAATCTGGCATCATGGCTAACAGTGCAGATCCTGGAATTAGGACAAATTTAGGTTTGAATCTCAGCCTTCCCAGTTACTAATAATTTGACTATGGGCAAGTTAACTGTCAAAGGTGAGTAAAGTCGCTCATAGAGTAGCTGTGAAAATTAAAGAAATTAGTACACATTAAATACTCCATATACTACCAGAAGATACAATATGAGTTGTTAGGATAACTCTATTCCTTTCCATATGTTATTCCCTGTCTGGAATACCTTCCTCCTCTTGTTGACTTGGGGAATTCCTTCACATTCATTTACAACTTAAAGCCTGTGATGATGCCTTCTCCTCTCCTCCTGCCAGCCAGGAGCAATCTTTCCTTTATTGGTGTTACTAAGAAGACATGTCTATTAATGCTGCTTTATCTGCCTGTTTAAATAGTTGCCCCTTGTCACTGTGCACATGATCCATTTCTTCCTCATTGCTGAATCCTATTACTTGGTAGAGTGAACATTATAGGTTCTAAAATATATTTGCAAAATGAACTAAATCCTTGAATTCACACTAGAATCAACCCCCTTCTCTTCTAAGTTAGGAATGAGGCCTACCAATAAATTACACCATTCTTTTTATCAAAAGAATTGTCCTATCAAAATGATTTAAACCAAAGCATAATCAATTAGTTTGCTGATATTACAAAAGGCAGTTATTTGATACAGGCTCTCTAATGAGAATGTTCCTGTCTAACATTTCAAGTTTTTCTTGGGAATTAAGCAGATGCAATTGAAAGGTCTTAAAAATCAGTCACCAATTGAAAGTGTATTGCTTTTGTAATAAGGAAGAAGTTATTAGAATGTTAAGGATAGAAGATAATCCTAAGAATACTTAGCATGTATATGGAAATTCTTTATAGTCTTCTTCTAATTTATAATTTATAAACTTTATTTATAAAATTTATAATTTATAAACTGCTTCTTCTAATTGCCTTGTATGTAACAGTGAAAGCAGCTGTATTCCTAATTACATGGGAGGTTGCGTGTAATTAATAAGTACTATAGCAGAGATGCAAATCTATTTTGGTCAGCTTTGGTGGCCTCTGTTGTGGCCATTAAATCTAGACTTCAATAAAATATATTATTATTTAGTTTTCTAAAGGGAAAGAGAATATATCCATGGATCCATCTTTGAGTAAGACCAGTATTACCATTCCCTTTTAAAAACTTAATACCAGCTTCTGATGACAGTGACAATATGTAGTCTTAAAGAGTAAAAGGCACTTTGTAAAAGAGAAATTTGAAAACACTAAACATTGAAATAAAATACCTCAATGCAGATATGATGCATTCCTCCAGCCTTGTTTTTCTGCAGAAAACCTGCAATTGGACTGTCATTTCCCAATGGATGAAGCAGCTCCATCTTGGTGTTTCCCAGGTTGACAAAAACAACAGATACTCCGTGCTCAGGAAGAGGGACCACCTCACTTATCTGGGCCCCCAGAATATTCTTATAAAATGCCTTGGCTTTTTCCAAGTCTGGCACTGCAACTGCTATGTGATTGAGTCGACCCAGGTTCCACACAGGGCCTGCCACTTGAAGCGAGGACTGTGATGTGGAAAAAGTTCTCACTTTTGAAACCGGTGTCTGAAGCCTAGAAAAAAACCCTGAAAAATGGAACAGCCATTGGTATCCTTCTTTTTGAAAACTAATGGATTTATAAAATTAATTTTTTAAAAAAACTAAATGAATAATACATTTAAAAATCATTTATATACCTATTCTGGTTTTAATTCCTGAAATTAAATCGGTGAGATAAATGGAAAAAATAGGTCAAATTACTCTGCTCTGAAACAACTGTCTGAACTAAAAAACTAATTCTGAGCTTTTCAGATTTAAAACAAAGACGGCATTTTTTCATAATAATTTCTATTTACTGATAACACTTAAAGGATAACTGCACAGCACTAAGAATTACTTGCTATTCTCTACATTTCACAAGAGGTTAAGTTTGAACGTGACAGTGAAATACACATATTTAAACAAGAACATGCAATTTTCATCCCTACCTATAACCAATTTTTTGTCTTATATTCTGTAATATGTATTAAAGCCATAAAAAGCTTTGCAGTGCTTTTTAATGTGATTTTTTTGAATGATTACTAAGCAAAATATCTCACTGTTGGGAAGATTAAGAGAGTTCTTAAACTTATGAGAATTCCCTCTGAGACCAGATTTTTAAAAATGCTTCTTTTTGTAATTGTGAAGAATTAGAAACAGAACTTCTGAATGTGAAGAAATCTCTTTTATTCAGAAATTGAAGAGACCTGTAATGTGTTCTCCCTGTGGATTACTGTTTCCCCAGTCCCCACCACACTGGACTTTAAGAGCCAGATTCTCCCCAGAATGAAAGCTATAGACATATATAAGGTCTAAAAATAATGTTGTAATACTACATCACTTAATATAAAAGGCATAAAATACCGAACTGAAAAATACATATTCTAAAACAATTAGGTTTAGCTTTTAATGTAAAACACTTTAAACAGTACTTAATAACACAGAGCTCCAGCTAACAATTTCCCTTTACTGAAATTGCTGATAATGAGGAAATTAAAGTGACACTATTAAAGATCACAAACCTTGTGGGGAAAGGCAGTCTCATGAGTGTAGTCTTTCAACCCCCACTCAACTGCAGAAGGATGAAACTTCCTTACCAGGAGATATAAAGAGCCCACTCGGCCTGTGCAGGGCTTATCACCTTGTCCTGGGAGTAGCTTTCCCTCTTTCAGACTCCGTGAATGCTCTTTTGTCTCAGCTTAAAATGTGTGCATCATAGGGCGAACCTCATTGCTATGTCACTCCTCTGCAAAGAGGGGACAGGGTTTTTTTGTACTGTGGCATAAGAGGTGTGTGTATAGATAAACTGTCCTGCACCAGCCACTGATAAAGACCCAATGACAATGGTGGACCAACACTCACCGTTAAAGGTAATCTAGCTGTCTCCTTTCTGTGTAAGTAAAGCACTATTCTATCATACTGCTTGTGTTTTCTTTGAAGACTCTGATACCAAGATGAAACAGGGAGTAGTGTTTAGAGCTCTCCCCTGGCACTGGTAACCAGTACATGGTACTCTGCTTGACAAACACGATGCATCATAAGTCAGAAGAAGGCAAAATTCAGCCTAAGATACTCTTCTGCTATGCTCAAGCCTGTATTACTGATTATTGAAATACCCAAAGGTTGTCATTATCAATAGGCTGACACAGATCAATTCTTGGATTCACCATATTATGAAGTTCATGTGTACTCCAACCTAGTACACAAATACATAAATGTACAAGTGAAAGAAAATTTCATAAAAAGCAGATCTGATTCTCAATAGATGTGATGTGGTCTGATAGTTTCTACTCTCTTATATTTTACTTCAGCTAAAAAAAATTCTGGTACTACCTGCTAAATATCTACCTTGCTAAGTTTGTTGTAAAGATTAGATATTTGGTGTAAAAAATATAATACAGTGCCAAGCATACATAATAGGTGTAGAATAAATTCAGCCATTCTTATTGTTACTGACATAAAATGATCATTTGCTAACTGTCTGGTATTCAGGGCAATCTGCGGAGACCAAGAATTTATCTTGAGAGCATGGTGGTAGCAAATTTTAAAAATGTCAACAACCAACAAAATCATTGGTCAAACTGCTTTTCCTTTCTTTCCTTGCATCCCTATCTGTGCATTTTGCAATGAAAGTCCAATACAGAATGTATTTACATTAAAAAAAATTGTAGCTAAGGCCAGTAATCTTTAGAGTAAAATGCACATCAAAAAAAAGTCGTTTGCACTGTGAAATTTTAAGGGTATGTCAAATATTGAGTTTAGGTATTTCTGAATTCTTATCAGTGTTATCTCTATAAGAGATGGGCAGCTGGTGGTTTCTTGGCAGGCCTCCTATTACTAGCAATGGAACATAGAGAAATATCAGAGGAACAAATTACAAGATGTCCAAATGAAGGTGAAGGTTTATACACTGTTCCAGTTTGTTGGGGAACATTCTAACACTTTTGACACTGAGAAGGAAGCCCAAGCAAATCATGTTATTGGAAGCATCCCTGTAGTCTGTCTACCTTTCTCCATAATCACCTTCTCATTTGGAAATGGGAGAAGGAGTTATTAGAATGACTGGCTCTTTTTCTTTTTAATGGAACACAAAATCTTCATTATATGTTAGGACAGTAGAAAGATAACATCTTTATATAATGTGAAAGTCAAGACTTTGTAGTTATAGGATTACCTTATCTCTAGAAATTTAAATTAGTTTGAGGAAAGAGGTATTACCTTATTGGCTTTATTAGGTCCCTAGGAATAGAACAAAAATAAACCCCGTGAGAATTCAATAATTCAACTTCTTTAAAATGAAGGGTTAAGAGGGACGCCTGGCTGGTTCACTTGTTATGAGTCTCTTGATCTCGGGGTCATGAGGTGGAGTCCCACTGTGGGTAGATTACTTAAACAAACTTTAAAAAAAAAGAAGGGTTAAGAACTTAAAAATGGCCAAAAAACATATAAGATACTCAGTATAATTAGCTGTTAGGGAAAGGTAAATAAAAAACACAATAGGATACCAGTTCATACCCACAACTACAAGTGATCATGAGGATATGGAGAAACTGGACATTGCTGGTATATTGCTTGTACCATTGCTGGTAAGAATGTACACTGATAGAATGTAAAATGATAGAGCTGTACATTGCTGGTAAGAATGTAAAATGATAGAGCTGCCATGGAACAGTATGGAAAACTCAAGAAATTAAATATACAATTAGCATGTGACTCAGAAATTCCACTCCTTGGTACCTAAAATAATTGAAAATATGTACTCAAACAAAAACTGGATACAAACTTTCATGACAGCACTATGACATGACAGCACTTTCATGACCAAACAATGGCAAATGATTCATATTCATAAAGTGGAATTTATTTTTTAAAGATTTTATTTATTCACGAGAGACACACAGAGAGAGGCAGAGACATAGGCAGAGGGAGAAGCAGGCTCCTTGCAGAGAGCCAGATGTGGGACTTGATTCCTGTTCCCAAGATCACACCCTAAGCCGAAGGCAGACTCAACCACTGAGCCACCCAGGCATCCCATGCCTCTGGCAAATTTTAAATGATATTTTTAATTTAAGTTGCCCTCTGACTGGTAGGAATTCACAACTCTAGTTTCAGGTTTCTCTGCCTCCCATCTCAGAAAGGTACAACTAACTGCATTACTTTGAATTCTGTAATGTATAATTTGTGACTATTCCATATAGTTTTACAATAAACTACAATGTATAAATATGTAAATGAATCAGGTATTTAAGCCTGTTGGAACCCTGGGTGGCTCAGCAGGTTAAGCGGCCAACTAGATTTCAGCTCAGGTCATGCATGATTCTCAGGGTGGTGAGATCACACAGATTTCTTTGGCACTCTCTCTCTCCCCCTTTGCCAACCCCCCTCATGTGAACACACACACTCTCAAATAAATAAATCTTAAAAAAAATAAAAACAAAAAAACCCAGGAGTGTTAAAACCCAATAGGATTGCAAAGATGAGTATCTACAGATTTAAAAAAAAACAAATGACTTCCACAAATCAGGAATCTGATAAGAAATAGACAGCTTACCAAATCTGGTGTGTATGTTAACTCTAATTCTTATCTTTCCCTCAATATCAGCACTTGCTAAATACTTTCAATGCCTTGACTTAAAAATAACATTGCATTTCCTTCCATTCAGATTGCATTTATTTCAGACCAGTCTTCCCAAACACTGGCTCCAAAGAAGTTAAAGGTTTAGCTACAAGGGCCTATACTCAACTGCATTAAGGGTACTTACTGTTTAAAAGAAATTATGTTAAATATGTACATAAAGTGTCACAAAATTGTGAGTAGTCACTTGTAGTAAGGTCTTCCTAACTTCTCACTGAGATATAATTTAAACACTAATAGGTTCACTCATTTGAGGTGTATAATTCAATGTTTTCTTATACATTTGCAAAATTGTGCAAACTTTACATAACATAACCTAAATTTAGAACATGTAATATTTTGTTAAAGTCTGAACTTTCGTATATCTTGCTTGAGGAAATATAACATACTTAGAAAGCCATTCATCAGAAGTGCCTTCAAGTTGTTTGGTGAGAAGCCCCTATGTTTTCTGCATTCAGCCAGTGGATGTCACAGCATCATATACTATTTTCAACCTGTTTAAAACTCTGCTAAGAATAACTTTTTTACTCATCACAGTCGGTAAACAGACTGTGTTTCTGTACCCCCACATACACATGACTCCATAATAAAAGTAAATCTCTCCTTACAGTCCTAAAACTTGGCCACTGTTGTCTCCTAAGAGGATCATCTTCTATTTTCAAAACACCTTTTTTCATGAGTCCATCCTTTGCAAGCCAAATTGGAATTTATTGTGTGTACTCATAGGATTTATTTTTCTGAGCTTCTTCTGATTTTTTGTGAAGTATTATGTTCCTTAAAGATAGGGTCATAACCTAAGATTACCATATTATCCAGCAATCCCACTTTTGGGTATATATTTAAAAGAACTGAAAATAGGACTTCAAGGAGATATTTCTATATCCATGTTCACAGATGTATTATTCACAATAGCCAAAATCTGGAAATAACCCAAGTGTCCATCGACAGATGAAAGTATAAGATGTGATATACATGTACAATGCAATATTATTCAACTTTTAAAAGGAACGAAGTTCTGACACATGGTACAACATGCATACACTTTAAAAACATGCTAAGAGAAACAAGCCTTAGAACAAAAGAACAAATACTGTATAATTCCACATTAATACAGCAACTGGACTAGTCAATTTCATAGAAATTAGAATAGTAGTTTCCCAGAGGTTGGGGTAGGAGATAACGGACTTATTTATCAATGGGTATAGAGGTTCAGGTTGGGATGATGAAAAGTTCTGGAGCTGGATGGTTGTGATGGCTGCACAATACGACCATACAGATGAGTCTTGAGCAAAACGGGAGGCTCAGAGTGCTGATCACCAACACAGTAAAAAAAAACGCACATAACTTTCAACTACCCAAAATCTTACCTGTTGACCAAAAGTCTTACTGATTAACATAGACAGTCAATTAACACATACTTTACATTATATGTAATTATATGCTATATTCTTACAACAAAGTAAGCTAGAGAAAAGAAAATATTAGGAAAATTGTAAGAAAAATATATCTACAGTACTGTACTATAAAATTATGAGTATAACTGGACCCATGCAGTTCAAACCTGTGTTTTGTTCAAGGGTCAATTGTATTTAATACCACTGAACTGTACACCTAAATATTGTTAAAGTGGCAAATTTTGTTATGTATATTTAACCACAATAAAAGAAAAAGGGAGTTATTTAAGGTTCAAGCATCTAATAAAATAGCAGAGTAAATCAAAGCCAGCCTTTGGAATACATTGTTTTCATTTTACTTTTCTCTTAAGATGATGTCTATATACTTTACCAAAATATACATACATATATATATTATTAGTATTCAGTTCTTGCCATAAAGTATGACTTGTTGGAAATTACATTCCCTTCCTCTTAATACCCCCCATTAACTACTGAATAAAAGTATTTCTAAAAATACACATATAAAAATGTCTCTTCTCCAATATTCAAATTATTATTTATATGTTTACTTTTAGGTTTTGTGATTAAGTATCATATGACAAGCAGCATGTGTTACAGTTAGGAATGTGGGCTCCAGTGTTACACTGCCCTGGTTTAAATCTTGACCTACTATTCATTCTGTAACTTGGGCTAGTTACTTACCCACTCTATCTTTCTTTTCTCATATAGGAAGATAATACCTACCTCATAGAACTGTCATGAGGCTAAAATGAATAATATATACAAAGGGTTTAGAAAAGTGCCTGGCACAAGTACATAACAAATACCAAGAACTATCATTATGGGCACTTACAGGAAGGTTACATAATAACTTACTTATAAATGCAAGCATCTCTGACTTCTAACATATGTTATGCTTTTAAAGGAAAAAAACTGTGTACCTACCCTATATACATATATACTAGAGTTATGCTAAAAATTTTACTCAAACACTAAATATTACTGGTATTTTTGCCAATGTTTTGGCATACATAGTATTTCTGTATTCCCTGCATCATTTCATCAATCCACGACTTGCTACTTTTTACAATAAGGAGTCTATTCTCCTTTTACTCTGGAAAACTTACTGTGTGGGCTGTGATTTTAGAAGATCTTTGGTAGTATTTCAGTATTCAATGACTACTGACATCATGATTTCATAAAACTACAGTATTTAGTAACTACTGACATCCTGGTGGAATAATGCTTTTGAAAGGTATTAGAGGCACAGTCTTCTTTTTGCCTTTTTTAAAAAATATATATTTTATTTATTTATTCACAAGAGACACAGAGCCAGAGGTAGAGACATAGGCAGAGGGAGAAGCAGGTTCCCTGTGGGGAGCTTGATGCAGGACTCGATCCCTGGACCCCGGGGATCACAACCTGAGCCAAAGGCAGAGGCTCAACCACTGAGCCACCCAAGGGTCCCCTCTTTTTGCTTTTTGATACAAGAATAGTGATTTACAATTTTTTCAAGTTAAAATTAGTTGTTTATAATAACCCTCTAACTCATCCACACTGCTTGTGACTATTGCTTTAACTTGAAAACTCCTTTTAATATCACAGAGAAGTGGAAACTGGTAACAATTCTGCCTTTCAAGAATGTGTAAGCTGGTTATTATCCCCAGTGCAGATATGCTCTAGTCTCTAGGCATTCTACACACTGCTGGGGTTTACCAACAGTAGAGAACTGAATCCTGTGGCATAACATGGTGTATCATCTTGCTGATTTGACCTCACTCATCAGGAGAGACCCATGGCTTTATTTCATTGTTAGAGTTATGCAACAATACTACCATGTAAGCTTGCTTAAATCTGTAATCTTGCCTAAGCAAACTGTGAAATCATGAATTCTGAAGTGGGAATATATCATGTGGTAGTCTAGCTCTGCCTATTAGTCCTCATGACCATAAAATAGACATAACAGTAATAGTTCAGGAAACACTTTAATCTTCACCATAACTCTGTGCATCAGACAATATTATTTTTCCCATTTGCAAACATGGAAAATAGGCCTGATTAAGTAATTTCTTCAAGGTCGTACTAAGCTGGGCCTCAAGCCCAGGTCTGTCTGCATCAAAGTTGATATTGTTAAACCATGATGTTGAATTCTTTTTCCTCTGAAATTTTTACCATTCCTTTGATTCTCAGTTTTTAATATCCTTAGTGTATGTTTTATGTACAATATCTACATTCTAACAGATGGCTTCCTAAGAGATGATAAGAGACAACACTTTCTTATTTTTTTATCTTTGTTTTTTGGAAAGTGTTACTTGCAATCGTGTGTAAGCTAAGCGTGTGTTATTATCAACACTTGAGAATCACCTATTAATTAGATTCATTTCAACAAGCTGTGCTCAGCCTGTTATAATATTTTTTCATGTATACCTATCACCTCTTTAAACTGATAACGTACTGAAATAACTAAAACTATTATGGAGCACTTCTTTGTATGTGGCCCATCACTTAGCCCTGATGACATACAGTGATAAGTGTATAAGAAATGTTGTGATTGGTTGAGAAAGACTGTAGTGGTCAATAAAGAATTGGTTAGGGGCACCTGGGTGGCTCAGTGGTTGAGCATCTGCCTTTGGTTCAGGGCATGATCCTGGGGTCCTGGGATGGAGTCCTGAATCAGGTTCCCCACAATGAGCCTGTTTCTCCCTCTGCCTATGTATCTGCCTCTCTCTGTGTCTCTCATGAATAAATAAATGGAATCTTTAAAAAGAGGAAAAAAAGAAAAAGAACTGGTTAGTTTGAGATGGGAGTTCAAAGGAGGACTAGAACTGTTAAGTTTGACCAGAGACAGCACTATCCAGCAAAGAGATCTAACATTATTAAAGACTCACCCCCCTGAATACTTTCCGAAGGTGCTAAGCTGAAGGCTTATGGCAAATGTTCAGGAATAACTTTGGACACGTTACACACTTGGCACTCTTCCTAATAAGAAATTTCAGAATTCAAATAGTGGCTCTCTGACAAAGAAGAGGAAAAAGAGAGAAACAGGAGAAAGTGGGTAGCCTGAGAGTCAGAAAAATTGAGTTTCTGTCATTACTGAGTCTATTTTTTTTTTTTTTAACGGAGGTTTAGAGGACTCAAGGAACTTTCCAAATTCGTCTGCCTTTGTCTTTCCTGTTTACATAGAGAATAGCAAATATATTAGGGCAGGAGGGAAACAATACTCTTGGTGTTCTTCACAGCTGACCTCCAAGTGTTCCTAGGATACTGGAAGTACTTAGGACTTCGGCTTACGTTTGTTTTTTTTAAAGATTTTTATTTACTTATTCATGAGAGACATAGAGAGTGGTAGAGACATAGGCAGGGGGAGAAGCAGGATCCCTGCGGGGAGACCAATGCGGGGGACTCCACCCGAGGACCCCGGGGTCAGCCGTGAGCCAAAGGCAGATGCTCAACCACTGAGCCACCCAGGTGCCCCTAACCAATTCTTTATTGACCACTACAGTCTTTCTCAACCAGTCACAACATTTCTCATACACTTATCACTGTATGTCATCTGAGCCCCGCGGGTGCCCCCAGCCTACGTTTCTTAAGGGACTCGCCCCACTCTCCTAGAGTGCACGGAGATCAGAACTCACTGTCCCTCTGCCATTTTTTCACCCACTTCTGTCCCAGCCGGGCCGTCTGTCCCCGTGGGCAGGTCCCTTCCCCCCTCTGGGGTCACCTATCTTTTTTTTTTTTTTTTTTCTTTATTTTATTTGACGGGGCGGGGGGCGGGGCACAAGCAGGGGGACAGCAGGCAGAGGGAGAGGAAGAAGCAGGCTCCCCCTGGAGCAGAGAGCCTGACGTGGGGCTCTACCCCAGGGCAAAGGGATCTCGATCCGAGCCGAAGGCAGACGCTTAATCAACTAAGCCACGCAGGCGCCCCTCAATGTACAGATGGCAAGGTCAAGTGCACACACCCGGGGCGGGGGGTGCCAGGGAGGCTCGAACGCTGTGAGGAAACCCCACGCTCCCCTGAGGCGTTCCCGGGAGGTCCCTCCCGCCCACAGGGGCTCACAGGTGCCCAAGCCCAGGGACGCGGGTGCTCCGGCCGCCGGCCTCCTCCGCCAGCCCCCGCGCTCGCGCCCCGCGCGCCCCGCTCCCCGGCAGGCCGGACCGCGCGGGGTATTCACCTGCTGCGCCCTCCGCCGCCGCCGCCGCCGCCGCCGCCGCGGCCGCGGCCGCCGCCGCCGCCACTTTCCACATGCGCGCCATCTTGGGAAGTGAGCCGCGGAGCCCCGGGAGGCTTCACGTGGGGGGGCGGGGGAGGAGCTCCGCCGAGCGGCGGGGTAAGGCGGCCGGGGGCGGGGCCTGAGAGCCTGGGGGCGCGGCGCGCGGTGCCGCCGAGGGGCTCGCTCTTGCCTGACGTGTCGAAGCCACCCAGTGCATCTGAAGCAGAAACGTAAACGAAGGACGCATCACCCCTGCGGGCCTTTCAGGAATACAAAACAGTAAGTTTGGAGAAAGTTCAAAGGCGCTAGAACTGACCTACGGCCCCGTGAAAGTTCTTGCGCTGCCATTGGCTCTGGCAGGGGGTGTGTCCGGAACCTGTGCGCCGCGGAACCTTCTCCTCCCCGGCCCAGGTTGCGCGGGGCGCGTTTTTGTGGCGCGGTTTCCGGTCGGACCTTTTCCTGTGCACGCGGCGCTGTGTCCCGAGCGCGGACAGCGATGGCCCCGCGGGTCTGGCGTCGACAGACCCTGGAGCGGTGCCTGAAGGAGGTCGGTAAAGCCACCGGCCAGCCAGAGTGCTTTCTCACGTAAGTGAACAGAGCCTGGGTTCGGGGGTGTCGCCCAGGTCTCACACGTGGGTGCCGACTGCTGGCCCTTTGCAAGTTCTGCAGTAGGGGGAAGATACAGGGAAGCCTACATCTGTTTCCCCCACATTCCAGATACTTTACGCTCCCTTGGCCCATCAAAACTTTTAAATTTTAAATGTTCAGTGCATGGGGCGCCTGGGTGGTTCAGTCTGTTGAGCGTCTGCCTTTAGCTCAGGTCATGATCCTGGAGTCCTGGGATCGAGTCCTGCATCGGGCTCTCCACAGGGAGCCTGCTTCTCCCTCTGCCTGTGTCTCTGTCTCTCTCTGTGTGTCTCTCATGAATAAATAAGCAAAATCTTAAAAAAAAAAAAAAAAGCTATATAGTGCAGATCTGTCGGCTGCATGCTAACAAAACTAGACTCGATTTTTAACTCCCAGAGGCTCCCCCTGGGACTTCGCACCGCTGCACTTCCCACAGAAGCGCACTAGGCCGGCTGATCTTCCAACATGCTCCCAAACCACTCAGTGCTTATTTATCATACTTTAGAGAAAGTATTAAATTTGCTGTTTACCTATCCTCCCCCCGCCCCACCCCGCTTCGATGAGCTTCTTGAGAATTAGGACTGTCTTTCATTTTTCTTCCCAACACAAGTTCCTTGTATTTCATTGAAGGACTTGATAAAGTAGGATCTATGAAAGTATGGCTCTTGGATTTGTATTTCACGCGTGACCTTTCCCTTGAGCTTCAAGCTCATAGTGGCAACAGCCATCTGCTCTCTCAGCATCTGAAATTTCTTATGTCTAAAAAGAAGCGGTTTTTTTTTTTTTTTTAGGGTTTTATTTATTCATGAGAGACACAGAGAGAGGGGCAGATACAGGCAGAGGGAGCAGCAGTCTCCATAGTGGGAGCCGGATTTAAGACTGCATCCCAAGACCCCAGGATCACGACCTGAGCCCAAGGCAGGCGCTCAACCACTGAGTCACCCAGGCAGACCAGAACTGTTGTTTCTGTTTACTCTGCTATGCTCTGCCTTCCCTGAAATTTTTCCCGCGTGCTCCCACCACCTGCCTTCCCTGAGTAAATGGCATCTCTGTTTTTTCAGTTCACACATATAATTACTTACTTGATATCTTCATTTTTCTCATTTCTACCATTAATTCGTCAGCAAATCCTGTCCTTCAAACTATAGTCTCAGTTTGACTGCTTCTTACTGCATCTGCATTTTTAACTCTCGCACAGTTCTTATCCTTTGCCTGGATGGCTGTGTCAGCCTTGTCACTGTGCTTTGATTCCTTTTCCTCCGTTGGCCATCTTTCCAAAGTGTAAATTAATATCATTTTGCTACTCTGCTTAAAATCTTCTGATGGCTTCTCTTTACACTTAAAACCGCAGACTCTATCTCTGAGCCCTGCCTTAATTCCGCTCCCATCTACCTCCCTGGCCTTCTGCCTCCTTCAACACACTTTAGCCACACTGGCATTTCTGTTCCTCAAACTCACCAAGCTCATTTCCATCTTAGGAAATTTGTTTTCAATGTTTTTCTGCTTGGAATATATGTTTCCAGATCTTTTAAAGACCATCTCCTTTCAGGTCTCATTTCAGATGTCATATCTTCAGAGAGGTTATTTTCTGAGCACTCTTGCCAAAACAAGTGTTAACCATTGGCTGAGCGAATGGAGTGGCATATAATATAGCAGAGTTGAGCATTTAAGGCTGAGATTCACTAAATATCTTTAGGCAAAGAGGTGCATAATAGTTTCCCTGCCTAAAATCTATACAGCAGATTTCACAGACACTTAGTTTATTATATTAATGTGGCTCTTTAGCAAGATAATATACTCTTCGGGGCCAGCTTCTATACTTAAAATTGACATTTCGTTCAAATTAGATTTTGCACAAGAGTCGGGGTTCTTTTTAATTCACAGTGCTGTGAAAGTATTGCCTGTAATTATAAATCTCTTTAAACTTTCTCCCTGTGCTCCCTTAATAGGATTCAAGATGAATTGGCATCAAACTTCACTTCATTAACAAAAGTACTTTATGATTTTAATAAAATATTAGAGAATGGCAGGATGCACGGAAGTCCGTTACAAAAACTGGTGATAGACAATTTTGATGATGAGCAGATTTGGCAACAACTAGAATTGCAAAATGAACCAATTTTACAGTACTTCCAGAATGCAGTTAGCAAAACCATTAAAGATGAAGACATCAGTCTTCTTCCAGAGATTGAAGAGCGAGAGTGTGAAGAGGATGGCTCAGAGGTGGAGTCTGATGGCCAGGAGGCCCTCAAACAAGATGTGGTGGAGGAGGAAGTGGCTGACCTGAGTGGTAATAATCCTAAAGGGGATGAGAGAGCTAAAAACTTGAGCAAAGTTGATCTGAGGAAAAGTCCAGTTTTCAGTGATGAAGATTCAGATCTTGATTTTGACATTAGCAAATTGGAGCAACAAAGCAAGGTGCCAGACAAAGTCCCTAGGAAACTAAGAGAGAAGTCGGTGGTAGATGATAAATTTTTCAAGCTATCTGAAATGGAGACCTTTTTAGAAAACATGGAAAAGGAAGAACAACAGAAAGATGATGAGGAAGAGGAAGATATTGATTTTTTTGAAGACATTAATTCTGATGAAGATGAAGGAGAACTGTTTGGAAGTCAAAAACCTAAGGTAAAGTTTTTGGGGGGAAGAGAGAAGGACTTTTTACCTCCTTAAAGTTAGATTTTGTTTTGTTTCTTTTTGTTTGTTTGTTTGTTTTTTGTGTGTTTTGTTTTGTTTCTTGAGAGGAGGTTTAAAATACCTCAAAACTCAACCAGAGCATGAGTGAAATATTTACATCAGTTGAGAACAATGGACTAGAAAAATTAAACCAAAGCTATCATTTCCTTATCACAGAATACTGTAGCATAAGAACCTTAATCACCCATGTTAGAGGTATTTAGAATTTCCCTCAAACATATTCTCACCAAACACTAAAAATAATAATAGGGAGAGGAAGACATTTGTATACTGTAGGCAGGGATATTTCAGAAATAATTATGGTTAAAAGCTTTAGCATTAGGAATACTGTGCTTTGTCTTAATTGGTTATAAATGAATCTATACTTTCTTCTAGTTTCTCATAGTCTAGTAGTTCTTAGGGCTTTATGATAAAGTTGTCAGTTGCCAGTTCCCTTTATGTAATATGCATACACATATATATGATTTAATGTCTTATTCTGTCCTTAATTGAAAACTTGAAACATCTTTTTTACTTTAGTCAGGTAAAAGTTCCAGAAACCTCAAATACAAAGACTTCTTTGATCCAGTTGAAAGTGATGAAGACCTAGCAAGTGTTCATGATGAACTGGGTTCAAATGAAGAAGAGGAAGAAATTGCTGATGAAGAAGAGAGCATTTCTGAAATGTGAGTATTTTGAATCCTTTACATTGAAGCTAGAGCCACCCAATATATGTGTGTACTCATAGTTGTCAAATATGTGTGTCTTAGGTAGTTATATTCTCTAAGATCAGATAGTCTCAAGATAGCCAGAAGAAAGTCTCTGAGTTTAAAAGAGGCATTCGAGATCACCTAGTGAAGGTAAATATCACTGGCAGTAGAAATCAGGCCTTTGTTACAAGGAGCTTTTGTTTGCTTTTTGTGCCACTAAAAATACCTTACTGTTACTTTTGTGGATACATTTATATTATAGATTGAGGAATAATTTACTTTCTATAATTATAGAAATAGCACACTCTTTGGTCTATTTCACCTAAATAATATCTTCTGTCCTTAATAACTGAATGACTTTGAAATTCTGACTATTTGCATTAGGTATATAAAATATCTTTAGTTACTAGAAAAACTGGTTTTTGTTTTCCTAATGAAAAATAGTGTATTATTCTTTCATATGTGTTTTGGTATTATAGGGATGAAGATAATGACCTTGAAGAAAGTGAAGACAGTAAACAACATAAAGAAACCTCAAAAAGAGTGACCTTTGCTTTGCCAAATGATGATGAAAGTGAGGATACAAGTATCTTAAATGTACAGAAAGATTCTGATGATGTTAAATCCTCTTTTGAAAAAAGACAGGAAAAGGTAATAATTAGAAATTTAAGGAATTTTTTTATATGCTTATCAAGACTGTGAGACTCACAGATAACTAATTTGCTCTGTAGTTCTTGGTGGAATGTGTAATTATCTTTTAAAAAACAAAACAAAAATCTTGCTGCTACTCTCTACTGGACACTGTATAGAGATGCCCATATGGAAGGTAGCTAATTTGTAAAAGTCAGTGCTGCATTTCCCAACCTGTGGCTTTCGATTTGTGTAAAAACCTGTTTTTCCTAATGTCCCTGGTTTCTTTATACCTAATGGCATGTTTTTCTTAATTAGCTGTCCTGTGAACCTCTCTTAGTAGCTTATGAGCTGCTTTGAGGTATTCTGTAGATGGCTCCACATAGTCTCAATTTTAATTAATGCCATCTCAAACACATCTTCTGAAGTTGATAAAAATTATTTCCTTGTGACATGATTTCGGACAAATGAAGTGTTATTTGCAAATAATAGATACAGCCTGGCTTCAATTATTTGCCTTTACTATTTAACCACCTTAAAATTATATCACACAATTAGGAATGAGAATAGGTAAATAATCAAATATATCAAGGATATCAATAGAATTACTAGAAAAAGAGAATCTCAGTTGAATTCATGATTGTCAGATTGTCCCCAGAAGAGAGAGAAAATTTGAAGGAGGGGGTAGAGAAACCTTGGGAAAGAAAAAAAGAAATTGTATTGAGTCAGTGTCCTTCCTTCCCTGTCTTCTCTAAAAAAATAAGAGAGGGACGCCTGGGTAGCTCAGCGGTTGAGTGTCTGCCTTGGGCTTAGGATGTGATCCTGGGTCCAGGGATTGAGTCCCACATCAGGTTCCCTGTGAGGTCCCTGCTTCTCCCTCTGTCTCTGCCTCTCTCTGTGTGTCTCTCATGAATCAATAAATAAAATCTTTAAGTTCTGTTTTACTGGGGAATTATATCAAACTTTCAAGAAATACATGATTGAATATTGTTTAATCAATTCCCACATAAAAAGAGTAAAGTAAGGCTTCCAAACATTTTTTCTTGTGAAGCTGTAATAACATGGTACCCAAACCTGACATTAAAACACTCACACAGTTTCTTTATGAATAGTGTTGTAAATATCCAAAATAACCGTGAAAGACTAACACCACCACAACCCAGTGGGCCTCATTGCCTTGATTTGGAATTAGAAAATCTATTAATGTAATTCTTGGTTGTAATAGAATAACAGAATGAGGAGAACAGAATAGGGAGAAAACCATATGGTTCTTTTAATATATGTCAGAAAGACATTTGATGAAATTCAGGATCCATTTCTAATTTTCACTTGTAGTAAAAGGTGCTGTCATGCTTCGTGGTAAAATTCTAGAAATATCCCTTTAAAATTAGAATAAGACTGTCCATAAAAAAAAAAAGAATAAGAATGTCCACTATTACTGTTACCACTGTTAGCTAATGTCCTTGTAGAAGTGTTAGTGCAACTACAAAAGAGAAAAATAAGTGGTAAAAACTGAAATGAGTGTTAAGATGAATTAAAAGTGATTAGGAAAAATCAGGGAATTCAGTAAGGCAGCTGAGAAGATTGGCATTCTGTACAATGTAAAGTCATAGATGTCTTTTAGTAGTTAGAGATAATTTGGATGGGGGGTGTGGGGTCAAAAGAGACTTCAGTTACTAACGTGCTAATAATTCATCTTGGAATGCTGTGATAATTAAAATTGATAGTGGCTTATAAGTAGATAAATCATTAGACTAGAATAGAGTCCAGAAATCTACCCAAATTCTTCTGGGGGAATTCAGTATATTATAAACATGGTATTTCAAATCAGAGAGGGAAAGAGGTCATCTGCAGCTACTCAGCCCACCTCAGGTGTCAGGAAGAGTAACTCAACTGTTGGCTTAGTAATAAAATGACAAGAACAAAACAAACATACTGAAGAATAATAGTGTTGTTTTTGTGCTTGTAAAGATGTTAGTTGCTTTTATTTAGCTATAAGCCTGATTTTCTTAAATGTGTAATAAGTTTTTATCTTTTTCTTAGATGAATGAAAAAATTGCGTCTTTAGAAAAAGAGTTGTTGGAAAAAAAACCTTGGCAGCTTCAAGGGGAAGTGACAGCTCAAAAGCGACCAGAGAACAGCCTTCTAGAGGAGACTCTGCACTTTGATCATGCAGTCCGCATGGGTATGTGAGCCCACTGGCTCCTGCAAGTGTGTTTCCATGCTTTTTTCTATGGTTCTATTTCATCGAAAAATTCAAAGTGATACTTATTTTCCCTTAACTTTTAATTTAAAAGCTTATAAACACATAGGAAAGTTGAAAAAATAGTACAACAAACATATATGCCATTCAGCTGGATTCACTGGTTAACATTTTTGCCATATTTGCGTTCCTTGCCTTATGTATGTGATTATGTGTACTTTTCTCCCTCTGAATCATTTGAAAGTAACATCAATATCATGACACTTCACTCATAAGTACTTTTACATGTATCTTTTAAGAAATAGGACATTCTCTTCCATAGGCATGATACTGTTAATTCACCCAGGAATTACTAATATACTAATGAGTGCCTAAAGTGTACCTAATATGTAATCCATAATCCATTCTGCTAGTGATCTGTGTGTGATGCCTGCTGTAATTGTCTACTGATTAAATTGTGTGCTCTAGACAGAAACCCTGTTTCATCTCATCAAATTCCCTCTTATACCTATGAAGTCAAAATGAGTTTCCATTTTATTCAGTTCCAGATAGAATAAAAAAGAGGGAGTACCCGGGTGCATGAAATAAAAGTATTAGCACTTATTACCAGATATTCTCTAGTTTTGTGTTTTTCAAACTAGAGGGGGCATCAGAAGGGCTACTTAAATACAGATTGGTAGCCCTCTCCCTCCACCTTTCTGATTTAAGAGATGTGGGATGGAGCCCAAGAATTCACATTTCTAACAAGTTCCCAGGTGTTGATGGTGCTGGTTTAAGGAACACCCTTTGAGAAGGACTGGTCTAGTTTATAACTACCTAATGAGTACATGTTACATTTCTTTTAGCACCTGTGATCACAGAAGAAACCACCCTTCAACTGGAAGATATTATTAAGCAGAGGATAAGAGATCAGGTCAGTAAGAATGATATTTAATTTAAAATTCACTGAAATTTTTAGAAATACTATGAGACTATTTTGGGAGTAGTACCAACACTCTGTTTTCATAGGAATTTTGTTTGTATCAATTCTTCACTCGAAGCCCTAAATCTACTCTGAAGTTTACTAAGTCTATACTATCCTTATCTTTTGTTGTGTGAGACATTGCCTTTCTCTAGTGCTCTGGAAAGACAGGCAGTTGTGCCTGACAAATGGGTAGCCAGAGCCATTGCCGGTCTTCCTTGCACCTTGTTCATCTGTCCGGTGGTGCTGAGTGATGCTGGTGGAGGGTAAACAGATATGGTGACTGATTCTGACCTGATGCGGTCATACATGGGACCCCTCATGTAGGCATAGTATCTGCCGGGATAAAAGATTTTTTTTTTCAAATCTTAAAAACCTAGCAAAGTTTTTGTTTAAGAATTGATCTTAGATTCCTAGAGCAATCACTTAAAAAGTATAGAAAGAGGGGCATCTGGGTGACTCAGTCGGTTAAACATTTGCCTTCAGCTCAGGTCATGGTCTCGGTCCTGGGATCAAGCCCCACGTGGGGCTCTCTGCTAAGCAGAGCCTGCTTCTCTCTCTCCCTCCCTCCACCTTCTTGTGCATTCTCTTTCTCTGTCAAATAAATAAATAAAATCTTTAAAAAAAAAAAAAAGTGTAAAAAGACAATAAAAAACACAATTGATACATTAAAATTAAATACTGAAAAGTGTTTCAGTAACCCAGGTTGGGAAAGGAAAGGATGCACACGATGATGGAGGCTGAGAAATCCTATGCTTTGCTGTCTGTAAGCAGAAAACCAGAAGTGTTATGTCCCAAATTCTGAGAACCAGGGAAGCTAATAATATAAGTTCCAGTCTAAGTCCAAGGCCCAAAAACCAGAAGCATTAATGTCCAGGGGCAGGAGAAGATGGATGTCCAAGCTCAAGCAGATAGCAGATTCACCCTCCCTTCACCTTTTTGTTCTGTTTGGGCCCTGGTGGATTGAATGATGTCCACCTGCATTAGTGAAGGCATCTTCTTTACTCAGTCTACTAATTCAAATACTGATCTCTTCCAGAGACATCAGCACAGACTCAGATATAATGTTTTACCATCTATCTGAGCATCCCTTCACCCAAATTGACACTTGAAATTAACCATCACAATGGGCAACTGGGAATGAACCCTGCTGGGGACCCCTGAGGATCTGTGTAGAATTTGTCTCAGATTTATCCCACCAGGGATTGATCTGCTGGAATATTTATCAGTCCTTAACTGGTTGAGAACTGCCTCTGGCATGTTAAGTCCTAGACACTTTAGAGCTGCCTGGAACATAGGTAGGCAAGATCCCTTGGCATTCCAGAAAACCTGCAGGATAAGAAGCAGAGTCCCAGCTTGAGATGGGAAGCTGTCAGTATGTACAGATACTGTCTACCTGAAGCTAGGGGTGAGCTAAGAGATGGGTCAGGGAATATGAAAAATGGCATTTACACGGTCCGCTGCACAGGTGTTCAATAAATATCCTATGGAAAAAAAGAATTGATCTTATTTTATAAACTTAAAATAAAACTGGGTGTATGACAGGTACAATAAGGCATGGTACAATTAAAGCATGTATAATGTTTGCTTGAAATAGGAAGAATTTGAAGGGTGAGTACTATATGTGGAGTGTCCTTAAATTTGAAGTCAACAAGACAAGCTCAGGTGTTGACTTTTAAACAACATGATAGGGAAATGAGGAATTAAAGTTGGTAACGAGGTGAAAAATGCATTTAAAACAACAAAAAGAAAAAAAATAAAAATAAAACAACAAAAAGGAAACTTATGTAACATCCCTTTGGTTTTTGTAATACTTATTTTTTGTGACTTGAATATCATTTCACAGGCTGAAATTAATTACTTTTTGCTATAATTTGCTTGCTCTAGACTGACCATAAATATTCCAGAAGAAGAGTCTGAGATGAGTCTAGAATGAAATGATGGATTTTATTAATTTATGTTCCTTCTGCCTTTCATATTGCAGGCTTGGGATGATGTAGTACGTAAAGAAAAACCTAAAGAGGATGCATATGAATATAAAAAACGTTTAACGTTAGACCATGAGAAGAGCAAATTGAGCCTTGCTGAAATTTATGAGCAGGAATACATCAAACTCAACCAGGTAAGGAAGCCTGGAAGGCAAAGCCATTGTTACTTAAAAAAAGAAGTGGAGAACCAGCTCTGCTGGTTGAATGAATTAAGTTCCAATTTCACCCTGGCTGAAATTCATGAAAGGAATCTTGAGCTCTTGGCTCACCTTATTTAAATGTGAGACAGAGTATGTTAGGAATAGAGGGGTTATAATACTACCACTGAATGTGAGGGGGGTAGGGGAGCTTGTATTGCATTTAGTTATTAGTCACCTAATTGTTCCACAGCTAATTACTAACTTTTCACCAATTATAGTAGCCCTACAATTTAAAAATCAGTTCTCATTCATACTGTAAAAGTTACAGATAGAACATATCTGTGAATTCATTCAGATTTTTAGGTCATGGGTTATTTGGTTTTTGATTCTTATTTCTTTTCAGTTAGATTCTTAAAAGAACTACCTGGCTAAGTAGGACAGAGCCTTATTTCCCATAATACTATATTACCAATATAGTGATGGAATTATTCCTTCACATTTGATTTATTGAGAATGTGGTCAATACGTGCTTGGGGAGGAGAGAGTATTTTATTTGCAAAAGCCATTTAAGATTTCTGCCAGATTTGTTTAATTAACGTCACATTAGCAGCAATAGTCATCAGTGCCCTCAATGCCACTGTTAAGTTGAAGATTTGGAAAGATTTGAATTAATTCTTCCTGGCGGTTTTGCATCCCAGAGTGCTAGTTGAAGGAACATGTTACTGAACATTGCCTGGCATGAGAGGATTTAGTAAACACAGAAAGTATTTTGTAACCATGAGAGTTAAAAATTAAATATGTAATGCGACAGCTGTACCAGCTCTGTAAATGATAGTTATATTTATGTCTTAGAATTCATCAGCCAGTTCTCAAGTTTTTGAGTATGGACTTAATTTAGGCTGATTCTAGACCCATTCCATTAAGAGTTTGGGGATGATGAGTATTTTCCAGAGTTTGGTATCCATCCTGGAGGTGATAAGCAAGGTGATGTACACAGCACATGAATGAACTTCTTGTTGTTTATGTATGATTTCACAGCCATTATTCTCTGGGCTGAGGTAAACAACGTGTTTAAGATTTTTTTTTTAAATGAATTAAGTTAAAATAAAGAAGCAGTGGCAAGTGCTTAGATGTGGCTGAAGGTGGGCTTTGATAACAGAAATTGGAAACAGACCTTGATGCGTCTCAGGCATTAAGGTTGTTGAGGCAAAGAGCCAGTTGCTTCCCTGTTTTGGTGTGTATTGTTTTGTTTTGTTATGCCTTAATAAAAAAGCAAATAAAAACGGTCTTAGCCTTTTAGAATAAATATTACGGGCAGAGGGAAAAGGGGATTGTGAGCGTTTGGGCTGTTTTTACCTTTTGGTTGCCGGGAATAGTGCTGCTCTGAATAGATGTTTACATGTATTTGTTTGAGAACCTCTTTCTACATTCTCTCAGGTATTTATCTAAGGATGGAATTGCAGGGTCATATAGCAATTCTCCGTTTAACTTTTTGAGGAGCTCTCTCATTCATCTCTATTGTGACTGCACCATTTTACATCATTACCAGCACTGCACAACGATTCTAATTCCTCAGCACCTAATACTTGTTACCTAGCTCCCCTTTATTTTAATGATAGCCATCCTCATGGGAGTGGCTTAGTTCTTGATAGAAATCAGTACCAAGGGAATTATAAGTTCTAAATCATAGAGGTAGGGGTTGCTGCAGCTCCTAAAGTGCACGTCACACTTCTTCTTTGGTGCTGGCACCATCATGGTATTGATAATTTTAAATCTGCCTTGTAATGTGTCTTTGGAGCTGAAGCCTTGGTGTTGAGAAATGGGCTATACCTTATTGACTCTTGTGTTTTGTCCTGTGATGTGTATTAAGCTGCTCAGTCTGATGTTGCTGAACTTATTTTCTAAGCAAAAAACAGCAGAAGAAGAAAATCCAGAGCACAAAGAAATTCAGAAGATGATGGATTCTCTCTTCTTAAAATTGGATGCCCTCTCAAACTTTCACTTCATCCCTAAACCAGTAAGTGTGTTAACATTTCATTGTGTGGTCAGAGCAGATGTGACCTTAATTCCTCTGAGCTTTTGTGAAGCTAACTCTTTATTTGGTTTTAGGATACAAACCTGTAGGAATTCCTTATAAATTACATGCAGGGCCTCTCTTGAGGATGGTTCACATCTAGTCCTAGACAAGTCTGGCTTTGTCTGCTGATCCAGCCTGATCTCCAAATGGGCCCTTCCCAGGCCTCAAGTCTTAGCCACAGGGTCTCTTCATTTCTTACTCTTTCTTTTTTTTTTTTTTTTTTTTCTTACTCTTTCTTATTGTTCAGCCTTCTGTTTTATTTCCATCCTGCAGTTGGTTTGGAGACCTGTGGTGTCTGTACCTGATATTTTTTGGATACCTGCTCTGTGCCATATTAAGTCCTTTATGTACATTAACCCCTCTTCCCCAGTTTGATTAAGACAGATCTGTAACACTGTAAGTTTAAGATGTACAACAGTGGTTTGATACATAGGTTCCCCCACATTCGGAAAGCACATGAAGCCTTTTGCAAGACTAAATGGGGTAAAGCAAAGAAGCAATTACCATTCATTCAATGGAAAATTTTTTGAGCATTTTAGACCCCAAAAATAATCTGTTGTAGGCTTTTCTGATACTTCAGGACCAATCTTGTAATGGATGCGCAAATAAATTGAGATAAAGCACAGATGCTCACAGACATAGTTTAAAGCTCTGGTGACTTAATGCTGAGATACCAAGTGTAGTTCCTGAGGAAGGAGCTGGGCAGAGCTGCTTGCTGCAGAACAGATGCTGAATGCTATTTTTGTTTTCCCTTTTTTTAAAAAATAAAAGTGAAAAATGTTTTCAGATCTCTTTCACTTAGCAAGAGCAGATACTAATGTAGGTATTTTAGAGTGACCTAGCATAAACTTTTGAAAGGTGTGGCATACCTGCATGAATATATTGAGGAATGATTATTACCACGGTAAGTTTAGTTAATATCCATCACTCTATATAGTTGCAGTTTTCTTCCTTATGATGAGAGCTTTTAAGATCTACTTTCTTAGCAACTTTGAAATATAAAATACTGTTAACAGTAGTTACCCTGCTGTATATTAGATGCCTAGAACTTACAACTGGTAGTTTGTACTTGGACTTGACATCCACCTGTTTTCTATCAGTTGGGTTGTTTTAGATACATCTGAGATTGTTACTAAGAGTTAGATGGAAAAGGAACGAAGCTACCATTATTTCTCTGCCCCAGTAAAGAATTACAGGACAGAAAAATGAAAGCAAAGCAAAGTTTTATTAAATACCCTCCAAGGGAGGAGTGAGCCAGCCAAGAGAGACAATGCCCCAGAAACTGGTGCATGGGGGCGTGGGCTTATATTAGTTTTTCCTTTTGGGTGGGTCCTAGGGTGGCAACATTTGAGTGACAGGCCTGGATTATATTAGCCAAGTACTCATGTTCTTTCCCAAGATGTATTCTGAATGCCTGCAAGAGTGGGAAACTGCAACATTATTTCTGTTATAGAGACAGAAGGACAAATGGCTGCTTTCTGCAGAAGTGCAGTAAGTGCAACAAACTTAACTCTTCCTCTGCTGGGATGTTGCAGCCCCAGACCTACTGCTTGATGGGTGGAATGTAGTGGTCCCTGGGTGGGGCTCTCTGGCAGGATATCTAAGGTCCATTCTCCTGTCGCTCATGCCTAGTTTCCTGCCTAACAGGATCGTACGGTATTTATCTTTCTCTGTTGACTTCCTCCCTCAGCATAATGGCCTTAGGGTACATCAGTGTTGTCACAAATGGCAGGATTTACTTCTTTTTATGACTAAATAGTATTTCACTCTGTATTTATTCATTCATCTGTTGATGAACACTTATATTGTTTCTATGACGTGGCTATAGTAAATAATACTGCAGTGAACACGGGGGTTCAGATACTTCTTTGAGCCAGACATGGGCACCAGCTTGGCTCTACAGATGGGTGAGGTTGCTGGCCAGGATCTCTCCTTGGGCACTGCTGTGAGGAGGAATGTGGTCTGCCAAGGTCCAGGTACTGTTGCTATAAGCCCTGCCCTTGCTCTCCATCCCAGTCTGAACCCCAGTGATCAAGCCTCATATTTTCCCTCCCTGATCCTCCTGACACAGACACAATTGGGCCTGCCCAGAAGCATCCTGCAGTGCTGGGAAGCTGAAAGGCCACCTTGGGTTCTGTTCCACTGGAGAAGGCATAGGCCAGGTCTCATTCTCAATGGGGCACTGTTCTGGCCTGGGATGATATGGTGAGAGTGTAGCCTCTCCTGTACTTCGAATGTGGTCCAGAGGGTTGCTTCAGCATCATCCTCAGGTTCTGGGATTTTCACAGTGCTCTCTTGTCTGTGGATAGTTGCTAGTTCAGATTGACCAGGGTTGCCATCTTGATGATGGCAGTGCTCCTGCCCATTAACTCTTAATCCACAAAACACTAAGGCAGATACTACTCTTTCTGTTTTGCAGATGAGGAAACCAAAGCTTATTAGGAGGTTAGGAGGGTTGGATTTAACTGGGTCCATGTTCTTCCATTGCATCCTGTTCTCTACTAGGCCCAGACCTCCAGTGATCAGTCTGTTTGACTCCCACCATGCTTGGCTCAGTGCCTTTCTACTTTTTAGAGCTTCTTTTCCATCTCACTACCCTCTGTGAGCTCATAAAACATGCCGACCAGTCCTTTTGGTACTTGCTCACCTATTACCTCCTTGTGTCCCTCATGTTCTCTGGAAACAACCTGTCATGAATCTCAAGGACTAGTCTAGAAGTCAGAAAGCTGAGTCAGATTCTGCCCCTAACAAGCTTTCTGAATTAGGCAAATTGCTTCACCTTTCAGCTATACAGAAGAGTTAATCACCCAAATCCTTCTGGTTCTTTGATGGTTGGGTGTTTTGTCTTCTCAGAGAATCCGCATTTCTCACCTTTGTGTGTGTGTGTGTGTGTTTGGTTAATCAGATGTATTTTACATGACACTGAGTTTTTGGTGATAGAAGTTGTCTTTGGATACCAAAGTGCCTAGTATGGGCCGTGTAATAGAAGAAAAGAGGAATTCTTAACCCCTCTTGGCCAGCAGCTCTTGCTCTGAAAAAGTTACTGATGCGAAGAACATGATTCCTTCCTGTGCCTTACAAGGCCCCACGTGATCTGGCTCCCTCTTACCTCTCTGGTCTCCATAGCTTCCTGTCCCCCAGCCACACAGGTGGCCTGCCAGTGCCCTCAGTGGTAGAGTGCCTCCTTCCACATACCTTCCTGCCAGCCTCTCCTCTACCTGCTAGGCTGTATGTACTTCCTTCTTTCCGTGGCTGTCTCCTTCTTATCTCTGGGGTGTCAGGCTGAGTGCTATCTTCTCTTTCCTGCATTCATTTCCCTCACAGCACCATGATTGCCATTGCTCAATTGTCAATCATTCCCTACTCATTTTTTTTTAATATTTTATTTATTTATTCATGAGAGACACAGAGAGAGAAGCAGAGACATAGGCAGAGGGAGAAACAGACTCCATGCAGGGAGCCTGATTCAGGACTCGATCCCAGGACTCCAGGATCATGCCCTGAACCAAAGGCAGATGCTCAGCCGCTGAGCCACCTAGCTGTCCCATCATTTCCAAGCCAGCATAAATGTATTTTGTCACACTAGCATGGAACTTGGCATGGGGAAGTATTCAGACCTTCCTTAGAACCTTGGGAATTGAAGAAGGAGGAATGTATTTAAGTCTACAAGCCCCAGTTTAAAAAGCCTTCCTTAGTCCTCTTTTAGAAACGTAGAATTTTCAGTGTAAGTTCCCCTTAATAATGAACTTTCTTTTATTTTTAGTTTGGTATTTCACAAGTCCTGCTTCACAAAACCTTGTTGATCAGTCATCATTTTTTTGTTTCATTTTTTTCTGGTCTGTCTTGCATTTTTTCTGTATTTCTCTTTAAATTGGTAGAATGGAACACAGTGTTCCTAATAAGTGAACAGTGGAAGAAATTATTTCTTTCACACTCTGACATTTTTTTTTGTTAGAATCCAAGATCCTTTTGTGCGTATGGATTATTTTCATTCTTTCTAAAATTTCCTGGGACACACATCTGCCTGGTTAACTGGAATATGGCCAAGAGTAGGGTAAGGAAAAGGGTGTGCGAAGAAATCAGTGACACTGCAGTAGAGCTCCTCTCTTCTCAGTCTCATGTTTTCTCCACGGCACCTGCTGTGTCCCACACTTCTGTCTTTTATTCTCTAGCCGACAGAGTCCCCATTCGTGTCCCCTGGTGTTCTCAGAGATGTGCGGGAATTAGAGGTAAAGAGCATTAGTGTAGGTGTTAGGTAGATAATCACTAGTGTTCTGCTATTACCAAGGTCAGTATGAAGCCTGTTCTAATTTCTGTCTTTTCCTGGACAGTTCTTCCAAAAAAAAGACTCTTCAGTTAACATTGCATTTCATAAAATTTCCCCTTTTTATAATTAATAGGTTTGATTTATTTCAGTACTATTCTAGTTTTCCAGAGCAGCTCTGTATCATTTTTCTGTTTACAAAGCTATGTTTTCAGGAACTGGCAGATGAGAAAATTTGTTTTAAGTAGTCTATTTTGACTCTTATTGTGATAAGCATTTTTATTTGTATCTCTTTCTGTATATTTCTTTTTTTTTTATATAAAAGAGTTATTTATTTATTTATTCATGAGACACAGAGAGAGAGAGAGAGAGGCAGAGACACAGGCTGAGGAAGAAGCAGGCTCCCCACAGGGAACCTGATGTGAGACTTGATCTCAGATCCCAGGATCATGCCCTGAGCAGAAGGGAGACGCTCAACTGCTGAGCCACCCAGACGTCCCTCTTTTTATATATTTCTTAAAGCCTTTTTTCCATAACCACAGATAGGATAATATTCACAAAAATCAGTAGATTCTTTGTAACATTAGATAGGATTGTTTGAAATGTCCACATCCGTGGCAGATGGGAATAGTTCAGTAATAGGTAAGAGAACTGGTGTTTCAATATGGCATAAATGTCCTGCAAAAGTGTAGAGTAAGTGTTCTTGGTGCAGCAGTGAGTCAGAGAAGACCTAAAGTACTCAGATATCAAAAGATTCCTCAACCAGCTCATGCTGCCCGTCAACACTGCCGTCATTCCACTTCCGACTTTTGCTGTTAGCCATCTCACATTTTAAATAATGTCCATGAAATATTTTATTTTTTTTAAACCTACGAGAGCCTTTTTTTTAAAATTATTTCTTTAACTGTGAGTGAGGGGTGGAGGGGCAGAGGGAGAGAATCTTCAAGCAGACTCCCTGTGGAGCAAGGAGCTTGATCCAGGGCTTGATCTCATGACTCGAGGTCATGATCAGAGCTAAAACCAAGAGTCAGACTTTAAACTGACTGAACCATCCAGGACCCTCTCCATAAAGTATTTTGTATATTATGCCTTAAATTAATGTGTTCATACCTTAACAATAGAGAACAAACAGGGTTGCTGGAGGGGTGGGGGGTGGGCTGAATGGGTGAGGACGATTAAGGAGTGTACTTGTGATGAGCACTGAGTGTTGTATGTAAGTGATGAACTACTAAATAAAAAATAATAAAGTAGGGGGATCCCTGGGTGGCGCAGCGGTTTGGCGCCTGCCTTTGGCCCAGGGCGCGATCCTGGAGACCCGGGATCGAATCCCATGTCGGGCTCCCGGTGCATGGAGCCTGCTTCTCCCTCTGCCTGTGTCTCTGCCTCTCTCTCTCTCTCTCTGTGACTATCACAAATAAATAAAAATTAAAAAAAAAAATAATAATAATAATAAAATAAATTTTAAAGGATGTTTAAAAAAATAATAGGTTCACAATGTAAATATTTTATGTCAGGACTATTTCTGACTTGTCTTGGGGTGCCTGGGTGAGTCAGTTGGTTAAGTGGCTGCCTTTGGCTCAGGTCATGATCCCAGGGTCCTGAGATCGAACCCTGCACTGGGCTCCCTTCCAGGGAGCCTGTTTCTACCTCTTCTTTCTGCTCCTGCTCTCTGTCTCTCGCAAATAAATAAAATCATTAAAATATATAAATAAATAAATGTGTTGTCATTTTTCTAGCCTGTTCCAGAGATTAAAGTTGTGTCAAATCTGCCAGCCTTAACCATGGAGGAGGTAGCCCCAGTGAGCGTAAGTGATGCAGCTCTCCTGGCCCCAGAGGAAGTCAAGGTAAGAAGCCAGTGTCGAAATCTTTCGTTTATTTTTTTAAAAGTTAGTTTATAGCTAGATCTCTCCTCAACGTCTTTATCCTAGAGTTTGTAGTTTTTATTTTAATGGATCAGCAGTTTCTAAGTATAATCAAACTAATAGTATTACATGGTATTCAAACATTAGTCTTCTGTAAGCAAATATTATGAGTTATGAGAATTATTGTAAAAACTGCTTGTAATATCTGATGTCTGTGTCTTGTTATAATCCAATTTGAATACTAGCAGTGATGTTAGGTTTAAAATTAATGGTTCATGTTGCTCATATACCAGTAATCCTTTAATATCAGCATTTTCCTCCATTGTTGTATTCATTTAGTGCTCATCAATAATCAAATTGGTGTCTAGAATAGAACATTTGGGTTATTAGAAGAAGTTAGACATACCAAATGTACACAGTCCCTGCCTCACGAACATTGAAGCTCATGCATTACACAGGAATGATTTCTGCCGGGTGTCATCTTTCCAGCTGGCCTAGCAGCGCGGCTCTTTGTCCCTCCACACTTGCCTTGCTGCACCCACTCCCACCTCTTCAAAACCTCTGCTACCTCTACAGGTGACAGCCCTGGCAGGATAGGCTGGCAGCTGGGGAGGAAAGAGGACATTGATCCTCACTGGATAGATGTTTCCCTTCTGTTTCTGTAAAACCCTCCTGCCACCCAGTGGCTGTCCTCAGCAGCTTAGTGCCAAGGTAGTCCCAGAAGCCCATCTGAAGTCCTTAGTGCTGGAGGGGGCTTGCTTCTGGGGCCATCAGCTTGATACCCCAGCTTTCCAGGCCACCTCTGCAATGTGCTTTGGGGGCTGAACTGCCACTATGAGAATCTGCTTGTCAAAGAGTGCATCCCAGGTCTTACAGAGCTGAGCTCCCTAAGCTCTTTGGAGTGCAGGTGGGTACTGCATCCTCCTGGTGGTGGGGACACACCATTCGCCGTGCTCCGTGGAACTGCTGGTCTTTTAACTTCTGAATCGTGTGAAGTTAGATTAACTATTATGCTGGGGGTTATTTTTAACAGGAAAAAAATAAAGCTGGAGATGTAAAAACAGCTGCTGAGAAAACCGCCACAGACAAGAAACGAGAACGGAGGAAAAAGAAATATCAAAAGCATATGAAACTGAAGGAGAAGGAAAAGCGGAGAAAACTGCTTGAAAAGAACAACCCAGACCAAGCGGGAAAATACACAAAGGCAGTAGCTTCAGAGAAGTTAAAACAGCTGACCAAAACAGGCAAAGCTTCGCTGCTAAAGGTAAGGATGCAGGAAAGAAATCTGCTGAAGGGGGCCTTCATGGGGACGGCGGTTGAATCAGTGCGTGACATCCACTCCACTGTGTGTCAGCCTGCTGATGCCGCCTGCCTGCCACCTGCCTGCCCAGCAAGAGGCTTCTGGCCCCTGGCTGGATAACAGCCAGAAACTCTTGGCCCTCATAGCTCCTGGGGCCTGGCAGCAGTTGTCTTCCACTCCCTCCTGCCTTAAATTACAAGAACATTGCAACCACATAGAATGCATGTGATACGTCTGTGCTAACTGGTGTGATTTTTTCATAATTCTCAGTTTTTGGAAATTTATACTTTTGTACATTGTTGTAATCATAAGCACATTTTATAGCATGAGTGTGTTATTATTTTTAATTGCAGGATGAAGGTAAAGACAAAGCCTTAAAGTCATCTCAAGCATTCTTTTCTAAATTACAAGATCAAGTAAAAATGCAAATCACTGACGCAAAGAAAACAGAAAAGAAAAAGAAGAAAAGACAGGATATTTCTGTTCATAAATTAAAGCTGTAATATATTTTGAATATAATGTAAATATTAACGTGTAAGTTTATATTCTGTCATTGTTCTCTTTTATAATAAAATTTTTGAGAATTTTTTTTGCATAGACAGCAGATATTTGACAATTTCTCATTTTGAAAAGACAAACTCCAGACTGACGTTGGAAAGCCCTGAGTTGCTTCCTCTGGGTGTGAAGCTGGACTGAGCTCCCACGGCCCTTTCCACACGGAGTCCTCGCTGGGGTCTAGGTGAAGGCCAGTGAGCAGGAGCCAGGCTGCAGGCTGACCAGGGCACAGGAGCCAGCCATCCCCGTCACAAGCAGCTGTCCACGGCAGAGGTCCTCACTCTTTGGGGTCCTGATGTTCTTCCCCACTGCCCTGTCATCCTTTCACAAAATAGTGCATGGGCCTTCCATCTTTCTCCTTATGGGGTAATCTCCCATCCAACTGAACGAAGCCTTCATGTAGGCTGTAGAGTACCACACACAGATTTATAGAGAGCAGGTATGATCTAGATGTGATAGTAGTGGACACAGCAGGGAAGGTAGGCTGGCAGTGTGGTGAGTCTTCTGTGACTACCAGGTACTTGCCTTCCCATCCAGGGAAAATTGCCTTTTTGTCTGATAGGACCTCATATTATGCTTTGATGGAAATGCCGTGAGCTTACCTCAAGGGTAGAAAACGAGAGCAGCTTCTCCTGAAGCAACAGGGAAAGCCCTGGTTTTTCATCTACATGGAACAGTCAGTCAGGAAGAGCCCATGGATGTATACTTTCTGCATTTCTGCTTCCTAATACAGAAACAGGCCACATCAGGATTAGAACCAGGTTGGCAAGGGCTAGATGAAGCACCAGTTAATACTGAATTGTCATCTGTTCGAAGTTTTATTCAGGAGAGTTTTCTTCACTATTGTATCTTTGTCTTCTGTTTTTTTAAAAAAAGATTTTATTTATTCATGAGAGACACAGAGAGAGAGGCAGAGACAGAGGGAGAAGCAGGCTCCATGCAGGGAGCCCAATGTGGGACTTGATCCTGGGACTGTGGGATCACGTCCTGAGCCAAAGGCACTGAGCCCAACCACTGAGGAGCCCAACCACTGAGATGCCCAACCACTGAGCCACCCAGGCATCCCAGCATTTGTCTTCTAAACAGTTTGAGGAACCCTGGATCTCTTTCTAGCCTTAGTGAAAGTGTCATTTTGTTTTAGTGGTGATTTGTCTGTTATATGGCTCTAAAAGTTCTGCTTTCTTTAATTCAGTTTGCCAGTCCCCATTCAATTGCTATCTTAGTTCTATTTCCCTTGAGTCTTTCATAATCATTCATCAGGATTAGAATGTTTGATCCTGGAGTGATGATTCACTTTACCTGTCCAAGGGCAGTTTGATGTTTGCATAGTTTGAATCCCTTTTATCTTCATTTCTCCCCTCACCTCTAGGTGAGGTGTGTCTATACATTCACTTTTTTTTTTTTTTTTTTTTAAAGATTTTATTTTTTCATGAGAGACAGAGGCAGAGACATAGGTGGAGGGAGAAGCGGTCTCCCTGCAGGGAGCCTGATGTGGGACTCAATCCCAGGACCCTGGGATCACACCCTGAATCAAAGGCAGATGCTCAACCACTGAGCCACCCAGGTGTCCTACCATTTGTGAGTTTCTAACTGAATTTCTTCTGTATCTATTATTTGGCATACTATAAGGAAAGTATTCCCTTCTCATTTATTTCACTATTGACTGATTTTTAAATTATTCAATTTTTTTAATCCTTTATTATGAATTTTGATTTTCCAGTTTTGGGCTGGTACAGTGGAAGGCCCTTCAAACTAATTTCTGAGTTCTGTTATGTTCCCACTATTCTCTGAGCACGTCCTTATTTTCTGGTGCTAATAAATGTTCCAGGCTTATCCTGTCTTTTCCCTGGAATTGGCCATTTTCCCACAGAACCCTGGTTTCTCTTGGAGAATGGTATTTTGAAACAGATATGGGTGCTAAGTGTGCTCATTGCCACTGTTGCCACTAGCCTCACTCACCAGAGCTAGAAATGTGTGGTTGTGTGTGACTGTTATATGTATACCATACATGAGTCATACCAAAACTTCCTGTTCTAATCCAATATCCCTGCAGATTATATTCTAGTATTTACTCTTCCCATATTTGTAATGCATTTTCTAACAGTGAGAAATTTTGCTCCCATTATCTTTATTCGTTTACTCAAGCCTAGAATATACAAGTAGTTTTCAGAATTGGTAAGCTTATACTACTAGGAAAAGGAAAACATAGGTGTTCTATAGTTGTTGAGAATAGTGTTCGGTATTTCAGATAGTCCAAAGGTTTGATTTTTGTTCAGTTATTATCTTAACTGATTTTTTGTTTAGTTTAATCAATTAGAGAAGCATATAAAATCTCTGTGATTGTGGATTTTTCTCGTAACTGTTTCAGTTTTTGCTTCATGTATATTGAAGACCTACTTTGTCAGGTACATATCCATTTATGATTTTTATGTCTTTCTCATGAATTGACCCCTTGACTATAAAATGACCTCTTTTTCTTTTGTGGCACTCCCTGTTTTGAAGTTTATTTTCAATATAATACTATAGCTCTTTCGATTATTGTTTGAATAATATATTCTTTTCTCTTACTTTCCAATTGCCTGTGTGTCATATATATCACATATTAGGAATTGCTTTTTAAGTGTAATCTGACAAGTTCTATCTTTTACTTATTTATTTTTTAAAGATTTTATTTATTTATTTGAGAGAGAGAGCACAGGGAGGAGGAGGGGGAGGGACCGAGGGATAGCAGACTCCCAGCTGAGCAGGGAGCCTAGACCAAGCTGGATTGCAGGACCCCGGAGATCACAACCTGAGCAGAAGTCAGATGCTTAACCAATAAGGCACCCATGTGCCCCTAGTTCTCTCTTAATTGGAGCTTTTAGTCCGTGCACATTAATGTAATTATTTGGTTGTATTTGGTTTTACCATTGTGCTATTTATTTTCTCTTTGTCTCTTCTAATTTTCTCTTCCTCTTTTTCTGCTTTTAAATTCAGTATGTTAATATTGCATTAATTTTCTATTGTTCAGGAATTACAATATGCATCCTTAACTTAAGACAGTCTACTTAGAGTTAATATTTTACCACTTCATATAGGATGTCAGACCTTTGTAGCGATATAATTGCATTTACATTCTCATCCTTTTTGCCATTGTCCTCTATAATTCATCTAGGTATGTTAAAATCTTCCAGTGCGTTTTTATTAATTTTGCTACTGGGCCTCCAGTTTCTGCCTACTTTTGGTCATTCTCCAATGTTCTCAAATATGCTTTTTTTTTTATATATACTTTATAATTACTTATAATTTAAATTTATAACCAAAAACTTGTTTCTGTAATTTTTATATTGTTTGTAAATTTTTATATTGTTTATGCTTATGATATGCAAGATTTTTAGCCAATAAAGTATAGCTACACAGCCATTACTAGAAAGTTCTTAATTTAACTATAGTCATGTTTTTCAATCTCTTACTTTATGGTAGCACTTCTCTTATTTAAGGAATCCTATAATACCTTTAAGAAGATAAAATTATTTCCTATGCAGGCATGTCATGTTACTGCACTTTGTGCTTTGCAGATACTGTGTTTTTTACAAATTGAAGGTTTATGGCAACCCTGTATCAAGCAACTCTGCAGGCACAATTTTTCCAACAGCATTTGCTTATTTCATGTCTCGGTCACATTTTGGTAATTTTGGAATATTTCAAACTTTTTCAATGTTTGTATCTGTTACTGTGATCTGTCATCAGTGATTATGACCTGCTGAAGTCTCAGATGAGACTACTACTAGCATTTTTTTTAGCAGTAATGTATTTTTAAATTAAGGTATATACATAGGTTTTTTTTTAAGACATAATGCTGTTGCACGCTTAATAGACTGCAGTGTAGTAGAAACATAATTTTTATATGCATAATTTTTATATGCACCAAAAAATTAATTTGCTTTATTGTGATGTTCACTTTATTGTGGTGGTCTGGAACCAAAACCATATCTCTGAGGAATGCCTATATTCTAAAAGTCTTGAAGTTTGCTTTTCACAATTGTTACTTTAATCTATTCAGCCTTAATCTTTGTATTTGATATGAGGTAGGGATCCAGTTTCATTTTTTTCCAAATAGGTAACCTGTTTTCAAAAACCATTTTTGAACAGATTTTCCTCAGTACTCTATAACATTTACTGTGTTTGGCACTGGATTTATTACATTCTCATAAATAGTTTGGAACTTTCTTCTGCTATGTTCTTTCATTACGTGGCCAACCCCTTCACTTGTAAACTGTATCCCATCCCCTTGCCTATGGAATAATATTAATCCAGAAAGTCTCCTTTCTTCTGCATCAGATTTCACTCTACCTGAATATTCCTATCAGCATATAAACATTGTTATTTTTTCCATCTAAATAAACTCAGCCCCACCTTTCCTTTTAGCTCTGCTATTCCTCTCTGCATCCTTCACCACAAAACCTCTTTAAAGTCTACACTTACTGTTGGAGAGGAAAAACTTTTCCTCTATAACCCCTTAGGTTTAGTGCCTGAGGACCTGTGAATTAAACTGATAAAAGACGGTTAACAGGAAAAATTATTCATATACTTATGGGAGCTTACTAAAGAAGTAACTTGATAAATGGTTAAAGTTAGTAGGGAAAAGAGAGGGTAGAAAAGGCCTTTGGGGATGAGCACATATGTTTCTAGAAGAACAAATGGGAGAGAAGACAGTTTGTGATAATCCAACAGCAGTTGGATTCTTGCAGTTTCTTGTTCTTGCAGATGCAAGGGGTTTTTCTATCTTCATGGCCCTAAGATTCCCCTGGAGAGAGAACTTACGGTAGGTATACTCTAGGTCTTCTTGGTTATAAAAGCCCATCTCTGAAAAAGGGAATTTATGACAGCCTTATTTCCTAGAATTTTTTTTAATCAAATAAGGGAACCTCCAAGAAGGCTTCTTTTTTCTATCTGTTGAATCCCAAATGCCTTCAGCTTAAAATAACCTTCATACCAACCTGGGTTCTGAATGGTACCCGTATAGTCTCCAATTCCTCTCTCCCAATCTTTCTTGAATCCTATTCAGTCATTCCACTGTTCTGTAACAATAGCTTTTGTCAAAGTTACCAAATGCCCTTCACATTGTTAGGTCTAATAGTTGCTCTCAATATTCATCTTCCATTCTAGCTGCATTTGACACCCCCCAATCTTCAACACACATCATTCACCTGGTGTTCTGGATGCCAACTGTTTTCCTTCTTCCTCACTGGTAACTTCTCAGACTCCTTTGCTGGCTCAGTCTCCTCTCCCTTTTTTTTTATGGCACTGTTCAGTCTTCCTGATCTTTTAATCCTCCATTTGTAGTCACTCCATAGAATCATATATTAATACCATATAAAGCCTGATGAATCCCAAATTTTTATTTCCTGACTTGATTTAATTAATGTATCAAGTGTCTTCATCCACAACGATGTCTGATTAGCATTTCATTTTTTTTTTTAAGATTTCATTTATTTATTCATGAGAGATACAGAGAGAAAGAGAGAGGCAGAGACCCAGGCAGAGGGAGAAGCAGGCTCCATGCAGGGAGCCTGATGTGGGACTTGATCCCAGGTCTCCAGGATGACGCCCTGAGCTGAAGGCAGGCACTAAACAGCTGAGCCACCCAGGGATCCCCTGATTAGCATTTCAAACTTACATGTTGCTGTGATTTGAACGTTCGCATATGCCCCACCTCTTCTCCCCCAAATTCATGTTGAAATGCTAACGCCCAATGTAATGGTATTAGGAGATGGGGGTCTTTGGGAAGTGATTAGGTCATGAGAGAGGAGCCTTCCTGAATGGGATTAGTGCTCTTATAAAACAGACCTTACAGGGCTCCCCAGCCCCTTCCACCATGTGAGGATACAATGAGAAGTGTGGGATCCAGAAGAAGCACCTGACCCTGCTGGCACCTGGATCTTGGACTTCCAGTCAAAAGAAATGTGAGAAGTAAATTTCTGTTATTTATAATCCATCCAGTTTATAAGTGGCCTGAATGGACTAAGACATGTGTTTGAAACTGAACTCTTGATATCTTTCCCCTTTGTCCTAGTTGACAGGGCAAAGTTTTTTTCTTTCTCTTACACCTTACACCCTTCACCAAGAACAAATTCTGTTGGTTATACCTACTAAATGTATACAGAATCTTGCTATTTCTTTTAGCTTCAACATTAGCTCTGACCCAGGCCACTATCATCTCTCCTTGGATTACTTCCTTAGCTTTCTGTGTTCCCTGCTCCCATTCTTGCTTTCAGTCTCCCCTTTCCTCTGCCCCCATCATCTATGCTTAACATAGATGGCAGAGTGGTTCCTCCATATCACTCACAGTAAATGCTAAAATCCGCAAGACCATCAAGACCTGTTATCAAATGTCAGCAGACCAAAGCCAGAGGCCCAATCTAGTCAGCTATCTGTAAATAAAGTTTTATTGGAACCCAGCCACACTCAGGTTACGTATGGTCTATGGCTGCTTTCACACTACAACAACAGTGTGACCAGAGACCCAATGGCCAGAAAAGACTAGAACATTTAGTACCTGGCCCTTTACAGAAAATGTTTGGCACCCTACATGACCTGCCCTCTGCTACCTACCTCTCTCACTTCCCTCCTGCTCCAGTGAGTTGTCTTGGCCTTCTTGGTATTTCTAGACCTGCTAGGCAAGCTTCTAGCTCAAGGGACACTCCCTGTTGCTGTTTCATCTGCTTACAATCCCCTTTTCTCAAGTACCCACTGCCTTACCTCCTTCAAGTCTGCTCATAGGTCATCTTTTTCAGTGAAACCCTTCCTTACCACTCTTTCATACTGTAGTCGTCCTCCCTACCCTCACCCTGATGTTCCTGGCTTTCTCTTCGAAGTATTCATCTTTTAATTCTCTACATAATTTATTTTTTGCTTTTTTTTCCCTTCCGTCTTCCTCCACTAGAATGCATTTTCCATGAAGGCAGGGATTTTCCTCCTCCTCCATTCCTCATTCTGTTCACTGCCATATTTTGAGCATCAAGAACCTCCTCACCTGACAGGAAGGCAGGCACTTGACACGTATTTGAGGCCGAATTCCCTATTCACGTCCCTTTCCCCTTCGGCTCGTTCATCTATCCATGCATTCTTTCGACGCTGTGTGTGGAGTAAGGACACGCTGGCCCTGCTGCGAGCACTGGTGAAGGGTACCCGGGGCCCTGCACTCAGGGAGCGGACACTCTGGGTCATTCGTGGGGAGGCTAGAACCAGCTGCTGTCGGTGCTCAGGGGCTGGTAACTGGTACACTCTGCCTCAGTGACAGTTTTCCGTTGTTAAGCAGCCGTTCTGGGACACGAAACCGTATCGCTTCACAATGAAACCATATAAAGGGCCGAAGTAGTGGGTACTCCCGACTCCCCACGGCCCAACTACTTTACACTTTATTGGGCCTCTGCTCCGGAGCTCCTCCCTCCGGCCTCCTGCGGCGAGGCGGCGGGCGGCGGCTCTTCGGGGGAGCGCAGCACGCGGCTGAGCCCCCGAGCCGACTCCGGGCGCGGGTCCGCGGGGCCCGCGGGGGCAGCTTCGCCCAGGGGGCCGCCCGACACTGGGTGCGCCCCCACAAGCAACCTTCCTACCGGCTCGGGACAGGGGTTCGGTCCGGGTGCACGGACAGGGGTCGCCAGGTGTGGAGGAGGAGGTGCCCGGGGAGCCCCCGGCTCGGCTTCGGCCCCTCGGGAGGAGGGGTGGGGGGCAGCCTGCGCTGTGAAGGGAGGGGATCGATTACTCGGGCCTCCGCTTGCCGCGCCTGTGGCGAGCCGAGACGCGGAGATAGGCTGGGCATGTCTGGCCGCGCGGAGCTGGGTGGGAAGCCTGGGGCGGCCGGCCGGGGCGCGGGGTCCGGGGGTGCGGGCCGCATGGGGGAGCGCTGGCGACTAGAGGCGGCCGGGCGGAGGGCGGAGGGCGGAGGACCGAGGGCGGGCGGGCGTGGTGGCGGAGCCCAGGTGCGCGCCCGCGGCCCCGGCGGGGAGGCCCGGCCGCGCGCCCCGGAGCCTCGGAGGTGCGGTGGCCGCGCCTGCCCTGGGGGCCCGGGGCGCGGTGACAGATGCCCGCGACTTGGAGGGAGGGGGGAGGTGCTGTGCGAGCCTGTGAGACCGAGCTGACCCGGGGTCGTGCAGATGGGCTTTCTTCCTCCCGGAAAAAGTCACTGATGCAGGGGTTTAAAAAAGGAATCTGGAACCGTCAGGCTTTCGGTTTTTACAAATGGATAGTTTGAGATCATAAAAAGCCTCAGGAATGATCCCTGCGGAGCCTCACGCGGTGGTTTGATGGCCGAGGGTCACCGCGAGATATTGCGTGTGAACCCGGAGCAGAGCCCTGGTCGGTCCCAAGGCCAGGACTTTCCTGACCTCACGGAGACGGTGGTTGCACATTGTTGTGTGGAGGAGGAGGTGGTGCCCGGGGAGCCCCCGGCTCTATTGTCGAACTCAGAACAGTATTTTTAATCCACATGTGTTTTATGTTGTAGGGAGAAGAAGCTGACTACATGAAAACATGAAGTCAAATAGAAGCCCACTTGTTATTATTTCAAGCCAGGGAAGTAAAAGTGAACCACTGCTGTCTTTACCCAGTAATATCCCGGGTTTTATTACTGGAAACACCCAGTTTTTCTAATACTCATTATGTCAGAAGAGAAATCTCCTGCAAAGAAAAGACCTCGTAGAAGTTTATCAATCAGTAAAACTAAAAAAAATGAGTATAACTCCATTATTTCTTTTTTTAACAATGCACCACCTGCTAAACTTGCCTGCCCTGTTTGTAGTAAAATGGTGCCAAGGTATGACTTAAACCAGCATCTTGATGAAAAGTGCGTTAGTGTTAACAGTGATGACACTACTCCAGTTGATCTGAGGCATGTTGGCTTAATGAATTCAGATGTGTCCACAGTAAATTTAACCAATGTTGTCTTAGAAGATGTAACACCGGGAAAGTTGTCACCGTCAAAGACGGGTTTAATCCCTGACCAAAGTAATTCCATAAAAATGGTCAAAAGACAGCAGACCAGCCCTTACTTTAAAAATAATGATAAATTGATGTGCAAAAATCAAGATAAGCAGAGACATCATAATGTGAAAGTCATTACTCTGGGAAGCCTGTCATCTAAATTGTCCAGAAGATACGCAGAAGCTAAAAAATCAATATGTAAGAATAATGAGGAATTTGCCAATAAGAGTCCACAGAGTTCCTTATCCACAGTGGGTAGGAACCTGGTTGACAACTGTTCAGAGATTGAGGACAAGGATCAAATTTTGGAGAATAGTTCTCAAAAGGAAAACGTATTTACCTGTGACTCTCTTGAGGAGCAGAGAATTTCTGAACATAGTGTAGAAGGCACTAAAATACTGGAAACTGAAAGCCAAAAGGCTACCCAGGAATGTGGGCGATCATCCCTCACCCCTGCCTTCTCAGATAATGCTTCTGTGTTATTTTCACCAGATTTAACTCTTGGGAATCCAGTGGAGTCTACTTCAGAGGAAAGTCTTGCAAAGTGGGAGAGTATCACAGGAGTAGATGATAAAGATGTTGAAAAATGTGAGGCAGGTAGTTGTGAAGAAGAAAAAATGACTGTTGCTTCAGAAGCTAAAACCCAGTTGTTAAACTGGGAGACAAAATCTCCTAGTTCTGCACATGATGTTTCTAAAGGCTGTAACATCCATGTCCTTCCTCTGGAAGGTGATAGTGACCTAAAGAATGAAATTACTTGCAGAATTACTTCAGAGCAGGGGTCAAGCTATGATGTTCCTGATGAAACAAGAACAGTACCACCAAATCATCCTTACTACCTTCGGAGTTTCCTGGTGGTGCTGAAAGCTGTATTTGAGAATGAAGAGGATAGGATGCTCTTCGATGAACATGAGAAGGAAATTGTAACTAAATTCTATCAATTATCAGGTATCTTAACCTTATGTTCCTCCATTTGCTTTCCTGATTTGGCTAGTAATCTAATGACCACAAGGAGTCAGTGTGGTTCTGAGTCCTCTGGGAATACTCAGGGGAAGCAGCCAGCTACATACAAGGTTTGAGAAGAATATGCATGACAAAGAGACAGGATTTTGTGGCTAGGGATGTTTGCTTCTGCACTATCATCCTTACAAGCTCTACTTTGGTTATAATGGAAGCACCTGTTTTTCCTTTATATGTGTATTTGATGGTTGTAAAATAGCCTTTTCCAGGTTAAAAAAAAAATAGGGATTTAGGAAAGTGTACTTTGCATTCTGAGCATGCAATCAAGCTTAACTTAGGTTGTTGCTTTATTGTTTTCACATACCATTTTCTCAAAAATGAAAGTGAAGTAGAATATAGGAAAGAACAAACCAAGGCATATTAAGGCATATTTTTCCCTCCCAACAATGTTTTAGGTTTCTAGACTTCGCTTTTTAAGGGTAGGGTGTGGAGGAATTGGAAACTTTTAGGCTAAATTGGTGCATTTAAAAATACTGGTCTGTGCCTCAGTTCCTTGGCAGCCAGTGGTGGCTGTAAGCCCTTAGTGCTGATTTGGAACAGAAGCCACCCTGGTTGTTGCACTGCTAATCCAAGGGGCCATGGTAGCTTTTCGGAACGAAGTCCCTTCTGAGCTGCGGAAAGCTTACTTCAGGGCTATGCTCACCTCTCATTATTAGTAATCTTGTCTGACTCTTCAGTTGGATTAAAAAAAAATCTTAAATATTACTAGTAATGTTCAGGAGAAGGGTCTTTGTTTTAAATTCCCACAATGAAATTACAGTCTTCGTTGTATTACTTTTTTTTTTTTTTTTAGAGATTTTATTTATTTATTTGATAGCACGAGCAGGGGGAGGAGCAGAGGGAGAGGGAGAAGCCAACTCCTCACTAAGCAAGGAGCCCAATGGGGGGCTGGATCCCAGGACTCTGAGTTCATAACCTAAGCCAAAGGCAGACATTTGACCAAATAAGCCACCCAGGCATCCCGTTGTATTACTTTTAACATGTGAGTGATACTTCTCTGCGCATAGTTGCACAAATTATCCACACAGCCTCCATCTCTACTTGTGCTATCCTCACCAGAACATGGACATAAATGACACCCCATTACTCTTCTATCCACAGAAGTCACAGATCTTTGGTTGGGTGCTGGTTGCATTCATGCGAGCATTTGAGTAGTCTGTGTGCCTCTGTATAATTGAGAAGTATGAATAGTTTCCCTAGTGCAAGTTTTGGTAGATTCTTGTGTATGGCTCCCCACCAATAGTCATTTGCAGTGTCTCTATGTGAAAATAAGTGTTGCTAATTGAGTTTCCCTCTTTAAAGAAAAAAATGAAAAAAAGTTGAAGATTTAAGAAGTGTAATTATACCATTTTAGAATTGGCAGAAATCTATTTATTTTAAAGATTTTATTTGTTTATTCATGAGAGACAGAGAGAGGCAGAGGGAGAAGCAGGCCTCGTGCAGGGGGCCCAATGTGCGACTCGATCCCAGGACTCCAGGATCGTGCCCTGAGCCGAAGGCAGGCGCTAAACCGCTGAGCCACCCATTCAGGGTTCCTGAATTGGCAGAAATTTAAAGATAATCCAGATAACAGGAAATTTGTGACCAGGTTAATCAAATAACTTTGCCAAGATCACTGAGTTAGGGATGGTTGCTTTACCAAACCTACACATATTTTGAAAATCTTTTCAGATTATTTTCAGCCAATAATAGAGTCATGCATATTAAGCTGAAAGCAGAGAACAAAAAAACTGGAATTCTGGGTAGGGCTTCTCTGAGTGAAAGTATTGGTGGCTAGAAAAATGAGAAACCTGGTTCTTAGAAGTTTTGAAATGGCCAATAACCATTACCAATTTTGGAAATTTTTAGTGGTTGATCTGCCCATCATCAAATACATCATCTTGTTTAATCTTTTCACCAGCATTGGGAAGATGGTGTTATTTCCCCAGGACCCCCCCCCCCTTTTTTTTTTAACAGAAAATGGAGTCTTGGTAAGGTTCATTGACTTGGATAATGCACAAGAGGCAGAGCTGGTCCAGGGCTTGAGTAAGCATAGGTGTATTTCTTTTTTTTTTTTTTTTGAGATTCATTATATTTTATTTATTTCAGAGAGTGTGCGCATGTGTGTGAGTAGGGGGTGGGGCGAAGGGAGAGAATCTCAGGCAGACTCCCTGCTGAGCACAGAGCCCGATTCAGGGCTTGTCTCATGATCCATGAGATCATGACCCAAGCCAAAACCAAGAGTCTGAACTAACCGACAGCCACCCAGGTGCCCCACCATAAGTGTATTTCTAATAGAATATATTTTACTCAACTCTGTTTTGAAAAGTATATTGTTTTGAGAAGGGAGATAATATTTTTCATAACTTTATTGCAGCTAGTGGTCAGAAGTTATATGTAAGACTTTTTCAACGTAAATTCAGCTGGATTAAAATGAGTAAATTGGAATATGAAGAGATTGCCCCTGATTTAACACCTGTGATTGGAGAATTGCAGCAAGCAGGCTTTCTGCAGACAGGTATGATTAGTCAAAGGAAATGTAATCTGAAAATAGGGCATGAAGAACTCAGTTTCTGCAGAATGATGGTGCTGTTGGTGCCTGGCAAATACTAATTTTTAAAAATTGAATTTTTAACCTTAGGACAACAAATTATTCATGTTAAAGCCATTCTTAGCCTGGGTGAAGACTATTTGTTGTTTTCTTGACTGTCTCATGTTGAGGACAATAAAGTCTCCCCTGGGTCCCTGAAGGTCCTCAAAAGTCTCCCTCACTGAGTCAGTGAAGAAACTCACCCCTTCTCAGCTCTCACCTTCTAGCAAGAATCTGACTCATTCAGCTGCCTCATCTTTGTGATAGAATGAAGCTGGTTTACTTGAAGCTAATATTGCCTCTAAAAGCTTCATCCACCCCCTCATGTACACACATACAGCTCTTGTAGTATGTAAGTTGATTGCCTCAAGTTCGTTGATTTAAACCTATGAGACTGTAGTTTTGGTGGTCTTGTCTCTAGCATCCATTAAGCACCTACCTACCTGGACTGAAAGTGATATTGTACTGGAAACATTGGTGGAGGGAGAATGTGAGTCTTAGGTAGTTGCTGACAGCCTTTTTTTTTTTTTTAATTTTGTTTATTCATTCATTCATTCATTCATTCATTCGAGACACAGAGAGAGACAGGAGACCGAGAGAGGCAGAGGGAGAAGCAGGCTCCATGCAGGGAGCCCAATATGGGACTCCATCCGGGGTCTCCAGGATCACACCCTGGGCCAAAGGTGGCGCTAAACCACGCGGGCTGCCCCGTTGCTGACAGTCTTGACTTGTCAGTCTTGAAATAGGCAAATCAGACCAAAGCCAGGTGGTTTCTGTGTGGAAGTTTGTAGTGAAGAGCACTTAGTAAAGTGAGGTTAGGTGATGTGCTGGGACTGGGGGAAAAGGCAGAGGGGCTCAGTTAAGAAGCTTGAATGAGAGGGATTAGGCAGCAGGATGCAGGCCCTGCTTGGAGCACTGCTTCCAACACATCAGTCCATAAGGGCCACTGGGGAGCTTCTGTCCTCACCTGACTTGGACGGTTTGGTGCAGATTCATAAATTCACAAGTTTGACATGCATGCCAGGTGATTGCTGCAGGTGAGCCTTGACTTACCTTTAAATGACCTTTAACCACAACCCCAGTGGCTCACTATTGTGCTCAATCAAGTCCAAGTCCTGCCCTCGATCTGCATGACCCCATGGGACACGGTCCTGCTCACTCTGCTGTGGCCACAGAGCTCTCCTTGGGGTTCTGCAGCAAGCTGAGTGCACTGCTTTCAGAGCCTTGTACTTGCTGCCATAGCTCCCTCAATTCACCCAGCTCTGCATCACCTCTTCAGAGGTCAGTCTGACCACCCTACATGGAACCAGCCCTTCTGCTACGTTTGCTTTGCCTCAGCCAGTTTTGTTTTTATTTATCATAGTTCTCAGCACCTGACATACCTACTTACTTGCTTGTCATGCAAAGAAAGAGGTGAGCTGCTTGTGGCCAGGACTTGGTTTGTTCATTGTAGTGTGCCCAGGGCCATAGAACATTACTTGGCATGCAGTGTGCACCTAGTAAGTCTTTACTGAATGGAGGAAAAAGGCATTGCCCTAAGCTGTAAGTGCCTTGAAGACAGACACCAGCCAGGTCTGATTCAGCTGAATCTCAGGTCTAGACTGGTGTCTGGGTCTCGTGATAGCATACATGTGTATGTTTGTTCAGTAATTGAACACATAAAAGGGTTTCCAGCCAGAGGCCTGTACAGGGAGAGCAGAGCTGATGGTCAGTTTACTCTGATCTGTTTGGGAGAGGTCCAGTTGGAGGCCTTGTAATCAGCAAATATACCAGTGAGTTTTTAATGAGGGTGTCTAAGCCATAATAGTTACCCATATGTGTCTTTTTTTTTTTTAAGATTTTTATTTATTTATTCATGAGACACACAGAGAGAGAGAGAGAGGCAGAGACACTGGCAGAGGGAGAAGGAAGCTCCATGCAGAGAGCCTGACGTGGGACTCGATCCTGGGCCTCCAGGATCACACCCCGGGCTGAAGGCAGCGCTAAACCACTGAGCCATCAGGGCTGCCCCATATGTGTCTTTATGTTATTCAGACTTTACTTTTTAGTGAGAAATTGTATTTTATAACTTTTATGAGATACCTATTTTCCATATTCTGTAATAATTGGTTTGACAAACTAATTACAGTTCCTTTTTTTTTTTTTTTTTTTTTTAATAAGAGAGGGATGGGGTAGAGGGAGAGAATAAAGAGAATCTTAAGCAGGCTCTGTGCCTAGTGCAGGGCCTGATGTGGGGCTTGATCTCATAACTCTTGAGATCATGAGCAGAGCTGAAATCAAAAGTCGGACAGCTGCACTGACAGAGCCACCCAGGCGTCCCTACTAATTACAATTTCTGCAGTAGAATTTCATTGTACTTGCATTTTTTTTTGCAGTCAGCAAGTTTACTCTGTTTATTAAAGTCACGGAAATGGTTTGACCAAAGTGCACAATAGAATGACATCACTGGTTTGTTATAAATCACAGTGAATTACTAGAATACAACAATGTCATTCCTTTACACAGAGGATTACAGGATGGGGTGAATATTATAAAGGATAGGATCTTTTCAACACATTAAGCCAATCAGATTTTACACCTCAACTATGTACCTTTGAAAAGACTGGTTAGCAAAGCTGAGGGGTTTTCCTCCTCTTTTCTTCTCTACCAATTATTACTAAGCCACAACGAAAAAAGCCATGCACAAATTTTACAACACCTGATAAAAAACAGATACAAAATCTTGTTTACTTCATCACTTGGTAAAGCTTGTATCTTTGCTCCTTCATTTTTCTGATTAGGCCACTTGTCACATGACTCACCCCTAAATGAAAAGCTGTTAATAATTTAGCAGTATTCACCCCTGTACACATATCAAGATACACTCCCCATAACCATCAAGTCCATGTCTCTTTCCTGTACATTAACACAAATGAACACACCACAAACCTAGGACTAAAGACATTTACTATACAGTTTTAAAAATTAATATATCTAGCATCACTATCAGTGTATTTCAGATCCCATATTTGGGAGAGGGGATGCTGTATGTACAACCCAGCCCATCTGAAGATTTGGGCAAATCTGCCAGAAATGTATGAGGAAAGCCCTGCAATGTGCCATACATAACCAGTAGCTTTCTGCCTTGCAGAGGGGAATCCAGAGCAGAGCTGTGCATTTCCAGAGTAGGAAAAAACCCAGAGCTTAACGTCTTATGGGCGAGTAACTTTTCATAGAGTGAAAGGCAGAGTTTTGTCTTCTTAAACCCATTTTAATGTCACAGCATAGTCAGTGAAGAAAACAGAGTGGTCATCTGTACATAGGTACATAGATCTGGCTAGCCTAAAAAGAAACATTTAAGATTTTTACAGAAAATCTACCATAAAAACAAGTCTTTAATTATGCTCTTATCCATCTACTCACTAGTTCAATCACTGGCTGCCTCTAAACCTAGCAAACCATAATCCGAGGTCCAGCAACTCACTCCTCACCCCGTCCCATTCCAAAAAAGAAATGGCTTCTGCATGAATAATTCAAAATGGTCTTATCCATAAAGTAGCAGCCTCAAACTGTAGTGGAGACTGGCGACTGGATGGTTGTTCCCCTGGGATTTGGATTTTTAGAGACACTTCCCAAATGCAGAGTTGATTCTCAGGGAGCTGCTGTCCCCAAATCATAATGTTACTTCAAACAGTGTTATTGTACCTATCTAAGTTCCTCATAATTGTCAGCTACTAATCAGCTATTAGTATAATGAAATAAAACTGTTCCCAGAAACGAGCAAGACCAAAGCTTGCTTTTTGATTGGTTTGTTTGAAGTTCCCATGGTAAAGAACCTTAAGGCAGTTGGACTGTGGCCTGCTAGAGCCATCCGGGGCAGACTGAAAAAAACTGTTGTGTCAGAGTTCTTACATCAAAAATTTCCCCCTTTATCAACTGGGGGGATGGATTTGTTGCTCATTCCTTGAGTTCAATAGAGACCTAAGGTCAAGAGTTCAAGGTCACCAACTCCATTTAAAATGTCTAACCCACCTAAGTTTCTCACATGGTTTGCTCAGCTATTCATCCACCTGGGTATGCTTTGGATTGTAAGTCTTCCTTGATGATATTACAGATTCAGTTAAAATTTGTCTTGTTCATTATATTTGCATTTAAGTAAGCTTCATTCTTCTCAAAGTCAATAGAGCTAGAAAATAATAAAAATCTTTAAAACTATGTTTACCTTTTTTTTTTTTTTTAATCCATTTCAGAGTCTGAGTTGCAAGAGCTCTCTGAAGTACTTGAACTGCTTTCTGCTCCTGAACTGAAAACCCTGGCAAAGGCCTTCCACTTGGTGAATCCCAATGGACAGAAACAGCAGCTGGTGGACAACTTCCTCAAATTGGCCAAACAGCCTTCAGTCTGCACTTGGGGCAAGAATCAGCCTGGAATCGGTGCAGTGATTTTAAAAAGGTTTTGTTGGATATTGTTTCAGTAAAAACATTAAAATGTTGATAGCACATATTAACTTATGATAACAGATGGTACATTGTTTCAAATTATAATTTCTTATCTTATTTGTAGTTAGATTGATAAGACAGAAGAGCCTTATCACAATAGCTTGGATTCTTTCTTGGTTTATTTTTAATAAGTAATACTACTAAGACCAAGGAATTTCTAGGGCCAAGAAAAATCAGGAAGCAGTAGGCATGTGGTAAATTCTAGTATATTCTTATTCAAGAAAAATGCAATTTTAACTCCTTTCCTACAGGACTTACAGTAATATATTTGGTCGAATATTTATTTTAGTCAACTCTTTATTGAAGTATAATCTATCAGTCTTAATATGTAGTTTTTCTTGGGTTTAGAACATAAAATTGACCAAGAGCTATGGTTTGTTTCTTTTGCTTTTGTGAAGACCTTGAAATGTTTCAATTTGGGGAAAGATGTAAAAACCTTCAGAATTTATTTTTTTTCCTCACATTATCTCTAGAATGCAGCTATATTAACTTTAATTTGGAGTTGTTGAGGATAAAGTAAGTGATGCTTTTGAAAACACTTTAAAACAATGTCAATGTTTATTTTGTGTAATATATAGTGTGTCTTTCTGAATACACACATGGGCATATATGTGCATGTGCACAAGTAACTTTCAGCTGTTATGTGTCAAGAGCCAATCTTTGTTGGGAGATACTACAAATATTAATCTTTTAAAAAAACATAGCTACAAACAAGACATGCATTATTAAGAAAACTGTCACTACTAACTCTTCAAAAAGTTTAATACTATAGGTTTTTAAAAAATATTTTAATTATGTATTTATAGTTAATTGACTTTTAGGATTATAGAATCTTCGTAGTATATTAAATGTCTTCTAAGACATTTAGACATTAAATGTCTTCTTAGACATTTAGACATTCTTTTTTTAAAGATGATTAATTTGAGAGAGAGAGTGTTCGAGCAAGCAAGAGCATGCACGAGCTGGGGGGCGGGTTGTGGAGAGTCAGAGGGAAAGAATCTCAAGCATACTCCCCACTGAGTACAGAGCCTGATGTGGGGCTTGATCTCACAACCTGGGGACCATGACTTGGAGTCAAATACTCAACTGACTTGAGCCACCCAGGCAGTCCCCTAAGTCCTTTCTCTTTATTTTAGGGGACCCACTTCCCCTAAGTCCTTTCTCTTTATTTTCTTTTTCTTTTTTTTTTAATTTTAAGGATTTTTATTTATTTGACAGAGAGCAAGAGAGAAAGCACAAGCAGAGGGAGCAGCAGGCAGAGGGAGAAGGAGAAGCAGGCTACCCACTGAACAGGGAGCTTGATGAGGGGCTGGATCCCAGGACCCTGGGATCATGACCTGAGCCAAAGGCAGATGCTTAACTGACTGAGCCATCTGGGCCCACCTAAGTTCTTTCTTGTTTAAATTTTTTTAAAATTTTATTTATTTATTCATGAGAGACACAGAGAGAGAGGCAGAGACATAGGCAGAGGAAGAAGCAGGCTCCCTGCAAGGATAACAATGTGGGACTTGATCCCTGAACCGGGATCACACCCTGAGTCGAAGGCAGATGGCTAACTGCGGAGCTACCCAGGCATCCCTAAATTTTTTTTGTTTTTATTTTAATTCTAGTCAGTTAACATACAGTATTATACTAGTTTCAGGTTGTACAATATAGCGATTCAACACTTCCATTCAATACCCAGTGCTTATCATGACAAGTGCACTCCTTAATCCCTATCATCTATTTCACCCATCCCCACACTCCCCTCCCCTCTGGTAACCATCAGTTTGTTCTCTATAATTAAAAGTCTGTTTCTTGATTTCTCTTTCTCTCTCCCTCCCTCTAATTTTTTCCCCTTTGCTTGTTTTGTTTCTTAAATTCCACATGTGAGTGAAATCATACAGAATTTGTCTTTCTCTGACTTATTTCACTTAGCATAATAGTCTCTGGATCCATCCATGTCGTTGCAAATGGCAAGATTTCATTCTTTTTTATGGTTAAATAATATTCCATTGTATGTATATACCACATCTTAATCCATTCATCAGTTAATGGATACTTGGACTGCTTCCATAAATTGGCTATTTTAAATGATGCTGCTAATATACCAGAGTACATGTGTCCCTTCAAATCAGTATTTTTGTATTCTTTGGGTAAATACCTAGTAGTAAAATTGCTGGATCATGGGTTAGTTCTATTTTTAATTTTCTGAGGGAGCTCCATACTGTTTTCTAGAATAAGTAACTGCACCATTGTGCATTCCCACCAACAGTGCAGGCAGGTTCCTTTTTTCCAGATCCTCACCAGCATCTGTTTTTCTTGTGATGTTGATTTTAGCCATTCTGACAGGTGGGGGGTGATATCTCATTGTGGTTTTGATTTGCATATTCCTGATGGTGAATGATGATGAGTATCTTTTCATATGTCTGTTGGCCATCTGTCTTTTTTTTTTTTTTTAATTTAAGATTTTACTTATTTATTCATGGGAGACACAGAGAGAGAGGCAGAGACATGGCAGAGGGAGAAGCAGGCTCCATGCAGGGAGCCTGATGTGGGTGGGACTCGATCCCGGAATTCCAGGATCATGCTGTGGACCAAAGGCAGGCGCTCAACTGCTGAGCCACCCACGTGTCCTGATCTGTATGCCTTCTTTGGAGAAATGTCTGTTCATGTCTTCTGCCCATTTTTTAATTGGATTATTTGTGAGGTTTTTTGGGTGTGTTGAATTATGTAAGTTCTTTGTGTATTTTGGATACTAACCCTTTCTTGGATGTTATTTGCAAATATCTTCTCCCATTCTGTAAGTTTTCTTTTAGTTTTGTCAATTATTTCCTTCACTGTGCAGAAGCTTTTTATTTTGATATAGTCCCAGTAGTTTATTTTTGTTTTTGTTTCCCTTGCTTCAGGGGACATATCTAGTAAGAACCTGCTTCAACTGATGTCAAAGAAGTTGCTGCCTGTTTTCTCCTCTAGAATTTTTATGGTTTCCTGAATCACATTTATGTCTTTAATCCATTTTTAACTTATTTTTGTGTATGCTGCAAGGAAGTGGTTCAGTTCATTCTTCTGTATGTGGCTGGCTGCCAGTTTTCTCAACACCATTTGTTGTAGAGACTGTCTTTCCGACTGGATGTTCTTTCCTGCTTTGTTGAAGATTAATTGTATAATTGTTGGTTCATTTCTGGATTTTATGTTCTGTTGTATTGATCTGTGTGTCTTTATTTGTGCTAGAACCATACATCTTTGATGACTGTAGCTTTGTGGGTGCCTGGCAGGCTTCAGTTGTTAGAGCATGGGACTCTTGATTTCGGGGTTATGAGTTTAAGGCCCATGTTGGGTATAGAGATTATGGATTACTACAGCTTTGTAATATAACTTGAAGTCTGGAATCATGATCCTCCATCTTTGTTTTTCTTTTTGAAGATTACTTTGGCTATTTGGGGTCTTCTGTGATTCCATATAAATTTTAGGCTTCTTTGTTCTAGTTCTGTGAAAAATGCTGTTGGTATTTTGACAGGGATTGCATTAAATGTGTAGATTGCTTTGGGTAGTATAGACATTTTAATAATATTTGTTCTTTGATCTATGAGCATGGAATGTCTTTCCATTTCTTTGTGTCCTCTTCAGTTTCTTTCATGAGCATTTTATAGTTTGCAGTGTACAGGACTTTTACCTCTTTGGTTAGGTTTATTCCTAGATATCTTATTATTTTTGGTACATTTGTAAATGAGATTTTTTAAAATTTATCTTTTTTTTGCTTCATTATTGGTATATAGGTATATAGGTATATAGAAATGCAATTTCTTTAATTGTATTAAGTATTTTATGTAACCATATGTAACATTTTATAAGTAAGTGAACATTGAAATTAGCAGTGCTCTCAGTATAAGCACTAAGGATATGAACAGAAATAAAAGAAATAAGGTTAACTTTTTTTTTTTTTTTAATCCCTGACTTTGGACTTGTAGGAACATAAGATTCTCAAGGCTATTTTAGTTGTACTAAAATCACTGTCCTTTAAGATTGTACTTTCTTTCTTCATTTTGTTGTAGAACTCAGCAATGGAACCTGAGTCTCTGACAGCCCCAAATAAAGGCAGTGCCTTGTTATTGTACTTTGCTGTTATCATGAAGAAACAGAAAAGGCGCATTATTTATACTTTCTTAATCCCAGTAGATAATCATTGCTCATTTTACCATGTTTAATGGTTCCTTCTGAACTCAGAGAATTGGCCAACTGGGGCATCCCTGGGATGCTGAATGGAGATGGACAAAGTGTGGGCACTTCGTATCAGTCTCTGTTAGATGAGTGACTCTTAATTAAATAGTGGTGTGATAGGAATCTCACCTGTGTCCCCTCATGTATCTGATGGTGCACTAATTTCTATAACACCCTTAGGATGTAGCACTGCTTTTGGGTTAATAATTCTGGGATGGATAGGAAAGTAAGGTCTTCCATTAGGCCAGTGGTTCTCAACTGCAAGTGACTTTGCCCTCTAGGGAATATCTATCTGGTAACGTCTGGAGGCATTTTGATTGTCTTGATGAAGAGGGAAGTGAGCACTACTGGCATTTACTGGGTAGAGGCCAGTGATGCTGCTGAGTATCCTATAATGTACAGGACATCACCCTTCTCCCCAGCAAAGAATTATCCTGCCCACATGTCAATAGTGCTAAGTTTGAGAAACACTGTTCTAGATGGTATCCAAGTTGTAAGAGCCAGAGGGCCCACGTGGCCCTGAATTTAATTCAGACCTCCAGGCCTACCTCGAAGGCATCCAGAATCAAATTCAATTTACTCTGAGGTAACCCTAGAGCAGAGATGCTTTTGGACAACTTTGCATATCACAGAATAGCACCAGATCTTGGGACCACTTTTTGGTACACAAAATCATGCTAACCAACAGCCTTTGATGATGGCATTTTATTTTATTTTATTTTATTTTATTTTATTTTATTTTATTTTATTTTATTTTATTATTTTATTATTTTATTTTATTTTATTTTATTTTATTTATTTTATTATTTTATTATTTTATTTATTTAATTTTATTTTCAAAAAATTTTTACTAAGTAGTCTCTATGCCCAACATGGGGCTCAAACTCACAACTCCAAGATCAAGAGATGCATGCTTTACCTACTGAGCCAGCCGGGTACCCAAATAATGACATTTTAAATAAATATTATTTAATCTGAATGTCACTTGTCAAGAAGTGAAAACGGCTACTTGTATGACTTTTCTTGTATTTTACACATTCATGACCAGTATAAACCTATGTTGCTTTTTTATTGAGCCAAACCTTATGTCAAACGATTTGGAGATAGAATCTCATTTAATCTTCACCATGTCCCTGGGTAGGCTCTGAGCCTCAAAGAGGTTAAGTTAAGCTCCAAGTTCACAGAGCTGGAAGTGGTAGATTTGCTTCAGGGTTAGAATAATGATTGCCACTTACCTTTATTTTTTCTGAGAATAATTTGTAAAATCTAACCTCCAAATGCTTTTTAAAAAAACAAAGTTATTTATCTATACTGTACATTTTTCAGAGCTAAAGCCTTGGCGGGACAGTCACTGAGAGTCTGTAAAGGTCCTCGAGCTATTTTTTCCCGGGTCTTGCTGCTTTTTTCCCTGACGGACTCACTGGAAGATGAGGAAGCCGCCTGTGGTGGTCAGGGACAGCTTTCGACTGTGCTTTTGGTCAATCTTGGCCGAATGGAGTTTCCTAGGTACACCATCAATCGGAAAACCCAGATCTTCCAAGACAAAGACGATCTCATCAGGTAAGATCATATATTAGCTCATTATAATAACTGTGTCACTTTACATGTACGTAAAAGTTTTCATTATTATTATATGTTTCTGAGACTATAAGGAGAATATAGAAATATGTTTAGATTAAGGTTGCCCAAAACCAATGAGTTTGGAGTTAGAACTACAAAAATTTTTCCTGCCCCATGTTCCCAAATAGCTTTGGCAGGAAACATTTTGTAAATACAGACACTTGAACAAACCTGCCTTGTGAATATGTTAGTGGCACGAACAAGGCCGAAGATGAATGTTTCCCTAGCAATAACGCTTCAAATGAAGCTAATACTAACTCTAACTTGTGTGCGTATACTCAAATCATGCACATGCAAGATTAGAGATTGTCACCAATCTGTTTTGGCACATGGACTCAGTGAATGTTTGGTTTGACTGACAAAGCAGGTTTTGGTAAAGATTTCCTACAGGAAAAAAAAAACTTGGATTTCCTTTAAAAGCCCATCATTATAAAAAAGATTAATTTAGATTCCTAAAATGGCACTTTTGATTCTTGATTTAAAGTTTATGACTCATATGTAACTGAAATTGATTCTGATACTTGATTTTAGGAGAGTTGTTAATATGTTGTCTAATGTGTGCTTTAAAAAATAACATTGAAATTATGGAATCAAAGCAGCATCGATATACATGGACTCTAGCCCAGTTTGCTGAGTTGTCAGGAAGCTCACTGTCTTGTTTGTGTCCTACTGGAATAAATTCTTTTAAATAAGAATATGTCCTTACTCTGTTTTGAGTTGTCTCATATCTTTTAACCTTTTCATTTTTAGTGACTTTATGTTCTTTCTCTTTGATGAAACTGTGTACACTGAAGCCAGGTTCCAGCCTCTCTGTAGTAAAGAACTGGTGAAACCACCCCGTGCCTCAGTTTCCCCATCTATGAAAGGGATGGATAATAGTATATTCCTCCAGATGTGTGTTAATACATGCAAAGTACTTGTGCTTAGAGCCTGGCTCTTGGGGATGACTTAGTATGTCCTAGTTAGCATTATAATTGTCCTTATTACTGGCCTAAGGGAGATTACTTTTTAGTTCTATGATTGACAAAACCATGGGTGACAAGTTCAAAAGCAGGGGAGCTGGAAAGAAAAAGCATGCCAGATTCTTTTGAGAAAGTAGGTATCCCCAAAATATTGGGATTGTCCCTGCATATTTTCAGACCATAATGCTTTGAAACTAGAAATAAATCACAAGAAGAAATTTGGAAGAAATTCAAACATGTGGAGGTTAAAGACCATTCTGCTAAAAGATGAAAGGGTCAACCAGGAAATTAGAGAAGAATTAAAAAGATTCATGGAAACTAATGAGAATGAAAATACAACTGTTCCAAATCTTTGGGATACAGCAAAAGCAGTCCTGAGGGGAAATACATCGCAATACAAGCATCCATTCAAAAACTGGAAAGAACTCAAATACAAAAGCTAACCTTGGGATCCCTGGGTGGCGCAGCGGTTTGGCGCCTGCCTTTGGCCCAGAGCACGATCCTGGAGACCCAGGATCGAATCCCACATCGGGCTCCCGGTGCATGGAGTCTGCTTCTCCCTCTGCCTGTGTCTCTGCCTCTCTCTCTCTCTCTCTCTGTGACTATCATAAATAAATAAAAAAAAAAAAAAAAAAAAAAAAAAAAAAAAAAAAAAAAAAAAAAAAAAAAAAGCTAACCTTGTACCTAAAGGAGCTGGAGAAAGAACAGCAAATAAAACCTACATCCAGCAGAAGAAGCAAGTTAATAAAGATTCGAGCAGAACTCAATGAAATAGAGACCAGAATAACTGTGGAACAGATCAACAAAACCAAGAGTTGGTTCTTTGAAGGAATTAATAAAGATAGATAAACGATTAGCCAGCCTTATTAAAAATAAAAAAGACTCAAATTAATGAAATCACGAGTGAAAAAGGAGAGATCACCACTAATACCAAGGAAATTCAAACGATTTTAAAAACCTATTAGCAGCTATATGCCAATAAATTAGGCAATCTACAAGAAACGGATGCATTTCTGGAAAACCACAAACTACCAAAACTGGAACAGGAAGAAATAGAAAACCTGAACAGACCTATAACCAGGGAGGAAATTGAAGCAGTCATTAAAAACCTCCCAAGACACAAAAGCCCAGGGCCAGATGGCTTCCCAGGGGAACTCTATCAAACGTTTAAAGAAGAAACCATACCTATTCTACTGTTTGGAAAGATAGAAAGAAGTGGAATACTCCAAACTCGTTCTATGAGGCCAGCATCACTTTGAGGCCACCAAAACCAGACAAAGACCCCACCAAAAAGGAGAATCATAGACCAATATCCCTTGATAAACATGGATGCAAAAATTCTCAACAAGATACTAGCCAATAGGATCCAACACTACATTAAAGAAGATTATTCACCAACACCAAGTGGGATTTATCCCCGGGATGCAAGGCTGGTTCAACACTCGTAAAGCAATCAATGTGATAGATCATATCAACAAGAGAAAAAACAAGAACCATATGATCCTCTCAATAGATGCAGAGAAAGCATTTGACAAAATACAGCATCCATTCCTGATCAAAACTCTTCAGAGTGTAGGGATAGAGGGAACATTCTTCAGCATCTTAAAAGCCATCTACGAAAAGCCCACAGCAAATATCATTCTCAATGGGGAAACACTGGGAGTCTTTCCCCTAAGATCAGAAACATGATAGGGATATCCACTCTCACCACTGCTATTCAACACAGTACTAGAAGTCCTAGCCTAAGCAATCAGGCAACAAAAATAAATAAAAGGCATTCAAATTCAAATAAAAGGCAAAGAAGAAGTCAAACTCTCCCTCTTCGCAGATGACATGATACTGTACATCAAAAACCCAAAAGTCTCCACCCCAAGGTTGCTAGAACTCATACAGCAATTTGGCAGTGTGGCAGGATACAAAATCAATGCCCAGAAGTCAGCGGCATTTCTATACACTAACAATGAGACTGAAGAAAGAGAAATTAAGGAGTCAATCCCATTGACAATTGCACCCAAAAGCATAAGATACCTAGGAATAAACCTAACCAAAGACTTAAAGGATCTATACCCTAAAAACTACAGAACACTTCTGAAAGAAATTGAGGAAGACACAAGGAGATAGAAAACATTCCATGCTCATGGATTGGAAGAATTAATATTGTGAAAATGTCAATGTTACCCAGGGCAATTGACACATTTAATGCAATCTCTATCAAAATACCATGAAAAAAAAATCAGAGAGTTAGAACAAATCATCTTAAGATTTGTGTGGAATCAGAAAAGACCCCAAATAGCCAGGGCAATATTAAAAAAGAAAACCATAGCTGGGGACATCACAATGCCAGATTTCAGGTTGTACTACAAAGCTGTGGTCATCAAGACAGTGTGGTACTGGCACAAAAACAGACACATAGATCAGTGGAACAGAATAGAGAACCCAGAAGTGGACCCTCAACTTTATGGTCAACTAATATTCGACAAAGCAGGAAAGACTATCCACTGGAAGAAAGACAGTCTTTTCAATAAATGTTCCTGGGGAAATTGGACAGCCACATGCAGAAGAATGAAACTAGACCATTCTCTTACACTGTATGCAAAGATAAACTCAGAATGGATGAAAGATCTAAATGTGAGACAAGATTCCATCAAAATCCTAGAGGAGAACACAGGCAACACCCTTTTTGAACTTGGCCACAGCAACTTCTTGCAAGGGACGTCCATGAAGACAAGGGAAACAAAAGCAAAAATGAGTTATTGGGACTTCTTCAAGATCAAAAGCTTCTGGACAGCAAAGAAACAGTCAACAAAAATAAAAGACAACCTACAGAATGGGAGAAGATATTTGCAAATGATGTATCAGATAAAAGGCTAGTATCCAAGATCTATAAAGAACTTATTAAACTCAACAGCAACGAAACAAACAGTCCAATCATAAAATGGGCAAAAGACATGAACAGAAATTTCACAGAGGAAGACATAGACATGGCCAACAAGCACATGAGAAAATGCTCCACATCACTTGCCATCAGGGAAATACAAATCAAAACCACAATGAGATAACCACCTCACACCAGTGAGAATAGTGAACATTAACAAGACAGGAAATAACAAATGTTGGAGAGGATGTGGAGGAAGGGGAACCCTGTTGCACTGTTGGTAGGGATGTGAACTGGTACAGCCACTCTGGAAAACTGTGTGGAGCTTCCTCAAAGAGTTAAAAATAGATCTGCCCTATGACCCAGCAATTGCACTGCAGGGGATTTACCCCAAAGATACAGATGAAACATTCAGTGAAATGCCAGGACACCTGCACCCCAATGTTTCTAGCAGCAATGTCCACAATAGCCAAACTGTGGAAGGAGCCTCGGTGTCTATCGAAAGATGAATGGATAAAGAAGATGTGGTCTATGTATACAATGGAATATTACTCTGCAATTAGAAACGACAAATACCCACCATATGCTTTGACGTAGATGGAACTGGAGGGTATTATGCTGAGTGAAGTAAGTCAATTGGAGAAGGACAAACATTATATGGTCTCATTCATTTGGGGAATATAAAAAATAGTGAAAGAGAATAAAGGGGAAAGGAGAGGAAATGAGTGAAAATATCAGTGAGGATGACAAAACATGAGAGACACCTAACTCTGGTAAACAAGGGTTAGTGGAAAAGGAGGTGGGCGGGGGGTTGGGGTGACTAGGTGATGGGCACTGACGGGGGCACTTGACTGGATGAGCACTGATATTATGCTATATGTAGGCAAATTGAACTCCAATAAAAAAATATCCAAAAATACCCCCCCCCCAAAAAAAACCCATCTTTTTGTTATACAAAGGGCCTTAAAATGTAAATGAAATTCGATTTAACTGACTTCAGAAATGGTAATTATATAATACCTGGTAATATGATACCTGATCTGATAAGCCTTGTTGGTACTTGAAATATATCATGTCTTTTTTTTTTTTTAAGATTTTTTATTTATTTATTCACGACAGACACAGAGAGAGAGAGAGAGAGAGAGAGAGAGAGGCAGAGGGAGAAGCAGGCTCCATGTAGGGAGCCTGACGTGGGACTCGATCCTGGGTCTCTAGGATCGCGCCCTGGGCCAAAGGCAGGCGCTAAACCGCTGTGCCACCCAGGGATCCCCCCTAATGTGATTTTGAAGTCAGTTATGTGTTTATGGAGTTGCTGCCAGATTGTTGAATGAATGAATGAGTAGAAGAATGAGAGCCAATGAGCTGATTAATACTACATTTATATAGTGGAACATGTTATGTAATAATACGGTGTGAATATTTTTATCTTTCTAGCTAGGTAGCCTATATTAATTGTTTCAGGCTACTTTAGGGCAGTAACATGTTTTTATTACTAGAGTAAGATTTAAATACTCTTCATATTTTCAAGAAACACTTTACCCTTCAGAATTAGATCTCAGGGATAGGATGTGGTATTTGTTATGTGAATGTTCATTCACATTTGAAACTTGGATGATGTGGATTTTTCCCTCAGATATGCAGCCGCCGCACACATGCTGAGTGACATTTCTACTGCAATGGCCAATGGGAACTGGAAAGAAGCTAAGGAGCTCTCTCAGTGTGCAAAAAGTGATTGGAACAAACTGAAAAGCCACCCTTCCTTGAGGTGAGATCTTTTTTAGGTACCTGTCAAAATTTACTTACCTACAAAGTGATTTCAACCACTTGAGGTAATTCTCTTCATGAACAACTTAGTCCTTTTGTTCTGTGGTCAAATCAGCTGTGTAGGTGAATTCCCCATTCGCTTTGCATAGTCAGTGTTGTGTGACATAGAAGGAAATGTCTGAAAGTCTGAAGTGAATTTTATATAACTCAGCACTCTGCAACAGGCATTTAAGTGAACAAATGGCTTTTTGCTTGCCTTTTTTTTAAATTGAGGTATGATTGACATATAACATTATATTAGTTTCAGGTAAAAATATGATTTGATATTTATATCTTGCAAACTGATGATCACAGTAAGTCTAACATCCATTGCCATCGTTACAAAACTTTTTCTACTCTCAGCAAATTTCAATAATGCAACATAGTATTATTAACTATAGTCCCCAAGCTGTACATTACATCCCCATGGCTTACTTCTTTTATTATTGAAAGTTCATACTTTTGAATTCCCTTTTGGTATGTTTGCTTTTCTGAGTCTTGGTCAGCTGAATTTAAATGTGGGGAAAACCCTGGCAGGACAGAGATGGTGAAACCATGCTAGATGTGTTCTTCCAGTGGAAATTCAAGTAGGTGTTAATCTGAAAAAAAAAAAAAAAAGAAAGAAAAACAAACTAAATTGAACATTTTCTTTAAAAGCTCAAGTACACAGCATATGATTTTTTTTGGCTTGATAAATGTTAGACATATTTTATATTTGTTAAGTATTCTTTTATATAGGGATGAGGAAAATTTGTAGTGTTAAATAGCTCTTTCCAAAAAAATCTGGGACATAAAATTCATACAGAAATGATAATGACTTAAAAATCATTACCAGGAAAATGGCCTTTAAAGTTAAGAAAAAACTGAATATTTTGCTCAGATTTCATTTGGAAGTATTCTGTAATCCCCATACAGAAAATTTAGCCATTAACTTAAAGGCCCTTCTAGAAATGAAATAACCAATTTAGGGTCGCTATTCCTGAGATACATATGTACATTGGATGAGTTTCTTATGACAAGTTAGATGAATTTATTAACATTGCTCACACCAAACAGTAAGACATACAGTTAAAACAAGTTAATTGGTGATTTTCTTCATAAAAAAAGGAAATCATAGAGAAATCATAGCCAGGGAGTTAGATTACTATAGAACAGAGGTTGGTAGAGGACTTTCATAGGTCATCTGGTCCGTATCTTTGGCTCTGTGGCAGCTGCTAATGTCTGCTGCCCCATAAAGAATGTGAATGAACGAGCAGGAAGTGTGCCAACACTATTTATGGACTGAAATTTGAGTTTCTTATAATTTTCACAGGCCACAGACTGTTATTCTCCTTTTGATTTATTTTAACCATTGGAAAATGTGAAAACCATTCTTAGTCTGCAGAACATACAAAATCAGCTGGCGGGGCCTGGGATTTGGCTGATTTGCTGCCTCCAGCTTAGAAGCTTTCAGGTGGTTCTTATTTTACCCCACCAAGTGCCCCAGAAATAATGGTGGGCTATAAGAATGCAAGTTTGTGGTGTAGAAAATTGTATACAACTGACGGAATTTGGAATATATCATTTTACAAGCTAAGAGTTCAGTCTGCTTTGTCACTTCTTAACTATCTTGCCACAAATCAGATTGCTAAACTGCTGGTGTCCATCTTCATTTTAGATACCATGAGAATTTACCACTCTTTCTGCGCTGTTTTACCGTTGGGTGGATTTATACAAGGATTTTGTCTCGGACTGTTGAGATACTGCAGCGACTTCACATGTATGAGGTTAGAGCAGAAGCCCCAACCCCCTGCCTTTACTGATATGTTAGTGGTAAGCTGTGCAGGGGAGCCTGCCCATTAACATTTCCCACATATTTTGTCAGCATACGGTAATGTCATCAAAGTGTGCTTGATGCGAGCAACCTGCTGTCTCCAGGGCTTAGAAGGAAGGTGGCCAAAGAGGATCAACCATTTCATCTGCTTGTGAGCCGCTGCATGTACCCCAGAATAGCCTGGGGGTCCTGGATGGAGCTGTGCAGGGAGCCTCAGACTGTCTCTCTGTCAGGACTCCATGTGGGACTTGAGAGGTCTTCAGAAATCTCTGAGGAGAAAACCTCACATCTGCTTGTGTTTTCCTGACAACAGGCATGATCCACCTGGAAATAATTTAAAATCACAAATCCGAAATTTGGTCCAGTCCTTCCCTATACAAGATATCATGAGGATGCTAGAGTGAACTTTTGTTGTGTTAACATTTCTATATGGAAAAATGGTATTTTACAAAGAGGATACATAGAACATGGGCTTCTTGACATGAGTCCATGAAACCCAAGAAGATCCATGGGGTTAATTGCAAATGCATAGGGCTTTGTGCTGCACTTTCTGAGGGGAATCGTTAGATCTAGTTTCAGAGATCTGTGAACCACAAAAACTGAAGATTTGTGTATAAAACTAGACCAGAAAATCTCCCTGTTGAGGTGCGGTGTTTGGATGAAGACATTGCTCATTACTATCCTGCTCCCCCCTACCCCATGCCTCACACCATCGGCCGTGTGACCTGCTATGCTCCCAGGGGCTTGTGGGCTGGCAGCCTTGGACCTGTGCTCAGCTGCCTAGAGCTTGATTGTGTGCAGCCCTGCGCCGGTTGACTAGGTGTGCAGAAAATCTCATGCAGTGTTCGCAGAGCTCCCTGTACTCACTCACCAGTTGGTCAGAGAGCTGGGAGGAAAGTAGGGATACCTCGGGGGCTCAGGCCTACTCCAGAGGGATATCTCAGAGTCCTGTTCTCGGCCCGGGGTCCTCAACCTCCTTGTAGAATGGAAGATGTGCTCTCTAAATATACTTTGCCAATCTTATTCGTTACTAAATATAGTTACATTTTTGGATATATGAGTCTATCTAATGAACTTTCTCTGTTGTTGTTGGAACAGGAAGCAGTCAAGGAACTTGAAAGCCTCTTGTCCCAGAGAGTGTATTGTCCTGACAGCAGAGGCCGGTGGTGGGATAGACTAGCTCTCAACTTACACCAGCACTTGAAACGCCTTGAACCGGTATTCAGTAACTAGATACACCTGAGTCTTCCTTAACTTCTGCATATAATACATAGCAAACTCTTAATACCTTAGAAACCTAAATGTAATGAGAATTTTTTTTTTTAACATTCTTCTTTGGTCTGTGTTCTTCTAACTCCCCAAATGCTAACAGAAACATTATATGGCGACAGGACACTTTTCATTGGTTTGGGAGATGGGTTGGTAGTGGGCTCCATGTTGGGGTTTAGGAATTAAGGGAGCAGAAAAATTAGAGGTCCCTGTCCTCAGGAAGGTGCTTTTTGTTTTGGAAATAGTGATTTCATTCATTTTTTGCATGGGGACCTCCAGGTAGAAAGTTTTTATATATATATGTAAGTGTGTGTATATATATATATATATATATACTCATATATATACACACACACACACACACATACGCACACACATGAGTTCAATTTGCCAACATATAGTATAACACCAGGTGCTCATCCCATCAAGTGCCTCCCTCAGTGCCTGTCACCCAGTCACCCCATCCCCACACCCACCTCCGCTTCCACTATCCCTTGTTTGTTTTCCAGAGTTAGGAGTCTCTCATGTTCTGTCTCCCTCTCTAATTTTAACCACTCATTTTCTCTCCTTTTCCCTATAATCCCTTTCACTATTTTTCATATTCCCTGTATGAGTGAAACTATATGATGATTGTCCTTCTCCGACTGACTTACTTCACTCAGCGTAATACCCTCCAGTTCCATCCATGTTGAAGCAAATGGTGGGTATTCATCCTTTCTGATGGCTGAGTAATATTCCATTGTATACATAAACCACATCTTCTTTATCCATTCATCTGTCAATGGAAGTCTGATGGAAGCTGTTTCTTTCCACTGGGAAGTGTATTGTCTGACAAATGCCAACCGGGCTACCTTCTCTTTGGGCCACTGGGATTCTCTGTGGTGGGGATCTTGGGAGTCCAGGATTCTGCCTGCGGGGTTGAGCAGGGCAGGGCCTTGGAAAGCAGCCTTGCTGAGCCCAGAGGTAACAGTGGCCCTTTGTGGAGCTGCCTGAGCTTCCTCCCTGCCAGCCTGTGTTTGCATTGAGCGCAGGGGACCGTGCCTCTGGCAGCTTTTGTTTTTTCCAGCGGCAACATGAAGTGAATCAGGGTGATGTGGAGGTGGAAAAGCTGACCAGGAGTGTGGAAATATGACACACTATTTTTACTGCCTTCAACTGAAAAAGTGCCTTGTTACCTAAAGTGCTTCAAGCTGCTGGAAGCTGTTTCCTTTCTGGGAGGTGGGCGTGGTGACTTCCTTACCTCTTGCTGTTTACTCGGGTTGAAATAGCCAGAGGCAGCGTATGGTAGCCCATAGCCAAATGCAGAGAAAGTTTCTGCTTATGCTGCTTCTTTCTTTCACTGAAATGAAAGTTGGAAAGGGTTTGGATTCTCCGTTGTTCACAACAGTTCTGCTAACAGGTGTGTTCACTCAGGGGCATGGAGGTAAGATGAGCCACTGAGATATGTTTGAGATTGATGGAAAACCCTAGTGCCTCTTAGCCTTTTCTCAAAGATCTTACTGGCCACACTCATAGTCTTCCTCATTTTGTTACTGTCTGGTTCATTTCTTTACATCAGTCTCCGGTGCAGGCATCCATCAGCAGAATTCTTTCTTATTCTTGCAAAGTGCTTAGCAGGTTGCCAGCTGGGTGAGGCGGGGTGACCAGCTGTCCCCTCCCCATGAAGGGGTTAACAGAGCCTGGGGTGTGTCTCCTGCCCTCCTCCTGGTTCCTTTGACCATTCCACTCCTGGTGGTCTGATCTTTCACTGATTTTCAGGTTGTTTTTACTTTTTATTCTCTTATTATATTAGTAGTAACTAATATAATAAATAACAATTCAGCAGCGTTAGTTATAATCACAGTGTTTGTGCCATATTACCAGTATTTCCAGACTGTCATCACTCCAGACAGCAGCTTTGTAGCCAGCTAGTCACTACTGTTCCCTGTTCCCTCCCCACACAGCCCCTGGTGATCTCTAAGCTACTGTCATAGAAACAGACAAATACATAGAAATAATTTGCCTTTCTAGCTAGTTCCTATATTTGTTTTTTCATGACTCTGGCTTATTTCACTCAGCAGCATGTCCATCAGGCTCATCCCTGTTGTAGTAAGCATCAGAATTTCTTCCTTTTCAAAGCTGAATAATACTCAGTGTATGGACAGACCATGTTTTGTTTATCCGTTCATCCCTACATGGACACTTGGTTTGCTTATACTTTTTGGCTATCATGAATAACGCTGCTTATGAACTTGGGTGTAAAAATATCTGTTCAGAACTCCACTTTCAGTTCTTCTGGGTATGTACCCAGAAGTGGCATTGCTGGGTTGGTTATATGGTAATTCTGTGTTTAGCTTTTTGAGGAACTACACATCGACTTTCACAGTGTTGAATCATTCTTTTGTTCCTGTCTGCAATGTGTGTGGGTTCCAGTTTCTCCCACTGCCTTGTCAACACTTACTATTTTCCTTTTTTCTGAGTATAGTCATCCAATTAGGTGTGAAGTGGTATACTGTTGTGGTTTTTAGTGTTTTTCTTCTTTGGTCCAACTCTCTAACCTTAGGAAATGCATTTAACTTCTCCAAACCCGAGATTCTTCCTATAAATGAGGAATCTGGGCCAGGTCTGTGGTTCCTGAGTGCATGTGGAACTTAGCCAGGAGCTCTGAAGTGATCAGATGCCTGAGCCCCCGCCCTGGAGGTGCTCATTCTGCAGATCAGAGGTGGGGACACATGTCTTTTTCCAGAGCTCCCCCAGATGGTGCTCTGAGAACCCCTGAGCTGAGTCTTTCTCTCAGTCTCCTCAGGCCCATAATCCAGGGGCATCCCTGACTTTCTCAGTCTCCCTGAGGGTGTGGTAGATGAGATCAGCCGTGTCTACATTGGATGACCAGGAAGTAGTGTCAGGACCACGGCTACCCATGCTCCAGACATTTATAATCAGGGATTGTGCTTCATCTGTGCAGTAAAAGTAGCAGAATGATGGGGTACCTGGCTGGCTCAGTCGGTAGAGCATGTGACTCTTGATCTGAGGTAGTGTGTCCATGTCCCATGTTGGGCATGGAGCCTACTTAAAAATAAATAAGTAAATAAATGTAGCAGAAGGAGATCTAAGGAAATATCCTTTGTGTCTGGAAGTATTGCTTTGCTCATTTGCTAATTAGCAAAATTGAATAATTAACAGTGGGGTTTCCTGTCATACTAAATTAGCGGATGCTACCATGAGGTCTTTCAGGACCCTGATGTGGGACCATGTTCCTTGCTAGGCTATTAAGTGCATCACAGAAGGGCTGGCAGATCCAGAAGTAAGAACAGGACATCGTCTTTCACTTTATCAGAGAGCTTTGCGCCTGAGAGAGTCTCCAAGCTGTCAAAAGTATAGGCACCTCTTCCATCAGCTACCAGAAATAACCGTGGATGATGTTAAACATGTAAGTAAATATCCTTTGGGCACTTTGCACTTAAATGCATATGCTGCGGATTTTTCTGAATGGAAACAGCCTAAGAACATGCCTTTTCTTTTAGACTTCGAAAACCCTAATGCTTGCTTTGGACAGTGACTCCCTGTTTTCACACCAGTGCCTCCTACATCAGAAGGCTGGGCTGGCTGGGATTTGGTTTTCTTGTGTCCTGGGTTAAATGAATTTCTGTAAAACTCCGCAGTCAGAAGCTCACAGCCTTTGCCAGTTTCTCTTGCTTGGTCCATGTGCCGCCTCACCCCCACCCCTGCCTTAGGCTGGGTCAGTGACCTGTCCACACCCTCACAGGCACCAGAGTGTGGGTCACATGGCCTTGCGCTCTGCTGAGAATAGGTGCGGGGGGTGGGGTGGCATAGGAAGGTGCATTTCTTAAGACATACAGGTCAGGTTTGCAGGGACTATAGCTCAAGTGAGGTTAATGGATGTTCTGCTGCCATCTAAGGTGACCATCACGGGCCGGCTGTGCCCGCAGCACGGAATGGGCAAGTCTGTGTTTGTGATGGAAGCTGAGGGACCCACTGCTCCTGCTATGGTCCTGTGCTCCGTGGAGGAAGTGGCGCTGGCCTATTACAGACGCAGTGGCTTCGACCAGGGTAATGTACAGTGCTTCCCCAGCCTACCCAGTTGCTGGGTGATGCTTTGTCGGCAGCAGGTGCCTGCTGTCTCTCCGTCCTACCCCAGTGGAAAGTGCTGCTGACCTGGGAGGGTGTGGAAAGGATTGTACTAACCATAGTTGTTAAAGGCCACCTTCTTCCATTTAACCAGCACCCACCACCACCGGCCTGTGAGGAACAGTGCTTTCTGATGGGACGTTAGAAGTCAGTGGGACTAATTTTGCTCTCAGAGAGCTTATGTTGGGCCTGGGAGGAGAACAAAGGGCAGAGTATTCCTCTGGTGCTGCCTGGTAACAGCTAGAGGAGGTGGGAGCTGTGGAGCTGGGCCAGGCTGTTCTGGAAAGACTGAGCAGGACTCGTCAGCTAACAACTTTAAGGAGATTAAGAACCAAGTCCTGGGACTGCACAGCACCAGGGGAACCAGAGAAGTTGCTAGAAAGACCAGTGCTTGATTTTCTTTTTTGTGTATTTTTTATTGAAGTTCTATTTCATTAACATACAGGTTATATTAACATAGGAGCAGCAAAGCATTTTGTTTTGTTTTTAAATAATTGACTTACCTCTTGCGTCTTCCGGAATTTCTGGTATGTGTATGTTTATTCGCATCAGCCCCATTTCCCTCTTACTCTCTTTCCAATTTTGGTCCCAGAGAATCAGTGCTAAAGCACTGTGAGGCCCAGTGAAAGAGGAGACGTGGCGAATTTGCCGTCTGATGAGCTTGTCATTCTGTCCTTAGCAAACTGAGGACTGGACTGAACAAGTACTGACTAGAACAAGTAAAATCAAAGGCCATCAGAGAGGAATTGCAGAGGAAGCACCCAACTGCCCACCAGAGACAAGGTGGAGGGAGGCAGGGCTGTTCTCCTGGAGAGGCTCACTCTAGTCCTTCTTGTTTTTTGAAACTTTTTATAAGGAAGCTGTGGAACATGTCTCTGTACAAAAGTGGAGAGGTGCAGTCAGCCCCCTGCACTGCCCAGCTTTGTTTGGTGTTCCTTCCACGCTCCCTGCCCTGGACCGTGGCAGCCCATCCAGACATCCTCTCAGCCCCTGGGGCACCCAACAAGCCCATCCTCCATCCAGGCAGGACTCCCCTGTGTCCATGCCGAAGGGTCATGAGGATTAAAAACATTCTGATACCTTCAAATATGTGAAAATCAGGACCTCATTTCCCTTGAGTATTAGGTCAGTGTTCAGAAGATTAATGAGGGCCACTAAACAACGATGAGTGTTAGAACAGTTGAGATTAATCTGTGTGGTGTCTTTATTCCTCACAGGGAAGGGAGATGCTATAAGGGAACAAGTGCAAACCCCAGTGAAGACAGAGATACCACAGACCTGGAAGGTTAGAAATAAGAGAATGAGCAGCTGTCCCCAGATAAGCCATAGGAGATGCATAAACTGGGCAGGCAGTTGAGGGCAGAGGACAGCAGGGTGCGTGGCAGGCAGGCTGTGAGCCAAACGCAGTGAAACGCTTTCAGTTTAGCCATGAGCCTGAAAAATGGACAGATAATTCCAATTCCAGAGCATAAAGTATTGTTATAGAAAATATTTTCTTCATTGGATAAAATTGATGCAGTGAAAATGAGTGGAACCCTTGCTGTCCATCTGTTTGAGAGGTGGTTTGGGATAAGGACAATCTCAAGCTCCCTTTGGGGGATGTTTATTTCTGCGTTACTCAGAAGGAGCTCACCAAAAATGATTTCACTTATAATACAGTGGGCTATGGTGTAGACTGCTTAGGAGTGCCGGGTTCTGATCACCAGTGTTCTTGCCTAGACAGTGGACAGTGTGCACTCCTGGGCAGGAATCAGGCTGGGAGTCAAGACCCAGCATTACCCCTGGCTGGGCAGGAGCCCAGGATCCCAGGTAAAGCTTGTTGGTGAAAAAGGGTTCGGCTCCAGCCTGGAGGCCTGAGTAAGTTCCAGTTGTTCCTGCTGCTACCTTTGGCATCTCTGAGACAGGCTGCAAGGACATTGGAAGGTGCTGTACCACTTCTGACAAGAGTCTCTGGTCTGTGTACTTTCATAGGGACATATGTGTGGGCACAGCCTGGTCTCTGTTCTGTGTCCTTTGCAGCACTGTGACCTTGTACAGAATAGGACAGGGCCCACCGGCCAGAAGAGCCCTTGTGCCTGCATGTCAAGACAAGGTCGCAGGGGTCAGCACCTCCTTTGGCCAGGGCCGTAATGTGGGGAGAGAGGCACCTGCATGGCCACTATCCCTGGTCAAGTGTGTTGAAGCGCAGAGGACTTACCCTGGAGATAGGTCCATGTGCTGTGCCAAGGCCATGCCCCTGGTCTTGTCGACTCTGCTCCAACACCTACATGGCCTGGACACATGGTCAATTGTCTGAGGTCGTAGCCCAGTCAGTACAGTTTCTATGTGGTGTGAGGAAGGGGTCTGAGCTAGGTTTCTGTAAGAGCCCTGAATCTCAGAAACACTGGGCAGGCATGCATGTCCAGGCCAAAGCTTTGGAACCCTAGGTCCAGTGAGGTGAATGGAGACAGCACCTGCTAGGTCAGAGGGCACGGCCTCCTGGGTGCTCGTCTTTCTCTGGTAGATCTGTTCTGGGAAGCCTTTCTCCAGGCACACTTGGAAGGGACCATGCACCAGAGCCCCGTGTGGGGTTCTTGGCCCACCCACACCCACCAAATTGAACCCCGGAGCCTGAGGAGGGAATCTGCTTTTATTTATTCATCTTTAAACACATTCCTTTTATTTATTTATTTATTTATTTTTTTTTTTTAAACACATTCCTATGTTTCTCACTAAAGTTGGAGAACTGCTACTTTATGGCTCTGAAATGTGTATTTGACTTTTCCCATGGTTACTAAGATTTTTGCTTTTATTTTATAATTTTTAAAAGATTTTATTTATTTCTTCATGAGAGACACAGAGAGAGAGGCAGAGACACAGGCAGAGGGAGAAGCAGGCTGCCTGTGGGGAGCCTGTTGTGGGACTCAGTCCCGGGCCTAGGATCATGCCCTGAGCCAAAGGCAGAGGTTCAACCACTGTGCCAACCAGGCGTCCCCAAGATTTTTGCTTTTAAATGAGCCTTCTGTGTATAAGCAATGTGATGTAAACAAAAGAGCTAGGAATGGCAAGAAAACAGCATTTGCATTTGAAACTAAAATCTATAATTTCCTTCAAATTGAATAAGCAGTAGGTAATGATGGTGGTTTTTTAAAAAACTGAAAAACCTGACTTTCCTGTGTGTGTTGACTTTGTCGTAGGGATTCATGGGGAAGGGTCCACTTTCAGCACGCTGTATGGCCTCCTCCTGTGGGATATAATCTTCATGGATGGGATACCTGACGTCTTCAGAAACGCCTACCAGGTGCTCAAGTTACGCTATGTCCGGCGTGTGCTTTTTAGGCAAGCAGATGCCCCTGCGCTTTGTGACTCTTGCCCACCTGTGCTGTGTGTCTGTGGCTATCAGAAACCTGCCAATTACGGTCTTTTGGATGTGCTAATTCTCTGTAAGAATAGTTTTTAATTTACAATGGGATTCATAGAATTTAAAACGTAGGTCTTTTAAGTTTTAAACTTGAATCTATTTTACCTTTATCATTCCACTCGAAACTTATAAGTTTCTCCAGCTTTGACCTTAATCAGGCTCCTGTCAGGGCCTGGCACCCTCATGTGTGCTGTCACCCCTGCCTGCTCTGAGTGCCACCGATGTAAACTGAAAGCCCTTTTCACCTAACAAACCAGTGCAGTAAGTTGTTCTTAGGTTAGATTACTTAGATACTTTTTACGTATCTTTTGAGAAGAAGAATGTGTCAGTTTAATTCGATGGGCCAGTTTCCAAACATTATAGGTATTGAAAGTTCTTCTGATTAATCCGGTTCTGTCCAGGCACAGTACCCTAGCTTGTTTTCTCCGTAACATAGGCATTCCCATTGGACTTGTGTACAGACAGCTTCTTCGCAAGCCGTGGGCCGGCCATCGAGGCCAGGCTGCAGCTGATTCACAGTGCCCCTGCGGAGAGCCTGCGAGCCTGGGTGGCAGCCGCGTGGCAGGCCCAGGAAGGCAGAGTGGCTTCCATTGTCAGCTGGGATCGCTTTGCTTCTCTTCAGCAAGCTCAGGTGAAAATCTGTAGCAGGATTTGGTCAGAAAGTAACACCTCCCAGTGCTGGGTACCTTTTTGGCAAGATGTGTATATGTGTGTGTGTGTGTGTGTGCATGTATTTATATGTATGTGCGTGTGTATATGTATGTGTGTGCATGTATGTGAGTGTATATATATGTGTGTGTGTGTGTGTATATATATATATATATGAATGTGCCTGTGCATACATACATTTATGTGTGTAATGCCCTAGTCCATATGCCACTGTTACTGATGGGAACACGTCGAGGCACAAAATAAGCCCAGTTATGCCTTCTTCCCCCTAGTTGACAGCTTCCCTTTGCCTGACCTATGACCCTCAGCAGGGAGGATGCTGTTCCTGTCCTTGGAACTCTAAGCCTTCAACACTGTCATAGTCCTGAGTGTTTACACTGAATTCCCTCCTCTTCATCTGTTCTCAGGATTTTCCCATCTAGACAGAAGTATAACTGACCAAAGGAAAACTGATTTCCCAGCGCTTGCCGGTGGGCATTTTGGCCCGTAGCTCTGGAGCCCTGGCACGAGCCGCAGAACGACACGTGGTGTCCTTGGAATCCATTTCTGCTGAATTACACAGTTTTTACATCTTGTGATCACGGAAAGTATCTCAGTATCTCTGTCAAAAGGGAAGGCTAACCATCCATGTATTTTGTGTTCAGGATCTTATTTCCTGCTTGGGCGGCCCTGTCCTCAGTGGTGTGTGCAGGCGCCTGGCTGTGGACTTCCGACACTGCCGAGGTGGCCTCCCGGACCTGGTGGTGTGGAACTCCCAGAGTCATCGTGTTAAGGTCAGCTGCACCAGAAAGGAGAACGCTTTTTCTCTGATAATTGTGTTAGCAATTTAATCAAAGGCTACAACGTAGGCATTTCTTGCATGACTATTAGTAAGATTGAGTCCCTCGAGAGCTATTGGATTGAAGGCCACAGTTCCTTGGTGGCTGTCGGCTGGGACTTCCTCCTCAGCCCCTTGCCTGTGGACCTCTCCTGTCCACTGTGCAGCATTCCACTTGACAGCTCATTTCATCAGAGCAGGCAAGTGAGAAGAGCCAGGGTGTGAGCAAGATGGAAGCCAGTCCCTCACAACCTGATCTCAGAAGGGACATTCCTTCACTTTTGCTGTATTCTTCTGTTAGAAGCAAGTCACAGATTCCAGCCCCCATTCCCAGGGAAGGGATCCTTCAGGGTGTGAACAGCAGGAGGCTAAGGTGACTGGGAGCTGTTCTCTAAGCTCCCCGTGAGTGCCTTGTTACCCGCTGTGACCTCAGGGCCACCCTTGCCCGCACCCTGGTCTTACTCTGCTGCCTGTCCCAGGTTGGTTTTTATTATTGGGCTTTGAGATTAAAAACAATTCTGGATACACGTCCTATATCAGATATATTTCATTCCAGGCTGTGGCTTGTCTTTTCATTCTCATAATAGTGTCTTTTGAAGAGCAGAAATTTTAAGTTTTGACCAAGTCCAACTTCTCTGTTCTTTAATGGATCGTGCTTTTGGGTTCATGGGACATCTCGGACTGGAACTGTGGATTTGAATGTTTCTCCTTGAAGTTCTATCCAGTTTGCTTCATATATTTTGAAGCTCTCTGATTAGATATAAAAACCTAAGGGCCTGTCACGTCCACTTGATGAGTTGATTTCTCCATCATTGTGAAGTGACCCTCCTTTATTTCTGGCAGTGTTCTCTACCCGGAAATTGACTGATACCAATAAATAGCCACTCCAGCATTCCTTTGGTTAGTGCTAACAGGATGTATCTTTTTCTAGTCTCTTACTTTTAACTTATTTTGTCTTTATATCTAGTGGGTTTCTTGTAGGTAGCATTATACATGGGTCTGACTTTTTCATTCAGTTTGAAAACCTCTGCCTTTTAATTGGGTATTTGGACCATTTACAATTGATGTAATTATTGATGATTGGCTTTAAAGCTACCATCTTGATACTTGTTTTCTATTTGTCTCAGCTCTCTTGTTCTTTTCTTGCCTTTTTCTACCTTTTTTTATTTTTTTAAAGGATTGCATTTGAACTCTTAGCTGGCTTGTTATCTGTAGCTCTTTGTTGTAAGTGGTTGATCCAGTGTTGACAGTGTAGATCTTAAATGTATTGTCTTTCAAGTGACGTTAGGCCATTCCGTGTTATAGTATAAAGAACAGAAGTATATTTTTATATCTCTTCTCTTGGCCTTTGTACTGTTCACATATTCCTACATGTTATAAACTCTACATTTTTTTGACTTTCTACAGATGATTACTAAGAATCTTTATATTTATTCACATAGATACAAATTTTTTTCCTCCCTTAGATACAAATTTTTTTCCAAAGATTTATTTATTTTAGGGAGCATGAGCAGGGGGAAGGGCAAAGACAGGGGGAGAGAGAATCGTCAGGCCTCTGCTAAGCATGGAGCCCGACACAGGGCTGGATCCCAGGACCCTGAGGTCATGACCTGAGCCAAAATTAAGAGTCAGATGATCAATTGACTGAGCCATTCAGGTGCCCTGGTAGATAGAAATTCTTACTACTTGTTATTCCTTCATAAAGATCCAGATTTCCACATGCTGTTATCTTCCTTCTGCTTAAAGAACTTTAACACTTTTTGAAATGGAGGCCTGCTAGTAATGAATTATTTAGGTTCTCTATGTCTTTAGTCTTTATTTCACCTGCTTTTTTTTTTTATGATTTTATTTATTCATGCTAGAGAGAGAGAGAGAGAGAGAGGGCAAAGACATAGGCAGAGGGAGAAGCAGGCTCCATGCAGGGAGCCTGACATGGGACTCGATCCTGGGTTTCCAGGACCACGCCCTGGGCTGAAGGCGGCGCTAAACCCCTAAGCCACCTGGGTTGCCCTATTTCATCTGCTTTTGAAAGATATTTTCTCTGAGGAAAGAATTCTATGTTGATAGTTTTTTTCTTTCGGTATACTTTGAAATACTGGTCCAGTTCTCTAGCTTGCATTGTTTTTTAATGATAATTGTGTGGTGTTTCCCTTAAAGCTTTAAAAAATTTTAGCTGCTTTTAGAATATTCCCTTTATCACTGATTATGCAACTCAATTCTGTTTCTTTATGTAGTGTTCTTTATGTTTCTGTGCTTGGGGTTCATTGAGCTGCTTGGATCTTTGGATTTATAGTTTCTGTCAAATTTGGAAAATCTGGGTAGCTTTTATTGATGTTTTGAAGTTCAGTAATCTGCAGTGAATAAAACTGACACAGTTCCTGCCTTCGTGGAACTGATACGTAACAGTTTTATCTTTTGATAAATACCACGAAGAAGTACATAGGAAGGACCCTACTTAGCGGTGTTGCTGGACCTCTCTGAGATGCATTTAAGCTGAGCAAGGACGGGTAAGAAGTCAGACATGTGAAGAACAGGATGTCTTGGGCAGAGGGAATAGCAAGCATATGGAAGGGCCAGCCCTTCAGGGGCACTTGGGTGGCTCAGTTGGTTAGGCGTCTACCTATGGCTCCAGTCATGATCTCAGGGTCCTGGGATCGAGCCCCTCGTCAGGTTCCCTGTTTGCAGAGAGCCTGCTCCTCCGTCTCCTCTGTGCTCGTGCTATCTCTCAAGTAAATAAAAATCTTAAAAATAAAAAAAAAATAAAAGAGGAAGAAGAGCCCTTGTTGGAAAGAGGTTAGTCTTTCTCAGGAACTTTGAAGTGGTTGGCAGGGTCAAGATTATAGTTTTGTAGGTCATGGCAAAAGTTCAGATTTAATTGCAAACGCAACAAAAAGTAATCGAGTTTTAGGCAGGGGAGCAACAATCTAGTGCTTTAAAACTATTTTCCAACTGTGTTTTGAGAATCAATTTACTAATTCTCTGTGAAGAACTGCCTACTTTCTACAGAATAATTCCCAGTGAATTTCATGTTTATATCTCTGTTATATATAGTAGAGCAGTATCAGTGAAAACTACTATAGTGTACTTGGCTATTCTGTTTCAGTAAGATACTAATAACTTTTTTTGATACTAATAACTTTAAAAATCATATTCCAGCTGGTGGAAGTTAAAGGCCCCAATGATCGCCTTTCACATAAGCAGATGATCTGGTTGGATGAGCTGCAGAAGTTGGGGGCCGAAGTAGAAGTCTGCCACGTGGTTGCAGTTGGAGCAAAGAGCAAAAGCCTTTCCTAACTAAGAGCTGTGGTGTCGGGGTGTCTGGTTGTACTTGGACTGATTTTCAGAAGCATAAAGCATGATTACATTTTTAACTTTGATTTTGCTTTGTCAGTAATAAACAAGATCATCGTTGTACAGTGTGTGCATCATAAAACTTGGTCGTGGTTTAATGTACTCCTTGATTCCACATAGCAGGTAATGAACTTTCTAGAAGGTCAGAACCTTGGTGGCCATTTTAGGAAATGGATGCATCTATGTTATTAAACTAGACTTGCATAGCAACTGGAAACCATCCAAACAGGATGTTTTGCAGCTTTTGGTCTTTTATAAAAGTTGGCACACCCAATGTTTCCAGTTAAGCATATTGGAGAGACCTGAATTTAAGGTTTTCTATATGCCGATATATGCAGCTGTTTAACTTTCTTGTTTTATGATTATCTAAGGAGGGCATAAACAATTGAAATTCTTTCTCTGGGAATTAAAAAAATATTCTCATCAAGCCCCTTAACTTTTAACCTGCTCTTACTTACTGGGCCTAAATCATTAAAGGAATGAATAGTCTCTTAAAGGTAATGGTCCTTTTTCATCTGTAGCCTCCCTACTGACTGGAGGGGCAATTTTCTGTATAGACAGTGTAATTACAACAGGGCTACTCACAAGAGCCCCAGGACAAGGTAGGAAGGCAGCTAACCAGAATGAGTGGACCAGGAGTCAGGCGGGGACTCCAGCCTCCCCACAGACTAGTTCTGAGAGGTTCTTAGGGAATATTACTCTCCAGCTTGGTCATTTATTGAATGGAAGGACCGTCCATTAATACCCATATGGCCTTAACTGCAGCCAGTTCTGAAGCCACGTCAAAAATGTTACTGCTCATTAGCTGTTGCTTTAAAGCAGGCAAAAAGACTGAATGGATGACACACACATGACTATCGTTGGAAGAAAATGCCTTTGCTTCTTGAATCACTATGTTCCTGTACATGATTTCGTATTGACAACTACAACAATTTCTGTGGAAATTTTATTTGGCAGTCAAAATTTCCTTCACATTCATCACTGCTAACAGCAAGATCTCTCGTCTTTCCTGCTCATCCTACTTTATTTAACTCAAGTCATAATTTTAGGCACAAAGGTTTTCGTTTTCTCTCAAAATCAAGTTCTAACTACTTGAGGTTACTGCTACGGCAAGCAGGTTTTGTTGAAGGTGTTGACTAATTTTCATCCCCTGTTAGCACAAATTAATATACTTTTCTTAAATAAAGTTAAGACATTTTTGGTTTTAAAACCGTTTCCATCATAAAATAACACACTGTACATCTTTAAGTTCAGTACTAGAAAGTCCCAGGCTGTCTGGTGCCTGTGTGGCATCCTGTGGGCACAGGCTTGTTCGCAGGGCTGTAGGGCCAAAGGGCGTGAAGCGCTCTTCCGTGCAGTGTCCATAACCACACGTAGGACTTCGGTTGCCACCACGTCCTGCCAGCAGAGGTGCCAGGCAGCTTTATAACGGCCAGGACTTAAAACTGTTATAGTTGTTTTTCATATTATGCACGAAAACTGGCACAATAATCATGATAGAACAACTGTCCAGAAAAAATAAAACTAAAAACCGTATTTTACTACATTTGATTATCATACAAAAATATGCACATTTTGTTTTGAAACAGTATTAATAGTACCTAATCTTTTTTAAATTTGTAAATTAAGAAAATTGTTAAGGAGTTGAAATAAATGTGTGAGGAGAGATAATTATAAAGAAATAAATGCTCAACAACCCCTCCAAGCCCAATTTAGAGTAATTTATAATAATAAAAAGGAAGCTTAATCAAAAAGGGAGAATTATTACACTTCTATGGCAGGATATGCTGTGGGATTTTAAGGGGATTGGGACTGGTTTCCAATCAAGGACTATAAAATATTTAATGGCAACAGTGCTATTTACTTATATAAATTGAAAAAGCCCTTATTTTCTAGGCAAAAACATTGGGCTTATCCACAAGACAAATTTCCAAAGACATTTTATAAGAACTTCTGTCCCTTGAGGTCCAGAGACATGAATTCTAAAAAGGCAAGTAATTTGAATAGAAACAGCTATTCATTTCACATAAAGGTGAAAGACTTCTTTGAAAAAACTTGTTTTAGAAAAGATAAACTAGCCACTTCACTATAAATTCTTTTTTTAAAGCTTAAGATGGCAGTTTAACAAACTCTAAGAGCCCAATTTGAACCCCTCCATCCTGTAAACAGGGCCTAGGGTGTGGGCAGGAGTGAGGAGTGGAGGGCAAGGTGCTGAGTGAGGCCTTGGCCTGGGAGCTTCGGCTTGGCCCACACAGCCCTGGCCGGTTCGGGTCCCACCGGCTGACCAAGCACACCCACCCCCCTGTGCTGCTCTGGCTCATGCCACCGGGGAACATTCAAATGGTAGTATTTTGAGAGAAGTACACTTTTCTTTCCCTTCATGGTGACACCTCACCACCAGGAACTTGGTTGGCAGAAGGAGGGCGATGCCTCACAATCCCATCAGTTCTTTCCAATGGGAGGTGCCACCAACAGTGACCCCGCTGCCAATACTGATGGGGGCACCCAGATGCCTCTGGGCGAGACCTCGACTTTCCAGGGTGGGTTCAGCGCCGTCCACACTCACCCCTGCTGCCCTCACACCAACACCCACCTGCCCACAGGCCCACTGTGCCCTCGCTGACCTTCAGATGGGAGGAAATGCACTTTTCGAGACTCCTGGCTCCTGGTATGAAGCTCAGGGGCAGGAGGCCTGTTTTCAATATCCAGCCTTGTAACACTTTGTTGTAAAAACTGGAATTGTGTTTAACTCTGTGTCAGGCTTCAGAGTAACATCAAAGGCACTTCTGTGTTGGCATCATCTATAACAAATGCTTCTAAAGTCAACAGTGCGTATCGTTTTAGTCAACCCTACGATGGTAAAAGCAAACTCGTGATTTTAAAACACAGTGATATACGGTCCTAAACAAAGTGATCTACCATCACTGTCTGCTCAGGGAGCTCAGTCAGAACCGAAGTGACCAGAAACCTGCAGGAATACCCAGGCCTGTGGGGCGTTTCCCAGAATGCCTACTGAACATTAACTTTCTTCCTGTCTGCCTCTGTGCAGTGGTGACCTAGGCTCAGGTAACCCTTACCAGGTGGTAGGGGAAAGTGGCTACAGACAGGATCAATGGCACAGACAAAGCCTGCTCCTCTGCTCATAGGAGTAAGAGTGGGAAGTCTGCCTACAGGTCACCCGAGGCTGAGGCAGCCCTGAGAGGACAGAGAGGTCATGGAAAAGAAGAGGGCTGCCTATCTTTTTGAAAACCTGCGAAGGAAGCAGAATTCAACATGTTTTTAAATATTAGTGCAAATTTCCACTGTTAATCTGACATAGAAAATTCTTAGAGCCTCAAGTGCCTAGGTTAGCAATTGTAAGAGAAGTTTCTGGCTTCCCTCAGCATGTTTAAAAAGTCCATCTCAGTCCTCATTTGCTAGCGTCTCAGTAGATAACCAGATCTTGGCCCCACTTAAAAACTTGCTCAAGGGCGTTCCTGAGATGCTCCGTCTACAGAGGTTGCCCACAGGGCTGAATGGGAAAGCAGACGACAGGAAGTCCGGTGTCCCGGGAGTGGCGTGAGCGCTGACCCGGAAGTACATGCGGCTCTCGTCCGGGCCCGCGTGGCCGGCATCCAGGGACCCGGCCCGGTGCTGCCGCAGCGTCCTGCTGAGCGCGTCCACCTCGTCGGCCAGCAGCGAGAGCTTGTGGAAGGCGGTGATGAAGCCCCCGAGGTGGATCTGGGCCTCAGGCACCCAGCGGAAATAGCACAGTTTCCAGAGCTTCACATGTGTTCCCGAGACATGTGGCAGAATAACGCCATGCAGGTCAGCCGGTTTGGAAAACCATTCTCTAAAATACTGCTCGGCACCATGGTCCTGGCTGGTGGGCGGTGGCGGAGGGTCAGGCTTCGCTTTTAGTATCAATGAATTTCTCCTTGGGACCAAGTCTGGGTCACTGATGATTCCATTCCTTAAGGAACCTGGCATTCCTCTCAGTGTGGAACTGTAGCTTTTCTGTGCAAGAGAGAGGTTGGCATTATTTTTCTGGCGCTGCCCCTTTTGGAAAAACAGGAAAGGTGCAGTGGCAAATAAAAACCTAGGACTATGAAAAAGTGGCTGAACAGCAGCCATCAGGAACATCTTGTTCCTTCCCTGGTAATCCTCATCCCAGTTCTCCTCCACTGGGGTTCCATGGTTTTAGGGACGGACCCTGGCTATTAGTCCTTGCTGCAGGGGGTGGGGAGGTGATACATCCTGTTGGTTAATTTGCTTAAATGCAAATTTCTAAGACTCCTGGGTTAGGAAAAACTATACACCTAGCTCATTCTAGAACGAACAGGCAAGTGGATGGGTTTCAGGAATGCGGCCTCCTAGGCTCAGAGTTGCTATCTGCTAAATCCTAGATGCTGAGAGGCTTTGTAGGCCTCAAAGTCGGGGCATGGTCATTTCAGTTATAAAAGGAATGATCCCTCAAAATCTGCATGGGCAGTGTCGTCAGAAGTGACTTGGCTCTTAATACTCGGTGTTCTGAAAATACGCTTTCTGTTAGGTGTGAGCAAATGCCAGGTTTTAATTGTCAGTGCATTTTTGTGACTTACCTTTGTCCGTTTGAAAGATTTCACAGAACCATTCTGGATGCAGGGCGTGCTCTTTCCAATGTACAAGGGGTTATGGAAAAGAGTGCGATCCTTTGCTGTAAACTGAAGAGACCAGTCCCAAACTGAGGGAAATTTTAAACCCTTTTCGTCACCCAACTGGATATTTTTGCTGATAGCAAATTCCTGCAAAGTAAAATATTTGGATATCTATGAAAAGATGCCAAATAAAAGATTTTCCCACATATATTCCTTTTTTGTGACAAACCCTTCATCACTACCTAAGCTGAATTTTCTGGACTGGAGCAACTTGAGCCCCCCGAGAGAGCAGCATGTTTTGCTTTGAGAGAAGAGACGTTCTTGGCACCTCAGATAAGAGGGACATCTCACACGTAGTATGAGCGAGCAGAGGGCACTTTCTTCTGGAAGCTGAGGAAGCTGGGCCCTCCGAGCAATGAGTATGTTATTAGAAGTGAAACTTCACAAAAATGATACCATAGAGTCTTAAGCATGTTGCAGTAGCTTTGGTACTTGTAGCAGTTTACTTTTTGAGTGCACCATCCTGCACTTTACACAAGTACCTGCTGGGGATAAAACTCTGTTGAGTGGATGTGCGAGATAGTCTCTGGAAGGAAATTACTACTGTCTGTGTGACTGTTTTTCTAAATGGACAGCTACCCGTCGCTTTCCAGTGGCCTTCAAAATCTGAACCACAGCCTAGAAGCAGGGAGGAGGGAATCCACCTCTCCCTGCAGTCCTAAAGTTTGGCCAAGGCCACAAAGACCATGCAGTGGCTGGGCCTCCTGCTCCCCGCAGCCCACCTCCAGCCTGCTCCGGGTTCACATGACCTGGTGACCCAGTGGCATGACACTGTGGGGTGACAGCCCACCACTTCTGTGTGGAGGAGGTGAGGATCATCTCAAACAATGCAACTGCACTTAGGTGGAGAAAGGACCCTTGGGGACACTTGGGTGGTTCAGTGGTTGAGCGTCTGCCTTTGGCTCAGGGCGTGATCACGGGGATCCTGGGACTGAGTCCCCGGATCAGGCTCCCTGCAAGGAGCCTGCTTCTCCCTCTGCCTCCCTCTGTGTCTCTGCCTCCCTCTGTGTCTCTCATGAATAAATAAATAAAATCTTAAAAAAAAAAAAAAGGCTGAAATCTAGTAAAACATAAACCCCAACCTGCTTTAATGGCCCTTAGGAAAATATATAGAAATCAGTTGTCTTTTCTTTTTAATGTGAAAACTAAAAATATCTCCAAGGAAGAAAATTAGATTTTCCATAAACAGTACCTGACTGTGAGCATCTAAGGCGGCCTCAGAATGGAAAAAAAAAAAAGGAAATGTCTTTGTGGAAGCGACTGAGAACAGTGGGGTCGTGCTAAAAATCAGGACCTTAAGTCAACAGACAGTTTCCCAGGGAGGGCAGAGGCGGTGCTCCCGGCCTCCAGTCTGGCTATTGCATAAATCATAAATGTGAAGCACTGAGGGAGGGAAGGATCCATGTTAGGACTTGCCAGAAAAAGCTTCTGAAAAACGTCCAGTTAAAAAAATACCGCACTGGAGCACAGACCAGGGAAAACAGATGATATACTTTAAAAAAATATTTAACTTCTATTCCTGCATAGAAATCTATTTGTAAACCTATGTCGGCATATCCAGAATCCAGCCGAGAAGGAGGGGGAGGAGAGAGTGCATCCAGGGGGCCAGCTCGTGCTCCACAGAGACCTCCCGCAGCACCCACCCGAGGTACTGTGGTCACTGGCACCTCCAGACCGACATACTGGCATTTTACATCTCATGCTTTGTGTCTAACAAGGCTATTTGATTTCCTCGCCTTGTGAACATTTTGAAGGCTCCAGTGGTGTATGTGTGTGTGTGTGTGTGTGTGTGTGCATGGGTGTGCTCTCAGGGCAGTGAAAAGACAGGCAAAAACCACCACATGCAGCCCAGCCCGCAGCACAGTGAGAGGTACCAAACTGATGATGGTCCGTGAACGAGAAATGAAAAGGAGCATCTCAGAGACCATTTAGTTTAGGAACAAACAGGTGCCCACACCTCCAGAGCCCAAGCCCAGAATTGTCAGTGCAGGACTGAGATAGGTCACGTTCTTCTAGGGAAGCAGAGAAATTATTTTATGAAGATCTCTCTCCCGAACTCTCCAATCTGAAATAAATACCCTATGACAGTGTTGCACTTCTCTCACCCTGAGCCCCTGGAGAGAAGCAGGCAAGACCTGTTCTACCTCCCTCTCCTGCCTGCTCCCTCTCATAACCAAGCCCCCAGATCCCCTCTCCTTTGCTTTGGGAGGTTCCTCATTGATAAAGTCATCTCCTTACATGTCCAGTGCACTTTGTCTTTCACATCCACATCCAGAATAATTCATTTCTTTAGGAAATAGTGAAGCATAATGCTTCACAGTTTACAAAATGTTTTCAATTCACAGAATGAGTCCAAAAGTAGTACTGTTAGTTTGGTGGATCCGTTTTTACAGATGGGGAACCTGGGCTCACCATTCTTCCAACCCTGGGCAGGATTCACATTATATCAGGCCACATCGCCTGGATGAGGGCCTTACTGCCAAGGCTAAGGACCCCACAGCTCACCGTGAAGGCAAACCTCTTAGAAAGTCTTCCTAGAGGCCCACAGGAGCCGCTCTTGTTTCTCCAATGATTGCTGCAGCATTTATGTGCTATTCTCATTGTTGGTTTAAATGTGGGCGAGCCAGCCAGAACCTGTGGTTTCGGAAGGCTGTACCAACGGCAATCAGAAGTTAGTCTCAAGTTTGGCTTGAGACTCTCCTTAGTTATGATTCTTCCTTCTAGATCATTGAATTGTGACTAGAAATGGATAATCCTACCCCAAAGGGACTGCTGTGTGACAGGTGGGACATTATCTGGCAGTCCAGCACCCACTGAGAATCTCAGCCTAGCACCATGACTACCCTTGCTCTCTGACAGTCCTTCTCCACAGGACCCTTGAAGAAAATAATCTCGCTTTGCTCAACTTTTTTTCTAAGAAATAAAAGTCCTCTAGCAGGACATTTTCAATTACCCATCCAGACACCCCAAATGTGAAAACACATTTAATGTGGTTAAAATAATTTATATCTTTAAAAACTGGTTAATTTTTTTTGTTATGTATCATGTTTTCTTTTTTTTTTAAAATAGGTCCACACCCAATAAGGGGCCTGAACTCATGACCCTGAGATTAAGTTGTGTGCTCTACCCACTCAGCCAGGTGTCCCTAAAAACTGGTGTATTATTGTGAACAATGTACATTAGAGAAACATACCTAAAATACTCATAAAAATGAAACAGGGTCCTAGTTTTTATATGTCTTTAAATAATTCATTCAGAAATTGCAGCTTAAAATGGTAGCTAAGACAGTTTTAATTTACATATTTTAACTATGCAGCCAACTGTACTTCACTTCTATTTCCATAAAGCTGCACGAGGCAGAGAAGTCACTGTTGCCACCATCCTACTTACTGTGCTTTGTTTCACCCGCTGGTGAGGGGAGTTGAACAGGAAGGTGCCGAACAGGGAAATGCGGGTGCTGTCGTACAGCACTGCCAAGTATGTCTCTGAGAACTCGAAGGCCGCTGGGTACTGTTCTAGCAGCTGCCACGTGGCATCCAAGAACAGCAAAAATAAAGGAGACTGGCAGACACAAATGGAAAATGGGATTATTTAATGTTGTCCTTTGGTTATTCCCATTTATTTCCAAATTTAGGGCTCATGTTAAGATTACTAAGAAAACATTTCAGCCTAAAACACTTGGCTCTGAAGCCGAGCCAAGGATATGTCGACAGGTCACCATGGCTTCTGTTAAAGCTTAGAAGTATGTTCAACTGCCATTAACATCACAGCCCTCATTTGCCTAAGAAGCATGTATGTTGAAACGGCAAAGTAAACAGGCAGGTGTCACTATATGAATGGGGGACACTAAAATATGTGATTAAATCTATGTTGGAAATAATTCTTTAGAACACTGAAAAAAAGAAAAAAACACCCCAAACCAGAAAACAATTTATGTGATTTGCTTTTGGTAGACTGTGCAGGCTTGACATCTGGGAAAACAACTCCGTTTCAGAAACCAGTTGTCATTAGCCTCTAGGTCACGTGGTGGATCCCCAAGTACAGCAGCTGATGACAACTATTCTATCTTGGCGTCCCAGCAATTTAAAAGTGAAGTAGTCACAACTGAGATTTTCTCAGATGGTGCAGTTTGTTGTTAAACCGGAGACCCCACGAGTTGGACTGTGCTCTCTGCAACAAGTACATCTGTGAGATGCCTATAGGCTGTTCCCAGTTTACCTCTGCACCCAAGGCAGACACTATGCCCAAAGCTGTTATGAAGGTGTTCTTCTCCAACTTTCCATTCTTACACACGTGCCCCATTTTAAGAAAACATGGTATTCCAAAACTGATTTTTCAAAATTCCTAATGTGCTTGTTATCTGCTTTGCAGAAGAAATACAGCATTTTTTCAAAGTACTTTTCAACTTGAAGAAATGCAACAGACAATTTTTTGGAATTTTTACCTATATACTTATAATAATCTTCATAAGTATATCAATTTGGAGGCTAATCCATCATTAGTTTTGGACTAAGGAATGCTAAGAGGTACCAAATGCAATATTTAAAAAGCCTCTTCATCTCTTTAGACAGAACACCTCTTCACAAGATGACATAGATTTTATCTTGTGCACACTTAAATGACTCACAATGAGCATTACAATTCTGTTACCTCTTTCTCAGATCTCTTTAAGTGGTTGCATCTGTCTAGGAACTGATATCCAGCCATGACCCACTCCTTCTGGATCAGACTCTGAAATCCCGTAATTGTCCTAAAATGGGGATCCAGCATCACTTGAACAAGAGAAGCTACAATACAGCTCAAGTCTCTTCCCTCCTCCTCTGTCAAGAAAATGGAAAGAAAATGACTATTATATAGAAAAATGCTGAGAGAAAGGGAAGAAAAGATACAGTAGTTAATACAGTACTCTCTACCTAAGCTGCCTTCAAAATAATCTATGTTGGGAAAGTTCACTGGATTCCGGCAACTTTAAATTATAGACTTACAGATCAAGTAGTGTTTTGTGGGGGATAATCTTTCATATATGAATATTTTGCAGGTAATAAAGCACAGCCCTCACACTTTATATTTCAGTGGTTTGTGGTGGAAATCTTTCAAGAGTCCATTCTGCTTCCTAAGAATATTAAATATAATGTAATCTTTCCACTGGCAATTCCACATGGTGACTAAGAAGTGAATGAACGGAACAGAATTGTCCACTGTCCTCCAAAAAGGTGGCAGACATTTTCATTCCATCTTTTACAGCTGGTGTCCTTTTCCATAATGCCAGTAATATCCTGGTATCAAAGCCAGCCAAAGAAATCAGGAAAAAAGTCCACCAGTATCCCTTATAATTAAGACTAGAATCATCAACAAAATAGGAGCAAATCAGCTTATCTCATGAATACAAGAATTTATTCTAGGAAAGCAAGGTAGGCTTAACATCTGACAATCAACTAAAGTAACATTTCATATAAATAAATGATAGAAATAACTCATCAGATAGATAAAAATCATCTGTGTGATAAAAATCCAAAATTCAATATATTTTGTCAAACTGAATTTAAATAAAAAAAAAATCCAAAGTTCATTCTGGATGTAAACTCTCAGCAAACTAAGAATACAGAAGGGTACTTCAACCCGATAAGAGGAATCTATGAAAATCTGCAACCAATATCATTCTTTAACAATGGTAACTCCTATAACTGAGCAATTCCACATCTAAGTATCTACCCACAAAAAAATATGTACATATGTCCTCATGGAGACTTTTATATGAACATTCACAGCAGCGTAATTCATAATAGCCACAGAATGGAAGACACCCAATATCCATCAAGAGGTAAATGTATAAATAAAATGTCGTATTTACAAAAGAATACTATTTAGAAATGAAAAAGAAACGGCTGATACATGCTACATGAATGAACCTCAAAAACATGCATGTTAAATGAACGAAGCAGGAGGCAATAGATCACATATTACATGACTCTGTTTATGAGACATCCAGAATGAGCAAATCTACAGAAACAGAAAGTAGATTAGTGGTTGTCTGGGGTTGGGACACAAGTAATCTTTCTGGTGTGATAAAAATTCTCTCCAACTGGACTCTGAACTCTGTGTTCTGTATATTGACTAAAATTACTGATTTCCACACTCAGAATGGGTGAATTTTATAATATGTAAATCATACCTCAATAAACTGTTTCAAAAACACGTTCTAAAGAAAAGTGTTAGTAAAACACAGGCTCACTATCTAAGCCTTTTGTATTATAACAAATGCATCAAGACATGTGCTAGGTAGGATTTTGCAAGGTAGGGTGAGAACACCCACTGGTTGAGAGGAGAGATTACTGGGTTGCTGGACTCTGCATGCACTTGTGAATTAAATAACTCTGACTGCATCAGTTAAGGATTACTTAAAATAGTGCATTACTATTCTTCTTCTCCCCCCCTAAAAGTTGTAAATATCTTTACTTTGTTAAAGTCAGTTAAATTTGACAGTAAAAATTTTTGTAAGCTTTAGTACCATAACATATTCATAAACTATGCAATGTGAATATATCATAAAATAAGGTAGTTCATGGTTTATGAAGCTTTGTCCGTAAGCTTAAAAATTCTCTTAGCTGTAAAGTTATTATTTCACATTCAACTATCCTTTGCTTAACTGAAACATTTTTATATGGCACTTTACTCCTCCTTAACATTAGACAAAATTCACATTATTGGCTACTCAGTTTAGTCAATTTCTTGACACCAAGCTCTTTCTTTAGAGTCCAATTTAGCAGGATCCAGAGGCATTTAAACTAAAATTTGTATGAATTTGAAATGTAGCAAAATTAGAGCAAGAGGATGCTCTGCCAAGATGAACACTTTCTATGACTCCAATAGTAACTGTGACACCCTCATGCTATAGGAGGGAAGATTTAACACAGAGCAGGAAACTGGACTCCTTTCTAATCTTCTACCTGCAGTTGCTGTGCCACTGTTCTCCTCTACCTATGTGTGGAATCTGTAGTGGGTCTGGTGGTGCTGTCATAAGAGACAGCTAGGGATAATGTGATTTACTTGCATCAAGTCACCAAGCTGACTGGCAAGGTGACCAGTGTTTTCAGTAATGAATTACCTTGTAGCACTACAGACAGATGCCGGCTTTCTAGAATGTACACAAGTTCTGCTGAATGTTTAAGGAATGCCCTGAAAAGACAAAGGGAAAAATACTGTTAAAAATCAGACTTCTATAAATATTCCTTTAAAAGTACTTGAAGTCAGGGCACCTGGGTGGTTCATTGGTGGAACGTCTGTCTGCCTTTGGCTCTGGTCAAGATCCCGGGGTCCTGGGATCAAGTTCTGCATTGGGCTCCCCAGAGGGAGCCTGCTTCTCCCTCCACCTATGTGTGTGTGTGTGTGTGTGTGTGTGTGTGTGTGTGTGTGTCTCTCTCTCTGTGTCTCTCAGGAATAAATAATCTTAAAAAAAAAAAAAAGTACTTGAAGTCAAACACATCTAATCTTTCCCTATATTCTTAATGGTCTTTATGAATTTCATTAGTATTTACATGATTCAGAGTACATTTTGATTTTTATATCAAGGAAATTAACCCTTTTATAAAAGGGGGGTTGATTTACATAACATTCTTGAAATCACAAAATACAGAGATGGAGACAAGATCAGCGGCTGCCAAGGGACAGGGATGGGAACGCAACTCTGAAGGGGCAGCATGAAGGGCTTTGTGGTGATGGAGTTCTATATCAGGACTGTGGTGGTAGCTGCACAGACCTATATGTGCAATAAAAATGCAGAGAAACACACACACACACACACACACACACACGAAAACATGTATAAATGGGTGAAATCTAAATAAGGCCTATATATTGCACCACTTGGTTTTGAGACAGTATTCTGGTTAGGGAAAATGTTACCACTTGGGGAAAGCTGGGTGAGGAGTACATGGAGCGCTCTAATGTTTTTGTACCTCTTGTGAGTCTATACTTATTTCAAAAAAAAAAAAAGGGGGAAAGTGTTTGTACAAACCTTACATATTCTAACCACCGAGTATTTTCCAGTGAAGATAACCATTTTTCTTCAGTTTCTTCAAAAGGCTCTGCAATAAATATGGCAATTATATATACACACACACAAACATATGTATACACACATTTAGGCTTTTTAAACAATTTTACATGATCAATAAGAGTTAAGTGATACACGTCACAATTTTGAATATTTAAAAATTGGCTTTAAGAAAGTATTGTGCACTTTCATTTAATAATATGAGCATTTAAAGGATGTGTTACAATTCTAAAAAACACAAAACAAGGCATTCCCCTGGGCCTCTGTTTCCTTCACTATGGCTTTCAGGGAAATCCTGGAAAGTCTCAGCACCTCTGCCTCCTAAGAGCTGGTGGTTCCCACCTTCTAGGTCAGCCCATGCTGGATTCTGGCGCCTCTTCCCCCCACACCCCAGCTTCCTGCCTGCAAGCCCTGCCCTCCCTGCTTCTCTGGATTCTGTGAGCAGGGAAAGGCCTGTACTGCCCTCCCCAGTCCTGTCTCAAGATGTCTCTCACCTCACCAACTCCAGGCTTTAGTTACATTCTACTTACCAGATGGCTGATAAACATTCATGTCATTGTATACACCACCCCCCTCCTCATCTCTCCTTCCAGGCAAGCGCCCATCCAGTGCCACAATGGCTGTCTCTCCTGGCTCTCAGGTAACTAGGGGCTTTCTCTGGGCACCCTTCAGGGACGACTCACTTCACGCCAAAATGATGCTTTCATGTGAGTCATCCCTTCCCACCCTGGGGCACAATGAAAGCAATTGAGGAGCACCTGCTCAAACACACATATTAGAACTCCAAGGCTGCACAGATTACAACATGGCTCTGTCTGAAATCCATGTCAAGTCCTGTGTCTCAAAAGTGTAACTGTATACATTAGAATTTAGTACGTTTGTCTGTAAGGTAGCTCGCTGTTCTCCTTGGCACTTTTACAAAAGTACCCTACCATAACAATCCAGGATTTGAAAGTGATTTCATTGATTTATTTTCTTTCCTCCAAAACAAGAAGCAGTTTAAACTTCATTTTCTAAGAGCTTCCAATTTTGTCATACAATAATTTGTACAAATATTTCAATGAGCCCCTACTTATATATTTATTTTTATATTTTCAAGGAATATTGCTTTTTCTGACATACCTCATGCAATGCTGTATCCCTCATTCACTATATACATATATACGTATACACACCAAAAAATGAAATTACCATTAACGCATAGTTGCTTGAGTTTTACAAAAGCCGCCTGTATTTCTTGGATATTGGGCAAGGTCTTATCCAAATCTGATTTGTAAACATCACTTCTCTGTGGATGACTTTTAGTTATTGCATTACAGATCCTAATAAAGACAAAATCCTTGAGTCATTCATTCATGCCACACATTTTTTGAAGACCTATTATGAGCTAAGGCACTACTCTAAGAGCTGGAGATAGACGGACATAGACAGGAGGAGCCTCTGCTCTCAATGGGCTTCTGTGCTTGGTGACAGGAGGGTAAATGAGAAAGTAACAGGCTGTAAAGGCAACAGGTGGCATCATCCAGTGAATGCAGGCTAGTTCAAGGCATGTGGTCAGAAAGGCTTTTCTGTGAAAACGCTACTGAAGCCAAAACCCAAAGGACCAGGAGCCACACAAGATGTGAGGGAAAGTGTTCTAGGCAGAGGGACTGTAGAGGCAAAGGTCCTGTGCTGGACACAAGCTCAGCTGTGGACAAAACTAGAGAAGACCAGTGGGACTGAGCTGATGTGTCTAAGGAGAAATGGGTGGAGAGAGCTTGGACAACAAAGAGAATCTGTCTTACTTATGAAGGGTGGGACAACTGGAAAAACAAAGGAATTAAAACAATTCACAGCTTAGTAAAATTCAAAGATTAAAAGTGCTACTGGCTCTAAGGGTTCAGAATGAACTCTCTTCCCAAAGTGCTGTAGGCTCCCCTCTAATAGCAGTACCCCTCCCTAAGCACTTGACCAGCAGACATGGCAGTCAACAGCAGCCTTGGAGCGTGACAGGACAGACAGGTCATCTTCAACGTGACTGAAGTAAAAAATCCATCAGAGATGATCTGAAGGCAGTCACCCTCCTTTGCAGAAAGCTGAAGGGTCATGTGAGGGTCATGTCACTTGACGTTTATTTGCTTCAGCAAACATAGCTTTCTTACATATGGTAGTGTGGAAACAAACCTAAGATCTGGCTGTACCAATAACAGAGTGTGATACACAATTTGAGGCTCTCTGAGCTGGGTTTCTAAGATCTGTTCCCTTGTTCTTCATTTATTTAATTAAGTACTGAATAAATATCCAATATGATAGTTCTTTCCTGAGTGCTGAATGTATAACGGTGTGCAAATCTAGTCCCTTCAGCTCATGAGTTTACAGCCTAATAGCAAAGACAGGCAATAACCAAGCTAACACACATATACAATTAAAAACTGAGGTAAGAGTTATGAAGAAAACTGAGAGAGCCAAGGAGAACATATAACTTGAGGACTGATCTAATTGAGGAGGTAAGGGAAAGCTCATCTTCAGGAAGTGATGTTCGAACTGAGATACAAAGAATGAGTAAGTACTGAGTGGGTGGGGTAGAGAGTGCTCAAGGATAAGCATGAAGAAAGGCAACCCAAAAGGGAAGAGCACTGGCAAACGGCAGGAGATGGGAAAGCCCAGGCAAAGTCCATGGGGCCGAGGCCTGGAGCAGCAGGCATGGTACTGGCTGAGACACTAGAGGAAGAAATGAGGGTGCCTGACAACACACTGGGCTCAGAGGGGAGATAGCTAGAGTGGACACACAAAGGTTTGTAAGATTTCTAAAGAGTATATGACAGAATTTGATGATGGACTGAATATGGGTAAGGAAGCGAGAGAGAGAATACATCCAGGGTGACTCATGGGTTTCTGGAGCAGGCTGGGAGAGGGTGTGGTGCCCATATATTGGAGTCTGGCTTTGGACATAATGAAAGGGACTTTGAGATTTCCACACAGAAGATGTCACATCAGAGATATAAATTTGATGGTCACTAAATCCACAGCCACAGAACTTCTCTAGGATGGAAATACAGAATGGGCAGAAGCAGTGGACAGATTGCCAAGAACCAGGGTTGCAAAACACACAGAGTACAGGTGAGAAAGAGGGGCTTCAGGAGAGTGAAAGAAGCAGGAACCTGGGACTCAGAAGGCTTTAATGAGAGACAGATCAATAGTGATGCCCACCAACTGATGAATGTCTACTGCTTGAACAACATAGAGATTACTGGTGACTTCAGCAGATGATGCCAAACTTGTTTGTGGAAGCTAATCATTTAAGCTACTGTGACTCTGCAGACCTAACACACTCTGAACTATAAGAAAAGTTTGATTTATCCAGAAGTATCTCAACTGGAAATCAATGCACTTTGGAAGTATGATGAGGTGACACTGTTATAGCAAGACATGAACAACTTAAGATCTTTTAGTGTCTTAAAAGCCAAAAGAGTTAAAACTATATTTAGTACAACTTAAATATTAATTTTATGCATTTTTTTCAAAACAGTAATTCTTGCATAGAATATATGGTGCTAATTAATAAAACTCTGCCATTTTCCAAGTATTTTCAAGTAGTCAGGAGTTTACTGTACTCATTTATGATAACTAAAAATGTCCAAAGTAACAATGACCATTTCCTGATTACCTCTGGTCAATTTTCCTCTGTTGTAGCACATCTTTTATGAGGGCCATTCGCACAAGAGCACTGCCATTAGAGTGACTCCAGCACCAGAGCTAGGAGGGAAGCAGAGCCTTTACTTAACTGAGTAGAAAAAAAAAAAAAAAAAGACATAGGTTTGAATGAAATCCAACAGACATCACTTACTGGCATCCTTCTTCCAACAAAAGAATGGGAGAAGATCTTCAGATCCTGGTCTGCTAAAGAACTTGGTACTACAAAGTATTCTGGAAGGCTGGGGAGGAAAAAGCAAACCTAACATAAGAGTCCTCTGCTTTAGGCAGGTGCAGATCCCATATATAATTTTTTTTTAGAAGATTTTATTTCTTTATTCATGAGAGACACACACACACAGAGAGAGAGAGAGAGAGAGATGCAGAGACACAGAGGGAGAAGCAGGCTCCATGCTATGCAAGGAGCCTGATGTGGGACTCGATCCCCGGTCTCCAGGATCACACCTTGGGCTGCAGGCGGCGCTAAACCGCTGCACCACCGGGGCTGCCCCCATATATAACTTTTTTTTAAAGATTTTATTTATTTATTCAAAAGAGAGAGAGAGAGAGAGAGAGAGAGAGAGAGAGAGAGAAAGGGGGGCACAGACATAGGCAGAGGGAGAAGCAGGCTCCACACAGGGAGCATGACGTGGGACTTGATCCCAGGTCTCCAGGATCATGCCCTGGACCAAAGGCAGCATTAAACTGCTGAGCCACCCGGGCTGCCCCCCATATTAGAATTAAACATGTTTATCTTCATTTAATTTGTACCCTACTTGGTGACCACATGGTAGGCACCATGGAAGACAAGGCGGGCCCTAGGTATCTCCTTCTTAAACATGTGTGATGCAGTTAATTAACACAACTTATGTTTATGGCAGGAGAAAATATCCAAAGGAGATGTATGAAATGGTCTCCAAAATGATTAATTTATCAACATGTATTCAGTTTCTGAAAAACATATCCACCTGTATTCTCTATGGCTAAGGACACAAGGCACACAAGATAAAACCAAACGCAACCCACAAGTCTGCTAAGAAGTTTTAGCTCCTCCCTCTCTCTTCTAACTGTTCTCATCCCCAAAAGACACCCAGACTCTAGGATACTGCCTGGACAGCAATTCCAAGTAGATAGGCTCACTGTGCTGTAAGACAGCCTCCTTTCTCTCTTCTTCCCTTTATCTTTAAAATATTCATGAATGTGCTATTCAAAACAAATATTCCATTCACCATAACTTAAAAGCTATCAGAGAGCAGAGTTTGATGATTATTCATAAGAGGTCATTCCCAGCTATAAATAAGGTTATTAAAACTGGACTTACCAAGTGGATATCATGTAACCCTCGTTAATAGAACAAACTCTCCACCCGGAAGCACCTGTTCTCTTGATTTCTCGGTCCCAGTCTGAGTATGTTTCAAAGAATGGGGTTTTTTGGTTGCTGCCACCAACAGCTCCACTGCCACCTCCTGAGGGTATTCCGTTAATTTTAGTGGCTACAAGAAAAAGCAATATTGTTAGTTTTGTTTCAATGGTCACATTTCACATTTCGTCCCACATTCCCCGTTCTTTCTTGGCACCTCCTTAGTCAGGAACACACTTGGACGGGACATCTCCTCCCTGTGCGTCTTTCAAGTCTCTCCGAGATGTTCCTACTGTTCCCAGCAGTCCTGAGAAAGAGGCGGCCCTCCTCTTGTCAGAAGAATTCACTTTGTTTTATCCTTATCTAGCTCTTTCCTGACTCCTTCAGCATCACTTAGTTTCTCTGTCCTTCTACTTGGCTCTATCTCTTCTGCCTTCAAACACAAACAGGTCACCTGGACTTTGAAAAGACTTTCATTTGACCAAACCACCACTACTCCACCTATTAATTTGACCAAACTGCACCACTACTCCATGCTATACATTTTTCCTCTTCTGTTACTAACCACCTTCCCAAATGATGAACAATGCCTACTGCCCAGATTTTCTCTTTTTCAATGGTCTTCTATCTCTACTATTCCACAGAAACCACTCACGAGCCTTGCTCATCCCCCTGCCCTAAACTGTGGGGTAAATTCATGTCATGCTTATTTTTTCCACACGTTTTGCCTGAAACAATGAATGCTTCCAATCATCTGTTCTTGACCAAATCTTTCATCCTTTTAATACTGACACCTCAACTCTCTTCTATGGCTTATTATAAAATTCTTGGTCTCATAACAGTCCATTTTCCTTTGAAAAGTTCACAAGGTTTCCTTATACTCCACCAGAGGGCCACTTTTATCTGGGGATTTCAGCCTGAATATCCTTAGCAAGAAGCCCTCTCTCATCAAGGAAGGCTGCTATCCTCTGGGACATGCGCACAACCTCAGGAAGGCCTGCAGAATGACCCAAGGGAAGGAGAGCATCTCAGCAGTCAGTGTGATCTACCCTGGCAATCTGGAGAGACAGATGGCACAATCTTTCCTGGTCCTGTGTCTCACAGCTGCAGGCTGCAACGGTGGCAAGAGTCCCGCCTGACATCCCTGACATGATGTTCTCCAGCACTCAAATCAGCCTGCAGCCTGCCATGGGACACAATTCCCCAAAATCATGCTTTCATGATGCTATACCCTTGTCCCAAACTTCCCCTTATGCTCATTTTCCAACTTCCTCAAGCAAACCTAAATGGTTTTGCTGAAAAAGCCCTTAGATAATCAACCTGACCTTTCATTATGGCCTAACCCCCATTTTCCCCTGAAGCCAAGGAAACCCCTTCATTATCCCATGAACATGCCATGCCCATTTCTGTGGACCATTTATTAGCACCTAGTACAGCACAGTTTTTTTCTGAGAACCTCCAAGGTGCTAAGGCCTGAAAACTTAAAAATGGGTAAGGTTTTATCTCTATTTTCAAAGTGCCAACAAGACAGTGGCGGGTAAGTTCAGCACCAGTCACAGTGAGCTGGATGTACAAGCGTACTGAGAGCACAAAGGATGACAACCCTAACGCTCACTGGAGATGAAGGCCTCAGGACCTGACTACATCTGAACAGAGACTTGGGGAGTGAGCCAAATGTTGCTAGATGGCTGGTAAAAAGGAGGTAGGCATGCTGGGCAAAGCAGAACATAAAAAACGTGGTATAATTGTATTAAAATCAAGTAATGAAATACAGCTAGAGCATTGGGAATGCAAGGGGTGGTGGAAGAGAGGCTGGAAAATTAGATGGGGCCAAGACTCTTGGTCTGCGCTGCCCCAAAGAGTAGCCATTAGCCACATGTGCTATTTAAGTTGAAACAAAACAAAACAAAATAAAATAATGCAGGTCCTCAGTTGTACCAGCCATACTTCCAGTGCTCAACAGGCACACGTGGCTAGTGGCTCCTATGCTGGACAACGCAGATGAGAGAACACTGCCCTCCCTGGGTCTCATGCACCATGCTAGGAATTTTGAATTTTATACTTCAAGTGGCACCAGAATTACCCAGTGATTCTGATTTCAGTAGAGCTTGTTTAATATGAAAATGCTAAAGCCAAGCACATATCCTGGAGTGCCACTCCATCTCAGTTCCTTCTTCAGAGTAACTACAACCAGAAAGTATGCTGAGGAACATGGGAACTGTAATCTCTATAGGATGCAGAATTCCCAGGCAACTGTGACTTTATACACAGTGTTCCAGAGCACCAAAACCCACAGAAAGCTATTCAACATTAGAAAATGTAAGTAATTCATCATATGATCAAATTGAAGGGAAAGAAAAAAAACCCATATGATCAGTTCCGAGTGTAGAAAACATTTGATCAAGTTCAATACCTACTCACAATTTTAAAAAACAAACTTCAGGAAATTGGGACTAAAAGGGAAATTCCTACTTGATAAAGGGTAATTACCAGAAACACACAGTAAATATCTTCATCAGAATCCGGAACAGAAATAATGCCTGCTATCCTGATTACTATTCAATATTGTACCAAAGGTCCTTGCCACACAATGAGACAACTACCACCAAAAAAGAAGTATAAAGAGCACATTCTCAATTTTTAAAGAGCTATGAAAATAGTTTGACAGGATACTCTCAGCTAGGAGTCTAGAACTGAGTACTTTTGAATGTTTTGAAGTTACTTTATTAATAAACTAGGCTGAGAACATGTAGTTTATAAGATTGTTTCTCTGGCAAGATTCAGTCTCAGTATCTAACTACAAAAAAGACAAATTTTCTGAATATCGGGTGAGAAAAGCTATAGGATATTGAACTATTTACTATTGTACTGGTTTTGGTTGTTGAAAACCTGTCCATTTCCCAACAAGTAGGACTGTTTTATGCTCTACATTTCCTTCTGTGAGAACTTATTAGAGAATGTGTAGCAGATACTAATCTGGCATTAAAGAGTCTGGAAATTCTAATGCTATCAGAAAGTCCCAAAGCCCTAATGCCTGTGGCCTGCTCTACAAGTGGATTACTAATGGGTGCAGCAACAGACTGGCAAAACAATCATCTCAGGAAGATCCAGCTCCTCTGAGAGTTAGTTACCTACTTTAGAACAGCTCCTCAGCCAACTGAAAGTGAAAACTAGATAGTGAGCATTCCTGCTCTTGGCTTTTTTTTTAAAGTTATTTATCTGAGAGTGAGCAAGAGTGAGACAAATGCACAGATTGGGGGCGGGTGGGAAGGGCAGTGGGAGAGGGAGAGAGAGAATCCTCAAGCATGACTTCTGCTAAGGGCAGAGCCCAACATGGGTCTCCATCCCAGGACACCGAGATCATGACCTGAACTAAAATCAAGAGTTGCATGCGCTCAACCAACGAGTCACCCAGGTGCCCCTCCTTGGCTATCTTCCCTGACAGTTTAAAAGTCTAATCCCATGCTGTGCTGAAATTAACTAGTCCCATCTATATTTAGAATGGTCTCAAGCAACAGCAAAGACAATAAAAGTGGTTAACATACCAGAAGAAAGCCTATCGCCTTTATGATACTGCTGAAATCAGAAGTCATAAAGGATGACAAGGGTAAAAAGAGAGCTGTGATATTAAGTGCAACAGGTTGAGTCAATGGCTGTAACCGGGAGATCTGTTGGGCCTGGGGCAGACCTGGGATGGCTGCCTTTTAAAAGATCCTCCAGGAATTCTGATACAGGAAGTTGGTTGGGAGCCACTAGTATTCAAGAGACAGAAGGATCAATCACAACCATGTATAGCTACACTGAGAAACTTAAAAGAACTGACAGGCAACAAACTTTAAAAATTTCTAGTTTCAAATGGATTATGTTCTCTGTAAGTGGTTTTCAAATAAGCATTTAATGGAAAATCTAATACCAAGGCCTATGTTAATAAAAAGGATAAAATAACAAAATAAACCACCGAGAACATACATTTTCTGCTGTGGGTCTACTATATGATACCTTGAGATTACGCCATAGCATTTGAAAGTTCGATGTCTGCCATGGAGTAGAGCTGCTAACACTGAGGCTGCAGGTAACTTTATGAAGTTTTCTTTCTTTTTTTTTTTTTTGGTTGGGGGGGGGGGCAGAGGGAGAGAGAATCTTAAATAAATCCATGCCCAGGACAGAGTCCGATGTGAGGCTAGATCTCACCATGCTGAGATCATGACTAGAGCTGAAATCAAGAGCTGGACTGAGCTTAACCGACTGAGGTGCTCAAGTGCCCCAACTTCATGAGGTTTTCAATTCTTCAGACTAGAGGCATAATCTGAATCTTTGATTTTTATCACAAAGATGAAGCTGTACTTTTGGGACATTATTTGCCTGATAATAACCTGACCAATGAAAGCAGAGTCCTTGTGGTTTCTTCCAAATTAAAGAAGAAAAAAACCAGAACCTCTGTGCTTATCTGTGCCAGTACCTCCCACATTGTTCCTGGGGGAGGTATGCCTCGTTGCTTTACTTTGGGATCCTCGCAGAAGTACCTGGATGAGTGGTGAGCTATGCAGAGAAGGTGTTTTCACTCAAGGGATTATGAACTTGGAAGAAAACCTCTGAGTGCCAAAGGCCATCTAAAAGAGTCTTTTCTTAGATAACTGCAGGGGACATCTTCTAACTTCAGATCTTATTTGTGGAAACAGCTTTGTCACCTACCTGCCTGCAAAAAGGACTTCTTTATTCTTTAATCCAGCCAATGAATCAAGGTGGCATCCAGAAGTTCAAGAGTGGATTATTGGGCATCTTTCACTCACAAATTAATGAATTCTGACTGCAGTGTGTGGAAATTTCAGGCTTCTTTTGATCTTAAGGATGCAGTTTATGCTTCTGCAACAGCACGGAAGGATATTAAAGGGTGTTACCCTAGAAGGAATCTTAACAAAACTCTGGCCAAGTTTTAGGTTTATGAAGTACCTGTCAAAGGAGGAAGTGAGTGAAGGATGTAATGAAAAAAGTGTTCCTGAATATTTTAAGTATTAATTACCAAATTTTATTAACAAGCTATATATAAGAAGACACAGAACTGACTGATGTAAATAAGAAAACCCAGTAGTAGAAGAGCAATGTGTTGAATAACTATTTAAAGTATTATTAACCCAGAGATGCCCACAAGGAATGGATGAAGAAAACTGAAAAGTAACTGGAGCAGGCATCAGGTTCCCAAACACATAATGGAGTTTACTGCATTCACTGAGCTCAAGTCATTATGTTACTTCAGAAATCATGGATCTATATTGTGGACAGAATCATTTCTATTAGAAAAAAATAGCATCAGGAATTGATCTGTATCATAAACAAATTTAAGTGGGACTCAAAGACTCTTTCTTATAACTCCTGGACCTCCCGGAATTTTCATTTCAGCTACTCTCTTGCAAGTGTGGGTGAGGATCTTATTGAAAATAACCTTGATGATCATGGTCTATAGCCTTATGATAGTCCAAAGAAATATTCACCTAATGAGTAGTGGAGGGTCTACAACACTTTTATGTTTAGACAATAAGTGAATTTTATAATTTATATTAAGAAATAAACTTAAAAAGTTAATTTTATTTTGCTCAAGCATAAGTTACAATTGGTTACATTTTGATAGTTAAATGTTTTGTTATCCAATTTCTATAAATACAGCACATATGATAAAAGCTACTCTTCCTGCAAAGCATGACTTTCACATACCATCTCTATGGTGTTTACAAGTATCTTTTAAAGTAGTGAAAATATATTTATACCACGTGCACCTACAGATACTCCATTCTGTTCCTATATTTTAATGTATTTACAATATAGTGATACTCAAATATGCTTTTATTATAGAGATTATTTAAATTACCATAATATGTTTTGAGGTAATAAAATGAAAGACCAGTACAATTAATTTGTAAGATCCCTGTCCAGACTATGCTGGGGTGAACTGATCTTTCACTGTAAATATGTAACTGATTTATTCTTCTTCCTTAATAGTGGGAGAACTCATGTCTCAGTAGGTAGAGTTAATGTGTGGCCCCTAATTTCCAAGGGGCTAATATGAAACATGTTTTTCCTCTATCCTTTTATTTTTTTAAATGGCTGATTAAAATTACATTTGCATATAAGAAATATACAGAATTACAGGATCATCTGGAATTTTCCTTGGTGATGTCATCACTGAGTAATTACATACTCAGTATATGAACAATACTATTTTACTTTTACAAAAACTGCTTAGAATATACTTGTCCTTAAGACAAATGGCTCCTCTTCCTTTTTCTCAATCTAATTCAGAAACATAAAGTCAATATTTTGATGAGGTCAATCAATGATGATCTCTCCACTAAAAAGTTTAATCACTTTCGCTTTTGCATGAAATCACACTATGCCAGAAAAGATCATGCATCTCAAATATCTTTTAATTTTCTGCTTGTTTTCTTAAAAGATAACATCATTTCAACTCAAGCTATCAATTAATGTGGGTTCGAAAAGGGAGAATCTTTCTTCACCATAAAAAATAAAAGCCAGAGACTGTGGTTTAGTAAAAGACCTGACATGATTCTTATAAGCCTATGTTTATAGCTGCTTACAGATTCTTCCTCGTCACTTTCTGAGAAATGATCTAAGAAATATTGTCTCTTTTAGTATATAGTGCTTTCTTCTTTAGCAGTTATAAAGCTAGTAATTCTACCATTGTTAAAACTCATATACTTGGAAGCCTCTGATAAACATAAAACTTATACAATGTAAAGTTAATCACAATATTTAATATTTTCATATTTACCTGAATTGTGGTATTTTTTCCCAACATATTCAAATGCAAAGAGTAGCTGGAGGTCTGTTGGCTGGGAATAATGAGCTATTGCAAGGCATACCTAGGAAAAATTCTACATTTAGAATTTGATTTTAACACACTTATTTAAATGAAATGTACAATAAGGCCTTGATTATTGGGACCATCATCTTGGGTGGGGCAGTGATCACAGATACTTATTTACATGTTTTTTTCTGTGAAAGAGCTGTGAAAGAGCTAGACTGTGAAAGAGCTCCTTAAGGCCAGGTTTCTCATTCAGTGTTGGGCCCCCAGGACACTGTTTATAAGCTTTTGTGAGTACATGGTAAGTATTCAGTAAGTGTTTGCTGAGTTGAATTTTAACAGCAAAGTAATTTTATTCAAATAAAGAAACTTGAAACCTAAAGACGCATTCTCCTAAAAGGCAGCAACATGTGTGTGTGTATATATATATATATATATATATATATATATATACTCCCTAAAGAAAGGATTAAAAAGTTTCATTTTTGGTGGACTATAATGATTTAATACAGGAATCTGGAAGGCTTAATGTAAGGTATGAAATTTTAACATTCATACCTCATGCATTAAAAAAAAATCTAGCCTAATAGAAAAACTATTATCACAAAAAATGAAAATTAGCAACAAACCCAAAATATAGGATGGCTCAAAGAGGTACAAACACACAAACACACACACACACACACACACACACACACACAAACTGCATTTAAGAAAATGGTTTGAGACTATGTCTAGGGTGGAGAAAGCATGGGCCTCTCAATTGAACAGATCAGGGCTTGAATCCTAGGGTCTACCAAACACTTGCCCTGTAAGTGGTATGAAATCAGTTCATCTCTCGGAGTCTCAGTGTATGCAACTATAAAATGAAGAGAATACCTATGGCTACATTAAGGATTAATAATCTTAATGCACACCTGGCCTCTGCAAAACCTCCACACATGGAAATATAGTTGATATTACTCCCAACTGCTGCTGGAGGGAAGGAAGCAGACAGTGCTCTATGTTTACAACGCCCTGGACTAGACTTCTGCAGAAAACACTTTTAAATGATCAGAGCAGAAAGAGGAAATTTAAGACATATGCAAGGAGAGAAGAGAAGATCTTCCTTAAAAACATTAAAAAGCAGTGAGCCACAGCGATATACTTTTGACAGTAAGTAAGCAGGAAAAGTTTAGTTAATGATTAGTCCATGTCAATTAGTGGTGTTTGAGATGGGTTAATGCAAATCCTACCTAATGGGTAACTATGTGTCAAGTTCTTGTTTAAAAGATATTTTAAAAGTCTTTTATGGAATAAATGTTTCCTGTCTTACTAAATTAGAATATACATACAAATAAGAGGACAAAGGTTATCACTGGTTTTAGATTTGACTAAAAATAATATCCAAAGGTTTTTGAAACTTTCATATAATACCTCAGTTTTCTTGATGACTACAAGGAGAGCTTTCTAAGACAGTCTCACCTATGCAATTAGGACCCAGTAATCTACATTCCCATCCCTAATCTGTCCAACAGTCTTCCTTAAGGAGATGCTTCCAGCAGCAAAACTACTGAAATCTGTACCTTGAAGAAGTCCTTGACCACTTTCTATTCCTTTGGGCACTATATTTAGTTTATAAACTTTGTTGTACTTTTCTCAAGATTATCTTTCATTTTTGTTCCATTTCTCTACACTGCCACAGCCATATTCTTTTTTTTTTTTTTTCACAGCCATATTCTTAAGCCATACTCACCTTTTGGCATCTCTGTGGGCCTCCCTACATTCTGCAAAAAAAAAAATTCACAATGCCTAAGGATTCCCTTCTGAAGATGAAATTTGGACCAATAACTTTGCTTACCAGGTAAGCTGCTGGCTTTCTGAGATACCTACCTAATAAAAGAAATCTCATTCCTGATTCTTCATCAAACTGGCTCTCCTTTACCGGACATCCCTTTCTTTCCCAATATCCCCTCAGTGGTCTTCTGTTGGAGAACAACATACTTGCACATACTGTGCTTGCCTTACATCCGGCCACCTCCTCTGCCACACTCTGCCTGGGAAATTCTCCACTACTCAGCCAACTACACTGTCACTGAAACTACCACCTCTGTTCAACTCCAATCTCTTCACAGGCCTTCCCTGACCAAGCCGATTTTACAGTATTAACTGGAGAAACCCTTTTGTTCTCTGTGAATAACAACCACTCTGATATAAAGTGTCTCTTCAGTTAGCTGTGCTTGTATAGCTGAATGCATTTGAGAGTATTCATGAAATAGTTTGGAGTGTAGATAAAAAGGGCATAGGGATTCTTCGTTTTACTTCCACCATTAAATGCAATCCCTCAAGGGTAGATGCCACCTCTGTCATTCATTTGACAGATACTTCCTGTGCATCTAACCATGTCCAGAGCCTGGGGCTACAGCAATGAACAACAGAGATGCAGATCCCCGGCCTCACGAAGCTTACATTCTAGGAGGGAAGACAGATAAAAGATAAAAAAGAACAACTACAGTAAGGGAGCTCATTAAAGGAAAGGGACATGAAGTGTTATGGTGAGACGAGAAGGGAAGAGGTTAATAATTTAGAGAAGGAGAGAGACCAGGAAAAACCTCTCTGTGCAGGGTGAAGACCTGAAGACTTCTGCATTTTTGCTCTCCTCAGTAGCTTTCTGAAGGTGCTCTGTGCACCACAGCAGCTGCACTAAAGATACTAGTTGACAAAATTATTAACATAGTAAGGAAAATGCTCTAAGCCAATGGAATGAGCATATAACATTTTCAAAGCAGCCACAGGCCTAGTTTACACAAAAGAAATTCATAGATCATTGATTATGCATGGAGTATGTTGTTTACTGCTACAAAGCAAAAAACAAAGTTTATCTGCTAGGCAAAACCAATGTAGCCTATTTCTAAAAAGTCCGTAAGAACAGTACAACATCACATTTATAAAGGTTAGAAAACAGATCAGTATATCTAATAGCATCTCCATTGCAAGAAGACTATAAGCAATCTTGTGAAACCTAAATGGTTTAATCACCAGCACAACAGCTGATTAGAGTGGGGGCGGGGGACACAGAACTTGAACTAAAGCTGGCGCTGAGTAGTGTAATTAGAAGTGTGGACCACTTAGTTCTAAGTAACTTAAGGGGCGTCTTTAGGAACCCAGATAAAGGCACATACTGCTTACGCTATCTGGGTTACATCCATTCTGTTATGTAGGACATTTTGAGAAGGAAAGCCAAGAATCCTCTCCCTCAAGCTTTTCCATACACACTCTTTAAAAAGCTTATGTCCACATTCTTAGCTTCCATCACTAAGAACTTGAAAGATTTTAAAAAGTAGGTCTCATTTTCATGTAAAATTATTCTAATTTTGCAATGTACTCCATAAACATTAAAATTTTTAGAAAAACTCTACATCTTTAAAAAATGCTTCTGAAAATAGTTCATCTGCCCTGGCTATCAAGGGAATGAAGAATATCTTTGTACTAAAGACATTAAGTTATGGTAAATAATTAATTTACTGGAGGAAGAAAAGTAAACACTTCTGAAATGATTTTTGGACCAAGACTGATCTTGTGGACAGAAGCCAGAAGTACCCACAGTTGGTTTCTCTTCTAAGACCAGCTGGGGGCGCAGCACTGGAGAAGCTCTAACCTCATCAAGTTCCAGCACACTGGCAAACGAAACTGGTTTCCTGTATTTTTGTGGTTTGAAAGCCACCAAGGAGTAGTCTCAGATTCAAGGCAAAAAAAAAAAAAGAATTTAAGGAAAAGCCAATTTATTCTTTAAATAGATGGGTTGAATTTTCACTTTTAGAAAGTACACCTGACAAGTGGTTTACACTTAATCCATAAAGTGGAGACTAAGGGCATACATTTTACTTACCATATATACACACACATATATATTTTATAAGTGATAAACCATTAAAGAATTTTTTTTTTTGCCCCTTAGTTTTGAACAGAGTTCTTCAAAAGGAAAGGGAAGCTCCAACATGCTTTGAGGCTAGACATCCAATTCTGCAAGATCAAATTCCTTTTTGTTTTACATAGATCTGTCCCAAACATCCTTATTTACTTGTGACAGACCAAGGATATGCAGGATGAATGCTAAGCATACTGCCATCTAATCTTGTCCTCACACAATTTAGGCAACACCAACTAGACTACCAGAAGGCTATAGAGTAATATTTAACAAAATGTGAACAAATTTAGCATTTCAAGATTTCATACTTCAAACAGAAATATGAATGCTTTTGGTATTTCAAAGGTAGTCAGTTTTTACCCACCAGAGAACTCTGAATGGGCATCTGGTCATTTTAAAACAACTTATAAAATCAGAGCATTTCCAGAGAAAATTTAGCAAAGTTTCTGGGAGGTAAAATCAAGCTGTAACTTCCCAACTGTTACCTAATTTTAGATGAAAACTTTCACTTGAAATAAAAGAATATGCTAGAATTCTTGTTTTTAACTCATGAAGCCAGTAAACTTTGGCAGCACACAGGCCTTAACCTCTGTGTCTGAAACGTTAAATCAAGGGAAAAAAAATCTCTATTTAGGGCAGCCTGGGTGGCTCAGTGGTTTAGCACCACCTTCAGCCCAGGGTGTGATCCTGGAGACCCAGGATCGAGTCCCATGTCAGGCTCCCTGCATGGAGCCTGCTTCTTGCTCTGTGTCTCTGCCTCTCTCTCTCTCTGTGTCTCATGAATAAATAAATAAAATCTTTATTTATATTCTTATTGCCTTTCATTTTCTTTCCTGCACCTGCCCCTCCCTGCAACTTGGCTGTACAGAAGATAAAAAAAGCATTTCTTTCAGGCCTGAGGTTACATGCTTTCAATGTTTTAAGCAGATAGGAAAGGACTTTTGTCAGAAGTCTGGTCCTGGGAAAGGGCATAACCAGTTGGACGAGGCTGTTTTATGCAGACAGTTCCATGCGGCCCCCTTCATCACTTACCAGCAGACAACAGACAAGGGCAATCCTGAATTTCCAGGGCACTTACCTGTTTCATTCATTTGGCAGCTAATCACTTATGTGGAAACATCTTTTATGTCACTACTTTGTACCACTATTCAATTTTCATTTGTTCATGCTCTAGCTTCTCAACAAGCACATTTGCCTCACACATTAAAGATGACCAGCAGGTCAAGAATGAAGCCAAGTAATGATGGTTTCCAGTGACTGAAATAGAGTCCTCCGAGAAATATAATTGAGAGTGGGAGAGGGAAACTTTCTGAAAGAATATTGGGCCACTGTACCAATTTCTTACTTAAAAAAAAAAAAAAAAAAGTCCTGTCCTAACTAAATCTCTTAAGTTCTATGGTGTCCCTATTCTTGAAATGCTATACATCCTGAAATTAAGATTTTCATTAGCAGATTCCTGATGCTCTGACTGATTAAATTACAAGTACATATTTAAGCCCAAAAAAGTAGCTCAGCTAAAATGTTTTATATATAGCCTACTATCTAATTAGTCCTCAAGTCTTTCTATATAAGCATAGGCATCTCAAATTAGTAAAATGCCAAAATCACAAAATGCAGAACTGAACAGATGAAAAGGGCCTTAAAAGCTACCTAGCTGAATTTTCAATAACGCAGCATGCCAAAAGAGGGCCTAACAGACTCTACCTGAAAACTTTTAGCCACAGAGCCCACCATTACTCTGCTAGATAATCTAGTTCCAGAGGTCCAGCATATTCAAATATTCATCTTATGCTTACCCTCCTGTGAGGAAACTGTTGATTCGAAGTTCTAAAAATAAATATACAATGTCCTCACCAAACTGTATGAAAACAGCTGCCTTAAGAATTTTTTGATGGCCTTATTTTGATATAAACAGAAAATTCACTGCATTAAGTCTACTAACTATGGAAACCAAAGGCACCCATTTTGGGGTGGTGCAAAAGCTGACTTATAGAATCAGAGCATTTCCACTGAGAAGAAGGTTCCACTTCACTAAGAAACTGTTTCTTTATTCCCAATGTGTGGGAGTTGGCTTCTCCTGGAAAGTGTTATATTCTCTGCATTTGCTGCATCATAGACTAGACCAGTAGGGCATTCGGTTAACTGGCTTCACTCCTTTGCCAAAGCCAAAATGTGGGATGAAGGAAGTGGGAATTTCTACCATGAATCTTACTCCACTAGCAGGCAATAAACATTCCCCAGAAGGCAGGAGAAAAACAAAGCCAATTAAAAAGTTCCTAGGCTTTTAGCTATTCTTGTGGAATAGCACTCAAATTAATTCACTAAGGTTTTTTTTAAGGACTAATAATTATTAGGCTTCTCCCATAACTATACCTTTACCTAACCCTTAAATCTAGCTAGTTCGTTGATGAGGTTCTGAAGTATTATCTAAAGTTCTAAACAAGAAAGAAACCAGCTGGTAACGGTCTAAATGCAAAAGATACTAATTTCTACATCACAGTTTCTAGTATTGTAGGAGCTGATAAAATCAAAAAACAAAAAACCTACATAGAATACTTTAAAGCAGGGATGCCTGGGTGGCTCAATGGTTGAGCTCTGCCTTCGGCTCAGAGTGTGAACCCAGGGTCCTGGGATCAATTTCCGCATCGGGCTCCCCACAGGGAGCATGCTTTTCCCTCTGCCTATGTCTCTGCCCCTCTGCCCACATGTCATGTCTCTCATGACACAATAAAAATATATTTTAAAGCAGCCACAAATCATCCAAGGAAATAGTTCTATTAACATTTTTGGCTTTGACTTAAGGAGATACCTGATAACCTCCCCTACTCGAAAAAAAAAAAAAAAATCTGAGCAACTGAGAAAAGAGACCTTCCATACAGAACTGATATTGGTAAATATAGTGCAAAACCCAAAACTTGATATAATAGTATTACCTTTTTGGCACTTTCAGGACCTGATTCATCAAAGCGAAATCTGACAATTCTGAAATCTTTACAGTAAATAATTAACTCTGTTGGATTAAATTTCAGTTTCTGGTTGGGACCGAGGACTTTCTGCTTCCTCTTGTGGTCATTTACTATAAATGAAAAAATAAAGAAAAAAAATGTGTAAAAATTCTTTTCTGTTATTCACTCTTTAGTATACTTTAATAAATTATTACTGAAAATAATTAGAAGGTTACCCACCACTGAGCACTGCTTCTCTGGAATCTTTCATATTTGTCTACAATTTCTAGAACTTTGGGGGATTGGTTTTAAAATTTTGCTTTAGACTGTATTAAATGACCTTTGCACAAACCCACCACCATCTAGGCACATTTAAGCTTAAAATTTCAATTAAAAAGAGGAAAAATACTTAGAAAACATAAAAAGCTAAATATGCTGTATTTCCATTTAGAAATAATGTATTGAGCTCAGGGCACCTGCATGGCTAATTGAGCGAATTGGGTTGAGCATCTGACTCTTGATTTTGGCTCAGGTCATGATTTCAGGGTCATGGAATTGAGCCTTGCAGTCAACAGGGAATCTGCTTGAGATTCTCTCTCTCCCTCTCCCTCTCCCGCTCCTGCTCCTCCTTGCTCACATTTGCTCTCCCTCTCTCTCTAAAATAAATAAATCTTTAAAAAAATAATTTATTGACTTCTCTTTCATTAATATTCTCGGGACTCAAAAAAGGGGAAAACATAAACCTACAGAAATAAAATTCCAGCCCAAATATGTGAGAAGTGTGATTCTTTATGCAATACTTCCTGAAGATAATCAGCTTTTATGGACTGAGTAAAGAATACTACATACCTGTGACAATTTGCTCAATACATGTTAAAGGGACATCATGCTCACCAAGAAGAAGGTTTCTGTAATGAAATCTCTGAAATAAAAATTATGTTCATGTTAAGTCTTTCCCCAACAACCTTAAATGGTAGTAACAGCCTTACTTTTACATGTGATAAGAAACTGTGATGGCTATGTAAAAAGATCAAAAAGCTTTTTGTCTGTAGAACTATGAGAGTTCTAAAGAGGGAGTATCTTAGAACACATTTCAGTCATGAAAAGAAGAAAGAAACACATGCTGTGTTCATACTCTTTTCACCTATCTCTCCATACTTTTAAATATGAAATGAAGTTGTGTAAGATAATACAATTATAATATCCATGATACGTAACATTATCAGTCACTTCATAGGCAACCATTTGCACGTCTAGTTCTGGTTGAATCCATCATAAATAAACAAATGGAGAAAATAAAGAAAAAGACTCAAGTCATCAGATTTTAAGGGATAAAATAGTGGCTTGATTTTACAAAGGAGACTTTAGAAAATCACTCCTTAGAAAGTAATTTTTAGAGCAGAAATTCTACTAGAAATATAAATCTTCAGGCAAACTATAGCTCGTTTTTTTTTTTTTTTTTTAATCTGTCAACAAACACTTTATACCAATTTTTAAACTCAGAACATAGTTGACACTATTAACCTGCTGTCAGAAGAGCACTGGTTTGTTTTCCCTGCCACTGGTATAGGATGTAAGGTATTTTAAATACATACATCTCATTTAAATTCTGTGCCCCAAATAAAAATGAAGCTAAAAACAAAGGGAAAAACCCAAGTCTACAGCCTAGTATGTCTACATACTAGATAGCTGTAAATGCCTTTAGTCTCAATATACCTACCAAAGTTTGCAATAAACACACAAATATACAGTAAATATTTTGGCAAACTAATGAATTATTATATAAAATATACTTATCCAGAGTCAGACACTTCAGTCAAAAGTTTACAACTGATATTAGAGAACAATTCCTATTATAAATAAAAGTCTAAAAAAAAATAAAAGTCTAGGGGATAAAAGTATATAATACTTTACAAATCAAAACAGAAGAGCCAAGCAAAAGCCCAGAATTTTTAAGTTGATCAAATGAAGACCTGAACTTTTAAAAACCAAAATTAAATGGAACTATTTTCCAGTGAGACCATAAAATGGCAAGAGGGTTATTACAGAAAAATTTCATTAATATTTTTCTTTATTCTAATTATACTAGAAATTTGGGATTTCAAAGATTTCTTTTTTTTTTTTTTTTTTTTTTTTTATTTATGATAGTCACAGAGAGAGAGAGAGGCAGAGATACAGGCAGAGGGAGAAGCAGGCTCCATGCACCGGGAGCCCGATGTGGGATTCGATCCCGGGTCTCCAGGATCGCGCCCTGGGCCAAAGGCAGGCGCCAAAGCGCTGCGCCACCCAGGGATCCCGAAATTTGGGATTTCAAACTAAATTTGATGTTTCAGAAAAGTGACTAATTAGTTAAAAATACTATGAAATCTAGAAAATGTGCTGCCTTTATATAATTATTTGCTAAATAATTAAACTTTTCTCTTTGGGACTAGCAAAATAAAAAAAGCACTTTAAAAGATGTGGAAGAAAGAAAATACTAACTCCATTACTGAAAGGATATCTACACAATAATCACAGGAAATAAGCAAGGTGACTCAACCATCTCACTAATTCTACTCGAGTCTCAACATCCTCCTTACACTTTATTTTGAATTTTAAAATAATACATTCCCAACACTGTTAATCACATAATGACTTTATAATTTTCCATACCTGTGCTTTATGTAATTATATGTACTGCTTAGAGTCAAATCCTTGACACAAATAAACAGCACACAAATAACACACACCTGTAATGGCATCGGGTCATCCGTAATAAAGGAAATTTTGAAGTTACTGCAGATCAGCTTTCCCCACAGGTCGTACTGACTTGTGTCCGTTGCAATGCATTTTCTCACAAAACTGACTTCATTTACGACAATTTCTCCTTTTCAAAAAGAAAAATATTGTATGAGCTACAACTATACCATAAAATATCTACAGTCACTGTGTGGCCTATGAGGACTGCTTCATGACGATGAGGGCTCACCAGGTGCCAGGCACCAGAGTGCTTTCATCCTCATAACAGCAGCATCAACAGTGAGGCACTGCCTGCTATGTGTAAGATATAGAAACTGAGGCAAGAAGAACTCAGGGATCTGAGATAGTTCAACCAGAAAGGCTGATACCCAGTCTGCATTCTTTAGTACTATGTGATACTGCCCTCATTATCTTTTATTGAAAGGCATTCTGGAGAAGAAATAAATATACTCTCTTCTTCAGAGTACTACTTAACAGAATATTTGTATTTTATTAACAGGTGACTTTACACCCCAAACCAATGTCTTTGAATCCTTTACTAAGGGATGAGGAAGAGAGTTTGGGTTTAATCTCAAAATTAACTATACAATCTATTTATTTTTGGTAAATAGGGTTCAGGATGGCAAGCTAGGAAGACGCTAGACTCATCTCCTCTCATGGATATACCGAGTCTATACCTACATATGGACAATTTCCTCTTTAAAAAAAAAAACAAAAAAAAAAAAAAACAACCCTAAAGGCTAGCTGATTGATGATTACACATTGGCCAAATGAGAACTACACCATATACAAGCAGGTAGGAGAGACTGGGACATAATCTCACTATAAACTCCATCCCTGTATGGTCACCCACAACCAGGATGGAACACAAAACCTGGAGGTTCTCCCTGAGGAGGCAAAGGGTTCAAATGTTACATTAGGCATCCCAAGTTTTAACATATACCTTTAGAGACAAGCCTTCAAAACATGTAACTCTGAAAACCAATGAGGCTTGCATCTCAAGACCCGTAAGACCATAAAGATCCAAGAAATTGCTCTTAAAAGGCTCAGACACTTGGACTCACATACCTGGGGGCCCAGGTCAGAGGTAAGCTGATGGTGCTTACCAGACTTAAAGTGAAGGAGGCTCACCTGCTTATATTAAAACACTAGCTTGAAGGGCAGGCGCCTAACTTAACACCTTTATCTAGGAGGCTGTTGGAATTCTCTCCAGGGAAAAGATTAGTGAGCACCGTATCACACATTCCCTTTGCTGTGCTCCAGGGCACTAGAATCTCCCAGTAGGGAGCTTTTACATGTATCTAACTGGTGCCTTGATTTTTTTGTAGCTGTCAACTGGGAAGCACCTCTTGATTGCCTGGCTCTGGAGGCCAGGGAGCTTGTGTTCTTCGTCCCATGGGACTGTAATAATTGGTGTCATTCAGAAAGGAGCTCATACCTCTGCCTGGAGCCCTAATTTTTGTGATTGCTGCCAGGGGACATCTCTACATCACGTGGCTCTGGTAGTCAGTGGGATTTACACTTATGAGTCCTACAGGACTGTACCCAACAGAGAAAGAGTTCTTAAACAGCTATCATCCCCAGGGCACAAAAGGAAGCCAACACACCCAAAAGCTCAGTCTTTCCTGTGAAGAAGGACCATTAGGTAATCAACACAACTGTGGCCTGAGACGCAAATTTCTAATTACATACACATCTAGGGTTGGGCTGTAATCCTTTCCAGAGACTTCAGAGGGTGGGTGCTATCTTTGTGCTCATGCTCTGCAGCACTCCAGAGCATCAGGGTCTCCTGGAGGAGCACTTTATGTGCCTCTGGTGCCTCTGGTACCCTGGCTTTTATGTCTGGAGTCCTAGTTTTTGCCCAGGGGACATCCCTTGATCATCCGGCTTTAGTGGCCAAAGGGGTTTACATTCTGGGTCCCATGACACTGTGGGAATGAGACAGCTGGTTCTTGGCAAGCAACCACCCCTATGGAGCTGCACAGGCAGGTGACAGGAACCTCCCCCCACCCCCAAATCTTTCTAAAGGAGGCCCCTCTGCTTGTGCTAGAGCAGGTTTCAGGTTTGGCATACACTTAGTGGTCTACAGACCCGTTCTCAAAGAAAGTGGGCTGTGGAGGTCATCTTGATGCTCTCCCTCTGCCTTTCACCAGCTTGATGGTATTACCCAGAAAAGAGCTTGTACACTTGTCTGGAGCACTGATTCTTGCAACTGCTACTCAGGGTACACCTCCAGCTCTCTGGCTCTTGTGGCCAGTAGGGCTTCCACTTGGGGTCCCACAAGACTGTATATATTTGCGTACCTTAAAAAGTTGAGGCCTGAGAGTCTGGCTTCCAGTCAGCTGGAACCTAGGTGCCAAGACACTCCCCTCTGGAACACTGACAGGCCTGGCACACGCTAAACTATTGAGAGCTCTTAAAAATATAACAGGCTGACTGACAAGCAGGATGGTTCAAGAGATAACAAAGAGCTGGGGTAGAGCTGGATGATAAGGTTCATCTCCTATACAAGGCCCTTCCTTCAAGACTGAGAGGTAACTGTTCCATTTACTGTATAGAAACCAACACAGAGAGTCAAGCAAAGTGAAGAAACAGAGGAATATGTTTCAAATGAAAGGACAAGATAAAACCTCAGAGAAAAAACATAAACAGAGATAAGCAATTTATCAGATAAAGAGTTCAAACTAATGGTTATAAAGTTGCTCACTGAAAATGAAAACACTAACTCAAAGAGATAAATATACCCCTATATTTATTGCAGCATTATTTACAATAGTCAAGATACTGAAGCAACATAAGTGTCCATCAACAGACAAATGGATAAGGTAAATGTGGTATATGTACACACAACGGAATATCACACAGCCATATAAAGGATGAGACCATACCACCTAAGACAACATGGATGGACCTAAAGGCTATTACAGTAACTAAAATAAGTCAGGTTGAGAAAGACAAATACCATATGATTCCACTCATAAGTGTAATCTAAAATAATAAATAAACAAAAAGTAAAATCAGAACTATAAATACAGAGAGCAAACTGATGATTGCCAGAGGGGAGGAGAGTATGTGGCTGGGCAAAGGAACAGGAGATACTGATCTCCATTTATGGAATGAGTAACTTACGGGAATAAAAAGCAGAGCATAAGGAATGTAGTTGCTGATATTGGAAAAGCAGTGGAAAAGGTCAGATGGTTGCTACACTCGTGGTGAGCAGAGTATACTGTGTAAAGCAAATGACTAATGCTTTACACAGTATACTGTCAAATGACTAGGTTGTATACCTGAAATTAATGTAACATTATGTGTCAACTGTACTCAGATTTTAAAAATTGCATTTAAATTGAAAACAAAAAAGGATGCTCACTGAATTAGGGAGAAAAATTCATAAACACCATGAGAATTGCAACAAAAAGATGAAGACCTAAGAAGATACTGAACAGAAATTACAGAGCTGTTGAACACAATAACTGAACCAAAACACCCCAGAGGGGTTCAACAATAGACTAGATGAAAAAGAAGAAAGAATCAGTCAATTTCAAGACAGGGGAATAAAACCACCCAAATCAAAATAGCAAAAAGACAAAGGATGAAAAAATGTGAGGGCAGCTTAAAGGACTTACTGGATAACATCAAATGGACTGTTTGCAACATAGGGCTCCCAGGAGAAGAGAAAGGGGGAGAAATCTTATTAGAAGAAATAATATCTGAAAACTTCCCTAACCTGGGGAAGGAAACAGGACATCCAGATCCAGGAAGCTCAGAATTCCCAACAAGGGAAACCCAAAGAAACCCACACCAAGACACATTATAATTAAAAATGTCAAAAGTTAAAGACAAAGAGAGAATATTAAAAGTGGCAAAAGAAAAACAACTTACTACAGACAAGGAAGCCCCATAAGGCTATCAGCAGACCTTTCAGCAGAAACTGTACAGGCCAGGAGAGAGTGACACTATATATTCAAAGTGCTGAAAGAAAAAAAAAATCCTTTCAATCAAGAATACTGTACACTGTAAAGTTATCATTCAGAAGTAGAGAAGAAATAAAAAATTTCCCAATCAAAAGCTAAAGAAGTTTATCACCACTAAATTAGCTTTAGAAGAAATGTTAAAGGGACGTTTTTATGCTGAAAAGAAAGGGCACTAATTAATAACAAGAACACATATGAAAGAATACATCTCACTGGAAAGATAAACATATAGTAAAGGTAGTGCATTAATCACTCCTAAAGATTTTAAGTTTAAAAGACAAAAGTAAAAAAATTAACTAAAACTACAATTGCTTACAGGATACAGAATATAAAAACATGTAAAATGTGACATCAAAAACATAAAAGCTGGGTGGGAAGAGTAATAACCTTGAGCTTTACAATGGAATAAAATTTGTTATCAACTTAAAATAGACTGTAACAGAAATAAATTGCTATATGCAAGCTTCATGTTGCAAAACAAAGCAAAAACCTATAGTAAACACAATAAAGATCAAGAGGAAGGAATATAAGCATACCACTAAAGAAAGCCACAAAATTACAAAGGAAGAGAACAACAGAAGGAAAAGAGAGGGACTACAAAAAAACAATATAAAATGGCAGTAAACACATACCTTTCAATAATTAGTTTAAATGTAAACGGACTAAATGCTCCAGTCAAAATATATAGAGTGAGTGAATGGATTAAAAAAAACAAGACCTATCTATATGCTGCCTATAAGAGACTCACTTTAGATGCATGGACACACAGACTGAAAAAGAAGAATGGTACAAGAGATTTTTCATTGCAAATGGAAACCAAAGCTGGAGTAGCTATACTTAGATCAAACAAAACAGACTTTAGAACAAAGACTGTGATAACAAAGAAGTTTGTTACATGATGATAAAAGGGTCAATCCAACAAGAAAATAAAACATTTGTAAACACGCACCCAACACAGGAACACCTAAATACATAAAAGATAATTATTAACAGACATAAAGGGAGAAATAAGACAGCAATATATTAATAGTTGAGGACTCTATTAATGTCAATAGTTTGAATCAAGTACCAACACAAGAAAATTACAGGCCAATTTCCTTAATGAACACAGATGCAAAAATCCTTGATAAAATGCTTGCAAACTAAAAAATTCAATAATATGTTAAAACCATCATACACCATAATCAAGTGAGATTTATTCCAGGGATGCAAGGATGGTTCAACATCTATAAATCAGCCAATGTGATACACCGCATTAACAAATTGAAGGATAAAAATCCTATTATTACCTCAATAGATGCAGAAAAGGCATTTGACCAAATTCAACATCCATTTATGATAAAAACTCGACGAAACCAGGCTAGAAGCCCACAGCTAAAAACAAACTTAGTGGTGAAAAATGGAAGATTTTCCCTAAAAAATCAAGAACAAGACGGGATGCATGCTCTTGCCACTTTTTTTTTTTTTTTTTTTTTTTTAAAGATTTTACTTGTTCATGAGAGACATAGAGAGAGAGGCAAAGACAAAGAGAGAGAAGTAGGCTCCATGCAAGGAGATGGATGCAGGACTCAATTCTGGGACTTGAGGATCACGCCCTGAGCCAAAGGCAGACACTCAACCACTGAGCTACCCAGGTGTCCCTCTTGCCACTTTTAATAATACAGTACTGGAACTCTGAGCCACCGCAATTAGGTAAGAAAAAAATAAAAGTCATCCAAATTGAAAATGAAGAAGTAAAATAGTTACTATTTGCAAATGATATGATATATATAGATATATAGATATCTACAACACCTTAAAGGCTTCATGAGAAAACTGCTAAAAGTAATAAATCCAATAAAGATGTGCGATACAAAATCAATACACTAAAAATCAGTTACATTTCTATATACTAATAATGAACTATCAGAAAGAGAAATTAAGAAAACCCACTTACAACTGCATCAGAAAGTATAAAATACCTAGAAATAATTTAACCAAGGTAGTGAAAAACCTGTATACTGAAGACTACAAGATAATAATGAAAAAAACTGAAGATGACACAGATAAATTTCTACCAAAGCAATATACAAATTCAATGCAATCGCTATTGAAAATTCCAGTGGCATTTATCACAGGAATAGAACACACAATCTTAAAATCTGTATGGAACCATAAAAGTAATCTTACAAAAGAACAAAGCTGAAGGCACCATGCTCCCTGATTTCAAACTGTATTATAAAGTTATGGTAATTAAAATAATATGGCATTGGTAAATAGGCACATACATCAATGGAACAGAATAGACAGCCTAAAAATAAACCCACCCACACATAGTCAACTAATCTATAACAAAAGAGCCAATGGTAATACAATGGGGAAAGGACAGTCTCTTTAATAAATGGTATTTAGAAAATTAGGTAGCCATGTGCAAAAGAAACTGGACCACTATTTTATATCATACACAAAAATTAATTTAAAATAGATTAGAATCTTGAATGGAAAACCATAAAACTCCTAGAAGAAAACATAGCTTTTGATGATAATCTTTTGAATCGGACACTAAAAGCAAAAGCAACAAAAGCAGAACAAACACGTGGGATCACATCAAAGGAAAAAGCTCCTGCACAGAAGAAACTATCAAAAGAATGAAAAGGCAACCTAGTGAATGAAAGAAAATACTTTGAAGTTATACATATAAAAGGCTAACATCCAAAATACATAAAAAACTCATACAACTCAACAGCAAAAACAAAAAAAACCTGATTTTAAAAATGGGTTGAAGATCTAAATAAATATTACTCCAAAGAAGACATACAAATGGCCAATGGTACATGAAAAGATGCTCTATATTGTTAATCGTCAGGGAAATGAAAATCAAAAAGTACAATGAAACATCACCTCACACCTGTTGCAATGGCTATTATCAAAAAGATTAGAAATAACAACTGTTGGCCAGGATGTGGAGAAAAGGCAATCCTCACACTGGTGGTGGGAATGTAAATTGGTACAGACACTGGAAAACAGTATAAAGTTCCTCAAAAATTAAAAACATAACTACGATATGATCCAACAATTCCACTTCAATTATTCAGTCATAAAAGAAAATGAAATCTTGCCATTTGCAACAACATGGATGCACCTTGGGAGCATTAAATGCTAACTGAAATCAGTCAGACAAATACCGTATAATCTCTCTTATATGTGGAATCTAAAAAAACAAACAAAAACAACAAACAAAAACAACCCAAGGTCTTAGACACAGAAAACTACTTAGTGTTTGCCAGAGGTGGAGGATGGGAGGAATGGGTGGTTTGGGTTTTTGTTTTTTAATTTAAATAAATTGAATTTAGAAAAAAAAATCTTAAAATAGGGTATATTCCATAAAGCCAAAGTGAGTTTCTCTCTGTACCCAAATTATAACTTACTTGGCAACAAAACTTTAAAATATAGTTTTAGAGTTAAAAGGGCAGATTAAAAAAAGTGAGAGGTCAAAACAAAATTTATAACCTGCCTTGAGGAAAGGAGAAGAAATGAGTGGGAAATATCAGAAAGGGAGACAGAACATGAGAGACTCTTACTCTGGGAAACGAACCAAGGGGTGGTAGAAAGGGAGGTGGGCGGGGGGTGGGGGTGACTGGGTGACGGGCACTGACGGGGGGCACTTGATGGAATGAGCACTGGGTGTTATGCTATATGTTGGCAAGTTGAACTCCAATAAAAAATAAGTAAATAATAATAATAAAAATATAATGTGCCTTGAAAGGAGTAATTTATTTAAAGTGTGGTCTTCATTAAAATAAACCTTAATTTCAAGATCTAAAACTCAATTAGACCCATGGACATTTTTAAGCAATCTGTCCTTCAGGGTCAATGGTAGAAAAGTGAGGGTACTTCATCTACTTCATCTATATTTATCATAAAAACCTTAACAGTGGTGGATAGGACCTGTTTGCTGATAAGCCCCAGATACCTACCAATTCAAGAAAGCAACTACAGTCTCAAAATGATCCTTTCTCTCAATAAAACTGTTATAATAAATTTGAGTTGCAATAACAACTTTTATTCAAAGTTCTTTTTTTTTTTTTTTAAAGATTGTATTTATTAATTCATGAGAGACAGAGAGAGAGAGAGGCAGAGACACAGGCAGAGGGAGAAACAGGCTCCATGCAAGGAGCCCAACGCCAGACTGGATGTTGGGAATCCAGGATCACGCCCTGAGGCAAAAGCAGGCGTTCAACCACTGAGCCACTCAGGCGTCCCTTATTCAAAGTTCTTAAAAATACACAAAATTATTTTAAGAACAGCAACCTACCATTTACTTGATGATTCAATTCAAATTTACTCATGTCAAATTCTCAGCTTAAATCATTTGAGTAATTTTCCATATGAAGACAAGCCTGCTTCACATGACCTGTGACCTTGCTCTTTGCTACTATCTTCCTCACCCTCACATCACAGTGCCCTGATAATGCCTAAGGCTCATACTGCTTTCACTGGATGGGGTCTTTGCACATGTTGTTCCCATTTCCCAGAATATTTTCCCTTAGCCTAATCACTTTTTCAGAAATTCCTTTTCTTTTTTTTTTTAAATCTCCCTGCCTGGATTAAATTCCTCAATCCTAGCATCATATACTTGTATTTTCTAGCATTTATACAGCTACAGTTTTATATATATATTTAAATCACTACCTGTCCCACCCTCGTGATCATATGCTTCATGAGGGTAGAAGGTGGACTGATTTTTCCTAAATGCTGAAATTTCAGTTCCTAGACAAATGTCTAGCACAAGGTAGGTGCCTATTAAATGAGTGTTGAAGATGTGAACAAATTAAATCACTTCTCTGTTCCCTAGTTCACCAGGCAAATACCACCAATAGAAGAGAAGGTGCTCTAGACAGAAGAGAAATCACAAATTTAATATGACCAAGCAGGTCATATTATGCTTACACCTTATCCAAGAGGGTAAGGAGATAGACTAATGGGTATACTCACATGAAGTCAGAAAAAAGGCACAGAATTGTTATGCTTCCCTATACACACATACGGAGTTGTAAAATATACCAATCAGAGTTTCTCAACATTTTTCCTATTTGATTTTTACAACAACCCATAAGGTGTGAGAAATAAGAGACTTGGACCCAAAGAAGTTATATCACTTTCCTGAGATTTAAAAAATAGTAAGAAGTAAATTTTCAACTTATAACCAGGTGTTCTGATCTCAAATCCAGTATTTGTTTCTCTATGCTTACATAAAATTAAATATACTGTATCTAGAAATAGTAAGCACCAAAACCGAATTAAAGATTCAAGGTACTAGTCTTAACTGGATTCTGATGAGAAAAAAATTTGAAATGACAAAAATATATATTCATCAAATGAATTATTCATCAAATAATTTAAATACATAAAATTTAAATCTTCCATATAGCTCTTTGAACCCAATGCTTCCCAATTATCAGAATGTGGGCTAGTGAATACTCAACCCTTCTTCCCACCAAGAAACCTTAGCTTAACTTGAAAGAAAAAAAATACCACCTAAATTATTATTCACATTCACAGTTAGATGTCATACTCCTGTAACACTGACTTCATACTACAACTACTGATTCACCAAGTATAACCTATATCATTTCAGGCTGTGCCACTTAACTAGCAAACTCATCAACCCAAGGACTCTCAAAACAATGCTACAAAAATTCATTCAGTTGTAACTTTAAATGTATGTTATGTATGTATGTTATGTACATGTATGTTATGTTATACTTATGTATGTTATACTCAAAAGTTTACTCAAAAAAAAAAAAAAAAAACAAGCCATACCACAGGCCTGTTTTAGATTCCTGAGAATTGGAGAAGACATGGTAATGAAAAGAGATGGAGGTCTTGTGAGACAGGGCATGGCAGCCTCATAGTACCATCAGCCAATTGTATTTATGATGCACACACTCAAGGACAGCCCTCCTTCTCTAGCAATGTGATCCTCTTACTAACGGCACAAATGTAAAATGTCAAGCCCATGAATGCAGTGAGAATGAGACAAAAAGGAGAATGCATTTAATGAGTCCAGGGGTTGGCTGAACACAGCCAATGGACCAAGTCTAGCCCTGGTTTATGTAAAAAAACTTACTGAAACATATCCATACTTATTTGTGTATTGTCTATGACTGCTTTCAGGGGACAAAAGCAGAGCTGAGTACTTGCAACAGAGACTTTATCGCCTTCAAAGTTCAAAACATTTACTGCCTGATACTTTACAGAGAAACAGCTTGACATGGTTTCTTAAGAACTTTTATATAAATTCAGATGGATACAGAAACATAAAGAGATGTGTATATACGTGAGTTAGTAATACAGGTACATATCTTCTACTCTGGCCCCTACAGGCCTAAAAGCAGTGACACCCCATCAACAAAGCACATTCAGCACACAGATCTTGGTGTGTCGTTCTCCAATGACAGGAACCTGGGATCCTTGTGGAAACAGCTATTTCCAGGGCCGCAGCAGAGACAACTCAACATGAATAGGGAGTCTCTGGTAGTTCCAGAATGCCAGAAAGTAAGGAAGGAGATAGTGGAGGGAGGACATTTCAAAAGGATGCAGGCACCAATATGCAAGAATTCATCAGTCCATCAGTAAAAATAGAGAAACTACCAGACTAAAGATGCTAAGAAGACATAATGACTAAATACACTATGGTACCCCGATGGCATTTTGGAATAGCTAATGGACATTAGTGGAAAAACTAGGGAAATGTGAAAAGTTGAAGTTTAGTTAATAGCATAGCTAATTTCTTAATTTAGCTAAATTTAACAATGTCAGGTAAGATATTTAACATGAGTTTATTTAACTGTTTTATGAATCCAAGTTTATTTAAAAATAAAACTGAGAAAAAACTGGACAAGAAATATAAAAGTAACGACAACAACAAAAGTTGAATAGGGACTCTTTGGGCTATGGTCTTTTAGGGCAACTGAAGCATCACACAATGCTGAGAGGGGAAAATGGGAATGAACCCTTGGGAGAGGAAGAGAAGTCAGGTGGGATGGAGGGGAGGATGAAAAGGAGGGCACTTCTGGAGAGATGCTCTGTTTGGGTCTTATTATTAAGCATATAATTAAGTAAATGTCAAGTTAACCTGGCTTGAGGTTTACTTGATAACACTAAATTATGTTCACATGGAACCAGTCTTTAAAATATTTGGATCATGTAGCACGGCTATCAGCTCTCATAATCATTTTCTGCTCATATTCCATAATAAAGCAGTAACACTGGGTAGGAGCTGTTGCAGCTACTGCAAGTACTGCAATTCTGTGAGACAGAACACTAGCTTACAGACAGGAAAGGGGAGAAAAAAAAAAAAAAAAAGGCCTCTTCCTAGAGAGAACAGAAACATAAATAGAGGAGTACTGAGACGGTCCTTGCTGCATCTGAAATTAGAAAGCCCTAAGAAAGAAAACACCTAACAAAAGCTTCAAAACTCCAGAAGACCATGAAGTTTTCCCAAAGACTGTACTCCTGTGCTTGTCAGGTGGCAAAGCAGGGCTGTGTCAGCCTTGCACTGGCTCATGAGAACCTCCAGTTCCTCCTCCCCCGACACCCTCAATCTCCAGCTCTGTGCCCGCAAGTGGACAGCCTGCAATCAGCCCCGGTGGGAGGATTTTTACCACCAAGCACTTTCCAGCACAGCTCTGGAGGGAAGCCTCATGGAAGATAAAGTAGGAAATTTGTTTCACTGTAGGGTAAGCAAAAAGCACCACAGAAAAAGCTAGCTAAATCAGATGATGGGTCAGGAGTTTCTATTACAACCTGGGAAGGAATCAAGAAATCACCAAAATTTGTTTTCTCAAGACCCTTCCACCCATAAAAATAAACAAGGAAATATAATTAAAATTAATAAATCTCCAAAAATGGTATAGCTAAGATAGTTTTTAACTTCCAGAGAACCAAAAAATCCTGTTGTGTTACCTTTTGTAATGCCTTACACATTTACAAAGTCAATAAATAAGTGGTTGATGAATAAAAATACATTTCCCCATACATTTTAGCTTGGAAAACAGCTACAGAAAAAGCCTTACTGTATACAGTAGCTAACTAGCCTATGAAATATGTTTAGGCCAAAAGCGTCATTCAATATATGGCTTTACATATGGTGACTGGCCGTCTGGAACTGAGCGGATTCTTGACATGCGAGACTTTTCAGCACTAATACCACGACACTCACAGGCAAAGTGGGACCAGGTGTCACCCTAGTTGTAGATAAATTCAGGAATTAAAATGGCCTAAAAATTATTAAGGGAGGGTGAAACTGCATAGAAGACAAACACAAAATGTCTGAAGCCATCATGGGTACCAAGGGTCCAATTTTGCAGGTCACACGATACAAAAAAAGCCTGTAATCAAGGAGCATGTCCAGTAAGTGCCACACACAATGCGGGCTGAAGGAGGGTTAGAAGTGCAGACCCTGCGAAGAAACTAGAAGGAAATATTAAAGGCAGAAGGGGACTGACATAGGTAGGACATGTGATAACAACAGTGATAACGTCCTAAATAAGGAACTGGGCACCTGGGAGAGAGAAAGGAACCAGAGAGACTGAAGCAGGTATCAACACTGGAAAACAGGGCACAGGTAAGCAAGGTGGAGTGTTGGCAAATTGCAGAGGTTACAGAACTTGGGTTTTTATCTTGGGTAAGCAGGATTTACACGTGTAAATTCATGGCAGAGATTCTGAGTAGGAGCTAAGGTGCAGAGAGACTGATGGTCAGAAATGAGGAAGCGAGCAACAAAATGCTGGCCCACGGAACAGCAGTGGCAGCCTAAGGACAGCCCTGAAGGCTCTCTAGGGGAGGGATAAACATGATGGTTACCTGCTTCACAGCTCCAAAATGGAGTTACACATCCTTCTGGGCTTTTAAAAGCAACATAGGTATGAATTAAAATACTACAAAAAAATCAGTCTATAATCATCTCTAAAGTCGATGTACAAAAAGGTGTATTAAAAAACAACACAAAATGTTAAACACCCAAAAGAGAACATCTACCTGTAAGGGATTTACCATGCCAGTGAGGAAATACGAATTAGTGAGGCAGAAAACAAGAACAGTACATAAATGATCTAAACAGTGAATATGTAAAAAATAAACAGGACATCTACTCAACAATAGCTATTTTCATTTTCCAGATGGCTCGGGTCGTATGCTTTTCTGATCCAATTACAAAAGACTCTGACAATGAGTGCATTCATTATCGACCTAACAGTTAATCTCAATGCTGAAAGTGCTGCTGGCATTACAGATGGCAAGGGGGAAAGAGCTGAGCCAACACACAGCCTTAGCACAGTAGCTGAGGCTCAGGAGGCACTCGAGATGCCCAGCAGAAGTCATTTCCTGACAACTCCCTCAACCCCAAATTTCACTTTGGTGACCTTCCTCTGAGCCCTCACAACCTCTGCTCTTCTGAAGCATTTCCCCCAATGAACTAAAACTCTCTGAGGGCCGGACACCAACTTTTCTTTTAGCTTTCTCCTCCACCAGACAGTGTGGACCATGCATTCAATACCTATGGAACAATCAACTCATTACTGTAGCCACAGTGTTTCAAGCCATTCTCCCTTCTACCTGGCAGATCCTTAACAAGATCCCATCCAAGAGTTAGAAGAGAGAAAAGGCCAACAAGCCCACTTACTGCAAATCTCCCAACCTCACCACAAAGCCGCTGGCATTTCACCAGCCTCCGCTTCGGCACAGCCAGCAACAGGAAGTCCACTGCCTCCCAGGGCAGTCCGTTTTCTGGCAGCTAAAATTAAAAGTTGCTCCTCAAGTTGGGTCAAAATCTGTCACTGCTGTGGAAAGGGTACAGCCAAGGACAGAACTCTTTTTACCTCACTAAAGAACTTCTAGGCAGATATCCAATCCACCCTCTCTCCAGTTCCAAAGCATAAATCTGTACCCTAATGTCACCAGTGTGGTCAGGTAGGCCCTGCTGCTTACTGGTTAAAGGCATAGCCTGGGAGTCAGGCTCAGAATTCTGGCCTGCCCTTGCTAGCTGTGCAATACTGTGCAAGTTATTTCACATGTGCAACTATAGTTTTCTCACCTGGCACAAGAAGAAATGAAGAGTAACCTGAAAGCTATGTATTAAATAAGGATTTTAATTGAAAGTATCAAAAGTGTGCCTACAGCTTACAAAAAGAATTCTGTGGCTTTTCTGTTAGCTAGATTTCAAGGAAATAGAGCCTAGGAGCTTGAACCTTTAGAAGTACCCCCTCAGTATTGTGCCTCTGCCTCTAAAACATGTGACTTTACTCTTTGGGGCAGGTTTTCTGGAGCTACCGGGCATAATTACCAAAAAGCGATCTCTTCCCTTGGTACCGATCTGAAAATATCAGGAGGCAGAACTGTGCTCATTTTTGCAGTCTGTGGGTGGGTTATTATCCTTGCTGGCCACACTAGAATCCAAGGTGGTGTGGGGATGGGGAAGATCAATGCGTCAAAAGATAGAGGGTACAGTTTTTCAGAAAAAGTGAAAAGACGCTTAGGCAGACAAAATTCCTGATGTTTTCTGTGTAAATGCTCAATAAATTGTACCTATGAGGAGCATCTGGGTGGTACAGTCCGTTAAGCATCTAACTCTTGGTTTTGACTCAAGTTATGATCTCAGAGCCCTGTGATCTAGCCCCACAATGGGCTCTGTGCTCAGCATGGAGTAGGCCTGGGATTCTCTCTCCTTCTCTCTCTGCCCCTCCCACCTGTGCATGCGCTCTCTCTCTCTCTCTCTAAAATAAATAAATAAATCTAAAAAAAAATTCTATGATATAAAAACCTCATCAATAGTTTCTAGTTCAGATTCCACAAATGAGGTATACTACCTGATTCAGGCAACCAACACAGAGTTCTTAACCTTTTATTTTGCTAACTTAAAACCTTCTTTAAAGCCATAGCTACTATCACCATCATTTAACAGAGAACATATCTACACCAGGAAAGTGGGAAGGACAAAATCTCAGAATACAGGATAATCCTTTAAGTCAACTCAGCCCTGTGGGAGAAAAGCTGCATTTTTCTTGATTTTCTCAATTTGACCAAGGGCTGGTAAAAACTCCATCTGGGTCTGATGCCAGCCAGACTTGGGAAACAGTGATACAGATCACTATCTCCTACCTGTCCACAGGCTTTGCTGTGATTCAGGCACACTACTCCTCTAGCACTTTCTCCATCTAGCACAGAGCCAGGCACCCAGCCCAGATCCTCAGTAAACTGCTTCACCAGTCCAGCAGCTATCTGAAAAAAGATAGGAGCATGGTCTGGGGCGCCTGGGTGGCTCAGTCAGTTAAGCGTCCAATTCTTGATTTCAGCTCAGGTCATGATCTCAGGGTTCTAAGACCGAGTCCCACATTAGGCTTCATGCCCAGATTCTCTTTCCCTCTCCTTCTGCCTCACCTCCCCAAAACCTATATGAAGATAGTCTGGTAGTACTCGCCCTAACAAATACATGCTGGAATATACATGAACACACATGCATTTAAAAATTCAAACTCTCCCTATTTTCAAAAGGATTTGATTTTACACATATACAATATAATCATTAAAACAATAAGATTTCTGTAATGATGGGAAAATGGAGAGAAAGCCCAGGCAAAGCTAGCTGCTTTGACAGGGTATTATATCTCAATTCTAGGCATAGATAATAATTCTCTTAAGAAGTGTGGCTCTGGGAGACAGCAGAGACACAAGGCATAAAATAGTACAGTCTTCTACTACTGAATCAGAGAGCCGGTCTGTCTGCATGTGCACATGGCTATGGTTAACAATTCAAGCTGGTGTTCTGAGGAGTTCTTTCAGTCATTCACGCTATCAGCATCTCAATGCACTATGCTAGACATCAAGGTCACAAGGCTGAATTAGGTACAACCTCCATCTCAAGGAGGTTCATGAACCAGGCTAATTGAAAATTACTAACATAAAGCACAGTCTAAATTAAATGACCAGTTTCTTCTATTTTCTTCACTTAATAAGAAACAAAGATCATTTTAAATTTACCCTTTTTAAGTTCCAAAGGAACACACAGTAACTATACACAAACAATTCATTTCATGTCTAATTTTCATCTGCTTGTAAAAACTCAAACTTTGGGCAACTAAAGTAGGATATGCTTGAACCCTTGAATGCCAAAGCATAACATCAATACTAGATCTCTGAACAATTACTTCTTGTTCATGTGCCTGTGTAAAGCCACAGATGACCTGGCCAAGTTTCCTCTTGATTTCTGATATAACTATGGCAAGAACTCTATTATTAAGCCCTCTTAGTAAAAACCGTCACCTAGCCCAGGTCCTCAGGTCACCAATGCCTCAGTCACTTTCCACCTGTCTTCCAGATTTCACCAGCAGAGCAGTAGGATGCAGGGCAAAGGAGGAGCAACAGAGGTTGCTAGTCAGAAACACGACTCAAGAGGGAAAGCAGGAAACAGACCAAAATGGGGTGCCTGATAGGTGGAAACTGGGGAGTGTGTGGGAAGGCCAAGAAGAACAGAAGGGATGAGGAAGGAAGGCAAAAGACACATTCATTGAGGATTGGCTAAATGTTTTTTTAAGAAACAGGTTAGCTGCAAACAAAATCCAGGGTACCAGAGCCATCATGTTTGCATACCCAGAGCCAGTGCAAGAAAAAGTAACACGAACCACAATATCTAGATTTAGCTGCCCTTTCTAGGACACATAAACCACTTCCAGTCAGTAAATAAGTTCTTATCTTCCCCCAGAAAACTCTGACTTTTTAGTAGAAAGGTCAGTTTTTAGTGAATTCTACAGAAAGGATACTCCTCCATCAGTGTGAAGTTCTACAAACCCACTGATATTTAGTAACACTTTCGTAAGCATATCTTAAATATAAAAGTCAATCCTAAAGAAATCAAGCACTATCATTTGTCCCTAAGACCTGTTGTTTATTAATGTTAAGTCATAACATCAGAAGAGGGCCTTATTCAGACAAAGTAAAGGAAGCCAAAGTTCAATAGCTCCCAGGCACTCAAGATGAGTACTTTTTCCCACAGCTGACTCTTAAATGCCTGGAGTGACTAAGGCTCAAACAAGTAGGCACAGGGAGTAAAGGTTACATACTAATTCTATTGTTCAAAGTACAAAGGATTATTTAGTACACACTGGTCTGATGAAAAGCATTAACAAAGTAAAGCCAAAATATTTATAATGACTCTCATAATAAAGTCTAAAAACAATTTTTAAGAGTTAGCATCCATAATATTGAACCACAGATTGACTGTAATATTATTTGTTCCTGCTTAACGTTTAAAATTTTATTTTATTTTTAAAGATTTTGTTTATTTATTTATGAGAGACACAGAGAGAGAGGCAGAGACACAGGCAGAGGGAGAAGCAGGCTCCGTGCAGGGAGCCTGAGGTGGGACTCGATCCCACGTCTCCAGGATCACATCCCCGGCTGAAGGCGGCACTAAACCGCTGAGCCACCCAGGGCTGCCCAACATTTAAAATTTTAAAGCACAAAATTTAAAGTTTCCATATTTGTTCAATTACTACCTATAAAGTTCTAATCATTTTACTAGATTTAGCATTAAGTAATGACTAAGATTTTTAAATGCTGAGGGTAGCCACACAAATTGATATTCGATTAGATTCCAGGTTTAAAACAGGCTTTCCTAAGTATCTGGCTACTCCCCCCAATAATCATAGTATTGTTATACAATTCAAAATATCAATTAAGGGACGCAAGGGTGGCTCAGCAGTTGAGTGTCTGCCTTCGGCTCAGGGCGTAATCCTGGAGTCCCAGAATCGAGTCCCACATCCGGCTCCCTGCATGGAGCCTGCCTCTCTCTCTCTGTGTCTCTCATGAATAAATAAATAAAATCTTTAAAATATATATATCAAATAATATTTTAGATGCTTTAAAACTAAACAACTATCTATCACCAATTCCTACCTCTACCTCTTAAGGTGTTCTCAAGTAAATTTTGTTCTAAACCAGTGCTTCTCCACTGGGAGAAGATTTTGCTCCTAGAGGCAAAGAATTAAAAATAAGTTTTGGCAACATCTGGAGACATTTTGGTGGTCACAACTAGGAGGTGGAGAAGGGAGTTACTGGTGTCTGGTGGGTAGAGGCCAGGGATACTGCTTAATATCCTACAATGCATGGGACAGTCCCTGTAACAAAAAACTATCAGGCCCAAAACATCAACAGAAGCTCTGTTGGGAAACCCTATTCTAAACAAAAACAAGTAAATTTGCAAACACAGCTGACACCTTCCAAAAAACGATTGCCAAGTAAGTAATTCAAAGTTCACTATGCTTTGTTATTGGTATAGAGACCCAAACATAATAAAAGTTGCTTTTCATACTATTAAAATGATGATCTATTAATCATTAACGCATGAAGTTGCAGACATGAAGGGCAAAGAGTACTCTCACTACCTAACCAAATAATGATTGCTTTAAAAATGAACACTTCGGGAGACAAAAAAAGAAACGAGGTACCGATATTCTTGACAGCCTTCTAGGGTGCTTACATTTTCAAGGACAAACACCAATTAATCACTACTTTTTTGTTGCTGTTGTTTAGTTCTAACGAAGTTTTTCTGCCATCTCAGTGGTTAAATTTTTTTTAAGGTTTTATTTATTTATTCATGACACACACACACACACACACACACACACACACACACACACACACACACAGAGAGAGGCAGAGACACAGGCAGAGGGAGAAGCAGGCTCCATTCAGGGAGCCCGACGTGGGACCCGATCCCAGGTCTCCAGGATCACACCCCACGCTGAAGGCGGCGCTAAACCGCTGGGCCACCGGGGCTGCCCTGTAGTTAGATTTTTAACCGGATAAAGCTTAAAATAAATACAAGGGGGAAGTTAACCTCACGGTACTAGTTGGTAGAATGATCCTGAACCAGAACACATTGCTGAAGTATCTGTTGAAACTCTGATGTTTACCTGGCAAAAGGACTGGCTCCAGTTTTTTAATCTTCGGTTCCGAGTTAATCTTATCGTCAGTCTGAAATACATTAGCAAAGTAAATCAGGATCAAAACTTTTCCTCCCCCGTGAGATACTAAAGCAACTTTTGTTTTCTAAGTGATGACACACACACAACAGACACCTATTTCCCCCGCCCCCTTAAAATCTTTCACATGTTTTACTAGATCTTTTATTAAAGATCTGTTCATTGTCGACTGGAAGTCTAACAAAAGCATGCAAACCGCCTGTGCCGCTCCCAGGTGTTCACATTCCGGACAGGTGACCCCTTCCACCGGATGCCCACGGGCCATACAAGCAAGCTGGCGGCCACCGCGCGGACGACTGCCAGGCGCGCTACTACATAAATCCAACCCCAAACGCTCGCTCCCTTGAGTCTCGACGCACAAACTAGGGAGCACAGGTCTCGGGGCAGAGAATGGCTGCGGAGAAGTTGCCCAAGTTTCCACCGAGCCAGTGGGGGCTCCCGAGAAGGTGCGTTTCCCGCCGCTGGGGCTCCGGCAACCCCGCGGCTGGGGACCCGGGGACCCGGGGAGCCTCCCCGGAAGCTCCGAGGAGAGGGTTGTTTACCTGCGGCGGCGGCAGGAGGTAGGACCTGAAGGTGGGTCTGGGAGGCTTGAGGGAGAACATGGTGTCGCCGCCTTTTCGCTCTGGCCGGGTCCCACCGCCCGCCAGCGGTAGCGCCTACGCCTCCCGACGCCCCGGGGTCGGAGCTCCCCGTGCGGCCGCCCAGGCCCCGTCTGCGGCCACCCCGGCCGGGCGGACTGACGGGCGGGGACACCGCGGAGCGCCCGCCCGAGCGGGGAGGAGCCGGGGCCAAGTCGGGTCGACTCGGGCGCCGGAGCCCATCCCCGGAAGGGGCCCGGCGCCCCGCCCCGAGAGACGGTGCGCGCGAGGCCGGCGGCCGGCCGCTCCCGGCCTCTAGGCCGCGCTGGTGCCGGGAGGCAAGGCTTGCGCTGCCCGCCTGCCGCCGGGACCTCAGCGAGGGCGCCGGGGGGAGCGGGGCTCGGCGGCCATCTTGGGAGCGCAGCCGGGGTACGGCGGTGCTACGGCGGCCCGCGGGGATCACGGCGCGCCGCGGGGACCTACGGCGGCCCGCGGGGGTCACGGCTGAGGCCGGAGGGGGCCGGCGACCTGGGCTCGGATCCCCGTCCTTCGCGGCTGCTCCGCGCTCTCTCTTTTCCTGGGACAGCTGCTTGCACTGCTACTCGTTCGTCACCCAGCTTGCGCAGTCACTGCGGGTTTTAAGTCGTCGGGAGGAGCCCGGGGGACTGGGGAAGGGGACTCTGGTGCCCTGGGCTCAGTCACCTCGCGCACCCAGCGTGCGAGGGACCCACTGGGGGAGAGGACAGGTGCTGCCCGCAGTGACCAGGATCTAACGGCCTGTGCTCTCTGCACTCATGTGATAAAGCTCTCTTAGAAGTCCCACGAGCGGGGAAGACTTTCTTCCATCCTCCCGTCTGCTGTCTTTCCGCAGAGCTTTGAGGCCGGGATGTCCTACCAGCCAAGCGGACCGCTGATTTCCGTGGGATGCGCGGCCGCGAGACTATGGACAGATGACACTGGCGGCCAGCCAGACTCCTCAACGTCGTTTATGAACTTCTGCCCTCCTTATTAAAATGTAATGTGGGGGGAAGATGGGAAGCAAGTTACCTTCCTTTCTTTTTCCTGCCCATCCTCTCAGGCACAGATACTAATGAGCAGAGAAGTGATCAGAAGCCCCGTGAGAGTGAGGGTCTAGCAGTGTGAGGACCTTCAGGCAGGCTATCGGCCAAATAATCTGCCCATTGATTGCAAGGAACAGATAATGAATTTCAGCATATGGAGCGCAGGGCATTTCTTAACTCTGAACCGGAGCAGTCTTTGGTGGAAGGAGGCTCGTGATGTATCATTTTGGTGAATCTATTAGTTGAGGCTTAATTTTGCTTTGAAGAGTAAAACCCTAGTCCAGCATTTTATAACTGATGTCACAAGGAAGCTGTGATGTGGCCAGATGAATCACAATCATACTGACAATGCTAATTGAAACATTAAAAAGTTTTTAAGATTCCGAAGTTTGCTTTTTCTCTGAAAATAATTTATCCTGGGTTGAAAACCCTACTGATCTGTCTTGTTCATTTGTTTGGGTAACAAATGATTTCATTTGCTCAGGAACCAAAGTTGTACTTAAAGTGTTAAGTTCATTTGGTTATAGGTGTTAAAAACACTTGTGTACATACATTAAAAAATTTTTATGAATAGTCTGATTTTTCTACCTGAACTGGATTTAAAAAAAAAAAAAAATCCATGCAAAAAAGATCAGATTTGTGGTAACCAGAAGCAGGGGTAGGAGAGGGGGAATTAGAGGAAGGTGATCAAAAGATACAAACTTCTGGTTACAAGATACATAAATGTTAAGGATGTAATGTATAGCATGATATAATGTATAGTTAATACAGCTGTATGATATATATAGGAAGGCTGTTAAGAGAGCAAATCCTATGAGTTCTCATCACAAGAAAATTGCTTTCTTGGTTTCCTTTCTCTTTATTGTGTCTGTCTAAGATGGTGAATGCTCCCTCAACTTATTGTAGTAATCATTTCACAGTATATGTAAGTCATTATGCATCTTAACTTATACAGAATATATATATATATATATATATATATATATTAAACTTATACAGTATATGTCAATTATGTCTCAACACTGGGGGAAAATGGATATTTCTTCCACAAATACTCTTCAAGCAATATGTGGGTTATCTCTCTACTTGAGTGACTTTGTGATTTGGGTTTTGTCATATTGATTTTCTTAGGATCTACAACTTTAATACGTGACCCTACAACTGAAAAGTAGAAAAACTTTGATTTCCAGATTTGTTATTAACCTAACACTAAATTTTATGACATTTTCAGATACCTAATTGTATTGACTTGGGCTGCCATAATAAAATATTACAGACTCTATGCTCAAACAACAGAAATTTCTTTCTCACAGTTCTAGAAGGTGGGAAGTCTAAGATCAAGGTACAGACAAGCTAGATTTCTCCTAAGAGCTCTTGGACTTGCTTGCCAATGTTGGTTGGCTGTGTTTTCATAGGCCCAAGGGTGGGAAAAGCAGAGAGAGAGTGGGAGAGAGAGACACAGCAAGCACATGTGGTCTGGTATCTCTTCTTTTAAGGGCACTGATCCCGTTGGATCCAGATCCCACCCTTAATGATCTCACTAAAAAGTACCTCCTAAAGATCCTTTCTCTGAATATAGTCACATTGGGGGGACACGGCTTCAACATATGAATTTTGGAAGGACACAGTGCAGTCCATAGCACTAGTCTTACAGCCTCTATTCAGCCCTGACCTCCCTGATACTTTGACTACTTCTTCTTTTGTCTCTAATGCCACTATTTTATTCTCCTATTTTTTTTATTCTATTCTATTATTGGTTCTGTCATGATAGATATTGGTATTCCCTACAGAGCACTTCCTTTCCCCTATGAAAAGAAAAAAAGTGCTAACCTTTCTTGAATACTTGTTATATTCTAGGTATTTTATATATTCATTCAGTTATCAAATTTGTATCGAGTGCTACCTTTGTGCTAAAAAAAAATGTTCAGGTGGTCAAGAAGACAAAGTTCCTACTTATGGCATTATAGATAGAATGATACATAAAAAATGAATATATAACATGTCAGATCATAATAAGAGCCATGCAGAAAAATAAAACATGGAAAAAGGATGAGACTTCTATTTTGTGATGGGAGGTGAGGTGTGGTCATGGAAGGCCTTTCTGACAAAATGACGTTTGAGCAGAGACCAAAGAAGTGAGGGAGCAAGCCAGGAGGAAAACAGAAGGGAAAGCTTGGGGACAGAGGGCATAGCAGTGCAAATGCCCTGAGATGAGAGCCTGCCTGGTGTGTTTGAGGCCAATATGGCTGATACAGCCTAATCCACTGGAAGAGGAAGTCAAAGAACAGGCCAGATCTCATAGGGCCTGAAAGTTGAGAAAAACTTTTGCAATATTTTGAGCTGAGAGTGATATAATCTGGCTGATATTTTTAAAACAATTGTTCCTACTGCTGTAGAGGTACAGCATGGTAGAAGCCAAGAGACTAGTTGGGAGCTACTAGAATAGTCCAGGTAAAAGAAAGTAATGGTGGAAGCAGTGGGAAAAGTAAAACATGGTTATATATACTGTCCACAAAACTATGCCATTGCCTGGGTATGTGGGCCTTTAAGATGACTATTAAGTAATTTTAAAAATCTATTTCTTGAGGGAGATTCTGGAAACATTGCAACAGCAACATTATTGTTTGCTCTCCACATAAAAACAGGCAAAGCAATTCTAAAGCAAAATCAAAACCCATAGATGACATCTACACCAGATCTAAGTGAAATGGTATCCCCATAATCTCCAGTACAGGCAAGTGAGAACATAGCAATAGCAGTCACAAGATCTTTATGGTATCAACTGAGGAAATCAGTGAGGCATCTAGAAAATTCCAGAGTAGCAGAAGGTATTCACTGGAAAGCCCAGCCAGTCAAGTTGAAAATAGCAGCTGAAATAGGAAGGGGTGTTTGTTATCTCCAAGATCATGGGAGTGCGAGGGGCTCATGGTAAGGTCTGAGGAGATTGGAGCAATATAACTGTAGGAACTCTTGAAACTGACTTAACCAGGGCTTCCTTAGGAAAGGGGCCAACACTGAGGACAGACTTCTGGGCATGGAAACAAAATTGAACCAGATAGAGACAAAGGAAAGAGAAGGTCCAGAAAAAATAAATAAATAAAGGACCAGAAAGCCTCTACAAGTAAGCTGACTTTTAACATGTTAATACTACACCATAAAAAATAAAAATAAAAAAATAAAAAAACAGAAAAAGGCTCTTTGTGAAATTAGAAAAGCTGTCCTGAAAACTGCCTCCTTCAAAAAGTTCAAGAAAACCCATTTCACATACACATAAGCAACAGGGAAGTATGGAAGTCAAATCCCATAGAAGATGACCATAGTCAGAAAGAGAATAAGAACAGAATAGCACTTCTAGGGACACCTGGGTGGCTCAGCGGTTGAGCGTGTGCCTTCGGCTCAGGGAGTGATCCCGGAATCTGGGATCGAGTGCCACATCGGGCTCCCTGCGAGGAATCCGCTTCTCTCTCTGCCTCTCTCTGCCTCTCTCTCTCTCTCTCTCTCTGTGTGTGTTTGTGTGTCTCATGAATAAATAAATAAAATCTTAAAAAAAAAAAAAGAATAGCGCTTCTACAGATAATAAAAGCATACCAGAAAGACAAGCCCACAGGGAAGATCAAAGCTAACACCCACTACTTAAAAGACACTAAAATGATATGAGACATGAACGAACTATATAAATCAGAGTTAGGAACAATCAAAATGAAACTAACCAATTTGGAAATAGAAATTAGAAATAAGAAATAGGAAATTAGAAATTAGAAATAATTTAGAATTAGAAATAAGAAATAGGAGATTAGAAATTAGAATTAGAAATAAGAAAATAAGAATTAGAAATAAGAAATTAGAATTAGAAAAAAATAGAATTAGAAATTAGAAATTAGAATTAGAAATAAGAAAAAAAATACTTTGGAAATGAAGACTAAACTGAAAGAAACCCAAGGGTTAGTAAACACATTTGATTATGCCTTAAGAGAAGTGGAAGACAAAGAGGAGGAAGTTTTTTTTTTTTAAATCAATGAAGAGAGGTTTAAAAAAGATCAGAGAGAAAAATGGCAAATATTGAAGATATGCAAAGGAGATCCAGCATACAGGTAATAGGAGTCCCTGGGGAAAAAAAGGGAAGCAGGGATAAGAAAACAGAACAGATACTACAAACTAGACTTCAAGAAAGTCTCCTTGAGATTAAAAAAGAAAAAAAGATTTGCATCTATGCATTGAGAGGACACATTGCACCTGAGAAAATTGACCTAGAATTATCAACACTAAGACACGTTCTTGTAAAACTACTGGATTTTTTTTAAAAAATTTATTTATTTATGTTAGTCACACAGAGAGAGAGAGAGAGGCAGAGACACAGGCAGAGGGAGAAGCAGGCTCCATGCACCGGCAGCCCGACGGGGGATTCGATCCCAGGTCTCCAGGATCGCGCCCTGGGCCAAAGGCAGGCGCCAAACTGCTGCACCACCCAGGGATCCCAAAACTATTGGATTTTAAAGAAAAAAATAATGCAAATTTCTTTGGGTACCTAGACAAAAAGAGCAAGTGACTTAGATGAAAGAGATTTAGATTATCTTCAGACTTTTTGGCAGCAATGCTTTATGATGGAAGAAAATGGAGCAACATATTTAATATACTCAAGGAGAAAAATGTGAGAACTTGATAATTGCAAGAGATTGAAACACATCCATATGTTAAAATTCATGAGGTAATGATTGTGTGTGTGTGTGTGTGTATCTCAATCTATTGGTCACCATTCATGATAATAGGTAACCTACTCAACATCCTAAAAACCAATGGGAAAAGCCAATCATTGTCTTTGTTGTACGATATGACCTGTACTACTATGAAACAAGTAGCAGGTGAAAGGAATAATTTCTTTATAAAGTATCCTAACTAATAAAAGAAAAAGAAATCATAGGGTAGATTATTATAATTTTTAGCTTCCTATGAATTAAGTAACCTTAATTCATAGTATCAAACAGTATCAACAGCTACAGACACCCCAGAAAGAGTCAAATAGACATATGTGCCTTATGAGGGAGGAAGCAACACCATCCAAATAGCCTTGCTAAAAGAATTGAATCCAAGCCTGAGTAAGCCTCTAAATTCTGACAATTTGTAGAAACGGTGAAACATGTCAAACTGCATATGAATATTCAACTAGTAAAATTCAGATTGTGGGAAACTTTGCAAGACAAATGGCCCATGCTCTTTAACAGATAGATGTAAGGAAGAGAAAGTAATGGGAGAGAGTCAGCAAGTAGAAAAAAGAGAGAGAGCAAGCAAAGCTCAATTATAGTGCTAAAGGACATTCAGGTGATGAAGCTATAATGAAATGCAAGTGTGGTGATTTTAAAACATGTCTGCAGAATTTTATTTTAAAGATTTATTTATTTATTTGAGAGAGAGACAGAGATAGTGTGTGTGAGGGGAGGGGCAGAGAGAATCTTGAGCAGACTCCATATTGAGCACAGAGCCAGACATGGGGCTCAATCTCAGGACCCTGAGATCATAACCTGAGCTGAAACTAAGAGACGCTTAACTGACAGCACCACCCATACGCCCCATGTCTGCAAAATTCTAAACACTCCTTCCTCTCTTCAAATCTGGACTGGCCTTAGTGACTCACCTGTAACCAAGAGAATGCAACGAAAGTGACTCTGCATGACTTCTGAAGCTAAGTTCTAAAAAGCAATGACATTTCCTCCTGGCTCACTGGGACACTCAACTTTTGAAGCTCTGAACTACTATGTAAGAAATCTAATTTCTATGAGGCTGCCATGCTGTGAGAAAGCCCAGGTCACATGCAGAGACCATGCATGGGTCCTCTGGTGGATCATCCTAGCTGAGATTCAGATCCCAGCTGACAAACAGGATCCATCCCCAGGCATGTGAGGGAAGGGAAGATGCTTCTAGATGATGTCAGCCTCCAGTTGTTGAATCATCTCCAGACACTGAGTCTTCCCAGCTCAAATACTATGAAATAGAAATAGTGGTGTGCTCTAGTGCATTTGTACTGGCTTGCAGGAGCCAATTGTCAGCATTTTTTCCCAACTCCACATTCAGATATCACATGGGTAGCTTGCAATTGGTCGTGGTAGGAGGGTTTACCATGAAAATCACCAAATACTATAAATCAGGGGCATTTTTCTGTGCCTTGACTGAATTCCTGAGCCACAACATCCATAAACATAATAACATAGGTGTTTTAAGCCACCTAGGTTCAGTCATGTTTTTACAACAAGGAAGTGACTACTGTAAATAGACAGTGGTCATTTTTGTGGGAAGGAAAGTGATTGAGATTGGAACTTCTGAAGCTTCTGGGGTAGCTGGAAATTCTATTAATATGAGTGGTGGTTATGAAGATTTTCATCTTAAAGTAATGAAGTCATATATTTGTTTTGTGTGATTTTCTGTATCCTTTATAATAAACATTTCTTTAAAATAATCTTTTCATGTTGGAGATAGTAGGGTGATGACTTCATTTGTCTTTTTTCCAATATGTACCAAGCAAAATGCATTTTTAAAAGTCTTTATATTTTAAAAATTAATTTGAGAGAGAGCAAGCAAGAGATCACAAGTGGGGGCGGGGGAGAGCGGGACAGAGGAAGAGGGAGAAGCAGACTCCTCACTGAGCAGGGAATCTGATGTGGGGCTTGATCCCAGGAAACTGGGATCATGACCTAAGCCAAAGGCAGATGCTTAACCATCTGAGCCACCCAGGTGCCCTTAAAATGCATTTTTTAAAACTTTTATTTTTAAAATGTAAGCTCTACGCCCAGTTTAGGGCTTGAACTAATGACCCCATGATCAAGAGTTGCATGCTGTATCGAATGAGCCAGCTAACTGCCCCCAAAATGCATGTTTTGTTATGGAATAACTCTAGGATAATGCTAAGAGTTAAATTTTGTAAACCTAAATTGTGTAAGCCTATAGGATTCTCAAGATGATACAATATATATTCAGAAAATAAGCAATAATACAGTCTCAAAGGAGAGAACCACTTATGAGTTCAATTCTTAATTTCTCTCGATCAAAGTAAAACAATGAGCTTACTTTCAGCTTATACAAATATCATAACATTTATGAGTGTGCCAGAATTTATGGTATATAAGAATAGTCTTAGTATATTTCTTACTGTGTTTTACACAGAGCAGAAATATGCTTCTAATTTATTTACTAAGACAATTTTTAAATTTTTATTTATCTGAGAAAGAGAAAGAGAGAATGAGAAAGAAAGCACAAGTGGGGAGAGGGAGAGTGAGAAGCAGACTCCCTGTTGAGCAGGGAGCCTGATGTGGGACTTAAACCCAGGACTCCGGGATTATGACCTGAACCAAAGGCAGGTGCTTAACTGATTGAGCCACCCAGGTATCCCTACTAAGGCAACTTTATAGTAAATGCTTTGAACATACACAGTGTTCCTATTTTAATTGTATTAGATATTAATAGATTTGATTAGATTAGATATTATTTCCTAGCATATATCCTCTATATTTAGCAAACTTAAAATGACAGAGTAATAATATCATAAGCAAGCTAGCACAGTGCCCTATATAATAGGCCCTTATTCAATATTTGAGCTATATTGAGTGGTAGAGTGCGTATATAGTATGATTTCAGGTATGCAAGACAGGTCCCTGCCACAGGTTCTGAAATTCCACCATTACAATGTCCATGGGTCTTTAAGATGAATATCTAAAGGAAAATATCACATCCCTTTCAGTCAACACCTCTACGGGCATCACAAATCTCATGAAACTTATGGGAATGGACTTGGCCCCATGGCAAGATAGGAGAGATCTCAGAAAGGGCAGGGGGTAGCTATGGAATGAATGCAGAAGTGGGAGTTCCAAAGATAAGGTTTGCCTTCTTCATATCCACTCTGTTGAACATAGGTTCTCCAGCTTATTCTGAGAAACCCTTTTTTTCTAGAATGTGGCAAAGAGCTGAAAGTTTTCTTGGCACCAAAAGGAAAGATTTAGGAATGAGGTAAAATGTAATGAATTAAGCATTGGGTCAAATAACACATGTAGTAGGACTGATTAAATTTTCATAGCAGCAATGTCCACAATAGCCAAACTGTGGAAGGAGCCATGATGTCCTTTGACAGATGAATGGATAAAGAAGATGTGGTCTATACAATGGAATATTGCTCAGCCATCAGAAAGGATGAATACCTACCATTTACAAGGCATTGATGGAACTGAAGGATATTATGCTGAGTGAAATAAGGCAATCGGAGAAAAAAAATTATTATATAGTTTTACTCATATGTGGAATGTAAGAAAGTGTAAAGGACCATAAGGGAAAGGAAGGAAACTGAGTGGGGAAAAACTAGGAAGACAAACCATGAGAAGCTCCTAACTCTGGGAAACAAAGGAAGTGTTGCATGCAGAAGGGGAGGTAGGTCGGGGGATATGGTAACCAGGTGATGGGTACTAAGGAGAGCACATGATGAGATGAGCACTGGGTGTTATATGCTGGCAAGTTGAATTTAAATTAAATAAAATATATATATATATATATATACATATATATAATAAAATTAAGATTAAGGAAATAAAATCAGCTCTATTAAAATAGGAAAAAACCTCTCAATGTAGCAGTAGCTTTGTTTATTAAGTAAATGTTATCATTTCTTACATTTCAAAGCCCCATCATCCATGCAATGATATTCTAGTGCTTTTTGATAAATTCAGCCCGATTCAGGGATTTTTAACCTGATTATTAAAAATTTCAGTCTCATTTAGTTGTTAATTATCTCTGATCACTATCTTTATAACTAATATAACTACGTAACTAACATAACTATGGTGAATCTCTCTCTTTCTCTTTTCCCTTGCTGGTTTTTGATGATGTGACAGTCCGAGTCTCACATGAGAATGAGAATGGGTGCAGTGGCTATTTTGTGATTATCATCATTTCTATCTGACCTGCCTCCCCCCATGAGGGACTTCACTAAAGTAACAGTAGGCATGTAACTCCAAGCATGAGGGTGGCCTTCTATGTGTGCTCCAGGGACTCCATGAGTCTCCCTGAGACTTCCCAAGAGAGACTTTTGGGAGATAGTAAGGGCCGAGGATCCAACTCTAACTTCCATGAATATTTAGTGGCCTATGTCCTAGACAGAGGAGAGCCCTTTCTGTCCCTCTCTGCCCGTTTGTATTGTCAAGAGTGGTGGTGGTAGGCATGGCTTTAAGGGTTCCTAGACAGCAGCTCCTGACATGAGCATGGGGGACCTCAGCAGTCTGGTAGGTTTTTGAACTTACAAGCTGAAGCACAGCACCTTGTATTCTCAGCCATTAATGGTCTCTGAGATTTTCAACAATTCCCACCTTGATGATGTATGTATCTCTGAGGTTTTACCCATGGCTTTGGACAAACCACTGGATAGGCAGAGGTACAATTTTGTTGTGTTTGCTCTCAGGGACTCTATGACAACAGGAAAATGCACATTGGATACTTTATTTTTACACGTCAACAAAACCCCTGGTCACCCTAAACTATTACAGTATGATCTTTGACATAATCGTGTACTTTCTGTTTTCACTGTGTAATTATAAAACATAAAATATTGAAACAGAAATAAAAAACCCATAAAAATATGATGCTGATGGCTCCTTTCCACTTCTTACTTCTTGTACCTCACAATTTTTTCTTCTCCTTCCTCTTCTTTATTCCATGTTTGCTTTTTCACATGTCTCTCTTTTTACATATCCCTTTACTCCATTAGTAACCTACTGGTGGCACACAAGGACATTTCTTAGGCTACTTGGTGGCCTTCAGAAATAAAGAGATTATAGAATCTTTTACTGATTGAGGAATTTATTTTCACTGTCATTTGATCATACCCCAACTAAAAACAACCTAAGTTTACTAATACATGCTAGCAAAATAGTACTTTACGTATAGTGCATTACATTTTAAACCTGAAGTCCAAATTGCCAAACATTTTTAGTGAAAATGTTTTCAGAAATTGATGATTAGATGGCCAAGATGGCATTCATCAATGATTTTGATATAAAAATCAAAGAAACAGAATATGTCAACATTCAGTTTCTGTGGAAGTTTTCTCTTGCTTGGCCTTCTGTTCTTCTGTCGTAATTCCAGACACAACTGCTAAGTTACTTACACTGCAGGCATGTCCTGATCTGTCTAGTTTGTCCTGAGTGGCTCTAGCTTTCCTAGGATGGCCATGTAAACTTTTTGACCTTAGAGATGGGAAACCCATGGTTTGGTCTGGTTTCACAGACAGTAAATTTTCCTTCTCAGTTCTGTCAGTTACGGCTACAGATAAATGAGAGATTTGAGGGACCATTTTAGACACACAGTTATCATCTTCGATATCGGTAAATTGCTCTTTATGCTCGGCTTGCATCACAGCTTCTGAGACAATGTAAGGGATGTCGGTACTTCGAGAACGTGTAATCTTTTGAACTTGATATTTCCATTCTGTCGTCCACTGCTGAACTGTAGAGGGGTGTGCTTGGTCCCTGATTGAACTGTACTCTGTATTCCAGTTGTTAACCCCACGGACCAGCTTTTGTCCACGGGAATATACAAAGCTTCTGGACTTCATGGTTTTAAAAGCACTGAAGGTTTCATCAGGGTGATAGCGTGTCAACTTTGCTTCTTCCATGGGATAGGAAATTGTGCCTTCTATCTGTGTTGTTTCCACTGTTAGCTGAGGGTTCTGAAAATCTGATTTGTTCTGTCCGTACATAACATCTGTTTCATTTACACTTGGGGGAATAGTTTCTTCCCTTTTGGAGTCTACCTGCCTTCCATCATCTTTGGCTGAAATCCCAATATCTGGACCTAATTTCATTTCTGAAGCATTTTTGACGTTGTCTAATGCAAGTTGACTGCAGTCTGGTGTTGCTGGAGGACTTGTGCTGGATAAAAGGTGAAGGCTGCCCTGACGCTCTGGTACCAGATGCATTTTTGACTCCTTATCTTCTTTCATTCGGAAGGAACAGGCTTTTTTCCTGAATCCTGTCCCTGGTGGCATGGATAGAGAAGCATCCTCATACAGCAACTCCTCTCCATTAAAATGGTATCTATACATGCTGTAGCCATCGGCACTATTGATACTGCTTTGTCTTAGGAGATAAGTTGCATCACATTCAGAAGAAGCTCGGGACCGTGTCTGTATCAGGTCCGTCCTGTCAATTCCTGCGAGATTTTCAAGAGCATTCACCATTCTGTTAGACAGTTCTTCCAGTTGAGAAAGTCGAAGGTCAACAGTCTGTAGGGACGTCTTCATAAAATTTTCTCTTTCGTTGATTTCTTCCAATCTCATTGACATGTTTTCAACTCTGGTGAACACAAAGGGATAGATTTATTACCCTGAGATGAACTAAATATTAAAAACAAAAGTATAATGTCATTATTGTCATATGATTTTTCTGTCTTTTGAGAATCATGATTGTTCATTGGGCATATTTTCAAACTTCAAACTACTTCATACTTCAAACTACTAAAAATGACTGTGAGGAGCATTAGAAAGTAACAGAAATACAGTTAACACACAGTGCATACTATTTACCATTCATGGCTCTAAATGTCTTATATATTTGCTAATAAGTACTTACTGTGGCACTATTCTAGGCTAGTTTAATCTTCACAACAGCCCTGTGAGGTAAGCATTATTATCATCATCCCCATTTTAATGAGGTAATCAAGTCATAGTGTAAATAATTTGTCCAAGGTCACATGGCTGGTAAGCAATGGAGCTGCACACAGTGTACTTTTGAATGCACACAATGTACCTCTAACATTTGCTCCAGCTTTTGTCTCTTAGCTGGTACATCATGTTGCCTTTGAGAATAAAGGAAGATACTAGCACTTAGGTTTTTGAGGTTTGATTATAGCTATCAGCAATTAATGGTTATGAGGGTAAAATTAATTAAAATCCTATTTGAAGTTCAGGGGATTCAGAAGATGAATTGTTAGTAATTTAGTACAGCTTATCAGATGGTTTACTTAAGGGACAAGAGGTCATTTAATTATCAGAAGAATTACTGCTAATTTTAAATTGCTCATTATATTTAATAATTAGTAATTCCTTAATTGGTTCTTTTAAAAAAGATCATGGCTGGGGATCCCTGGGTGGCTCAGCGGTTTAGCGCCTGCCTTTGGCCCAGGGCGCGATCCTGGAGTCCAAGGATCAAGTCCCACGTCAGGCTCCCGGCATGGAGCCTGCTTCTCCCTCCTCCTGTGTCTCTGCCTCTCTCTCTTTCTGTCTATGATAAATAAATAAATAAATCTTAAAAAAAAAATCATGGCTGATTATAAATATCTACTGTCAGATTTTTAACTCCTAGAAGATCAGGCAACAACTTATGAAACCACAGTGTTGTTGGAACTAAAGCCTGCTGGTATAGACTATGTTTTATGTTTCAAAAAAACATACAGTATGAATTTTTTCAACCAGTTCATGAAAGTTAACTCTAAGAGGCAGAAGTACACCCAGCACCTAGCACTGCCTTCTAAAGGTTGAATTTGGAGCACCTGGGTGGCTCAGTTGGTTGAGCATCCATCGCTTGATTTTGACTCAGGTCACTATCTCAGGGTCACGAGATGGAGCCTCTCCCTCCTCAGCTCACACTCAGCGGGGAGTCTGCTTGAGATTCTCTCTCCCACTTCCTCTGTGCTTCCCTTCCCCAACCCCACTCACACATGCACCTACTCTCTCTCTCTCTCAAATAAGTAAGTAAGTAAGTAAATAAATAAATAAATAATTTTAAAAATAAAAATAAAATTTGAATTTGCTCCTCAGGACATGGTAGGGGTGGGCAATGTGAATCATGGCTCCCAGGCAGAAGCCTCTGGACTCTGAGCCAGCAGTGTGGTGCTCTGTTTCAGCAGGTTCGTCCCTGGGTGAAGACCAATGCTTCAGTCTGATTCTGTCATACTTCGTTTCTTTCCCACCTTCTGATCTTTTCTTAGAAGCATACAGGCAGTCTCTAGGGCCACCCAGTTTGCATTGAGTCTGTGTCTAGCAGGTCCTTGCTACCTTCTTTACATATCCTTATAAATCCTTTCACCTGTTCTCCTTGCTTCCCGCTTACCCATGCCCTGAATGCGTGCTGCTCTTTTCTGCACTAAGTTTCTTCTGACTATGTCTCCTGTGTTTTCCTTACTCCCTGCTACCTCTGTGGTTACCCTTCCCTACATTCTTCTAGAGCTGCTTTTGCCAATGCTGTGCTTCTGTTGGCCACATTGACAGCTGCACTCTGATGTGTGGGAGGGTCCTTGGCTTCTATTCTTAACTTTTTTTTATGGAGGAAAAGACTATTTATATGTCCCCTAGGAAACCACATCATTTGAGCAGGAAGGGTCTGGCTTCCTGGAAATTCACCGCCAGGAGGACCAAATTCACTGTGTATGAGAAGTCCTGACTTCTGTACCATAGATACTACAGGTTCTAAGGGTTCTTTCTTCTCTTGCATTTCAGGGACCAAGAGAACTTTTGCTATAAACTTATATTAACTCAAGTAAGACTTGATTTTCTCTGTTAAATGTAATGTCATCTTGCTTACTTCAAATCTGTTACCCTCAATGATTCCTTTTGTGTTAAGATCCATAATCTCCTTTGTAAAGTCAAACTTGAGATCCTTTAACAAATACTACATTAAGAGATAATGCAGCTGTACAAACTTTGAAAAATAAATACACTGGTAGAATATAGATAAGTATCTCTCCTCTCATCTTTTATAATTCTCTGCCTTTGTTTTTCCTGCATTACCTAATTCAGATAACAGCATTGCCAGCCACTCATACATAAAAAAGAAACTTGCTATTTGTCACAACATGAATGGACTGAGAGGGTATTATGCTCAATGAAGTCAGAGAAAGACAAATACCATATGATTTCACTTGTAGGAGAATCTAAAAAAGAAAACATGTGAACAAACAATGAAATGAAAACAGATCCCTAAATGCAGAGAACAAACTGGTATTACCAGAGAGGAGGGGGAGGGAGGATGGGCAAAATGGATGAAGGGGAGGGGGAGGTACAGGCCTCTGGTTATAGAATAAGCCAAGGAGAGGGAAGGTACATACTCAGTAGTATTATACTAGTGTTGTGTAATGACAGATGGTAGCTACACTGGTGGTGAGCAGAGCATAACATATAGAGTTGTCAGATCACCTTTGTACACCTAACACTCGTGTAACATTGTGTGTCAACCACACTTAAATAAAAAAACAAAAAGGAAATCTCAAAGTCATCTGATTCTTTAGTCTCCCTTACTGTTACTCTACCTCCCTACTTCAACCCTTGCATTGAATAAGCTACCAATCTCCATAGTGGGATAGGACTACTCTGCAGGTGTCTCTAAATCTCCACCTGTTCCTTCTGCCACTCCCTTAGTTGAAACTGTGGAAGAAATAATGTTTCATGATGTGGTTTCGATAAAGAAAAATTATCAGATGCTTATTTCAACTTTGTTGACAGTTGCTGCAATGGAGACAACAAAGTTTAAATGGTTGTACCTAATCAAGGGACACTGTATTGAGTTTTTATAGTATGTATGAGAGGAGAAAGAAATAAATGAGTTTAAGTTCACTTATATCTGAAATGATGAACAAAAAGGATGGATAAGAAACCATCTCCTGTGCTAGCCATATTTTGTGACTTCCCACAATAACTTAAGACATTTCACAAATCTTGACATCCATGCGAAGAGTGATTTCCATTTCAGATGTGGAAAGACAGGCTAGCTAGGAAACACTTTGACAAGAGTCCCAGATCTGTTGACACACTGAGTGACAGGAAAACATATAAGTCTGTCATATCTCATAGAGCAAGATATGAACTTTCTTACTAAGTCTTGATTCTGCTTTTCTTTCAGCATAGAGTGAAATATTTTTCAGCATAGCACAGAATAAAAAGCTATTCTCAGGCTAAGTGATTCGGTCTTAAAAATATTTTCCTTGCATGCCATATTTCTAATTTTACATTTCTTTTTTGAATTTTTCTCTTAGAAATTTTCATACAGTAAATGGACTATTTCTTCTTTTAGTATTCAGTTGTATGAATCATCCACTGGGTAAATTTAAGATGTCAAATGTGTTGATACATTTATATATGGCAATGGGATTAACACTGTAGTGTTAGCTAACACCTTTATAATGTCACATAATTATCCTTTATTTTTTTGTGGTAGGAGCAATTAAGATCTAGTATTTTAGCAATGCTTAAGTTAATAATACAGTATTTTTTTTTACTATAACCACTATGTTGTACAGTAGACCTCCAGGACTTATTTATTTACTGGTTGCAAGTTTGTACCCCTAAAAAACATATCCTCAATTCCCATGGTAACCCCTGTGTAACCACCATTCTACTCTCTATTTTTATGACTTTAGCTTTTGCTGATACCACATGTACATGAGATCATACAGCATTTCTCTTTCTCTGTTTGACTTATTTCACTTAAGCCTCATGACCCCAAGGGCCATCCATGTTGCCACAAGTGCAGGGTTTCTTTCTTTGTCGTGGCTAAATACTATTTCACTGTATATATAAAACCATGTCTTCTTCATCCATTCATCTGTTGTGGACAGACCTAGGCTATTACAATAATGTTGCAATAAACATCAGAGTGCATTTATCTCCTGATACTCTGTTTTCATTTCCTTTGGATATGAGGAGAGAGAGGCAAGATGGAGGAAGAGTAGGGGCTGGAGATGTACCCAGCAGTGGAATTACTGGATCATCTGATAGTTCTATTTTTAAATTTTTGAGGAAACTCCGTATCATTGTTCATAGTGGCTGAACCAATAAGTTTTCATTTCATATCTAGAGAATACAGTGAGTGTATGTTTAGCTTTATAAGAAACTGTCAAACTGTATTTCAGAGTGGCTGTACCATTTTATAGTCCTACCAGCAGTGTAGGAGAGTTCCAGCAGCTCAGTGTCTTTGTCAACACTTGGTATTGTCAGTATGTTTTTATTTTGTTTTTATTTTAAATGTAAATGTGTGTAGAGTTATCTCATCATGGTTTTAATTTGCATTTCAATAACAGTTAATAATATTGAGCATCTTTTTATGTGCTTGTTATGAACTTATGCCAAACTTAAGTCTTCTTTGGTGTGTCTATTCTCATCTTTTGCCCATTTAAAAAATTGGATTATTTTCTCCCATATTATTGAGTTTTGAAGTTTAGAACAGTTATGGAATTTTAAATTCCAGAAGTTTAAGACTGCTGGTACATTGTTCAATAGCACTGGTAGAGTGGACATCCGTACCCTGCTCTCTATTTTATTTTATTTTATTTTATTTTATTTTTTTATTTTATTTTATTTTATTTTATTTTATTTTATTTTATTTTATTTTAATTTTTTTAAAGACTTTAGTTATTCATGAGAGACACAAGAGAGGCAGAGACCTAGACAGAGGGAGAAGCAGGCTCTCGTGGGGAACCCGATGTGGGACTTTGGGATCATGCCCTGAGCCAAAGGTAGACACTTAACCACTGAGCCACCCAGGCATTCCTTTTTTTTTTTTTAAATCATGAATGGATTTTGAACTTGGTGGAAATGTTTTTTTTTTCACCACTTGATATCATCATATATTTTCTTTAAACTGTTAATGTAGTAGATTCTCTGGATTTTCAAATATTGAAAAGTCTTTCCTCCCTGGGACAAACTTTACTTGGTTGTGGCTAGACTCAACTTGCTGATATTTGTTATGAAGTTTTAAAAGTCTCTGTGATCATAAGGGCTATTGGTCTATAGTTTTCTTTTTTAGCTCTGACTTTGGTTTTTGTGTCAGGGTCATGCTGGCCTCAGAAATAAATTGGGAAATAACTATATCATTTACTATAGATTTTATAGTGGTTGTTCTAGGGACTACAAAGTAGATGGTAACATTTCACAGTCTCCTTAGCAACAATATTTTACCACTTCAATAGGAATGTGAAGACATTGCCACCATACAGGTCCATTTTTTGTTGACATCTTTTGCTTTGCTTGTCTCAGACATTACATAGACATGTATTGAAAACCCCAACATTCCTTCATTCCTGATGGTCCAAGTTTACTTCTGGTATAGGTTCTTCCGTCTGAAGAATTTCTTGTAGTAATCTTTTGGAGCCCAACTCTAATCATGAATTCTCTAAGAAGACCTTTATTTCATATTAATTCCTGAAGAATTTGTGTTGCATATAGAATTTTGGGGTTGGCAGTTCTTTTTTTTTTCAGCTTTAAAACCATAATGCTACTTTTTCCTGGTCTTCTTGGTTTCTTGTGAGAAATCTGCCCATATTTAAATAGTTGTTCCCCTATAAGTAATGTGTCATTTTTCTCTGGCTGCTGTAATTTTTTTGTCTTTTGTTTTCAGAAGATTCTACCATGTACCTGGGTGTGGATTTCTTTGAGTTATTCTTGTTTGATGTTTGCTAAATTTCTTTAAGGTGTAGATATATGTCTTTCACCCAATTCGGACTTTTTTCAGTTATTATTTCTTAAAATATTTTCTGCACCACATTTTTTTTCTCTTTTCTTATTAAGACTCTGATGGCATAGTTCACATCTTTTGCTATTGTCTCATAGTTCCATGAGGTTCCTTTTTTCCCTGGTTTATTTACTCTGTTGCTCAAATTAGGTAGTTTCTACGTAAGATATATATATCTTCAAGTTTACAGATTCCTTCCTCTCTCATCTCTGATGAGATGATGCTATGGAGGCTAGCCAGTGAAATTTTAATTTCACTTACTATATTTTTCAGTTCTAAACTTTTCATTGGTTCTTTTTTATATCATCTATTTTTTCCAAGACTTTCTATCTTTCCATTAGTTTCAACATTCTTTGCCATTATGTTCAAGCACTTTTATAATAGTTACTTTAAAGTCTATCAAATAAAAAAAAATAAAGTCTATCAAATAATTCAAACATCTGCACTACCTTGGCCTCGACATTTATTGACTTTTTTTCACCAGGTAAATTGAGATTTTTCTGAATTTTTCATATTCTAAATTATTTTAGATTATATTGTAGACATTTTTAATACTATGTCATATGACACAGAGTCCTGTTTAAATCTCATGAAGAATGTTGATATTTTTCTTTTAGCAGTTGACTGACCTGGTTAGGCTCAAGATGCCAGTTCCACCATAATTTTTGTGGGCTATGATTCCAATTTCAGTTCAATTTTCAAAATCTTAGCAGTGCTTTTGGAATCTATCCTGTGTGTGTGCAGCCCAGTGATCAGTTTGGGATCTTGGTAGTGGTCTGTTTATTAGTTCAGTACTCAATGCTTTTGACATCTTTTGTCTTCTTCTTTTTCTAAAGATTTTATTTATTCATGAGAGACACAGAGAGATAGGCAGAGACATAGACAGAGGGAGAAGCAGGCTCTGTGCAGGGAGCCCAATGCAGGACTCGATCCCAGGACTCCAGGATCACAGCCTGAGCCAAAGGCAGATACTCAACCACTGAGCAACTCAGGCATCCATCTTCTTTTTAAATACAGGCATTTTCAATTAATGCCTGTATTAAATTTAGTTAAATTTAATTTAAAACGTTTTAATTTAACAGGCATTTAAGTAATTAATACAGAATAATTACTGTTTTTGTAATTATTCTCAGTACTGCTTTTGCTGTGTACTATAAGTTTGGGTTACGTTGTGTTTTCAGTTTTATTCATCTTGAAGTATACTTTTTCTTTTGTCTTTAAAAAAATTGTTTACATTGTTGTAAAATACATGTAACATAAAATTTACCATCTTAACCATTTTTAAATGTACAAATGTATAGTTCAGTGGCATTTAGTACATTCACACTGTTGTCCAGCTTCAAAGTACTCTCCAATTTCCCTTATGATTTCTTCTTTGACTCATTGGTCATTAAAGTGTTGTTTAAAAAATAAAAATAGGGATCCCTGGGTGGCGCAGCGGTTTGGCGCCTGCCTTTGGCCCAGGGCGCGATCCTGGAGACCCGGGATCGAATCCCACGTCTGGCTCCCGGTGCATGGAGCCTGCTTCTCCCTCTGCCTGTGTCTCTGGCTCTGTCTCTCCTTCTCTCTCTCAAGAATAAATAAATAAAATCTTTAAAAAAAAAAAAAATAAAATAAAATAAAATAAAAACAAATAAAAAAAATAAAGTGTTGTTTAATTTTCATATATTTGTGAATTTTCCAAATCTCCTTTTGTTATTAATTTATTATCTTATTCATTGTGGTCAGAGTAAACACTTTGATTAATTTCAATCTTTTAGAAATTTGGTGAGATTTGCTATATGGCCTAACATACGGTGTATCTTGGATAATGTTCCACATGCTCTTGAGAAGAATGCATATCCTGCTGTTGTCGAGTAAAGTATTCTGTTATGCTGAGTTGGCCTATAGTATTATTCAAGTCTTTTATTTTTTATATCTTTTGTCTAGTTATTCTATCATTAATGTGAGATATTAGAGTCTCCAACTATTACTCTAGACCTGTCTGCTTCTCCCTTTAATTCTGTCAGTTTCTGCTTCATATATTATGAAGCTCTACTATTAGATGCATATATTTATAATTATCCTCTTTGATAGGTTGACCATTTTATCATAATTTAATGTCCTTTTTAAAAATTTAATGTCCTTCTTTGTCTCTATTAACAATTCTTGTCTTAAAACCTGTTTTGTCTGATATTAGTATACTTATCATAGCTATACAAATTTTTTAAAGATTTATTTATTTATTTGAGAGAGAGAGAATGTGAGGGGGGAGGGGCAAAGGGACGAGGAAGGAGAACCTCAACCAGACTCCTCACTAAGGGTGGAGCCTGATGTGGGGCTTGATCCCAGGATCCTAACTGAACTCAAGAATCAGCCACTTAAACAACTGAGCTACCCAGGTGCACCACAGCTATACTAAATCTGATGACTGTTTATGTGGAGTATCTTCCATACTTTTACTTTCAAACTACAGTCTGACAGTCTTTGTGCTTTAATTGGAGAGTTTAATCCATTTATATTTAATATGATTACTGATAAGGTAGAATTTACCCCTATCATTTTACTATTTGTTTTCTACATGTCTTATGTCTTTTTTTGCTCAGTTCCTCCATTACTACCTTCTTCTGTGTTAAATAGACATTTTCTTTCTTTTTTTAAAAAGAAAATTTACTTATTTTTGAGAGAGAGAGGGTAAGTGAGAGAAAAAAAGGGAGAACATAAGCCTGGCCGGGACAGGGGGGGCAGACTCCCCACTGAGCAGGGAGCCTGATATAGGGCTTGATTCCAGGACCTTAGGATCATGACCTAAGCCAAAGGCAGACACCCAACTGACTGAGCTATGCAGGTGCCCCTTAAATAGACATTTTCTAGTGTACCATTTTAATTCCCTTTTCATGTCTTTTGTCATTTATTTTTTAGCCATTTTCTTAGTGGTTGCCCTAGAGACTACAATGAACATCTTAATTTATGACAATCTAGTTCAAATTAATGCCAATTTAATTTCAATAGTATTAAAAATATGCTCTTTTAAAGTTCATTCCTTCCTCCTTTACTTTATGCTGTTGTCACAGATTACGTCTTTACATGTTGTGTGTCCATCAATGTAGATTTGTAATTATAACTTTATACAGTTATCTTTTAAATCACATAGAAAATAAAAAATTAGTTACAAGCAAAAAATACATTTATAATGTCTTTTATACTTTTCTATGTAGTAACCTTATAATGTCTTTTATACTTATGTATGTAGTTATTATGGTGCTCTTTATTTCTTCATGTGGATTTTAGTAGTCTGGCGAACTTTCATTTCTACCCAAAGGACTTCTTAGTATCTCTACTAGGGCAGGTCTAGTAGTTACAAATTCTTTCAGTGTTTGCTATCTGGGAATATATTAATTTCTCCTTCATTTTTTGAAACACTGTTTTGCTAGATACACTATTCTTGGTTAATAGTCTTTTTCTTTCAGCACTTTGAATATTTCATCCCTCTGCCTTCTGGGCTCCCGGGTTTCCAGCGAGAGGTCAGCCTTTTATTTTATTGAGGATGCTTTGTGTGTGATGAGTTGCTTTTCTCTTGATTCTCTCAAGATTTTTTCCTTTGGCTTATGACAGTTTGATGACTATTTAAATAAGTGTGGATGTCTTTGAGTTTATTTTACTTGGATCACTTCTTGGCCTTTTGACTAAGATCAAGTGAAGTTTATTTTACTGGGAGTTCATTGAACTTCTATGTGTAGATTCATATTTTTCATCAAATTTGGGAAATCTTTGGCCTTTATTTATTGAGATATTTTCTGCCACTTTCTTTTTGTTTCCTTCTGGCATTCCCATTATGTGTATGCTATCATGCTGATGGTATTCCACAGGTCTCTGAGAATCTGTTCATTCTTTTATATTTCTCTTCCTTAGACTGGATAATCTCAACTGATTTATCTTCAAGTGTACTAATTCTTTCTTCTGCCTGCTCAGCTATGATTTTGAGACTCTATAGTAAAATTTTCCTTTCAGTTATTTTACTTTACAATTCCAGAATTTCTGGTTCTTCACCTTCTCCTTCTCTTTCCTTTTCTTAAATATAATTTCTGTCTCTTTATTTGTATTCTCTATATGGTGAGACCTCATTCTCAACTTCCCTGTAGATCTTTAGAGATGGTATTCTTTAGCTCTTTGAATGTGTTTACAATAACTGATTTAAAGTCTTTGTCAGGGGCAGCCCAGGTGGCTCAGCAGTTTAGTGCCACCTTCAGCCCGAGGTGTGATCCTGGAGACCCAGGATCCAGTCCCATGTCAGGATCCCTGCGTGGAGCCTGCTTCTCCCTCTGCCTGTGTCTCTGCCTCTCTCTCTCTCTCTCCCCTCTGTATATTCTAGTGAATAAATAAATTAAATCCTTAAAAAAATAAATGTCAGAAAGTCCAACATCCAATTTCTTAGGGCCAGTTTCTTTGATTGCCTTTTCCCTAGGTGTGGACCATACTGTCTTGTTTCTTTGCATATCTTTTTATTTAAAACTGGGCATTTTGAGTAATATTGCATGGCAACTCTGGAAGTCTGATTCTCTTTCTTCCCCAGGGTTTGTTAATTATTGATTCATATTATAGTAGTTGTTGCTTATTTAGTGACTTTTCTGAAATGATTCTATAAAGCCTGTATTCTTTGTTGTGTTTGGCCACTGAAATTCTGTTCTGTTAGCTCAGTGGTCAGCTAATGATTGAACAGAGAATTCCTTAAATCTCTGGAATAAAAAAAAAAAAACTCCCAGTCTTTGCTGAGGGATTCTGTGCATGTTCATCATCAACACTCAGCCAGAGTTTGCATCTTTGTCTTAGCCTTCACTTCCTGTTTTCACAGAGCCTTTAGGTCAGCTAGAACGGGAACCTTTCTGTCTTCTCAGTATTTTCTGAGCATGTGCACAGACATATGCATGCCTATGGCCTTCTAGATTCCCAGGAATATGTTAGAACTTTTCAAAGCCTTATGGACATCTCATCTCATTTCCCAGCCTTTTTTCTGAAGCTTTTGGTTAGTCTCATTTACCCCAACTCTGTTATTTATCACCTTGGGGAGTAGGGACCAAAACATTCGCATGTAAATGTTTATGACAAATGCCCTCTCCCTATCCCCACCTTGGCTAGCAGTTTTATTTAGCCTTGGTCTAGTTCCAAGTCAAGGGAAATTAAGGTAAGTCTTTTGAACCAATCTTTCAGGGAGCCACCAGACAGGTCAAAATAGATAATTGCAACTTTTTGTGTATGTGGTTCTTTCTGCTTCCACTAGTACCAGGAATTCAGCCTGTTATTTTCATGGCTGCCAGTGAACTGAGGAGTGGGGGATGGGACTAGGTAAACTGAAATGCACAAAGCTCACTTAAAAAAAATATTAAGCCATGTTTCTTGAGTAAGCACTTCACAGATTGTTACAAGCCATTGGTTCATTTCCATCTTTCTAAAAAGTTGATTCTGAAAGTTTTGACAGTTTTATTGTTACTTTTATGGAGTTATCCAAGAGTTCCTTACTATACCATTTTTTGTTCACTTTATCTTTCTCAATCCTTTAGGGATGCTAATAGCAGAACCACACACACACAAATACACATGCACGCACACACACGTGCACACACACACAAATACACACAGTTTGGGGGTGAGCTCTTAAGTTCATAAGCAACTTTGTAGGGTTACTTTTGCAAGTTCATTCCTCCCTACAATCTCCTAGGTGTTTCCAGTATCTTGGAGCTCCCCCTTTCCAACCTCCATTAAAAAATCTGGGGCTTTAATTAATTTACTCTGCGTTTCACTTCCACAACTATGCCTGCTTCCAGGGCCAAGTGGCAGGAGGAGAAAGAGCAAGAAAGCAAAAAGAAAGAATTGGTCCCACTTTCTTGATTCTTGATGCAATAGGTAAAGACTTTACTGGACCACTGGATCTCTTACAACTGACTCAGCAGAACAATAGGAAGGGAAAGAAGGCACTCTTTGAATAAGCAAGATGAGGTCTCACTATAATTTACTTTAATATTAAAAGATATATGACCTCATTTTATACCCCAGGCTGATAAAGCAAAAAGTGTTAGTTATTAGGAATAGCCTCCTTGCCTCCAATGGCTTCTTGCTCCAATCCAAAACAGTAACACAGGTACTCAATCATGTCACCCCTTGCTTAAAAACAGTAGCAGTAAAAAAACAAAACAACAACAAAAAAAACAGTAGCAGTTTCTCATAACACTTAAGATTAAAAATCAAATTTTATTACAATGTTGGATACCAAGGAGTGTGTTAAAAGGAAACCTTATAATCTCCACTTGTATATTTCTATGATAGAAACAGTCGGCACTGTCTCAGCATCATGTAAAGTGTCATGTAAATGCAGCTTCAGGTTTTCCCTTCCAATTTCTTAGTAGCCCTTAACCTCATCCTATAAAGATTTTTGTTTCTTGGGGTGCCTGGGCAGCTCAGTCAATTAAGCATCTGCCTTCAGCTCAGGTCATGATCCCAGAGTGGTGGGATCAAGCTCTGGTGTCTGGCTCCCTGCTCAGTGGGAAGCTTGCTGCTCCCCCTCCTCCTCCCTAGCTCATGTTCTCTCTTGGTATCTCTATCACTATCTCTGTCTCTCTCTCAGATAAATAAATACTATCTTCAAAAAAAGATTTCTTGGGCAGCCCTAGTGGCTTAGCAGTTTAGCGCTGCCTTCAGCCCAGGGCGTGATCCTGGAGACCCGGGATCAGTCCCAGCATGTCAGGCTCCCTGCATGGAGCCTGCTTCTCCCTCTGCCTGTGTCTCTGCCTCTCTCTCTCTCTCAATCTCTCTCTCTCTATCTCTCTCTCTGTTTCTCTCTCTCTCTCTCTCTCTGTGACTCTAATAAATAAATAAAATCTTAAAAAAAAAAAAAAAAGATTTCTGTTTCTTATATACATTCAAGACTTTTCAGAATCTGGCCCCCAGCCTCCCTTTCTGTCTCATCTTGTTGCTCATCCTCAAATTTGCTTCACAAACATTCCATCATCATCAAGATGGAAAACTAAAATTCTTCTAGAACTTGAGAACCCCAAACGCCAGGGCACATGATGACCTCAGTTTGAGAAAACTTGTTCTAGAACTTGCTACCTCTGATATTTATAGAACCAGATGAATGAAAGCTGCCTTGGTGATGCCAGGGATCCCAGCCATTGTAGATAAAATTATGTTGCTATCCTGGCTTCTAATATTTAATTAGATTAACATGACTGTATTGTTTATTATTTTTCAAAATAATACTTATTTTATAAAATAGGTCAGTATTTGCTTTTGAGATTTTCAAATCCTTTGGTCAAATTACTTATAACTATTATTCTAGTATGACTAGTATTTGGTTCAAAGAGACTATTTCTTTGGATAGCATTTTTGTGCTACAAATGCACTGTCTTAGACTGAAATACTGATTTCTTACAGACCTACTTCTATCCATTTTCACCAATTTGAATTCATGGCTTCTCTAATTATTTCTGTTTGGATTTACATATAGATCACTAAGTAGATTCACTAGGTTTTATTTCACACACCATGGTGGCATTCCCTTCGCAGCCAAAATTCTTCCATTTAGAATACTTTGGCAAAGTCACTAAGGCCATTTTTCTAACTACCAAACATCTGAATTTCAGCTGGCAGGCCAGAAGAACAATTCATGAGGGTTAGCCTTTTATATCAGAGGAAACTAGAACCAAGTGAAATCTATAAACTGGCTGGGCCCAAAGTAATCATGCTCCTGTCTTTGAATAAAATTTAAGCCACACTTGATTTATGACAATATTTGCCCTGTCTTTTACTACTTTATGTCTCCTACTAAAATCACTGAGAGTCCAGAACCTAACTGGCTTTATCAATCCTAGTTAATAATAGCTAAATTTGTTCCCTTCACATTTCTGTTTGATTCAGAGATTAGCACAGATTAGTCTACAGGATTTTCTGTTCAAAGCCCACATTCCCTCACCAGTCTCAAAATCTGGCACATATATAATTCTACTTGTTTTGTAAATTAAGAAAGTGAGAGATAACTATACCAGATTAGAAACTGACATTGCACATCAGGACTCTTTGTTTTAGCTTGTTTTCAAGAAAGAAGGGCTGTTTATGATCAATATTTTGTTAACTTCAGGATTCTCTTTGAGTTGTGCCCATATTCACATTAGGGATGAAGTACTCCATCAGCTCCTCTTTATTATACATCTGTCACCAGTGACAATAAACAGCAATTAACAACCATAGTAGCATGATGGTGTTGTGAGAATTAAGTGAAATTGTGTCAGTGAAAGCACCTTGTGAGTTGTAAATGCTATGCAAGTGTAAAATAATGTGACCATGTGAAGTAGGTGTGATTGCAAATCTCCAGATGCTTTCATCTGTATCTTCATATATCTATTATCTAGGATATTTCGTTTTGGACATTATGCAACTAAACCTGAACGTAGCTTAATTAGAACACATTTTTTAAAGGCATTGTAAATAATGTTTTCCATTTCATTCAAATAAGAGGCACAACAGTATATAAATTTGTGGCACTTTTGTGGTAACTTCCAAGAGAATACTTATATATGGTATAACTTTATTGGAGTTTCATAGACTCTTATCTATTAAATATAAGGCCCAAATTCATGGTCTCATGATAAGAGTCCATGTGTGTGTTTCTTAAAACCAAGAACTTAGATATTTGGAGTTCTGTAGTAAGCTAGTTACTAAAACCTGTTTTATGTGCAGTCATCTTTTCAAGTGCAATCATTACCCTTCACCTGCAAGGCATCTTATAAATTATATGGGAATATTTCCTTAATGATAGAGTTCAATGTTAACCTAAAAACATAATGTTACTGGAAATCCAGTTTATACTTGAAGAAACCCATGTTTCAAGGTTGCATGGTATTCTATATTGAGTTCTTAGAGTATTCTTACCCTGTAATTTTATTCCAGGTCTGCAGATCATAAACTTGTCTGATCTAGTCCAAATTTTATATCCAGCTATTTTAATTTCTATCTACTTCTTCATATGAGGCTGCCTTTTAAGTTTAGTAATTATAGTGAGAACACTCAGGATGGAACTTGGTTGTGCTTACTTACAGAGTATTTATACGTGAAAGACTAAACAAAGATCAAGACTTAAGTCTGAAATCTTCCAGCTTTCTCATTGTTTTTAATAAACAAAATACTGAAGACTTACCAAAAGAATGTTAAACTCTACAGGATTTTAGCTCTAGGCTAAAATCATCATTTATATATACCAACATGGCCATACTTCAGATATCCTTGGTTTCTAAAATTCAAGTCATCTAAGTCATTAGCCTTTTCTGGCTATATTCCACTTGTCTTGTTCAGGCAAGACTCTGGTCAACCACTCACTGAAGCCCTTAGTGATATCCTAGGTTCTCTCTCCCTTCCAGCATAGTTGTGTCATTTTGCCACTAGAGCTCAACAGCTGGGCAGGGAAAAATGGTACCTTGAGGTAGTGTAATATGTTTATGCTACCATTTGCAAACACTAATATCATTGTGGTATCCCCACTGATTGGTTCTTGGGAACATAGGTCCCTTTCAGCCTCCTTTTTGCTATGCCCCATGCTCCATTCACTAACTGTATCCTTGCCCTTGGGTTCTAGAGAGTCACTGTTAAAGGTCATGGGAATCACCTTGACTTGGCCCAATACAAAATCATATTAGCTAATTTTACTTAGGTCCTCAGTATTCCTTCTGAGCAATCTCTTGGCTAGCTCCTTCCTATCATATTTTCCCAAAAGGTGAACTCAAATCCTCTCTAGTGGCTTCAAGTCTATAATGTTACCAGAAGGTACTCTTTCCCCATTCCTGTCATTCCTTCCTATGTGTCTGGACTTTATATTAGTGTGAAATTCTTGGCCTCTCTACAGTCCTTTATTTATTTTTGAGGAGGACTGATTTTCTGATTGGAGTTTGAAGACCAGAACACCAGCTTGCTTTTCTCTCTCTCTTTGGGGGCCAGCTGCCTGCATAGAGCATGGGTTCTTACTTTGTTTTGTTCATATGGTAAGCTTAGTGGGGAAAGCTGATTCTGCCTGTGAGAAGAGAGGCCAGCAGTTGCTTGTGACTGAGTGGCTATGGCTAATTCTGTGTATTTGGCGAGAACTGAACCATATCCTCTGGCACAACATTTATTACTGTAAAGCCAATACTATTTTTATCTCTATCTGCCTGATGTCTGCATCTCTCGCTGAATTGGCTCTCAAAGTCAGGTAAGGAAGAAGATGGTCATTTACCAGACACAAATTCTAACATTTAATCTCACCCCTTTCCCATAATCCAAGCAACTTTGACTCCAGTTAATTTCTGAGATTAAGACATTCAGATGGAATCTTCCCCAAACTTCTCTCCCATCACTATGTGTTTGTCTTTCTATGATCCTGTCCATATCAGAGGAATCACCCACCTCTTTTCTGAGACTCATCTCTCTTTCAGGTCTTCTTCTACTGACTATCTAATTTCTCTCCTTCTTGTCTTTCTTGTTATGGTCTCTGTTACCAGCATCTCTTCTTGATCACTCAGGAAGAGGATGCCAAATAAGATCTCAAGACCAGAAATTGCTGCTTTCTTATCAAGCCTAGAGGAAACCCAACACCTTAGCCCAGATCCACAAATACAACATGTGAGCATATGACCCAGAAGTCTTGGTGGAATCCAAACCTTCTATTATAGGTTTAGCTAGTCTAAGACCCATAGATGCTTAAATACAAGACCACAGCATTGAAAATGTATACTTTATGAATTATATAGCCTGCATACTTGAAAATATCATATATGCAAAATAAAATTTATGCAAATAGAAGATATGAATGAGTAAACAAGAGATAGTAAGGAGGCAATGTTCACCATGTATTCCAAAAACCTATAACAATGTACTTGTTATAATGAAATATTAAGTTTGGTCCTAAGCTTCCTTGATGCCATGGAAAAAAGGAAAACACACTGGCTTACATAATTCTCATTGTTCAAGAAAAGGAAGTTGAATCTCTGATGAAATTATTTTAGAAAAGATTCTTTTCAACTCAGTTGTTCTTGAATCTGTGAACCAGGGGATGCCAAACCACAAAAGGAATGATGTGTTCAGCAGTGGATTTTCCAAGAGATACAGAGATGGCTTTCAAATTCTGATTGATAAAGATACATGTTACTAGGTATTAGTCTGATATGATGAGATAGAATATCTAGGTTGACGAACTTTACCTTGGTTGTGCTGGCAGAAGTTATAAAATATTCTTTCACCAGCCCTCTTGGTTATCTGATATTAACCTTTCAGGCAAAGAAGCAACACCTGTCAACACCACAAGTTGTTTTGGCGTTGCTGATATTAAAGATTCTTCCTGACAATTATGGGTAGCAGAATCATTTGTTTATTGAGACCGTTCCTAGTTGCCAACAGCAAAATCGGTTTCAAACCTGGGGGGAGCATAGTTGACATCCTATTTGATATTCATTGAGGATAGGATGGAAATTGCATTCAGGTCAGGACATGAATTTTTTAGTTATCCATTCATTCAGAAACTCAAGCTCTTGCTATGTTGAGATGTGCAGACTTCTTAACCTAGTCTAAGGTATGAGGTGATCAAGGAAGTTTTCCATAAGGAATTGACATTTGAGCAAAGATCCAAAGGGTGAGCAGGCAGAGGGAACAACATGTACAAAACTCCTATGGCAGGAAGGGAGTGGTGGCTTAGAGGAAGTGACAGAAGGCTAGCAAAACTGAACGCCAAGCATGAAAGGAGGACAGTCCAGAGTGAGGCTGGACCTGGGAGCAATGGGAGCCACTCAAAGGCTTTTAAAGAGAGCTAGTGGGGAGCGATGCAACCAGAGTGAAGTCTAGTTAGTGAGCGCAAAAATGAATTGAAAGAGCAGAAATGATTATGGAGAGCTCAGATGCTATGAGAGCAACTGCAGGAATCCTAGTGAAAAATGCTAGTAGCTTGTACTAGTGTGCTGGTGATAGAGAAGGAAAGAGGTGGAGTCGGGATCATGATTCATTCATGGGGGAAGAAAGCAGAATTTGATGATTTGACAGTGTCTGTCTTGCTAAATGAGATGGCTAGTGGAGCCACTCTCAGAGCCCAGAGCATGTCCAACTTTGGGAAGAAATCCGTGAGTGCAGTGCCCTAAGTCAGCTAAGTGGGCATGCTGGGTGGGGCTTTGAGCTAAGTACCTTGCTGCAGTGTTGTTGCTAACTAAAAACTGAATCATACTGTAAATCTCTGATTGAGGGACTAAATGTTGGATCTCACAAGATGGTGAAATTGTTAGAACTTTATATATTACTTTCCAAACATTAAGGGAAAGCCATGAATGTGCTTCCTCCACAGAAGGCCTCAAAACACCCTGCATGAAGGAGCACAAGTATGTAAACTTCTTGTGTGAACATGTTTGTAAGACTGAGTCATGCAAATTGCTGGCTCAGGTTTTGAAAGGTACCTGACAAGAAGGAGGCCAGGCAGAGACTGATGCCAACAGCACCTTTCATAGAGGCTCCCTCCTAACCAGACCCCGCAAAGTGAAAGGAGCTGGGATGACAGCTGAGAGAACAGCAGAATCATCAAATGGCAAATGGTGACCCGGAAAATAAAAACAACCCAATATGTAAAGAAGATTTTTAAAAATGACAAAAATATCTGAGTACTCAAAAATTTGATTTTAAAAAGTAATCACTGGTGGGGCGCCTGGGTGACTCAGTGGTTGAGCATCTGCCCTTGGCTCAGGACGTGATCCTGGGGTCCTGGGATCCAGTACCACATCAGACTCCCTGCATGGAGCCTGCTTCTCCCTCTGGCTGTGTCTCTGCCTCTCTCTCTTTCTGTGTCTCTCATGAATAAATAAATACAATCTTTTTTTTTTTTAAAAAAAAAGTAATCACTGGTGTCAAATTTAGGTAAAAAGAACTAGTTTTATTTCTATTCTTCAACCTTCTTTCTTGTTCCTCAACTGTCCTGGTGAAGGGTGAAGGAAAGGCACCTTCTCCCCAGACTTTCTCCTCCTTTTGTCTTTGATATGCATCTGTGATTCAGCCTAGAAATGGTCAACAAGTGAACGGGAGGGGCAGGAATGCTCTCCCATCACTCTTGGAGATCTCAATGAAGGGAAACGGGAAGTAGATGTTTTTACGGCCCAGCACATTTTCATTCCTATTACGTGTGCACAGAGCCCCAAGAGGAAAATGCAGTTTGGTAGTGACCTGATAACCACATTCTTGGAGGCTTGCTCTAAGAATGGTAAAAATCCAAACAATGCTGGGAGAAGGGAGGAGGGGAAAAGGCAGAGTGAAACAAAACACAATTTCCATTGTAAATTACTGGCTGTGATCAAATCCAAGTTAATGTCTAACTAAAAAAGTTGAAATTTTAGAATATTAAGATGGGGGTAGCTTATCTTTCTCAGGAAGAAATTTTTATATCTTAAAAGCTTAGTAATTACTATTAAAACAGCAAAGAAGCACTGAAAAGTTTTATTGAAAATGTATCTTATTAAGACCAAAAGTTAGTACAGATAACCCTTAAATTTGGCAGGTTGGATTACAAGGTGTCCAGTGCTGGATGGGTAAGGGCCCAGAGAGCTACAGCTGCCAGGGGCGTTGTCTCTCCCATGGACTGTGGCAGCCACCGGCCTAAACAGGCACACCAGGGAGACCTGAAGGTGTATTGTGAATCGTGTTGTAATTGTTGAGACCCTCAACTAGATGGTTTCCTGAAATATTCTTTCGAATGTCTTTATGTCTGTCAATAAATACATGTAACTGTGCTAGACACTTTGATTCTGAGGACTGAAGGATGGAATGGTAAGCTAGTATCCCCTTAGGCATCGTCCTTCTACCTGCATTGCTGCTTAAACTCTTTGGAAGGATATTTTATCAATTACCACATTCTTTGAGTAATAATAACAATAGCTTACACTGATTGTATTAAGTGATGAAGGTTCTTAAAATCATATGATTCGAAAGATATAGATAGTGTAATTTTATTGTTTTTGTCTGCCCTGTGCTGGTTACTCTTTCCCAGCTGCAGGAAGAGCAACACTGGAAAGTCCAGAAAATGTCACCCTTTCTGGCTCTTCCTGGCCTGCCTTCATTTGCTCATTCATAGATTCATGCACGTATGCATTCATTCGTTCTGATTTATTAAGCACTAGCATATGGATGATAGTGATTTTGCCAGGACCCAGGATGTTAAATTGTCTGAAAAACACATCATGCCCTAGTTTAGAAGCTTCCCATCTCATGGAAGACAGACACTTCTGCTCCTCCCAAAGTTCCTGGTGGCATAGAAGCAGAGAGGAGGGAGCCCTTACCTCTGCTCTGCCAGGTTGGGAAAGGAGCAACAGGAACATTAAGGCACGAAGAGCAGGTCAGTCCCTAGGGGAATACTATTCCTTGACAAGGCAACCCCAAGTCAAAAGATGGCTTCCCCGGCATTTACACAGCCCTGCAGCTGGATTTTCTCTCATTGATGCAGGGTAATTGCAATAAAACCTCTTACTTTAGGAGTGGGCAAGAACGGTCAGGGTTTTTTTCAGTTTGGTTTGGCTTAGTTTGGGCCTGGAATATTTGCAATGCAGCATTCCCTTCTCTATACAATTTACAATCACCATTTCACGGTGGATATTTTCACATTGTTTTGGGGTAAAAACACGCAAAGAATCCAAAGTTTGAACAAAGAAGAGAATTTGGGAGTGAACATTTATATGGACGTTGGCATCCCCTGTAGAATGGGGCGGAGGAGCCCGCAAACCCTTGGCCTGTAGGCCATCGAGGGCCACCACGGGCCACCACTGGCCCCGGGCTGGGCGCACCTCTCACAAGTGACGCGGATGCGCTCATCGCTGGACGACTGCTGCTCATCCTCCTTCTCCTGGAAGTGCTCCTGAACACACTGCTCCTCGAACTCGTGCAGCCTCTTCAGCTCCTCATCGCTGAGAAACAGCTCTGCGTAAAGGGAGAAGCATTTGCTGAGAAATGAGCCCCAACCATAAATAATCAATTTAGTTGCATTATTGCGAATTCCACGAATCAACCTGAATTGAACTCACTTGTTGTCACTTGTAGGCAATTCTCTGACTACACCAATGGTTTATTACTTAAACAGGTTGTAATATGCAGAAACCATCTTTCTGCTGGAGCAAAATGGCTTACTTTTTTTAACACAAAACACCACTATGACAGCTATTTGCAAAGTGAAACCAAGCACTATTTTCTGGAGAACCCTTTGCATGTATTTTACGGATAGAGTCAGGTGGACATCATTACTGTCCTACCCTCTTCAGATACAACACATTGAAGCAGTCTTAAAGGGAGTATATATATATAGAGAGAGAGGAGTCATTTTTTTAAGTTTAAATATTTAATAATATATTTTTAAAGATATTTAAATTCAATTTGCCAATATATAGTATAACATCCAGTGCTCATCTCATCATGTGTCCTCCTTAATGACCATTCAATCAGTTACTGCCTCCCCCAGCCCACCTCCCCATCTGCAACCCTTTGTTTATTTCCCAGTGTTAGGAGTCTATCTTGGCTTGTCTTCCTCTCTAATTTTTCCCTACTCAGTTTCCCGGTTTTGGAGGAGTCATTTTCAAGAACTCTCTCGGTTTCTGATCTCATCATGAGCAGGCTTTCGGTAACACTAATTACTCAGAAACTAACAGTACTGGAATAAAATCAACATAAAATGAGAAGCATCCTGCAAAGAACAACAGTTGGACTAGAGTGTTATGTTTTCACACAATTTAAGTAATTTAGTGAGATTTCCATGAGGGTGTCCAGTTGGAACACTCTTGAAATTTGCCCAAGAGAGAAACGAAAGAATCCTGCACGTACTTAGACCACGATCCTGCTCATCTTGATCCCCTTCTCTTTTTTTCCTACAGCGACCACTAAGACGCATAATGATTATATAGATGTGGCTTAAAATGATCATCGGTGGAGGTAGGACTGGCCGGTCATGAAATGTCATTATCAGCTGATAACGCTGGAATTTCCACACCTGGTTGGATATTGACTTAACTTCAAAGAAGGTATTGCTTTAAAAAGAATAAATGTTTAATTAGTTATTTTACTTTTCATTTAAATTTCCCAGGGCAATCATTTACTCACATGGAAATGAAAATAAACAATGAAATGGCCTTTTAGCACCTCTGATTATTAGATTACCCTGTCTTTTGGTTTATCTGTCAGTGTGGATTATCTACACACAGGGACATTTTCCTCATATAAGTAAGAATTAAGTGTATTGAAGCTGCTACATATTGTTCTCTTGAAACACCATACTGTGGTCTACTGACTCATATGCTCAGGAAAATTTTATTTCATATTTTTCAATTAGCAATAATCGCACGGATAAACCTCATTGGCTACGATACTGTCACTGCACAAAGCTTTATTTCATATTTTTAAAGGTAGGAGCTATCCAACTAAGTATTTTGAAATATTTAAATCTGTAATACAGTTGAACAAGAGTTTGAACCAGATTCTTTCCAAAGCCTTGGTCAGCTCTAAGATTCTATATTTCTTTGTTTCTTTCTTTTTATGGACAGAATTTCTGTTGTCTTCTTTTTTTTTTTTAATTCATGAGAATCAGAGAAAGAGAAAGAGAAAGAGAGAGAGAGAGGCAGAGACATAGGCAGAAGGAGAAGCAGGCTCCCCGCAGAGAGCCCAATGCAGGACTCAACCCCAGAACCCCGGGATCACGATCTGAGCCTAAGGAAGACACTTAATCACTGAGCCATTCAGGTGCCCCAAGATTCTATATTTCTATGAAGGATTTTTCCCTCATATTTTTCATCTTAGAAGATACAATTTTTTGGAACATTTATTAGGCATGGTCATAGGCTCAACACATCATGCGAAAATGGGCAAGTTTTACAAGAGACTTGATTTTATAATTTAAGCCATATCTTTCCTAGGCCATTTTATCTTCTATTCTGTAAATGATAAGGAAAGTATTTTATATAATATTACAGTAATTGTCACAACTTATGAGATTCACATTGCTTTCTGTGCCTCTGGTAATGAATTATAGTCACATCTTGATCAAATCTTCCCTACCTCAGGAGACTTTTATCTAAGGATATATTTTCAGTAGATTAAAATACCTGTTACAATGTTAAAACACAAACTGAGATTAAATGTATTTAACAGAAAGACAAATACCATATGGTTTCATTCATATGTGGAATTTAAGAAACAAAACAAACAAAAAAGAGAGAAAAGTAAAAAGAAAACCAACCCAGACTCTTTTTTTCTTCCCACAGCCTTGAAGAAAAAACCCCCCAAAGTCAGAGAACAAACTGGTGGCTGCCAGAGGGGAGCTATGTGGGGGAATGGGTGAAATAGATAAAGGGGATTAAAAGTACAGTAATTGCATCCTGATGAGCACTGAGTAATGTACAGAATTAATGAACCATTGTTTTGTACACCTGAAACTGATACAACACTATGTTAATTGTACTTCAATAAAAAAATAAGATATTGAACCATCAAAAAATTTCTAAATGTATTTAAGTGTCAACTTTTGATTCATGAATACATGAAACCCAGTTTAAGTTTTAATTAAAGAGATTGCAAAAATTCTGCATATTTAAAAGTTCTACTGAAATTCTGTGTAAATCCATGGTCACACGAGTGTTCCAAGATTAAACTGGAAATTTGTAATGTAATAAATAATAGGCACCCAGTCATCAGACTTGACACATACTTGAAAACTGCAATAAGCAAGTTCACAAGCAGGATGTTGGCCACCAGTAGGTAGCACGCCATGATGGCAGGTGTGAGCCAGGCACCCGGGATACAGGGCGGGAGCCGCTTGCCTTCTTCATCATACTGGTTGTCACCACAAGGAGCTGAAACAAAAGTTTATCTTTATGTAATTTTTACATAAAATGAATAGAGTAAGTAACTTACATATGCCACTACATGATCTTTTTCTTTTTTAATATGATTTTTCCCTGATTTCATAAGCAATGAAAACTATAAACTTGTACAAAGAAAATAAGAAACTCACTTCTACACTCAGAGATAGTCATTCTTGACTTGTCATATTGATAAACATTTTCCTATTTCTGCATTTATGTTTTTCATATACAGAAGTTTTTCCTTCATTTCTAAGCAGATAAATCTATCTGTATGTTTTTTCTTTACTGTTATCTGTTAGAAAGTTATTATGTCTTCTGATTATTTATTTAACATCATCTCATGTTGTCTCCTTGGTATCACTTGTACATGAACTTTGGAAATAATTTTGTTATGAGGGAGGAGGTAAGGATGCCCTCTACTCTCAAATCCATTAATCAACAGATTTGGTGTCATGTTTGGAAAATCATCTTTTCTCTCTCTGCTCATTCAAAATGCCACTTCGATCCTATAGGACCTATTTCCTGAACTAAAAAATAGAATGACCCCAACAGTGATAAGTGAAATAACTTCCATGAATTTATAATCTACCTACTTTTTTACTTACTCATAGTTTAAAAGAGCATTGACATCAGAAAACAAGAGAAGTATTAAAAACCAGTGTAAGAGAAGTATTGAAAACCAACTCCTAGCTAAGGGAGAAACTGATTAATACACACATTTCATGGACTAGAGTCATTGATTCTGTGTAAACTTACGATTAATTTCCATGGCGTAGACTATATAGCGATTGGAAAGCAGGATTTTATTTTTTTAGTTGTGACAGGAAGGGAGGGAAGAAAACAAGACAACAGTTGAGAAGAAAGTAAAACAAATGATTAACAACACAAGAATGGTTTTGGTGTCAAGATATGCAAAGTATTCAAGTTTGGGAATTACAGATTCATGCCAGGAAAAAGTGGTCTATTTAGAAGAAACTGTAAACATTATTAATTCTAGGGAATACATATATATTTCATGAATATTGATTTTACCATGTGTCATAAGCAATAAAAAGCTCACACATTAAAAATACTGTGAAAAAGATATGAGGCTACTGGCAGATGATCATATTAACCAACTGGTTAACCAATCAGGCAGTCTCTATATCCCAGTTGAAATACCTCATAAGCACATATAAATGCAAAATTATTATGCAATAACCAGATCAAGAATGAAAAACCTGCATTTAATGATGTTACTGAGAATAGCCTCAAGTTTGCCTCTTTATCTTCACATTACCCAATTAAATAATAAAAAAATATCATAATTTATGTCTGGATCATATGTTTACCTAAGTAAATACTCTTTTGAAACCAAATTAGATTTTTATGTTCCAGTTTACCAAGCTACAAACACATTCAATAATTGACTTTGAGATACTGGTTATAATAATGTGTTCAGAATCACGTTATAAAAGCTAGATAGAAGGCATTGTGTGAACTAGTTATCAGTCTAACCCAGTGGCAGAAGATGTACTGAAAACCCTGCATTTCATACAAGGGGAGGATGTTCAAAACCATCTCCCAAGAAGCAGAACACCAGAAATAGCAGATGTGCTCTTGTATCTGTATCTTTGTGACAGAGCACAACATGCAAATGAAGGTATGGTCTGGATACAAAAAACAGGTCTGAGGAGCCTCAATCTATTGGTGATACATTAACTGGCCAGGTGAAATAGGCATAAGAACATTTAAGCTTCACTTCCTACAACACGGGAGACACCATGACCTGCTGGCTCAGCCTGGGGAGGAGCTGGGGCCTACGCCCCCCAGAAATCCATGCAGGATTATGGCTCATTTCCTCTGCTAACATCTGGATGATATTGTTGATATGTTGTTGATAATAATAATAATAAGTTGAACTCCATAAGTGAAGAGGAGATTGATAGCCATGTGGAAAATGAGCTTTGGAGAAGAAGCTTGAAGAAGAGGATGACACAAAGCACCAGTCACCCTGTCATGCCTTCTGTCTCATTATACTCATAACACTACCAGCTCTGTCTGAGGGTAGAAAGAGGTTGAAGAAATATTGGGATATTGGCACTGGGACTACATTCATGTGATAAGGTATTCACCAGGTCCAGCTAAAGGGATATGAGACTCTCAAAATTCTGGTTAATGGTTTTTAGAATAGAAGGAATGACTGATGTCTCAAAAACCTACATTTCATATTCTGTATTTATTCCTTCTTAAAATAATTTTATGCTCAGAGCAGAATAAATAATAATTTATCTCCAAATTAACACATGCTCTTCTATTAATTTGGAACTGATCATCTGCCTCAGAAGCAGGGAAGAGAATCTTACTATCAATTCTATTCTTACGGTCTATCTGGTCTGCAAACACCTCTCCATAGATCATCCAGTAGGGCATGTAGAAGATGTTTCGGGCCAGTTTCCAAGACGGCTCCTCATCTGGGTGCAAAATGGCTTGACGGGCTACTCCAAAACTCATCAGCACAACCAGCATAATGACCACAAAATACAGCATGTCAATCATCTGAGTAAAGAGAAAATGTGTCTCTTACCGTCTTGAGTCATGGGCCAGGTTTGCCTGGTTCATTATATTGCTCTTCATGAGTGTTTAATTAGGATGAAAAGAGCCTCTTTCCCTTCTCTCCATCCCATCCACAGGCTTCTAGTGTTTATATGCCATGCAATGCATACATCTTATTCTAGAACATTGACTCCCCCATTTGCTCTTACTCTTTCTTCTCCTCTATTATTGCCCATAAACAAATATTCCTCTCATAACTACAACTGCAAATGGAGAAAGGGAAGAATTATGGGGGAAACATGGGAATTTGTAAGGGAAACTGAAGAGAAAGAGAAGGAGATATATAAGAAAGGAACAAGATGAATTGAGAGTACAGAATGATATTTATTCATTCATTACACAACTGTTGAGTGGTTACAATGAGTAATGCTCTGGTTACTGTGGATACAGAATTGGTATAATTCCTAATTTTGGATATCCCTGAAGATGAGAGCCCTTGTCAAGATAGGCTAAATCATATATCCCTTCACTCAAAGCTGCTCATGCTATAAAGAGTAATTTGTAACTTAAGATAACTTCCTTTCTTCCAGGACCAGTCCTAACACTGAAGCTATTTTAGGTGATGTAAAGATTACCTGCTAGCTCATTTTTTTGTTTCATATTGTATGATTTATTCTGGAAGAAATGTTGCCATGGATTTGTCTTGGCCTAATCACATGAATTGCCTTTGTCTATTCCAGGCCAGAGTACATGGGCAGAAGACTCTCTGGAATAGGAGTGGGGGAGTGACCCTGGGCCCCATTTGTTTCTGGCTTTTACTACATGTTAACTACAGATTATATATAAATATATAGACACAGTATTAATGTACATATATACAGTGCATCTCTCTTTGTAGATAAAGTAGTATATACTGTGTGTATATGTATATATATATGTATAGGATAGAATAGAAGTAGTATATAGTAGTAGTATATACTGTATTAACATGTAGGAGAACTATGTATCGTTTTTAAAATTTTTATTTATTTATTTGACAGAGAGAGCACAAGCAAGGGGAGCAGCAGGCAGAGGGAAGGGGAGAAGCAGGCTCCCCATAGAGCAGGGAGTCTGCAGTGGGGCTTGATCCCAGGACCCTGAGATCATGCCCTGAACCAAAGGCTGACACTTAACCGACTGAGCCACGCAGGCGCCCAAGAACTATGTATCTTAAAGCAAAAACATTTCCTGTAAGAAACCAACTACAAAGGAAAGACCAAATGAAGTCTAATAAAGCCACACCCAAGGCCTGGTCTCAGGTCCTAACCACAACCACAATGTCTCTAGCTCCTAAAGGGGTGTAAGTACTAACCATCTTTCCAATCATCATCACATAGGGCCCCAGATATTTGTTGACACCAAAAATGTCCAGGACTCGGATATACCAGAAGATGATATCCACACAGTAGATCACTCGGCCATAGCCCATGTATGGCTGCTTCTGTAGGCGGAGGATTGCTCCAATCATGAACATGGAAATGGCTACAAGATCCGTGATGTTCCAGTACTCCTGAAGCCAAACTTTTATTTTCTGGCTGAGTTTGCCTGGTTCTGACATGAGGATCTGAAAACAAATGCCAAAGAACAATAACAGGGAGTGCTGTATTGGAAGCCTCTTAGAATCTTGGAAAGATAGGACTGGTGGAACATTCCAGGGCATCTGGTCCCATTTCCTGCTTAAGACCTTTAAACACTAATCTTCTCAGGCAGAGAAAGATATCTTGAAAGGGAAATTCCATGGAATCTTCTATATTCCTAGATGCAGTGTTTCACAAATTCTCAGGAAATGCCTTCTAAATCATGTCTTTCTGGGTGAAATAAAAGCAGCTGCCTCTTGATTTCTTTTTAATTCTCTGGATATGTGCCCGTCAGCCCACGTTCCAGAGTTAGTCCAGGAAGAAAAGCCTAGAGCAGAGACACACCCGTGTGGTCTACAAAGGGTAATCCACCTGATGGAGAAGGCAGATTGGGCTAGGAGATGTTTTTTTTGCCACAATTCCTTTGCAACTTAGATGTGAGAAGTCAGGGGAAAGTAAAATATTTTCTCCTACTTGAGATATTACCCTTTAAAAATCGCCATTGATTGGGAGTTCCTGGATGGCTCAGTCAGTTAAGCATCTGACTCTTGGCTTTGGCTCAGGTCATGATCTCTGGGTCGTGAGATGGAGAGACCCTGCCATTAGTGGAGAGTCTGCTTGACATTCTCTCTGCCCCTCATTCTGCCTTTCCCCCTGACCTCTTGTGCATGCTCTCTCTCTCAAATAAATCTCTAAAAAAAAGTCACCACTGATAAAAATCACTACTTCCTCAGGGTAAAATTGAAACTACTTAACAAACAGCATGCAAAGATACATAGAGAGAGTGAGCCCCATGGATGTGGCTATGGTGTGCAGTAGGGTGGGGGGCTGCTGTACCATGGTGTACCCCTTCAGTTATGGAGACTGGGGCCCTGGGGACCCCATGACTGGGATGGGGTGGTGGCTATTTTTTGGCCAGCACAGAAGGGATTCACTAGTTTAACAACCCGTGTACACTATAGCCTGGAAGATGAGCTCCTAGAATAAAGAATAGTATCTTAGCAAATGGCTGATGCTCAGCGGCATCATGGTGGCAGTAGGGATGGCATGGCAGGCTACTTGGGGGTAATTCCAGTTGTAACATTTGCAGAGTTTGATGAAGCCCAACTAGAAAAGAAAGACTAGTAGCAAAGGAGATGGGATTTTAAATGTTGGATTTTGGGGTGCCTGGGTGGCTCAGTGGTTGAGTATCTGCCTTTGGCTCAGGGCATGATCTCATTGAGATCCTTGCAAGGAGCCTACTTATCCCTCTGCATGTGTCTCTGCCTCTCTCTGTGTGTCTCTTATGAATAAATAAATAAGAAAATAAAATGTTGAATTTGGTACTTTTCTTTTTTGGTTTCTCAGATTCTCATTAGACTGACAGCATCGAACTCACTCTATTGGGAAGAAGTTGTCAGTAATATTTTTTCCAATTCAGTGAAAGGACTAATAATGATGGCAAAATAGTAGTACTGATTCTATACCAGTTGGAAGAAGCATGTGGAAACCCTTTTGTATGCTTTTTTAGTTCAGATTCATTTTTTCTTAGATATAGCTTGCCCTTCACAAACTAATAAAGTGAATGAAAATTCATAGAAAAGTACATGTCCCTATTTCCTCTGCCATCCTCTCAGAGCCTCCTGAGAGCCCTTCCTTAATAAGAAGGAAGACTCCACATTGCAGGTGGCAGGGAGATGTGGAATCTGAGTCCTAAGTTGTAGGTAAATAGTCATCTTGTATGTCTTTCAGTTCCAGGGAAACAGAGCAAAAATCTGTACCCGGTTGTAGTAATTGGTTTACCTCTGGCAGCATTTACTATTGCTTTTACAGTCACTGAGACTGTTTTTATTGCTAAATACCATTGATTTTTGCCTTGTGTTTTGATTTGCAAATTCAAATTCAGTTGGAAGCAGAAGACATATAAATCTTAAGCAAGAGAATGGGATACACTTGGTATTGTCATACCCCAAAAGAAAAAGTTACCAGAGCACTCATGATTTGCATGAGGTGTTTTGCAAATAAGAAGCTATATCTGAATCAAAGTTTGCATTCAGTGGCCCCGGGAAGGACCTTTGGGGTAATCACCTCTCGTATTTTCTCCAATGCCAGGGTCAGGATGTAGGAGATGACAATCCACTCCTGGAGACAGGGCCAGCGGTCCATCCGCACCAGGATGACATAGTTGAAGAGCAGTAGGTAGCCCAAGTACGATATCTGAGGGGCAGAACAACTATTAGCAGTGTTTGGGGAGATAACACGTGCTGGGAAAAAAAACTTTTGAAATCCTATTTTCAGGTTGACAGGTCTTCTAAAACAAGTTTGCACTCCCAACTAGACTGACTCATTTAGAGGAAACCTTCTGTTTCCATCGCCAGTGTGGATAAATTCTGAAGCAGATCAGGACGCATTTTATACTTTAGGATGATATGGGCACTGGCATTCTTTTTCTAAAGGAAGACGTTATTTGTGGCTACTATCACCTTCATGGGGGAATTATGGAGCTGCACAAAATGATGATACATAAGGAAATTTTTAATATTTCACTGATGTGTCTTCTACATTCCTGAAATCGGAAAATATTACTTACTCTCCCTGCCTTTCAAATTTCCCTCTTGAATCTTTTCACTGCTGATAAATGTGGGAGGTTAGAAGGGGTGAGGGGTGAGAGCTGTCTGTCGAGGTCCACAGAGCTGTCCCGAGTCCCCACAATTAGGAATGACATATCTATGGTTTGCTGAGGCCACAGCATGCTCCCTATCTTTGTGGCAGGAAAAGATGCAGAGTTTGGAGATATATGGGAGTGATGTATGGGGTGGAGGGAGGTGGTCTGAAGTTCATTGCTTAAAGTTGATTTACGGTGTAGCTGATGAATCTTAACCTCCAGAGCCCCTCGCTGGTCCAGGCTCTTCTGGAGTAATGGGGGTAGGAGTGGGGTATTCTAACAAGTGTGTATTTGTGATTCAACAGTTGTTGTCCTTTTTAAGATTCAGGGGATACCTGGGTGGCTTAATGGTTTAGAGCCTGCCTTTGGCCCAGGATGTGATCCTGGAGTCCCGGGATCAAGTTCCACATTGGGGTCCCTGCATGGAGCCTGTTTCTCCCTCTACCTGTGTCTCTGCCTCTCTCTCTGTGTGTGTGTTTCTTGTGAATAAATAAAAATAAAATCTTAAAAAAAAAAGATTCACCCCCACCTCTCCAAATTGTATAAGTTTTACCAGTAAAATAGGTAAAGTCCCTTGTATCCATGATGTATTCCTTGCAGTAGGATTAGAGCCAGAGTTCTCAAAATTGGGCTGCATCAGAATCCCCTGGGAAGCTATAAAATGTGTAACATCTTGCCACAGGCCAGAGATAGCATTCAGAGTATTCAGAGGTGTGGGGTGACTCTGGGGCTCCTCTGCTTCCTAACTCTGCCCTGTGCTGAGCTCTCCTGCAGGCCAGGTGCCTCACTGGTGCTCAGCTGGTTCTGACTAGAGCAGGTGGGTAACAGTGGCTTCTCTGCATCACCCGTTGTAGCTACCAAAATGTTGGGTGTCCAGGCCCATGGTTGATCTGGGTCCCCATGCAGCCTTCCTCTGCCTACTGCCTGCCCCACTGCCTAATGCCCCATCCAGAGCCTTGGACCTGTCTCCTCACCTTCCATTGCTGCTCCTGCCTAGTCAGTCACAAATGGAACAACATGACAGGGCTTGCTTGGCATAGGCTATAGCATAGGTGCTTGGGACTTCATGGGTAGTCTTGCCCCACCCTCCCCAGATTGCAATGGTTGTGAGAGCCTCTACGTGCATGCTGGGCCCTCCTGCAACCAGAGCTTACCTACAAAAGTCATAGCATGCATGTGTAAGGCTGAGGCCACTCTTGTTATAGCTGGCACCACACTCTTGGGGATGTTAAAACAGTGGGCCCCAAAGGCATGTGGAGGAAAATGTACAACCAAGCAGTTGTCAGTTTGGTGTGCATTTCAGAGTGGAGAGGCCTTAATTTGCTTCTCTGTTCTAGGAGCTTATGATCTGGGTTCAACTACACTCCTTTGGTAAACCCACTGGTTTTATGAAGAAAATGGCATTTGTCAGTTCGCTCTTTAAACCACGAGTCCACTTTGTTCACTTAAAAATAAAACTGTATTTCCCTAAGTTTCTATTACTGAAGGCATTAAAAAATCCTTCATCTTAAGCAAACAGGACTGTTTTGCTTTACAAAGTGATGCTTTTGGGGCTAGGATGGCCACATTCCTGCATGCGTGTAAATATAGGACAAGATATGCAGATACAATTTTAGCTGAAGATCTGAATGAGTCCCGGTTTTGTTTTCACAATTCATTTTAATTCTGTGAATTTTAAACATTTTATTTTTTTTTATTTTAAACATTTTAAAAAGCCTTTGACATGTTTTTCAAGTCTCACAATTCTGTGTGCTCAAAACATGCTATGTAGCAAATGCTAAGGAGGAAGCCTTACCGTGTAAAACCAGAACTTGACAATGGGAGCGTTATAGAATTCACAGATTTTCATTCCAATGGGAATGCTTCTTTGCTTTTTGTGCTCATTCTCCTCATCACCCTTTCTTGAACCAGCGTCTGCATTTGCATCCTGGAAAACAGAATGGCACATGTCAAGCAGGTTGCTGAATGGGAAATACATAACATTTAACAGACAGGTCTCTTTAAAAATAAAGAATTATACAGAGTTCCCCAATTATGGTGGTTTCTAAACTCATGGTAAGAGAAATCTCAACAATTTTGAGAATGAGAGTGAATTGATACTTTTATGATCAAGTGTAGCACTGACCATATTCTCCTCTTCTTTCTCTTTACCATCTTCATTCTCCTTGGATGTCTGATAAGAGAAGTCATCATATGTGCGAAACTCCAAAAACAAGATGGTAGGGGGAAGAAGAATCCCCATTATAACCTATGTAGAATGAGAAAAAAATTGTTAAGATTTTTAGATTTTTAAGCTATGGCAAACCTAGAAAATTTTCCTAGTATACGTAAAAATTTAAAATTATGATCTTCAGCATTACTCAATAAATTAAGCAGTCCTATGACAGGTTTATCACTGTCCTGATGTTCTGTGGCTTATTTGGTTTGATACATTGGTGGAGTTGCAGACTGTGAAAAAGAACTTGTGCCAAATTATTTCAGATAGACAGCAAGTGGTATTGTGTGGAATCCTTAAAAAGCAGAGGGCTTACATTAAGTTTCAAAGCAGGTAAATTTTTAAAATATAATAATAAAAGTGAGAATAAATAAATAAAATAAATAATACCTTCAGGGAAGTAAATAGAAAATATTTTATATGGAAATAACTTAGATGTAAATGTGAAGGTATGGATCAAGATAAAAGACAAATGTAATTTGGGCTTGACCTAGACAAAAGGATGCCCTGGCCCGTGGGTGGAAAACTTTGTTGTCATTTTTATCAGTGCTGTGATGTGTATCTCCAATATGGAAATTTGTTCCCAATGTTCAGTGCTGAGAAAAATCTCTCACGGCGATCCATTATTAAGAACACCACAAAGGGGCTATTTCTACCATATTTAAAAAGTTATATGATGAAAAAATTCAGGTGCATGAATAGACCAAACAAAGGAATAGAATAGAAGGTCCAGAAATAGATTCAAATACACATAGAAAAATAGTATTAAGTAAAGGTACCACTTCAAATTGGAAGAATAAAGATGGACTATTTAATAAGTGGTATTGAGAAATCATGGGTGATCATCTAAAACACAATTAAGTTGGATTCTATCTCACAGCAGCATAAATTAAAGATTAAAAATTTCATGAAAAAAAATATAAAGATTTCATGAAAGAAGGCAGCCCCGGTGGCGCAGTGGTTTGGCGCTGCCTGCAGCTCAGGGCATGATCCTGGAGACCTAGGATCGAGTCCCATGTCGGGCTCCCTGCATGGAGCCTGCTTCTCCCTCTGCCTGTGTCTCTGCCTCTCTCTCTCTCTCTGTGTGTCTCTATGAATAAATAAATAAAATCTTAAAAAAAAAATAAAGATTTCATGAAAGAGAAAAAAGGTAGTGGTAGTGTGGGAAGAATGTAAAATAACTAAAAAGAATCACATAAGAATTTTTCAGAAGAGGATGGTTGGGGAAAGGCCTTTCTAATTATGCTCCCAAATCAAGAAGTAATTATACCTTAATTTTAAGATTAGCAAAATGAAATAAGCAATCAAAGAAAAATCACTATATTTGGAAATTTAAACAAGCACGAAGTTTCTGTACAGAAAAAAAAAAAAAAAAGCCTTAACCGAAGTAAAAAACAACTCATAGGAAAACATATTTGCAGCTCATGTAACAGGCAAAGGGCTAATCTTTCTAATTAGAAAAGAGTTCCTAGAAATTGAGAAGAAAAAAAATCTAACAATCCAGCAGAAAAATAAGCAAAGGCTGTGAGCTGAGACATTGGTACTGAGAGGAGAATGTTCTCACCCTTACTCAATAAGATAAATGCAATTACTACACAGAGATATTGTAGTTTACCACTAGATTGGAAAAATTCAAAAGTTAACTCCTCCCCTGTGTTGGTGAGACTGTGGGAAAACAGACATTCTCCTACATTGTCGGTGGAGGTACAAATTGAACAATCCCCACAGAGGGAGGCTGGTCGAACCTATCAAAATTGCAAGCACATATCCCCATGGAGCCACTAATTCCACTTCTGGACATCTATCTAACAGATACGTGAGACACCATATGTGTCCAAGAACATTCATTCTGCCACTGGGTATAACACCACGAGACAGGAGTGACCTCCATGGCCTCAGAGGGGACTGGCTAAATATTAATCTGAAATAATGGAATGTGATCCAGCTGGGAAAGAATGAGAACTTCCTATATAATAATATGGAAAGAGCTCCTGGTTTAGGTGAAAAAGCAAGATACTAAATAGTGAGTATGCCAGCTCTTGTGAAAAAGAGAATACAAAGACGATGATCACTCATAGTAGCTTTAGAAATGGAAGGACGCACAAGGAATGACTATCAGTGGTTGCTGCTGGGTGGGAACAGGGCAGATGTGGGACAGGTATGGGAGGGACACATTGTCATTTACACTTTTAAATAGTCTTGTTTTAATTTTTGAACTATGTGCATATTACCTACTTTAAAAAGTTAGGTTAAAAAGAACAAACAAAAAAGAATGATCCAAATAATTATTGCTTTAAAATAAGTATATTTTTATGCTGTAAGTGTAGAAATGCTTTGAAGGAAATTTGGTGCTTAAAAATATTTCTACCTCTTGGCATACATAATATTTAAGAGAAGCATTAGGTGAAAAAAGGAAAGTGTTTGCAACTTAATCAACTTTCTTGGGTCTCTTTTCTGAATTTTATTTACTCATATTTTATTTTATGATTTGTGATTTATTCATATTTTAAAAATCAAAGTGGGAGCACCTGGGTGGCTCAGTGGTTGAGCGTCTCCCTTCGGCTCAGGTTGTGATCTTGGGGTCCTAGGATCAAGTCCTGCATTGGGCTCTTCGTGGGGAGCCTGCTTCTCCATCTGCCTATGTCTCTGCCTCTTTCTGTGTCTCTCATGAATAAACAAAATATTTAAAAAGTCAGAGTAATATGGATACGTGGTTGAACATCTGAATGGGCTGGATGGACTCCTAGTAAAAAGAGGAGGACCTCTGCTCATTTCTCTGCTTCTCCAATCCTGTTCCCCAAGGCAAACTCTTGTAAATATTTTTTATCATAAAATAAAATGCAGATACAAAACACACCACACACACAAAGGCAAAGATTAATGAGTCATTATAAAGTGAGCATCCTCATATTCCTTGCAAATTATAAAATTGGTTCGTGTCAGCCACTGTAGAAGCCCTTTCACGTACCCTGCCCTATCACAAATCCATCTCCAAAAGGATCCTCCATCCTCACTTTAAAGGAACAAAGTTCTTTCTGTTCTTTTATAGCTTTATCTCCTGACTGTGCATCCCTAGATGTGGGTTATCCAGTTTGGGGGCTACAAGCCACATGTTGCTATGGAGCACTAGAAATGTGGCTGGTCTAAATGGGGATGTGCACTTGTAAGTGCAAAGTACCCAACAGATTTCAAAGACTTAGTACAAAAACAGAATATTAACTATCTCATTAATGATTTTTTCAATTGATATGTCAAAACGATAATATTTTGTATTTGCATGTACTGATTTAAATAAATATTAAAAATAATTTCAACTGTTTCTTTTTACAATATACTTTCATTTTTTAATTTATTATATTTTTAATTTTTAAAAAAGATTTATTTATTTATTCATGAGAGACACAGAAAGAGAGAGGTAGAGACACAGGCAGAGGGAGAAGCAGGCTCCTCCACGGAGCCCGATGGGGGATTCAATCCCAGATCCTGGGATCATACCCTGAGCCGAAGGCAGACACTGAACCACTGAGCCACCCAAGTGTCCCTATTATATTTTTAATTTTAATTATGGTATAGTTAACATATACTGTTACTATTTTCAGGTGTATGATATAGTGACTCAACACTTCCTTACATTCCTCAGTGCTCATCATGATAAGTATACTCTCTAATTACAATGTATTTTAACAAAGCTTTTTATAACCATTAAAGGTTTTACTTTTTGTAACTAGAAAGTTTAAAATGACAGGTGGCTTGCATTTTATTTCTATTGGAAAGTGCTGTGGCAGGCACTATGATTTAATCTTGCCCTTTAAAATTCTGGTATTTTTAAAAAAGATTTTATTTATTTATTCATGAGAGACACACACAGAGAGGCAGAGACACCAGCAAAGGGAGAAGCAGGCTCCATGTGGGGAGCCCCATGTGGAACTCATTCCTGAGCCAAAGGCAGAGCTCAACCACTAAGCCACCCAGGTGCCCCCAAATTCTGGTATGTTTTTATTTTTATTTTTTTTTCTGGTATGTTTTTAAATTGTTTTTTGGTATGCATGTTTTCCGGATGGTTATCTGAAGAGCTCGAGGATTTGGACCTGTAGAGTTGATTATGGAGTGGATTTGGGGGATTACATGACTTTTATACTATTCAAGGTGTTCCTTTGTCCACTTGGTGGCTGGATGCAGAGTCCTGACCAGACCCAGGTTCAAGCTCCTTGCTGAGACTGTAGACAGTATGTTCCTTCATCAGGAAGGGCTTGGTGATGTTTGCAGCCACTGATGCTCATTAGATTTGTTAACTCACTGGGTGTTGAGAGTTGGTGATGTTCTAACTCATTTATTTTTCATCTCTTAGTTGGAATAAATCTATGAACACTCTCACATTTCCCTTCATCTTCTCAGTGGTTACTCATGGTTGAGTTCCTGTAGAAAATGCAGGATGAATGCTTGATTCTTATTTAACTATCTTTCAGCTAATGAATTGGTTTCTTATTATCCACTGAAGATATTAAAATATCATTATAAACTCATGGATTTAAACATGTATAATGTATTTCCATCTATTGCTGTTACTAATATTACTAAAAGTCAAATTGTCCCATCTTTGGCCAGTGGAAACTTCTGGTCTTCCGGTTCTTACCCTACTGGTCTTTGATAGCTTCTTTGCCTTCTGGTGTGTCAAGATGTTCTAGGCTTATCTTGTACATTTCTTGCTGGATCTGGAAAGGACCACATCACTAAGAAATTCTGGCTCCAGTTAGTGGGAAATGATATTGGAGATGTTTATGGCTTTTAGGTAGGTCATTGTATCTAGGCTTTTCATGGGTCAGAGAAGGAATGAGTTCATATTGATGCTTCCAATAAGTGCTACAGGGTTTCTACTCTGACCTTTCTAGACTATAGCTGTGTTTCCTTTTGTTTCACACTGAGTCCTAGTTCTCAAGGACTGATCTGATTATAGAATTAAAATATCCCTTGTTACTCAGTTGCTTTAACTTTATAGTTTCAGAATAACACTATTAATACTACTACTATCAATCATGATTGCTGGAAACATTTCCTTTTTTTTTTTTTTTTTTTTTTTTTGCATAGGTGCTCTGATTCTCTCTTCCCTTTTAAAATGGTTATATTATATCTATATTATTAGAACACATAGCTATTACATACTATGGTCTCTCCGTCTTAACCCTTCCCTAGTTTCAGCACTGTAAGTAAATATCTGAGGCTTTTCATTAGTCCTTATACTGATGTCTCTCTGGTTATTTTGGTTCTTGGAAGGTCATTCTCTAATAGTCTTCAGAAAGGGCTCCTAGGAACAATATTTCCTGGGGTTCTTGCCTGTTGGTAAGAACTTTTGTGTACCCTTTATATTTAACAATCACTTTTGTTGGATATAAAATCCTGACTTGTCATTTTCCTTCTGGGAGTATCTTTATATGACACACCCTATTTTTTTTTTTTTCCTGACACAAATGATTGCTGTTGAAAGTCTGATGGTAATTTTCTTTCCCTTATAAGTCACTTTTGTTGCTGTTGTATCTTGCCTGGATGTACAGAGAGCTTTTTGTTTTTCACTAAAATCCAGTAATTTAAAAATATGTGTTAAAAAAAATATGTGTTGATGTTGGTTGTTCCAGTTTGATATACTCAGATTTTGAATGTGTTTTTTAAATATATAATTTCAAATCATTTATCTTCAAGAAAAATCTTTGAATTATATTTTGACATAGTAACTTAGAACTATTTCTGATTTTGTTTTTTTATTTTATTTTTTTTTAATTTTTATTTATTTATGATAGTCACAGAGAGAGAAAGAGAGAGAGGCAGAGACATAGGCAGAGGGAGAAGCAGGCTCCATGCAAGGGGCCTGATGTGGGACTTGATCCCAGGAGGCTGGGATCATACCCTGAGCTGAAGGCAGATGCTCAACCACTGAGCCACCCAGGCATCCTACTATTTCTGATTTTAGTTCTTAATGATAACTTCACATTTTGAACAACCTGAGTGATATCTTATACTGCTATTTCTTTGTTAATGTAAGTATGACCTATTGACATCCTATGATTTTAGACAAGATTTGACCTTTTCATCCTATTCCTCTGTTCCACCTTTAATAGCAACATGAATATTTTCAGTTCCCAAAAAGTTGCCTTTGTAACTTTACATCATAAGCTGAAATCTTTATCTTTTGTGTCAACAACATTTGATAGTCTCAATTTCCCACTTTATAATATGGGATATTATCCTTCTTACTGCCCTCCCTTCTGCCTTTCACCACCCAATTTTTCCCTGCTGTGCCTTTGCTTTTGAGTTTTCATACTTGGTGGCATTTGAATTGTTTAGGAATTCTATTTGAGTCTTCAGTGCTTTGTCTATGGGCCTACTCTAAAAGCTGAAAACCAAGAACAAGCATTTCCACTTTTATTAATATATAAATATTGTGTATTGCATGGCTATATAGCAATTTTAATACAGAATTCTGGCAGCACTAAAGGATCATGTTCTTGGAATCAGAGGTCAAATGGTCTTTTTTACACTCTATCAGCCATTCAGAATCATTCCAAATTTTAATTTTAATCATAACTGAAACTTAACTATTGGTGTATATATTTTTTTTCCTGAGATTGGATTCCCCTTGTACATTCTCTTGAAGGATTTTCTTATTAGGAAATTGTTCTTGTTTTCTTCCTTAACCTATATCTCTGATACTTGTAGCTTCTTAGTACCTCCATTTTTGGAGTCATTTCTGTTCTTCTTGAGCACTTTCTTCTTGGATCTCAATGACTCCTTATACCCATTTAATCTGACTGACTTAATCGTGCTGCTCATTTTTCATACAGGAATAAAGCATAACCTTCATACTTTTTAAGACATGGATTGCCTTCTATTTGACAGAACCACACTACACAGTATAACATACAATGTCTTTTCTTTATACTCATGGCTATCTCATGAGATTGGCATAATATTGCCATTAGGGACTGGGTTATCTAAAGATAACCTAATAGTTGGGGCACTTGGGTGGCTCAGTTGGTTAGATGTCCAACTCTTGATCTCAGCTCAGATCTTGCTCTCAGCGTTGTGAGTTCAAGCCCTGCACTGGGATCCGCGCTGGGTGTGGAGCCAACTTAAAAGAAAAAAAAAAAAAGGTAACCTAGTCATTAATAGTAAACAGCAGAGCTAGGATTTGATCAAAATACACTTTTCTACCCACTACATCCTTTGCAAACCCTTTCATAATTTTATATTCTCTTAGAAACCCTATGTAGTGAAAACATTGCCAATTAAAATAACATCACATAACTTTAGAGTTGTAAGGGGATCTGTAGAAACAGAGTTCAGATGCCTGCTTCAATGGCAGGTAGATGGCCTGTCCAGGGGTTTGAGGTTAGTTAAGGTGGACTCCAAGCTCTGTAAGCCAGGGATTGTGGTTAGTTTGGGCATTAGACCACTTGGGTTCAGATCCTGGACCCATGCTTTACCACGCTTTACTAGGTAAGTTACTTAATATTGAAATGTCAGGTTTTCATCTCAAAGACAAACATCTGCCTGGTGGGGTTGTTCTGAGGAATAAATGAAATAATCCCCAGGAAGTGCCCAGCTAAGCAGGGTGCAGCGTTAAGAGCTCACAGGTGTCACTTGTTACTGATATAACCACAAGTCATACGTACTTTTAGGCCGGGGTTTTTCCTCATTCTCAGCCTTCCCATCCACATGTCAGTCAGCAGCATCTGGCTGCAGGTGTGAGCGATGAAGTCCCGGTGCTTGGCGGCCACCGCCAGCTTGAGGCATGTGGAGTTGCTCCAATTCTTCAGCTCATAAGTCAGCAGTTTCATGGCAATCTGCTCATCATGCTTATAGGACTGATCTAACAACTCCACGGCAAGCTGGCCAAAGTCTCTGGAGGGAAAGATATGAGATCAGAACTGAAGCTGCAATGTCACATGCTCTTTGTTAGAGAGACATGTTGACAGGGACATCATGGAGCCACAGGACAGAGAATGCTTGATTTCCAATCCTCTGCAGTCAGGAGGCTCATGGGGTATGTTGCCAGAGCGGAATAGCTTGGGACCAGAACTCTGTGCTTGGTCATATTGGGCTACTGACTGTTCTTGCTGCAAATGGAGCTTTTTTTTAATTTTAAAAACTAAAAAAAGATTTTATTTATTTATTCATGAGAGACACACACACACAGAGGCAGAGACATAGGCAGAGGGAGAAGCAGGCTCCGCATAGGGAGCCTGATGCGGAACTTGATCCCTGGACCCTGGGATCATGACCTGAGCCAAAGACAGACACTCAACCACTGACCCACCCAAGTGCCCCTCAGATGGAGTTCGTATTGGACTGCCCCTCAGGCCCCAGGGACATCTGCCCCTCAGGCCCCAGGGACACAAAGATGAGAAGACAATTTCTTTCCCTTGAGTATTCATGGAACAGGGATACAGACAGAAAGGACAGCAAAGCCTCTGTGGCAATGGAAGTCAGAATAGTAACTACCCTTTGTGGAGGGTACAGATGGACATTGAAAGGGGACACCAGGAAGGCTGGCAGGTCTGAGTAAGTTCCTGTTTCTTGATCTAGGTGCTAGTCATATACTGGTATGTGAACACATACATTTGTATGTATGCCTTCTCAGCATGTGTGCAATATTTCAATGACATGCTGGTTACAAGAGAATTCAACACTGTCAATGCTATGAAAGAGACAGGTTCTAGCTGTCATGGGGCATAGAGCAGTGAAGTTCTAGTCAATGGAGGTGGAGGATGGGAAAGTAATGTGAGCCAAGTTGGAGGAGGAGAGGATGACATAAGTTGAATTGTAGACATAATATTTTTAAAAAATATTTTAAAAAATATTTACTTGAGAGAGATTAAGTCAGAGAGAGAGAGAGAGAGAGAGAAAGAACACAGAGGAAGAAGCCGACTTCCTGCTGAGCAGAGAGCCCAGTGCAGGGCTTGATCCCAGGACCCTGAGATGGTGACCTGAACTGAAGGCAGACATTTAATCAACTGAGGCACCCAGTTGCCCCTGTAAACATAAAATTTATTCCATTTTCTACATGACCCTCATTCAAATATTCAATAACAGTCATAAACATGCTCTGTTCCTTCAACATTTTCATGGAATGTGGTTAAGATAAAGTCCCATGGTGATCACCCTTCATGTTTTTGTTTCATTTTTTGTAAAGTTTTAGTCCAATGATGAGCTGAAGGATATAGAAGGGAGGAATGGCATTCTCTGTTCTCTCAAGAGCAATGCTTTCAGGCCTCAGGTTCTATAGGCTGTGCGGTGACGTAGCACCATGATAATCTTCCAAGAAGCAGAAGGATATTGCTGAGCAACCCACTGAATTAGGAGAATACTTCCTTATTTTTTAGATAGCCTCGAATTCCTGATGTTTAGAAATCAGCTAGTGACTTTGGAAATCATTGAGTCCAAAATAAGAGCAGTGTGTCTCAGAAAACAAAGATGTTAGATGTTGGCAGAGTTGATTGTACAGGCCTCAAGTTTATGGGCGTATAAAGTTGTATTGGGACTTCTGGGTTTGAGTTCTGCATGTAAGGGGCTTGGAAGTGACCACTTGTCCTAACAATAAGTGAAAGGTTGGACAAACTGAAAAATTGATAAATCTTCTAAATTCATCAGAGAATTGAGGTCACAGGGCCAACTTCTCCCAAAATTGCAGAGACAGACAGGTGGATACAGAGACTCATGACTTACTAGAGCACAAACCTCTAGAACCAGAGCAGAGGGGGTAGTAAAACCCAAACTATAATTGATAAATTGTTGGAGGCTCTGTGAGCACACATCTGAGACTTAATAACTCCAGGGGCGCCCAGTCTTAGGGAAGTGTGCTCACACTTTTGTGAGCTTTACCACCAAGAGCTCCACAAGTTCCCATGAGAGTTCCCAAGTTCTCATCTCTCCCAAGATGAGAGAAAAATCTCCTTATGTGTCAACACAAGGAGGAGAAAAGGAAGCATCCTGAAATATGTCAGAGTACTCTGATCTTCTTAACAAGACTTGCCCAAAGGAGAAACTAGTTAGCCACAGTTTAACTTGGGAGTTATCAGAGCCTAACTGGCCCCTCTAGCTGTCCTGTCCCAGCTAAACGGGAGGAAAATGGAGGAGCACTTGGGAAATTCATGTTCAGGGACACATTTATGAGAGTTGTTCTCTTTTGTGTATTTCTGTATGGAAATCCATTTTACTGTCTTTGCATTAGAATTATGTTTCAATAGCTCAATGAGAGGGCAATAAAAACAATGACAGTATAGAAATACCTCAGAGAGACAGGAGAAAAAATATTGACATAATGGACAAAGTGATTTATGAACAAGCTTTAAACATAATTGTACTGGGAAGCCTGGGTGGCTCAGGTCATGATCCTTGGGTCCTGGGATAGAGTCCTGCATTGGGCTCTCTGTGAGGAACCTGCTTCTCCCTCTGCCTTCTGTCTCTGCCTCTCTCTCTCTCTCTTGTGAATAAATAAATAACTCTTTAAAAAAAAGATTATTTAAAAAATAAACATAATTGTACTTAAGTGAGAAATACATTTGCCACCCTCCCCCAAAAGGGCAAGTACTCAGGACAGTAATTTCTCCTGGTTCTTAAGTTCCCTTGAGACACTAACTTTGAGTTGTTGTCCAAATCCTGGGAGATATCATCCACCAGCTCACTCTCGGAGGATTCATGGGCCATGGACTTGTAGAGCTTACAGGCCACCAGTGCTTTGGCCATGCTCTCCTCTCCTCGCTGCCAGAGGAAGACTGCCATTTTCTGGCGCTTCATCAGCACAGCCCACACCATCAGCTCATGGAAGGGATACTGGAACCGACTCACAGCAGGGTCATCTACATCAATGTCAATCTCTTCCTCCTTTTTCTTCTTTTTCTTCTTCTTCCCTTTGGCTGGAGGCTCATCATCCTGAGGGGAGGCAAACACATTTTTCATGGTTCTGCTATAAGTGCACAACAAAGGATTTCATGACTACCAAAAAAAAAAAAGGAAAACCCTTCGTCAGCAGTAATAAAGAGATTTTGTAAATATATCTGCAGTTCTCACTCAGTATATTGATTCTTGTGAATAGAAGCACATGTTTATTATAATAAGTAAACCATCTAAACCCAAATTGACAGAAATAGCATACTACTGTTTGATGAGTTTATACTCCTGGGTTGGCAGGTTTTTTTTTCACAAGCCTTTAAAAACTGAGGGAATACAAATAACAAGTATACATGGGGATGTGGAGGAAAAGGCACCCTCATACACTGTTGGTGGAAATGCAAGCTGGTGCAGTCACTGTGGAAAACCATATGGAGGTTCCTCAAAATATTAAAAATAGAACTACCCTATGATCCAGTAATTCCACTGCTGACCATTTACTCAAAGAAAACAAAAACACTAATTTGAAAAGATACATATACCCCTATGTTTATTGCAGTATTATTTACAATAGCTAAGATGTGAAAGCAACACGTGTCCATCGACAGATGAATGAATGAAGATGTGGTATTTATACACAATGGAATATTACTCAGCCGTAAGAAAGAATAAGATCTTGTCATTTGCAACAACATGGATGGATGTAGAGGATATTATGATAAGTAAAATAAGTTAGAAAGAGAAAGATACTACATGATTTTCACTTATGTGTGGAATCTAGAAAACGAAACAAATAAATAAGCTGACAAGCAAAAATCCCAGACTTATGTACAGAGAAAAAACTGGTGGCTGCCAGAGGGGAGGGTATGTAGGGATGGGTGAAATAAGTGAAGGGGATTCAGAGGTACAGACTTCTAGTTATAAAATAAACAAGTCTTAGAGATGAAAACTACAGCATAGGGAATATAGGCAATAATGTTGTAATAACGCTGTATGGTGACTGATGGTGATGACACTTGTCAGGGTGAGCATTGAGTAATGTATAGAATTGTTGAATCAGCCGTACACCCGAAACTAATATAACGCTGTATGTCAACTATACTTCAGTAATAAATATTTTAAAACCCTTGGAAGCCTGGGTGGCTCAGTGGTTGAGTGTCTGCCTTTGGCTCAGGGAATGATCCTGGGGTCCTGGGATTGAGTCCTGCATTGGGCTTCTCGCAGGGAGCCTGCTTCTTTGTCTGCCTATGTCTCTGCCTCTCCCTATGTCTCTCATGAATAAATAAATAAAATAAAACCCTGAGGACATGCTGCAAAACTGAAACAAAGAATACACTAAAATACAAACAGCACCATGGGAGAGGCAGGTAAAGTTTATTTCCTCAGGGAAGTCTCCCAATATCAACACTCATTTGCCAGATATATGTGAACCAGAGATTAATAGGAAAATGTAGAAGGGGATAGAGAAAAATCTTGTAGGTTTCCTTATCAGTGTTTAAATGGAACAAACATTCCTTTTTAAATGAGCTTTGTCCTTTCATGAGTGTGGTACAGAGGAAAAGCCAAAATTTCCATTTCTTAAAGGGATGATGAGCGATGGTTCTGAAAATAGAACAGCATCTGAAAGAAAGGTGGGTCATGACTGCAAGGATTGGGAGTGCAACATGGGAGCAAATTGAAAAATATGTGGGGCTCAGATTATTGCAGGCTAAGACTTCAATACTCAGTGGAATAATAGACATGGATATTTATTCTTTTGCAAACAGCTTTCCCATCAATTATCTATACTTATTCTTCAATGACTCAGAGATTGTGAATTTCTTCCATTCCCTCAGATGAGGAAGTTGTGGCCCAAAGTCTGGACAACATGTGCACATTCACACAGCTGGAGTGGCTGGGCAGGGGGTGGGGCTCTCTAATTCCTATCATGCATTATTCATGACTGACTTAATTGTTATAATCTCTTAGTGAGTCGTTGTAATATTTTTATTGAAACTGCCATACCTTGCCCTGGATTTAAGTGTTTTTATTCTATTTTTCTAATTTGTCACAGTAAAATTACAGTTATAGTAATTTAGGGAAGATTGTTCTATATAGGTTAAAAATTGCCATATAGAAATTTTAAAATAAACATAGCTTTATTTTCAAGAACATACCAAATTAGCCCAGTGTCAGGCTCCATGTTGAATGTGGAATCTGCTTAAGACTCTCTCCTTCCCTTGCCCTTCCCCCACCTTTAAATATATATGTATATATTTAAAAAATATATACCAAAGTAAATATAAATCTACAAATAGTTATGAAATGTTATGAAACAGAAGCCCTTTAAGCCTACCTTTCTATAATATATAATATTATCAAAATATTAATTCATGTAAATTATCTTAAAGTAGTTTTAAGATTGCTAGAGAGAGGATATAATAAGGAGGAGTTAATTTTCCGAAACCACTATCAACAAGAAAAAGAGAAACAACCCAATAAAATAACAAAAGATACGAACTGGATGTATAAAGAGAAATGGACACATCCACAATCACAGTAAGAGTCCCTGAATGCACCTCACTTAGAAATGAACTTGAAAAAATTCCTAAATATAGAAACAAATTAAATTACATAATTACCAAGTTTGATCTGACAGCTAAATGTAAGAAATATTCCCAACAAACCAAGAATACATGTTTATTTCTAGCATACATGGATCTTACCAAAACTCTACCAGGCATTATACTCCAAGTCCTTTGAGATTTTGTATCTCAAAAGATTCCAGAAATCATGTAGTCTACATATCAAGGAATAAAACAACAACAAAGTCTGCATCTGGAAATACTTAAATGTACTTATGGATTTTAAATACTCTTGGGTTAGGGGCACCTGGGTGGCTCAGTCAGTTAAGTGTCTGCCTTCAGCTCAGGTCATGACCTCAGGGTCCTGGGATTGAGCCCTGCAGGAGCCAGCTGACTCCCTGTTCAGTGGGGAGTCTGCTTCTCCCTCTCCCTCTGCCTCTCCTCCTCTGGTTGTGTTCTCCCTCACACATTAAAAAAAAAAAAAAAAAAAAAAAAAAAAAACCTTCAAATGCTCTTGGATTAGAGAGAAAATTATAAACACTTTAGAAATGAATGGCAATGAAGGTTCTACTTACCTAAATTTGTGAAATATCATGAAAACAATGCTCAGAGAAAAATTTATACCTTTCATGCATTTATTGCAATAAAGGGAAGATTGAAAATGAGTCAGCCTCACTTACAAAAGGAGTCAATAAAACAATACAGTAACTATAGAAACTATATGAAAGGAATGAATAAAAATGAAGCAAGTATTATTAAGAACAAAAACAGGAAAAGGAAAGTTGCTTGATAAAGCAAAAATACCAATCAAATATGTAGGCCAGTTTGGTTAAGAAAAAAAGAAGATATAAATTTTTTTAGAAATCAGAAGGGCGCACAATTAAGATATTGAGGAATTTGAAACAGAATACAATATTAAGGTTTATAACAATGAATTTGAAAGTCTAGATTAAATAAATTGTTTTCTAGGAAAGTCTATATAACAAAAGTTGACTCTAAAACAGAAAGCCTGACTGGACTCATAAAGTGATTATTGGTGAATATAAAATCAATGAAAACATATCTTACTTACTTCCATTCCTAGAAGTTTAAGAGCTTTAGGCTGCATAATAAAAGAGGATAAAAACATCCATTTAATCATATAACTAACGTTAGTGACAGTAACATCAGTAGTACATTAGTAGTGTTGTTAGTAGGGGACATAATCCTAGGTTAAAACGTACTTTATATCATTAACAATTAAGGGCAATACTCAAGGAAAGGAAATGCTTTAATATGGAAACTGCTTCTGGACAGCTAAAGTCAGTTAAGGAGAAAGATGTGCAGACATATATCTGATTTCAGATGGAATCAGAGAGGTTCTCTAACAGAAATGCAGACACAGAACTTATGGAGCTCTATGTGGGGGTCGAGAGGAGGGCTTCATGAAAGATCTGATATTTGAGTTGGGCTTGCAATATGCGTGGAATTTTGATCAGGGGGAAAACATGGCTCATGGCTAGTACAGTAGTACAGTTTGATTCTGGCAGAGGTTTCTGGTGTCCCATGACAGTGTGGAGCAGTTCTCAGGCTGACAGAGGGCCTTGGATGCTGTGATATAATGAGTTTGGCAGTGATTCCTCAGATGGTGGGGAGCACTGGAAGTATTTGAGCAGGGAATGCACAGCCATGTTCCTTGGTTTGGAAGATGAAGGTAGCTACAGCAATAGGATGGATTGGAGAGGGCAGAGACAAGGGAGCCTAGGAGGAAGCCTATTTTGGACAAAGGACAGAGGGCAGATGTAATTGATGGGCTGAGAGTGTAAAGGCTCTGGGTGAAACATGGGCATCTCTAGGGACTGTACAGCCTCACACCTGGATTGCTACTGGAGGAAGGACAGGTGTGCTTGAGGATGGGGTGATGAACTTGGCTTTGAATAGGCTGAGTTATATTGGGAAGGACAGCAAGGGACCACATGTGACTCTAGGAACAATAAAACATCACAAGTTCACTTTGTTCTACCCTCTTAGGTCCAAACAAGTTGTTATAAAGGGTCCGAAAGCTCTTCCGAGTATAATTGCAGCGATACGCCCCGCCCATGAGGTACTCCAGCACAAGCCCTATGTCGATTAGGCTGATGTGGTAATCAGGTGGCAAGTTGCCCTGGAAGAAAAGAAGCCATGTCTCAGGCCCTGCAAGAATGCATCCCAAGTGTGGTCTTCATCACACACCTTGGGCACAAGTAGCCATTCCAGGCCACAACTTGGATGTTGATGTAAGGAACGGATTAAACAATATTCAGTCTATTACCATATGACTGAGATAGATGAGGATTAAGCCATACTTCAGAGAATGGAGTTAAGCTTTCCCAGTGAGAAAAGTTAGAAAGTCATGAGACTGCAGGGTAGAGCTCTGGACTTGTCCGTGGGCTAGTTCAAAATGGCCTGCTGTGTGCACGTGTAGATGTAGAGGAGATAGGGTGCACCTGCTGTGGAACCTCCTTTGTGAGAGCAGATGAGTTCTATTGAGAAGGTGCTTTGATAGCTGCCTGTAGGGGAGAAGCCAGCTTCAGGAGCCTGGAGTCCAGATTTTGTGCTGAAGGAGGAAGTAACCACATTGATGGGAAGGAGGACTCCATAGGAGGCAGTGGGAAGACAGTGCATCCCAGGGCTGGGAATTTCTTAGGGAAAGCTCCACAAGGTGCCCTGTGACTTTCTGAAGGAGAAGTAGAGTGTTGCAACAAAATACAACAGGATATGTTGAGACAAGGTTGGCCAGTCACTCATGTACCTGGACTGTTGACTTAACCAGGAGGCAGAGATGACCAGTTGATTGTAAGGATTTTTTTTTCTTTTTTCTTTTCTATATGTTATGTCTTATTGCTTGTTTAGTTTCACATGGCTGAAATGATGGTGGAAACTTGGGGCCCATTGCACAGAGATTACACATTCCAAATGTCCTCTGTTTTATATTAGAATTGGCCACATTTTGCCAAAATACTTCACGCAGGCATTAAGGAGTTTGTTCAGCCCCTATAGATGATCCTTCACCCTGTCGGGGATTCCATATGCAGAGACAAGGAGAGGTGTCCCTGCCCTCAAGGAGCTCACTCTTTTGGAGAAGGGGGCAAAGCTACAAACAGTGAGTTTGGCCCTGAACTCCTGAGGCATAGCTTACCTGAAGTAGCCAGGAGCAGACAAAGCAGGAACTGTGGGTGACAGAGAGGAAGAACACTGCAGACATGAGCAAGGCATGGCCCACTCTGTGGGCCTCAGAGAGTATGGCATGTGTACCTGGGGTGGGGATGGGATGGGAAAGAGTAGGGATGTTGCTGGACCTGAGTCCAATGGGGTACAAGTGTCTTGGAAGGACTTTGAACTTCATGAGATTTTGGAGGATTTTAAGTCAGGGAGTCCTATGACTGGGATGGTCAGGGGGCATGGGGCTGGAGATGGGAAGAGGATTCTTGAAGCCATTTAGGTGAGAAATGGTTGGGTCTGAATTTGGGTAGGTGTGGCTTTTGAATGTTTGCTCTTCCTAATCTATGGGATCTGGGGAATCAGATTCCTAACGGAGGGAAGCAAGGGCACTGGTCCCTCTTGGCTCTCAGATCCACTGATTCTGTGCTGATCCAGTGCGTATTTGTAGAAGCTGAATTCCTGAATTCTTAGAAGTAGACATTTGTGTAAAGGATGACCAGGCTACCTAGGACTCTGAAAACTCCATTTTCTCATTTGAGTCATTTTCTCTTGCTCAGAATATGAATAGACGTTCCACACTTTGCAAGCCAGAGACTGCATCCTAGAGGAATGAATCACTTCTACATTAATCCAACCTAATCCTTCAGCCTGTGGTGACACGACAGAACAGTGAGTGAACGAGATCCTACAGGAACACGGATGGTAAGTAGTTAGTAGCAGTAGAAGGCACGGGGTGGTGGGGAACATCTATCACTAATGAGGGAGCAGAGAGGACAACTGCTTCAGTTCACAGAACACACACAGTGACATGAGGCATGTTCCTTCTGGGAACTGGCTCAAGTGAAGGAGTGAGCAGTGGATCTTAAAGTAGATGCAGAACATGAGGCTCTACTGACATGGAGGCTCAGGTCAGCGGTAGGATGACACCTCCCTGGCTGTTGCCCCAGGCATTGGTAATGGTGCCATAATCAGTCATTCAACATGAACCTACCATGTGTGGGGATGAATGTGAAATTTAAAAAAGATAATATATATACGTTTTTTTTCAGTTTGAAGTAAACCCTTTTATGGAGAGAGGAATTCATTATTTCTGATGCCTCCAATAATATATTTTAGAAATTTAAAAATTGCTTTATAAAATGTCATATTGAAAGACACCAGTGGGTAAGAAATATAAAATGGCAGACTGACCTTTTTTACATCTCTCACCAGCAAATGAAGTGTGTTTGGTGGACCCAGCCTCTGAAAGAGAAGCATTCAGCCATATTAAATATGTTTTTCTCTTGAACTCTTGGAACTAAATCCTACCCTACTCTATAGAATTAATGACCTGTGAGAGCTGGAATGTAATCCACTATCAGACTGTTTCTTTTGCAAGATAGGACTGATTGTGGTTAAGGAGTACATGTTCAAAAATGCACTAAGTGCTTCCCACTGAATTATTTTAAAGAGCACCTTATGGTATGCAATATTGTGTGAAAAATTCAGCAAGGACCAAACAACTGTTGATGACAATTTTCATTATGTGAAATTTTATAATGGGAACAGGGAATGTACATTCTCAAAATCCACATTATAATAATACATGCCAAGAGGATTTTGCACGTATATTTGCATTCTCAGATAGTGGAGTTCTTTGGAGTGAAAGCGTAGTTCATTTTTCTCTGAAGCTGCTTTAAGTGCTGCTTTTTAAGTGGATGTCCCAAGAAACTGCTCACCCTGGTAACTTTTCACTCTGTTAATGACTTAGGAAGCTAGATTCTCTCTTTGTATAAACTAGTGTTCATATACCACACCCGAGTTCTTTCTGCAGCTGTCTGGTGAGGCATGGCAGTAGTTTGGTAAGAACGTGAACATAAGCAGTGGCCAGCATGGGTGAGAACAGCCACCTGCCATTAAATGATAGGCCTCCCAACTGAAACCAGTGTTCCAGGGATTCTGCGCTCATCTTTGGGCATTTATAAAAATATACGCTGGTGATAAATATAATCAGATGGCTAGCTTCCCTCTGGTCTCCCTCCTTCTAGAACACTTACTGTGTTGTAAAGCTCTTCCAGTCTTGGAATGGTGAGAAAGTGTTGCATATTCACTCCATTTTCAATCAGGAGCTTCACAAAGTCCACTCGATCTAAGACTAAAGCATCCAGCATGGCTTGTTCCAGAGCATTTACCTGAACAAACCAACAAGAGAGAGCCCATGAGGAGCACCTGGGTGGCTCAGTCAGTAGAGCATCTGCCTTCAGCACAGGTCATGATCCCAGGGTCCTAGGATAGAGTCCCACATCAGGCTCCCTGCTCAGCGAGGAGCCTGCTTCTCCCTCTCTTCCCTGCTTATGCTCTCTCTCATTATCTCTGTCTCTGTCTCTCTCTCAAATAGAGGGAGCCCATGAGTGGCCTCCCAGAGAGACTCCAGGCAAGAGGCAGACTGGAAGCATCTGGAAAAGTACAGTCTGACCCCCTAGGCCCTAGAGCATGCCAAATCTGGTTCTCTTTGCCTTTGAGTTTGTCTGGAGTAAATACTCCCCATCTCCCCTCTTTTTTCTCAGCTTGGTCCCTACCTTTCCTATCAGAGTATCAAAGCTTGACAAATTTTTAACATTTTAAAACAAATTGAAGAGGATTCAAAATTACAACCAAACTGGTGTTGGTCTCTCCAGTTTCGATTTAGTTTTTTTTTTTTTTTTAAGATTTTATGTATTTATTCATGAGAGACACACAGAGAGGTAGAGACACAGGCAGAGGGAGAAGCAGGCTCCATGCAGGGAGCCTGATGTGGGACTCGAAACTGGGACTCCAGGATCACGCCCTGGGCCAAAGGCAGATGCTCAACTGCTGAGCCACCCAGGCATCCCTCAGTTTAATTTTAATTAAAAATTGAGTTTATTCACTTTTCTTTTGAAATAAAGATGGCGGACAGCCCGGGTGGCTCAGCAGTTTAGTGCCTTCAGCCCAGGGTGTGATCCTGAGACCTGGGATCAAGTTTCACATCAGGCTCCCTGTGTGGAGCCTGTTTCTCCCACTGCTTATATCTCTGCCTCTCAATCTCTGTGTCTCTCATGAATAAATAAATAAAATATTTAAAAACATCATGAAATAAAGATGGCAAAGAAAAACCACATAAATGGTAGCATTCTTTGCAAAATGCAACTATAATCAGTACTTGAACCTCTAAGCCCTGGACTCCATACACAATGTATTTTGAGGCAGTGGATTATAATATTTTATATGCTATTATCTATTGTTTCTGCTTCTGCCCTTTAAAAATGATGGAAACTGAAGTATTCAGTATATAATGAGAAGTCTTCTGGAGAGAGCAGCTGGGGAGAGTTTAGTGGCTGTGACGATGTCAGAGTCACATGTCAGGGCAGAGGCCTCACGCCTTCCTTGTCTATGTGGTCAGAGCAGCAAGGCCAGGAACACTGCAGCGTGTGGCTCAGCCTCCTGGCGCAGACGAATGCTGTTACCTGCACATCCCAATCATGGGCTCCTTCTACTGTTCCCTGAACTATGTTTATTTCCAAATAATTGGTTGTTTTCCCATATTTTCAGGTATTAAGCATCTACGTATCTGCCAGGCAGAGAGAGCCAATGTTGGGCACCTCTCTGAGCTTCATAGCTTCATTCTCCCACAAGGCAGGAATGTTTGTGACAGGCGCTGTTTGTGAAACCTGCTGCTGCCTTTTGAAATATTGACACCATCCCATCACTGCTCCACTGCCTTCTGGGACTCAGAGCCTGGGTGGAGCTGAAGCAGAGGCAACAGGGACTACTGTCCCTTTCCCTGGAGAATGACAGTCACCAACTCGTGATCTTCGTGACCCAGGAAAGGGGAGTGAAGACTCTACGCATACCCAGTTCAGCAGCTCAATCTTCCGGGGGTCTGTTTCTTCCTCCACCTCCTCTTTCACTTTCCCTTTCTTCTTGCCTTTTCCTTTTCCCCTTCCCCCCTTGGTAGTTGCTGTTGGGGGCTTCTTTTCCTTCTCTGTGACTTTGCTATCCGTCGGGGGTGCCAGGCTTCCCAGGGGCTGCAGTCCACAGCAAACAGAGTTAGGAAAATATGTTAGGGTTGCCCCTGGTCCCAAGACAAGCACATGGACTCTAGCCCCCCTTTCACCTCCAAGTGCACACATATATGTACACACATATAAGCACAAGGCAGCCATGCACAAACATGCATACGTGTACACACATGCATGCACGCACACGCACATACACACACACTCAATCATTGTTGGCCTGCCACTAGCAGGAGGAGGCCCTGATACCATGAACCACTGTTACTAATGGGTTTGATGAAGCACATTTATATACTTAAAGGAGTTGACATTTTGATTCATGTGTGTTTTTGCCCAAAGGAAGGGATGCTGAGAGGTAGGTTCAAAGGCACCAAAGACAGTTGCTAATGTAGAAAGGAGAAAATGATCATGAAGGGATCAGAGACAATGGATGTATCTGGTATACCCAAGGATGCCTGTTTGGATAGAACTGTGACTGAGCTTATTGGTGGGTAAAGAAGGCCTCCTGGGTGTTACTGAAGTGAATGCAATGTGGTGACAGATTGGACATGTCAAGACCAAGAATGTGCTCCACTCAGATAATGGGAGAGAGCACAGAAATAGGACCTGGCCCCTGGGCCTGTCTTCTGGTCACATGGAGAACATGGAGCAGGGGCTGGATATGGCCCTGGTACAGATAGCGACAACAACAAGGAAACAAAGTTGACTCCTCCAGCTTCTGTGCTATCTTGCCAGACTTGTCCTATTCTCTGGCCAAGCTCTTCTGGTGAACTGCATCCTTTCCCTTCCCACGCTCTGCTCCACATACTCCATGCTGCTTCTTCCCATCTGACCATTGCTGTGGCTGTGGCCATGGATGACTGTTATGGTGCTACCTCATGGATGTCTCTCAGTCCTCCTTGTGCTGGGCACTTAGCACATCTGTTTCTGCTGCCTGCTTCATCCTTGAGCCTCTTCTCCCTGCTTCTCAGGCATTGCATGCTCTGGTTTTCCTATCTGGCCTCTACTTCTCAGCACAGGTTATAAATGTTAAGGCTCTTTAGGGCTCTGTCCTCAATCCCCTTCCTTTCTTCTGTACTCTCCCTCAGCAACCTTATCGAGGCCCACACTGCCAGTCTCCATGTATTTGCACAAGACCTATCTTTTCTAGTCTCAGTCCATGTTTCTCCCTAGAGTTCCTGCTGCCAAGTTAGTACCTCCACTTGGATGTCTCAAAGGCTCTTTCAGCTCATAATGTCCAAAACCTCACTCAGAACCATTCCCTCCAACCTATTCCTCTTCCAGTGTCCTTTAATTCAGTGAAGTGGCGAACCAGAGAATTGAAAGTAATTGTTGTTATCTCACTCCCCACACTGCCTTCCTCTATGATTAATCCGCCTCAAAGTGCAGTCATGTTTCCTGCCAAATATGGCCTTATTCTGTCCCATTCTTGACTTCTCCTCTGCTTCTGCTCTAGCCCAAGGTGATGTCTTTCTCCTGAATTACTTCAATAGCCTATTAACAGGACTCCTCCCACCTGGCATTGTACCTACCCAATATATTTTCTATGTTAAATTCAGAATGATCCTAAAAATGTACATGCGACCGTGTAACTCTCCTGCTTGACATCCTTAAGTGGGGCAGGGCAGAGATTATATTGAGGTCACCATGCATATTTATATGATTCTTGGTCAACACAGACATATGGATGAGTGTCCTGGCTGACTCCTCATGCAGACAAGACTATTAAAATCCTCAGTGAGGGGGGGGAGGAGCAAGATGGCGGAGGAGTAGGGTCTCCAAATCACCTGTCTCCACCAAACTACCTAGAAAACCTTCAAATTATCCTGAAAATCTATGAATTCGGCCTGAGATTCAAAGAGAGACCAGCTGGAATGCTACAGTGAGAAGAGTTCGCGCATCTATCAAGGTAGGAAGACGGGGAAAAAGAAATAAAGGAACAAAGGCCTCCAAGGGGGAGGGGCCCCGCGAGGAGCCGGGCTGAGGCCGGGGCGAGGGTCCCCAGGACAGGAGAGCCCCGTCCCGGAGACGCAGGAGCTGCACCGACCTTCCCGGGCGGAAAGGGGCTCGCGGGGAGTTGGAGCAGGACCCAGGAGGGCGGGGATGCCCTCGGGCTCTCTGGGACAGTAACAGCAACTGCGCGCCCAGGAGAGTGCGCCGAGCTCCCTAAGGGCTGCAGCGCGCACGGCGGGACCCGGCGGGACCCGGAGCAGCTGAAGGGGCTCGGGCGGCGGCTCCGCGGAGGGGGCTGCGGGGCCCCGGGAGCAGCTCGGAGGGGCTCGGGCAGAAGAAGAGGCTCCGTGCGGTGGGGGCTGCGCGGTTCCAGGAGCAGCTCGGAGGGGCTCGGGCGGCAGCTCCGCGGAGGGGGTTGCGCGGCCCGGGAGCGCGAATCCACCAGCGCAGGCACCGGAGCACAGGGCGCCGGGACACAGCCCAGGATCCCGCCTCCCCCGGGACAGGCAGAGGCCGGGAGGGCCCAGGACAGCGAGGACGCTCCTGCCCCAGCTGAGCAGATCAGCGGCCCCGCCCCGGAGCCTCCAGGCCCTGCAGACGGAGTTCCTGCCGGAGCTGAATCCAGGTTTCCAGAGCTGCCCCGCCACTGGGGCTGTTCCTCCTGCGGCCTCACGGGGTAAACAACCCCCACCGAGTCCTGCACCAGGCAGGGGCACAGCAGCTCCCCCAACTGCTAACACCTGAAAATCAGCACAACAGGCCCCTCCCCCAGAACACCAGCTAGACTGACAACTTCCAGGAGAAGCCAAGGGACTTAAAGAACACAGAATCAGAAGATACTCCCCGGTGGTTCTTTTTTTGTTTGTTTGTTTTTGTTTTTGTTTTTGTTTTTGTTTTGTTTTGCTTTTTGATTTGTTTCCTTCCCCCACCCCCTTTTTTTCTTTCTTTTTCTTTCTCTTTTTCTTCTTTTTTTTTTTTTTTTTTTCGTTTTTTTTTCTTTTTCTTCCCTTTTTTTTTCTCTTTCTCTTTTCTTTCCTTCTTTCTCTCCTCTCTTTTTCTCTTTTTCCCAATACAACTTGCTTTTGGCCACTCTGCACTGAGCAAAATGACTAGAAGGAAAACCTCACCTCAAAAGAAAGAATCAGAAACAGTCCTCTCTCCCACAGAGTTACAAAATCTGGATTACAATTCAATGTCAGAAAGCCAATTCAGAAGCACTATTATACAGCTACTGGTGGCTCTAGAAAAAAGTATAAAGGACTCAAGAGACTTCATGACTGCAGAATTTAGAGCTAATCAGGCAGAAATTAAAAACCAATTGAATGAGATGCAATCCAAACTAGAAGTCCTAACGACGAGGGTTAACGAGGTGGAAGAACGAGTGAGTGACCTAGAAGACAAGTTGACAGCAAAGAGGGAAACTGAGGAAAAAAGAGACAAACAATTAAAAGACCATGAAGATAGATTAAGGGAAATAAACGACAGCCTGAGGAAGAAAAACCTACGTTTAATTGGGGTTCCCGAGGGCGCCGAAAGGGACAGAGGGCCAGAATATGTATTTGAACAAATTCTAGCTGAAAACTTTCCTAATCTGGGAAGGGAAACAGGCATTCAGATCCAGGAAATAGAGAGATCCCCCCCTAAAATCAATAAAAACCGTTCAACACCTCGACATTTAATTGTGAAGCTTGCAAATTCCAAAGATAAGGAGAAGATCCTTAAAGCAGCAAGAGACAAGAAATCCCTGACTTTTATGGGGAGGAGTATTAGGGTAACAGCAGACCTCTCCACAGAGACCTGGCAGGCCAGAAAGGGCTGGCAGGATATATTCAGGGTCCTAAATGAAAAGAACATGCAACCAAGAATACTTTATCCAGCAAGGCTCTCATTCAAAATGGAAGGAGAGATAAAGAGCTTCCAAGACAGGCAGCAACTAAAAGAATATGTGACCTCCAAACCAGCTCTGCAAGAAATTTTAAGGGGGCCTCTTAAAATTCCCCTTTAAGAAGAAGTTCAGTGGAACAGTCCACAAAAACAAAGACTGAATAGATATCATGATGACACTAAACTCATATCTCTCAATAGTAACTCTGAATGTGAACGGGCTTAATGACCCCATCAAAAGGCGCAGGGTTTCAGACTGGATAAAAAAGCAGGACCCATCTATTTGCTGTCTACAAGAGACTCATTTTAGACAGAAGGACACCTACAGCCTGAAAATAAAAGGTTGGAGAACCATTTACCATTCGAATGGTCCTCAAAAGAAAGCAGGGGTAGCCATCCTTATATCAGATAAACTAAAATTTACCCCAAAGACTGTAGTGAGAGATGAAGAGGGACACTATATCATACTTAAAGGATCTATTCAACAAGAGGACTTAACAATCCTCAATATATATGCTCCGAATGTGGGAGCTGCCAAATATATAAATCAATTATTAACCAAAGTGAAGAAATACTTAGATAATAATACACTTATACTTGGTGACTTCAATCTAGCTCTTTCTATACTTGATAGGTCTTCTAAGCAAAACATCTCCAAAGAAACGAGAGCTTTAAATGATACACTGGACCAGATGGATTTCACAGATATCTACAGAACTTTACATCCAAACTCAACTGAATACACATTCTTCTCAAGCGCACATGGAACTTTCTCCAGAATAGACCACATATTGGGTCACAAATCGGGTCTGAACCGATACCAAAAGATTGGGATTGTCCCCTGCATATTCTCGGACCATAATGCCTTGAAATTAGAACTAAATCACAACAAGAAGTTTGGAAGGACCTCAAACACATGGAGGTTAAGGACCATCCTGCTAAAAGATAAAAGGGTCAACCAGGAAATTAAGGAAGAATTAAAAAGATTCATGGAAACTAATGAGAATGAAGATACAACCGTTCAAAATCTTTGGGATGCAGCAAAAGCAGTCCTAAGGGGGAAATACATCGCAATACAAGCATCCATTCAAAAACTGGAAAGAACTCAAATACAAAAGCTAACCTTACACATAAAGGAGCTAGAGAAAAAACAGCAAATAGATCCTACACCCAAGAGAAGAAGGGAGCTAATAAAGATTCGAGCAGAACTCAACGAAATCGAGACCAGAAGAACTGTGGAACAGATCAACAGAACCAGGAGTTGGTTCTTTGAAAGAATTAATAAGATAGATAAACCATTAGCCAGCCTTATTAAAAAGAAGAGAGAGAAGACTCAAATTAATAAAATCATGAATGAGAAAGGAGAGATCACTACCAACACCAAGGAAATACAAACGATTTTAAAAACATATTATGAACAGCTATACGCCAATAAATTAGGCAATCTAGAAGAAATGGACGCATTCCTGGAAAGCCACAAACTACCAAAACTGGAACAGGAAGAAATAGAAAACCTGAACAGGCCAATAACCAGGGAGGAAATTGAAGCAGTCATCAAAAACCTCCCAAGACACAAGAGTCCAGGGCCAGATGGCTTCCCAGGAGAATTTTATCAAACGTTTAAAGAAGAAATCATACCTATTCTCCTAAAGCTGTTTGGAAAGATAGAAAGAGATGGAGTACTTCCAAATTCGTTCTATGAAGCCAGCATCACCTTAATTCCAAAGCCAGACAAAGACCCCGCCAAAAAGGAGAATTACAGACCAATATCCCTGATGAACATGGATGCAAAAATTCTCAACAAGATACTGGCCAATAGGATCCAACAGTACATTAAGAAAATTATTCACCATGACCAAGTAGGATTTATCCCTGGGACACAAGGCTGGTTCAACACCCGTAAAACAATCAATGTGATTCATCATATCAGCAAGAGAAAAACCAAGAACCATATGATCCTCTCATTGGATGCAGAGAAAGCATTTGACAAAATACAGCATCCATTCCTGATCAAAACTCTTCAGAGTGTAGGGATAGAGGGAACATTCCTCGACATCTTAAAAGCCATCTATGAAAAGCCCACAGCAAATATCATTCTCAATGGGGAAGCACTGGGAGCCTTTCCCCTAAGATCAGGAACAAGACAGGGATGTCCACTCTCACCACTGCTATTCAACATAGTACTGGAAGTCCTAGCCTCAGCAATCAGACAACAAAAAGACATTAAAGGCATTCAAATTGGCAAAGAAGAAGTCAAACTCTCCCTCTTCGCCGATGACATGATACTCTACATAGAAAACCCAAAAGTCTCCACCCCAAGATTGCTAGAACTCATACAGCAATTCGGTAGCGTGGCAGGATACAAAATCAATGCCCAGAAGTCAGTGGCATTTCTATACACTAACAATGAGACTGAAGAAAGAGAAATTAAGGAGTCAATCCCATTTACAATTGCACCCAAAAGCATAAGATACCTAGGAATAAACCTCACCAAAGATGTAAAGGATCTATACCCTCAAAACTATAGAACACTTCTGAAAGAAATTGAGGAAGACACAAAGAGATGGAAAAATATTCCATGCTCATGGATTGGCAGAATTAATATTGTGAAAATGTCAATGTTACCCAGGGCAATATACACGTTTAATGCAATCCCTATCAAAATACCATGGACTTTCTTCAGAGAGTTAGAACAAATTATTTTAAGATTTGTGTGGAATCAGAAAAGACCCCGAATAGCCAGGGGAATTTTAAAAAAGAAAACCATATCTGGGGGCATCACAATGCCAGATTTCAGGTTGTACTACAAAGCTGTGGTCATCAAGACAGTGTGGTACTGGCACAAAAACAGACGCATAGATCAGTGGAACAGAATAGAGAATCCAGAAGTGGACCCTGAACTTTATGGGCAACTAATATTCGATAAAGGAGGAAAGACTATCCATTGGAAGAAAGACAGTCTCTTCAATAAATGGTGCTGGGAAAATTGGACATCCACATGCAGAAGAATGAAACTAGACCACTCTCTTTCACCATACACAAAGATAAACTCAAAATGGATGAAAGATCTAAATGTGAGACAAGATTCCATCAAAATCCTAGAGAAGAACACAGGCAACACCCTTTTTGAACTCGGCCATAGTAACTTCTTGCAAGATACATCCACGAAGGCAAAAGAAACAAAAGCAAAAATGAACTATTGGGACTTCATCAAGATAAGAAGCTTTTGCACAGCAAAGGATACAGTCAACAAAACTCAAAGACAACCTACAGAATGGGAGAAGATATTTGCAAATGACATATCAGATAAAGGGCTAGTTTCCAAGATCTATAAAGAACTTATTAAACTCAACACCAAAGAAACAAACAATCCAATCATGAAATGGGCAAAAGACATGAACAGAAATCTCACAGAAGAAGACATAGACATGGCCAACATGCACATGAGAAAATGCTCTGCATCACTTGCCATCAGGGAAATACAAATCAAAACCACAATGAGATACCACCTCACACCAGTGAGAATGGGAAAAATTAACAAGGCAGGAAACAACAAATGTTGGAGAGGATGTGGAGAAAAGGGAACCCTCTTACACTGTTGGTGGGAATGTGAACTGGTGCAGCCACTGTGGAAAACTGTGTGGAGGTTCCTCAAACAGTTAAAAATATACCTGCCCTACGACCCAGCAATTGCACTGTTGGGGATTTACCCCAAAGATACAAATGCAATGAAACGCTGGGACACCTGCACCCCGATGTTTCTAGCAGCAATGGCCACGATAGCCAAACTGTGGAAGGAGCCTCGGTGTCCAACGAAAGATGAATGGATAAAGAAGATGTGGTTTATGTATACAATGGAATATTACTCAGCTATTAGAAATGACAAATACCCACCATTTGCTTCAACGTGGATGGAACTGGAGGGTATTATGCTGAGTGAAGTAAGTCAGTCGGAGAAGGACAAACATTATATGTTCTCATTCATTTGGGGAATATAAATAATAGTGAAAGGGAAAATAAGGGAAGGGAGAAGAAATGTGTGGGAAATATCAGAAAGGGTGACAGAACATAAAGACTGCTAACTCTGGGAAACGAACTAGGGGTGGTAGAAGGGGAGGAGGGCGGGGGGTGGGAGTGAATGGGTGACGGGCAGTGGGTGTTATTCTGTATGTTAGTAAATTGAACACCAATAAAAAAAAATAAATAAATAAAAAAAAAAAAAAAAAAATAAAATCCTCAGTGAGAAAGTAACACAGCATTCAACAAATGGTGCTGGGAAAACTGGACATTCACATGCAAAAGAATGAAGCTGGATCCTTATCTACTAACATTGTATATAAAAATTAACCCAAAATGGATCAAAAACCTAAATGTAAAAGCTAAAACTCCAAAACTCTTGGAAGAAAGCCTAAGGCAAGGCTTCATGAGATTGGATTCATGAAGTCAAGCTTCATAACTTCTTGGATATGGTGCCAAAAACAGAGGCAGTGAAAGAAAAAATAGGCAAATGGGACTCTATCAAGATTAACAATTTGTGCATCCAAAGACAGTATCAACAGAGTAAAGGCAACACACCTAATGAAGAGAATATTTGCAAATCACATATCTGATAAGAGATTAACATCTAGAATTTATAGAGAACTCCTACACTCAACAACAAAACCCAGACTGATTAAAAAACAAAATAACTTGAACAGGCATTTCTCAAAAGAAGATCTGCAAATGCCCAAGTACATGAAAAGATGCTCAACATCATTAGTCATCAAAGAAATGCAAATCTGGGCAGCCCCGGTGCCCAGTGGTTTGGCACCGCCTTCTGCCGGGGTGTGATCCTGGAGACCCAGGATTGAGTCCCACATCAGGTTCCCTGCATGGACCCTGCTTCTCTCCCTCTCCCTCTCCCTCTCCCTCTGCCTGTGTCTCTGTCTCTCTCTCTCTTTCTCTCTCTCTCTCTGTCATGAATAAATAAATAAAAGCTTTAATTTCATTAAAAAAAAGAAATGCAAATCAAAATCACAATGAGACAACCCCCTATCAAAAACAAGTGTTGGCAAGAATGTGGCAAAATTGGAACTCTCGTGCACTTTTGGAGGAAATGTAAAATGGTGCAGCTGCCATGGAAAAGCTTGGCAGCTCCTTAAAAAATTAAAAATAGAATTATCATATGATCCAGCAATTCTGTTTCTGGGTATATATCCAAAAGAATTGAAAACAGGGTCTCAAAGAGGTATTTGTGCACCCATGTTCATAGCAGTGTTATTAAAAATAGCCAAAATGTGGAAACAACCCAAGTGTCCATTGATGGATGAATGGGTAAGAAAATGTGGTCTATACATACAGTGATTAAGCCTTAAAAGGGAGGGAAATCCTAACACATGCCAAAATAAAAATGAACCTTGAGTATCTTAAGCTAAGTGAAATGAGCCAGTCACAAAAGGATAAATACTGTATTATTTCACTTGTAAGAGATATTTAAAGTGGTCAAACTCATAGTAACAGAAAGTAGAACGGGGTGCCAGGGGTTGGGGGGGTGGAAAGTAGGAAATGGGGAGTTATTGTTTCACAGATACAGAATTTTAGTTTTACAAGATGAAGTGTCCTGCAGATGGATAGTGATGGTTGTACTACAATGTGAATGCACTTAGTGCCCCTGAACTGTGCTCCTCAAAATGTTTAAAGTGGTAAATTTTCTTTAAATGTGTTTTATCACAATAAAGAGATTGGGGAAAAAAGCAGAAACAGGATGATACAGCAGTTGAGGAAACAAAGTATGAAAGACCAGAAGGAATAGCAAAAATTGCCAGTCATCTTATTGTGAAGAGCTTCAAGCAGCCCTGTGGGGAGTTCAAATGGGGAGAAACTGAGGTCAATAAGCAGCATCCACTTGATGACTATTTAGTGAGCCCTCTTGAAGTAGATCCTCCAGCCCCAGTCAAGCCCTCAAATGACTGCAGCCCAAGCCTACAGCTTAATTATAATCTCATGAGAGCACCTGAGCCAGAACTACCCAGCTGAGCCACTCCCAAATTCCTGACCCACGGACACTGTGTGAGATAATATTTATTGTTGCTCACAAAAAGACAAGCCCTTAAGCTGTTCCCCCAAACTCTTGGTCCCAGCCTTTTCTCCTATACCAGGTCTGTAGTGCTCTGTAATGCACGGTCCTGGTTGGCTTGCAGCCTCCTCCCAAGTCAACCCCTTCTCACTCTGCATTCTGACCTTTTTTCCTTCTTAAATAATTATTTGGAAATGTCCCATTCTTTCTCACCCCAGGCCCTTTACATGCTCTTCTCTCTGTATGGAAGATGCTCACCCCTCAGTCTTCACCAGCCAGCATCTATTCCCCTGTTAGGTCTCAGTGTTAGTTCCACTTTTCCAGTAAGGTCTTCCCTGGTGTCTCAATAAAAAGTAGCCCTCCCATCCCCCACATGTCTCATGGAAATGTGCATTTTTCCTTCTTATTACTACAATTTATAATCCGGTATTTATTCTTCTGATTATCTGTTTCTTGTCTGCCTCCCTTTTCTTGCCCACCCTCCCACACCACGTTCACACCAACACCACGCAGAGAGTTCTATAATGGCTATGGTAGGTCTGTTTTATTCACCTCTGTGTCTTCAGAATCTAGCATAGTGGCCTGGCACATAGGAGATGATTGGTGAACATTTGTTGAGTGAATGAATGAGTAAAAACATGGATTTTTTTTAAAAAGTTTTGTTTGGTTCAAGAAAGCCAAAGAAGAGATCAGTTCTACCATTTGCTCCTGCTGAGTGAATGAGAGGAGCAGAATTCCTCCTTCTCTATTTTAACTTCTGTCTTTACCATTGGAGAGAATTAAAGATGGAGTGGATGTGGTCAGGCATCATAAGAGAACTCCTAGATGCTCAAACAAGCTCATCCATTTTTCCTTCAAGGGCCACACCCTGGGATTCTAAGAACATGGTTGGTAATCTTAGAGGGGTAGCCTCTAACCTGGGCCAATACACCCTTTATTTTGAGGAGGGACTTCAGGGGCTACCTGGGGGGAGGTGGCCAATAGAGTGGGCTTGGCTCTTATCTACTATTTATGTTGTTACTCTACTCAACTAACTAAGAGCTTCTAACTAAAATACCTTGAAAACGACCATTCTGGAGGAATCACAAATAATAAGAGAGGTATAATAGGGTGGAAAGAGAGAGTAGGGCACTTTAGCATTTGAGCAGGCTGAGAGGAAAGTGATATGGTAGGTATATTGGGTAACGTATTTGGAATTTTAAATATGTTGAGAGGCTGACATGATGGACTAAATCTAGCAAGGTAAGATGTAACAAGAAATGATGTCTCCCACCCAGGTCCACCTGGGCCCAAGAATAGCTAACCTCAGAACAGCAAGATGTGGTTTATTATGTGTGAGCATGATAAAACTCTTGAGAATTTCTGCAGGTAGAAACTTGTACAAGTGAAAGATTACATATTGCTGTATGACCAGAAGTGTAGCTCTAGCACAAGGCAGGTGGCAGTCCTACTCTGAGCTGCACAAGGTGTTAGTTTGTGGACACTACTCTTTTAAAAGGATGTGGGATGGCATGGACCATGTCTGAAGAGAGGAGATTCCTCTTTGCAACCTCACATACAGGTTAAACAATCACTTGCTGGGGATATTGTTCATAATATTCCTTTATTATCTTTTTAATGTCCTTGGGGTCTGTAGTGATATTCCCTCTTTCATTTCTGATATTAGTATTCTTAGTTAGCTTGGCTAGTAGCTTATTAACTTTATTAATGTTTTCGGATAACTAGATTTTGGTTGATTTTTCTATTGATTTCCTGTGTTCAGTGTTATTGATTTATGCTTTAATTTTTATTCTAACATATGCATTTACTGCTAGAAATTTCCCTCTAAGCACTGCTTTTGCTGCATCCCACAAATTTTGTTAAGTTGTATTTTCCTTTTCATATATGAAATGAAAATTTCATTTCAAAAAATATTTACAAATTTCTCTTGAGACTTTTTCTCTGATCTACATGCTATGTAGAAGTATGATAAGTAGACTTGGGAAAATATGTTTAACCTCTTGGGAGCATCAATTTTTTTTCTACATTATAAAATAAGGACAATCAGATCTATTTCAGAGTTGTGAAGGCTAATCCAGTAATACTCATGTATGTGAACATATGGGGTAAAGCTCAGTGTATGATCTAAGCACCAGGCATTATTATCAATTTCTAATTTGAATATAAGATTTTAGTTCATGCGTTTCATTAAGGGCAAGCCCTTGCCTACAGAGGGAAGCCAAATAAATGGTTCTCATTCTGAAAAATAAGCAGACATTTCTTTCTGTTTCAGAAATCTCAGTGAAGCTGCCTAAGGTTTGTAGATTTTTGTCTTTAAAATGGGCAGAGGTTCTCAAACCTAGTTCTTGGATGCTTATACTGAGTTTGGCCTATTTCTTTAAAAAATTGTTAGTCCAAGTTTTTGTGACTTAGTATAAATAAATTACCTTGTTATATGTACGTATCAAACACTACTCCCCCCCCTTTTGTTGTTATGTTCTTAACAAAACCTTTTAACAAAGAGTTTTGTTGTGACAGTTTTTGTTTTTGTACTTAACAAAAAATATAGATAGAAGAATACTGACTAGTAAAATATAACAAATCAGACCTAGGATTGCTTTGTCATGTAAAGTCATTGTCATTGCTTGTCATTGTCAAGTCCTCCCTACTGTGAGTTATATATTATGTCAAGAATTCTAGAAAGACTATATATTTACAGCCACATAATTAATTGAGTGGTTCAACCATTAAAGGAAGATTTTTGGAGACCATATACTGCATTGTGGGGAGACAGAAGGATTTTGGTTCTAGATTGCAGTCTTGAACACATCTCCTGCTTACCCTCTCTCCCCACAGAAATGATAGCAAAAGACTATGATAGAGAAAAATCTATTTCAAGAAGAGGCAGAAGAGAGCTATTAACACATGTCTGAAAATGCTGACCATGGAGAGGAAGCTGAACCCAGAAGGAGTAATGTGGAGGTAACAGTAGAGGTGGAACCAGATTTTTTTAAAGAATGAGACTTAACGTTGGATGGAAAGCATGGTGATTAGTGGAAGGACGGTCTACAGAGCAGGAGACCACTCATTCCTTCTTGTGTGCCATGCCACTACCCCAGTAGGCAGGTGCAGAATAACTGCATTCCTAGTCTTCACCCCTAGGCAGAAACTGGAGGAAGAGCTGCTAAAGAATTGGAAGGATCTGCCTAGAGAGATCTAGAACCTCATTAGTCTATTCTAATCTGTACATGGCAAAGCAAAACTGTTTAGTGACTAAGTAGGCTTCCTACACTAATTAATAAGTCTCATCCCTCACTCGGAAATGGGGATGGACAAGCCAGAATCTGCAACAGAAAAAGACAAAATGAACTTAATGGGAGCAGCTGACCAGAGAGTGAAATAGAATTTAGGGAACAGAAGAGGATTTTAAAAATCCAATTTGTATCTTTAGGTATTGCATTCATGAGAGGAAAACAGGCTGGCATGAAAATGGAACCATCAAGAAGAAACCCTAGAGACGCCTGGGTGACTCATCAGATGAGTGCCTGCCTTTGGCCCAGGGCATGATCCTGGAGTTCCAGGATGGAGTCGCACATCGGGCTCCCTGTGTGGAGCCTGCTTCTCTCACTGCTTCTCTCTCTGCCTATGTCTCTGCCTCTCTCTCTCTTTCTCTCTGTGTCTCTCATGAATAAATAAAATATTTTTTAAAAAAGAAGAAAGCCTAGAGTTGTTTATGACACATACTCACACCTGCACTGCCCGACAACCATATCACACACATGAACATCCTTTTACACATTACACATAGCACACACACAGAGATACCACAGATATATACCACACACACACACACATTGAACCGTACACGTATGTCACACACCACACCACACAACATAACATATACCCACACACATGCTACACGCAGACACATACACCCCATGCCCCAAAGACCATACACACACACACACACACACACACAGAATTCTCTAGGCCTCCAGGGTACCATGGAACTGAATTTAAAAAAAAAATGCTATCAATGCAATCATCGTATTTAATTTTAATGGGCATTTTCTTTCTTCTTTTTCTTGAAAAGAGTAAATCCCACCTTCCACCGGCAAAGATAAAATATTTGCTGCTTATTTCTTCAAGAACACTGGTTTGAATCTGTAATTACTGCTAGTAGCTCTTCTTGCTGGTTCTTTGAAGTTAAATGGTGACATCTCCTAATAATCCTAATGGATTGCATATTGGATCATCAGAAACCCCAGGTAATTTCCTAAGATCTGTGTCATGAGGGAGAACATACTAATATATCATCTGTACAAAGTCATGGTAAAATGTATGAAATGAAAAACACTTAGTTTCACCGGCCAGTGGGGCCCAAAGACAAAGATCTGGCTTCGTGCTATGTCGACCCGGTTCCAAGCCAGTGCCAAACTCAGCTGGTCTGGAGCCGATGCATTTGTTCCTGGAAAGGAAGAAACGAAGCTTTTCTCACTCCATGCGTAGACTGCCCTGGTTTGACAGGTGCTAGGTGGTGAGTACGGGCTTCCCTAAGTTGACTCACACCAGCCTGGAATTAAGCACTCCTGCTTTTTCTTTTACCCCTGGGTGACTGCTCAGGCCCCAAAGCTAAGAACTTCATATTCTCAAAGTTGCCTGAAAGTAGGTTGGAGGCAACCACTTTCCATACCTATGTGGCTTAGTCTCTCTGGAAAGGACAGAAGAGGAACCTGGTGACTCCAGGATCCTCATCTGCAAGAAGGTAGGAGCCCTGGGACTGCCCTGACATCTGCCAGGCCAGGACAAGGGATGCTGCCCCTTCAAGCCAAAGGTGAGTACAGGCCAAGAGCAACAGCTGCACAGGACTTCAGGGAGACCAGCACAGGACTGCCAGGCAGCTGGCCCGTTGGTGACATTCTCCTTTCTCATCCCTGCCTCCTCGTCATCCCAGAGTAGCCAAGAGGCAGGGAGGAAATGTGTGTTCTGGAGCGACCCCATGAGTGCCCAGGTTGCAACCTGTCATTAGGAGCAGGATGGAGAAATTGAACAGAACATTGTGGGATGCAGTGATAACAATGAAAAATGGTTCATGGCCACCCGCTATGAGGAAATCATTAATTGACCAGTTAGAAATAGAAACTGGTCTGACTTGAGCCCATCACGGGTCGTCGGCACACACAGAAAACACCCCTTCCCAGGAAACCCATTGTGAGCTTTGTCACACTGCTATAGCTTCATACTGAGATAACTCTAGGCAGCCTGGCTGGCTCAGGATTCTATCACTAATAGACACAATTCCTGGCAGGAGAAGAGTGAGTTTTCTTGGCCATGAGCAAAGCCCCAGGCTAGGCCAGCACCAAGAGGCCAAGAGTCGCTATTTCCTAAGAGCTTACCTTTCAACAGGGCAGTTAAAATAGACATCTCAATGTCCTGCTGACCTTCGGCACCCATTCTAAACACAGTGACCTGAAAACAAGTTAATTATGAAAAGACAAGGAAAAGCCAAGTTGAAATTGAAAGGGAGAATTGGGGTGTCTTTTTTAAAAAGGACCATGTAAAGGTCCTTTAAGGACCCTTAAAAGGTCCTTAATAAGGACGAGTTTAAAAAACTGACATATAATGCAATGATTCTGAGTGCAACAATTTTAAACCAGGTGCTTTTCATTTCCACAAGTGACAGCATTGCTCATCCAGGCTCTGAGTCCTTGCCAGGATCTCTATCTTATTATTTTACCTAATCTGCTCTAACACTCCCAAGAAGGAAGAACCCATTCAGAATCTGCGTAGTCTGATATCTAAATCGCTATGGGAGATGACACAATCATTACTACTCAGAAATTTGCTCCATTTGAGTGAAATTTGTAGTTAAGAATTTTGAAGGGGCTGCCTTATGTGTGTATTCTTCTACCAGCATAGTTAGGGAGGGCAAGAAGTGAGAATAATTACTGATTTGGAAAATGAAAGAATAAAATTTTGTAAGCATACCTAAAAGGGTATGTCTGTCATTCCTCAAGTCTTTACATATGATTAATGTCATAAACCTCAGAACTGGTGTGATGTGGCATGGTGTCACTTGATGTTGGCTAAGATCTGAAAGTACCTGGGTCCCTCTTCTGTGCATGTGTATTCTGCTTCCATCATGTGGGCATAATGGCCAGTTTGGTAGGCATTTGTCAACTGCCCCTTGGAAAAGCCTGGACTAAAATATGAACAAGTCCATCATGCACACATGGGCAGAATTAGCAAGGAAACATAATTCTCTCTATGGAGCTGGTTTGGAAATAAACGCAAGACACTTACAAGTTCTTTCTTTTTCATGCACTCCATTATAATTGCAAACAGCTGATGTGATTGTGTCTTGTTGTAATTAAATGTTTTCTGAATGGTAACTAGAAGCTGATCCTTGAGGGATTCATTTATTACTCTGTTCAAAGGAAACGCAAAAGAGAAGAAAACACACGAATTAAATCTGTACATGAATAAATCAGACAACTCTATGTCCGTCTGGTGTCTTTGACTTGAATCTTTGCCATTGGAGGGGATCCCAGGCTAGGAGACAAAAAGGGACCACAGTCAAAAACTGCATTCACATGTGTCCTAAATTCCAGGCTTGTTGGAAACCTTATAAGGGAAAATGAAGTTGGAAGAGAGTGTATTCCCCCAGAGAAAGAATTCTGTAAGAAACATCATGCTCTTGACAGCTCCCTCACATGCTGACCTCAGAAAATGGAAGAGATCTAGTAAATCATTATTTAGCATTTTTGGAATGGCTAAATGCACCACTTAAATTTTCTTCTTGGCCTAACAAGAAGGCAGCTCAAAACCCACCCTCTGTAACATGTCAGAAATCCTACCCTCCTTCTTCACAATACTTGTGTGCAAAAGACAGAATGTCTGAGGCTCGTCCGCTGCCATCACAAACCACCACGGGGACCGGAGGGTCTTCTCGGAGATATTCCAAGACGATGGAAACCACATTAGGGCCTCCTTCCACCACCAGGCCCACGACGGGCACACCCTGCCCCAGTCCTGCAACATAAAACACATTCATCGTAGAGACCAATGTCACAGCACAAATTACCTGGGAGGGCAAAGCTGGGCCACCATTATTAGCCTGTCAGTGAATGCTTGTTTCCAGAGTCCTCTCTCTGTCTCCATCAGATAATAGGACTCTTCAGGAACTCGGGAGGAACAGGCTAATTTCTGGAGGCAGAATCAACAGGGTGAACTCTGAGAAGCAGGAGGCAGGAGGAAGACCTCAAGAACCTGAGATTCTGGAGAGGGAAGACAGTGGGAGTGGAGGAGCCACAGAGACGTATTTGTCTACTTGGCACTCAGATTGGACAGGACAGGTTATATTCTGAGCGTGTTTCACCTTGTGTCCCTTGGTGGTGATGGGAGTTAATGAGCATCAAAGGATGACAAGTAGGAGAAACATCCTTTGTCTTCAGTCCCGATGGCTTTCAGATAAAATCTGCTAGCATACATTAGGAGGAAAACTAAAAATTTCAAGTGGCCAGATTCAGAGTTTCTGGTTTGCTTCCACTGTGCATTTCTATATCTAGGAACTCCTAAAAATTTTGAACGATTTTGTCTTCTTCTACCACAATAATATCAGTTATGTTCATTTCAGAGAATATAATGAGGGTCTGGTTGTGCCAAGCGCTGGCCAACAGACACTGCAAAATGGGTCAAGAGGACATGGGCCCTGCCTTTCAGATTCCCAACCCAAGCAACTCTTGGCATTCTAGATCTTCAGGAATATGGAGGCCAGATCACTTTATTTTCTAGAAACAGGGTAAAATTGGTTCTTCTTGTTTAGGCTGGACTCCCCAAAGCTCCAAGCTGTGAGAGGTGACAACTGAGCACCCCTTTGCTGTCCCTGCCCCTCTCAGAACCCTAGGCAAAGGATGACAAAGGGAAGCCCACAAGTCACATGGCCAGATGAAGTTGGGTAGTGTGAAAACTTAAAGTCCAAGACAAAAATGTGAGAACAAAAAAGCCTGTCATCCAGCAGTTTATCAATCAAGATTTGACTCTTGGAAATCCACAGTCACCCTTAGAAGGTGAGCATTCTAACCATTTGTGCCATCTTCTAGGCCCTTGATTAGCCTTGACCATGACCATTTCCAGGGCTTAGACTGGCTTTCACAAAAATCTCATCAGTGATGGTAAAAGCAAAATACTCTTTAAAATCTTTTCATAATATTTTGGCAATAAGAACTGCTGGAGTATGAACATGTTCCAAGAGATGACACCAGTTATTTTCATTCTAACTGGTTATTATTTCATCTGGTTGTGGTTTGTTCCTTTCTCTTGAGCTTGACCTCACCATCCTCCCCGGGGTGGCAGCTCCACTGCAAAGCTGTGCTACATGAACCAGGACAGGTGGGGCCTTGGGGAGCAACCTCCTCCAACAGTTTCCCAACCCAGCCTGCCTTAGTTTGGATGAGAGACCCAGAGCTACAGAGCTATTTAATGTAATGATCATGCTAACACTTACTTGATGGGAAGGAATCCTACTACATCTTTGAGTGAGAAGCTTTCTTCCTGTTCAGATATTACAAAAATAACTACAGTAATTACCCTGTAATTATGTAGTGGGCAATGCCATCACCATGACAAGTGCCGCAGGGCTGTTTCTTGCACCATCCCTCCTGCGAGCCTGGGGCAGAGCATCACCACATAGCTCAGTGGGTGTGATTTGGTAGGTGGCCAAGGTGAGGGGGCTAGACAAGTCTGTTGATTTGATGTTCTGTTGATCTGACAAGAATCAAGGTGCAAGCTCTCAGCACCCTTGGGAAGTGAGCCCAGGTTTCATGGCAGCAGTGGCAGCCCAGCACCCATGGCCTTCGCCGGAACTTACTTGTGTTAATCTTCTGTAGAGAGATGTGTTTTTCTAGCTGCCTCCGCAGCTTCACCTCGGCACCGTATTTGCCCAGGGTACCATTGTCAGCCAGGATGAAATGGGTGTGCGAGTTGTTGAGCAATGAGAGCTTGCTTAGGGGGTTGGACATGGTCTGGTACACTCTTGTTACCTGACAAAATGCACAACACAGATTAGAGCTGCAGAACTAGGATGTGAAGACTAACAGGGAAAACAAGAAGAATACCTACGTATGCCGTGGCTACTTCATCTAATTGTGCACTTAAATCTACTCTCACTTCCCTGTCCTCATTATTGAAGAATTTCTTTTCACAACTTTCCATATTAAATTAGGAAAAAAAGAAATTATTTTAGATAATGACAACCCAGCATTTTAGATAGTAAAAACCCAGACATTGCATTCCTGGGCACTTACTGCTGAGAAATGAAAACTGACAGTAACACAAAATCTTGCACATGGACGTCTATGGTAGCTTCATTTGTGATAACCAAACTGGAAACAACTCAGAGGCACTTAAATAGGTATGTGGCTAAATGAACTGTGGTACATCCATATCATGGAATACCACTCAGCAAAAAAAAAAAAAAAAAAAGAGAGAGAGAGAGAGAGAGAGAATGAGAATGAACCATTGATATACACATCAACCTGGACTGATCTCTAGGAATGTGGATTTAAAAACATCCTCAAGGCTACATAGTGCATGATCCCATTTATAGAATTCTTGGAATAATGACATTATAGAGATAAGGGGCAGATTAGTGGCTGTCAGGGGCTAAGGAGGTTGTAGAGTTGGGAAGGAGCGAGGCAAGGCTATTAAGGGGCAACATGGGTGATCCTCGTGGTGATGGAAATGTTCTGCATCTTGACTGTATCAATGTCAATATCCCAATTGTGATACTGTACCATAGTTTTGCAAGATGTTATCATTAGGAAGGGTGGGAAGGGCATATGGGACCTCTATTATTATAACTACAGGGGAATCCACAATTATCTCAAAATAAAGACTGATTTTTTTTAACTTACCAATATCTAGGGAGAAAATACTTACATCCTTTCCAATCAGGTCTTCCTTATTTTCCACGATGCCCCAAGGAGCAATTCCTATAGCACAAACCCGGCCTCTGGACTTAGAAGAGTGATCTTTTAAGGCATCCCCTACATGGCTGATAACACCTGTAAGCAGCCATAAATCATATTTTTAGGACCATTACCTCACATCATACCATTATTTATGAATGTTAGGGACTTCTTCTCTGAGCCACTCCATTTGCTATGGAATAGGGTTGAAGCATGACCTACATCATTAAAATCAAAGTACATCAAAAGCTGAGTTCATAATACCTAGTCATTCTGCATTAGCTCTTAGAAAAGGGAAAACAAAAACCAAAAACCAAAGCACAGTACAGAGACTTCCTTTACAAATTTCTTGAGACCTAAAGATGGAAGTAAGTGGGGTGCCTTGGCAGTCCTTGGCTACAGTTAGCTAAAGTTGAGAGTCAGACTGCCTGGCATGTCCCTAGCTTCTCTTTGCCTCAGTTTCCTCTCCCATAGGTCAGTGGGAAGGACTGTCAATGGCCTCAGCGAAAATGAGGCTTGAACAGGTCTCAGTTCAAGGAATGGCACATCATGGGTACCAGAAAGGTTGACCATTATCACTATCATATCAAAATAACAAAAAGCCACTGGATAAATATTTCACTTCTGTCATAAATATTGTCAGGTTGCAATACATTTTTTTTAAATCTTAATTATTCAAAAGCTCTTTGGGAATCATAGTGAGTTCTGGGTTTGTTTACTGAAATGGAATGAGGCTGCTCTTACCAGTACTGACGCCTCCAGTGAAGATCCAGGCCCCAGTGGTCATGGCAGCCTTGATCAGACCTTTCCCAAAGACCTGTTTCAGCTTGGGCTGCATCTCAAAGTTCTGGAGGCCTCCATGCACAGATATTAAGAGCTTGGGGAGTTCCAGCTGCCAATCTTTCACCATAAGATGAAGCAGTGAATCTGGCTTGGTGTCATAGGATACTCGGATATACTGCAAAAGAGTGTGTGATGCTCAGTACTGTTCTTGGTTTTCCTTTCATATCACAGGGGAACAGGGCTACTGCTCTTGTCCAAGCAAAAGCTATTTTGCGTTTCTGTTCCTCTGTGTGAGTCTGTGGCCAAGTGAGGGAAGAGAACTTTGGAAGGGTTGCCAGATTTAGCAAATAAAAATATAGGACACTCAGTTAAATTTGAATTTCATGTGAACATTGAAAAATGTCTTATTGTAAATATGACTTATGCAATATTTGGGACATATTTATACTAAAAAGTTATCTGTTGTTTATCTTAAATTCAAATATAAATGTGTGTCCTGTGTTTTACCTGGCAACCCTTAATTTTGAAAATCACTTCTAAAGCTGTCTCAGCTAGAAACATGGCTCCAGAATTTGGACAGGGTATTGTTGAGGGAGTGGCCCACTGGTCACACTGACTGGGTGCTGAGAATGGGGATCCTGGGCCAACCTCTGGACTTGACCTTACCCCCAAAGTGAAGAAGAGGTTAATGATCAGATGCCTTGGCCCCTATGAACTGCTTCTTTGTGTCCATGCCAATATGTAGGGTACCATTCCAGAAGTCCCTATGTGGTGCTATTTGGAACACAAATGAATTTTATTTGCACAATGACGTTGGGCTAGTGGAATAAAATGAAATAGCAAATATGATCTGACTGGGCATGTGGGAGTATTATTCAGAATTAGCTGAAAGGGATCACAGTGCTGACGCCTCCCCTCTCTGGCAGGGCTCATCAGAAAGGCAGAGAGCACTCCCTGTTTACATGCAAATGTGAAAGACCTTAGTCTTCTTGGGCCAGCTGAATGCAGGCCCAGGGAGGCTGTGGACAGACTTCAGAGGGAACTATTTCCAGACAGTCCTAAGCCATTTAGGGTGGGGGAGTGGGAGCTTGAAGGTCCACAGTTATAAAAAACAAAACCAAATCCCAAACAATCCCCCAAAACAAATAGCATCATTTCCCACTCATCACTGCAGATGGAGCAATGAGTATGGTTGCAGACTTAGGCCAGAGCATGATTTGTGGATTCACAATTCTGGTGTGAATTTAGTGACACTACATATTTTTTTTATAATAGTGCTCAGTTTCCAAATCTCATGACTACAAAGTTGAGTGTGCAGATATATTTCTTGCCTTTGCAATGAAATATCTAGGAAGACTGAGCTACACCCCCAGAAAGAAGACCTAGGTGGGGGTCTTGAAGGCTGCAGTCTGGGGGTCTAGGAGGCTGGCCTCTGATGGAGACTGTGGGCTTAGCTGCATCCCTTCCTAAGACCTCTCTTACCATGGCTTTATTGGAGTATCCGCCACCCTGGAATTCAAGAGTTCCATAGGAATCTGTTGGGTAGCTCTGGGTGTGTTTGCTGACAGACCATTTTTCGGGCAGAGTCTCCACCTGTTTATTCTCCTCTTCATTTTTGCCAGATGTTATACCAGGCAGTGGGGGGATATGCTGGTTGGTGAGCTGGCCACAACAACACCTGAAAACAAAGACAAAAGTGAGTCTTTCTGTAACATTTTTCTCCTTAAAATGAGTTAATCTAAACAGAAGGGTAGCACCCAAATAAGGCAGATTAACACCTTACTTATCCAGCTTTGTTGGGATAGAAATGCCCCTTATGATGGGCTTTTCCAGATAATCAACATATATCTATTTATATGCCAGTCCATTTAAAACCCATTGGGTGGTTGCCCTTCCTTACTGAACATGTTTTAACTCTTTTCGATGTTTTGAAAACATCAATATGGACATCAGTTTTGAACATTTTGTGACAAATATAATCACGCCCTCCAGATACAGAGTTGACCTTCTGAGATTTTACAATATTGTTGAATTCTTCTGTTAGTAATAATTCTGCTTAGTAAAACATTTCTCTACATTTTTCTTTTTTTCTCTACATTTTTCTAAGTAACACTGAAAATATATTTCTTATATTTTTATTATATTTAAGAATCTTTTGCTAAGTCCAAAGTCATGAAGATTTGCTCCTATGTTTTTGTCTAAGAGTTTTCTAATTTTAGCCCCTATTTAGGTTTTGATACATTTTGACCTAATTTTTGTATATGATGTGAGGTGGGGGGTCTACATACATTTTTTCACATCTTGGTGTCTAGTTGTTCCAGTAACGTTTGATGAACAGACTATTCTTTCTCTATTTGTTTTGGCAGCCTTGCTGAAATATTGATTGCCCATTGATGTACGGGTATTTCTGGACTCACAATTCTATTCCATTAGTCTGCATGTTTATTCTTATGCCAGTACCACACTATTTTGATTACTGTAGCTCTGTAGTAAGTTTGGAAATCAGGTAGCATGAATCCTCCTAATTTGTTCTTTTTTTAATGTGAGATTGCTTTTGCTATTCTGCATCCCTTGCAATTCCATATTGATTGGCTTGTCAATCTCTGTAACAAAGTGAGCTGGGATTTTTTTAAATTTAAATTTAACTTGCTAACATGTAGTATAACATGCAGTGCTCATCATATCCCGTGCTCTCCTTAATGTCAGTCACCCAGTTACTCCATCCCCCCTGATTCTAGTAGGGACTGCATTGAGTCTAGATTATTTTGTGAATATTGCCATGTTAACAATGCTAACTGTTCTGACCTATGAACATGGGCTAGTTTTTCAATTATTTAGATCTTTGTTAATTTCTTTCAACTATGTTTTGTACTTTTCAGAGTAAAGGTTTTGCACTTCTTTTGTAAGTTGATTCCTAAGTATTTTATTCTTTTATTTGTTCATTTTCACTTTCTAAAATTTTAAGTAGCCTCCGTGCACAGAGTAGAGCCCAGGGCAGGACTTGAACTCACAACCCTGAGATGGAGACCGGAGCTGTGATCAAAAGAGCCTGAGCCTAACCAACTGATCTACCCAAGAACCCCAGTATCTTATTCTTTTTGATGGCATTGTATATGAAATTGTTTTTGTTAGTTTCATTTTCCTATTGTTCATTGTAAGTAGATAGAAATACATGTGATTTTTGTATACTGATCTCTTTTTTTACACTGCAAACTTGCTGAATTTGCTTGTAAGTTACAATAGTTTTTTAGTTATTCCTTAGGATTTTCTATATACAACATGATGTCGTCTACCAATAAAGGTAGCTTTACTTCTTCCTTTCCACTATGGTTGCCTTTTGTTTCTTTCTCCTAATTACCATGGCTAGGACCCCTAGTACAATTTTGATTAGAAGTGGTGAGAGTGGACATCCTTGTCTTGTCTCTGATGTTAGGGGCAAAGCATCTAATCTTTCACCATGAAGTATGATGTTAACTATGGATTTTCATAGATGTCCTTTATCAGACTGAAGAAGTTCTATTCCTATTTTCTAGATTTTTTTAAATCATAAAAGTTTTGGATTTTGTCAAATGCTGATTTTGCTGTCAGTTGAGATGATTATATGATTTTTGTTTTTTACTCTATTGATGTGATGTATTGTGTTTTCTTTTTTTAAAAAAGATTTTATTTATTTATTCATGAGAGATACAGAGAGAGAGAGGCAGAGACACAGGCAGAGAGAGACGCAGGCTCCTCACAGGGAGCCTGATGTGGGACTCTATCCCAGGGCCTCCAGGATCACACCCTAAGCCAAAGTCAGACGCTCAACCCCGAAGCCACTAAGCCACCCAGGCGTCCCACATTAATTGATTTTTCTGGTATGAAACCAACCTTGCATCCCTGGGATAAATAGTAGTTTTTTTTTTACAGTGTATAATTCTTTTTATATATTGCTAGATTTGGTTTGATAGTATTTCTCCAGGATTTCTGCATCCATACTCACAAAAGATATTGTTGTATAGTTTTCCTTTCTTGTGGTATCTTTGTCTGGTTTTGGAGAGTGCTCTCTCATCTATGTTTTGAATTTTTTTGTAAAAAATTGGTATTAATTCTTTTAAAAATATTTGGTAAAATTCAGCAGTGAAGTCATTATCTTGTGGGTAATTTTTATTTTATTTTATTTATTCATAGAGACAGAGAGAGGGGCAGAAACACAGGCAGAGGGAGAAGCAGGCTCCATACAGGAAGCCCGACATGGGACAACCCAGGCGCCAGGCAGCCCTAAACCGCTGCGCCAACTGGGGCTGCCCCCCTGTGGGTAATTTTTGATACTAGCCTATGTCTTCACTTCTTACAGGTCTATTCAGATTGTGTATTTCTTCTTGAATTAGTCTGGTGGTTTGTGTCTTTCTAGGAACTTGTCCACTTCATCTGTTATTTAATTTATTGCCATTGGTGTATAAATCATAGCATTTCTTTATATACATTTCTAATTCTGTAAGATTGGTAGTAATGTTCTTTCACTTCTGATTCCAGTATTTTGAGTTTTCTCCTTTTGTTTATTCATTAAGTTAGTTAAAGGTTGGTGAATTTTCCAAGAACTAGCTTTTGATTTCATTGATTTTGTCTTAAAATTTTCTATTCTATTAACTTCCATTTTAATATTTTTTTATTTCCTTCTGCTTCCTTAAGATTTAGTTTGCTCTAACTGAGCCCGGAGGGGAAAGGGGCGGAGCTCTCTTGGTTCAAATACCACAGACTCTAGCCTTTTTTATTGAATTTTTGTAGGGTTTTTTTTGAATAGATATTTATTTCCTATTGGCCCTTGGGACCATTTCCAGGGACTTTAAATGGTTGTTTATTCATTCCAGGGCTTTTAAAGCCCATGCTAGAGGATGCATGCAACTCACAGAGGAATCTCACATGTGAGTCCCTTAAGCCTTTTCTGCTTCTTCTGCCTAGAAACTTGACTGTGTGGAGGACTGCAGTGCAGCAAGTGCTAAGGAGGGCTGGCATAGTAGTTTCCATCAAGGAGGGTCTGGGTGCTACTGAAACAAGGGGGGACAATTATGTGCAACAAAAGGAAGACTTTTGTGATCTTTGGCATTGTCCCCTAATGCATATTTCTTGCCCTGGGGGTAATCACTGGGTTTTAAGTAGGGAGAAGAATCTATGAGGTGGTGGTGGAGGGAGCGAGCTTGAGGACATGGCAGTGCTGACGTGTGTGTCAAATTTGACCTAGGTATTCTCTGAGAATCTGTGCACTCTGTGTCAGTGATCCTAACTGCATGGATTTCATATTGTGTAAACATATGGATAAATCATCCCCCTCTGGCTCTCCAAACTCAACTCGTAGCTGTTGTCCTCAGAGATATGAAGGTTTAGCTAAATTCATTCCCAGTCACTTTCACAGCTTTAGAAGACCTTCTGTTTAATTTATAACAGACTCATTTTCATGTAGTTGAATGAAATTCATATTTTGTGTACAAAGTACATCTTTTCATAGAGTTACATATAGTTCACTTAACTGCTCAGACCTTTCCTGTGATGGAGTTGTTTATTGAAATAGCATTATGAAACTTTAATAAGAGGTGACAAAGTTATCCTGGAAACCTGTCTAAAACTGTCAGCATCTTGAGCTCCGTAAGATTAGGAGGAGCACTGTGGGCCCGTCTGGTTATGAGAAGTCACATTAGATTAGGATGAGTGCCAGACAGCAATCTTTCCTGCATCTTAACAGAGAGCTTCTTAGCAGAAATACTCCCTGGGTTAATGCCTCCCATGAGGCATGGATTCTGGCCCATTCTTCTTGTATCCTCTTTCTCCTCCCACAAACACAAGAAGAATAGTTGCTGGCACTTGGTAGACAAGTGCTGGTTTGAATAATGTCTTAATTGTGACTTCCAATTTACCTGTTAGGGTCTTTAGTGCTGGGAATTACAAAGATACACTCTCGTTTGCAAAACGTTTTTTCTATCCAAGCTTTCTGTCCCTGGAAGAGAAAGAAATGAAAATTAGACCAATATAGTCACAAACTATAGTCAGAGTTCTTTCTTTTACTTTTATAAAACCTCTATGCAGCTAATAAGAAGTCTGCCCCAAACATCTGAATAGACACCTCCAATAATGGTGGATGCAACTCTCTAAGGATCTTGGCTTTGGTTCTTTTTCAAAGTGGCTTGGATGTATGTATTCATGGTTTCCATAGGGCTACAAAACCTATGCTTTGCATGCAAGTCAAAGTCTGCAAAGGGGACATTATGCCACCCTGGAGTAAGCCATTACCCAGACAAGCCCTGGTGTGAATCTGAGTTACTAGAGAAACTAACAAAGTCTGCAAGTCTCTAATAAGGACTTTGTTTTGCTGTCAAGAACTTCATCTTCTCTGGACTTCCAGGCACTCACCCACACACCATAGTAGTTTTACAAGTGGACCCTTTAACTGGTGCTCAGATTCACTGAATGCTATTTTTATATTAAAAATATTGAAGGTGGTAAGGAAATGGGTACTCATATAACACTGAATCTGAAGCTGGGAGTTGGTACAATCTCTATCGAGGGCAATTTGGCAATAATATCAAAATTACAAATCATATACGTTTTGGCAGTTTAGTATTTTACTCTACCAATATGCCTGAATGCATGCAAAATGACACATGCTGAAGTTCACTTACTGCATTTATTATTTGTGATATCAAAAGACTGGACATCACCTACTGTCTACCAGTAGGGGATTGCTACCTGTGTTAGGGAAAAGTCACTGATGGAACTCTCCATGACTATTAAAAAAGAATAAGACTTTTCCTCTGTATCATTAGGAAAAGATCACCAAACTATGATAAGTAAAAAAGCAAGACATGGAATAATCTCTAGGGTATTGTCATTCTGTTACAGGGAAGAAGTATTAATATGAAAATACACTTTCTTGAAAATAGACACATTATACTAGGAAGGGTTCACAAGAAGCAGGTGACACTGGTTCTTCTGGAGGGCAGGAGGATCTGGAAGCTGGGAGGATGTGGGTGAAGGGGGAAGACACTGATAGACTGGGTACTCTTTTAAAGTCTTGAACAAGACTTTACTTTTAAACAACAGTTTTATCTTCATAACAAAATTGAAAGGGAGATACAGAGAGTTCCCATATGCTCCCTGTTCCCACACTCCATCATTATCAGCACTGTCCACCAAAGTGGTACATTGTTTACCAAGGTTAAACCTACATCGACACTTCATAATCACCCAAAGCCCATAGTTTACTGTAGGATTCACTCTTGGTGTTGTATATCCTATGTAAATGTATAACGACATGTATCCACCATTACAGTGTCACACAGTATCATAAAAATCCTCTGTGCTCTGCTTTTCATCTCTTCCTCCCCACTGAGCCCCTGGAAATCACTCATATTTTTACAATCTCTATAGTTTTGCCTTTTCCAAAATGTTATATGGTTGGAATCACAGGTATGTAGCCTTTTCAGATTGGCCTCTTTCTGCATTGAGGATTCCAATCTGCATTGAGGATTCCTCTCCACCTTTCTAGGGCTTGAGAGCTCAGTTCTTTTTTGTGCTGAGGAATATTTTATTGTCTGGATGAGCCACCATTTACCCATTCACCCACTGAGGCTGCTGGCTTCCAAGTGCTGCCAAACATGAATAAAGATGCAATAAACATGTGCAGGGTTTTGTAGGGACTTAAGTTTTTCCTTTTAAAATTGCGGGGTTTCTTTGCCCCTTAAATTTTTTGAATTACATAAATGTATTAACTATTTAAAAATATACAAAGTTTGCCTAAAATGCAAAAGTAAAATAAAACAAATTTTTAAAAAGAGAGAAAAACCCCTGTGCTGCCCTAACAATTGGGTGCTGTCATTTTCATTTGCCAACCTCTTATTTGTCTACATCCATTTGTTGAATTTTTTTTTGTGTGTGTGTAAAGTGCTGTGCTGGGTGCTTGGGGACTCCTGAGGAGATGTGCTTCGGGTACTTGGGGACTTCCAGGACAAGCTGGGTCACCACCCCATGGAAGTGTCAGATGGTGTGGTGTTTGCATGAGCTGAAGGATGTTGGCAGTACATAGTGGCTTTTTGGAGCAGAGGGAGGCAAGAAGAAAACCTGTCCACTTTACCAGGGACCCAGCATCCTTCTGTGTATCTCCTTGAGGCCTGGCTCAATGTACATAGTGCTATTTGTGTATGTGCGATATGTGTGCTTATATGATGTATTTGTGCATGTGTACAATGTATTTGTGGTGTGTAAGTGTAGAGTATATGGAGTATATGTGTATGTGTACGGTATGATGTGTACACATGTGTGGTGGTACATATATGTGTGATGTGATCAATATATGTGGTGTCTGGTATGCATGTGGCATGTGTGCTATGTGGAATGTGGTGTGCATATAACATGGGTGTGTCTCTGAGGGTAGGTTGGCAGGCACAAGGAAATGGAGCAGCCTAGCATGTGAAGCCTGCAGAATCCTGAGTCAGATCTTGGGGACACCATGGAAGACAGAGCCTCATATTTTTGGCCACTCTCCCACAGTCTCCAGGGTGAGCAGCACAGTGTGACCTGTGAGTCTAGTGGCCAGGTGCCAGGTGTGTGACCTGAGAGTCTAGTGGCCCTCACTCACCTGGGTAGCAATGCTGATTAATTTCACCTTCTCAGAGACGGGAACAAAAACCACATGTCACAGATGCTCTCCCCAGTGAGGTCATGTCAAGGACACAATGCTACTTTTGTTGCTCCCCAGAGTCCTGGTCCCAGTCTTAGGGATGCAGAGACAGTCTGATCAGGGTTTTCATCCTTCTGGAGGGACATTTGGGGCCCCAGGTTTTCTGGGAAGATCACATTGGCTGGACACTTGGCTTCTTTTTGAATAACAGAAATGATTTTAATTCAAAATCTTCCCTACAGGTCTTCAAAAAGCAACACTATATACCTTTTTTCTCCAAATAATTTAATGACTTCTTGAAAACCACATTGCTAGTGAGAGAAAAGTGGCCACATCAGCCAGAGGAGAAGGCTCAGAGTGGCAAGCCCCTGAAGCCCTGGCCCCAGCCCTTCTCATGTGGACTGTTATAACAATCTAGTGCAAAATAGCTAAGCAGAGCATTTGCTATCTGGAGAGAAAATGTACTTTCCCTTTTGCATGTCGCTCCTCTCTTTCCAAAGGTGAGAGATTACACCCCTCCTCCTTTTTAAAAAATAGAGTTCACAGTATTTGGACTATATGCCTTCAGTGAAAGACAATAAGAACTCTAAAAAATCTGGAACTCCCATGAGTAGGCTAGTTTTTCACAGAGACATAGGGTAGCAAAGAAATCAGTATATTGTGGTTAATGAGAGCAGAGTTTCTCACTATTGAGGATTACAAATACAGAAAATGGAGAAGGTTAGAACAAATTCCTGTAGCAGGGAATTGAAATTGAAATGATCAGTATGAATCCATGGCTTGTAACACATAGAGAGAGAAAAAATTATATAGATATAGGTGTTTATGGTCCCTCTGCACACACACACACACACACACACACACACACACACACACACACACAAGTATATATAACATGTTATGTTAGTTATCTGCTGCTTAACATAACAAATTGGCCCCAAACTTCATGACTTAAAACAATAAAATTTATTATCTCACAGTTTCTGTGGACTAGGAATTGGATGAGGCTTAGCTGGGTTCTTCTGACTCTGCATCTTTCTCAGGGATTTGATCAAGCCATGGGTGTGGGCTATGGTCTCATCCAAAGGAAATCCACTGGAGAGGACCCATTCCCAGCTCCCTCAGGTAGCTGTTTGCAAGATCCAGTTCCTCTCAAGGATTGTGGGCCCAAGTACCTCACTCAGTTTCTTGCCATGTGAGCCTCTCCACAGGGTGCCTCACAACATGGTGGATGACCTCCATCAGAGGAGGAAGCATAAGAATCACACAAGACAGAAATCACAGTCTCTTTATATCCTCATATTTTGGTGATATCTCATTACTTTTGCTGTATTCCATGGAAGAGAGTCACCAGTCTTGCTCTCCACACTCAGATGGAGGAGATTACTGTAGAGTGAATGGATGTTAAGCTTTTTCTATTATAATGTGAGTGCCTGACATTAAGCTTTTGATTGCTGAGGCATCCATGTCAAAGACATCCATTTCCAATAAACACAGTGCCAGGTGTGTGACACAGCTACTAGCAAAGCAATCAAATAAAGAACTAGACTGCCCTCACTCACCAAGTTCCCTCTTTGGTGACTTAGATACCTGACTATTGACCTTCTTGTGTCCTAGTTCTCACTCATGCCTGAAATTAGCCATAGAGTGAATCCTCAAAACTCTAGACACCCACCTTTGGACCTTATCTGCGACCTTGCTGTGTGGTCCTTGGGTGTGCCATGTATCCTCCAGACTTGTGAGTAATAAATCTTGTTCCTCAAAGTTTCCTGTTGGTTTTTGCTGAAGTGCATCATGGAATCATGATAAGAATGACAAGGGCTGGTCCAGCTACAACATTAGTCTCATGGGGGCAATACCTGTGGGGACTTGCTGTGAGTAACACAGGTCCTGACGAGTGCCTCAGGTATTCCTAGCCAGAAGCATCACTAGCAATAGGCTGGGACCAACACAACAATTTCAAAGGCATGAATATCAGAATATCCCAAATGTTTTATGAATGCTAAAAGTAGTGGATAAAAGTTTGAAGAGTAACAGTGCACTTACATAATCTAGTAGTATCTCTCACAGATATTTATTAACTACATAGAGGAAATTAATGGCTAGGCAGTGGAGAAATCTGGTGAACACCACCTAAAACCAAGTGAGCATTATCGATAATGGAACAAATATTCACTATGAGCCACCCAATAAAATGCACTGAGGATAAAAATGTCAAAAATACATAACCTGAATCAAATCAAGAGGAAACTTCAGACAACCCAAACTGAAGGGCATCCTACAAAATAACTGACCCATATACTCTGCAAAAATGTCAAGGCCATGAAAGACAAGGAAAGATTGGGGAATGGTTCTAGAGGCTATAGAGTCATGACAATGGAATGCCCTTTCATCTCTCCACCCTGGCCTCTTTGTCCCACCCCCTCACAGCCTTCTATCTGGTCCCTCTCTAGTGCCACCCACCTGCTCCCTGCTAAGCATTGCCCTCTCTCCCTATCACATAGGTCCTCCCTCTCAGCCCTCCTCACACAACAAATCAGCCAGTGGGCACTTCCAGGAGACCTGTGCCAATACAGTTGGCAATCAAGAAACCAATATCTAGCTTCTGGACAACTAGGCTTAGGTCTCATATCATCAAAAGGAGAAATGTCACCTTCCCCACCAGATTTAATATGCTGAGGTGATGAAGGACTGGGAAAGCAGTAATATGCCTCTTATTTTTATTAATATCTGTTCTGTCTCAAGCAGCATTTAAATGCCTCCATCACAGAGTGCTCCTCCACCCCCACCCCCATCTCCTTTACATGCAGATGCAGGGCATCTGTGACCCTAAGGGAACATTGGCTTGCACATTACCCCCCAAACTTGGGAGGGGCTCTTTTCAGAGTGCCAAGCCCCAGCCCTTGCTTGTAGCCCTGGGCAAAAGCAGCAGCTGGCATTCTGCAGGCCGAACCCATTTCCCTCTGCTTCACCAAAAATCCTTTTTTTTTTTTTCACCTAATGAATAAGCTAGCATGTGATTAACAGACTTTCCCTGGGGGAAAAAGTGCTTTGCTTTAAGTACTAACTGTTGAATTTTAAAACATTTAGTCCTAAAGAACATTCTTGTTCAAAATTCCAAGTTACTATTGAGTCTCCAGAAATGTTCTAGAATCTTCTGAGGATTAAAAAAGATACAAGAGCCACTCTTTGCATGCAATCTCTCACGCTGTTTCAGTCTCTGCTCAAATGTCCCCTCTTTAGGGAGGTTCTCTGACTCCCCATCTCACCCCCAAGCCCTGTTCCCTGTTCTTCATAAGGCTTCAGCCCACTGACCTCCTTCCTCTCTACCCTTCTCTCTCCCTTCCTACAAAAGCCATGGAAGCTGAAACCCTATTCCATTCTCTGCTTTATCCCTAGTGCCTCCGGGAATGCCTGGCAGAGAGGAGGTGCTCAATATCCTATAATGACTAAATGAGTCAATAAATCACTCAGTAGGAGCATTGCCAGGGCCCTCAGCTCTTATCAACACCACCTACCACGATCTTGGCTTCTGGGCCCACACTCCCCCAGTGGGGTGCACACAGAGCAGAAGGGAGGTAACCCAGGTCACTTGAGGAAAGTCTATTCGCCATGGGGAGGAGCTCAGCCTCTGAGTGGCTGCATAGCACTGATGCAGGTGAAAGGCAAAGGGTGGAGGACCTCTTAGTCAAATATTCCTCCTTCCCCTCCAGCTTCTGCTACCAGGGCTGAGTACTGCCAAGGTAACAACAAAGAGTCATGGAATCTTGCAAAGTGTGTCCTTGTGAAATGCAAAAACAGAGCCTCTTAGGGGTCATTTATAAACCCTTCAGATCCCCCTGTTAGGTTAGATATTGCCCACTCAACCAAAATATTCCTGCCCATCACAAATGATTATTCTAAACACTTTAGGGCAAGATAATAGGAACACTGGCATTGGGGATTAAAATCTGACCTGCTAGAGTGCTCTCTCACTGGAAAGTCTGTCTTTGAGGTGGAGTGAGGGGACATGGAGGTGGTGCCACCATCATGCTCCCTAAGCCCTCTGACCTGTGACTTTTTCATCTCTGAGATGGAAACTGATTTTCATAGATTAGCCTCACCTGGAATAACACTTGTAAAGTATCTGGGAGGTATTAGATTTAAATAGAAATCCTGGTCATTATGTTTTATCACAGGATAGTAGATGCATGAAGAAACAGAGGCAGTGTGTTGTCAAGGCTTTGGTTGGTGGTTCAAAAACCACTGGGTGTCAGGAGTTTGGAGAGGGTAAGTACAGGGAGGAAAGGGACTGAGCTAAACCTCATAGCGTGGCAATATCTAAAAAGGTGGGCTGAAGACATTTGGGGCCAAAGGATGGTGGGGTGTGTGGAACAGCAGGTGCACAGCAGAGGGAGTGAGGATGCAGATAGACAGTGGAAAGGGGGAGGGGAGCAGGTGGTTAAAGGGAAGAGGTGGATGCTCCGGAGCAGATGGGCAAAGAAATGGAGGGGAGGGGATAGGTTTCTCATTCCACCCCTCACCTGTGTGAGATTGGGAGTGGGCTGTGAAGGGGCAAGAGAAGGCTCATCATGTGATGAGCCCACCACGGGCTTCTCCTGGTAGTGCAGTGAAGGCAAAAACCAGGCTGCTACCTATTCATGGTCCACATATTTTATGGGTGTCACCATGTGGCCAGCACGGGGCTATCCCACTGAGCTTTCCCACTTCCAAATGAATGTTTCTTAATCACTATGGGCAGGTAGTGGAGGCAAATCAGGACATCGTGGCCCTGCCCTCATGAGGCTTCCTTTGAGGTCAGGAAGAACTAACGGCAAACAAGCAAGGCAAAAAAGAAACCAGAGCGTTGCAGACAGTGGGAAGCATATGAAGGGAATGAAGAAGAGTGTGTGATCGGGTATGTGGTGTGCGTACGGGGTGGGTTGGAGGGCTTGTTAGATTGGGAAGTCTTGGCTAACCTGGTCACACATTTAAACTGAGAAGTGAAAGATCAGAAGAAAATTCTAGGCTGATAGAAATAGCTCATGGAGGGACCTGCAGCAAGCAGAACTGGGGCAGTTGCTAAGGAGCGTGAACTGTATACGTGACAGACCTTGGACCTCGAGAGGCAGGTGGGGCATGTTCTGCAGGGACTTTAGGCCTCAGGAATGGGTGGGCAGAAGAATACATGAACTTATGGAGATGGCAAAAGGGAGGCAGGGCACCAGTAGAAGACTGGAGTGTGGTCCAGGCAACACATGCTGGAGGCTTGGACTAGCCTGGGTGCAATGAAGGTGGAGTGGGGGTGGGCAGATTGGAGATAGATGGTGGGGGTGGAGGGACAGGGAAAGGCATGACCTTTCGCTGATAAGACTGAAGGAAGGGGAACCCAGTAATGACCCCTGGCTTTCTGGCTTGTGGAGCTGGGTGCTTAATGATGCAATTTTGGAAGTGGGATAGCTCAGGAATGGATTCTGGGAGGAAAGTCCAGGCTCCAGGCGCCTGTTAGACTTCCAGGTACAGCAGAGGTGTCTCATTGGACCTTATTAAGGTATCTAAGATAATGGGAATTACTGAGATTGCAGAGGAAAGACTACACATATAAGAGAGAAAGGTGCCCTAGCACTGAGCCCCAAGGAGCCGAGGAGGGGACTGTGGAATAAAGGCCAGTGAGTTGGAAGACAGATGCACTGGTGCAGAAGCAGCGATGGCCCCTCTGCCGGGGACTGTGTGCCCATGGTGGGCTATACCAGATGATGGCTCAAGGGCTTAGAACCCCTCCATTTCCCCTGCCCCAGCCAAGCTATCCAGGCCCTGCCCCTCGCTCCTCCACCCCCTCCCCTCCATACCCCTGCCCCCATCACCCCATCCCAGCCCCAGCCTTCTCAAAGGCGTCCAGGGTCTACCAGGTCTTTATTATGATATTTTTTTTTGTAAAGGAAGGAAAAAGAAAGAAAGAAAAACCTGCTGTAAGGATGACCAAGGTAACCTCTGTACAATCTGGGTGTCATGCTCACCCAGATGCTCACTGTCAGACTGTTCTCTGGACTTTTACATAGATTTAGAGGGTGGGGCCCAAGGATGCGCAGAAAGCCAGCACCAACCCCTGTGAGAAGTTTCCTGTGAAGCCCCGAAGTGGTGGAAGCTAGAGGGGTGCAAGGAGTCAGGAGAATTTGACTTTCTGGAACTTGTACACACAGTAGGGATGACCCTTTAGGAGAGTTGCAGGAGGGAGGGGGAGTCTGCAGGGGGACACCCTTGAGAAGGTGGGGCTGGGATGGCATGATGGGAGTCAGGGGTGGAGTTTGGAAGGAGGGGAGTTGAGGGGTGGGGATTGGGGCCAACAACTCCAACTCCTGGTGGAAGAGGAGGTGCAAGTGACAGGGGAAGGCAGGAGGCAGGGCCAAGACAATAGGGAGTGGCTTTTGGCCTGGGCAGATGTGATCAACCTTGGGAAGTGGCTTCCAATATGTAAGAGCTGGTTTACTGTCAGGCAAGTCTCTGTTTACTCAGTGGCCCTGTTTCTTGGGCCAAAATTAACAGTAATTAGAGACTGAACACTGGCCAGGTATTGTGGGCTCATTCTCATTTTCTTTTTAAGGTCAGTTATAATTTTCCTTAGAGAATTAAAACCCCTGGGAACCCTGGGTGATTCAGTGGTTGAGTGTCTCTTCTTTGGCTCAGGTCGTGATCCTGGAGTCCTGGGATCGAGTCTTGCATCAGGCTGCCCGCAGGGAGCCTGCTTCTCCCTCTGCCTCTCTCTCTCTCTGTATCTCTAATGAATAAATAAATAAAATCTTAAAAAAAAAAGACAAGAATTAGTTGCCATTATTAACTGAGAGGGAGATTACATCTGAAAATCTTGACTTCTGGCTTCTCTGGAATGCCCTGGCTACATGGGACACCAGCAGACATCCTTGGACAGTTGCAGGTAGCAGTGGGTCCCCACACATGCCCCTGACCTACCCTTGCCTGGTTTCTGGGAGCACCTATGGGCCTGGCAACTCTCCAAACCCAAGAATCAAATAACTTCCCTGCCAAAGCACTGTGGCAAACCACCCATCTTTGTGTGCACAAGCGTTAAAACTCCACAATTGTTCCTTCTGACTCCACCTGCCACTCACTCACCCCACCATGAGCCCCACCCAACAGGCCATTTTTGAGTGGTTTGGCTGATACTCCTGCTCTGGCCCCTCAGGGAGACTCTTGCAGGACAGACCCTGCCTCACTGGCCCCTACAGCAAAGATAACCAGTAGGAGCCTCAAGTAGGGACCCATTGCATGGCTGCCCTTCAGGCACTAGGCCTCAGTTTCCACATCTGTAAAATGGGGATGACAACATGAGACTCCAATGACAGTGCTTATAAGAGCTTCAAGATCTGATTTCTTTGCTTTATTGATACAGTCCCCAGGAGGTGACAGGGCTGGCCTGCAGGACATGCTTGGGGGGTCATTAGAACCCACGTCCCCTGCTCCCCTGGGCGAGTTCCCTCCTCCCCAGATCCCAGATCTCCAGCCTTGTTCTATCCAGGGACCCTCCCTGGGCCACAGTAACACCATCCTCCAGACCAGAGTCCCGGGAACAGAGTAGGAAGTGATCTATCTATCTTTCTTTCTCTTTCTTTCTTTCTTTCTTTCTTTCTTTCTTTCTTTCTTTCTTTCTTCTTTCTTCTTTCTTTCTTTCTTTCTTTCTTTCTTTCTTTCTTTTCTTTTCTTTTTTCAAATGAGATATAATTCACACACCCTAAAATTCATCTTTTAAAGGGTGCAGTCAGTAGTCTCTGAACTTCATTCCTATGAATGCCTCACTGATATTCCACTGGAGGAACTCAGCCATTCATGGACGTCTGGGTTGTTGCCATTCCTTGGCTATTGAAAAGAGCACTGCTCTAAAGACATTTTTCTTTTTAGAGGGGATACCTTGAATAAGGCCATGAAAAATGGAAGCAAATTTATTAACTTGATTACTTGTGTTTGTGCTGGGGGCTGCAGAATATTTCCCTTTCATTTCTTACTGTTCATATTGTGTTTTCAATTTTCTTTCCTTTTTAAAATAGATTTTATTTATTTATTCATAAGAAACACAGAGAAAGAGGCAGAGACATAGGAAGAGGGAGAAGCAGGCTCCCTCTGGGGAGCCCTATGTGGGACTCGATCCCAGGACCGCAGGATCACGACCTGAGCCAAAGACAGATGCTCAACCACTAAGCCACCCAGGCTTCCTAGGGTTTTTAATTCTCTAAGGAAAATTATAACTGACCTTAAAGAGAAAAGGAGAATGAGCCCACAATACCTGGCCAGTGTTCAGTCTCTAAGCCCAGGGTCTCCCAGCTGCCGTTGGCTCCGCAGGTGGAGGGGTGAGGTCGGCAGCCTCATGGTAACACCTTGGGGTTTTAGTAGCATAACTAACTTTGTAATCTTCCAATAACACAGCTAATTGCCATTCCATCATCTTAGATTTATGCATATTTTGAGCTGTGATTGCAAATAATGGAGTCATAGACAGGTCTTGAATGGTCACTAGTAGTTAAAGTCACAATTACAAAAGATTATCTATATTTTCTACACTTGTAGAAAAAGTTCAATGGACTGAATATTTATGTCCACCCCCCCCCCCCCATGCTTATATGTTGAAATCCTAACCCAAATGGGAGGGTATTGGGAGGTGGGGCCTTTGGAAGGTGATTAGGTCAAGAGGTTGGAGCCCTCATGAGTGGGATTAGTGCCCTTACAGAATAGACTCCAGAGAGTTCCCTCGCCCCTTCCACCATGTGAGGACACAGTGAGAAGGCAGCCCACTGTGAACCAGGAAGTCCTCACCAGGCACCAAATCTGCAGGTACCTTGATCTTGGACTTCCCAGCCTCCGGACCTGAGATAAATTAGTTTATGAGCCAGCCAGTGCTACAGTGGTATAGCAGCCTGAATATACTAAGACAAAATCTTGCCAGAATTCAGTGTGTGGATTTCATCAAAATTGAGTTTTCCTGTTAAAATGTGAGCACACACCCATTTGTTTCTGGGATGATCATTCTTGATGCAGTCACATCATATAAGATAATGTCTTTAATTCAAAGCGGTGCTGCACAGATGCTGAATACACTTCTCAATGTGCTATCTGCCAGGCTGACCTCACCTTAAGTGAGGGGGATGCCAACCTTCAAATGGAGTGCAGGGTGGGTATTTGCCTTGAGAAAGTGACAATAGTCAAATAGGAGGACAAACAAAAGCAAAACCAAAGAAAAGGAGAGCCCATCAGAGTAATTCTGCTACTTAATTATACAGCTGGGCCAGCCGCATAGGTAGGAGCTGGGCTTAGGCTACTATGTCTTTGATATTTGTTCTTCATTTTTACTGTTGATAGGAAAGACCTTCAGGTCTCACAGATGCAGCAAGAGACCCCGGACCCAGATCAATATTTTGATGTCCTGGAATGAAGGCCTAGTGGGACCAACTCACACATGCTCTTTCTTGGACTATTTGAAGGAGGAGAGGAAACAAAAATGGGCCACATGTTGGGTTATCCAATTCTCCCACTCCCAGACAGCTGTGCTGCTCATGAATGAGGACCAATGCACAAGGAACATAAATGGTTTGTACTCCAGCTCCTGGCTCTCCAGTGAGCCTGAAAACACAGGGTGAACTGTCAGGAGCTCAGGGTTGGCAGGGGTGATGAAGAGAGAAAAGGAGAGGTAGCTAAGGTCAGCTTCTAGCCCCTGCTCCTGGTAAAGCCATCTGAGCAGAAAGCTCCGCAAGTCACATGCCCATCTGGATCTCAGATGCTTCTGCTCCCCATTTACAGAATCACATAAAGGTAAGCCAGACAGGCACTTCTAAACACAAGCTGTGCTTCACAGATGTGAGTGGCCTCTCTTCCTCATTATAGAATGGGACCCAGGGGTGGCCCATGTTTTTTTTTTTGGCAGGGGGGAATCATGCTTTTGAAGGAGGATGCTTTGCTCTGTAGATAGGGGAAGCCACAGTTTCTGCATGCCGGGACCTGTACCACCTTACATACCTCTTCCCCCTCCAGTGCCAGAGACTGGATGTTCAGGTCAGGGTTGCCACTGCTCCCAGAATGGGCCAGTAGGAGCTCCCTATCTCTTCCCCTCGAGCCCTGCTTCTCAAAAGAACCTGGCCCAGAAACTTACTTCTAGAAGGCGGTCCATAGGGTCTGTGCCAGTCTTCCTCAAAGTATGCAGGGTAGATGGTTAAAAATGAAGATATCTGGCAACTATAGGACACAAGGAAATATTTGCAAATCACAAATCTGATAAATAATTAACATCCAGGGTTCCTGGGTGGCTCCGTAGGTCCTGGGTGTCCAACTCTTGGTTTTGACTCAGGTCATGATCCAGGGTCATGGGATCGAGTACCAAGTTGGGGCCTGTAGTCTCTGGGGAGTCTTCTTAAGATTCTCTCTCCCTCTCCCTCTGCCCCTCCTGCTCATGCTGTTTTTCTCTCTCTCTAATAAATAAATAAATCCTAAAAAAAAAAAAAAAAAAAGAATCAACATCTGGAATATTAAGCCTTACGGCTTAACAATGACAAAAGCAACAACAAGAGGAAACATCCTGATTTAAAGATGGGCAAAGCACTAGAATCACCATTTTCCAAAGAAGACCTACAGATGGCCAACAAACACAGGAAAAGATGCTTAATATCACTAATCATTAGGGAAATGCAAATCAAAACCACAGTGAGATATCACCTCATACCATTAGGGTAGCTACTATTAAAAAACTATAGGAAATAACAAATGTTGGTGAGGATGGGGCAGTATCTGAACCCTTGTGCACTATGGGTGGGATTTTAAAATGGAGCAGAAAACAGTATAGTAGTTCTCCAAAAATTAAAATTAGAATTATCATATGATTCAGTAATTCCACTTCTAAGCATATGCCCCAAAGAATTGAAAAGAGGGTCTCAAAGAGATATTTGTACATCCATGTTCACAGCAGCATTATTCAAAATAGCCAAACAGTGGAAGCAACCTAAGTGTCCCTCTACAGAGGAATGTGTAAACAAAATGTGTTCTGTCCATACAATGGAATATTATAGGTCTTAGAAAGGAAGGAAATCCTGACACCTGCTACAATGTGGATGAATCTTGAGGACATTATGCTGAGTGAAACAAGCCAGTCACAAAGGCCAAATACTTATATGAAGTACCTAAAACAATCCAATTCATAGACACAGACAGTTAGAAGGGTGGCTGCCAGGGGCTGAAGAGGGGAAATGGGAAGTTCATATTTCATGGGTAGAGTTTCAGTTTCTCCATCCTCTGGAGAAGATGATGATGATGGCCAGACAGCAAAATAAATGTACTCAGGGACAGTGGACTGTATTTTTAAAAATGGCGAGGTTGGTATATTTTATGCTGTGTGTAGTGTTTATGTTATTATAATTAAACATAATTTTAAAGAATGAAGGTACCTGGGTTACATGCCAGGACTTGGAATCAGAATCAGGGTGTGAGAATCTGTATTTTAACAAGCTTTTGAGATCCACTGCCTATGCCGCACTCAGCTTCCTGCTACTCTGAGTCCTTCCAACCAGACCTCTCAAGGAACTACAATTCCTGGTATAGGGGAGTAAGTCAGAGGGGGCGCCTTTGATGGCAGCACTGGTGCCTGGACACCCAGGGAGGGAGTCAGAGCTCGGAAGCTGCAGAGAGGGCATAGGGCTATTGGGTCTGCTGTGCCTTTCTTGGGTGATGGGCAGGGCCAGGGTTAGGGAGAGGCCAGTAAGGGATGACCAAAATTTAGTACCTGAGATAAATAACATTTCATACAAGATTAAAAAAACTCAAGTCAGTACAAAGAATCCATTGTGAGCACAATATCAAAACTTTAAAGACAGGCTGCTTGTTTCATGACCTTGCATCATTGTGTGAAGGTTGTTTCCCATCAGCTTACAGCTCTTGGGTTGTGCAGCCAGCCATCCCCGCTGGGCGGTGTACAAGGATTTACAGTGGTGTGCCAGCATGCTGAGCAGTGTGAGACTTTCATATAGTTCATGGGTTTTTGACTGCAGAGTTCTTATTCACTTTTCCCAAACAGGTTAAAACATGTGAGGATATTTTGGTAAGTGTATATAGGGCACTCATTGTTCCTTCTCTCACAAACTCCAGTATGGCTCAGCATGGTGTCCACAATAGGTCACTGGTAACCATGGCAGGTTGGCTCTCCGAGGCCCACGCCTCTGCCACAGGACGGTGGGGAAGCCTGTGTTGAGTGTGGCAGAAGACTTCAGCTTCCTCCATTTTGACCTTAGTCTGTATTTTCTAACTAGTTAAATTCTTTCCAGCTTATCTCTTAACTCAGACCAAAGACCTGGTGGGCCAAGCATCCCTTAATGGGAACCACAATAAGGACTGGCCTGACACCAGCAAGACTCCACGTGATTGACCCGAAGAGAGTGATCAACCTGACCTTTACTCCCATCACACATAGCCACCGACCTTTGTCCCACATTCTCCTTATATGAACCGAGAAGTATTTTCAGCACTTGGGAGACAGTCTTTGAGGTGGTTGTCTGCTGTCTTCCCAGTGTTGGTATCACTGAAATAAATTCCTTTCTTGTTTTGTCACCACTCGTCTCCCTGCCTTTAGATTTTGTCAGTGGTGAGTGGCCAAACGTGGTTTGTTTGGAAGCCCCAGAGCCAGGTGCTCTTGCACCCCTGTGCCCGGGCTACAAGGGGGCCTGGGATCATAATGAGAAGACACATTCTAGAGGGCACAGTGGATGGGTGCTGGGTGGCCTGGGAGTCACCATCTAACATGTTCACCCTGTAACATGAAGAGGCATGGAGGCCACTGGCGTGGGTGATGATCCACCACGGGGCGGAGAACTTCAGCTATAGGGCCCCATATTCATCTCTCTGAGACCTGAAACTTGACTTGGAGTTCACAGTTTCTCTAGTCTTTTCCTTAAAGAGATGGGCCCAAAACCTTTGTGCCTGGAGCATAGAGTAGGGGTGAGGATGGCCATTTCCACGGGCCTGTGGAGGGGGTGGGGATGGTGTGGGTTTTTTCCCCTTTGCTTAGAATTATAAACAAACCAACAATCATCCCTAAATTAATATGGGCTCAATGCAACAAATTAAGAAGATTTAGATATGGCTAAATTAAAAAGTGATTTTCCCTCCTTCTGCCCCCAACCCCTTTCTTCCAGCAGTAACCCTTCAGACATTTCCTTCTGGTTTATTCAAACACACACACTCTTGTAAAGAACTTTGTAAAAATGACAGTTCAGTGATATTTGTGGGCATCGTTCTGAGCCATTTTGAAATAGGAAAACTAGAGAGGTGCCACGAAAGACTACTTGTATCCTGCTAGGACTTGCACCCCCTCCTTTACACATGCCTTAATGTATGTCCTCCTTGTAAAGGTCAAGGAGCTAATGATTTCTTTGGAGACTTCCAGCACAATAGATAACATGCAAGGAATAATCCGGTGAGGTCAGCATATACATTTTCCAAGAACACCTTGCCACCGAAACCCCTGGCTCCAGGGCATACATGACTTATGGAGGTCAAACCTTGTTTTGACCAGAGCCTGAGAGGACATGTACACCAGATCATAATCCTCAATAAAAACCCCAGACTTCGAGCAAAGCCGAGATGCACTCTCCTTTCCTTTCTGAGTCTCCCAGACACTGTATCTGCTCTATGTCTTCAATGAACTCTACTCTCACTTTCTTCTTGGCTTGCATTAATAGAGGTCTTTTGACCTCTATTCTGGGTACTTGGACCCGGCCAGCCTGTATCAATTGCACAGAGAGCTTCCTCACCATTTAACCAATAGACATGGTATCCCACCCTGTGACCTCCTGGGCATATTCCACATGGAGTCACACCCTGAAAAGAATCTTTCCAGTGGGCTTGCACTGGTGCCTGAAAGTTTTCCTATTAAAGCCATTTCTTTGGGTTAAGGCTTTGAAGGTGGTCCCTAAAATAAAAATACAATCAAAGGCATGGTGAAAGGAAAAGGACTCCGGATGCGGACATATCTGTCAGCTCCTAGATTCACCGTTTTTTATGTTTATGACTCTGGCCAAGTTATTTACCTTTCCTGAGCCTCGATTATCTTGCCTGTTAGGTGGGATTGTTTTTTGTTTGTTTGTTTTATTTTTTTAAGGTGGGATTGTTGTATGGATTAAATACAATTCAGTGTGAAAAACCTCAAGCCCATTGTCTGACAGAGATTGGTATTCAATAAAAGTTATTGAGTTTCTTAAAGAACATGAACTGAATGAAGTGTAACCAGGATAAGATTTCAGCTTCCCTTTAAAAGTCCAGGATCTAAAATTTGTATTCTATCACTCCGAAGTAAACTTGTTAGTGTCATGTTTTAGTTTTCTCAGTTACTGGAATGCATTGTCACACTTAAAAATGTTGAGGTACCCTAAAATGTGAGGCATTTGATAACATTTTACTTCATAGTAGAGTTAATTGTATCTAGATTGTAGAAAACCAGCTACTGGAGTTCAGTCACTTAAGAACTTAGAAATTCAGCAAGGTTGGGTGAAGAGGGAACATTATAGCACTGGAGAGTAAACCCAGAGTTTGAAGAGGTGCAATGGGAAATAATGTAATGAGAGGAAGGACTCCTTCGGACTGGAGTTAAGGGTAAGCTTTCTTTATAGTCTGAAAATGTCTTGGAGGTTTTGCTAAGTGTCATTCCAGTAACATTGCCTAATGAAGGGAATACTAAAAGATGACAGTTTGAAGTTTATGATAAACAGGATGAAAAGCAAAGAGCTCTTGAGAAATGAGTGGTAACCTACAACAAATTGTGAATTTTAACAGTATTCGGGTGACAACTATCAAATTCTTGGCTTTGAAAAGCTGGCAAATGCTTAATACTGGTATATTTGAGATATTGCTATGTGGATTTTGACCATTTGAGTATTCTTCAAAGACTCTATTTGATCCTAAAACTTCTGCTTTATGAAAGGGAAATCCATTTCTCAAGCTGCTTTGAAGTGTGGCAGGAAGCATACAGGACACTTTGTAATTTATGATAATGCTAAGTGAAATGTCTTACCAACTTCTGTAGAAAGCGACTGCAATGGAAAAATCTCCATTTAGTTCTAAACTAGGTAAAATGGTCTCAACAGTACCACCAGGGGCACTGATGAGTCCTATAAATTAGAAACTAATATAATAAAAGAATTTCACAACTTAAAAAAAAAAAAAAAAGTCCAGGATCTGTCAGGTAAGGTTGGTGGACATTGGAACACATTGTTTCTAATTCCCAGGTCCATGGCAGAGGAAGCAGGAGGCCAGTGAGATGGCAGGGCTGAGAGTCAAGCCCTGGCCTATCTGTCTCCGAGATCAGGGATAATTGATGAGAAAGAGACCCTTCCCTCTCAAACTCACAGCTCAGTCATCAGTCCTAGCAATGTCAGACATAAATCTTGGTTTGCTTTATTCCAGGGCTGTCTTTACCAGTATTCTCCCTTTCATCTTTGTAGCAGCTCTGTGCTGACAATATTATCATCCATGCTAAATCAGGTTCCTGGGGCTCCTGGGGACCAGTGTGAATGCATTAATCAGCAAGCACCTCTCATATTTTAGTACTGTTTGTGCGACAGATTGACCAGTTTGCAATAGTCAGCTCCAAGAGCCTGAGAGCCAGGATGGGACAGGTTTCTTTAGCTACAATGCAAAGGGAAGTTACTCAAACGAGAGGGCTAAGTGTTATTAGCAGAAGGGAGGTTGGGGAGGGACATAAGCAGAGAAGGAATGCATTTTGTTTTGCAGAACCAACAGATCTGGCCAAGGAGACCCCCACCACGTGTTTCACCTGAGAGTCTCTTGTTAGATAGGTCTTGCCTGATAGCCCCTTACGTGAGCCCCTTTGAGCCAGACTGGTTCTGAGACCCTGCCTAGAAGCCCTCTGGAATCATCCTGAAGTTACCTCTAGCTCATTATGATACAAAGATCTCCTCCTATGTGTGGAGTTTTCCACCACTTTTCAAGTATACAATGTGTGCACTAGCATGCTGACACATTGGGAATGCACAATTGAACCTAAGTGCCTAAGTGATAGGATATGTCTACGTTCCTTAATGTATATGCATGCTCCCTCCCGTACTCCCCAGTACACTGAATAAAAGCTTCCTGTACTGACCCCACAGGAAACAGTGCTTTGAGAGCTACCTCCCTGTCTTCTTACTTGTGACAAATAATAAAAGTTCTTGGCTTTCAACAAAGACTTTCCTGCAGGGGACCAGTCTTGGGAGCAGCAAGGAATGCACCTGGCAGGAGGGGCCTGGGATGGGAGTGGCTGTGAAGAGACACGTGGGGACTGGTTGTAGAGGAGGGGGCATGGCTGAGTATGGGGTTCACATTTGCTATCTTCCTCTAGGGCTGTCCCAACTAATGTGGTGTGTAGTGACCGTGACTCAGGCCAGTGTCTGAACTGTTCTTCCTGTATTTATAGATGAGAGTTCCCACATACAACTCAGTATTTAAAACTTGGGAGGGTTAAATCAGAGAAAATATATCTTCAGAAGTTCAGTGGGGCCTCTGTAGCCCCTAGTGACTTTGTAGGATGTGAAAGAAAGCCAGTATTCATGTATTTCACACTCGTAGTTTATGAAGCACCTTTACCTGGTAGGTTGTGCTAGGTCCAGGTGAAGTGAGCACACTCAGCCCTCAGGAGTTCTCAGGTGGTCACAGTGGCACTGTAAAGGTGTGTACAGTGTGGAGGGCCAGGATAGGAACAAGTACTTCTCTTTAGGGAGGAACTTGCGAGATGAAGAAAGCAGGGAGGGGCATTTGGCTTATCCTTGAAGCCTGAGTAGAAATTAGCTGGGTGCAGCGGTGGAGGGAAAAGAGTCCCTTGAAGAGGGAACAGCAGGAACAAGGCAGAGCACCTGATCCCATTTCTCACTGAGGTCGCGGTCACTGTCACACAGAACTGAGATGCCATGGTCATTGGGGGACAGAGGTCTACAGAGAGCACCTGCTCCCTCCCTGTGGTTCTAAAGATGAGGACACTGAGAGGTGAGGGGTTAGGGCTCTGGATGGTGAATGGACATCAAGAGAGGAGACCACATCGTGGTGAAGCCACCAGTCCAGGCTATCCTCATGCCAGGTGGCTGGACCTGACTCCTACACACAGCTGTGTCCCTCCTCACACATCTGTCTCCTCTGGATCATTCCAAATGTTTTCTCCAAAATGGGCAGATGCTTCTGAGCTTCTTCCTTAAAGAGGAGAGAAAACCTTTTGGCATTGTCTGGGGAAGCAGGGCAGCCATGTGCTTGAGTCCAGCAATTCTACCCTAAATTTGTTCATGCATGTGTGGACCAGGAGACCCCACACACATGTTCACATGGCACCAATTATGAGAAGTCCAAGAAACAGCAACCCAGCTGCCCAGCTGCAGTAGGACCTGTAAGTGTATCACCACATATTCACCCGAGAGAACATGATATGGTCACGGAAATAGACAAACCACACCTTCTGAATGGCTCTTAAAACACAATACAGAGCAAAAGAAACGAGTCCCCAAGGACAAACACTGTGCGAGTCTATTTATATGAAGCTCAAAAGCAGACACAGCTAAACAGTGTATTGTTGAGGGATACAGATGCAGTTCAAAATGAAGCAATAGCACAGTTCTCAAAGAGTGCACAAAAAACCTGCTATAGCTAATAAATTTAGCAAAAGTGCACACTACAAGATCATTACACAAAAATTGGTTGTGTTTCCAAACACCAGCAGTGAAGAACCCAGAAAGGAAATTAAGAAAAAAAATCTAATTTATAATAACATCAAAAAGAAGAAAATATCTGGGAATAAGTGAGGTGAAAGATCTGCATGCCGAAAAGTATAAGACATTACTGAAAGAAGATAGAAGACATGGCTAAATGCAAAGACCTCATGTCCATGGTCTGGGGATGGATGACTGCCCCAGTCTTCCCCTGCCCTCATCACCAGCTCCTTGATTGGGAACTTGGGGTTTGCCACAAGGGACCTTCCTAGTCCAGCCAGCATCACTTGGCTGGCTTGCTGAGGAGGGCAAGCAAGTTGGGAAGCCACTGTGCATAGGGCCTCCCTGACATGACTCGAGAGCCCAGTCTGTCTTCCCTGGCTGGGAGGATGCAGCCCAGTGCCCACGGAAGAGAGGATTGAAAGACCAGGGCTGACCTCATGCCTGCCTGGCTTCCATGGGGGGCACCCTCTCCTTTTCAGTGGTCTTTTGCCACGCTCTATGTCCCTATCCCAAGGACTTCCTCTATCAGGACTCCCAGGACCTGGGAAGGTGCCCCACACTGCTGGCGGCATGTGCAAACAAGGACTGTGTCTTTCAGGGACTGTGATGACTGTGTCTTTCAGGGACTGTGATGTCCAAACAAGGACTGTGTCTTTCAGGGACTGTGATGACTGTGATGACTGCTGGGTGGGGAAGGACACTGGGTGACATGCCAGTGGAGTGAGGTGGGTGCAGCTCAACGTGATACTTGAGGCAGCCAGCTCAGGAGCCAGACTGCTAGGGCTGGTCCTCGCTCCTCTGCTCCTTTGCTGTGACAACACTTAATAGACAATATCATACAAACAGAAAATAGTGTAATAGTAATTGTACAAAAAATCAAGTTTGGGTCTTTGTGGAGAGTTTTCTGCTGACCTCCGACAAGGTATGTGTGGAGCTCTGCTCATCTGCCTCTCTGAGCCTGCTCTGCTGAAGGTAAAGCAGGTCACTCACCTAGGCACCCTCCCTCCAACCAGATATGGGCTGGAACCACCAACATTTGAGCCGTAGAATCAGGCATTTAAGAGGGGTTAGCCTGGGGCAACTGGGTGGCTCAGTCTGTTAAGTATCTGCCTTCAATCGGGTCATGATCCTGGTGTCCTGGGATCGAGCCCTGCACTGGGCTCCCTGCTCAGTGGGGAGCCTGTTTTTCCCTCTCTCTCTGACCCTCCCCCTACTCATGCTTTCACTTGCAGACCCCCAAAATGAATAACTAAAAAAAATCTTAAAAAAAAAAAACAGATCTTGATATGCAAAAGTCTAGAGCTATGTTGTCCAACATGGTAGCCACTGGCTCTATGTGGCTATTAAACACTTGAAATCTGGCCAATCTTAACTGAGATGTGCTGTGAGTTCAAGTATAAGACAGCAAACTGTCTTTTTTTATGTCTGACATTAGAGCCAAAAAAGGGGGGGCATAGTATTTGGTTGGACTTTGAAGTAACAAGAAAAAAGAATGTAAAATATGTCACTGATAAGTTTTTTTATAACTACATGTTGAAATGATAATAGTCGGGATATATTGAGTTAAATAAGTTCTAAAATTAATTTCACTTATTTCAACATGGCTTTACTTTTTTTTAACATGGCTGCTCTATAATTTAAAATTATGTCAATTGCTCAGGCATGACTGGGTGGCACTAGTTTAGAATGATAGACATCAAACCACCAAGTGTGCTCAGAAGTGGGGGAAGGGGAGAAGTGTGTAGAACAGGACCTTCCCTTAGCTTTTCTGCATGGTTATACAACTTCACATATTTGTGTATAGCCTCCCCAACAATTAACAGAAAAAGGATTTATTGCCATGATTCCTGGCCACAATGCTTTCCACCTCACCATGCTTGACATATTTGCCCTCCCCGATGCCCTATCTCTAGGGAGGGCCTGTGGCTCATGGAGAGAGGCCACCTGCCATTTCAACATTAATTTTACATTGGGGCATATCAAGCATGACCAGCCCTTAAGGAATGGATGCAGGGCATGTTGTCTGCCTGCCACATTCATGCAGAGAGCAGACCAGGAAGGGTGAGAGCCAGAAGCAGTGGGGGAGGGTGGGGAGGCACACAACAACAAGAAGGCCCTGGCAGCCAGGAAGGGGAGTGCAACTAGCTTGTTTTCTTAAAGCCATCTCTAGCATTGGAAATGCATTCTTCTCTCTGATGTGGATAGCAATTGAGGGCACAGTTTCTGGAAAAGAGCAAGATAAATTCTAGTAAGTATTTTCTGTGGGAGCCTGGGAAAATTGCTCCTGTATGTGATGCGTGTCTGGGGCAGTGAACCAACCATTTCCTGGACACTGGTGCTCCCAGTGGATGCTCTAATTCATTCACTGATTGCAGAGTCTAACAGAGCTAGAGAATGAGGGGGCATCACATTCCCTGATGGCCTGGGTTCCTTTGCACATCAACATGTCTCTGGCTACTGCTTTTTTAATGGGGGTATTAAGATGTTGAACCCCATTAACCTCTAGGTCATGGAAGAGAATCAGGGAGTGGGTCCCATTATTCTCCTGGATGAGGACTTCTATTTTCCCAGATCCAGAATTCACACACGCACACACACACACACACACACACACACACACACACACACACACACTATAAGACATCTTGAAAACATTTTCAACCAAAGCAAAAGAGAGATTTCTAAAAATATTAAATGCTCCCAGTACACGGGTTTTAAGTTAATAGAAAGTATGTTTTATTTTAACTTAGTTCAGAATGAAGATGACTAGCCACTTAAAATGCCTGAATGTCATTCTATTTCTTGTACTTAACAACTTTGCAAAGCAAATAAATGAGAATGCAAAGAGCCAAACCAAACAAAATTCCAGACTTCTCCTAGAAAAAGTCCAATAAAACACAAACAATTACATTAAACACATTCAGCATAAGTTGATGTTTTCGATTACATTTTCTGGGGCCTGAGACACATTGTAGGCAGTGGCCAATTTATGCTATAAATACCATTGCAAAAGCCATGAATTAAAACTGCTATTAGATAGTGTACAGAATGATAGTTGGAGAAGATTGCCAAAGACAATCCTTCCTTAAAGTCAAACCTCTATAAAGTCTACTCCCAGAGAGACTGGTGTCCTTTCTAAATTCCTCTCTAAATATTTAATTCAGACAAAGCAAATTGTCTCATTTTATTTACTTATTTGAGAGAGAGAGAGAGCCCACACAAGCGGGGGGTGGGGGGACAGAGGGAGAGGGAGAAGCAGACTCCCTGCTGAGCAGGGAACCTGACACATGGGGAGCTCCACTCCAGCACCCTAAGATCATGACCTGAGCTGATGGCAGACATAACCAACTGAGTCACCCAGGCACCCCTCTATTTCTGCTAATTTTTGCTAAGGCTTTAAAAAAAAGTCAAAAAATTTAAAGACGTATAATTTCTGGTAACAAAAGGAAAATGTATTTGTCATAGAAAATGATTAAAGTAAAGGAAGAAGAGGAAATGTATCAAGGAATAAATAAACATCACCCAGATGGCCTTCATCCTAAAATAACAACAGATAGAATTTCAGTGTATTCCTAGGCTTTTTTTCTGTGAATAGATTAGACAGATGTGTGTGTGTGCATGTGCGTGTGTGTGTGCGCGCGTGTGCGTGTGTAATGAAAAACATGTCCATACTGTACGTTTTCATCATACATTTTTCTCTGTCCTTTTGCAAATGGCTGCATTATATTTCATCTTGTGGATAGACCATGATTTATGTGCCCATGTCTTGGACATTGGACTGTTCTTGTGTCTCACTGCAGGCAACAATGCTATGTAAATCTTGGCTTCCTTCAGAATGGATCCATCTCTACATGAAAAATTGTACTTGGGTACATTCTACTGCACTGCCTTCCAGAAACCAATTCTATTCCCCCACTGCAGTGAGAAAGAATCCCCACCTCCCTTTACAGCCCTGTGTAGTAGAACCTATCTTTTCCCTGGGTTTTTATCTAATAGTTGGGATATCAGCTGAAAAAGCTTATAGGTATAGCCTCTGCCCAACCACCCCCAACCCAAAGAACTTTAGCAATCACGAGAGCTCTCAAGAAGAGGCACACTCTCCAGGAAGCAAAGGAGCAGAGGTAAGATGCTAAGGAGTGACAGGTGAGGAGCCTGAGCTCTGGAGCTGGGGCTCCTCTGCAGATCCCCAGCACCTACATTAAGAAGCCAGCTGTGATGGAGTCTCCATACATTGGAGTCTGGTGTTGGCCGGCTGATGCAGGGCTTAGCCTCCCCTTACGGAGTCAGCCAGGAGGCCTTGTGGGCTGAGAATGGATACACCCCTGTCTGGTTGGCTGGCAGTAGAGGAGCTGGCGGCCCCAGGAAGCAGGCTCCCCAACCTGAGCTTACCCACACCTGAGTTTAGCCCTAACCTGGGCTTACCTGCTACAGTGGCCAAGCGGAGAGGGTCCAGCTGGGCCTCCTCCACTGTCCTTCTCTGACCAGGCAGGAAGCTGGCTGAGGTGAGCCCACCCTTTAAGAGCAGAAGTCCACATGAGGAGCATGTGAGCGCCCGTGCCGGGGCCCTCATGATCCTGGTGAGGCGATGGCCCCGTGACCTCGCTCCCAGGCCAGGAAAGGAAACCAGGGCCTCATGTTGCTAGGCTGCTCTGTGTGGGATCCCATGAAAGCAGCCTGGGGATCTGAGAGAAGTGGGGGAGCTAGAACTTTCCCTTTGAAGTGACCCTCCCCCCAGCCAGTCCTTTCCCTGATGGAAATGTCAGCATGGTTTGCATAATTGAGACAATTGGACATAATCGTTCTTTCAGAAGCCCCTCATCAGGCGGGCAGTGCCAGGGCCCCAGGGAGCCCAGAGAAGGCACCACATGGCACTAATCATCTGTAATTCTTTCTCAAATCATCTGAGGTTGAGCCAGAGGTCGAGGTGAACTTCACTACAAATGCAGTGTGAGTCCCACATGACTCTCGTCCCCATCCGGGTGCTCCTAACTTCCACTGTCCCCACACTACCAGCAGCCTGCATGACCCATATCTTCAGTCTCTCTAGAACCACCATTGGGGGGATGCTGTAGGGATGTGCATGGTTTTCCAGCTTTCAGTGAGCTTTCTCAGACTAGTGAGAAAGAGAAAACCCAAACTTGGAAATTCTCCTGTGCACGACCCTCTAGGCAGGGGGCTGGATTGCCCACACACCTGTGGGTCTCCTGGGATGCCTCCCTCATCTCCCAGAAGAGTGGACAGAAATGCAGACAGGCTGGATGCAGGGGAAGTTAAGGCAGTTTCCATTTTACAGATGAGGACACAGGCCTCTGACTGAGCTCGTGAAGTGGAGCAGAGATGTAAATTGGTGCCATAGAGCCCTGGTGGAGATGCAGCCTGAACCTGGGACCATGCCCCCCAGGAGGCCAACCCCACACCTGCAGGACACTCAGTGGGCTCAGGGAGCTTCTGACCTGAGAGGTGGATGCTAGACCTGGCAGGTGAGCCAGGCCATTTTCTGGGGAGGGAGTCTGTCCTTTGTGAGAGGGAGTTCTGAGCTTCCCTCAGGTCTGTGCCCACCAGAGGCTGACAACCTTGTCCCAGGAGAGTGGGCCCAGTGAGGGTGAAGGGTGACTCTGCCCATCTTTTGCTGGTGCACACAGCCTGGGGGCAGAGAGGTGCCCACCCAGGAGCAACTCTGGACCAATGCCACCTTTGTCTTCCCTTGTAAACTCATGATTGGCTCTAGATAGACTCACAGCTTTTAGAAAGAGTTCCCCCAGGGGCCAGAGGGATCTGCAATGACAGTATTTTGAGTGGCACAGGTCGAGACAGAATTATAGAGGTGGGGTGTTCCTAGGGTATCAAGAAAAAAGCTGGGGGCAGCTGGGAAGCCCCAGGGGCAGCTGGGAAGCCCCAGGTGGCAAGTGAGTGTCTTGCCATCTTTCACGGCATACTTGTGCTCCATCATGTCTACAAAGTATGAAAGTTGGCACAGAACACTGTGCCAATGAGCAGCCCCAGCCCATGGCCAAGACTGGTGATAATGACTTTATACTGCCTGCATGTTGAGATGATATATTGGGTGTTTTGGACTGAATAAAATGTATTATTAATTTTGTTATCTGCTTCTATGCATTTCTTTAAGGTGGCTACTGGAGAATTTAAAATACTATCTGTGGCTCACAGCTGTGGCATACTTTATATTCCTGTGGACTGGTGCTGAGCTGGAGCCATAAGAGGGAGGGGATCCTGAGCAGAATTCCCATTTTTCAGGATGTCCCCTCTCTGGGCATGGCACCCGGAAGAACCCGGTGCTAGGAAGCAATGCACAAGAACTGCGGACATGCTGTTAGTGTGCGAGGATTATTAGGTGTCCAGTGAGCACTCTGAACCAATGATAATAGCACTAACACTAGTGATGAGGAAGACACATGTACTGGTTAACTGGTGCCAGGTCCTGCCACTTGTGTAGTGACCTACTCAATCAGTCACCCAGTCTTGGAGGTGGTGCATTTCTTAACCTGAGTAAGGAATAAAGGTTCCAAGGCTCCTTGGGAATAACTTGCCTATGATCACAGTTGGTGAGAGGAGCTAAGGCAGTGTCCTGTGTGGTCACCTGTATGGAGCCCTGAGGAGGCAGTGGCAACCAGGTAGCCAACCTAAGGTAGAGCCAGCACTTGCACTCTATGTCTGGGGTCTTGGCTTGGGTCCCCCTCAGAGGAGACCCTGAGACAAGTTCATGGTGTTTCTCTTGCTGCTCTGTGCCCTGCATTTCCTTACCAATAGTAAGATCTTGAGACCCATTTGGATTCAGAAAGGATTTTTTCACAAGGCCCCCTGGTGACATGTGTCCTTCCATCAGGAGGCACCTCATATCCACTTGTCTGTCTTTTGTGAGATTGGGGGAATCTTGATGATGATCGCCTAGAGCCTTTGTATCAATACAATTTGCAAAAGGGTGATCCTCAATTCTACCATTTCTTCTTCATTTACTTGATGGAATTCACTTATGAAGAGAAACTTCCCCTGACCAAAGAGGTTAGTGTGGTTCACACAGGAAAGGCAAAAGGTTTTGGTTTCCAGAGTAATGACTTGGTTCCCTGGCATCATTCCAAGGTGACTCATATGTTTCTTTTTTCAGAGTGTCAGGATGTATGAATTCATGGATGGAAACATACTTGGTGCATTTATTTATTTATTTATTTATTTATTTATTTATTTTTATAAATTTATTTTTTATTGGTGTTCAATTTGCCAATATATAGAATAACACCCAATGCTCATCCCATCAAGTGACCCCTTCAGTGTACTTGGTGCATTTTTTTTTTAATTTTTATTTATTTATGATAGTCACAGAGAGAGAGAGAGAGAGAGGCAGAGACACAGGCAGAGGGAGAAGCAGGCTCCATGCACCGGAAGTCCAATGTGGGATTCGATCCCGGGTCTCCAGGATCGCGCCCTGGGCCAAAGGCAGGCGCCAAACCGCTGCGTCACCCAGGGATCCCTACTTGGTGCATTTTAGTTCACAGCAGTAACTTTCCTTATTGTTGCTCAAATTGTTCCAATTTCACATGGGTTCTTGAATCCTGGCACAACACCAGGAGTCTCCAAGACTATTTCTCTGGAGCAAAAAGGTGTTTCACATTCATCTGGTACATTTCTTGGCCAAGACCTGGATGTGGCCATTTGTCCAAGGAGAATTTCTAAATATCATTTTAGTGGGAAATGGTACTTAGAAAGAAGTATCTGCTTCTGAATTGAATTGTTTTCTAGTCCTTGCAGTTGGCAGAATGGTCATGTTTTATATGTGTCCATATATATAATATACATATTGTATACAATATACAATTATATATAATATATAAGATACATAAGAGAAAATGCATCATGAATTAATATTGATAGTTCCAATTCCAATTTAGAAACACACCCAGGGGCACCAGAGTGGCTCAGTCAGTTAAGTGGCTGCCTTTGGCTTAGGTCACGATCCTAGGGTCTTGGGATCGAGTCCCACGTCAGGGTCCCTGCTCAGCAGTGAGTCTGCTTCTCTCTCTCCCTCTTCCCCTCCCTCTAGTTTGCGCTCTCTCTTTCTCTCAGATAAATAAATAAAATCTTTAAAAAAAGAAACACAGCTTATTTACTTAATATCCTGATCTTATGTTTGTGTCTCTTTTTGCTTATGCTGAGTCTTATTCCTAATGACATTAACATAATTTGTCTCTTGCTTTATCCTAAGTTCAGTTTCAGAGCAACAATGCCAATATTGCTGTTAACAATAGAATTACTAAATGCAGTTTAAGACACTATTTTGTTGTTCATTTTGACCTTAGGTATATCCTATTAGAGTTTTAAAATTACTTAAAATGATTCTTCTCCATGGGGTTATTATATAAACTTGATACATGGTTGAGTCCACTTATTTAATTTTCCTTTGGATTTTTAGGAATTGGGTTTTCAATTTAATTTTGTAAAACATTTTTATTATTGCAAAACCAAAACTGCAGTTAAGTTTTATCCAGAAGTATCTGGCTACTGTATCTCTCTCTCCTACTTGTCCTTTCCTCTCTACAAGTAAAGTATAACATATATCTTTCCTTTTTTAAACACTAGTGTATGGTATTAATTCCATATATATGTCCCTCCTCCTCTTTTTTGCGTAAATGGAAGAGTACTTTACATCTCCACTTTTCCTGGGAATTAATTAGCCGCTTCTTATTTCTTTTTGTAGCTGTATACACCAAATCCTTGGGTGAATGCATGAAAGTTGATTCAATTAGACGGACACTAGGTGGCTTTCGGTCTTTATAGATCTCATAACAACAAAAAGCCATGCCACACATTCTTTGGCATTTTTTCAGTAATCTTTAGGCTAAATTCCTAAAAGAGAGGTTGCTGGAATTAACAGTAAATGCACATGTGATTTTGCTAATATTGAAAAATTCCCTTCCATACAGGTTATCATTATGTGTTTCTACCAACATTTTTTGAGAGTTCTTGTTTCCTCACTGCCTCATCTACAGAATATATTGTGAAATGTTGGGATGTTTGCCAATCTTATTAAGAAATTGTATATAGAGATATAGTTTGAGTCTGACTTGATGGGATGAGCACTGGGTGTTACATGTTGGCAAATCAAACTTAAATAAAAACAAATGTAAAAAAAAAAAGAAAGAAATTGTGTCTGTATATAGTTTGGGTCTGAATCTCCTTTCTTAGGATGCCCTTGTCTGGTATTTGGATCAGGGTAGCACCAGCCTCATAGAATGAGTTGGGAAATGTTCACCCTCTTCTGTTTTCCGTAAGAGTTGGTGAAGGATTGGTACTAATTCTTCTTTACAAGTTTGGTAGAATTTACCATAGAAACCATCTGGGTCTGATGTATTCTTTGTGGGAAGTTTTAAAATTAATAGCTCAATCTCTTTACCTCTTTAATAGATCTGTTCAGACTTTTCCATTTCTTCTTGAGATGGTTTTAATAATTTGTGTCTTTGAAAGAATTGGTCTAATACTTCTGGATTTTCCATTTGTTGGCATGATATTCCCTTATAATCTTTTTTATTTCTTAGATCAGTGGTGGTATCTCTTCTTTCATTCTTGATTTTAGTAACTTGAGTCTTCTCCCTCTCATACCCACCCCTCTGTCCATCTAGCTAAGGATTTGTCAACTTTGCTGATCTTTTCAGATAATCAACTTTTGGTTGAGTTGATTTCTTCTATTGTTTTCCTATTCTTTATTTTACTTCTTTACATTCTAGTCTTATTTCCTTTCTTCTGTTTGATTTGAGTTTCATTTGCTCTTCTGTTTTTAGCTTTATAAAGTTGAAGATTCAATTATTGATTTGTAGTCTTTCGTTATTAACAGAGGTGTCTAAAGGTATCAATTTCCTCTGCACATTACTTTGGCTGTATTCCATAAGTTGTGGTATATTGTGTTTTCATTTTTGTTCATCTTAAAGTAGTTCATCTCTAATTTTTAAAAGATTTTTAAATTTTATTTATTTATTTAATTTATTTATAAGATTTTATTTATTTATTTATTCATGAGAGACAGAGAGAGAGAGAGAGAGGCAAAGACACAGGCAGAGGGAGAAGCAGGCTCCATGCAGGGAGCCTGACGTGGGACTCCAATCCTAGGTCTCCAGGATCATGCCCTGGGCCGAAGGCAGGTGCCAAACCGCTAAGCCACCCAGGGATCCCAGATTTTATTTATTTATTCATGAGACACACACAGAGAGATGTGTGTATCATGCAGGGAGCCTGACGTGGGACTTGATCCTTGGTCTCCAGGATCAGGCCCTGGGCTGAAGGGGGTGCTAAACTATTGCTGAGCCACCCTGGTTGCCCCACATCTCTAATTTTTTGTGTGACTTTTTAACCCATTGATTGCTTAAGTGTATGTATAGTTGTGAATTTCACAAATTTCTGTTATTGATTTTGAATTTAATTCCACTGTGGTTGGAGAACATACTTAGTACAATTTCAATCCTTCTAAACTTATTTAGGCTTGTTGCATGGACTAGCATATGGTCTTTCCTGGACAATGTTCCATGTGAACTTGAGAGGAATATGTATTCTGCTATTGGGTGGAGTGGTCTGTTAGATGTCTATAGGTCAGTATAATTTTAATTTGCATTAATGTTACTAGGAGTGAAGTTGGGCGTCTTTTCATGTTTAAAGGTGATCTGCATTTCTATTTCTGTGAACTTTCCACATCTTCTGCTCATTTTTAAAATCGAATCTTTTCCTTATTTTTAAAGCTTGTTCATATAAGATGATGAACTTGTGACTGTGCTAAAGTGGCAAATCTTTTCCACTCTCTTGTCATCTGTCATTTAACGGCACTTATTTTCCTTGACCTCTTGCTTCCTTGCTATCCATAGTTCAATTTAATTCACCACTGACATCACCCTTTCTCTTTTTTAAAGTTTTTACTTTAATTCCAGTTAATTAACATACAGTGTTATATTAGTTTTAGGTGTACAATATAGTAATTTGACAAGTCCATACATCACCCGGTGCTCAGCACAAGTGCATTCCTTAATCTCCATCATCTATTTTAACCCATCCTTCCATCTCCCTCTCTTCTGGTGACCTTCAGTTTGTTCTGCATAGCTAAGAGTCTGATTCTTGATTTCTCTCTCTCTCTCTCTTTTTCCCTTTGCCCATGTGTTTTGTTTCTTAAATTCCAGATATAAGTGAAATCATGTGGTATTTGTCTTTCTCTGACTTAATTCACTTAGCATTATATTTACTAGCTCTGTCCATGTCATTGCAAATGGCAAGATTTCATTCTTTTCATGGCTAAATATAGTCTTTTGTATAAATATACCACATCTCCTATGTCTATTCATCAATTGATGAACACTTGGGCTACTTCCATATCTTTGCTATTATAAATAATGCTGCTATAAACATAGGGGTGCATATATCCCTTTGAATTAGTGTTTCTGTATCCTTTGGGTAAATATCCGTAATGGGATTGCTGGATCATAAGGTAGTTTTTTATTTTAACTTTTGAGAAATCTTCATACTGTTTTCCAGAGTGACTGTACCCGTTTGCATTCCCACCAACAGTGCACAGTATTCCTTTTTCTTCACCTCCTTGCCAACACCCATTTGTTTCTTGTGTTGTTGATTTTAGCCATTCTGACAACTGTGAAGTGATATCTCATTGTAGTTTTGATTTACATTTCCCCGATGGTAAATGATGATAAACATCTTTTCATGTGTCTGTTGAATCTGTATGTCTTCTTTGGAGAAATGTCTGTTCATGTCTTCTGCCCATTTTTAAATTGGATTATTTGTTTTTTGGGTCTTTGATTTGTATAAGTTTTTATACATTTTGGATGCTAACCCTTTTCAGATATCACCCTGATATGATAACACCCTTTCTGTGCTGTGCAGAGGTATGGGAATGACTCAGATATGACTTTAAATGTTCATAAGCTTGTGGGGGAGGCACCTATACAAACACATTTGAAATACAAGGCAGACTATAGGAAGCATTCTAATCAGACTTGCCAAGCAGTAAGAAAATATAAAGGGATAGAGGACTTATCAGAGGAGGAGAGGTGCTTCAGCTGGACTTGTTTAAGTGGGAAACTAGATGGCAGATTTGAGGAAAGGGGGTACTTTACACAAAAGCTGGAGGGGGGATAAGTGGCACCTCAGTCAGGCCAGCAGACCCTGTGAACTGAAGCATAGTTCCCAGGCCAGGAGGGATGATGGGTGGGGAAGGGGAAAGATCAGACTGGGAATAGGGAGCAAGGTGAGAGATACCTGTGGATGCTGAGGGCTCAGGCAAGTACTTGCCAAGCAGGTGTGTGAATCCTGACCTGGAAGTCCTGTTCCAAGTACCTTCCTTCTCAAAGTCTTATTTGGCATAAGATTTGTGTCTGTGCAGCAAAGTATTGTTCCTGGGATTGGTTCCAGAGGTGAGTTTCCACTTCCATTTTCCCTGGATTTTTTACATATGTTTTAAAACAAGATAGTGGTGGGGCACCTGGATGGCTCAGGTGGTTAAGTGTCTGCCTTTGGCTCAGGTCATGATCTCTAGGTCCTGGGATTGAGCCTGGCATCTATTTTTAACTTTTTGAGGCAACTCCATACTGTTTTCCAGAGTGACTGTTTGCATTCCCACCAACAGAGCATGAGTACTCCTTTTTCTTGACATCTTTGCCAACGTCTGTTGAGTTGAGCCTGAGCCGTGCTCAGCAGGGAGTTTGCTTCTCTCTCTCTTCCTCTCTCCCTCTGCCCCTCCCTACCGTTCATTCTGCCTCTCTAATAAATAAATAAAATCTTAGAAAAAAACACAAGATAGTGTTGACTTTTGAATGACTTAATTGGCATAATTCCTGAAATAAAGAAGCTGAGGTGGTAGATTAAAATATATATTTGCTTTGTAAATTAAACTCATATTCCTTTGAACAATGCCTCTGCAAATGAAAAAGGGTAGAGAGGGAGAGGAATTTAAAATCTTTGGTATTGTTATCA